>NC_073254.2:131967500-133217500 GCF_029289425.2 Pan paniscus
CAGAAAACCTGAGCACTTGTAGGAGGTTGATGCGGTGCCCTGTTACCCACCCAGTGCATGTGGGAAGTTGCCGGCCGGGCCCGGGAACCTGAGGACCGCCTGCCTGATGTCAAGCTGCCAGCCAAGCCTCCTGCAATAATTAGGTGGACTTGGATAGAACCCAGCAAACTGATCCTACTTGCCTGTCTTTCTACACTTGGGTTTTGATTTTTTTTTTCTTTTCCTCCAACCAGTTTCTTTGGAGCTTATTGTGTCCATTTATAGTATTTCTTCACAATGGGAAAGAAGTAATAAATTGGCTGGATTCCTAGCTGAAAGTCAATCTTGGTATTCCATTGATAGGAAAACCTCTTATCTCCCCTCCTCTTTTCCCAAGAGAGTCTATATATTAGGCATTTTGCCATTTTCAGATCTTTCCCCAGGCTTTAAAGCAACTAGATAACCATCTTTTAAGATAAAGGATACATTCTTTGATGGCTAGACCAGAGAATAAAATATTTGGGATTTTTATTTTTTTGCTTCTGTTCATCTACTTAGAGTCTTTCAACAATTTACCTCCTCTAACATCAGTTCTTTTAAAAAATAGAGACCCTAATTCCAATCATTTTCTTCACAGTTCCAGAGGAGATTAATGTTTATGGACTATATAGACTAATTTTTTCTTCCATCCCTCTACCAGCTCCACATACACATAAATATTTCCTGCCATATCTGCTGTAGCCTGAACGTGCTCAGTCTGGCTTTAACCCTAGCCTGTTTTGCTCCTTAAGGAAGAAAACAATTTCTTATTCACGGCCGACTTGGGTTGTCTCTTGCTCTCTGGTGCCTTTGATCTTTCAGCAGCCCTTCACTCTGCTGATCACAGCCTCCCCTTAACCATTTAAAAGGCTGAACGGGAGTTCGGACACCTGGTTCAACTCAGTGCTCTTAGATGCTTTCCCTGGGGATGCATCCCTCTGACCCACTGAGTCAAAGCTTTCATCAGCCCCAGGGGCTCTGCCAGGGAGCGGCTCTTCTTTCCTGCTCCAGCTCTGACACATTTGATTGAGAGCAACAACAGCATGTATTTAGGGGGAGGTCTCTCAGGATCTCAGAAATGGTGATTATGAAATCGTTGTTTTTGGTATAGCATTTTAGAAAGATTTTTAGTTATAAGGGAAATTAGTTTTGAAGTTGTTTTACAGATGGGGCAAGTGAAATGTTGGGAGTGGCTTGTCTCTGCTCTTGCTGAGGGAGGGGGCTAAGGCAGAAGTGTGTGAGGTTCAACATCCACTACTACACATGGGAAGGGCCCTACCTCTCCCTGGCATCCTCTTCTGCCTGAAAAATGAATCACTCAGGGTGTGCTACCCCTGTCCATGTGTAGGGGAGCCCGTGAGGGTGTGGCACCACATTCCCCATGTTCCCAGGACAGTGGATAAATGATGGGGAAGAACAGTTTCACCCCCAGCTTCTGCATCATGCCTGGTCCATTGCAGGCACTGAAGACATATTTATTGAATTAATTTGATTTAGATCCTGACTCTTTTGTTGACTGAATCCAAGATTCCTCATCTGTGAAAAGAGGCTATTTCTTGCCCTAGCTGCTTCACAGGGTGGCTGTTGAGGATAAATGTGAAAGTGCCTGGATCATAAAACACATCACATGTTTAAGGCGGGTTTCTTGGGCACGGCTCCGTAAGGTCTCCGTCCTTGTTGGCCGAATAGTGAACATCATATTTAAAGACAGTTTGTAAACTCTCCCTGAAACTGCTGAATCACACATGTGTAAGTTCACTTCCTCACGCTCTTTTTAGGTTGTCCTTTCATAACTGGTTTCTCTGCCAGAGGATGAGCTTGGATGAGAGTCCAAATCACATGCTTCCCGAGAATGTGGGAAGGTCTGCTTTTGTCTTTCTGCATCGCCTTTCCAAATTTCCTGCCCCTTTCAACATTTTTTTTTCTGAACCTAGACATATGTTTGGATGGCTGTAACATTATTATTTTTTATTGAGTTAAATGTGTCATGTGCTCAGTCTGGCTTTAAAAAAGCATGTTTTGGAAATTTAGGAAATTTTCTTATGAAATTTATTTCATGAATTAATAGGTGTAATCTGATAAAAGGAGTGCCTGGCACACAGCAAGTGCTATAAGGGAGTTAGCATCTAGTTAGCTTCAACTGACTATCGGTTGCTATCCTACTTAAATGTCTTCTTTTCAGAAAGGCCTTCTCTGATTACCCTATCTTCAAAGAGTATCCTTCATCCCTCTCTACTCAGCCCTGTTTTATTTTTTCTTAATAGCACATATCATTATGGTGTGTACTTTGTTACCTATTATCTGACTCCCTTATTAGGATCAAGCCTCTTGAGTGCAGGACTTTTGGATCTGTTTTGGCCACTTCTGTGTTCCTAATGCCCAGTACATAGTAGGTCCTCAATAAACATTTATTGCCTGGACACCATGCAGAGGTTTCCTTCTCAATGGATCAGCATTGTTTCTGGAGCAAGCTTGTACTGACTTGAAAGAACAGATTGGGTGCCTTTCTTCCCAGTTCTGTGTTCAGTGATGTCATGTTGGTAGCCTCAAATCAGCCATGATGAGAGAATGTACTCCATGGAAATTGGCAAATACTATAAATCAATTCCCATTCCCTGCTTCCCTCCAGGCAGTTGTTAAAATAGTACCAGCACACCACCGTTTCTAAAGAATCAAATGGGCTACAGGTTGGTTATGCAGTTCAAAGGGCTGGTGTGGGGGTTAAAGATGGCCAAAAATTCTTTGTCACTCTCCCTGAATGAGAGGAGAAGTCTATTTTGGAATTCTGGCTAGCCCTGGTACTGTTCAACACAATAGAAGTGACAATTCCAGGCCTGTCCTTTGAGAAGACTGGCAACTTTTATTTCTCTCTTCTTGGAACTCACACTTCTGTGAGAAAATCCAAGAAGCTTCAGTGATAAGTCCACATAAAGACAAATGAGGTCACTAG
Organism: Pan paniscus; assembly: GCF_029289425.2. NCBI lineage: Eukaryota > Metazoa > Chordata > Mammalia > Primates > Hominidae > Pan > Pan paniscus. The sequence goes on from NC_073254.2 coordinate 131,970,469, forward strand.
GTGGTAATAGTTGAGTAGCCAACATCAACTTGCCAGCCGTGTGAATGACGCCACCCTGGAGGTAGATCCTCTAGCTTCGGGCAAGCTCCCCGGCAGATGCCTTGTGGATCAGAGATGAGCCATCCTCTCTGTGAGCTCCCTGACTTAAAAATAGCCAGCAAATAAGTAGGAGTTGTGTTTTAAGCCACTGAGTTCTGGGATGTTTTATATAGCACCAGATGACTGAAACATCTAGGTAATAAGCAAATTTGTGGGTGTCTGCAGATGGCCAGGATTGAGTGAGTTCTGACAGGTTGGACTCCCTTGTAGTCTGAGCCTCATACATTTACTCTGGTAGCGAAGAGATGCTAAGGGTTTGCGTTTCCCATAGTAAACAACAATTTTGATAAGTAGAGTCAAAAAGATTGCTATTGAATTGGATATGAGGATGAGAGAAAGAGAGCAGTTTCAGATCCTGTTTTTTTTTTTTTTTTGTCTGAGCAGCTGGGTGAATGATGGTGCCATGAAAGGCAGTGGGGAAGATTAGTGCAGGAGTGGACTGTGGGGGAGCACCAAGCATTTTGCCCTGGTCAGGGTAAGTTTGAGATGCCTGTTAGGTAGCACCAGAGGAGATGTCCGAAACACAGCAGGAGATATGTATCCAAACTTAGGAGAGTTGTTGTTGGTGATAGAGATATAAAACTGGGAGCCATTAGTTTGTAGGTGATACTTAATGCCACAGATCTCAGGTTACATAGGTAAGAAGGGGATTAGGACTAAGCTTAGGGGGCATCAACATTTAGAGGTTGAGCAGAAGAGAAGCAACAAGTTAAAAAGGAATGACCAGTAAGGTAGAAGAAGAAACATCATAGTGTAGCTTTCTAGAGACAATGAATACATACTTTAAGAAGGGAGGACCTGGGTGGGCGCAGTGGCTCACACCTGTAATCCCAGCACTTTGGGAGGCTGAGGTGGGTGGATCACGAGGTCAGGGATTAGAGACCAGCCTGGTCAATATGGTGAAACTCTGTCTCTACTAAAAATACAAAAATTAGCCGGTATGGTGGTGTGCACCTGTAATCCCAGCTACTAGGGAGGCTGAGGGAGGAGAATCGCTTGAACCCAGGAGGCGGAGGTTGCAGTGAGCCGAGATCATGCCATTGCACTTCAGCCTGGGTGACAGAGCAAGACTTCGTCTCAAAAAAAAAAAAAAAAAAAAAAAAAGGAAGGACCTGATCAACTATGTGGAATGCTCCTGAGAAGTGAAGTAAGATAGAGGACAGAGAAATGACTATTGGGTTTTGCAAGATGGAGATCATTAATGATCTTGATAAGAGCTTTTTCAGTAGTGTAGTGAGGGCAAAATTTCAATAAAATGCATTCTAGAGAGAATGAGAGAAGTGAGGAAGTGAAGACATGCAGGGACAACTTTCAAGGAGTTTTGCTGTGAGCAGGAGCAGAGAAGTGGAGTGATATGGAGTCATAGCTGGAGAAGGACATAGTAAAGGAGGAAAACACGTAACATATTTGTAGGCTGTTGGGAATGAGAAACTGATGATTCATGAGAGAGGGATAATTTTTGAGGCAAAGGCTCTAAGCAGATAAGAAGTGATGGAAGTGATGGGAAGGAATCGGTTCACAAGTGAGGGTTGGTCTTATATAAGAGTATGAATATTTCATCCTTTTTACATTGTTAAAGATGTAACGTATAGATACAGATGCACGTAGGTTGTTAGATTTAATAGTGGAAAGAGGAGCTGATTCTCATGAAACTGGGTCTATTTTGTCAATGAAATACAATGCTAGATCAGCATCAGAGAGTGGGGAGAGGAGATGGTGCTGGTGATTTGAGAAAACGAGAAAATGTGAAAGAGTTGTCTTAAAAAGTAAGAAAGTCAATTTCCTATTATCAATCTAAATGAGCCAAGGGCCTACCTGACATTTTTTGTCATAAATTAAAGATAGACAATTTGCTTGGTCGTATGCTTTTTTCCTCTGCTTCATTCAGCTGGAAGTGGAGTGTTTAACTGGGATTAGGGTTTTGCCAGACAATGGAGGGAGTAAGTGACCAAAGACTGTGTGTGTGTGTGTGTGTGTGTGTGTGTGTGTGTGTGTCTAGAATTGTGTCCTATGGAATCAAAACTGGATCAAGAAACAGTAAAAACATAACCTTATGGGTAACGACGTGGGTTGAGGCAGGTGTGCAGACAGGGATGAAGATAGTGGGAAAATGATGAGAACGATAAATTGAAAGTCCCAATGGGGTCTAAGAATTGTTGGAAGGTGGGTAGTAGAGTAAGGGAGCTGGAAGGTGGTAGTCAGAGGGAGGAGGATTTAACCTGAGATTTTAGAGGTGCCGTTCCTGGTGATGATGAGACTGTGGGTATAGCCATGGTAGCGGTTGGCTAAGGTAGGTTGGAAAAGTGGTCTTTGGAAGTGAGGAGATTAAAGAATTGCAAAGCCTGGGTGATGGTAGATTGTCCCTGTAAAGGCTGAAGTTTCCAGGAATGATCACAGAAGTATTGGTAGAAAGGAAGACAGTGAGCCAGGGATGAAAAATCAGTAAATGAAGGGGAGTGATCCCGAAGTCAGTAGTTGAAAGCATTGAGAACGGGATATGGGCGGTATGGTCTGATGGCATGTTTTTCTTTTCAAAACATGAGAGTTTTGATAGAGGAGAGAGGAGACATGGTCTGGAAGCCACAACAGAGATATATCAGCTTGAAGTCCTGTGCAAGAGGTGTGCAGGGAGGAACTCAGACTTCACTTTCAAGAGCTACAAGGGAAGCTAGGGGCTCATTCCTCTACGTCGCAATGCTCCCCTTTTCTAATAAATATTCTGTAACTCTCGAGCCGTGTTCTACTGCAAAGATAAAGGGAAAGTAACTTACAATAAGATGGTTTCATGTAGACATATAAAAATGTTTAGTTATGACTGTGGACCCGTGGAGGGGACATTGCAGTGTGACAGGTGCCCGGGCAGACTGTTAGAGGTGTGCTGCCTTCCAGGGTGAGAGTTTCTGAAATGGTATGCAACTCTTAGGAAGTGCATGAGACAAAGACCAGTTCAATGTACACGGAAGCTTGATGTCTGGACAATTCAGTGTATTTTGAAAGTGTGTGAAAAATACTTTGGGTGTGTATGTAGACTAGGGTTAAATTATAGGTTCAGATAATGGTAAGCAGTTTCTAAATTGTGGGACTGCCCGGCAGGATACAAGGCGATTCTTCATTGTGAGGGACTGTTAGTGCTCATTGCAGCAAATCCTATCACCCTGGTGGAAGCAGCGCACAATCATTTTGATGACTAACGTTTCAGATTTCCAAAATGCCTCCTAAGCACTGAGTGAGCGCGACAAGGGAAGGCTCAGAGATGAAGTTGCAGATACAGGGGGCTTTGCTGATGACACCTTGTGTGTTTCAGAGGGCAGACTGAGAGCTTTGGGAGGAAGAAGATGTGGAGGGGCTCACTGAAATGAGGGTATGTTCAGGGCCCTGGGGATAAGGGCCGAGGTGGCAGGAGGCTGAGCTCCCTGTGGTGCTGGTAGGTCACAAACAGAGGTGTGAGGCGTGACAGGAGCTACCTCCAGAGGTCTCTCTGGGGAAGCTGGGGAATCAGGTCAAATTACAGCTCCCTTCTCAGGATGGGCCCCTGCAGGCAGTTAGCCGTGGAGAGGCCAGGCTGTGTTGAGCCTGGGGCAGGGCCCCCTCAAGGGAGTGTTTTTTTCCTGCGTTTCCACAGAGCCTTCATAGAAGTCAGCTTAATGGCTGCATAGTGTTCATGAATTATTAAACCATTATTCTGATGTTGAAAATTTGTTTTTTTTCCAATTTTTTTTTTTGCTACTTAGTTACAGAGATAGTTTCCAAGTCTGTATCTTTTTGCTCCAGTTTAGATACCTCCTGAAGATAAACCTCTAGGAGTCTATGGGTCCAAGCATCTTTATAATTTTCTTCATGCTACCATTTGCTATCCAGAAGGATATTTTAAAACTAATTTACAATGCCATCAGAATTTGTGAGCATATTGGTTTCATTGCAAGCTCATCAAAGTTGTCATTTAAGATTTTTCTTCTTACACTGGTGGTTATAAAATGCAGTCTCAATATTGCTTTTAATGTCAGTTCTTTCATTTTCAGCAAAAAGGATTTTTCCATGTTTGTTTATTCTTTGTATTTCATCACCTTTGTGTACTTCCCTTTTTAGGTCTCAATATTTTTGCTGTAAATTTGAATGAGCTCTTGCGTGCACGTGCGCTCGCATGCACACACACACACACACACACACACACGCTGTCTGTCATTACTGATGGAAAAGCCTACCTTCTGCACTCCACCCCTGCCTCATCCCCCACCAGTCTGTTTTCCTTTTTGACACTCTGCTTTTGATGAAAAGCTAGGCATTTATTATTAATGAGTTATGTTCCTAAAACAGTGGCTCTCAACTTTGGCTGAACACCGGAATCACCAGGAGAGCTTTAAAATCTACTGATGTCTGGGTTTCACTTCTGATTTAATTGGCCTGGGCATTGGGGTTTCTAAAAGCTCCCCGGGTAATTCTAATATGCAGCCAAGGTTGAGAGCCACGATCCTAAAATTTGTAAATTGGTTGTTGGGTTAAAATGAAGTGGGAAGTCGTGGCAGTGAGAGGATTAAGGGGTGAGAACGGGACCGGAGCGGGTGATGGTGGAACAAGGTCCTGTTGAGGGTGGGAGTCCAGCCTTCCTGCTAATGTAAATAAGTTTTGAGCATATTTTTTGGTTCTAATGAATGCCTGCGTTTTGTTGTTGTTGTTGTTTGTTTTTTCTGACTTAACCCAGAGCTAGGCTACCTGCTTCTTCTGATTTCCCAACTATCTCTTCTAACCAAATCCTTTCCTCAAAGACTCCATTGTGGGACAGAGCCCACCCAATCTCGTAGCTCATCTCTATACACTCAACTCTGAAACAGTCACACGGCCTTTTAAAAGAGAATTGGAGTGTAAGAGGCTCTCGGAATTTTCCTCAGCCCTCTCCAATTCCCTTTTCTCTTTTTGACTTACATGTTAGAGACAGAAGTCAGCATATGTGTTCCGAATGTCCCCAGTTCTCACTAGCTTTGGCTAATAATGAGGTTGCAATAATCTTAATGCCCAATTTTGCTGATTTGCTGCTTCCACTGATTGGTAAGGACTATGACTTTCCTTCTGAGACTTCTTGCAGTTAGTTTTAGGAGTCTCCAGGATGTAAGGATGTGTCTTCCATGTGCTTAGGAGCAAGCCCACTCACATTTTCTACTTTGGCATTCTCACTGACACCAACCCCTTTGAGAGTGGTCCTGCCTCTGCCAGGAGCCCTCTGCTGCCTTCGGTGCTACCTTAGTTTATGTAAGACCATCCCTATAAGCATCCACATTTCAGAACAAACCCTGACTGAGGCTCCACAGGGCATTTCTTCACAGACTAATATGTGAGCTCTGGGACGAGGAACAGGAAGGGCTTCTAGAGAGGGAGATGAGGAAATGGGACCCAGCTGGGGTATTGGTCAACAAGGCAGATGCTGGGGTGATGGGGCCTCCTTGTGCCCTTCCTACTCCCCAAACTGCACCCTGGGTTGGTATGGAGCAGGGGCAATCGCAGAGAGCAAGCGGAAGACGAATGGGAGGGAAACTGTTGGAAAAGCAAAGCTATTATCCCCACTGGCCACCTCCAAGAGTCTTAGAACACCTTTGGAGGCTAAATTCCTTGAGGGCAGGAACTCTGTCTTGTTCATGTGTTTCTACAGAGTCTAGTGCATTTCCAAAGTAGGTGCATAGTAAATAGTTATTGAACAAATCCATTGAGTCATGGGATTGCCCAAGTCCTACTTCACTGCTTATAAGTTAGATTTTCTTGCCAGTTGACTTACTACCCAACGCTTCTTTCAGGGTTTTAAAAATAATTGAATTCTGCTCAAAAGCTGTATCAGGGGAGATAAAATCACAGTTCAGCCATCTCAACATTGAACTGATTATTTACTACTTGAATCAATGTGTAATATTCTGTTTGCTGGTCTGTGGAAGAGGGTTAATACTGGCCATTTTCACAATGCTGTGAGAAAAATAAGAATTGTTTAAAAATGAAACCAGAATTAACTGGAGCAACACCTAATTTATTATCCTGAATTAGCCAGACACTATTTGCTCTCTCTCACCTTTTGACTTGGATGACAGACAAATGGCAAGCAAACATTAGATGTGCTATGTATTAGATGTATATTATTTGAACTTTTTGGAACAACAACTTCTAGAGGATACTCTGGAGATTTTAAAATGCTTTTCATAAGTTTAAATAAGAAATATTGTTAAGATTCTGAATCATTAAATGGTACTTTGTATATTTAACTAATGTGTACTTAAACATTTAAGAAGATTTTAATAATAAAAATAAAACAAAATGACAATTTTTTGCTTAATCAAAACAATGTAACTATCCAGGATACTTTATTTTCTGCTGTTGCAAGAGGTTTAGATTTTATTGTAAAAAATAAATGTCTGTAAGCCCAGTGTCTAAAGTCCTATCTTCTAGAATTTGCCAGAACACATGCCTATTATTGAGATTATTGGGTGTATTTTAAATAATTTTTTATCATTGATAGTACATAACTTGGGATATTTATGGAATTGAAACATTTTAAGCAAGCACTTTTGCATTTTTAAATAGAATGATCAAGTGATGTCTGAGAAGTTACTGCAGTTACTGTTGATTTAGAGTTCTATTTCTTAGAGTACAGTGGGCTAGGTATTTGGATGCTTTTACTAAAAGCAATTATAAAATCTTGATAATACAGTATAGAAAAATATATGTTTCTTAAACATGGAACGGTAAAAAATATTGTAAAGAGTTATCAGGCCAATCTTAGTGAAAGCAAAAAGTCTGAGAGGAAAACTACTTTTGCCCTAAAGGCATTTGCTGAACTGCTGAACCAGCAAAGTTTTAAAATTTTTATTTTGGGGTGTGTGTGGTGATTGAAGGGATTCAGAGGACAAATAAATAAATAAATAAATAAAGCTCAGGGCTTGACCAGGGTAGAATGTCTAATGGGAGATCCCACCCATCAAACTGGGGTCCCAACGGGCTGGACCCTCAAGGTACAGGTTAATCAGAAATGAACACGTCACTCCTACCTCCACTTCCAGTGGACTGCAAGGAAAGTGGCTTTTGTCCTGAGCAGAACCAGTGTTAGGGGAACTGGCCCTGACACATCTTAGCCACAAAAATCTGTCCACATGCAATTTTTTTAAGTATAAATTTTATATTATTTGGGTGGTTAAAAAAAGTCACCCTAAATTTAGATTAAGGTGGTCTGGGATTGGTGGTGGCCTTGGCAAGCTGGGTAGAAGCAGTGGCTGTGTCTCTCTGGATGAAAGTAACAGGCCTCAAAGAAGTCCCACAAATAAGTTTCCATTAAAAATGAACAGCCCATAGTAAAAACATAAGTACACAAGGAATTGGTACCATGACGGAATAGAACCAACAGAAAAAACAGACAGGAGAAATAGATCTACAAAGGCTTTAAATAATAGATTATTATTTGAGAAATATAAAACCATCATGCTTACTATGTTTCAAGAAATAAAACAAGCTTGAAAATATTTACATAGAACAAGAAAATTAATTTTTTTATGTGTGAGATTTTGAAGTGTGTTTACTAGTAGACTAGACATTTTAGATTATGTCATATAAAAATAGCGGTTCGTAGACAACCCATCAGTGACAGAACATTGGCTGCCATTTATTTTTTCCCAACTTTTATTTTAGATTCAGGGGGTACATGTGCAGGTTTCTTACCTGGGTATATTGCATGATGCTGAGGTTTGGGGCATGAATGATCCCATTGTCCAGGTACTGAGCATAGTACCCAATAGTTAGTTAATCAACACTTGCCCCTGCCTTCCTCTTCCCTTTAGTAGTACCCAGTTTCTATTGTTGTCATCTTTATAGCCATGAGTACCCAATGTTTAGCTTCCACTTATAAGTGAGAACGTGTGGTATTTGGTTTTCAGTTCCTGTGTTAATTCTCTTAGGATAATGGCCTCCAGCTGTATCCACGTTACTGTAAAGAACATGATTTCATTCTTCTATGGTTGCATGGTAGTTCATGGTCTTTATGTGCCATCTTTTCTTTATCCAGTCCACTGTTGATGAGCACCTAGGTTGACTCCCTGTCTTTGCTATTATGAATATGCTGCAATGAACATGCAAGTACATGTGTCTTTTTGTTAGAGCAATTTGTTTTCTTTTGAATATATACTCAGTAATGGGATTGCTGGGTTGAATGGTAGTTCTGTTTTAAGTTCTTTGAGAAATCTCCAAACTGCTTTCTGCAGTGGCTGGACTAATTTACATTCCCACCAATGGTGTACAAGCATTCCTTTTTCTCCACAGCCTTGCCAGCATTTGTTGTTTTTTGATTTTTGAATAATAGCCATTCTGACTGGTATGAGATAGTATCTAGTTGCAGTTTTGAGTTGCATTTCTCTGATGATCAGTGATGTGGACCACTTTTTCAAGTGCTTGTTGGTTGCTTGTGTGTCTTCTTTTGAGAAGTATCTGTTCATGTCATTTGCCCATTTTTTAAGGGAGTTATTTGTTTTTTGCTTGTTCAGTTTAAGTTTCTTATAGATTCCGGATATTAGTTCTTTGTCAGATGCATACTTTGTGAATATTTTCTCTCATTCTGTAGGTGGTCTGTTTACTCTTTTGATAGTTTCTTTTGCTGTGCAGAAGATCTTTAGTTTAATTAGGTCCCAATTGTCAATTTTTGTTTTTTTTGGAATTGCTTTTGAGGACTTAGTCATAAATTCTTTCCCAAGGCTGATATTCAGAATGGTGTTTCCTAGGTTTTTTTCTAGGATTCTTATGGTTTGAGGTCTCACATTTAAATATTTAATTCATCTTGAGTTAATTTTTGTATGTAGTGAAATGTAGGAGTCCAGTTTCATTTTCCCACATATGACTAGCCAGCTATCCCAGCACCATTTATTGAATAGGGAGTCTTTTCCCTATTGCTTATTTTTGTTGATTTTGTTGAAGATCAGATGGCTGTAGGTGTGTGGCTTTGTTTCTGGGTTCTCTATTCTGTTCCATTGATCTATGTGTCTGTTTTTGTACCAGTACCATGCTGTTTTTGTTACTGTAGACTTATAGCATAGTTTGAAGTTGGGTAATGTGATGCCTCCAGCTTTTTTTTTTTTCTTAGGATTGCTTTGAGTATTTGGGCTCTTTTTTGGTTCCACGTGAATTTTTTAATAGTTTTTTCTAAAAACAAAAAATTTTAAAAATAGATAAGTAATTTTGAAAAAGAACCAAATAGAACTTCTAGAGAAACAATAATTGAAATTTAAACCCCATTGTATGGGCTAAAACCAGACAAAGATAAAGAGAGAATTAATGAAATGGAAGCTAGGTCAGAATAAACTACCCAGTTTGATTTTTTTTTTGTTAGTCTTTATATCATCAGACACAATGTTCTAGGTCTTGTATGGAAGGGATAAATTACAGTAATAGACTTTTGTGCATTAGAAGTTAAATGTGGCATTTACATGTACAGTATCTCCCATATGTGCAATATGGGTAATTCTGGTGAACTTGCAACATTAGATGAAAAATTGAACTTTATTTGAGACTAAATTAGAATAGTGTTCATTTTAAAACTTTTATTGTCTTCCAAAGTACCACATGTCTAGATTTTACTCATTGTACAAGTCTTCCTTTTTAAAGTGTTTCAGCCACTTTATTACTTTCTTACATTTGGTCTACCTTGAATTATAGCTACATATATTATATACTTGTTTCATATTAGACTAAGTTCAGGGACTCTACTGGGTACACTGTCTGGCCTAGCAGCTACTTTAAAATATATCTGGGACAAGAAAGAAAGGAAGGTAGGAAGGAAGGAAGAAAAAGCAAGCAAGAATGAAAGAGGGCCAGGTGTGGTGGCTCACTCCTGTAATCCCAGCACTTTGGGATGCTGAGGCAGAAGGATTGTTTGAGCCCAAGTGTTCGAGACTAGCCTTGGCAATATAGCAAGACTCCATATTTACAAAAACAAAACTAAACAAAACAAAAGAATTTAAAATTAGCCAGGCATGGTGGTGCACACCTGTAGTCCCAGCCACCCAGGAGGCTGAGGTGGGAGGATTTCTTCAGCTTGGGAGGTTGACATGGCAATGAGCCATGATTGTGCCACTGCAGTCCAGCTTGGGAGACAAAGCAAGAACTTAGATCTGGAAAAGAGAGAGAGTCAGGAGGAGGAGGAGGAGGAGGGGAGAGAGAGAGAGAGAAGAAAGAAGAGAAGGAGAAAGGAGAAAGGAAAGACAGAAGGAGAGATGAAGGGAGGAAGGAGACTTTCTAACTAAATATAGAGTAACTATAAATGGATTTCTTTAAAGAAGGTGTTTTTGTAAGAGGATAAGGAGAATATAAAATAAATGCAGGATTATAAATGAGCAATTCTGGAACCGCCTCTCAGGAGATGTAGATTTAGAACTGGCAAAGCAGGTAACGTACACTGAAAGGGGAAAATATACTGGCATTAGAAAGGCAAGAATGACTTGGTAATTTTTAAAAAGAAGAACTTTTAATATGGAACAAATTATAATGAATAATGGCAGGAATCAATTATAACATACTAAATTTAAAAAAGAATCCATGAGTCTTTACTGACTAAAAAAGTTTATAAACAATGGGGAGGGGAGGTAAAAAGCTTTGTAAAAGATGCCAACTAGTGAACATGGAACAATTATAGAAACAGAAGATTACCACTTTAAATCCGACATAGCAATGGATTCAGGTGAAAATCATCAATGGGTAACAAAATACAGAGGTGAAAGATTGTGGGGGAACAGAACACTTACACAGTCTCAAAGTGTCCCCCACAGATTTCATATTAATTACAGAGAGAATAAGATATCTTTGCAGTGGAGAAATTTAGGGGACACCCCCTAAACGCACGGTCAAACTTAACATCACCAATTATGGCACAAACAAGCATCATGTGTCCCAGGTGGGATGTAATAGGAAGGACACACACCCTCTGTGTGTTAATTTCAATCATATGAAGTTGCTGATATTTGACTGACTTTGGTTTACAAAAATGACGGTTTCATATGATGCAACCTAATAATATTTCTATTGTTTAGCATGAATTTAATCACGAATAAACAATCAGAGAAATCCAAATTGAGGGCATTCTGCAAAATAAACAACTGGCCTGGACTTTTAAAACGATGTTGATGCCATAATTAAAAAAAAAAAAGGCAAAAAGGGGAGAGGCTCTTCTAGACTAAAGGAAGGTAGAGAGACACAACAATCAAATACAATGATGCTCCTTGTTAAGATCCTAGATTGGGGGAATTTAGCTGTAACAGACATTGTTGAGATACATTTGAATGTAGACTGTATATTAGATAATAGTATTATATCAGTTGTGAAATTTTATGAATATGAGAATTATACTGTGGTTATGAAAGAAGGTGTCTTTGTTCTAAGGAGATATATGCTGAAGTATTTGGGGTGAAGGTTTATAATATCTGCAAATAACTCTGTAAAGTTTCAAAGATTCAGCAAAAAATGAAAGTGTATATGTATGTATGTGTATGTATCACACACACAGAGAGAAGGCATAAATGTGGCAAAATATGAACAAACAGCCAATCTAGATGAAGGGAATATAGATATTCATGGTACTTTTCTTGCAATCTTTCTGTAGGTTTGAAAATTTTCAAAATAAAACATTGGAGGGAGGAAGAAAGAATTGTCATTATTTTCATTTAGGGTATGAATGCTGGGCTTTGGGGTGCTTTCCTACATGGAATCTTTTGACTCTATGACCACATGTATAGTGACTGGGATAATTTTTTTTAAAAAAACCCAGTTGAAATAGAGATGATGTTCCCTACCCATAGAAAAATGATGAGATTTTACTTTACTGCTAATGGAACCACCAAGCAACGGGCGTAGTGTTGGTGCATTTGTGAATAGAGTTCTGCTTTGCCCAGTGCAGCTGTCCACTGGCCCCTGAAAGTCCCTAAGTCCATCTTCATCTGTGCACTAGTATAAAGCTCTCTCAGGGACTTAGAGATTTTAAAAAATACTGAGTTTTACCAGGATCTTAGAGCTATTGGGAAACTAAGATTTAATAAAACAATTGCAAAATTGGAGATAAGAAAAAATTATCTTTGCTAAAAATAGAGACAAATAGTTCAATCTCCAATTTTTGAAATAGAAGAGTTGGGTTTTGACTGGAAGGTTGAGGGCTTAGGGCAGGCACTGGGTTCTTCCCTTCGCTTTGTCTGTCTACCTCAGTGTTGTGGACCCAGAGGTAGAAAGGAAAGGTTGAAAAAGCCTTCTCTCTTTCTCTCCTTAGAACTTTATCTTTATCTGAGCACCTCCTTGTTATTTTAGCTCTAGTTTGCCACTTCTCATGCCAGGCTTCCTGCCAAGACTGTCTTTGTTTTTTCCCTGGCCTTCAGTCAAGTTTTCAGCTCTTTGCAAGACCCTCTTCCCGTCTGCTCTCCCATCCTTCACTCTTTTCCTTCTGTCTTGTCAGCTTTCCCTTTGTCCTTTTGGCTTTCCTCCTTGCTCTTCCTGCCAGCCAGTCTGTACTGTTTCCCTCTGCCCCATTCCTGCTCTCATTTTCAATAAGATTACATTTATTTGGGAGATGGAAATAGACGGATGAAAGGGAAAGTCATCTTTTACTGCATGCGTATATGTGCACACACACACACACACACACACACACACACAAAGATGATGGTAAGGTAAGGTATTGCTAATATAAGGAAAGATCTTTCCATTGGAGTTTTGATTTCTCTAAAAAGTTTTTAAAGGCTTATTTAAAAAAAACCAGATTAACCTTAAACTACAGGTTGTAGATCTGGGTTGAAAACCAGCTTCATCACTCCCAGTGTGAATTTGGGCAAATCATTTCCATTTTTTTTAAAAATCTGAGAAATGGATATATTAAGAGTGCTTTCCTCAAAGCTTTGCTATCAGGATTAAGTGAGATAATGCACTTAAAGTACCTGGCAGATAACCCCACAAAGGTGGGCTCTCTATGAGAGCTTGCGATTATCATTAGCCCCTTCAGGCCTTCACTGGACCAGCACAGTCAGACACAGATGAATCTCTTCCTCCTTAAGACTCCTGCAGCACAGTTATTTGCCCCATTTTTTAGGCTGCCCTTTCTTGTCTTTCTGCCTACTTGCCTCTTCTCTCCCTCTCACACTTCTCATTCTCTCTTCTTTCTTTTGATATCTTCTTCCCTTCCTACCTTTCTTGTTTACTTTTTCCATCTTCCACCCTCCTACAAAGACTAAAAAAAATCCAACATAAAAAGTTAAAATTTATATAAAGTTGAAGGGAAAATGGGTGAAGGGAAAATGAGGGTAGAGATATCATAAAGCTGGGGTTAAGAGGAGATGCATAAATGCATACCATGGTTAGGCATAATTGCTAGTTGGGGGCTACCACTTTACCGAGTTTCCTAGCAGCCAAAGGAAAGATGGAAACAAATAATTAAGAGTAGTGAGGTCCATGAGATGGAGGAAATACATAAAAACTGTGGTTCCTTCCCTGAGCACTTCTGTGGATTCTCATAAAGGGGACCCTAAGTGGTGTAAGCAAGTGATGTCTACCATAATAATGCATCTCCTTTCATCATGGATATAATAATAAACCAGAGAACTGTTTCCTATGATGCTTTTCAATATAGGCTGATGATGTACAGCTGAAGTTCAATCCTGTAAAAGCATTTTTACAAGGAGTTAAATTGTGTACTATGTGTATGCAATCCTCTGAGATCTGGCATGCCGCAAGGATAGAGTTTAGAATACATACAGGAATAAATAGATCTGTGTCCTTCAGGCAATTCTCTATAGATACTATCTCTAGCAATCAGGCTTTTGAAAAGTATAAGAAAGTAGAGTTCAAGGCAAACCCCTGAGTATGGATACCGTCTGTCATTGATGAAGGGCAGAGAAATGTTATTGGATAATCAGTCAGGTAGACAGTAAGACTAAGACCATTTTAATGAAAATTAAAAGCCATGCAAACACACCTGCCTGAACAGAACCATGCCATTTCTGCATGAGAAGAGCTGAGACATATCTATGGGCAAGATCAAAATAGTCCTCAATTCTGACACTGAATAGTTCTTTACAGAACATTATTAGATGACAAGAAAAGCTTGATTCCATTTTGGGGAAAAGGAGCACAAACGTGTACCCAGTAATAAAATACACCAAAATGTTGATAGCAGAAATCTCTGGGAAATGGGATTTCAGTTGACGTTTCTCTTTCTATGTTTACAATGAGCAGATGTTGCTTTGGATATAAGAAAAAAATAAGGTTATTTTCAGAAAAAAATAGTTACTCTAGGCTGCTTCGATCCATGGATGAATGGGTAAATTCAGCCACAAATTTCCACAGCAGTGGTTCTCAGCCCTAGCTGCAGTTTAGAATGCCTTGGGGAGTTTTTAAAAGATACTGATGCTTTGGCCCCACACCAAACCAATTAAATTCAAATCTCTGAGGCTAGGACCCAGGCACTGGCATTTAAAAAAAAATCTCCTAGGTGGTTATAACATGCAGCTGGGTTGAGAACTGCCTCTCTGTACAGTAGAACACAACTAGAATAATCCCTGGCCCATGTTCCAGCAGGCACACTCTTCTCAATGGCCTGGATAGCTCTCCATGATCTGGCCTCTGCTTTCCTGTCCAACATCAGCTCATTCTACAGGCTTGCTTATTCAGCTCCCAGAACAGTGCCTGGCACGTAGTAGGATAAATTCATATCCTACAAAACGGTGATCCAGGATCACAGTTTGCTGACTGTGGTCACAGAAATAATTAACATCTTTGTTTAAGCAACATAGTTTTCTATGAATCTTTTTTTACCAATTGTATTGTCATTAATTGGTTTGGATGTCTCAATAGACTCTTTGGTTGTGATTGAGAATAGTAAGTCTGATAATTTAGTCTTTTTTCGATAGTTCATCCTAGTCATTCTATTTGTAATCAATGGATATGAGGACCATTTATCCGTTAGGTCAGTTTTTTAACACAGGATAAGACTGTATGCTCCATGAAGACAGGGTTCGTCTTTCTCACCATGACATCTCCATGGCCTAGGAAGGTGCCTGGTTCAGAGTAGGCACCTAATAGATACTTGTTAAATACATATTCAAGACATGAATAATAATAAAAGCATAATATGAATGTAAAGAATTGTATTTAGTTTTTTATTTCTCATTTGATGGGTGTAGTGTGTTTGAAGAGAAGGAGGCATGCACACATTCATGCAAAAGTAGTATCAAATTTAGATAGTTGTTGGACAAAGAGAAAATTCATACATTCAGACTGAGATGAGGTTTTGAATCCATTTTTTGGTAAGTGAAAATATTATAGTAGGTAGCTAGTCAGATAAGAGCAGGGCCGGAAAGGGCGGCCCCCGATACACACACACACACACACACACGCGCACACACACACACACACACACCAGGAGTGTCAGGCGACCATCCAGTGATGGTCAGGCAGCTGTTAACTGTCTCTCTAAAATAATAATTGGTTCCTGATATAATTCATCTCAATGTATTTTTTACATTTTACTGCCTGACTCCTTTTTTTAAGATAAATTTACTTTACACAATTTTTGTTTCTTTTAACTTTTATTTTAGGCTTGGGGGTACATGTGAAGGTTTGTTACATAGGTAAACACACGTCACAGGGGTTTGTTGTACTTACTATTTCATCACCCAGCTATTAAGCCTAGTATCCAATAGTTCTCTTTTTTGCTTCTCTCCTTCATGCAGACTCCAGTGTCTGTTATTTCCTTCTTTGTGTTGTAAGTTCTTATATTTAGCTTCCACTTACAACATGTGGTATTTGGTTTTCTGTTCCTATGTTAGACTCTTTTCATTAGGATCTAATAATCCAAAGACAGGGATTTTTTTTTTTCGGTCCATTATGGTCTCTGTTTATTCCCAGAACCTTGAACAGTGCCTGACACATGGTAGGTGCTGAATTTATATTTGTTGTATAAATAAACACATCAAAAAAACATTTTATTTGCTTCTACCCTGATGAGTTAACCTCACAGTGGTTACCCTTGCATTTTTAGTTTTCCATTCACATGTATCAACTCTACCTCTGGTAGATTATCAGCTCTGGAGAGGAGTCATCTATTTCTTTGTCTCCTAAAAGTGGCTATCTACGTGATCCAAAATATGCAACAGAATTTGCATATATGTGCATGTTAATTGAGTGTTTGTGAAAATTGAGACTTGGATGCTGAAGAGAACAGGTAGGTTTCTCACCCCCATGAAAATATTCCATTAAAAGCCTTCCCAAATAAACTCATGTTCTGCTCTTGGGACAAAATAAAAATACTTGGTTACCTATGAATCTAGTACTATTGTTTCAGTCTCTCTTCAGATTTAAAGAGTGAGGTTCATCGTCTGAGCAGTTTAATTACAAACAACCTCTCTTAATTCCTGTATTGCTGGAGCTCAGAGCACACTCAGATCAAGGGAGACGACGTGCCACTTTGTACAGGGCTCAGCCTTGTTACTGTTTATCTGAGTAAAGAGCCCTCTTAACCTCGAGGCCAAGCACATTAGATGTTTTGTTTCAATTGAGTTCTCTGCAATGGTCCAGATTTCTCTTCATTTCAGAAATCCTCAGCACCGATATTGGGAAACTCTTGGCGTTTGTTTCCCCATCAATGAATGGGCCTAACACAAAGGAGAGTAAGATTCTTGGCCGTGAAGGACCTGGGGTCTGGAATAGATGTGCTCCATCTGCCAAAGCATTTTCCCCATATGGCTGAGATTTTTTTCCTACTAAAAAAAAAAAAAAAAAAAAAAGAAAAAAAAATGACAACAACAACAAAAAACACTTACTCAGCAAACTGCACAGCAAGTCATTTGTGCCAATAAAATGACAGTCATCTTCAAGGCCACAGGCTAAAAATATGAATTATCAGGTAGAAATTGGCCCTAGGATAAATATATTTTTCTTCATTCCCTACTCCTTCCCACAATCAATCAATCTCCCTCTCACTCTCTTTCCCATCCACACATGTGCGTGCATACTCATGTACACACTTGCACACTCATAAAAACTGGAGTTTCCAAAATTTCCCAGTTGGTTGAGAAGCAGAACCCAAAGTTGGGTGAGGAAAAATGACTCATTCCCCTAGGTTTGGTTTTTACTGCCAGAAAGCAGATTTTCAGGAAGGAAAATCATATGTCCCAAACCGTCACCAAAGTAAAATCAATCAAATCCCCAGTGTCTGCCTCAGAATCTCCATGAGTCTGTGGTCTAGAGTCAGGCAGTGACTAGTGGTTGTGTGAGCTCCAGAATACTTTGCTTCGTCTTGTGGGATGTTATTTTCTAACAGCTATTGACAATTTTCATTTCCGCGTGACAGGGTCCATGTGGTCAAAAGAACTTGACCTAAGCCTTATAAAATCACCAATGTGATGTTTTTATTTGGAAGCATGTTTTGCTGAGGCCATCAGAGTGGAACTGAGAGTTTAGTGGGCTGTGGTTCAAGGAACCACACTTACATGATGGTTTACAAGCAACTCAGCCTTCTCTGAAGGACGGCCTGATTTAGCCACAAGCGAAGAGTCTGGGCTCTGGAAGTTCAGTCTGAACAAAGACTGAGATAGGAATGCCTAGGGCATTTTTTGGGTCTCCATCTCCTCACCTGTGAAGTCATATGGACAATAATTAGTAAACAGGAGCACTGAAAGGATTGGCATTTTTGAAATGTTAAATGTTGTTTTCTTCAGCCCCAGCAACAACTGTTTCTTGTGACTTTCTGCGGGACTCTGAGGAATGTTGGGATGATAATCACAGGAACCAATGGCTGCCTCTGGAAAGCCCATAATTCTGCACATTCATGGAGCTTCACTCTGATTCCAAATCCAGAAAGACCACCATGTCACTTATGGAGACACTTGAAATCCTTTCCACATCTTCACTCATCACGCCTGGGGTGAGAACTAGGAATACGTGAATAAACCAATAACACGTTACTGAAGTCAGTTTCGAGTTTTGCCTGCTATGAACTTAGAAACAACTCTATTTCTCTCAGCACTAGATGGCCTGTTCAGAGTGTATGTGTGTGTGTGTGTGTGTGTGTCCTCATGTGTGCAGAGACAGAAAGAGACAGAGGGAGAGAATGCAATATTTAGTTTTGAAGATATTACACTTATAATTATGCTTTCAGAAGCCTGTTCCTGGGAGTACCACAGAACAATGCAGTTAGGTTACCCAAGGAATAAAATCATTAAATAGGGCCGTCCTCTGGTTTTTCCTCCAAACCACTGTCTGTGTGTTGTTCAGGGGAAAGAATCTCAGCTTATTCACAAGTGGCACTATCTTTCCACAGGATGTTCATTGTTTTGAAACTAGAAGAAAACCTCAACAGCTCTGAAGTATATAATTATGCTTTCTTATTACCCAACAAGAATGTTCTCGGGAGTGTTGTTGCGATGACTCGCTTGCGAGTGATCTGACGGAAGGAAGGGCGGCTGAGGAGGAGAGGAGGAGGGAGCAGAGCTTGCCTTCCATGCCACTTACTTTGTTGTCTGACAGCTCTCACAGATTTGTGGCTTGTCCTCAAATAGACAGCCTAGGGAGATTTTTGGTCGAGGGTTCCCAGTCTCCTCTATGTCCCCCCACCCCCGCCCCACTGTTATCAGTGTAATAAGTGATTTCAGAGTATTAGGGGAGATTCCACTGCCACTGAATCATGTACAGACTCACCGCCAGATGATGACATCAGAAACATATGTGTTAGTCTGAAGGCAGGACTTTGCCTAGGAAATGAGAACAAGATCTCCAGCCGGAGAATTAAGGACCCAGAGGCTTAGAAACCACCCCAAGAGGAGAGCTTCTTTATCTTTCCCCTCCAGGCAGAAAGTCACCTAAAATTTTCTCCTTAGATGTTTCACTGTGCTGTTTTTAAATATTTCTAGGAAAGCTCTTTTAGAAAGCTAGGATTTAAGTACTTCACAAACAAGGCAAAGTTTGCATGTAAGGGATAAACTCCGCATGCTCTAACTCATAATTACCATGATTTTATAAACCTGGCATTTCCTAACCAAGCTTTATTTTCATTTGGAGCAGTATCTGTAAGTGAATTCTTCATTAATCATGTTTGCCCACCCATATACCCACCTGTATTTTTAAAAGGTGTATTATTCCCAGATATGTGTTTATATAGACACATCACAATATTATTCCAAGTGCTTTTTATCAGGCCATGGGACACATTTCAAATCACTCTCTAAGTTGACATCATACTTGAGCTTTATGCAGACTGTGTGGTTTCCATAGTAACAAAATCACTTAATGGTGTGAGAAACATGTGGAAGATTATAGAAAAAAAGGAGAAAATCTGAATGGAACAAAAGGCAGGAGCTAAAGTCAAAATTTCTTGGAATGTAAGAAAATTTTTATTGTTGTTTTATTTATCTGAAAACATGAGTACAAACTCTCTTGATGCTACTGGGTATAAATTGTGTCAGTAAAGGATGACCTTTAAGCATCCAAGGTCACCTTACCCCAAGCTATAGTCTTACAGATGCCTGCACTTCTCATTGTGTGTGTGTGTGTGTGTGTGTGTGTGTGTGTGTGTGTTTGAGCATATGTGTATTTCTGTATAGCTATATAAGTATATACACGTATATGCATTTGGAAGATCCGTGGTCTCTTTTTAAAAACTGGTTTCACCATCTTAGATCCGAAACGGATAGTAAGGTACTTTCTGAAAGACTTACCTTATTTTCTCTTTGTGTACACACAAACACCAAGACAAGCTAAATTCTTATTTGGGTAAATAGTAATGGTGTACTTGGAAACACCTCTCATTCATTCAGTAACTTATTCATTGGAGACATTTATTGAACATCTCTTGTGATAGACAGAGTCCTTGTACCAGACAGAAAGCTGTAAGCAGACAATTATGATAACTGTGAAGTGTTATGTGGGTAATCTATGAAAAGTTTAGCATGTAATCTTCCTGGTCTCTTTCTTCTTCTTTTTTTTTTGAGATGGAGTTTCACTCTTGTTGCCTAAGCTGCAGTGTAATGGCTCGATCTCGGCTCACCACAACCTCCACCTCCCAGGTTCAAGCGATTCTCCTGCCTCAGCCTCCCAAGTAGCTGGGACTATAGGCGCATACCACCATGCCTGGCTAATTTTTTGTATTTAGTAGAGGCGGGGTTTCACCGTGTTAGCCCGGATGGTCTTGATCTCCTGACCTTGTGATCCGCCCACCTCGGCCTCCCAAAGTGCCAGGATTATAGGCGTGAACCACCGCTCCTGGCCCCTGGTCTCTTATTAGGTCCTCCCTGTGACAAAGAGCTCACATTTTCCATGTTTCCAGTCCATGGGAAGCTCAACTGGCAGCTTAGGTCCCTTGCCTAAGGGATTGCAAGCACTTTTGTAAAAGGGTTGGGTTGTCGGGTCTTTCACTTACTAGGTTCCATGAATGAGGAGATGTATGTTCCTAGCCCTGTTTCTCCTACTATTCTGATTAGATGAACTGAGTAGACAAAAATAAATACAACATAATCCCAGCACTTTGGCCTCAGAGTGATGAGGAGGGCAGGATTAGCTGGGGATTTTAAGACAGTGTCTATGTTGGTGATGCCTGATTAAGCAAAACACCAACTTTCCTGGACGATGCATTTCTCCCTTTGGTTTTGTTAGAAACTGGAACCAAAAGGAAGCCCTTTGCGCCAACTCTTCTCAGTGGTAGGAGTTGAGACCATTAGTATTAGAGCTGGAGAAAATGTCGAAACACTTCCTCTAAGGCTGGCAGCCTGAGTAAATTCTAAAACCCTCCCTCAGTTCTCAACAAACAACTTGATGGTTTTTGAGGTCTTCTAAGAAGATGACTCTTCCTGGGAAGGCGAGCCCTCAATGGCCAATAGAGAGGGATTAGTGATGATGCTGCAGTCTTCGAGGTAGGTGTGCCCAAGAATACATCAAAGGCATTAGAACCGACTCTGGAACCAAGTCCTGGTAATTAACATCTCTGGCATCTTTCTCTTTGAGAAGGACTTTTGTCCCATGGCAACATAATAGCACTAATAAATGTGATCTGAATGCATGGCTGAAAATGCACATGATGGTTAGAGGTATAAGAGTGCCTGTAGTAAGTCCCCTCTGTCCCTTCTATTGGGGGAAATCCTCTCTTCTTACGCATTCAAGTCTATCCCTGAGCCTCTAGACCTGGCTCTCCCAATTATTCCTTCTCTCTTATATTTTCAATTACTTTATTTTCTCTGGCTTTTTCCTTTTGTGAACAAATATGTACAAATTTCCCTGAACCTTAAAAAACAAAACACACAAAAAAATAAAATCTTGCCATCAGCCCTTTGTTCTCGACCGCTTACAGTCGAATTTTTGTATCATCATTCAGCTGAAATTCCTGCTGACAGGGCAGTCACCTCCCAACTGCCAGATTCAGAGTCCTGTTTTCTGTCCTCCTCCTTGTATCTTCTGCAGCATTTGAGGCTCTGAACACCCACTCCTTTCTGATAAGCCCTCCTACACTGGCTTCTATATCACTACTCCCTCTTAAATTTCCCTTGTAAACTCCATCTCCTGCCTGTTGTATTTCTTTGCAATTTTCTTCACAGTTTCTCCTTCTTGGCTCACTTTTAGAAGTCAATGTTTTCCAGGTCCTATCTTACTCTTGGTATTCTTCTCCTCTCTCTAACTGTGTATATTTTCCCATGTGAACTATTATCCCAGATGTAATTGTCATTTTTCTACAGGTAAAATGTGATCAAGTGTTGGTAATTTCATATGTTTCAACCTATCATAATTTCCATACCTCTGTTTCCAGCTCTGATCTGTCTCCTAAGCTTAGATCAATATTTCCAGTGACCAACTGGATATTTCTGATTGGATGGCTTCCAGTCAAAATGAATACATCCTAGACAAAATCCTTATATCTCAAAACTTCTCTACCTTAAATATTCTTACTCTCAGTTCATGGTGTCACTATCTCCTCAGTTCCTTGGGTTAAAAAACTCAGTCATTCTTGAATTCTTCTTTTTTCCACTGTAGCCAAACAGTCAAAAACTCAGAGGATTCTAGCCCATGAATATCCCCTCAGTGTTGTCGTAGGTCAGGCCATCACCGCTGCCAGCCTGGGTGGTACAATGGCTCTATCCGTGGAATCCCTGCTTTGACTTGCACTCCTCTCCAGCACATCCCTTTACACTGTCCTAGGGTCTGAATGTTTGTGTCTCACAACATTCATATGTTGAAAACCTTATCCCCAATGCCATGGTATTAGGAGGTAGGGCCTTCAGGATGTGATCAGATCATGAGGATAGAGCCCTCATGAATGGAATTAGGGCCCTTTATTATAAGAGGCCCCAGGGAGCTGTCTTCCCCCTTCTACTATGTGAGGACACAGCTAGAAGTTGCTTTCTATGAACCAGGAAGTGGACCCCTACCAGGCACTGAATCTGTCAGCACCTTGATCTTAAACTTTTGATTCTTCAGAACTATGGGAAATAAATTTATGTTTATATGTGACCTGCTTTATGGTATTCTGTGATAGCAGCCTGAATAAACGAAGACACGCTGAAATAAACGAAGACACCAGAAACATCTTTCCAAAAAGCAAATCTGACCACGGGAGTGTAGGACTTATCTCAATCTATGACCTATAGCTACAGCTTAGCTCATGTCACTCTGATACTCAAACCTTCACCACAGTCATTCTGATGGAATGGCTTATTCTGAAACACCAGATCCTTTCACAACCTTGTGCTTTCTTCTGTCTGAAGTGTTTTCCACATTCACGAAGCCTCTGAGAACCAGCTGAAAAGCCACTTCTTCTATGAAGGCTTTCCCAAATCTGCCTGCCAAACTGATCTTTCTCTGACTCCCATATATTTTGCCCATATTTTTGTTCTATCACTTTATGAATCAGCTGGTAGTTTATCCATTTATGCACTGGACTTCTCTAGTAGATTAGAAGCTCAGATCATATCTTTTGTGACCAACACCTGATGCTCAAAAAGTGTTTTTTCAGTAATTGAATGAGATTATTGAAAGGAATCTGGACCAAGATGAAAATTCTAGATTGAGAGGGATCAAAGAGTTTTCAGATCTAGGTTTATGTTTTTGTGTATAAGCTCATATTGCTGCCATGGAAATATATTCACTCTGCTTTCCATAGTTGTAAAATGAGAAAATAAATAATTTACTAAATTCATGGCATTTGATTGATAAAATACCAAGTACAAGTTGGATCTCCAAGGCAAAGTTGTACTTGAGAATGTCCACATTGTCATGACATGGTATATTTCATTTTCAGTGGAATTGCACCATGTAAGAAATGTACGATGTTATGCAGTATTATTCTATAATACATTCAGAGTGGATCAATTTCTTCTTTTATTGAGGTAACTTGAGTAAGGCCCCTCTTGGAACTTGAAAGGAAGCTGTAGACCAGAGAAGGTAGAAAAAAATCGAGTCTTCCATTTAGTGTTTTTGGTAAATAAGCAAGACACCCTCCTGAAATAGGGTTCCAGTCTAATCCTGATGTCCAGGAGGGGTGGGTGCCCAAGACTGTTGTTGGATCATTTGTCCTCAGTATGCCAGCTGTTAGCAATACCCCCTGAAGCCCTAGAGTAGAACAGAGAAAGAAAGTTGAAACCACATTCAACCCAGATTCAGTAGAAAACATTGAACATGTGGTCATCTTCTCTTGGTTGAATCGAGTTGAATATTGGAGCTGGTGTGAGCATGATGGACACAGCCTACATTGCCTAGCCCATGCCTGGCACACGGTCTACTACTCCTGACTCGTGCTCAAAGCAGTACTACATTATTTGTATTTCCCTGCATATAATGCACTCTTCCCTGCCTCTTTGCTTTTGTTTACATTGTTCTCTCTGCCTAGAATGTCCCCTGTCCATTTTGATGAATGAATCCCTAACGAGGATCAGTTCAGGCATCACTTCCTTGAAGCCTATTTCTGACCATTCCCTTTTCTTCCCAGCATGGGTTTAATACTATTCATCAGTGCTACCATGTACAGTTGTGCAGCATTTTCACTGCATAAAGTCACCCTGCTGAGGGAGTGAATTTCTGCATGCCAGCTCAAGCTGTAGCATCCAGCATATGCCTTGGGGCTGGGATTGTTTTCTGTTTCGCACAAAGGCAAACCCACATGCCCTGTGCACATTCCTATCACTGCTATAACCACTACAATGAACATCTGTTTATTTGTTGCCCCCTCTAGGTCCCCGGAATGCCAGCTCTTGTTGGGTTCTAACAACTATGGAGAGCTAGTTGCTATTCTAGGAACTTCAGATGCCTTAAGTCATTTATTTTTCTCAATTATCTTCTGAGGTTAGCCAAATTTACAGAGGAATAAACTGAAGCACCAACGGAAGAATAACGCTTCAAAAGTCTCACAGAAGGTAAGTGTGATGCCAGGATTCAGCCTCAGGACATCAGGCTCTGTGGCCCTCGCTAGCCACTGTACCACACTGCCACTAGATGAATGAAAACTTCTTGGGCCTCCACTTCCTTGTGTTTCTCCTCCTTCAGGGGAAAATGCTGTCTTTGTTTGTAACTTTCAGCGGAGACACTCCCAGGTGTCAATGTGTATCTCATCCACATGGTGCAATCTGCCATGTTCTGAGAGCTGGTCTCCATGGAGTTGGTTCCCAGCTTCCTTTTCTAGAGAGTGCCAGAGAGATTCCATATACAGAAGGTAAGCTGGAGGGCCAGGCCTTCTAGGCAAAGGTTTTGGATCTGGGGATTTGCAGAAGAAGGCAAGGCATATATGGAGTAGGGAAGAAAGGAAAAGGAGGGGAGTGATAGCAAGCAGCGTGCCCAGAAGAAAAGGGTGAAGGCTCACATTCAGTCACTTGGCACCGTTAAATATGAAAGGGCTGTCTTGAAGAGGTTGGCTGGATAGGGTTAGGAGGAGAACAGCCACGTGGGTGTCTGTGAGAAAGGAAATCTAGACTTACCACACTAGTGGCAGTACCTTCCCCTAACATCTCGGTTGATGAGAATGACGATGGAGAGTGTGTGAGGAGGAGGGACATGGTTCCTCTCTCTTCTCCATCCTGTCCCTGAGGAAGTTCTGCTCAGAGCAAGGGCTGCCAGCAAGAGAGAGTAAAGTTGGGGTGGAGGTGCTTACAGAGGGTGATATAGTATTGAGGTAATAGTGGAAGAATGGAGGCTCTGCGGGGAGCATGGGCCAACGTGCCTTGAGGATGGAGGAGGCGTCAGGAAGGCTCAGGGATGCAGCCTGGACTTTGCCATCTAACATTCACAAGAAAAAACTTCCAAATCAGTCCCAGATTCTTCACACTGTCTCAGGTCCTCAGATTTTCTCTAATGCATGTGTTCAGCCATTCCTCTACCCGTTCTCCACATTTCCTGGGTCGCAACAGCCTTGTTGGCTGTGGAATGAGAATGAGATGTCAGAGAAGGTCCAGCTGGCCTTGGGTTGAACTAAGCAGCTTCAAATAAAGAATGCCTCTGTAGTGGGTGTGAGGCCAGGCCACTGGCCCGAGCATTTGGTGGTCAGGAATTCAGACTCTTCCTCTCACACTGACTCAGCCTGTGCCTTTGGGTGACTCGGTTTCTCAGGACTTTACACGGGGATAATGATACTCCCTACTTTGTGAGGGAGTATTAATTAAAGTTAGCAAACTACGTGACAATGCTGGGATGAAAGGGGTTAAAAACAAAGTGTAATTGTGAGGCACAGTAAGTTGTGTCACTTACCATATGTGTTGTGATTAGAATCGATATAGACAGATAAAATTCATCTTAGAACATAGGCTCTGTGGAGAATGGGTCTCATTTTAGAATGGTGTTGGAAGCCACCTTGGTCCCCAAACTAAAGTCAAGAGAAAAATGTGGATTTGCATGGGATGCGTGTTCGTGGGCTGACACTTCTCCCTATAGTCTTGTAAACAGTGAAGAAAGCTGATTTTCAAATGTCACATGTTCCAAGTTTTCCTTCAGAGACTTCATACCTTTGCTATTCAATCCTCACTCCTCACTGACAGAGATCTTGATGACAGGAAACACGTCCCCGGTGAGCACAGCTTGATGGCAGGTAAGGGATAAGGGGTGCCTTGGAGAACCAAACCTGAACACTTTTCCCCTCTCCATAAGTGGCCCTTCCTGAGAGACTAAAAAATGTGAGCTTCCTTATTCCAGTGCTCAAAGGCTGGCTGCCAGCATTTCTTCCTGGCCCCGGACACCGTTCCATGACCCTGGAGCTCCTCGGGACAAGAAGTCACGCATGATGTGGCTGAGACAGAGCCGTGATTTCAGAGTGCTGCTCTCCTCTCTTTGTTTCACCAGTGCTGGCTGAGATCCTAGAGCAGTTTCTGCTGAATTGATCAAAATGATGTCGTGTGTGAGGCTAATTTTTGGAAATGGAAATCAGTGTCTCTTGGAGAAACTAGAATGCCTGATAGGCCCCAGGGGAAGGCTGCAACCATCACATCACTGTGTGCTGGAGACTTCTGCAGGGGTTATGTGTGATGACGTGCTTGCCTCTATGTCTTGAGGTATAAAGAAATTAAATAGTTAAGAAAAAAATGTCAGACTGAGAAACCCTGAAGAGCTTTAGATTCTCTCAGGTCTATCAAGTTAGGCAACAACTGGGCCATCAGATCAGGGAATTCATGCATTCATTCAAGAGCTGTATTGATTTATTGAGCAATTTCTGTGTGCCAAGCGTGTTCTGAGTGTTGATACAGCAGTGGACACACCAGACAAAAATTCCTGTCCTTGTGGATAGCGTTCATTGGAGAGACATCCAAAGCAGAGGAAAACACTTATAGCATCACTACTTGAATGATTAATTCTGTTTCCAGCTGTCCTGCAGCTGTCTGGGATTTGGACCTTGGTCTAATCCCAATCTTACTGCATCCCTTTCTCTATAAATTAGGAGCAGTGACATTGTCTAAAATGAGGACTAGTTCTTGCCATTGACTTTAGCTTAGAAGTAGGGGTGATAGTCATAATATTAGCAACTGGTATAATGCAAGTGCTGACCAATCATAATGGGCACCTGTAGTTCCTGCTAGCATTAAACCTTCAGATTCGAGGGTCTTGAGAGAAGGATTGAGGTAGCTGAGAGGGCGAAAGATTCAGAGTGGGGGTACTTGGGGGCACTGGCTATTTACAAAATGGTGCAGTAGTATTTCAATACTTTAAACATAGCCTGGCTAAATCCAGACAATACCAGATGAATAGCAATCCACTGTTGTTTTTTGTTTTCTTTTTTTTTTTTTTTTTGGTGGAGTCTCACTCTGTCACCCAGGCTGGAATGCAGTGGCATGATCTCGGCTCACTGTGACCTCTGCCTCCCGGGTTCAAGCAATTCTGCTGCCTCAGACTTCTGAATATCTGGGATTACAGGCACGTGCCACCACGCCTGGCTGATATTTGTATTTTTAGTAGATACGGGGTTTCACCGTGTTGGTCAGGCTGGTCTCGAACTCCTGACCTCATGATCTGCCCTCCTCAGCCTCCCAAAGTGCTGAGATTACAGGCATGAGCCACCGTGCCTGGCCTTGTAATCCATTCTTGAAAGAATCTAGAGAAAAGGACATACCCATATGATGTCTTGGTCAATATGCTCACTGATAAAAGATCTAGCAACCAGCAGAGGACCTACTACCAATTTAATATTTTGAACCTGGATTAGAATTCACAGATACTGAGTCTCCACAACCTTATAAAGTGACTTTGAAAACAAGATGGCCTTTAAAATTGTCATAAATGGCTGCCAGGTGGAGCAGGGCTGTGAGGGGCACCCAGCCTCTGTAAAAATAAGTAGTCTTTATTGAAAAGAATGCAACAGCCCTGGAATATGCTTTGATGTGGCAATGGGTTTTTTTGGATCTCTTCTTGCCTGATCACTTGGCCGGGGAGGAAGACACACCCCTTTGACAGGTAGACAGGAAGCACTATTGGCAGGGAGCAGCTGCGAAGCAATCCTAGTTGCTGTCATTGGGGTGCTGGCATAGTACTGGTCCTGCAGGTTTCTAACTTGTCATCCTAGCTGGTAATGTCTCCTGGTTTTTATGGAAGGCTTAATTGGAGAGTGTCTGATGCCTGAAGGACTTTCCTGGTTGACAACCTTGAAAATGGTGAAAGAAAGAAATTGAAACCAGGTAAGCTCTTCCTTGTGCATTCTTCCCTCCCTCACAGGTGGAGCCTGGCAAAAAAAAAAAAAAAAAAAAAAACCTGTTCAATGAGACGCACAGTAAATGCAAGGATGGCTGCAATGAATAGAGGCTGCCCAGAGAGTTACCTACCCACTTAACAGTCTCATCAAATTTGCTAACAAATTCGCCTGGTGAAAGAAAGATGTCGATGTCAATCGCTCATGCCCCTTTCAAAGGGAAATGTCCCCTGTGGCCCCAGTTGGGTGCTCACTTTTGTATTACATAACCAGTGGTGGCCAGAAGACCTCAGGGAAGGTAGTAGTTCACAGACTTGCCAGAGTCCTGTGACATGGCACCCACAGAGCTGGGCCAATCTAGCTTTGCCTTTTGTGTATGTGTCCCTGGACTATTGAGAGTCAAGGAGGGGGATATGTGGGTGCTGTAGCTGACAGTCGTTGGGTGGAATCAGAGTAGGGGTGCTTGAGGCATTCATGGCTGTGTTGGTCAGATGGTGGGGAGATTGTAGGGAAAAACACAGGTGCCATTGTGGAGTAACTGCTTCATTGCTTCATTCATTCATTCAGCCACTATTCATGAACACCTACTATGTGTCAGGCACACTGCTGCCTACAGGGGATACAGCAGTGAACAAAGTAGACAAAAATCCCAGGCCTCATGGAGCTGACATTTTAGTGGGGGAGACAAAATAACAAAGAAAAGTAAGAAATATATATCAGGTAGTGATAAATCCTTGGGGCAAATTAGAAGTAATATAGAAAAAAATGGAGGGAGAATAGATGAAACAAGAGTGGTAAAACTTAGACAACTGATTGGTGATGGATAGATAGGGGCTCATTTTACTATTTTTGAGTATACTTACCATTTCTTATAATAAAAAATTTAAACAAGAATGCAGGTAAGTTGGATAAGAGATGTTACAGTAGTGTGGGCTTACAATTTTAGATCTCACTGAGTGGGAAGGCCTCACTGAGCTGACCTGTGAACAAAGACCTACATGAAGTGATAAGCAGATATCTGGGACAAGCATTCCAGGCACAGGGAACAGCATGTGCAAAACCCCAGAGACAAGAGTATTCCTGGAGTGTGAAAGGACTACAAGGTAAGCAGCATGGCCAAGGCAGGGTGGCTGAGGAGGAGGCAGTAGATGGGGCAGGACAGGGGGAGGAGGATCACACAGGGCCTGTGAGTCATGGGGGGGATTTTGTCTTTTACTCTGGGTGAGATGGGGGGCCACCAGAGCATTCTGAACAGAGGAATGACACGACCTAACATGGGTTTTGGCAGTTCTTGGAGCTTTGGGAGTGAAGGTCCGCTAATCCCTACGTATGGGGTCCACTGAGCATCCCTGAAGGCAGGTGCTTTTAAGACCTAGTTCTGTTATAGCTTCTGTTCTTAGATGAAGCAAAGGAGCCCATTTATTTTTTTGTTCCTCCATGTAACCCCACAAAAAATCACGTTTGTTCAAGATAGCTTCAGTGAGACTCTATCAAATTGAAACGAACTGCAGGAACAGACACTTTTTCTCAGTGCATGGCTGCCACTCTTGGAGAGCAGGAAAGATGTGCAGTAGGAGCACCTGAGCGGCTCTTCACCACAGCTCAGGAGGGGAGGGGAGGACTCTGAGGCTCAGGAGGAGAGGGGAGGACTCCATGCCTCAGGAAAAATGGGAAGAATACCACAAAGTCTGTGCAAGGTGAGATCTCTCTCTGATTTCATAGGTCTTCCACTGGTCTAAGGCTCTTTAAGAAACTTTAAGACAAAAAAGTACACTTGAACCAAAAGCAAATTTAGGTGTATATATATATTTATTTATTTTTAAATCTCATGAGAAATAATAAAACACAGAGACATTCCCTGTGCTTCTCAAGTAGTAAAATCTGAACCATTACCTGGAAGTTAAAGGGCATAAATAACTGAGTGGAGGTGGCTGTAAGGAGAAGCACTTTAATGAGTATTCCCTGCTGTATTTGATTGTTCAACTAGGCTTCTTCCATGAGGATCTTATTTTCCCTGGCATTTATCACGTCAGTAAGGTAGAGGAGCTCCTATCTGAAAATAACACCTAGCGCTAAGTCTGTCTAAGGCCTCCCGGCCCTTCAGTCCCTGAAGCTAGCTTCTCTCCTCACTCCCATCTAAACCTGAAAAAGTCAACCCTCTCATTAGGCCTTGCCCACAAATACCTCCATCAAAGCTAGGACTCACACAGGAAAATGTGCTGCAGGAGCCCATGTGACTTCCTCACATAAGAATGTGACAAAACCAGTTTCCAGAGAGCTCTCATGCTCTGACTAATGAATGAGCAAGTATGAGCCGGATAGCTTCTTCTCACATTATTTTGCCTGTGGAATCCTTTTGTACTCAAGATGCCTGAGCCAAATGCTACATTTATTTTCCATGTAAAGGTTTTACTGGGAAAGGAAAATTTTTAAAAGATTTTTAAAAAATCCATTGTGTTCTTTTGCCGTGTGGTAGGAAGAAACATCGCAGCCTTAGGGCTAATTAGCGTTTATGTAGTGTTCATATAGATTGCTCTATATTCCCCTCATATTTATAGTCTGTCATCATTTTACATCTATAAACTACCTTTCCTCCGTTAAATTTAATAATCTTGTTTTACAGAAAATGGCAGAGCAGGTGGAGAAGGTGGTCAAATGCCTTAGCATGGATCATATGGTTGTGGTGAAAGAGTTAGAATGCACACTACTCAGTGTTGATGTACACAGAGAAGCAATGCTCCCGGGCTGGGGCCCACCCCAAACCAGCACAATTAAACCCGTTTACAGTTGTTATCCAAGCAACCTGACATGGTTTCTGTACTTGGATCAACATTGAGTCCTTCTCCAGAACATGATAGAAACATAAGGCAGAAGAAGGCTTTAGCTTACTCATGGAGGGCATTTTCTATTTCTTTTCTTTGATTCAACTTGAACACCTGACTGAGGGAGGCAAAATTCCAAGATCAGCCCTGGCAGTTAGGGCTCCTCTGTTGCAAAGGCTCTTGTGTAGCAAGGACATTAGTTTTTCTAGGCCATGAGGGTACTATTTAGAAGGGCCCTGGGAGGGAGATTATTCTCCTGATTTTGCAGCAAACCCATCTTTAGGAAAAAATGACCTAGGTATTGAGGTAATTCTGGTTCCAATGTAACTTTGCCCCTATCTTTCTTTCCGTCTTAAGTAGGCAAATCAGAATAATTTCAGTGTATTACTATGAGCAGGGAAACAATGAAAACTATAAGCCTATTCACAGCTGCCCAAACCTATCCTGAGAAGCAAACTGGTTCTCAAAATACGATCAGCTAATGACACATTCTATACATACCTGCCACTTTATTAATGTGCTGAAAGCCAAATTGATTTGTTCTGGTTCTTCATCAAGGTTACCCAAAGCCTGAACCTGGTGTTTTTCACTGGGTGTGATTCTTCAGTTCAAAACAATGATGGACATTTTTCTTCCTTAGGGGACTGTTATGATCATTTTACTTCTTATGTTAGCTGTTGTAACAAATAGACCAGTTTTTCATGGTTAACGTAATAGAACTTTATTTCTTCCTCAGTTTTTACTTGGCAAGTGGCATTTCCCTGGGTGATCCTGAGACACAGACTTCCTCTGTCTTACCTGCCATCCCTTGGATCTTACATTATCTGCATCAAGTGGGCAGAGTGGAAAGAGAATAGGAAGTTCCGATCTAGAAGGCACATTTCTGCACATATTCCAATTGTGAGAACAAGCCACATGGCCACACTTAGAAGCAAACAAAGCTGGGAAACATGGTCTCTGGCTGGGCAGCCAGTTATCAGCAGTAACTCTTTTCAGATGCTCTTCAACCTACAATGTGGCTCTGTCCCAATAAACCCATTGTAAGTTAAAAATATCATAAATTGAAACGCATTTTCTACACCTAACCTACCAAACAACATAGCTTAGGCTAGCCTACCTCAAACATGCTCAGAATACTTACATTAGCCTTCAGTTGGGCAAAATCATCAAACACAAAGCCTATTTTATGATAAAGTGTTGAATATCTCATGTAATTTATTGAATGCCATACCGCAAGTGAAAAACAGAATGGCTGTATGGGCACTTGAAGTATGGTGTCTACTGAATCTGTATTGCTTTTGCATTATTGTAAAGTTGTAAAACTGTAGGTTGAACCATTGTAAGCTGAGGACCCTCTGTATTAGGAAAGGGGGAGTAAAACTGTTGGTAAATATCTAGCCATCTCTGTCCCATTTCCTTTGGTAATGAAAGTAATGAATGTTGATTATTTTCTGTGGTCCTTTAAACCCTAGTGCCACTTTAGAAGGTGCCCAAATTTCACCTTCTGCTCCTTACACAAAATCTTCAAGTGTCTGGAAAAGCCATAGAGCAAGGGACTATGCTGCATGCCTATTGCGTGTGGGTTCAGGCATGTCAGGGCCTGTCCAAAGGCTGGAAGGAAATCTGTTTGCATGAGATCCTAATGAGCTTCAAGGAGAGACAGTGGGTGGCTGAGCTGGGAATGAAGATAGGAACCCTTTGCTTTCCATGTGATACAGGAGATAGAAAGAAAATATTTAGGCAGATAGTGAGGGCAAAAGATTCCTTAGCAGAACTTCCCTTCTAACAAAAAGCAGCCCCAGAAATAATTTTTTTTTCTAACAAAGAGCAGCCTGAAAGATTGAGCTGCAAGCATAAACAACGAAGCTGGGAGCTTGCACAGGGGAACGCTGGCAACTGCGCCAATAGAAAAGGGCTACCTGGGGGCCAGGCATGTCCACCATGGAAGCTCCATCTTCCCTTTTTTGTTAGCATGTGTACAGTGGGCAACATGGTGCAGCTCAGGCTGAAAACCCGCCTGCATAATAAAAGACTGGGGTGGAGATGGCCAGAGATTCGCACCCTACGCAAATGGCATACCTGGTCCTAACCAGTTTTTTGCATTCTATGTAGATCAGACACCGCCTCCCCACCAGCTCATCTATAAAACTCCCTGCATTTCACTGCAGATAGGCAATTCATTTTTCTGGGACCCCTTTCTGTAGCAAAGAGCTATTCTCTTTCTTTCACCTATTAAACTTCTGCTCTTAACCTCACTCTTTGTGTGTCTGCGTCCTTGGTCTCCTTGGCTGTGAGACAACAAACCTTGGATGTCACCCTAGACAACAAGGCCACTTCACATGCAGAGACTTGGATGGGGAAGGACCCACTATGAGGGAAGAAGAAGGGCTGAAACTTTTAGGTCTGTAGATTCTGCAGAAAGCATGGGCTGGCTGTATGGGATCAGAATGTTGGGATGTAATTAAGGACAGCACTATTGGGTGTTCTTACTATTGAGAATCAAACCTACACAGGCTTCTGTCTACACATGACTTTATTCTACTGCTTTCATCAAAGTAACTTTATTATTCCAGGCAACTCTCACCAGAGAGAAAAAAGTTACAGATAACTTCATTGACTTTAGCAGGACTACCTGAAAGACCTATCTACTCTTTAAGATAAAACATCAGATGACATTTTACACCCTAAGACTCTTGAAACCTCTTACCTCAAAATTCTGCCTTGTTTTTTTTTCCAGCAATCCTAAATTATAATATCATGATCCTTGCTCAAACCTAACCATACGCCCGCATTGAAAGACCTACCTAAAACCAGATCTTACAATCTTAATAAACGTGCCTTCTCAGCCCTCTCCTTTCAAGTTGCTTCCAAGACTCTGAGGAGCAGTATTTTTCTTTACTCCCGTAGGCAATAAACTTAGCTTTGACTTATCAACAGGTTGCTTTGGTGATAGTTTGCACAGCCAGCATTCCACAATATCTCCTAGTTTGGAGGACATGTGCTATGTTTCAATGGTAAGGGAAACTAAAAAGATAAAAATTTTACTCAAATGAAAAAGTGGTTCCATTGGCAGCTCCAAGTCACTGACTGGGCCCAACTGTCTCACACTTTGGAATAATAAAGTCCTTTAAGCACTAGTGGAAGAAGGACTCCACTTCTAGACTGTGATCCATAGAAACACAACAAAGTAACTAGTGGAGCGGCAGGACAGCCAGGAGGCAGAGGTCCTTGCAGGAAGACTCTTGAAGGTAGAGAGTGGCAGAGGCAGGAGGAAAGTGTTGGCTGCCCAGAGTACACCCAGGACATGTCAGGAACTCTTGCACAGGCAGCAGTGATGATTTCATGAATGGTGCGCTTAGCTTACTTACTAGTTACTTTTCTCTATACTGTATTCCTCAAACCCAGGGATGCATGGTTATACATAAAAGATTGGCATCAGAAAGGCCCATGGTCATAAAAAATGAGTCCTTCAGTTATCAGCCCAGATAACCAAGCAGCCACTAGAAAGAGAAAGTATGGCAAGTGGGTTAATACCAAGCAGGAGAATGCCTGTGAATGCATGCTTGAATGGAAATGAATGAGAGAGGATAAGAACCTATGGGCTCTGGGCTATGGGGAAATGAAGGCATAAAGGGAGTAAAGAACACGTAATACTTAAAGTAGAAAGGAGTTGAGATCCCAGAACAGGCTAGGGTTAAGAGGCTGCCTTCTCCATAAACTGAGATCCTAGGACCCCTTCAGGACCCCTCCTAAAACAGATTTTGGGCTAACATCTAATTCTCTGCTGGGTTAGGCAAGAGGAAAGGAAACACAGAGGATTTGTAATCTCAGCAGGGTAAAGATTTGTATGAAATGCCCCTGTGAAAACCTTCACTTCCCTTGAGAAAAGTATCAGGCCACAAGTCACTCACACTCTAAATGAAATGAGCTAGTCAGCTTACTTGCCTTCTGACATTTATATGAGGAGGGAGAAATTCGAGTTTGTGTAGGGGTAGGAGGCTTTGAGAGGTATGGGGTATTGGGGGAAGAGGGAGAAGTTATGCAGAGCTTGACACACTTCAGAAGAAATCAGGTGTGACAGGATGTTGTAATGGGGCCCTGAAACCAGAGGAAATAGTATGACATTCAACGTGTGTATGTGCCGGGCGTTCACAGGTGAGAAGGGGACCAAACAATATGAGGACCTACTCATAAATTTGTTTCCTAGACCAGAAATCCTGCATTTTGGGACTAGTGTTGGCTCAATATTCTAGAGGTTTTAATCTGTATGATGAAAATATTTGGTTAGCACTGGCCTGTATGTCTGAAGAATACATATTTTATTTTAAAGGTGGTTAGAAAAGAAATATTCTGAACAAAACAGACACCTCAAAGATCTGAGCTTTATATATAAGGGCGGCATCACCTTTTTCTGTTAGGTGGGACAGATCATCTGGTTGGGGATTCTAGAGTCTTACTACTCTCAAACCCAACTGCTGAGAAACCCACACTGAAAACTGAGAAGTCAGGCTTATGTCTTGAGACTAAACCCTAGTGACGTCCAGCTGAGCTTTCAGTTAACTGTTTTGAGATATGGTGAGAATAGTAAACTCTCCTTTCTCCTAGTTCTCTGCTGTCAAATGGAGAAAAACAAAAACAAGGGTCAGAGAGCTATTTTTATTGAAGATCTCAAGAAGGACCAAGTCATTCATCAAGTGGAGCGGATGTGGTCAGGAAAAAGGACTGGCCAGAGAAAATCCATCTGCAGAGCCTCATCCTTATTGGTCATTTTTCCCCAAAAGACATCCCAGGATTCCTGTATCCTCTGAATGTGACCCATCGCCACCTTCATCATCAGCCTCATCATCATCAATGTTTACTTATTTTAACCAATAGATACACAATATAAAATGCTTGGGTGAAGAATAGCATTTTTTGAACTCACCTTTAATACAGAGAAGTATGGAGAGGTTAAACAAATAAAAGGATAGGCTACAATCTCAATTTTGATAAATCAATTTTTAAAAACCTGTCAATGGTTATAAAATGCAAATATACAAATAGGTATATTTGCATAATTTGTTTATTTACCGTCTGATTGATGGACACATCCTACTTATTTATTTTTTGGTATTACACATTTTATTGCTATGAATATCCTCAAATGAACAACTTGGTGAACTTTTAGACATATACCCATAAGTTAAAGTCCTAGCACTGGGTTGGTTGAGTTAAAGGCTGCATGCATAAAAATCATGGTAGGTCATAGTTACCCTTTATTGAACAACTAATTTGGGCCAAGAAAAGTTTTATATGTTATTTTTAATCCTCACAACAATCTTTCAAGGTCATTGATAGTATTAGTGATTACAGGTGAGGGTGAACTGAACTTCAGGGAGGAGGAGGCTGTTTTGACGAATGCCTATTAACCTCTGTAGGGAAGGCATTAAGTTCAAGAGGCTGAAGAAGAGACCCAGAGCCAGAAAACGAGACTTGGGGTTTTATTAGGGGATCATATGCAGGGGAGAGAGTCAATGACAGTGGGCTGGACAAGATATCTGTATGGTCTGGTGGCAGCAGGATGGGTAGGAGAACCAAAGCTGCTTGCAAACATCATGCAGTTTATACAGCATTTTCACTAACACCCTCCCCTTAATGACCTCTGCCTCGCAATGTCCATTAAGGCTCCGGGCCTCAATCCTCTGTATGGCCCGTGTCCCACGGGATGGGCTGGGAGCTCAGATGTTACTCATAGACAAGGAATAAATCTCTGGATTGGCCACTCCTGGATTCCATAGCTGGGAGCACACATTCAGATGCATCTGTCATACAGGGTCATTCAATCTACAGGGACCTCCCCCGACCCTAGGTAACAGAGCTGAAGAGTGGCTGAACTAGAATTCAGTCCCGAGTCTTTCCAACTTGGAACTGACACAGTCATCTGAAGGCTACAAACAACGTTGAAGAGAAGATCATAAAGCTGGAGAATCCTGGCCATCTCTTAGTCCACACCTCACCCTTTCAGATGTGGCAGGGAGACCCTGAGAAGCTTAGTGTCTTGCCAAAGGCTATAGAGGTAAGATGGGACCAGGACCCTGCCTCCCAGGACAGCGACCTTTACAGTACACTAGTGGTTTTGTATGTCTGGGGCCACAGAAGCCCTTTTTCCAAAAAAGCTTGTGTACAACGGCTAAGCTCAGGTTGCTCTGCTTGAATCATGGGAGGAAGCCCCAGAGCCTGCTTCTGTCTTGTTTTCTACTTTTCTCTCTCCCAAGGCATTTCTGGGGAGCACGGTTTGAAAAACACTCGTCTATAGCACAGCTATCTCTGTGTGTGGGGTCCATCATTCTTTCTAGTTGCTTTGAGCAAACACAAAACCTCTAACTTCTTTTTTTAAAATGGAAGACTTGGGGGCCTCCCTTTGTGCTGTGGTTTCTTCGGCCTTATCCCATTGTCCAGGGGAGGCACTGGTGATGGAGCTTGTTCATTTTTCTTGTGCTCATTGGATATGCGATCACAGAAGATGTATCTAGGACTCTGGAAGTCATAGAAACTCACTATTATTAGTCTGAGAAAAAAAATGGGGAAAGTATAAGGAAGAAAAAAATAATCCAAACATTGTTGGCTGGGTGTGGTGGCTCATGCCTGTGATCCTAGCACTTTGGAAGGCAGGAGGATCATTTGAAGCCAGGAGTTTGAGACCAGCATGGGCAATATAGTGAGACTCTGTCTCTACAAAAAGTTAAAACAAAATTGGCTGGGTGTGTTGGTGTGCACCTGTAGTCCCAGCTTCTCAGCAGACTGAGGTAGGAAGATCCCTTGAGGCCAGGAGTTTGAGGCTGGAGTGAGCTATGGTCACACCACTGCACTCCAGCCTAGGCGAGAGAGTGAGACCTTGTCTCTAAAACAACAGCATGAGCAACAATAACAACAACAACAATGAAGTTCATCTCCAATTTCTTATCCTGTCCTTCTCCAGCTGCCTCCCACCTGGGGTAGCCTCAGTGGAGAAGCACAGCTGCTAAACTAACAAGCGCAGTAAAGCTTCCTGGGCCGGATGCGCCATGAGAAGATGGGTAAAAACATTAGGAGCCATGCACCCATAAAGGAAACCAAACAGGAAATTTGATGTGAATCATCAGAAAGCACCCTGTATGGAGAGAAGGCTGTGGGGCTTAGTCAAAGACAAAGCGCATGTTGCGTTGTTTAGGGATGGTGGATGGGAGAAATCATATTAGCTGAATCTATAATAAGATAGAAACATAGAGTGTCCAGATTCTTGTAAAGCAGATGGTAAATGAATTCTGCTCCTGGAGAAGGACAGTTTAAGGAATTGGAGATGAATTTCAACTTTAGGTACTATAAGAAAAGGCCATATTGATTCACAAGACAGTGAAGCCAGGTGTTCTGTTTCCAAGGGGCTGTGAAAGCCTTTGGCAGACTGTGTAGCTTCAGTTCATTTTCTGTCCATTTATCCACTTATTTCTGTGGCACCTGCCACGTGGGGGCTGAGAGGCAGTTAGCATTATTACACCTGCTGGCAGGCAAGAATAATTGGAGTTGCACAAAGATA
Organism: Pan paniscus; assembly: GCF_029289425.2. NCBI lineage: Eukaryota > Metazoa > Chordata > Mammalia > Primates > Hominidae > Pan > Pan paniscus. Next base: position 132,009,062 of record NC_073254.2, read on the forward strand.
AGCAGGGTTCTGTTCAGTTAAGAGCATCGTCTGAAGTGAGTGAGGCTGTCTGCACACTGGGGTGCTTTGTGGGGGTCCTAAGAGTGGTCTCTCTGAGAGAGATGGTCTCGTAGTCCCAAGTCACTACTCTAATTGGTTTCTCCCGCGTATGTAGGAGGTAACAGGGGAAGGTGGGAGCAGGTCATTAAGAACCTGTCACGCTGACTGCAAAGTTAGAGAGGCTGAACACTGAGGAGAGACTGAGGCTTGTTTTCTCCCAAAGGACACTTTGGAGGCAACACTCACTGCCTCTTGCTCACACCAGCTACCACTCTGATCCTCAGAAATCACAACTTTTTGCAAGCCCATTGATACAAGCTTGTGATGCCAATACAGGTTGTCAAGGTGGTTTTGAAGATGTTCAAGTCATATCCCATGAGGACATTAACACGAGGTTTCAGTCTTAAGCAGAAGTTAGAGGAGAGAAAGATCTAAGTGTGGTGAAAAGAGTATTGGACATTGGAGAGGTGGTGTTAAGGGTCCCTCTTGATACTGGGCATAGGAGTTATATTTTTATCTCTTTCCTTTCCTGTAATATAAAGGCTCTGGTCTAGAAGATCTCCGAGGCCATTCCCATCAATACTGGTGGCAGGAAACTGTCTCCTGACTGCTCCCTTACACCCATTCTCTCCCCTCTCCAAGCCACCTTATGTAGAGATAAATCTAACATTAGTTGAGTGTCTACTATTGCACTATTCAATATAATTTACAGATACAAACTCATTTAATCCTCATACAATCCTATGAGATAGATACTACTATTTCTATCTTGGGGATGAAGGAGTTGAGGCACAGAGAAATTATGTAACTAGCTTAGGGTCACACAGCAAGGAAGTGGCTGAGTCAGGACAAAAGCATTCTGTTTAAAAGTGTTATGGCTATTCAAAATGGTCAAAGGACTTGAATGGGTATTTTCTCCAAAGAAAATATGCAAATAGCCAACAAGCACATGAAAAGATGTTCGATATCTCTAGTCATTAGGGAAATGCAAATCAAACCCACAATGAGATGCCATATCATATCCATTAAAATGCTATTATCACACACACACAAAAGGAGAATAACAAGTGTGGTCAAGGACGTGGAGAAATTGGGACGTTTGTGCTTTGCTGATGGGAACGTAAAATGATGTGGCCACTGTGGAAGACAGTTGGGTAGTTCCTCAACAAGTGAAACACAGAATTACCCTATCGATCCAGCAATTCCACTCCTAGGCATATACCCCAAAGAACTGAAATCGGGAACTCAAATACTTGCACACCAGTATGTACAGCAGCATTATTCACACTATGCAAAACGTGGAAACAACCTAAATGGCCACTGACAGATGAATGGACAAACAAAATGTAGTATATACAGACAATGGGCTATCACTCAGCCTTAAGAAGGAATGAACTTCTGACATGCTACAACATGAATGAACCTTGAAAACATGATGCTAAGTGAAATAAATCAGACACCGAAGGACAAATATTGTATGACTCCACTTTTATGAGGTACATAGAATAGTCAAACTCACAGAGACAGAAAGCAGACTGGTGGTTGCCAAGAAGTGAGAAGAGGAGAAAATGGGGAATTAGTGCTTAACGGCTACAGAGTTCCAGTCCGGGATAATAAAAAAGTTCTGAAGATGGGTGGTGGTGATGGTTGCACAACATTGTGAATCTACTTAATGCCACTGAATTATACACTTAAAAATGATTAAAATAGTAAATTTTATTATATATATATGTGTGTGTGTGTATATATATATATATATATGTCTTAGTTTGGGCTGCTGTAACAAAATACCTTAGAATGGGCATTTTATAAATGATAGAAATTTATTGCTCTCAGAACAGCCTCAGTTCTAGGCGCTGGGAAGTCCAGGATCAAGGCACCTACAGATCTGGTGTCTGATGAGGGCCTGTTCCTCATAAACAATGCCTTTTATGTGTCCTCACATGGCAGAAGGACAACAAGCTCCCTCTGGCCTCTTTTATATGGGCACTAATCCCATTCATGAAGGCTCTGGCCTCATGACTGAGTCACCTCCCCAAATTAATGCCATCACATTGGAGGGTCAGGTTTCAACATATGAATCTGGGGGAAGCACAAACATTCAGAACATAGCAGTATATTTTACCACAATATTAAAAAGGTGGGCTGGGCACAGTGGGTCACGCCGGTAATCCCAGCACTTTGGGAGGCGGGGGCAGGTGGATCACCTGAGGTCAGCAATTCAAGACCAGCCTGGGCAACATGGTGAAACACCCCTCTATTAAAAATACAAAAGTTAGGCCAGGCACGGTGGTGGGTGCCTGTAATCCCAGCTACTTGGGAGGCTGAGGTTTTACCTCCCAGGTTGAATCTGGGAGGCAAAGTTTGCACCTGGGAGGCAAAGGTTGCAGTGAGCTGAGATCGCACCACTGCCCTCCAGCCTGGGCAAGAGAGAGAGACTCCTTCTAAATAAATAAATATGTACAGTCAGATTCCTTCTCTCTAAACCACACCTATGCCATGTCCCTCCTGCTATAACACTATTAGAGGTTCCTTTCCTCTCATCCTACTCAGTGACAGCACCTCCGCCTGGGACCCAAGTGTAGGCTGCCTCTTGTAATAAGTTCTCAGCTGCTTTCATGTAATAAGCCTCCTCACAGAAGCCACGGTCGTGGCTGCATCCTGGCCCCTGCTAGGCTGTTGCAGCCTCTGCTCTCTTCCCATGTGGGGGGCTGTCAAAGCCACAATCTTTACCAATAAACCTTTTTTAGTTGACACCAGTGCTCTGGACCCTATCTTTTGGGAATTTTTCTAAGCCTTGCCGTCAGTGCCACAATCTTAATGTTGAATGAGACACTGCTTTGCACCAGTGTCTGCGTGTATGATGTCACTGCATCACCACTGCAATTCTACTTTGGGTCTAGAGTCAAGGGCAGAAGTGGAAATGCAGCAAACAATAAATACTTCGTGACTTGCCTCAAAATGATAATACCGCCGACTTTTATTTCAGCTCTGGCTTCCAGCTCGCCTTTGGGATTGGTCTATGCTGAAAGCAATTTCCAAAGTTAGGAGCAAAGAAGGAGCAGATGAATATAATTAGGAGAGGAAGAATAGGAGTCAGCCAGGCAGAGATCTGGTTCATTAATAATGGCCTTCGATTAGAATACTGCTTTTTGGGTGGCGTCTTTAGAATTCTCAGCATCAAGAGAGGCTGTAATTGCTTACAGTGTTATCGGCCCTGTTGTCTTGTCATTTTATTTCTTAGCTGTTTTATATTCTGGGCGTAGAACCAGCTGGGAAGGATACAAACCCAGTGGTGTCAGTGATAGCGGCTAACTGCAGGTATGGTCCATATTTAAGCCTGGGCTTTTATTCAAGTCCTTCATATTGTACACTCCTCAAATTGCTTAATGGAAGTGGGGGAAGAAGTGATATGGTTGGGGGGTCAGACAGGGAGGGGAAGGGAAGTGTTGAAAGGTCATAAATTATGCAGTACTTAAAAAAATTCAAATTAATTTGAAGCACCTTTAATTATCTGCTTTATCCTCGTTTTATATTTTTGTCTGTGAAATAAAAAGCAACGTCCTCGCAGGCCGATGCGCTGTACCTGAACCGGGTGTGGCCAAACTGATCTTCCTGCCACCAAAGCCTGCAGGCTGATCCCACTGCAGTGAAGACGTGCGGCGGCGGGCCTGCCTCTCCTGCCTGCGTTGGGAGGTGAGGTTCGGATGTGATCAACAGCGACCTCTAGCGTGAGCCTGAGAATTTGCATTTGGTTAAGCGTACAGAAGGAAAATAGCAGACATGGGAATTCTGATCAAATTTCCAACGAACAAAGGCGAGGTAACAAAAAACATTTCTCATTGTTTTGCCTGGTAGAGAAGCCCAGGACTGACAGCTGAGGATTTCACTTCATTGGTACCACTTACTCCCATCAGTGCTGGAGATGCTATTCCAAACATTGCCTTGTTTCTTTTCCCTCAAACGGATCATTGGGATTGGTTTTAAAAAGCCCTTTCACTTGCCTTTAGGGTTTCAACCAGAGAGTTCCCATAGGAAAGCATCAACTCTTTTACTGCAGGGTGTGTGTGTGTGTGTGTGTGTGTGTGTGTGTGTGTGTGTGTGTGTGTGTGGTTGAAACAGCGGACAGGAGAGTGGGAGAGAAGAGCAATGTCTCCGGGCGCTGTGAGGAGGTCAGGGGTTCCCGCTCCCCCTTCTTCACTGACAGCCGCTCCCTAGAGGTGGCCAGCTCTCCATTTCTACCTGAGGCTGTCGACTATTGAAGATTTCCTTCCCCTGACCTTGGTGCGTTCACAGAGCAGCAATCAGCTCCAGGGGGTTCTTGCCCTCGCTCCTGCTCTCCGCTTCCGTCTTCTGCCCCTCCCACTCTTCTGAAGCCAGGTTCTGAGTCTCCAGGGTGATGTGCAGGCCAAGTGTGTGCACAGGCTGATGGCGCTCATTCCCAGCGAAGAATGGGGCCAGAGGATGACTTCCAAACTCTGTCAGGAGCCAGGAGCAGATTCTTTAGAGAAAGGCTAACATCACAGTTCATGGCCCATGACTTTGCTGTTGGGGATGGGAATTTGTGGGATGTGTTTTGCAAGGGGTTTGGGGGGTTAGGGAATGAGGGAATATATTTTCCTGTAACTTCAACCAATTGAAGGCAGATAGATTTGCAGTACATATTTGCTGTAATAACTGGGTTTGGCCTGCCGTTGCCTTTTAACCAAGCTTCAACATAGAAATGCTCCATGTTTTGCTGTTGTGTTTTAAGCTATGAGCACATAATGGTGCTTGGGGCTTTCTCAATTTCACCTGTGCTTCCTCCTCCCAGTAGTATTAGATCAAGGACCCAAGCATTTGCTTAAAGGGCCTTAACTCTCAGGGCCTAATCCACGTGCCCTATCAATACACAAACTTACAGAGACATTTTCAGAGTTATGAAAATGTACACATCAGAAGCAAGAAGTATATTACATGTGAATACCCTTTATACAATTTCTATTAGACTTGTCCTAGTTTCTTTTAGCAACAACCATTGTCCCCACAAAGATTCTCTTCTTGACCAAACTAGCAGACTCCCCTGAGCCCTCTTCTCTACTGGGCCTTGACCTTGATCTATAAACACTTGAACAAACACTAACAAAGTATCAAAAAACTCAAAGCTGCACCCCTCAGATGACCCTAGCCCCCATAAAGCACCTGCCTGAGAGAACTCAAGGCTACTAAAAGAATTTACTGTTTGTTCCTGCCAACACCTAAAGACAGGGTCCCAGTCACCCAATCTCTGCAGTAGGGTAGGAATCTAATTTCAATAAGTGCCAATTAGCAAATCCAGGTGGGTTTCACGTGGATCAACACCTCCTTCTCGCTTTTTGTAATTTTTCACTTCTCTGACTCTACTGAGCCTCTACTCCCTCAATCCCGTTTTGAAATATCCAGCCACATCTGCAAATCAAGGATGAGTTCAGTTCACACTGGACTCTTTTCTCTATTACAATTGTTATTAATGTTTAAAATAGGCCCTTTCCACTTTAGTGTCCAGTTTTGTCTCCCTTTGATAGTCCATTTAAAAATGGTCCACAATGGTTGAACACATATTGAGCACCGTCTACTACAATCAGTGCTGAAGAAGCAGAGAAGAATCAGTGTCCAAAGTAGTCCTCAAGGATCCAGCCATAAACTCACCATTAAAAAAAAAAACCCGTAAATACCAACGTGGTTCCCATATAGGGCCCCTGAGCATAGAAAATCACAAAGACCTAATCCCTCATCCATGTGTGAAAGCCAATAAGTGACAGAGAGCACTGCAGGAGCCGCCCTTAGAGTTGACCATCAGAAGCCAGAGATTCACACTATATCCAGCCATGGAAACCATAAGAAGCTAACATGCTGTCCCTTGTCTGGAACACATGTTCTCCAGATATTTGCATGGCCTGCTCCGTCGCGTCCAGCAGTCTTCTTCAATGTCAACTCCATGGTGAGGACTTTCCTGGCCATTCTATTTCCAGTACATCCAACAGAACCAGGCACCTAGTAGGTGCTCAGTAAACATCAGTTCAGTGAGTGTCTATATTTAACATTGTTGACATCTCTTTCTGGAAATGCTGTCCTCTTCACAATCTTAGTTCTTTTCTCTAGCTCTTATGTTGTGGTTTCTTTGTTTTCCATACTCTTATTTTTCAAGGCTTAGGTTCTTAACACATACTTTTCTCTTTCTCCACTTTATTCATTGGGGATCATATGGATTCTCAGAGCTGTATGTCTCACATCTATGCTCCCTGCTAGTCTCATATTTCTAGCTGCCTGGTGGCCGTTTCCGTTGAGATGCCTTACTGTCACCTAAACTCCCAAATTGCTTTACCCATCGGAGTCACTATCCCTACCAGTGTCATGATTTCCCTTCTGCTCAGCTAAACTTCAAAACTTTCAAGTTCTTTTTATTCCTCTATGTTTTTTTCCCCAGTAAACACCAAGTCCTATGGGTTCTTCCTTCAGAATGTATTAATTAAGGAAATATGTATTTATTGCAAAACACCATGCTAAATACCTAGGGGAGGTGTGGTATAAAGTTTCCTATTTTTCCCTCAGGGAGTTTGTAATCTAGGCTGAGAAGAAAAGCATGTTCAGGAATTATAATTTAAGGCAGAAGATAATTAGTCTAAAGTTAGGGTTTATGAGAATGTAAAAGAGGGAAAAATACTTTCACTTGGGTTAGAGAAGACTTCAGGGAACAGGGAATATTTGAGATGGGCCTTGAAAATCAGGTGGTATTTGGACAAGCAGATCCCAGGGGAGGAAGGCCTTTCAGATAGGGGGAATGGCATGAACAGAACACCCCAGAAGCAAGACAACCAGGCCTGGTGAGGGGAAGAGTCAGAGCTGAGTTCAGATGGGTCCTAGAGTGCATGAGGGAGAAGAATGGGAAGCAAGGTGGAAGAGAGAGGTCAGGGACTTTTAATTTCATGTTGAAGGCACTGGGAAGAGATTTAAAAACATTGATCAGATAAATACTGCATCAGAGCTGTGTTTCAGGAATGTTAATCTAGTCATAGCCTCTAAATGGGTTGCAGAGGAGAAATAAAAAGAGGATCATCAGCTAGGCTAGAGAACATGGCAGCCTAAATATGGGCAGCAGAAGTAGCAGTGGAAATGCAGGCACAGGGAGGTGGAGGAGATATTGGTGGGGGAGAATGAACAGAGCTTAGCATCTGGTTGAACATGGAGAGTGAAGAAGAAGAAATGGTAGCAAACGAATGCTGAGACGTTGGACCCAAGTATCTGATCTCCAAGTCAGAAATAGGGAGGAGGAGATAATCAGATTTGGGAAGAAAAGGGATGTGTTTAATTTTAGTCCCAGTGAGTTAGAGGTGCTGGTGGGATATCCAGGTGGAAAGTTCACAGCTCCAGTAAGGAGTTAACATACATGCCTGGAAATCATGACCACAGGCAGACCTGTACGAAACAATTTTCTCCCCAACCAAGGTGAGAGTTAAGGGCAACAGATCAATGATGATTGCCAGGATGTTTCTAATAAGGGAAGAGAAGACATTCCTTGTGAAACGCCTACACTGATGTGGCAGATGAGGGAGATCCAGAGAAGGAGTGTCAAGAGAGAAGGAAGGAGAGAGTGTCGGAGAAGACATGGACAGCAGTTCAGGAAGGAGTTCTTGGCACTGCCAAATGCTGCAGAGGCATGAGAAAGTGTGCGGTAGAGATAAAATCGTTGGATTTATGTTAGTACTATGCCATGGGAAGTATAAAGAATGCATAAGATGTCCATTTCCCCCAAAGAACTTACAACTCATGGGAGAACCAAGATTAACTGTGCCTGAAACAACAACAACTTGTTAAAAATTATAAACATGGGGTTTAGATGTTTTGTGTAGACACCCAGGAGCTCAGCAGAAAGAAAGGCCAGTGAAAGTTGGAGGAGTCAGGGACCATTTCATGGAAAAAGTGAGTGTTGAGCTGGCGTAGCGGGGATATGGGGATTTGCACAGGCATTGCACAGTTCAGAAGGCACCAGGCAAGAAAGGCCATGTAATATAGTTTGGCTGTGTCCCCACCCAAATCCCATCTTGAATTCCCATGTGTTGTGGGAGGGACCCAGTGGAAGGTAATTGAATCATGGGGGCAGGGCTTTCCTCTGCTGTTCTTGTGATAGTGAATAAGTCTCATGAGATCTGATGATTTTATAAGTGGGAGTTCCCCTGCACATGCTCTCTCTTTGCCTGCTGCCATCCATGTAAGATGTAACTTGCTCCTCCTTCCCTTCCACCGTGATTGTGAGGCTTCCCCAGCCATGTGGAACTGTAAGTCCAATAAACCCGTTTTCCTGTAATAATTACCCAGTCTTGGGTATGTCATTATCAGCAGCATGACAATGAACTAATGTAGACAAAGGCACAAGGGTGGGAATCAGTACAGTCTGGCTCTGAGACAGTGAGGTGACCAGACTGGCTAGGGCAGGGAGCATCTGGAGAGGTTGGAAAGCAAGGTTTTGGAGAGGCAGACCGAGAATGGACTATGGAGAGTCCCAACAAACACTGGGTGGATTGTGTAGGCTTGATGTGGTAGAAAGAAATCCTAGAATTTAGAGATCTAGAGATCTTGGAGGTTGACTGAAGTTCAAGTACCTTACCCAAGCACCCAGGGCAAGTTAGTGACAGATCCAGATAAGCAGATTTCTTGACGTCTTGTAGTAGTCCATTCTCACACTGCTATAAAGAACTTCCTGAGACTGGGTAATTTATGAAGAAAAGAGGTTTAATTGACTCACAGTTCCACAGGCTATACAGGAAGCATGGGTAGGAGGTCTCAGGAAACTTACAATCATGGCAGAAGGCAAAGGGGAAGCAAGCATGTCTTCCATGGCAGAGGTGGAGAGGTGCCACACACTTTTAAGCAATCAGATCTCATGAGAACTCACTCACTATCATGGGAACAGCAAGGGGGAAATCTGCCCCCATGATCTAATCACCTCGCACCAGTCCCCTCCTCCAATTTGACATGAGATTTGGGCCAGGACATGAATCCAAACCATATCACTCCTCAATCTAAACTTGCATGAAACTGGTGTCATAAGAGATTGTTCTGTTGGTGGAGTGTAGGAGCATGGAGAAGAAGCTGGAGAGAGGAGGATCCCAGGGTTCTGAAATGAGGGCCTCTCCTAGGAAGTAAAATTGACCGTAGGGTGAAGCAAGGGTGTGTCAGCTCAACACTCACTTTTTCCATGAAATGGTCCCTGACTCCTCCAGCTTTCACTGGACTTTCTTTCTGCTGAGCTCCTGGGCATCTACACAAAACATCTAAACCCTACGTTTATAATTTTTAACAAGTTGTTGTTGTTTCAGGCACAGTTAATCTTGGTTCTCCCATGAGTTGTAAGCTCTTTAGGGGAAATGGACATCTTATGCATTCTTTATACTTCCCATGCCATAGTGTTCAGCCCATCATTGTAACAAATACACCTAGTTTAGTTGTTATGTGTGTGTGCCAGTCAGGGTTCTTCTGAGACACACATACACACGTGCGCGCGCGCACACACACATGTGCGCACGCACACACACACACTTATTTTAATGAATTGGCTAATGTGATTATGGGGATGTGGCAAGTGCTAAATCTGTGGGGCAGGTGGTAAGCTGGAAACTCAAGTGGGAGTTGATGTGTCAGTATTAGGGCAGAATTTCTTCTTTGGGAAACCTCAGTTTTTGCTTTTTAGGCCTTCAAATGATTGGATGAGACCCACCTACATTATTAAAGGCCATTTCGTTTACTTCCAAGTCAACTGACTGTAGATGTTAACCACATCTACAAAATACCTTCCCAGCAACACCTAGATTAATGTTTGATTAAATAACTGGGTACTATGGTCTACCCAAGTTGACACATAAAACTGACCATCTCATTGCACTTACTGATGGAGTCATAGTGAGAAATTCAACAGATGGAGTTTTCAGAGTAAGAGCAGAGAAGGGTCACTGAGAGGCCTGGATAAGAAGCAGTGAATTTCCAGGGTGCGTGGAAAACTGATGCCATGTGGTGCTCCTGGGTGAGGTCCTTGGCAAGAAGTTTATGAATCAGCAGGAACTTGCAGGTTCTGGAAATTTTAGGGTTAAAAGGATGAGAGGAGGAGATCACTGGTAGAAGGTACTGGAAATGTTTTTATATAAAGAAAAGGAAAGAGAGAGGGAGAGAAGAGAGGGAGGAGAAAGAAGAGAGAGAAAGAGAAGGGAAGAAGGTAGAGGGAGTGGGGAGAAAAACAGGGAGGGAGGTGAGAGAGAGAGAGAGAGAGAGCACAGGAGGAGGAGGAGAGAGATCTCTAGAGTTTAAAATCCCAAGTCATTGTTTGTGGTGTATGGTTAAATGAAACTGAGGTGAATTTAAATGGCTTCAAAGTTAGGCATTTTGTGCTCTTTTCAGGCAATAAACAGAAACTAACAATAGACTCCAGAAATATGAAAATAAAGTCAATAGGAACCTAAGTGAGACAAAGCAGATGCTTCTAGCGAGGAGAGAGAGTTCTTGACAGATTTTCAGATGATAAAAACTGAATTTTTTTCTGGAAATTGGTTTATTTCAAATATATTTGTAGAGATAAAACATTGAGGGAGTAAAAACACATACAAACAAATAGAAAAGCCAAACAAAACTGCTTACAGCAGAAACCCAGATATTTGCTGCAAAACAATTAGTATTAACATTGCTGAAGTGTTCCCTGAAATAGATGAGCTTCACCATTAGCCTTCTGTGAATTCAAGCAAGGAGGCATCATTACACAAATTACATGCCTGGAAAGGGGCTTTTGCACTGGGATGAACTTGTGAGAGAACATTTAAAGCAAAAGCAATTTTGCCAGTCTGTAATTTGCTCTATTCCCCATGCTAGCATTGAAGATATTTATGTTTGAGCAAAATTCTCACTCCCAATCTGATTTCTTCTTTTTCTCAATCCAGCCATGAAGTCATGAAGTCCCCTGTTTGGGACAATATGATTTGCTGCCATAGAAACAATTATGATGTCATAAATTTATCTTGCCCCATGAGATCAAAGAGGAAAAGCAATAATACTAATATTTTGCAGTTCAATAGTGCCATTCATCTAGCAGTCACTAACTAGTAATTATCATCGATTTGCAGATGAGGAAAGCTGAAGCAGCAAGCTCCCATGCCTTGGTCTAGAGCTCTTGAATTTTAGGCCATGGCAAGAATGTCCAGATATTTCTAATTCCCACCCAGAGCAGCAGCTAAGGAGCCAAACTCTTGGTCTCCATGACTCTCATTTTGGATGAGGATGGAGAGTCGGCTCCTCTCCCAGCGCCTGCACTTCACCAACTGTTCCTAATTACAAGAGTATTTGATGGAACCTAGTTTGATAAAATAAACAAAAAGCCCTTGGCAATTGTCATAGGGTGAAAACATTTATAGAGGAATAGAAAAGACGTTCTGGATAGTGCATTAAACCTTAAGCACTCTTGTCCAGCTCCAGCCTTGGCCTGACACCACCCTCCTCCAGTCCCACTTCCATGCTCATTCTCCTGGCTCCCAGCCATGAGTGAATGGACCTAGAAACTAACAATGCTTAATCCCCAGGCCCCTTCACTTGTACAGTCCCCTTCCAAGGACCTGGGAGGGGCCCTAGCAATGTGTTTGTTCACTTGGACAGACTTTTAAAGAAAAATGTGCACTCTTAACTTCCTCTTGTGTTGGGTGGTGTTGGAGCAGCAGAAGCCTTTTGGGATCCTGGTAGGGGGAAGTGAGTTACGGATACATTTGGATGAGGTGGCTTGCAGTCCTTCTGTTTATAGTCAGATTACTGCTAGCCCTTTCTGAGTGGGAGTGCTTTTAAGAATATTTGCATTGTCTACTCTACTGACCCTCATGTGTGAGGAGAGAGTTGAATGTGTCTTTGGTATCCATCACTGGAACAAGGCGTTTCTGGCCTTCTTTGTTAGAAGAATGTGCAAAATGCAATAATTTATTATTTATTTTGGAAGGGATGCTGTAGCATTCCTTGGACCACTGAACACCTAAAATTTTTACTGATGTGATGGGTTCCTGAATCTTTATCAGGCTTATAGATATTCATAGATTATTATCTCCTATTCTTCAAGAGTTGCATGTGGCTTGCACCTAGGCCTGCAATGTACTAACCACTACCTTGTTTATCCAATTGAATTAGCATAAAGTCATCCATGTATTGGACCAGTATGACATTCTGTCCAAAGATGTCCAGACAGTCCAGTTTTTTTTTGGACCATATTATGACAGAGGATGGGAGAGTTAACATATCCCTCAGTGAAGAGGGTAAATATACAGTGTTGGGCATTTCTGATCCTCTTTTCTGATAGAAATGGAAGATAATGCCTTCACCAGATCAGTGGCTGCATTCCATGTATCCAAGGCCAGGTTAATCTGCTTTAGCAAAGATACCACATCTGGCACAGCAGCTGCATTTGGATTTGAGCTTGCTTGGGTAGCAGTCATCCACTGCTATCCTTCAGGATCTGTCTTGTTTTTGAAGGAGTCAGATTGGTGAATTGAAATAAGATGGGGTTCACCAACCCTATAGACTTTAGGTTTTTAAGGGTAGCACTAATTTCTGCCATTTCCCCAGGAAGCTACATTGCTTTTGAATAACTATTTTGAACAGGATGTGTGTGTGGGTGCCTTTTCAGAGGCCTCCACTTGACTTTACGCACAATCCAAGCAATCAATGTAGGTGTATGTGTATCCAGTTATACATTTGGGGACTGTGAGCATGACTATAGGATTGGTCTATGGATCCAGTGGGCCCACTGTGAGCCAGACTTAGGGCAGCTCACCTCCATTTATTACCTGGTTCCCATATGCCCTCACTCTAAGAGGAGGGTCGTGATGATGTTTTATGTCTCCAGTTATCAATGTCAAGTGTTCAACAGACCTCAAAATATCTGGGTAGTCCCCTTTCTTCAGTGTATCTGTGGCAAATGGCCATGTGTTTCTTTGGAGAAGGACTGGAGGAATCATTACTGGATATATTTTCTATAATGTTACAGGACCTTCCTTCTAAGGACCCAACCACTCTTTCAATTAATAGATTCCAGGACCACAGACTGGGTCATATCTGTAAACGGGGCAAGAGATCATGACTTTTCACTGAGGTGACAGCCCTCAGTTTCCTCATCATTCATCCTTGATTTCTTTTTATTTCAGATTGAGTAGTATCATTGCTGGCTGCCCATTAATTTTGTCCTAGGGATGTTAACCCTTAATAGAGAAGAGTGGGATGCTTCTGCAGTTTCAGAGGGCTCAGAACAATCTGGGAACTCAAGATTTTTGAAGTCATTAGCCCAGATGTTCCCAGCCCATGTGGCACTTGAACTAGATGAACTCCAAGGTGCATTTTGTCCCTGAGCCATCTTTTGAGAGTGACATTTTAGGTCTATTTCTAACCTTCCCTTGAGAGGCAGCAAGGCACAGGCTCTGGAGGCAGTGCAAAAAGGTTTGAATAGTGACCCTGTCACTTACTAGCTGTGGGACTTCGAGGAAGTTACTTAATATCTCTGAGCCTCAGTTTCTTCATCTGTAAAATGATAATAATACAATACTACTCCCTCAACAATGAAATGACTTGATGTGTGTAAAGCATTTTATAATAATGCCTGACACATACGGGACACTTTGTATACGTATTTGTTATCTTGGCTCCTTTCTTCAACACACTTACACCCATCTTCACACATGAGCTGTAGTTTCTGCTGCCTCTGTGTTCCCACTGCAGGCTGTGTTTACTTTCACTACAGCACTCAGCAAATTCATTAGGAAGATTCGTGCCTTTTTTTTCTGCTTGACTTTGAGCTCCTCCAGGGCCCAGGAGTATGTTTTGTTGTCTCTCAGTTCCTGACACAGTGCAGCTGTTTGGTAAATATTCTTTTGAATAAATAAGTGAGCTTGCAGTCCAGGGACTGGTCTGTCTTGGGCTGAGTCCTGAAGTGGTTTTAGAACCCAGCTTTTCCCTAACCAGCTGCAGCTGGCTTCTCTGTCATGTGTGCATACCTGGACCCCTTGGTCTGAGACTTTTGCTGCCTGGGATCTTTTGGGAAATAAATCACTCTCCAGGTTCTCATATATTAGGAGAGTTGCAGCTGCTTTTTCATCTATTTTTCTGGGTGCTGGACCTTGCTTGTTTGGGCGGAGCATCACTTGTACCTACCTCTTCTCTGGTTTTCTCTCCCGTTATTAGTTAGCTCCTGAAAACCAACACCTCAGACCCTCCCACCTCTGCTCTGACCTCCAGATTTCTTAAGTTTTTGTTTTCCTCCCAAGGCAGATAACACCAAGTTCTTCGTTTCTGTTGTGGCTTCCCAGATCTAGATTTTGGCAGCCCAAGCAGTCCCGAGACCCCTGCCTAACTTCCACACTCGACCAGCCTGACTGTGTCACATCTGTGAGTCACCAGGGCTTCCTGGTGTCAGGAGCTGCTGGACTTCCCTCTTTCTCAGGCTACCTCCTGGTTCAGATATAACCAATTTTCTCCATTGGAAGTCTCTGGTCTGCCCACACTCTGACACAGTCCTTGCCTAGAAAAGAAATATATATGGAGTTTTTGAGTTACATAAATTTTTGATCATTATCTACGTACTTTTTTGTGGGTGGTATGCCCTCGCTGTACGTAGACCCTTGCCTAGCTTCTGGCCATTTGAAGCTGAAACACCCTTGACACTTCCTGCATCCAAGCCTGGGTATTTGATTAGTACCACCTGACCTCCTGGAGCAGGATGGCATAGCCTTGTCTACCCCACACCTTGTGCCCAGGAGAGACAGTGCTAATCAATCACAGCACTCTTTCCTCCAGTGTCTGGATGAGGTTGCAGATCATTCTCAACCCGATACTCCCAGCAGCTGCAACTACTGAGAGCTGGCACTGAGTGGAACCCTGTTCGCCATCCCTGCACTAAATCATGCCCTTGCCCACAAAGATCCACTTTACTGGTCTCTCTTCTGCCTCTCTGGACTTGACCTGTCTCCCGCCTATTTGACAGCTGTAACCTGCCTACAATTCTTCTTAGCTCTTGGCCCCTACCAGACAGCCCTGGAGCCTGCTGGCCTTCAGCTACCAGGTGTTTACAGAATCTGGCTCCGTTATGCCTATTACAGGTCAGATATGACTTCAGGGCCTACATTCCTTCTGCATCACCATTACCGTACAGTTCCTATAAGCAGCTTCTCTACATGGGTGTTTAAAATAAGCCTAGAGGAGTCAGAGATCTTTTCTGAAATGTCCTAGTTGTTTTTTTTTTTTTTTCTGTGCCATTTATAGGCTTATCTTAGGGACAGAGCTGGACAAGATTGGTTATAAACGTTTTTCTGGGATCACTCAGAATTGGGCTTCCTAACTAGGCTCTGCTGTGCATTCCTTATGCCCCTCACAAAGAAAACCCTCACCCCATCCCTCTGTCTCTCAGGATAGATGGTGCTGATGTGGGCCACTGACACAATTTAGCCCTAATGCTGGGTGGTGGAGCTTATGGTGTAAACAGTAGAACATTTAAATACCCTGATCTCCACAGAGTGGGTTGTCCAGTCTTCCCTGTTCTCTTTGGGCCACTTGTCACCTGGTGCCATCTCCTGCCCTAGAAAGGCCAAGCAGGATTGGTTAGAGGCCTGGGACAGGATGCCAACTCCCAGGGCCTAGGCTGTAGAGAGAAATGCACTCTTTGCTTGGCTGTTCTTTCATGAGGTTGAGCTTCCCTCGGCCCTTCCCACCATTGCAGGGCTGAGATCAGTGTGTTGTCGGAGAAGAGGCCCAGGAGGCTGGCCAGTCTGCCTTCAGCATCTGCTGCTTGGGCCACCTAATCTCAAGCATTTCAAGGAGTCAGCCTCCGTGGTGGGTTTCACAGAGAACCATATGCTAATTGAAGAGGTCACAGACTTGCTGCCTGGGGGCACCTACAGCCCTCATGATACTTAAAAAAATAAAAATTATAGGATGACAGCAAGAGTGAGGGCAAATAAAAATAAAATAAAACTAGCTGTCCATGTTTAAAAATTGGGGATTTCATGTGAAATTCCAGATGTCTGCTTCCTTCTGAAAAATAAGATGCTCTGTCAAAATTGGGCCCCTATTCTCATAGCAGACATCGGCAGAAGTCAAGCAATGGCTCCTCATGTAGGTAGGGCTATGGGCTGAATTGTGTCCCCCAAAATTCACATGTCAAAGTCCTAACCCCTAGTACTTCAGAGTGTGACCATTTTTGGACATAGGGTCTTTAAAGAGATAACTAAGTTAAAATGAGGGCATGAGGGTTGGGCCCTAATCCAATATGACTGCTGTCCTTGTAAAAAGAGGCAATTAGCACAGACAGACACAGGGTAGATCATGTAGGTACACTAGAAGATAGCCATCTATATGGCCAGGAGAGAAGTCCCAGACCAGCTGGGTTCACACCTTGCTCTTGAACTTCCTTGAAGATGGCCTCAACAACTGTGAGAAAATAAATTTCTGTTGCGTAAGCCCCCAGGCTGTGGTACTTTGTTATAGCAGCCCTGGTGGACTTCTGTAGCTGGCATACTCTTCAGTTTGTCATGGTTCCCTCTGCTTTTCTTCCTGGCCCACTTCACCATTTCTGTGGCCTGCCTGACCCCTGGGGACATATTGTTTGTGACCCATGACTCATAGGATCAAAGAGAGTACCTTCTCCTGGTTGGGGGGAAAAGGCTTTTATCTCCTTCCCTCACAGTCTTACAGTGGCAGGTGGAAGGGTTGGAGGTTCTGAATCTTGGCCAAACGTTGATAGATTTCATCTTGAATACACCTTCTGGGGGGATTCCTTCACAGTCAGAGTGACTTCTGAAGGGAGTGCAGTCAAGACAATCCAAGTTGCCTTCCTGGATGGGGGTTCTGGGGCCTTTGACCTCGTCTACAATTTGGGACACTGAGCTAGTATGGGGAGCTCTGTGGGTGGCTGGTTGTGGAGTCAGGGAAAATCCAGTAGATGGCACCAAGGCAAAGTCTGAAATGAGGGCCACGCAGAGACTAAACATGGAGCATTGATCTGAAGAGGCAGGGAAGAGTGCTTGGAAACTAGGTATGAGGCACCAGGACAGAGAAGGGAGATACAGGACAGAACAGATTTGCTCGGAGTGAGGGTGGAGACCAGCTGGCTTGAGATGCTGGAGAAAGCATCAGGTCTTCTGTAGAGTACCTACAGCTTTGTCCATGGGATGGATGGGAGCTGTTAAAGGGTCTAGAAGAAAGCCATATTGCCTTGCATTCTATAAAAGCCCCCTCTGTGCTCCTCAGTACAACTTATATAGGTTCTAGGCCTATATTTGGGATGCATAAACCAAATTAGAGGGAATATAGTTCACAAAAAGAGACATCCCTACTTCCCCCAGCACCCTAAGACCTCATCAATTCACACGTACAGGAATAACACAGACCCAGCCCCCACCCCACCAGATAGCTTCTTCCTAGAATACCATATTTTTATGCTGGCACCTTCTATGTGAGAGGATAGGGTATTGCTTCTTCCTTCCAAGGTTTCTGTCGGGGGTTAGTTTCTGTTTGTGCTAGTGAGGGAGAAGCAGGGCTTTGGAGTAACACGCTGAATAAAGGCCAGCTTTACTTAGTCCAGGGTGAAGAGACCATGCCAGTGATTGTCCTCATTGCCTATTTTACAGATCTATCCATGCTCATGAAGCAATGTGGGCACCATGCCTTTCATTATTTTAACTGTTCACTGGGTATGGAAAGAAGAAATCATTTTTGTCTTCATTGCAGCGTAACTTTATACACAGAGACTTATGGCCTTTCTTAGTCTCTTTCCTTACAAACCAAACACAGGCCATCTTAGCTGCATTTTCTCACAAGGCTTATTTTTCAAAATTTTAATCATTCTCATTTTCTCTGAAACTTCGTTGATGGATCCGCATCGATTTTGAAATTTGGAACTTGAAGAAGAATACCTGGTATCCCTGCCAGGCTTGTGCTTAGCGAAGGCCAATCAAGAGTAATAAACACATGCCTATTTTTTTTTTTTTTTTGAGATGGAATCTCGCTCTGTCGCCCAGGCTGGAGTACAGTGGCACTATCTCAGCTCACTACAAGCTCTGCCTCCCCGGTTCACGCCATTCTCCTGCCTCAGCCTCCCTAGTAGCTGGGACTACAGGCGCCTGCCACTGCGCCTGACTAATTTTTTGTTTTTTGTATTTTTTTGTATTTTTTTTGTATTTCACCGAAACACATGCCTATTTGACCTCAGAGTAAAATCCCCGCAAGCCCAGCCCAAAACACCATGGTCTGTAGTTACGATGAGGCTCTCTGTGGACTTCCAAACAATTTACGACTCCTCATGCTCGGCCAGACCCACAATCTCAGTTCTCAGCTTGCTGCATATTTATTCATATAGGAGCCACTTTGTTTTTCTTGATTGTATCTCATTTTATTGACTGGAGCCAAGTCCCTAATTTTGACAATGTACCTATTTGGATATCCTCCCTCACACAATAGGCCGCTGTTTTCACTGTCCTGATACTTCATCATAAGTATTTTAGTTTGACAAGAATCACATCTTTCAAGTACATACTAAGTTGGCTAAAGAGAATCTTTCATTAATTTATTCTTATTTCCAGGAATTATTGAGATTGCATTATGCCAAGGATATGGAGAGTGCAACAGAGAATGAGACGTGGACTGCCCCAGTCTCAAGGGGACATTTTCTCCTTCCCACCGGCTGCGAGTGGTTATAGGAATTGAATGTATATATTCTCCTCTTTTGGGAACATAATTCAGATTCAGAGTAAACACTTTAAAAAGGTTTATTCAATTGGAAGCATAGTGGCCTGGCTGTTTCCAATAACTAACCCATCCTTCACCCTCTCCTGTACACACACCACTACCATGTTTGTCTCTACCCTAATGCACAGGAGTTTTTAATCTGTAACTGGGATCAGGAAAAGAAGCTGAGGAGGGTGGAGGGGAAAATGTAACACCGACGCCACTAAGACACAAGGAGCAGGTGAGTCCTGTGCTTGGGGATACAGGAAGCACGTCAGAGGCTGATGGAACCATTCACAAAGTGAATGCCCAGCGGTGAGTTGAGAGCCACATCAGGAACCCCACATTGTTCTGGAGCTCTGAAGACTGGACGGGTTGGGACCACGAGAAGATAATACCCTTGACATGGGGCTTTGGGTTCTCATAATAAGTGTAGCCATTTGGAGCATGTGGGAGAGACTTATGATTGCTAACTTTGCTCTCCTGATAATTCCTAATAAATGTAGGAAATGGGAATGTGGCAATTTGTTTGGAGGCTTAAGGGGTAGTATTTGAGATCAAAAGTTGCAGATTCTTGGCTATCATGGGCAATGGGCAATGCAGGTAGAGAGGAATGGGGGTAGAAAAAAGAGAAACAATATTATGTTGAGTCTATATTATGTATCAGCACTGTGTTGGGTACTTGATGTATTTTATCTTACCGTATCCACACATCGACTGTGTGAAATAGATATCATCCCTATTTTCAGATAAGTAAAGTGAGACTAATATAGGTTAAGTAATTTGACCAAACCAAGATTTGACTATAAGTCAGCTTGGCTCAAAGACTATATTTTTCCATGATCTCATTGAATCATTTATTGTGAATGGGATTCTTCTTTATATTCTTCTATTGTCATGTCATATGACCTAATCATGTAAACTTGTCTACTTTCGAGGGAAGCCTCATTCTCATAATTTTAGGACGATAAATGACTCATTATCATGCTCTCCTTATAGAAAAAATCCAAGGGAATAATGAGAGAGTACGTAATATTTTAGTGCACTTCTGTCCTATAATAGAAAAACTGTCCTAAATCTGGTCTGGAGCAGAACCTTTTCAGTGTGATAAAAATCCATCACCTTCTTTTGGAAAAAAAAATTATATTTATGCAACTTACTGCTGAATTTTGATGGGATGAAGATTTTGTCTAGGAAATTAGTTACTCACCCACCCAGTTGACTGTTAGCTGATTGTCAGAAAAGAGTTCAGGAACTTTTGACCAGATATTCTTTTCATTTTATACCTAATAATGATATTTTTATCATTTTCTTTTCCTATACCTTATCTCTGACATGGCCTACTGTGGGTCATTTTCCCATGCATGAATGATTGTAATAACATTTTGATACTTGCTGACGACTGAATTGTCTGAATTTTTTTCTTCAATACTTACAAATAATAAATGTTAATAGTTAACATTTATTGAACTCCTATAATACGTTAGACAAGGTGTTAAGCATATTAGACATATTATTTTATTTTAGCCTCCTAACCATCTGATAAAGTAAACACTCACATATGAGAAAATTGAGACCTAGAGAAATGAAGTAATTTGCCCAGACCTCACTATAGGTAAGTGCTGAAGCTGGGCTGTGAATCCAGACATTTTAACTTCAGTTGTGTGCTTCCAACTACTGTACTGTACTTCTTTCCCATAATGTTTCAAGTCTACTGTCCTTTATTTTATTTTTAACTTTAAAAAGTTTTTTTCTTTTTAGAGATAGGGTCTTACTATATTGCCCAGTCTGGACTCGAACTCCTGGGCTCAAGCGATCAGCCTCCTGAGTAGCTGGGACTATAGGCATGCACCACTGTGCCTGGCTTTTGCTTTATTTTTAAACATTTAATTACTGTTGCCTTCACAAAACTCTGAATATTGGTGTACTTGTATCTCTCTTGGGTTTTCACTGGCCTTTCAATTAGAGAGAAAAGAAGCAAAGATGTTATGTCTTGCTTCCATTTCCTCCTCTGGCTGAAATGGGTCATGATCACTCCATGTTCTCTGTTCTGACCCTTCAGTCCCTGCCCGTGAATTGAAAGGACATATTCAACATCCAGATTGGTCATACATGAAGCTCTAGGACAGATCAGAGGAAAGCAAAATCACATTTGGAAAATCCTATAAGCTGCCTCCGTGTTTAATAAGATATTGTGAATGGGAGTAACAATGATTATTCTCAATTAAAAGGTGCACAAGAATGGAATTTCCAGAGCAAATAGCAAAAATGGAGTCAATCTAAAATTAGCAGGCCAAACACTGAATTCAAAATGCTTCCTCTGACTCAACTTTATACACCCTTAGGTTTTGGTCCAGACCCAGACTATTTGAAAAATATGCAGCCATCTGTAAACCAAGACTTTACAAAGTTTTTCAGTGATCATTAAGTTCAGGACAGCTGCTGACCATTAAAGCCTACTCTATGCAAGACAGCACGCACTGTAAGAGATTAGAAAAGAAAAAGAGATAACACCCTGTCTGTTAGCAATAGCCATACGGTAGCATTTAAAAAAATTTGGGCAACTCATTCTTTCAATTAGACTTTTCTTTTAGTACTTTCTGTGGCTTAGGCACCATTCTGGGTGCTGGGCACAACAGTGAAAAATAGACAAAAATCCTGCTTCATGGAGCTTGCATTCTAGTAGATTAAGATGGACAACTAAAAAGAAATAAACAAGCAAAACATATGATAGGTATAAACCAATAATTTATCCCTTACTTGGAAATAAACCTAAGTGATGACTGCTTTCTTTAATCTGATGATAGAACATTTTATAAACAGCTCCTGACTATCCTCTGATTCTCAAGGGGATATAACTTTGTTTAACTAACAAGGGACCAGATGTTTAACAACCTATAAATTTGGAAGTTAAACTGCAAAAAACTGATATGAGGTAATAATGTCTTGCTTTTGTTGTGTGTGCATGGGGGTTGGGGGTGGTCCTGGTAAATAAGATAATTTGAAGTTACAGTTGTATTGTCCTGTAGAACATTAATTACTCTTGTATCTAATTTAGCAATCTTATGTCAATATCCTTTACCCAGATTGACTACATAAGTCTGTTTATTTGGATGCTCTTTGAATCAGCTCGTCTTTCTTCTGGTTTCCTTATTAATAAGTTGACTAAAACGTTGAACATTGGTATGTGCTCAGAATAAACTTTAAGAACTTTGCTTTTGCATATGTTTGATGGTGATAAAACTATAAAGAGAAATGAAGCTGGGAATGGAAACAGGAATGCTGAGTTTTTGAATTAAAATTTTTATTTTTATTTTTTTATAAATAGTCTTGCTATGTTGCCCAGGTTGAACTCAAACTCCCGGGCTTAAGTGATCTTCCCACCTAAATCTCCCTAGTTGTCCAGCTTGTCCTTTCTTTTTAAAGATCGAATTACTTTTTCCTTCCTAACACTCTGAATGTTGGTGTACTTGCGGGGAGTTTGTAATTGTAAATACTGTGGTCAGAGAAGGCTTCGCTGATGGCAGGCTTCTGAACAAAGCCCCACAGGAGATGAGGGATGTAGCCTGCAGGTATCCAGGGGAAGAATGTTCTAAGAAAGGGAAAGGCAAGTGAAAGGTCCTGAAGTGATTCACCCTGGCATTTTCGAAGTACCCTGAGAAGTTCAAGGAGGTGTAGGAAGGGCTGGAAGGCTGGCAGAGCGACAGGGGAAGAGTAGGAGTCGATGAGGCCGGAGAGGTGATGGGGGAATGGGCCATGGGGTACAGAGCAGAGGGCCTTGTGGGCTGTGGTAAGACTATGGCTTTTTCTGGGGAAGATGGAGAAGTTTCTAGCTGAGGACTGGCAGGGTCTGACTTGTGTTTTTAAAGGCTCACTCTCTTGTCGATGGAAGAGACTGTAGGAGGGCCCGGGTGGAAGCAAGGAGACCAGTCAAGAGACACAGCAGCCCTCGCAGGGGCTGATGCCGTCCCAGGACCAAAGCATGAGAATGAGTTAGAGTCTATATATATTTGAAGGTGAAGCTAAAAGGATTAGATGGATTGGCTGTGGGGCAAGGAGTCCAAGATAGCCTGAATGGGGGCAATGTCTGTGACAGATCTGGGGGAACAGCTCATCTGTGGAGCTGTTCTGAAGCATCCACAAGGACAGGAGCCATCATGCTCGCTCTTCCCACGCATCAGAATTTCTCAAGCCCTGGCCTCCACCCTAGGGGACTTTCCCTAAACACTGACACAGGGGATATCAAACTTTTCTTAGTTCGGTTTAGTCATGCACAGTCAGCTTTCCTGCTTGGGGCCGTTCATAAGAACCTTTCTCATTTGCCTATTTCCAGCATTGTATGTTCCCACAATGCTCATGGTTTTGATTTGATTCACATTTTTGTTTTAATTTGCATGTTTAAATTGCATTTTCCATATTGTATTAAACATCCTTTGGGGTGTCTTGCCAGGTCATGATCCTCTCCCTCTGAGAATTGTTTCTCCTAATCTTAGGCAAGGGCCTTGTCTGCCCTATAATTTTTTCATTGGCATCCTGTGTAATCCTTAACAAATAAATAACTACTCCCTAATTTACCAATTAATAAACCTGAATTTTCTTATGTGGGTTTTGCCTGTCAGTAGGATAAATCTTCTTACTAATACATAAGAAGACTGCTTTCCTATTAGTAATTATATGTACATATGTGCCTCTACATGTTCATGTATATTACACATACTTAGGCACATTTGCTTCTTTAAGCTGTCAAAGTTTAAGATAAAGGTGCCATGAGTAATCCTTAGTTAGGTCCCAAGACCATCTCAGTTTTACCAACTTAAGACCCCTTGGGAGCTTTATTATCACAGAGTGAGGCTGGAATCACACCAGAGAGATGAGGCCCAGATGCCTAGCAGTCACCTCCCCCGGGCTCTGTGAGCCCCCAGCTCCCCATCTCCTTTCCTCATACATTCATACTCAGGTCTGCTTCTACCACACAGTGATGTCACCCAAGCTATGTGAGTGGGAGCCAGCAGTCCACCTTACTGAGTGCATGACTGAAAGTGACAGAATGACTTATGCACAAAACGGAATTTATTGGCTCATGTCACTGAAATGTCCAGGGCAGTCTAGCTTCAGGAAAGGCTGAGTCCAGGTGCTCACACTACATGATCAGGCATCTGTAGTGCTCCATTTCTCAGCTCACTTTTCCTCTGTGCTTTCAGGCAGGCTTTCCTGACGCTCATGAGCTCTCCAGGCTCATTCTCATTGGCTCACAACCTTGGCGAAAGGAGAGCAAAGTCTAGCAACTGAGTCTCACTGGAATGATTTGGTTCATATTCCCATTGCTGATCCCATCATGGTGGAAGGTAAGACACAGCACTATTGGCTTTATGGAGTGAGACTGGAAAAGGAATAGCTCTCCTGTAGAAAATTACCAGAAGAAAGGAGATGTATGCTAGGCTGACCACCATCAGGTGCCCTGTCCCAGACCTAAGCTATGTCCTCCCAAGCTCTACCCTTCGTGGATTAGCATCTCCCATTGAGGCCCGAGTTCTGAACGCAATGCCCACTGAATTCCCAACTCAAGACAGAAAGTGTCTTTTTGAAAGTGAAACAATGAGGGTGTTTCTTGAGCAGCTTTAAAGAATACTTCCTCCTCCACTCTCTGCTTGAATTTAATCTTTTATATTTCCATCAGAAATAATTTCTAGTGTTCTTTCATCTGCAAATAAGTGCTGGTGTTGTCTTTGTCTGCATGTATTATTTATCATTCAATTCATGGTGTGTGTTTGTTGGTCAACCTGTGGGTGTATATGCCTGAATTTAAATGAGAGTTTATCCGTACAGTCAAAGAAGTCCTTTAGGAAATCAACTCCCAGAAAGAGGCTGGGAAGTCAGAGGCTTGGCTTGGTGCTGATTGAGGAGCAGGTAGCTTGCTTTGCAGGAGCTGGATCCACTGGGGGCAGGAAGGCACGCTCAGCTTTAAGATCAACAGGGAAGCGGATCTAGAAGCACCGAGGGCATTTCATAGATCTCATGCAGCTCTTTAGCAGCCTCAGTTCAGCCTAATTATAAGTTTCTAGATTACATAATGGCAATGATACACAGTAGATGGCTAGCTTGCATCTCATGAAGAATGAGAACCCATTTTCTGCTTTATAATTTACAATTTTCCTCAAAAGTGAAAATTGCAAGGAAGAGAAGCTGAAATGCAGTTCATTCATTCCCTTCTACTCTCAAGTGGTTATAGGTGCACAGAAGTTTTTGGTAGAAATTACGGACACTATTTGCAAAAATAGTGTAGCCAGCACTGAAAATAATAGTTCTTCTCCCCACTGAAGGATTTCTATCCCCATGGCAACTGGCGAACTCACAGATATAAGCTGAAGTGACAAAACCCCGGAGACCTTTTGCTCCCTGTATGGACCCTGGATTTGGTTTTGTTTGTCTTGGCCAGGAAATGTTGGCAGGGTCAGCAGC
The DNA here is from genome assembly GCF_029289425.2 of Pan paniscus. Classification (NCBI taxonomy): domain Eukaryota; kingdom Metazoa; phylum Chordata; class Mammalia; order Primates; family Hominidae; genus Pan; species Pan paniscus. The sequence goes on from NC_073254.2 coordinate 132,034,304, forward strand.
TAATGGCCTGGCCTTTGGAGCTGCAGGCAAAATGTGGAGCAGCCCGGACTTTATCTGGATAAATTTCCGAGTGCAGACCTCAAGGGTTCACAGTTCTTTTGATGCACCTTGAAAGAGATTTTATTATGAGACTGGGTGCTTTTAAAAAGAGTTACAAATTGGGAAATTTTCTTTAGGATTATTGAAAAAAAAATTAGGCAAATCTCCACAAAGGGCTGTATTTTCCTTTTCCCCCCTTCACCAAGTATTGAGTGTGAATTAAATACGAGGCATAGCAGCAGTCGAAGTGGAGTGACAAGCCTCATCCATGAGTAAATGCAACACGTGGCAGACGCTGCCGCTGCCCCATACGCACACAGCGATAAACACAGGTCACTGTGGCCTACTAAACTTGAAGGAATGTCAAACAACAATAATTCCCTTTGTGAATCTCATTCAAGAAAACATTTCAACATCAAACTAGTCCTTAGAGCATTGTGTGTTGTGGATGTTATTGGACAAGCTGTCGCTGTAAACTGCCAGAACCCGGGTTGCATTTGAATTATGACTCTGGGAATATGACTCCATTCCCTTCTCCCTCTTGTTGCCTTTTTCCCCTGTTGGCCCTTCCCTCTTTTCATCAGCACTTTTTATAGACTGTCTCATTAGTCTCTAACTTCATGGTGACTTTTCTTCATTCCTAGTGGGAAATATCCTCCCCTCAAATTTCACTTTAAAACATTACAGAAATGTGGACCTTAACTTGCTGACTTCAGAACCATTCGCGTCCACCTGAGTGTGGAGTTTCTGTTCTCCTAATAGAAGCCTTCTCTGCATCCTTGGATCACTTACTCTCCTTTTCCTTTTGGTGACAGAGTTCACACACAACTTTCTGTTTGCCCCAACCAACAACACAACTTCCCTTTGCTTTAAGATGGAGCCCAACTTGGTGTGCCCTCCAAAGCCCCCATCAAATGTGTGGTGAAAAGTGCAGACCCTGGAGGCAGACTAGTGAGGTCTGAGTTGTAGCTCTGCCACTTGCTTGCTGTGTTACCTTGGCAAATCACTTAACCCCTCTGTGCCTTCATTTGCTGCTCTTTCAAACAGGGACAATAGTATCTGTATTATAGGGTAGTTGTGAAAATTAAATGAGTTAACCTTTGTAAAGCTCTGAGAACAGTGCTTGGCACTCAGTAAACTCCATATAAGTGTAACTATTACCATTCAGGGAGTGGTAATACCATGGATAACATTTAAAAAATGTTAACTAAGGGCCAAGTATTGTGCTGAGGGTTTCACATGAGTTATTATTACATCTAATCTGCACAAAGCCCCATGGGGTAGGTACTGTTATTATCTTGGTCCTAAAAATGAGGACGTTTGTGGCCCAAAGCCACCCAGTTAACAGAAACAGGTTCCTAACCTTGTTCTGTGCGGTAGTAAAGCACATATACTTATTACTAGGCTGACAGTGTAAGGATTTGTGTGTGTGTGGCAGTGGCATCAGGGGCTGGAGGGAAGGGGTACAGTTAGAAAGAAGCAAGCTTTTCAGGGAGTAATTTTTGTCTTATTAGTACCTATTTGGATCTGGGTATCTAATTCCTATTCAACAATGATTAGAGCTGTGAAGACGGTTTTAAACGAGTAAGTCTGTGAGTGGGTTCCCCCCCTGAACATTTTGCTAGCATGCATTTCTCAGGTTCTCACTAAATTATATATGGACTGGGAAAAGCATAGCCAATTTCAGAGACGGGTCCAGAGCTGGATAAAGGAAGAGAAGTTGGCAGTGGTTTGAATGGCACCTAAACATGCTTCTCCTCCCTGAAAATACTAACCCTCTGTTCCAATAAAGTCAGTTTGGTTGTCAACTAAGAGGGAGCTGAAAAAAATTGAGTCCAGGACATAAATTCTGATGAGAGCAAGAAGGGGCAGGAATAGAGGGCCCCTCTAAGGGAGAGGGCCATGGACAGTTGGGATTACTTGATGGAGTGAACACCTGAGCTTGTCTGGGAACTCCTAAACGAAGAAAGTGTCGATAATGAAAGAACTACGGAGGATAACTTTTGTTTTACAACGTTGCCCTAGATCTGGCCTTGGGGTAGCTGATGAAGGTACTGGAAATCAACAGCTATTGCCCTTGTATTCCAGATCTCAGCCTCACAAGCACCATTTATTTTGGAGGGGTATTTAGTATTGGCGTCGTGTTAAATTTCAGCTTGTTAAAAGGCCACCATGATAATAATTGAAAAAGTCCTGCTTGGCATGTGGGCTATGGGGATGTTAAAGTTACCTTTTGCCCTTTCCCCTTCTTTAACGTATGTATTCCAGCTGAGCTGATAACCAAACCCCAGCCTCCTTCAATAAATTTATGTCACTGCTCTGTCCAGAAAGGGATATCTCCATATTTACAAGGATTTTTATGCAAGAAGCAACCCTTTACCCCCACACCTTCTATTCCTTTTGTGGTTCTTTCTGGATTTACAAATGAAGCCTCTCCTCTTCTTTTTTTAGTGGAGAATTTCAAAGGCCAAAGCGTTTTCAAATGCAGGGCAATGAAGCGGGCTGGTTTCTGGACACCAGACCTCTTCTGGAGGCCCTGGGTCTATCTCTCTTGCTGAACTGCAGGCCACTGTCCTGGGTAGCAGAGGCTGTAGCTGCCATGCCTATGCATTCACCCACAATTCCCATGGCAATGGCATGAAGCTGCATGACCTCACTGAGCCTCATGCCCCCTTCTGTAAAATGAGGCTAATGGAAGCAACCACTTCACAGGACTCTTGTGAAGGTTAAATAATAATGCACAAAAAAAATCTGGTGCACTACTTATCACAGAGCGAGCACTTGATAAACGACAGTGAGCATCATCCCTCCAGTCTTGTCTGAGCATGGCCTGTGTCCTCCTAAGTGCTACAGTCATGAAAAGGTAAATATACTACTCTGTGCTTGAGAAACTCAGGAGAGAACCTTATGATTTTCTTTAACTCCTTGAAAGCTAGTGCTAACTTACTTATGCCTCTTTCATTAGCATTAAAGGAATGCCTCGCACTTTCTCAAATCTGGAATTAAAATCAGAGGCTGCAGTTATTGCCCTGAGTTATACTAGGCATAAATAAAACTTCCCTGAGAAAGTTGGAAACTTGCCTAGATTGAGATTAATTAGCTCTGCATCTCCAGAATGTGTACATAAAGGTGCACTGACTTCTCCCAACTTAGAAACCTTGTTATTTAAAGGCTTTTGGTGTTTGGGAGGGGGCTGCACAGCACATTGATAAGGGCTGTGGCATCTCTGCTTGTGTTTGGGGCTTATGTGAGGGTGTGGTCCATCTGATTGTCGTGGTTAAGAGTTTTGGTGTCAGCCTTCTATTGGGCGTTTTCAGAATGTAATCAGCCTTAGCAGTTTTAAGAAGGACTCACAAGGTAGACTTTGGGCAAAACAGCTGAGTAGGGAAAACTTTGGCATCCATCTTCTCTCTGTCGGATACTGGAATTCCAACTAGAACAGTTCCAATGGCCATTCTCTCTGCTGTTCTAAAAGTTACGGGGTCAAGGGATTCTTTTTGATTGTGCCTCCCAGGGCAACGCATCTTGAAAAGTCGTCAGTGATTGCTGTCTTTCATTCCTTTCTCACATTCTTTCCTAATAACCTCTCCAATCAGACGTTTGCCCCACCTCTGCATTCAAACTGCTCTTGTTAAGTTCAACAGTGTCCTCCACATTGCAAACCCAGTGCTCCGAGATTTCATATTCCTTGACTCATCATTAGCATCTGACACTGGATTATCCTCTGCCATTCAGAAGCATTCTCCGCCGGGTTCCCAGGGCCTCTTAGTTTACCCTCCACATCTCCAGCTGCTTCTTCTAAGTTTCCTTTGCTGATTTCTCCTGGTATTCCAGACCTTTGGACATCGGAGGGTCCCAGGCCCCATTTTTGAACATCTTTTTCTTTTTTCTTTTTAAAATTAAACTGCTTTATTGAGATATGATTGACATGCAAAAAGCTGTAGATGTAAAATGCATACAACTTGATGTGTTTGGAGATAAATATTCACCTGTGAAACCATCCAACCATCATCACCATCAATGCTCTAAACTTATCCATCACCTCCAGAAGATTCCTCTCATTCCCTTTGTGGCTGTTATTATTTTTTCCTTTTGTGGTAAGAGCACTTAACATAAGATCTACCCTCATAGCAAATGTTTAAGTATACCAAAACAGTACTGTTAGTCATAGGCCCTATGTTGTATAGTAGATCTCCAGGGCTTATTTATTTTGCATAACTCAAATTTGTACCCTTTGATAAACACCTTCCCCTTTCTCCCTTTCCCCCTCCCTGGCAACCAGCATTCTACTCTCTGTCTGATTCCATGTATTTGACTATTTCAGATTCCACACATATGTGAGATCATGCAGTATTTGTCTTTGTGTGTCTAGCTTGTTTCACTTAGCATAATGTTCTCCAGTTCTACCCATATTGTCACAAATGGCAGGATTTCTTCTTTCTTTTTTAAAAACAGAATAATATTCCACTGTATGTGTAAACCACATTTTCTTTATTCATTCATCTGTCCAGGACATTTAGGTGGCTTCCATGTCTTGGCTATTGTGAATAATGCTGCAGTGAACATGGAAGTGCAGACATGTCTTTGAGATTCAGACTTCAATTTCTTTGGGTGTACACCCAGAAGTAGGATTACTGGATCAAACGCTAATTCTATTTTTAATTTTTTGAGGGGACATCTTATTTTTCTATACTCACTTCTGAGGTGTTCCAGGCTTATGACATTAAATGCCACCTATATACTGATAAGTTATAGATTTAGGCCTTCAGCTTGTACCGCTTCCTGAAATCCAGACTTATATAGGGAACTGCTTATGCAACATTGCCACTTGGACATCTGTGGTAGGCTGAATCATGACTCTCTCCAAAAGATATTCATGCCCTAATCCCTGCAACCTTTATATGTTACCTTACATGTCGAAGAGCTAATGTGATTACATTAAGGATCTTGAAGTGGAGGGATTATCCCAGTTTTTCTGGGTGGACCCTAAATGCAATCACAGGTATCCTTACAAGAGGGAGGTACAGGGAGATTTGACATACTGAAGAGGAGAAAGCAATGTGACAACAGAGGCAGAGACTGAAGTGATGCAGCCACAAGCCAAGGAATGCTGGCAACCACCAGAAGCTGGAAGAAGCAAGGAACAGATTCATCCCACGGCCCCGGGAGGGAGCGTGGTCCTGCCAATACCTCGTTTTCAGCCCAGTGAAACAGATTTAGAACTCCTGGCCTTTAGAACTCTGGGATAATGCTTTTATTGTTTGAAGCCACCAAGTTTCTGGTAATTTTTTATAGCAGCCCTAGAAAACAAATGCAATATTCAATAGGCATCTCAAACCCTGCGTATCCAGAGCTGAACTGCTTGCAAATCTGCTCATCTCCTTGTCCTCCCTGTCTCAGAGAAATGAAAATTCTATTCTTTTAGTTGTTCAGGTCAAAAACCCTAGAATCATCCATAACTCTTCTTTTTATTTCATACTTCACGTCCTACTTAGTGAATCCTATTTGCTCTACTTTGAAAATATATTCAGAATCAACATTGCTGCTGAGCCACTGTCACCTCTTGTTTGAATTATTGCAACAGCCTCCGAACTTGTCTCCCTGCATCCTCCTTTGCCTCAGACACAGTCTAGAAGAGACCGCATGGCAGCCAACGATCTTTCTTATGCCTCCCTGTTGCACTCAAAGCAGAAGCCACAGTTGTTACTGTGATTTCAAGGCCCTCTGTGACTTGGCCCCTAGTACCTCCCTCAACTCCATCTCATACCCTTTCTCACTCCATTTCAGCCACACTGGCCTGTTCTTTTCCTTCAGTATTCTAAGCACACTTCTGCCTCAGGGCCTTTGCACTTGCTGCGTCCTCTGCTCACCTCCCAGATATCTGATGGCTCACTCCTTCACCTCTTTCAGATCTTTATTCAAATGTCACCTTCTCAATGAGGACTCCCTGGCCACCTTATCTAGTATGGCATCCCTAGTAAGTCCCCCACCCCAAACATATCCATGCTTTGATTTTCTTTATAGCATTTATAACTCTCTGACATACTATATATAGACTTATTTACTTGGTTGTTCATCTTTCTGTCTTACTGGAGTATAAGTTCCATGAAGATATGGACTTTTGTTAATTTTATCTATTGTCATATTCCCAATGTCTAAAACTGTACCTAGCACATGATAGATGTTCAATAAAAACTTTCGAATGACTGAATGGATTTTCTAGTGGTGCTTTTGGCCAGGAAAATAGAGGTATTCATCCTCTTATACAAGAAGACCCGTGGAACCCACAAACCTTTTAACTAATTAAGATTCACTGATGGCCTACAGCTAAGAGAGAGCCGTGTTGGTTAAGCAGAGGATCCTTTGTTTAAAATGAAAAAAAAAATAATAATTGTTGAATTTTCTTTGGCCTCAGTCACTCTCCCATTAGCTGTTTCAGTCCTTCATTCTTATTTATTTCCCTTAAAAGTTTTCCTGCTCTTTTGAATTTCCCAGGTTGTGTAAGTTACAGGAACGCTAGAAATGCTCAAGAGAAAGTGATGAAAATCTAGAATCATTTTGCTTTTGAAGTTTCAGTATTAGGAAACAATAAAATAACATAAAATACTTTTCCCCATAGGTCACACCTGGCCGTGTGAGTGCCACAGCTCTGCACCATGCATGGGGAAGTTGCTTGGTATCTAGTGAATCCAAGTAATTGCAAAGCCACCTCACATTCATCGCTCTTGCTGGCCACCTGAGTGCTTTTGTGTATCCATGCTCTGCACTGAAGATAAATTATGAAATGTCCCAACACAACGACGGGTTGTAAATTAGGACTTATTATGTCAGAACTTGGGACATCTACTCCCATCACTGCCACGTGGAATAGGAGAGAATTTTGAACATTATAAGACCTCATTGGTCTGCTGTGCCAAGGACTGTTCTAAGCACTATGCAAGTATTAATTAATTTAATTCTCATAACAACTCCACGAAGTAGGGACCATTACTAATATCATTTTTAAAAAATGAAACCGAAGCACAAAGAGGTTAATTTGCCACAGGTCATCTAGGGCTGCCATAACAATGTACTACAAGTTGGGTGGCCTAAACAACAGAAATGTATTGTCTTACAGTTCTGGAGGCCAGAAGTCTGAAATCACAGTCTCGGCAGGGCTGTGCTCCCTATGAAGATGCTAGGGAAAGATCTGTTCGAGGCCTCTCTCCAGGCTTTTGGTTGCTCGCTGGCTGGTGGCAGCATGATTCCAGTCTTCACGTGGCACCCTCCATGTGTGCATGTCTCTGTGTCCAAATTCCTCCTTGTTATAAGGACACCAATTCTATTGGATTAGGGGCCCAGCCTACTCTAGTATTACCTCATCTTAGCTTAATGAGTTACATCTGCAGTGGCCCTAGTTCCTTGTAAAGTCACATTCTAAGGTACTGAGGGTTAGGATCTTAGGAGGACATAACTTCACCTATAAGAATTACTTGCCAGTTAGTAAATGGCAGAGCCAGGTCTTGAACCTAGCTCTGTTCTGTTGCCCCCGATGTATGGCTATGGTAGTGGCAGCTGTCATTATGTGAAGCCCAGAGTATTTCTTCGCTTTCATTTCCTACCTTCATGGAAAAAAAGTATGTCATAGGAGAATAGAACTGTGGAAGATGTTTCCCAATTTTTATGACAGATTCTACGTGCTTTCGAGTGTTCGAATTGTATTTGTGACATTTTTGATGGCTTTCCTCTGGGTTTTAGGATTTACATTGGGACATTATGGAGTACAGGATGGGGGCTGGCATGATTCCTCCTACCCAGAGACTAGCTGGAAAGCAAATGACTTATTCTTGCATTCGTTAACCAGTAAATAACTATCAAGGCCTCCTATTGTGCCTGGCAGTGTGCTGGGCACAGGAGTAGCTTGTGACCATATCAGACATCAGGCCTGCCCTCTTGGAGCTCACAGTCTTATTACCATAAACTGGGTCACTACAAGAGTGTGATAGACCCCTGGAGTGGGGTGAGCAGGTCACAGAGGCCCGAGACCAAAAAGGAAGGTGGTGGTGAAGACTCAGCTTTTAGTATTGATGAACGCCGATTACCATGCGTGGAAAGTCCTGGGTACAGTTTCATATCTTAGAAGAAACAGTGCTACGGATACATGTGGATAGCATTGAGATCACAGTACTTTCCTGTTACTGAGTGATGAGAAGGATTCAAAGAAGGTAGAGTGAGGGAAAACCAAAATGGCTGCTTTCCTGTGCCCCTTCTGTTGTGATTTTCTGTGCAATGCCTCTCGCCCCTCTGCCCTACCTGAACTCTGTGTAGCTGGGGTCAAAGGTCAAGCTAGAAAACAAGCTGCTGGAAGTGTCACGGCTTACACAGGGGGCATCTGGAGTCTGTTTCTTCTCCAGGTGGAATCCTTCTTTATCTCAGTCTCCAAATACTGGAAATCACACTTTCGGTCACACTCTCCCTTCTCTCATCTTAAAGCTAAAGGCACAGATGGCCCAGAGCACTGGTAGGGCAGAGAGCACACCCAGGACAACTGTCATTTGTGAGAGAAGCCAATCCCAAATGAGAAGGTGAGATCTGGGGCAGCCAGCATGGTGCAGAGAGTACAGTGGGGGGCCAGAAACACGTCCCAGCCTGGAGAGAGGCAGGACAGGCGCCGACCTCAACAGGAGGGGCAGCCAGGGAGATCCTGGGCACACCAGAACCCAAACCCTATGGTCATGAACTGGTTTTCACTAGTTCCTGGATGCTAAGGAGGTGGGATTGCCTCTCAGAGACCCATGTCTACCATCTGAAGTTGTATGTTTAGGGATTTCTACATGAGCGGTATGGTAACATTCATCAAATTCTGATTCTGGTTTATTGGTCCAATCTTTTCCCAAAGGATGCTTTTGGTACATTCTTAAGGTCCTTAATTAAATAACCCTCCCAGGTGTCACTTTAGTTGGTTGCCTGGATGGAGTTGACCTTACCTAATAATTCAAATCTACTCAGTGGCCAAAGTGAGAAAACCCAGAAAACTACACACCTTCCAGAATGGAGCTTAAACAAGGCTTATTTCAGTCTGAGTCTGTTACACGTTATACTCCCACTTTACAGCAGGGACTGAGTTGATAATTTCTTTAACCCGCATAACACCCAACACAATGTCTTGCACATGGTAGGCATTAAATACATATGTTGAATTAAACCACATGTTTTGACGTTGTCAGTGAAACCTGCATATACTTGGTAGAGGTTTTCAGACACCCTGTTCCATCTTGCCCCATAAGGCTACCAAGATCTATGAATTTTGACTGTCTAACCACATCCTGTTGTGCATGGGTACTTGCAGCCAAGTGCTTGCAAAAGCAGTTAACACTAGTGATAAAAGATCACCCAAGATAATGTTCTATAATTGCCTCCAGAGTAGGAGAGCTATTGCTGCTATTGTTTGGAAATTAAGTACAAGCTGAGATTATCCTTCCTGAATTTAGAAGAAGGCAGATTCCAAAAGTGTCTCTCATAGAAAAAAATCTCAGCATTCAAATTGGACTTTAAACACTCACATCTTGACAGGCATGATATCTGATACACAGAGTAGATAGCCCCAGTTAAATAACATGCTGCAGATCCATGTGTAGATTCTAAATCTTAGTGAAAAGGTCAGAGGACTGCCACCCTCCTCGTGGGAGCTTTGAGTATCATGTGTCTGGGCGGTGAATTCCCAGGTTGGACTGGAGGGGTTTACTGTCCTCCAAGAGGCAAAAATTAGGAGAACTTGGCTTCAGTCTGCCTTTGCTATTGCCTGCCTCTTCTTTTCAATCCCCCCTCCCTTCCATCCAGCCCTCAGAACTCACTTTAAGAACGTGTGGGCCTCGAGGTCAAGAGATCGAGACCATCCTGGCCAACATGGTGAAACCCTGTCTCTACTAAAAATACAAAAATTAGCTGAGTGTGGTGGCATGCACCTGTAGTCCCAGCTACTCAGGAGGCTGAGGAAGGAGAATCGCTTGAACCCGGGAGGTGGAGGTTGCAGTGAGCTGAGATTGCGCCACTGCACTCCAGCCTGGGGACAGAGCGATGACCTCTGGGATATCTCCCTAGATACTGAAGTCGATGAAGCTTGGACAGAGTAATGGGTTTTGGATTTGAACTCAATGATTATATCTAAAAGTCACTACTGGCATCTCCTTCCTTTATATTGGACAAATAAAATGCAAACCCAACTGATACAGCTAAGAAGTATGGAATCCAGAGAAGCCACAGACTTACACCAGTGTGAAATGATCGTTCGGTCACGTGGCACAGAGAAAGTGCAAAAACATGGAGTCTTCGTGGAAAGGCCCTGCTTGAGCCTTTCTGTCTATCTGTTACACGTTTCCTTTCTCAAGCGTCTTACTGCTGGAGTCTCGCATTGTGGGAAAGGGAAGAGCTGTCGAAGAAAGGCCTTGATGTTCTTAACTGCTCTGAGGTTAACAGCAGTTCAGACAAATTTAATGGAAAGACATTTAAAGGATCTATGGCAAGAATTATGCTTCCATTGTGTACAGCCTGCTGAATTCACCGCAGCCATTTTGGACAACGCCCTCTGCTGGTGGTGGTTGCAGACTACTTGTTCATTAAGACAAGGACCTCCGCCCAAGTAGGTTTTTTCTTGTTACTATGTTGGAATGATTAAGATTGGGCTCGTCTACAAAGGGGCAGCTGCTTTAGAACTGGTCTGAGGGTCCGACAGATGTGTTCTGGTGTGGGTACAGATAGAAGGCAGGAGGAGTAATCGGAGAGAAATGCAAGGTGCCTGTAGTTCTGTCCAGGAAGTTTTCTGAAGACATTTCTTCTGCTGAAGACTTTGCTTAGGAGGCATCCTCCTTAAACCAGCACATTCTTCATTTGAAAGACGTTACAGTTTAAGATTCAGAAACCGGCTAATTTACTGCTCACTCTGCAAATGTTCTACCCATTCTATGTCTTTGACTGTCAAGATAAATGAGATAGACTAGAAAGCATCTGAGAGTTAGGAAAGCACAAGGAATCATGGAATTTAAGGTGTGGTAGTAGTAGGAATTTCTTTTGTTTTACAGAAGAGGCCTGTTTAGTAGGTCTCCTGCCTCCATGTCCTCTGTGGCCGCTCGCCCTGGGTACATTTTTGGGTGGAAGGAGAATCTGTTTCTGTATTATTCTGCAATTAGCATGGCCTGGTCATTATGTCCCAAGCACTGTATTCTTCCAGCGTCTACTCTTCTGTTTCCAAGTGATCCAGTAGATCCAGGGAGGCAAAAGGTCACTGTCCTCATGGAAAGGTTAGACCTCTATCCATCCACAGTCTCAGAATAATTCTACAAAGATGTAAATATCATAACTGTGTTTGGGCACAATTTGAAACTTAGGACTGAATGATTTAGAGAGGATGACTGTGTTCTGGGTCTGGGACAATATGCTTACTTGAAATCATTCATGCAGGCATGCATTCAACAAATAGTTTCTGGACACCTACAGTTGCCAGACTATAACTAAAGGCCTCTGATCCACTCCTCTCCCTCTTCAGGCTTTTTGTGATATGGCCCCACCCTACCTATTGGATCTTTTTTCCCACTCAGGCATAACCTGCTTTACTGGCTCTCAAACAAGTGTATGTCTGGAAGGTGTGTCGCTGCCTGCCAGCATGCTGTGTGCGCTGTCAGCCAGGCCTCCCATCTGAATGTCACTGGTCCTCACCATGGTGCACACACAGCAGATCTCCAATAAATCTTTGGTTCATTGATTAATCTGTAAAGCTACCATTGTTGAGCATCTGCAAAATCATCAATAAGGAGTGTCTTAGCTCCCCGATGCAACAGAAACAGGACATATTGAGAAACAGAGGAATTTAGGGCAGTTTCTGCTTTGAATTTGAGACTGAAGCTAATTCAAAATGCTGTCAGAAATCTGGAACCATTTTGCTGGCTAGAACTTGCTAGTGAAGGCATAGAGAAGCGTGTTTCCTTTTCCTTAGGGCCCATTTATAACATCCTGGAAACTGTCCTTGGATCCTAAGTCTCTGCTCTCTGTGTGCTAAGGCCTCCCTCTCTAACCCCTCACCTCCTCTCTGTCAGTCTGCCCTCTCCCCTAGACAAAAATAAACCTCATTACTTTCCTGTAAGTCTTACCTTTCTCACCTCACCCAGACCACTGTCTAATTTTCTCCTTTCCTCTGGTTCTTGGAGTTCATTACCATCCTTTTTCCCATTCCCAGAGATGGCCTGAACTCTCACAAGCATCAAAATGATCTTCCTCCAAAGTATTTACTAAGTGGCTTTCTGCATGCAGTGCTGTGCTGGACAAACACCAAATAAGTTCATAGAGCAAGGTCCACACCCTTCGGGTGTGTTGTCTTTCTGTAAAGGCCAACAGGGATGGGATGTCGAGAAGTTTTGGTTAGTTAATAAACACAGTACTTCTTTCTTTTTGTTTTATTTCTCTTGTGCATGACCTCTCTCTTTTGTCTGTAAAATGGGAACAAGATCACTTGCCTCACAGAGCTGTTTAGAGGAGTAAGTGAGGTAATTTACCCAAAAGTACTTGACAACTATAAAGTTCCCTTGTTTTTATTTTTACCACCTGGCATAATGCCTGGAATGTCAGGTGCTTGGTAATTCTTTTGTTGGAAGAATAAGTGAATGAAATTTTTAAAAGTCTCTGCACTCTGCTAGAATCAGGTTGGAAAGTGACCATACACACTCATGAAATACCATGAGAACCACATATAACAACACCTCACTTATTGAGATGCCTTTTTTGTGTAAAAGCAATTATCTGGAACATAGTTAAAAAGCAATGTTCCCAGAGCAGCCAGAAAAATGTCCTTGAACACATGTAACCAAGTGTATGCCCGTTATTCATTAAGAAGGTCTTGAAACAGCGGCTACTTCATTTTAGAATTTTATTCATTCTTTTAACAAACCTGCTTCTCTGGGATCCCAGCCCTACAGCAACATTTTAGGGTAGAAATGGAAAGTGGAATCACCTGTTAAAGGGAACATATAGCTGACAAGAAGTATCACTGCAATATAGCCTTCTATAAAAATGCATATTTTCAATAATGGCCATTTGTGATAAACTAAAGTCCAAACTAGATTTAGTATCTTCTGAAGTCATTCGTGTTAAATAATACATTTTAGATGTGTTAAAAAGGAAAGGAATATATGCTCTTAAAATATTAACTCCAGTGGTCAGAAAAAAGCAAGTTGCAAGTAGCGTGCAGCATGACTGTCAACAAATGGGAAAGGACACTGTCCAGGTTCAACACATAAGCGTTGGAGGCTCAAGCAGAGGCTACTCACAGTGGGTGCGTTCCCCTGGAGGGGAGAATTTGAGCAGTGGCAGCAGCTGTGGCAGCAGGTGCCTTCTGCTGCGCTCGGAAATACTCTCATTGCCTTGTCTGTATTAACACATTCAATGCTTGCAACTGACCTATCAGGTAGCCTTATTATTATTATCCTTTTCCAGATGAGAAACTGAGAACAGAGAGGCTCAGTAACTTGCCCAAGGTCACACAGGAGTGGAAGTGAGCCTATGCTACTCATCACTGTGCTAATCGTTTCCCCAGGTTTTAAAAGAGAAGAATAAAATTCACTGGTGAGGAGAAGAATAACAGGAGCAATGCATTAAGCAGCGACGGCAATGGGAAAAGGAATTATTAAGATGATGCTTTAAAGTATTGGGAGATTTAAAAAGCGGCCATGTAGTTTTTTTGTAAGATAAAGAAAACTCCATGAAAAAAGTGTAGATAGGGTATTGCCTGAAGGATGCACTTAAAGAGACCGTCATTCAGAAATGGGGTGACTATGTAACATGGGTGACTGTGATTTCATAAAGCTCTTGTTTCAGGTGAGTGTGTTGGGATCTGGTATAAAATATTTTTCTTCCTGGGAATCCAGTCAAGAGACTTTGAAAGTGCTTGCTCTATAAAGTTAGATGCCCCACAGGGACAAAGCTGGCAGGAGTGGCCAGGGACCGTGGGTCAGATTTGGTGTCACATTGCTCACTGATTCCATTTGCTCCAGTGACTCCTTCTGACTTAGTAGTTCCATCTGCCTTGCCTGCTCGTATTTGCAAAGGGAGGGACCATATCTGACCCAAGTGCTCAGGAAAGCATCCAGATGTGGGTACGTTTGCAAAGCTGTTCTTACTGGATACTGTGTAAATGCGCAGAAGACCGCTCATGAGATAATACATTGAGGGAGAGCTTACTATCTTAAGGGCCCTATGTTAGGAGACCGAGTTCTGCCATTTTTGGTTTAACAAATAGATATCTGATGTAACAATTTCAAATGGCAGAGAGAAAAATTTTATTTGAAAGGAGAGAAAGAAAACAAATCCCTTCCCCTCTCTATCCCATCCCTTGTATATCCCTTCCCCCCGTATATCCCTTCCCTCGTATATCCCATCCCCCGTATATACTTTCCCCCATATATCTCTTCCCCCGTATATCCTGTCCCCCGTATATCCCATTCCCTGTATACCCCTTCCCCTGTCTATCCCTTCCCTTATATATCCCTTACCCTCTCTATCCCTTCCCCCGTATATCCTGTCCCCCATCTATCCCTTCCCCCATCTATCCCTTCCCCCATATATCGCTTCCCCTGTCTATCCCTTCCCCTGTCTATCTCTTCCCCTATATATCCCTTCCCCTGTATATCCCTTCCCCTGTCTATCCCTTCCCCTGTCTATCCCTTCCCATGTCTATCCCTTCCCCTGTCTATCCCTTCCCCTGTCTATCCCTTCCCCGTCTATCCTTTCCCCTGTATATCCCTTCTCCTGTCTATCCTTTCCCCTGTATATCCCTTCCCCGTCTATCCTTTCCCCTGTATATCCCTTCCCCTGTCTATCCCTTCCCCTGTCTATCCCTTCCCCTGTCTATCCCTTCCCCTGTCTATCCCTTCCCATGTCTATCCCTTCCCCTGTCTATCCCTTCCCCTGTCTATCCCTTCCCCTGTCTATCCCTTCCCCTGTCTATCCTTTCCCCTGTATATCCCTTCCCCTGTCTATCCCTTCCCCTGTCTATCCCTTCCCATGTCTATCCCTTCCCCTGTCTATCCCTTCCCCTGTCTATCCCTTCCCCTGTCTATCCCTTCCCCTGTCTATCCTTTCCCCTGTATATCCCTTCCCCTGTCTATCCCTTCCCTTGTCTATCCCTTCCCCTGTCTATCCCTTCCTCTGTCTATCCCTTCCCTTGTGTATCCTTTCCCCTATATATCCCTTCCCCTGTATATCCCTTCCCCTTTCTATCCCTTCCCTTGTCTATCCCTTCCCCTGTCTATCCCTTCCTCTGTCTATCCCTTCCCTTGTGTATCCTTTCCCCTATATATCCCTTCCCCTGTATATCTCTTCCCCTGTATATCTATCGCTTCCTCTGTATATCTCTTCCATTGTATATCCCTTCCCCTGTATATCTGCAGCTTGACAAGCTTCAGCTTGAGGGCTGGCTTTAAGTCTGTTTTCATTTCCAGTGGGTACGCTTCGAGTTGGCACACAAATTCAATGTGTGAATGGTGTGGGAGTTAAGAAAGTTGCATTGCTATTTCTCTTTTCAAAATTAACAGTGGAATCCTTATGCGAGCCGTGTAGGCTCCGGAATGTGCTACACACTGTTCTCTAACTGCATAATTAGGGAGTTCTCCATAATAAAGTAGTCCTCATTCTTGCCAAAATTGGTGCCCCTCCTCCACACCCTCCTCTGAGAGGCAGGAGACTGACAGCTGCTCTGCAGGCTTCCCCAGCTCCTGTAATTTCACTGTCAATGTAGCCTCCACATCCTGGCTATAGGGTTTCTCAGGTGAGGCTTACTGATTGAGTCTGCCTGCTCTGAAGTCCCTGTCCCCTTTAGTTTCCTGGCTTTTCTGAATTCACCATGAATACCTCCCTGATCTACATTCTGTGCACATACACTCCTTGGCAAGTTCAGTTCCCAGTGGCTTTCTGCTACCCTTTATAGAGAAGACCTTTCTACACAAATGTGGTCCTTCAACCAGCAGAAGTGGCATCATGGGAGCATATTAGAAATGCAGATTCCAAGGGCCACCCCAGCCCTACTTGATCAGAACCTGCAGTTTAACGAGCTCCCCCAGATGATTTGTGTGCACACTGCAGTCTGAGGCGTGCTGGGTGTATACTTGGGAGCAGATCAGAAGGCGGCCTAGGTTTCTATCTTCAGTCTTGGTCAACCAATCAACTAATCATCTAATTAAGGACTACCTTCCTATAAGGATCATCTTTGGTATGCTAACTGTGGAAATCAGAGTAATAAAAAGGTACCAGCCCTGGGGGCTCCCAAGTAAAAACTTTTCTCATGGCGATTGCAAGATTAAGGACAGTAACATGGCCCAGGAAAGTAGGAACATGGGAGACATCTGATAATTCTGTGGCCCCTGCGAATGCAGAGGCTGTAATGCAGTTTAGGCTCCTGCAGTGACCTATCGGGCTTGTCTTACAAGCACTTACTGTGGTCAGTGCTGACAGCAGAGAAAAAGACATCTGATTTTGGTTTTTGATAAAAAGCCATGGCTGGGGCAGGTGGGTGTGCAGGCAGGCCCTGTGTCCTGTTGTGGCCTTCGCATGGGTAATTTAAAATCTCTTCAAGAAATTCATCAACTAGAAATTTCTAACTATAAAATTATGAAGAAATCATTCCTCAAGGATATACTGACCACATATTTAAAGTGTTTCTTTTAGGCTGGGTGCAGTGGCTCATGTCTGTAATCCCAGCACTTTGGGAGGCCGAGGTGAGTAGATCACCTGAGGCCAGGAGTTCGAGATCAGCCTGGCCAACTTGGTGAAACCCTGACTCTACTAAAAATACAAAAATTAGCCAGGTGTGGTGGCAGGTGCCTGTAGTCCCAGCTACTCTGGAGGCTGAGGCACGAGAATCGTTTGAGTCCAGGGGGCGGAGGTTGCAGTGAGCCAAGATCGCACAGCTGCACTCCAGTCTGGATGACAGAGCATGACTCTGCCTCAAAAATAAAAATAAAATAATAATAATAAAAACAAATTGAAAAATAAAGTATTCCTTTTAGGTTCTTAAAGTCCTGTTTGGCGCTTCACTTTCCTATGCTTCTATCATCCAACATGCTTTCAAGGTTATTAATTCTTTAGAAATGTGTTTCCATTAACTTCTTTCATTTCCTTTCCTGTGCCATCCCTAAAGTCCAAGCTATTATAACTTCTAATTATATCAGTTATGAGATGACTACTTGTTTCCACAGTATTTCCCCAAACACATCTTAAGACTGTCTTTAGCTGCACAGAGTTTCTAAGATGATGTTTATCAGGCTACTTTCCTGTTTCATAACCACAGTGATGTTCCATCTAAATGACTCTCCTTTATCTTCAGTGCTTCGGTGACCTGGCCTCATGTCACCCGGACAAACTTGGCATGTACACCCAAAATATTAATCAAGATTTCTTTCCTAATATCATCTCTTGGCAAATAGAAAGTCACTTTAGATATGTCTTTACAAAGCTGGATGCCTTTTGAAAAGCACTGGTAATGTGTGTATTTTCTCTACTACTTTATTTGGAAAAAAAATTCACTGCTTGGGGTTCACATTTTAGACTGAAATCAGTGCTAGCTTGGGATGCTTATTGAGGTTACCTGTTCGAACAAAAAAAATGTAGGAAAAGACATCAAATACTAGTAATTACTTCTGGGAGTGTGATCTTACTTCTAAGATTTTAAAAGTGATTATTTTTGAAAGATTACTTAAAAAATACAGTAAGAAGGTACTTTGTGGAGATCATGAGTATGCAACTACAGGAAAAAGGTTATAAAAGCTAATCTAATGGGGTGGAACTGGTAAATTGTGGCTTGGATAAAATATTTAATAACAGCTTCATCCATGGATTGAAGTAATGCCATATATCCAATATCTTAGATGACTGTAGAGATGAGGTGCTCTGTAAAATTGTGATAGATGACTCAAAATATGGCCTTAAGGGATCATGGTGATTCATGAGAAGAGTTTCAAAAACTGATGTATAAAATGTGATGGAGAAAAGTAGTGTTTGTATGTTGTATAAGATATGACTGTAAACAAGCATGTGCATTCAAGGAAAGCCTTGCTGCCCACACACTGACACCATCAGGGCCTTCCTCAGCAGGGTTAGCTACTAGGCCTCCCTAGCCCAAGGTCTCACTATTGGGTCAGTCCACATCAGGTGACCAAGCAAGGTAAAGACATAAAGCCCTGGCCACTTTGGCTTCACTGAGGGTAACTCTGGTAGGCAACATTTGCTCCAGAGCTCTTTGCAGGGTTAGTGGCGTCTTTGTCAGGCTTGTTTCACAGTTTAATATCTTCCTCTGCTAAATCCTGCTTCTTTTCTCTTTCTTTGACAGGTATTGATCTCTAAAAAGTATTTCACATTCCAAACTCCATCTCAGCATCTGTTTCTGGAGAATTCAGTTTGTAACAGCATGGGTGCTACGTTAATAAATATTACAAGGAGATGTTGATTAGTTTATCTACCTCCTTACCAGTTTACACATTCAGGTTGGCTACTAAAATTTTTCTTTAAAAATCATCTCATTGGGAAAACTGGGTATCACCTTATGAATATGGTCATTTTTTATTGCATACACTCAGTATTCCCATCGATACTGTATTGAGGCTGGTCCACTCACTGTCCCTCTTGCCCCATGCCCTATCCCCATATCATAACCCATTGCACTCATTCCTGCTCTCAGGTTCTGGCTCATGCCATTTCCTCAAAGTAAATTTCTGTTCTTCTGCTCTCTTGCACATGTAGACCCTACTCATTCTTCAAGGTCTTCAAAGAAAGTACCACTTCCTCCACAAAGGCCTCTTTGACTTATGTAGCCTTCTCTTTTATTCCTTAATTTTAAAAAAATTAAATGTTATTTTGTTTTAAAAATGCAACTCAGTTCAGTGCAGCTATTTTCTAATTGTTTCATGTGAATTATATCTCCCAGTACCTAATACAGCACAGAGAGCATAAGGTAGTTACCTGTAAAAACACTAGTCAATTGATAAATATTAAGGAACATCCAAAAAGTTTAAAGTTTAAATTATACCCTGAGAGAGCAATATGTTCCAAAGCCTGTTTCCGGGATTTTCCTTTTTCTTTAAAAAAAGTTTTCATGGTCAAATTTGTTTGGAAAATGTTGCCTGTCGTATCTTCCTATTGGGGATGAGTGCACTGGGTAGTTAAAGGATTTGAGAAGTTGCTCAGTAAATAAATCTGGTTGACTTTAACCCAAATTACTTTAATAAAAATGCATTTATTCCCTGTTTTAAATAGCATCTATGAGCATCTCTGTGGAATTTGTGATGCGCGGAACATACTTTGGGAGTTGTGTCCCGGCAGATAGCAGAGACCTAGATGCCCATAGAAATAGAATCCATGTCAAATAGGCTGATGACTGGCACCTCCAAATCTAAGGGGGGACACGCAGGCTTGCGTTGTCACCATTGCAGGCACAGGAAGCCAGCTGAAGGAACAGTGGGAGGAAGAGCTGGCAGTTAATGCCAGTGACTCATGGGAAAGGGTTGCTTTCGGGTAGCCAGCCGCAACCCTGGCTGCACATCGGAATCACCCAGGGAGCTTTAAAACATCCTGACGCCTGGGTCTCACCCCTGGAGACGCTGATGTCATGGGTCTGAGGTGGGGCCTGGGCACTGGGATATTGCAAATTCCCCACACGATTCTAGTTGCAGCCAAAGCTGAGAGCCACTGCTTCAAGCAAGTGGGAATGCTCGTGTGTGAAAGGATTTTTTTCTTCTCTATTCCAGGCTTCCTTTATTGAATGTATCTGCTGTACTGGAAATTACTCTGGGAAATTGTTATGTAAATAACCATGTGTGCTGCTCACCTTGGCACTTGAACCTCCGACTCCAAGTAGGGTCTGAGAACCACCAGAGCTGGTTAGAAAGGCAGAGTTTCCCGCCCCACTCAGATCCCAGGCATGACGCCTGGGTGATCTGCAGGAGTGTTGCAGGCTGAGACCCCTGAGCTAGACTGGAGTTGCCCTGTGGAAAGCAGCTCCACTCACCAGAAGCCTGTGAACCAGAGGGCCTGCTGTGTGCCTGCTTCTTACTTCATCTCAGTCCCAGAGGCATGGTCAGCCTGGCTTCTATGCCTCTGTGTGCTGCTTCCCCAGCGGATGGCTGCCTACCTCTCAAAGGAGCCTTCAGGGGCCCCTACAGTACCATTTTCAAACACCAGTTAGTGAATTTAAGCTGGGGGGTCCCAAATTGGTGGAAATCTGTCTGGCTGTCTTCCCCTGATGCGATAAGAAGCAGGAAAACAAACAAACAGAAAAAACAACAACAAAAAAAACAGAAATGTAATTTTATTTCTATAGATGACAAGCATTGTCAGAAATGGTTCTTTTCTTCCTTGTTTTGGATTCAATGAAGAGTGGGGGAATATCGGAAATGAAGGCCCTGAGAGATGAGCCAAATCATCCAAATGTATATGAGCAACGTATGGGTGAGTCTGTCACTTCAGGGGCCTGTGGGAACTGAGCTGGATGAACGCAGAGCGAAGAGTCAGAAATCCCACAGCTGCCAGTGATGAACTGTTAGCTGTCCTTTGACTGTGCTGGTGCATCTAGCTCCACCATCAAACAGGGTAACAACTTGCTCCATTAATGACCAGTTCACAGCGCGCATCTGTTTCAGGCAAGGTGTGCTCATTACCTTAACAGAAGGTTTACCTTGTAAACGTTTCTCACAAGGAAAAACAAACGACCAAATAACCTCATATTTTTGTGATGAGTAGATTTTTTTGGATCATCAGCCCTGCCCTTTCTCCATTACCAAGTTCACGGCAGGGCTGACATTCCAGGGCAAACACCCGCCTTCTTGGCGCCCACGAGCAGCGGACTCCTCATTCTGCTTTGGTTTACTGCTTCTGCATTAACTCGTCCACTGGCTCCCTTATTCATTTGTTCAACAGACAATTATTATCTACTGTGTTGGCAACAGTGCTGGGCACTGGGTCTTCCTGTTCTTAGCTACGTAGAATTCAGAGAAGAACACAGTGCATAGATTGCCTAGGAGTGGAGAAAAGCTTGATGTGGCAACTTCCAGATCCTATCATAGGAGATGGAGCCGCATGTCCCTCCAAGATGCATATTCTGGGAGGTTTATTCCCAAATAAGAAGAGAGTGTGGGTGATGGGCAGCCACAAACATAGCAAATGTTCACTAAAGATAGTATCTTTACTATGACTGGTTCATCTGCATTCTCCCATTCCATGCCTGTTGCCTGTGAAGAGTCTGCAAAGGTTAGGTGCTCCTGCAGCTGACCTGGCCTTCTGCATAGGGAGGAAGACAAGTTAGACTTCCAAACAAGGTGACATACAAGTGAGAACTCTGTTGGAGGCAGTTAGCAGAAACCCAATCCAAATTAGCTTAAGCAAAACAGAAATTTCATTTTAAGGATATGGGAGAGATTTGTCCATTACAGCTCAATAAAACTGGGGAAGAAAAGAATATGAGGGAGGAGCATGTCTCATGGAATCCAATGGAATCCATGCTTGGACTTTGGGAATGACCCAAATCCAAAAACATGAATGTTGTCAGGACTCTGCTGCCAATATTCATATAATTAATAATATTTGTGGAGCATTTATTATGTCCTAGGCATGCTTTCTGCTTAGGTTCATTGCATTTTATTTATTTATTTATTTATTTTTACAACAACTCTGTAAAATCTGAACTAAAATTATTCCATTTTTCAGAGGTGGAAGCCTGGGGAAGTAAAGGCATGTGTCCAATGTCACACAGCTATTGTAGTAAGAGAGCGAGTGTGAATCCATAGCCTGTACTGGTGACCCTAACCACATTGTTATCCCCTGCTTTGGTGCAGACTGCCATCCTCTGTCCCTCAGCTCAACACACCCCAAGTTTCACACATGCCATCCATCAGTCTATGGAGACACCACACTTTTCTGTGTCTCCAGTCATCTCTCAAGGAAAGGACTATGATTGGCCAGGTTGGATGAGGTCCCAGGGGTATCACCCAGAGGGGCTCGGCCATACCAACTAGAAGAAATGGTTGAGAGTAAGGGCTTCAGGGGCAAGGCAACCATTTTCAGGAACCGAGTGTTTCTGAGCAGCCAAACAATGGTTAACTACAAATTTCACCTTTCCCTCCTGCATGACTTTTCATTTTTGCTTTACTTTCCAGCAATTTAGAAATAAATTTAATTTTCAAAGGCACTGACTCATTCCATGTGTCTGGGAGCATCTAGTTCTCTGCTCTATTTTACAGAGTTTTCCTCTTCTTTTACTATTTTTTTCAATCATTAAAAAAAATTTAATTCTCCTGTTTTATACTGTGCTTGATTTTTTTGTAAGCTGTCTTAGCTTACAAAAACATTTATGGAAATATGTGAGGGATAAATTATGGATTAAAAAAGAAAAAAGACTTCAGAGTTATGCTATCAACATGGCAGCTACTAGCCACTTATGACTATTTAAACTTAAATTAATTAAAATTAAATAAAATAAAAAATGTAGTTCCTCATTCACACTAACCATATTTTAAATGCTCAACAGCACATTATAGTTCTATATTATAGAATATTTCCATAATTGCTGAAAGTTCTGCTAGACAGTGCTGCTACACAGGGTTCCAACAATGGTGTGCTGTCTCTGAAATAATGAGCTCCCTAAAGGAAGTGGCCCGGTGACCTGCATTCACCCTCCAGATCTCAGGGGTTGTGAGTCCCAGCTTTCTTTCCCACCATTATGCTTCCTGTTGATTGCTTCCTGACTCACTTCCCTATTCATTTTCTCAAAGCCAACATTTACATCACATAAACTTAAGTTATTCCTTTTCAGTAGCAGAAAAAACATACAATTGTAATAAACATTTTTGGGGGGTGGAAGGGATATTTATTACTGATACTAAAAATTTAATGCCTTTGCTTAATTAGAGGTGGGACTGAAGGAATGCATGAACCGAAAATGCTGGCTAACAAAACAAAGTGTTTATACATGGAAATGCTTCAAGAGCCCCAAAACAGAGCTCCCATATTCTCCATGGTGGGAAAGTTTCCATCCTTCCTCTTTTTGTAACTGTCCAGAAAAGACAGAATGTTTTTGATCAAAGTGGCTTTGAATCTTTAGCATTACTTTGTCCCATTAGAACAGAACTTTTTCCCATGCAGTGCCAATCCACACATTTAGTTTCTGCAGCTCCTTAGTTTTATTGGGAATGGGGGTGGGGATGGTGGCACCATCTTGTTTGAAAGGGTTTACAGCTGATACTACCGTTTACAGTAAATTCCTAGAGTGGGAGGAGGAAGTGGCACATTTTTGGAGCAGCTAGGTGGCTGGAAGAGATTCTCCTCCCCCAAGACTGGTCAGAGGTCCTGTGAGAATGGGAGCTGCTCACCTCTCCTTGGCAGTGTGCTGGGCTGGGGAGGTGCCAAGATATCCCTAGCAGCGACTCCAGCCAGGGAGATTGGTCCCTAGATGCAGCATCTTCCAGTGCACCAATGTTCTCATGACCCAAGGCTGGTACTGAAATAGCAGGATTGTCAAACCTGAAGGAACCATTGCCTGTAGGCTGCAGGGACCTGGAACCCTGACCCAAACCAGGATGGAGGAGGTGCCCAATAATGATTATGACTCAGCTGTCCAACAGCTCAATAAAAGGGGGACTTGGAGTTACATGCGACTTGATTTAAGGGATTCTAAAAATATATGATATTTATTGTGAACCTGAGTTTAAGAACTGATATTCTTGCTTACTGAAGTTGGACATACTAACTTTGGACATAAAACCTGAGGGGCAGGTAAGGGCAGTGTCTGTGTGCCTGGCATGCACAGGACACAGATGGCATTCTGAAAGCCATCATCCAGGACTGAAGAGTTGCTTGCCACACTCTGAAACTGTGACACGAGGTTCACTTTGGAGAGTCTTTTGTGGATGAGCCTCATCAATTAACAGTCCTAGTGTGTGTAAGCGTGAGCTCAGTTTCGTTCTGTCAAGTCTTAAGACAGCATTTGATTTAGCAGTTGATTCAATTACATTACATGTGGATTTGGAAAAGTGGTGTGTGTGTGTGTGTGTGTGTGTGTGTGTGTGTATTTCTTTTAAACAATGATGTAACCTTTCTGAATTCAGGTGGAAACTGTCTTGATTGACCTCCGCGTACCAGGACAGATTAATTAACTCTCAGTTTCTTTCGTGAAACATACGAACACACCCTGAGCTCACTGAGAGCTCACAGCTGGTAGGACAGGAGGCTCCTCTTTAGTAGGCCCAGTGTGTTGTTTGCCTCTTTCCTAATCTGTTCATTCCACTTAATTGTATCCCGATAACGACACAATTTGAGCAAATATTAATTTGAGCAAATATTACTAAAACTGATGATACCCAGATACATGAAGAAAGATATTTCCAATGGAAAGAAAAAGCAAAATGCTTGGGAAAGATTCAACAGGAAAAGCTGCTTTAAATGTGTTGTTGAATTATATTTGATGGTTATGAGTACAGAATCTAAGATTCTTTAGTCAAGATGCTTTACACTGTCTCTAAATTCTCATTTCACAAAGGAAACTCAAATGACACAACATGGAGGATGCATTATATGTGTGGCTCATAAAGAGAGGGAACAATACAGCACTCTAATCAGCACATCTATATTCAAAGAAAGGCATTGGCTAAATAAAAACACTGGTGAGTAAATAGACAACTCAGTTCCCTGCTAAAATAAAATGTTTGTATAGGGAGGACTCCTGCGAGAGCCCCTTTCACTGCCCGTTGAGCGCCCTCTGCTGGCCCGGAGGGAAGGGTGCCACGGAGGGGACGGCGTGGAGGCCCCACCCACGGTTTAGTTTCAGATCAGCGCTTTTCAGTTCCAAGATACAGATTTCCGGTTCCAATGAATGCCGGTTGAAAATACGGCCGTGGTTTTAAATATCATGAAACTATTTTACGTCCGTAGTACTTTCATCTATTTTTATAAGAATGTTTTGTAACTGAGAAACCTAAAGAGATGATGAATTTCCCCCACCGCCCCCGACTATTTTGCCTTTCAGTGACGCGGTAATATTTTACGATAGGTGCCGATTCAAATCAGTGGCTTTCAGAAAGTACAGCTGCTATTCTTTGGTGCCGCTATTCAGAATGACAATGTGAAATAAAAATGATTCTGACTATGGGAAGGTCTGATCTTCCTATGAATGAAAACAATCATGTGGGCCCCAGAGAGCTCTCTCTTTCCAGCTATCGAGGGACTTTTTGCAGAGAGAGAAAAGGATCCTAAAGCCATGTTCCCGATACTGCAGACTTGGCGAGATGGCGGCGGGCTCCTCCCACCTCTGCGGCAGCGTCACAATCAATAATGCAGGGCACTGCGGCAGAGGAAGCGCCTGCTTTTATATAGGGGCGCCCGGACCCCAGAGCAGGGCTAGTCCCTTAACCCATTCCGCCATCTAGCGTCCGTAGGGGCTCATGGCATGTTGGAGCCGGACAGTCTGGAAACTGCAATCTAGATTTTGCAGAAGGGTGACATTTAGCCTTCTGCAAAACCTAGATCTCACTTAATGTAGATCTCACTGAAGAAGGCAAATAAAAAGTGAGTGGAATGTTTATTCATTTGCCTGTAAGATTAGTAACTTTAAGGCTAAAAACTCTAAAGTAAATATTTACCAAGCCCCTGCTGTAGGTCAGTCATGTTGTGGGTACCAAGGCTATGAAGATGTCTCAGTCTCTATTTTCAGTGACCCAGTCTAGTAGGGACAAGCCATATGAACATATGCCCAGTTAAATTTGAATTTCAGGTTAACAAGGAATTTGTGTGTGTGTGTGTCCCATATATGCTAAAGCAGTTAACAGGGCATCTATTATTATCATTATTTTTATAAGCAAAATCTTGCAACCGTGCATATAAACAGATGATTGCAGTATGGGCTTTACAAGGGCAGGGTGGCACGCTAATTGCTTGAGGAGCTTTGCTGTGGGTGCTGGTTAGGAAGCGTTCTCAGGGGAGAAGTCGTTTGTGCAAACCGCTTATCAGATAAAGCAGTGGGCAGGGTTGTCCTGGTAGAATCGCATAAGCAAAAGCAAGAGGCTGGGGGACTCACAGTACAGCAGGTCTGTGCTACCCGAGCTGGCAGGTGAGGCAAGGATAGTGCAGGGGTGAGGTTGCTTCGTCGTGGAAGGCCTTCTACTGTGCTTCCCAGGAGCTGCGTTCTATTCCAGGGGGAGTGAAAAAGGGTTTTGAGCGGGAGAGTGACATGATCTAATTTGTGTTTAAGAAAAAGAGATCAAATGGCAATGTTGAGGCTGGACTGGGGGAAGTAGGAAGCTTGGAGGCAGGGAGGCCTGAAGGAAATTGTCTAAGGTGAGTGAGCTCAGAAAAGTAGCAGAGCTTGAATGTGAATGAGGGTCTTTTGACTCCAAGTCCAGGATGCCTGTCACTGTCCCCATCTAATTGAATTATGATTCACATGTGCAAGCATTTTACAAATCAGGAATGACACACCACATTATGCATACTTTTCCTTCTCTGAAAGATTAGCTTCACCCACATTTGGAAATACTGGAAATTTTTCTGTCCTCCTCTTCTCTTGCTTCTCCTTTGCATGTGGTCGGCCTCGGTGTCTGCCTCTGATTAACTCAGCCCTGTTTCCCACACAGAGCTCCCCCTGCAAACCAGACTAACAAGGCCAAGTGACAAAATGAATTATAAACCTCTGAGATATTTGGCCTTGTTTTCCTTGGGCCACAGCCTGACTTTTTTAAAGGCCCTTGGAATGAGGACACCTGCTTATTTTCAAGGAGACTCTGACCCAAGCCCCACGCAGATGGCTGGGCAGAGCATTTTGTGGTGGTCAGAGGTTGCTCATTTTTGGACCTGGTTTATTAAAAGTTGGACAGGGGACCAAGCAGAGCCTGGCACCTCTTTGTCCCTCCATCCATGGTGGGGGGCACTGGCAGCACCTTAGCACGCACAGAACAGCCCCTCAGAGAATGCACAGGTGTTGATTAACAAGGCTTGTATACACGTTAGTGGAGGAAGAAGAGAAAACAAACCTACTCTCTCATGCACATGTGACTAGAGTCACGTTGGGATCTTGAGGCTAGTGCTTTGTAAAAAAAAAATGGGATGCTTTTAACAGAAAGACATATAGAAAAAAAGGTAAGTGAGATGTGCAATACAGTCACATGTCACACAATGATGTTTTAGTAAATGACAGTCCTCATATACAAAAGTGGTCTCATAAGGTTATAGTGTAGCTGAAAAACTCCAATCACCTAGTGCCATCATAGCCATTCCAACATCACAGTGCAATGCATTATATGTTTGTGGTGATGCTGGTATAAACAAACCAACTGCACTGCCAGTCATGTAAAAGTATAGCACATACAATTATGTACAGTACATAATACTTGAGAATGATAATAAATACTACATGACTGGTTTATATATTTACTATACTATATTTTTATCATTATTTTTGAGTGTAATCCTTCTACTTATTAAAAAAAGTTAGCTATAACACAGGACAGGCAGATCCTTCAGAAGGCATTGTTATCATAGGAGATGACAGCTCCATGCATGTTTTTGCCCCTGAAGACCTTCCAGTGGGACAGGATGTTGAGGTGAAAGACAGTGATATTATGATCCTGACCCTGTGTAGGCCTAGGCTAATGTGGATGTTTGTGTCTTAGTTTTTACTAAGAAAAGTTTTAAAAGTAAGAAAAAACATTAGAAAAAAAGCATACAGAATAAGGATACAAATAAATTATTTGTGTATAGCAGTACAATGTGTTTTAAGCTGTGTTATAAAAGAGTCAAAAAGTTGGCCAGGCACGGTGGCTCATGCCTGTAATCCCAGCACTTTGGGAGGCCAAGGTGGGTGGATATTTGAAGTCAGGAGTTTGATACCAGCCTGGCCAACATGGTGAAACCTCGTCTCTACTAAAAATACAGAAATTAGCCAGGTGTGGTGGCAGGTGCCTGTAGTCCCAGCTACTTGGGAGGCTGAGGCAGGAGAATAGCTTGAACCCAGGAGGTGGAGGTTGAAGTGATCTAAGATTGTGCCACTGCACTCCAGCCTGGGGGACAGAGTGAGACTGTCTCAAAAAAAAAAAAAATCAAAAAGTTAAAAAAATGATAAAAAGTCTATAAAGTAAAAAAGGTACAGTAAGCTAAGGTTAATTTATTATCAAAGAAAAAATAGGCTACACTAAATCTATTTGTTCATCAAGTCTACAGTAGTGCACAGTAATAATGTCCTAGGCCTTCCCATTCACTCACCACTCATTCACCCAGAGCGACTTCCTGTCCTGCAAGCTCCATTCACGGCAAATGTCTTATATAGGTGGATCATTTTTAATCTTTTATATGATCTCTTTACTGTACCTCTTCTATGTTTAGATATGTTTAGATACACAAATACTTATTGTGCTACAATTGCTGACAATATTTAGTACAGTAACATGCGGTACAGGTTTGTAGCCTAGGAGCAGCAGGCTCTACCATACAGCCTAGGTATGTAGCAGGCTATATCATGTAGGTTTGTGTAAGTTCACCCTATAATGTTTGAACAACGACAAAATTATGTAACAATGCACATCTTAGAAAATATCCCTATCTTGGACAGAATTACTACCCAGCCAACAAAGGAAGGAGACACGCTCTCCCTCTCCCCTTCTCCCCCTCTCCCCCTCTCCCTCCCTCCCTCTCCCTCTCCCCATGGTCTCCCTCTCCCTCTCTTTCCACGGTCTCCCTCTGATGCCGAGCCGAAGCTGTACTGTACTGCTGCCATCTCGGCTCACTGCAACCTCCCTGCCTGATTCTCCTGCCTCAGCCTGCCGAGTGCCTGCGATTGCAGGCACGCGCCGCCACGCCTGACTGGTTTTCATATTTTTTTGGTGGAGACGGGGTTTCGCTGTGTTGGCCGGGCTGGTCTCCAGCTCCTAACCGCAAGTGATCCACCAGCCTCGGCCTCCCGAGGTGCCGGGATTGCAGACGGAGTCTCGTTCACTCATTGCTCAATGGTGCCCAGGCTGGAGTGCAGTGGCATGATCTGGGCTCGCTACAACCTCCACCTCCCAGCCACCTGCCTTGGCCTCTCAAAGTGCCAAGATTGCAGCCTCTGCCCGGCCGCCACCCCGTCTGGGAAGTGAGGAGCGTCTCTGCCTGGCCGCCCATCGTCTGGGATGTGAGGAGCCCCTCTGCCTGGCTGCCCAGTCTGGAAAGTGAGGAGCGTCTCTGCCCGGCCACCATCCCATCTAGGAAGTGAGGAGCGTCTCTGCCCGGCCGCCCATCGTCTGAGATGTGGGGAGCGCCTCTGCCCCACCGCCCCTTCTGGGAGGTGAGGAGCGTCTCTGCCCGGCCGCCCCATCTGAGAAGTGAGGAGCCCCTCCGCCCGGCAGCCGCCCCGTCTGGGAAGTGAGGAGCGTCTCCGCCCGGCAGCCACCCCGTCAGGGAGGGAGGTGGGGGGGTCAGCCCCCCGCCCGGCCAGCCGCCCCATCCGGGAGGTGAGGGGCGCCTCTGCCCAACCGCCCCTACTGGGAAGTGAGGAGCCCCTCTGCCCGGCCACCACCCCGTCTGGGAGGTGTACCCAACAGCTCATTGAGAACGGGCCATGATGACAATGGCGGTTTTGTGGAATAGAAAAGGGGGAAAGGTGGGGAAAAGATTGAGAAATCGGATGGTTGCTGTGTCTGTGTAGAAAGAAGTAGGCATGGGAGACTTTTCATTTTGTTCTGTACTAAGAAAAATTCTTCTGCCTTGGGATCCTGTTGATCTATGACCTTACCCCAACCCTGTGCTCTCTGAAACATGTGCTGTGTCCACTCAGGGTTAAATGGATTAAGGGCGGTGCAAGATGTGCTTTGTTAAACAGATGCTTGAAGGCAGCATGCTCGTTAAGAGTCATCACCACTCCCTAATCTCAAGTACCCAGGGACACAAACACTGAGGAAGGCCGCAGGGTCCTCTGCCTAGGAAAACCAGAGACCTTTATTCACTTGTTTATCTGCTGACCTTCCTTCCACTATTGTCCTATGACCCTGCCAAATCCCCCTCTGTGAGAAACACCCAAGAATGATCAATAAAAAAAAAAAAAAAAAGAAAAGAAAAGAAAATATCCCTATCTTTAAGGGACATATGACTGTAATGGTAATAGTTTGCAAATGGCAGGAAAGAACGCAATGGATAAATGTATGCAAAATTATAGACATGCTTAGCTTTGGTAGTATGCAGTATGTAGTATAAGGTGATTTAAAAGGACTCTATTTTGAATCACCAAGTTTCTATTGAGCACCTACCAAGCAAACATCCTTCAGCCTTGTTGGGCTTGCAGTAGCAACCCGGTGGGCAGAGTTGCTGCATTATTAGAGACCCAGTTGCAGGCCGAGCCAGGAGTGAACAGAGGGCCATGGGAGACGGTACAGATGCTCCGGCATTGGCTTCGGTTCTGAGTTCTGTGAATTTTCAGGGGAGAGTCCACACTCCAGGAGAATGGCTACTTTGTGAAGCTTGTGGTATTTGGAGCAAGTATGAGTGTGACTTCACAAATTCATTTTCTTTAATTCAAATTAAACCAGGCTCTGAACCCTCCTCCCCTGCCTCCATCCTGAGATGGATTTATTTTAAGGTATCATTGGTGCATTCCTCACCACCCCCAATACCATGGCCACCATCATGACCACCCACCCACCCACACCACTGCCACCATGAGTGGGGGTTGAACGACAATCCAGCAGGCCTAGAAGGTGCCTAGAAAGGGGCCAGGCCTCTGATAATCAGTTCCTAAGTTTTCTGCCAAGACCTGTATCATCCAAATATGCATAGACACTTGAGGCTTTGCATCCTCACAAAGTTCTTTGAGGAACTTAGCCAGTGCAGGGCACCCTGGTACTGGGGCAGCCTCCTGGAAGTACCATGAATCATCAAGTCCCTCTGAGCTTTAGTCACTGTCACCTCCCCGGGCTGCTGCACGGGGAGGCCTGAATATTCAGTCCTCACCCAACACTCGGCTACACTCTTCTTCCTCCCCCTCGTCTCCCAGCATCACCTCTTACCAGTGAGAACAAGGCAGGATCTCAAAAGGCAAGATAAAGCATGCCAGCAGCTTCCATCCTGTGCTTAGAGGATGGATAGGCGGGAACCCTAAAGGGCCTCACTAACTTCTTGAAATCCAGGAGAGGAGCAGGTGGAAGAAAAATACAGAGAACTCAATGCAAATTAAATATCAATCAATCATCCTGCTACTGATCATGGTGTCATTTACAGGCCATGCAGAGAGCAGCAGAGCATGGTAATGAAATTCTTGGAATCTTGGTTCTACCTCTTGCTAACCATGTGACCTTGCCCCAGTTTCCTAACAAGTAAACCAAAGATGGTAATCACAGAACACAGGCCAAGTGTTGCTGAAGGATCATATGAGTTAGTACATATACAGCACTCAGTACAATATTGAGACACAGTGACACTCGGCCAATGTTAGCTCTTATTATTATTATACTTTTTTTTTTTTGAGACAGGATTTCTCTCTGTTTCCCAGGCTGGAGTGCAGTGGTATGATCATAGCTCACTGTTGCCTCAACATCCTGGGCTCAAGCAATCTTCCTGTCTCAGTTTCCCAAGTAGCTAGGACCACAGGTATGCACCACCACACCTGGCTAATTTTTTTACTTTCTATTTTGTAAAGATGGGGTCTCACTATGTTGTCCAAGCTGTGTTATTGTTACTATATCTCTTATTTCACGGGAGCAAATATTGACCCCCCTCATAGCACACATTCAATACATTACTTCCACAAACAATATCTTCTCTTTTCTCAAGGATGTCAATACACCCGTCTCCACAACCAGTAAGATAGGAAGATAAGGAAAGAGGGGATAAGGAAAGGAAGACTCATACTGTACTAAGCTTGCTGACCACAGGCTCCAAACACTGCCTGCCCGGACGGCTGGTACTCCCAGGAGAAGGGACTATTCTAGCTGTGATGACGCTCCTAACAGAATGATTTTAGGAATCTTATGGGAAAGGAGTGGGGTGTGCTCTGTGTGGGGGAGCTCACCACCATTAGAGGTGTGCATCTTGCCAGTGGAAGGAGTCCTGAACTGGCAGTCGTCTCCCGACTCTTCATCTAGCTTCATCTCTTGACTCTTTAAGTATCACTTCCTCAGATGTCCTCTCTGCCCCCAATCTAAATTAGCTCTCACCTGTCATTCTCTCTTATAATTTCTTCCTTGCTCTTATTAGCCTTTATTCAACTTTCAATGACAGACATTTTGTGTGTTTATTTGTTCAGCATCTTCTCTCCCAGTAGATTATTTAGCTGTAGAGGGCAGAGATTAAGTGTGTTTTATTGACCAAGTATGATCACTTAGCTTTCACTTTTTAATCTGTTAAATGAGGATGGTAATACTGCTTTTGCCCACCTCACTGAGCTGTGAAATTAAAAATGTAATACACAGGAAACTTCTTTGTAAATCATAGAACATGGTGCACATTGAATTATGCTTAGCGCCATGTCTATTGGAATGTATATCACAAACTGAACACTTGTGAAATGAGCTCCTAGACAGATTAGCATTCTGTTAAATGAGATAATAGGGAAACATGCTCAGAACAGGACACACACTGTGAAAGCTCTTATTGTGTAAGGTCAAAAATAGCAGCCCCGACCTCTAAAACTACCATATCCATGGAGTCCACACACAGTCAGCTGGAAAGAGTTAAATAGGAGCTCCCACAGCCAAAGATGTCTAAACACATGTGGGAGTGAGTAACCCAGCACCAGTGTGTTCTGGAGCTGGGGGAGGTTTTGCAGGTCATTTTTCAAGCAAGATGTTCCTTTCCTACCAAGAGGCAAGGATGGTCAACATCTATCTTACCCTGCTCCAAGTCAGTGAGACTGCAGAGGGATGGAAGAAGATTCCAGAAAAATGCCTGCTGCCGCCAGCATTTCACAGACAGCAAACGGGAGGAGGGTGAAACTCCTTAAATTCAAAAATTGCACAGATATGTGCATTACTATATGTGGAACCAGGAGAGCTGGACCTGGAGAGATACAGTTGATGAATACCCCAGTGTTGGGATGCGACTCCTCTGCTTTTCATAGACAAACCAGAAACATGAAATTATCCATCCTGACTGCCGGTGTGGTGTGGGAATCACAGGCTGGTACCCACAGACCAATGGTGCTAACCAGGAAGATAAAAAGAGAAAGATCAGATTGGACACTGATGGGTCTTGACTCTTTATCCAATTTGCCAGTCTGTGTCTTTTAATTGAAGCATTTAGTCCATTAACATTTAAGGTTAATATTGTTAAGTGTGAAGGTAAATATTGTTATGTGTGAATTTGATCCACATTATGATGTTAGCTGGTTATTTTGCTTGTTAGTTGATGCAGTTTCTTCCTAGCATTGATGGTCTTTACAATTTGGCATGTTTTTGCAGTGGCTGGTACCGGTTGTTCCTCTCCATGTTTAGTGCTTCCTTCAGGAGCTCTTGTAGGGCAGGCCTGGTGGTGACAAAATCTCTCAGCATTTGCGTGTCTGTAAAGGATTTTATTTCTCCCTCACTTATGAAGCTTAGTTTGGCTGGATATGAAATTCTGGGTTGAAAATTCTTTTCTTTAAGAACATTGAATATTGGCCACCACTCTCTTCTGGCTTGTAGAGTTTCTGCCGAGAGATCCACTGTTAGTCTGATGGTCTTCCCTTTGTGGGTAATCCAACCTTTCTCTCTGGCTGCCCTTAACATATTTTCCTTCATTTCAACTTT
The DNA here is from genome assembly GCF_029289425.2 of Pan paniscus. NCBI lineage: Eukaryota > Metazoa > Chordata > Mammalia > Primates > Hominidae > Pan > Pan paniscus. The sequence goes on from NC_073254.2 coordinate 132,068,086, forward strand.
GGCGAATCTGACAATTATGTGTCTTGGAGTTGCTCTTCTCGAGGAGTATCTTTGTGGCGTTCTCTGTATTTCCTGAATTTGAATGTTGGCCTGCCTTGCTTGGTTGGGGAAGTTCTCCTGGATAATATCCTGCAGAATGTTTTCCATCTTGGTTCCATTCTTCCCATCACTTTCAGGTACACCAATCAGATGTAGATTTGGTCTTTTAACATAGTCTCATATTTCTTGGAGGCTTTGTTCGTTTCTTTTTATTCTTTTTTCTCTAAACTTCTCTTCTTGCTTCATTTCATTCATTTGATCTTCCATCACTGATACCCTTTCTTCCAGTTGATCGAATCGGCTATTGAAGCTTGTGCATTCATCACGTAGTTCTCGTGCCATGGTTTTCAGCTCCATCAGGTCATTTAAGGACTTCTCTACAATGAGAACACTTGGACACAGGAAGGGGAACATCACACACCAGGGCCTGTTGTGGGGTAGGGGGAGGGGGGAGGGATAGCATTAGGAGATATGCCTAATGCTAAAGGACAAGTTAATGGGTGCAGCACACCAACATGGCACATGTATACATATGTAACAAACCTGCACATTGTGCACATGTACCCTAGAACTTGAAGTATAATAATAAAAAAAAAAAAAAGAAAAAGATCAGATTGGACCAAAACAGACACATTTTCTTCACTACTCCATTATCTGGTTTTGTCCTATTTCTTAGGGAGGCAGGATAAGGCGTTGGCATCCTAACTGCAGTGGGTGTTCCTTGTTGTTCGATGTGCATATACTTACAGTTTAATGACTCCTTACTAAGCTCTGTGTGATCTGCAGGTTTTAGGGTGTCCATGTGTCCATGGTTCTCCAAGGACACCAGATTCTCTGTGGTGGAGGACAACCTCGTTTTTCCCAGGCCCTCAGCTCAGGCCTAAGCGCAGCTTGACGTTGTCTTTATACAGTAGTGACTGCCTTGAACAGTAACAAAGGTGAGGAATGGGTATAGGATAGATAAGGCAGCAGGAAAAGGAGGGATAGGTAACTGATCAAAGGAAATAGAAATAGGCCTTGGGATGGGGGCAGGCAGGTGGGACCCCTCAGGAACCTGAGAGGGACAAAGCACCACGGCAGCTGCAAATGAAGATGGGAACACAGACCCAGGCTGAGAACATGGAGAAGCAAAGGTCCTACATGATGACACAGGAGGAGATACCCTGGTGGTCACACCTTTCAGGGAGGTGAGTATGAAGAAGAGGAGTACAAAGCTGTCAAAATTTTATTTTTAATCTTTTTTTTTTTTTTGAGAATAAGTCTCACTCTTGTCCCCCAGGCTGGAGTGCAATGGTACGATCTCGGCTCACTGCAACCTCCGCCTCCCAGGTTCAAGCGATTCTCCTGCCTCAGCCTCCCAAGCAGCTGGGATTACAGGCGCCCGCCACCACACCCGGCTAATTTTTGTGTCTTTTTTTTTTTTTTAGCAGAGACAGGATTTCATCATATTGGCCAGGCTTATTTTTAATCTTAATTCATTAAATGAATGATTGCTACCAGTGTAATTGTTTTATTTTAGGCCCGGAAAAATGGAGGTTAACTTCATTGTCATCTGTCATGGAACTGTGGCCACAAAAAGAGGCGTCTCTCAGGCCAGGTACTGTAGGAGTCCGCCCCCTGCTCCATCTGTATTTTTTCCGCTCACAGTCCACCTGGCATGAGAAAGGTGTTGGGATAAAGGTGAGCCCAGGGCACTGTGGGTGCCTCCGAGAGAATCTGAGCTGGGGGAGTCAGGGTCCTTCGAGAGCCTGCCATTAATATGGAGGGGGAAAGCCAGGGCTAGGCTGCGATGGGTGCTGTGGGGGGGGGGGGGGGGGCCAGGCCTGCACTCTGTACGTGAGGGTGAAGCGGGAGAAGGAAGCAGCCTAGAGAGGACCCGGAGCAGGGCAAACACAGATGGAGAAGCTGAGGGCAAGGAAGGGAATGACGTGGGACCCCACCCGTTGTCGGGGGCAGGCTCTGCTCTCCAGGAACAGGTAACACAGTCACTTAGAGAACAGTCACTACTTGCCCTGCCCTCCTGAGTCCCGGGAGGAAAGTGCTCGCCCGCTCCTGACCTGTGACACGCTCACTGCGAAGGCAGGTTATTAGAAGAGTCCCATGAAAGTAAACAGGGTATTAAAACGGATCCTTAAAAATGAAAGTGCAGGCTGAAAGTTGGTAGTGTGGGAGGTAGAGGGTGTGTGTTCTTGTGCAGAGGAGCGTGGGGTTTGCAGAGGAGACAGGGGAGCTTTGTGTACCCGGAGCAATGAACAAGCGGCGACTTCTCTACCCCTCAGGGTGGCTCCACGGTCCCAGCGACATGCAGGGGCTCCTCTTCTCCACTCTTCTGCTTGCTGGCCTGGCACAGGTAAGTCCTCTCCCCCAACTCTTTCCCTTCTGGAGACTACAGCCATCCTTAGTTCTTCAGGCCCAAAACTAAACAAAACGAAGATGGGGGAAGAGGGAGGATCAATGGCTTGTGGAACTACTTCATAAGAAATAGGAAGCCATTTTTCTTTCCAAATAAAGTTCTGTGTTCGTTCATGAGCTTCATGAAAGAAATGTAAAACATTTCTCCCTTTCAGGTAATGGCACCGAAGCCTCCTTTCGCTATGTTTGAACAGCGCCACGCTTTCCTATATATTTTTGTAGCAGAGCCTAAGGCACAGCCTGGCACAGTGCGGGAAACAGTGTCTCTCCATGCCAGCTCCAGGCGGAGGCTCAACTTTCCATTGCTGTTTGCAAAATGTGCAAAGAGCCCCTGGAAAAACGAATTTTGACAGCGACTTTTTCCAGTTAAGTCTGTCCTTCTTTGAAAGGGGCACTTTGGAATAAACATTTACATTTTTACAACATTCTCTTACTTTGTCTTTTCTCAGTCCATGTGTTTCTCACTTCCTGAAAGGGAAGCAGTCCATGGAGGCTTGGAAATATTTCAAGCAACAGACCAAAGGGAAGTTTAACTTACTATGAGCAATTCATTGCCTTAGTATTTTTAAATAAGAAGATGAAAACAAGGTGACTTAATTGTTGATTTATTTACACAGTAGACAGGAGACAGAGCTTTTGAAATCTGGTGATTTAGAAAACATGGGTGTGTCTGTGAGTTAGTAGTTGATTGGGGCCATGAGTAGTAGATATATCTTAGAAAACAAGGAATTGGAAATTGTTATGCCATATATAGAGAGATTTACGATTTCAAAAGAATCATGACAAGAATGTCAGTGGTCCGGGTCATTGCTGCTGTTCTGTGGAGGGGCTCACTCCCCTGTCTGTGTGCCTCCTATTCCACTGTTCTTGAGAAAAAGCCTGTCATTGTGGATTGAGAGCAGCTAGATGTTCTTAGACAGCAGGTATTCCAACACAGAGAGATGTGTACAAAATAAACAACAACAAACACAGAAAGGTGTTACACAAAGAGCGGTAAGAATGGATTATTTTGTGCTTAACTTTGCTTTTATGAATTCATAAATTCATGAAATAGCTGATAATACCTAGCATTTACTGAATATCTGCTATATGCCAAATACTGTGCTGGGTGCTTTATTTATTTATTTATTTATTTATTTAGAGACAGAGCCTCGCTCTGTCGTTCCAGGCTGGAGTGCAGTGGTGCAGTCTTGGATCACTGCAACCTCCACCTCCTGGGTTCAAGCGATTGTTGTGCCTCAGCCTCCCAAGTAGCTGGGATTACAGGCCTGCACCACCATGCCCTGCCAATTTTTGTATTTTAGTAGAGATAGGGTTTTGCCCTGTTGGCCAAGCTGGTCTCGAACTCCTGACCTCAAGTGATCCGCCCACCTCGGCCTCCCAAAGTGTTGGGATTACAGGTGTGAGCCACCACCTCCAGCCCAAGGGTGCTTTAGTTATTATCTTAATTATCAAAACAACTTTACAAGGTGGTCATTATTAATCCCATATTACAGAGGAGATCAAATGATGGGAAGTTCTGTAAGATCACAGAGCTATTGCAAAGCTCAGATCTGTTGTCAAAATGCTTATTCTTTCTGTTGCACCGTTCTAGTGATGCTTGTTGTCCTGAAACTTTGCTGTTGTAAACAATCAAAATATGCCTGAGGAAAAGAGAAAAATATAAGATTCTTTATATTTACCCACATATTGACTATGTCCAGGCCTCTTCATTTCTTCCTGTATTTCTAAGTTACTATCATAACAGAAGATCTTCAGACTGAAGATCCTCCTTTAGTATTTCTTGTGAGGCAGATCAGCTAGCAACAATTTCTCTTAGGTTTTGTTTACCCAGAAACGGTTTTTATTTCACCATCATGTTTGAAAGACAGTTTCACTGGCTATATAATTCTGGATTGACAGGATGTTTTTTTTCCCCGTTTAACATTGTCTCTGGGCATCTTGTTCTTCTCCATCTCTCCCTCCTCCTCCTTCTTTTGATGAGAAGTCAGATCTCAGTTTTATTGTACTTCTGTATGTAATGCTTCCCCCTTTTCTCAGTCTACTGTTATTATTTTCTTTATTTTGAGATGGAATCACCCTCTGTTGCCTAGGCTGGAGTGCAGTGGCACATCTTGGCTCACTGCAACCTCTGCCTTCTGGGTTCAAGCGATTCTCCTGTCTCAGCCTCCCGAGTAGCTGGGACTACAGGTGCACACCGCCACACCTGGCTAAGTTTTTGTATTTTTAGTAGAGATGGGGTTTTGCCATGTTGGCCAGGCTAGTCTTGAACTCCCCGCCTCAAGTGATCCACCTGCCTCGGCATCCCAAAGTGCCTGGATTGCAGGCTATTTCAGCTTCATTTTTGAAAGATAGTTTCACTGGCCATATAATTCTGGGTTGACAGGTTGTTTTTTTTCCTTTCAACATTGTCTTTGGGCATCTTCTTCTCCATCTCTTCCTCCTCCTCCATCTTTTGATGAGAAGTCAGATCTCATTTTTAATGTAATTCAGTATGTAATGCTTTTCTCAGTCTACTGTTATGATTTTCTCTTTATCCTTGGATTTCAACAGTGTTACCTTTTGACCTCAGAGATTATCTGGAAATGCTTCAAAATTGGAAAGTTAAAGAGGCATCCGGGGGCAGTTTTGGGAGTGTGCATTTCATTAGAAAGAACACAAGAAAAAGCAGGGAGGAGAAAACCAACCCAGGGAGTCCAGCAAATGGCAAGGCATGGAAGGGGAGTGTGTGAGAGCTAAAGCTCAAGAGGTAGGCAGGAGAGGGCTTTGGATAACTGGCTGAGAAGTTTAGGCTGCACAGTATGGACTATGGGGAACCCCTGATGGGCTTTAAGGAGAGGAGTAATACAACCAGACATGTTCTTTAAAGAGATTCCTCCAGGGGCAACATAGTAGATGCACTTGAAAAGTCATTCCGGAGGGAGGAAGGTCAGTCAGGAACTCGTAGTGACGGTGCTTACTTAGTAGCAATGAAATGGGGAAAAGCATCTAGTTCTGGGAAGACAAAGACAATAGAATACATAGGAGAGGGTCACTGAATGGCCATAGGAGGTGAGAGAGAGGAAGACAACCTAGATGAATCCAGCTTCCTGACTCCAAACTTTGAAGAGTGAAAAATGATGACTTTTGGACTTGAGTATTTCCTGGAGGACATTTGGGTGGAGATGTCCAGTAGGTAGTTAGCTCATGGGTCCAGGGCTCAGTGGAGAAGTCCAGGCTGGAAATTTAGTTTTGAAACTTGCATAGGATGAAAACTGAAGGCAAGGGTGTGGGTGAGATTGCCAAGATACAGTGTAGAATGAGGCAAGCAATACATTAAAGCTATGAATCACCAATAGGCCTAAATTTAAGTCAAATTCAGGGTAACAGGAGCCTGCGGAGGAGATTGAGAAAGTGTGTTGAAAAGTAAGGGGAGGACTGGGGGGACCAGATGTAATGAAATCCAAGGTAGAGGAGAGTTAAATGCCTTAGAGAGGTGGGTCAAGAGGAGGACTGAAGAGAGTTCACGGATGTGAGACCAGCAAAGAGGCCACTGAACCTGGCATCCTGAATCACTGGTGGCTATAGCTGAACCTGTGCAAAACTGAAAAAGAGGCAAAATTCTTTTAAGTTTAAAATTTTTTTAGGATTCTAGCTTCACTATTTCTACTCCCTTCTCCATTTTGATGTTTCTTTTTCCCCTGCTCCTTCTCCAGAAGGCCAGCAGTGTCCTATCCTCCCCATCAAAACCCATTCTCACGTTGTGCATGCAACTTTTGAATCACAGCTGAAACATTACTCTTTACTGAGGCATATGTGTTTTACCAGTAGTAAGAAAAAAGGCTGAGGGTTTAATATTGGGTGGAATTTCATACAGATACTTCTAAATGTAGAATTTTTGAGCTGCAAATGGACTTAGATCTAGGAATCAATTCAACAGTCCCCGGTTCCATCAAATAAACATTAAGAGTTATTTACATAAGCGAATTGCCAGGCACTGTGCTAGGTGCTGGTGGTATACTCACAAACAAACCACAAGCACCTGAGGTTGGGTGGCTTTATGGCTAGTGGAAGAGATAGGCACTTACATGGGTAATTTCAGTTTAAAAATGTGTGCAAGGCAGGGAAGTTATAGGAACCTTTCTGGAAAAGATGATACTGAAACAGAACCTTGAAGGATAACTAGATGAAGAAGGAGCTGGGTCTGGGCAGAATGTCCCAGGCAGGAGGAACAGCATCATATATGCAGGGAACTGCAGGCACTTTAACTTTCTGGAACCTAATGCATACAAGAACTGCAAGACACGAGGAGGGCCCTGAATGCTGTGCGTAAGTGCTTGCACATTTCCTGTAGGTCAGACACTTTCACGTGTGAAGGATGAGGGAGAGGAAGAAATCCAGATGGTTTTCAGCTTCCTGACTAGGGGACCTGAGTGGATGGTGACGCCATTCACTAAAATGGGAACTGCTAGTTGAGGAGCAGTTTGTCAGGGGGAGGGTACTTGTAGAACCTCAAAGCACATATGTCCAGTAGCAACTAATAAGTTGTAAGCTTAAGGGATGAGGTCTAGGCTGGAGAAATAGATGCAGAGATTTTGTGATTTGTTCTGTATCAAAGCTGGGTTGCAGTATGATTTGGACTAGGAAAGGAAGGAGGGTAAGTGTTGAGAGCTTAGGCTCTGGAACCTGCCTGTCTGATTTAAATCACTCTTCTACCACATACTTGATATGTCACACAGGACAACCTAAATAATTTGACTCTCAGGGTCCTCATTTACGAAATGGAGTATACAGTTTCCTATTGCTGCTGTAAGAAATCACAAACTTGAATGGCTTAAAACAACATGATTATCTACAGTTCTGGACATCTGATGTCCAAAAATGAGTCTTACAGGGCTAAAATCAAGTGTTGGCAGGACTGCCTCCCTTCTGGAGGTGGCAGGGGAGAATCCATTCTTTGCCCGTTCCAGCTTTTAAAGGCTATCTGGCTTCCTTGGACCATGACCCATTTCAGCAACGGCATCGCTCCTACCTCTGCTTCTGCCATCACATCTTCTCTGACGTGCCTGCCTCCTTCCCCAGTGGACCCAATGTGCTTGTGATTACCTTGGGCCCACCTGGATAATCGAGAGTGATAACCTCAAGATTCTTAAGTTGATCACATATGCAAAAATCCCCTTCAATGTTTTAGGTAACATATATGCACAGGCTCCAGGGATTAGGACATGGACATCTTTGAGGGGACCATTATCTGCCTATCACATGGTATAATCACCACTGCACACTGTTGCTATGAAGTTTGATTGAAATAACCACGTAAAGTGATTTATAAAGATGGCAGTCATCAAGACAGACATTAGGCAAAGACCTTGTTTTCAAGATGCTCACATTCTTGGTGCAGGTATCAGAAAGTAAACAGCTGAAATGTGTAGGTAATAAGAAAGGTGGTAAACTCTATGGCGAAAGGACTGGGATAGGGTGCCCTTTCACAAAGAGTGGTCAAAGAGGGCCTCACTGAGAAATCTGAGCACAGACCTAAAGACAGTAAAAGAGTGAGCCATGAAGATATCTAGGGGCAGAGTGTGCTTGGAGTCAGAGAACAAGGACGCTGGCGTGGCTGGTGTGGAGGCAGCAAGGGGGTGAGTGGCAGTGGGCAAAGTAATGTGGGGAGGGGGGACCACGGGATGCAGGGTCATGGTGGCACTTTGAATTTTACATTGAAATGGGAGGCCATGAGGAAGTCACTCCATATGAGCAAAGAGTGATATGAACTGGCTTATTTTAAAGGAATCATTCTGGATGACAAGTGGACAAAGGAGCAAGCAAGGTGAACACTCAGGAGGCTATTGTAATCATCCAAGTGAACAATGGTGACTTGGATTATGATGGTAACAGAGAGGGTATCAATAAATGATCAAGGTGGGTATTTTTAAAGGTGTAATAAACAGGATTTACTGATGGAATTAGATGTAAAATATGAAAGAGAAGAGTCAAGCATGATCTGATCTCAAGGTATTTTGGAAATATATTGGCATTTGCTCAAATAGGGAAGTGTGTGGAAGAGCAGATTGGAAGGGGAAGCTTGGGAGCTTGTTTTTGGTCATATTAAATTTGCTATACCTATTAAACATCAAAGTAGAGATGTTAAGTAGGCAGTTTGAGTCTGAGTTCAGAAGAGGGGTATGAGTTGGAGATAAGAGATATAGTGAGGGAAGATACTTTAGAGGCCTTATCCATGGGGCTCTGAGGTTTACAGATTAAGAGGATGAGAAGAAACTGACAAAGGAGAGTGAGAAGGAGCAGTCAGTGATAAAGGAGGAGTAAGAGTGAAATAAGAGGAATAAGAGCCTCCAACAGTCTTGGAGGCTGAGTGAAGAATAGTTTAAGGAGAGTAATTGTGTCAAATGCTGATAGGTGTTATTATAATGATTGTAACTCACCACTCTGTATACTACCTGTTTGGGGGAAATCTTCTATTCCTGTTATACTATTACATAGAGAAGCTATTTCTAACATCACCTTTATTATCAAATGAAGTTCTGCTGCAGGGCACAGGGCACTGGACCATTAGATACAACACCCGAAGGAAGGCCTGGAGAAGTGTCAGATGCACCTCAGCGTAAACAGTTTTGTCACTGGCCCTGCAAATGCCCTCATCAGAAGCCCCGTTGCCCTCCTGGAGTGAGCCTGGTGAGAGATGGCTGTGGATGCTGTAAAATCTGTGCCAAGCAACCAGGGGAAATCTGCAATGAAGCTGACCTCTGTGACCCACACAAAGGGCTGTATTGTGACTACTCAGTAGACAGGCCTAGGTATGAGACTGGAGTGTGTGCATGTAAGTGTCTTCTTCTGGACCTGCTGGAAAAGATTGAGTCTAGACAGAATTTTTTTTTTCCTGCAATTGTTAGCGTGGAGTGATCAGCTTAGTTTGGCTAAATATGAGGTGGGTTTAGTTTTCATGCACCAGTGGGACTGGCTCCATTGTATTGGATACTATGTGAAATTAGCAGATGCTTACACACATTCAGAAGCCCATTATTTTCATTGCACTGAGGTGATTTTGCAGTTCTTCTCAGGTAATTGCTTTTAATGATAGAAAATAAAAGGAATTATCTAGAGTCTGACTTTTTAAAGAGCTACAAAATGACAGCTTTTGTTAATACTGTCAAAAACAATGCGAATTCGGCCTTTTCTGTAACAAAAAATGATCTGCTTAAAAATATTAGAATGTATACCCAGTATTCAGACATACAACTTTAACCTCAGCTTTCCCAACTAATGACTGAGTTGCTGTGCTTTTTACTTCAGCAGATTTGTAAAAAAAGAAGGTGAGGTCACCCCAAACCACAACCTGACCCTCAGCCTTATGTGACTAAGCTCCGGAGACTGATTCAGACTATCTAAACATTGACACTAATTCAGGGTGCCAAATTATTTAGGATTAAACAAATAAAATTTATAAGGGAAGAGAAACACTCATGTCACCTGGGCAGTTTAGTCCGTCTGTAGAAAAGTCAAAGTAGGAAAGCAAATTACTATCAGAAGTTTGGTTATGAGCCACGGAATGAGAGCCTATCTTTGGAGTCAGGCTGAATGCGTAGAGCGCTCAAGCTTGATAGCCTGATGCTCCTGCCAGCACTGTATTGTATGGTTAAAAATGTGGGATCTAAGTTCAAGTCCTGACTGCTCTGCTAACTGAATACACTTGATCAAGTTGTTTATTCTCTGTGTGTCTCAGTTACATAATATGTACTTCCTAGCTTATAGAGTTGCTGGGAGGATCAAATAAAATAATGACATAAAACACCTAGCACAATAGCTGGTATTCAGTAGGATCTCAAAAATGTTATTTATTGGAATCCTATAATGAAAACATGACCTATCAAACAACGTGGCATTCAGGACACCCATTTTTCCCAAGCTGGGCAGGTTATTTCATTAACCCAACAAACACTTAGTGACCATCCACTACAGAGCCAAGCACTGTGGCCAGCAACTGAGGACACGACAGGAAAAACAAGAGATACAGGCCTTGGCCTCAGAGAATGAAATATTAAGGTGTCAGACCTTTCCGTAAGTAATTTCACACAAAATGTGATGAGACTTTTAACAGGGCATAGCCACGAGGATAGGAATGGGGATAATCTATAACTGGAGCCCCAAACTATGACCTGAGGGTCAAATCTAGCCAACAGCCTGTTTTTGTAAATAATGCTTTATTGGAACATGGCACATTAATGTAGAGTCTATGGCTGCTTTGCAATGGCAGAGTCAGTAGTTTTGACCAAACGCTCTCTGGCTTGCAAAGGCGAAGATATTTTCTAGTTGGCTCTTTTCAGAAAACCTGATGATCCCTGATCAAGAGCAACATTTTAAAAGTTTTTTGATCTGCAGAACCCTTTACAGTCTTAGAAATTACCCCTTTATACTCTTAGAAATTAATGAGGACCTATAGAGGTTTTATGTGGGTTTTATCCATTGATATTTGATGGATTAGAAATTTAGAAATATTTATTCACTTAAAAAGAATAAACCCATTGCAGATTAATAAGAATAACGTTTTTATGAAAAAACATGTAACTTATTTTCCAAAGAAAAATTTAGTAAAAGAGAGTCATTGTTTTACATTTTTTGCAAATCTTTCTAGTGTCTAGCTCAATAGAAGATAGCTAGAGTCACACATTTGCTGCTTCTTTCAATCTGTTACTATGTGTTTTTCTGGTTGAAATATGTGAAGAAAATCTGGCATCACACAGATATGTAATTTGAAAAGGGAGGAATATTTTAACAGGCTTTTCAGATCATTGTGTATATACTTTTATGTTTATTGATATTATATTAAAACTTGGCAAGTGACAGTGTCTTAAAAATTAGCTGCATCATGGAATCTGAAACCACATCAATGAACTTTTGACTCTGTGACATTAAAATGCATTGGTCTATCCAAGACCCATTTGGAATAGATCTTTTACTCATGCATAATTTTGCCATTCTATGCATTGTTCATTTGGAAAATATGTTTACTGTGTTGTAGAGATGTTCAAAATATTGATACACTTAATTATGTAATATCTAAAAAAATCACATTAATAGCATCCTCACCAGAAAAGTCTACATATTGGATAAATATAAAGTTTTCAGTGATGGATACAAGTTTTCCAAAATTCTAATTTTTCCTTGAAATCTTGAATTCTCGCATTGGCAAAAAATGCTGTCACAGTTGTTTTCCTTGAAGTGACACGCTCAGTTTGCTCATCTTCAAAAAAAATTTCCAAAATACACAAGTCTGAATAACCAGTTTATCATCAGTCATTTCTTCAAGTAAAATTCCCACTAAAAAAAGTGGTTAGCTCAGCTCACAACTTTACCAATGACATAGTTCCTTAAGTTTCCCTGAGACAGCCGTTTGCTGAAGTTTCAAGACAGCTGTTGCACTAAAATATTCTATGTATATTTCCTATTTTGTCACGTAGAATGTTAAAGAGACCAGTATTTGATGATTAAGATTTAATAAAATTAATACTTTTTGCTGTGCCATCAAGGACATTCTTAGGTAAAACTCCCCCCAACCCTTTTAAAGTATAAGTACCTGGCAAGGAAAAACACAAGATTACCTCTACAGTTTGATTCATGCCAAGGCACCAGCAGTTCAGTTTTAGCCACAGTTGCTTTTGTAGCACCAGTGCAAATACCAACACAGTGAAAAAGGCCAGCCACATCTTAGTATTTGGAAAAGAGTTTTGACCTTGTAGATCCCCTAAAAGTGTCTCAGGTACTGCCAAGGGATTAGAGGACCACACTTGGGGAACAGCCTATCCAGAAGGTCAAGAATACCCCTCAGAGGAAGGGAAACTCTCCTGCAATCTCTTAACAAAAACCATCAGTACCTTGCGGTTCTGTAGTTAACTAACGTATAGTTTCTTCAGACATTCACTTATCCTGTCTTCCTAAGACTATATCCTAGCCTATTGTTGGATGTCTGAGAAAACCTGTCTCACTAGGCATCAACCTATCTCAGATTTATTATCAACCGCTATACTTATGGTGATTTTACAGGGTCTTTACTTGGTCTTAATTCTGGAAGTGACCATGTGGGGTTTATAGCCTGCAATATAATAAAAATGCCTCACTTTAGAAACCTTTCTACAGATGTCCTGTGAAGGAGGTTCCAAATGGAACCTAAGAGGTTGAGAGCTATACTTCATACAGGAGATGATCCATTTCTTCTTAGGTTTATAATTGGAGGTCTAGACTGTCACAGGTTATGGCTTCTTTGGCAATTTTGCTCTTTTCTCTTTTCAGACCTTGTAGCTGTTGGGTGCGAGTTCAACCAGGTACATTATCATAATGGCCAAGTGTTTCAGCCCAACCCCTTGTTTAGCTGCCTTTGTGTGAGTGGGGCCATTGGATGCACACCTCTGTTCATACCAAAGCTGGCTGGCAGTCACTGCTCTGGAGCTAAAGGTGGAAAGAAGTCTGATCAGTCAAACTGTAGCCTGGAACCATTACTACAGCAGCTTTCAACAAGCTACAAAACAATGCCAGGTGCTCAGAAGTAGAGCTATTTTTCACATATGACCTTGGTGGTATTCCTTCATGTTCCTTTTACGTATCATAGGTACTCAGTAAGTACTTATTGATTGGTGGTCAGAGTGAGATATAGTTTGAGTGTATCATTTTACTTAATCTTTGCCTCAGACAGGGATAAATATCTGAAAAGGAAATTTTATAATGTTTTAGAATTTTCTGGTAAAACATTTAAAAACATTTTAAAAAGATCTACTAGGTCAGGAAGCTCTACTAAAATCTTACACCTCTGCTTATTCCTAACCTCTTCTCAGGAAAATTGACCAAATATTGTTCACATGTACCCTAGAACAACTTATTTTTATTGTTCTATTATGGGCAAGAAGTTTGACCATTCACTTCCCCAAATTTTAAAAGGCAACATTTCTATGTGATACAGGCAGAAATGGGAGGCTACTGCTGAAAAATATTTAAGAACTGACACATATTTTGAACTTGTAAATATTATTTCTAAAAATAGAAATCTCGCAGGAAGTCCTTTCCCTCACTCTGAAATCGAAGCTCAATTGCTAATCTCTCTGTAAACACACACACACGCACACACACACACAAACACACACACGCACACACACACAAACACACACACGCACACACACAGGCATTTTTAAGTAGGTTACCCATGTATCTATGTTCTCAGAAAAATGAAGTGTGATCCTTCATTACTCATCTTGTGTATCTGGCCATTTCAAACAGCTTAAGTATACTTATAAACCTTGTATTCTGGTCTGCTCTAAGTTAGCATTTTATTTAAGCATCAGCTTTTGGGAACAGGAGTTTCAAAACCACCAGCAAATAAAGTATAGAGGAGGAAGGACTCAAAAGGGGCAACATCGAAGTCTGGTTCTTGTTCACATCTCTGTGTTCTCATCCAGAAATCAAGAATGCGTTTTTCTTAAAGTTTAGAGCTTAGTGAGAGGTGCCATGGAAATGCAGAATACTTGAATATGTTAACAACTCATAAGTTCACTTTTATTAAGTGGATATTTAATAAAGGCAACTATAAGCAGAGAAATGAGTTTAGATATTTAAGAACTAACTCTATGAAAGGAACATCCTCAGCAACTCGTTTTGTCAGTAAATTAGAAAAAAATTTACTAGGTTGTGGTGAATTTGCATTTACTATACATGTTCAGTTGACAGCATGACACTGTTAATGCTCTGAAATCTCTGAAATTATAAGCCATGTCCTTATTTTTTTTTCAAAATGTACAGAACAGTTGGTTTTCTGCATTGGATTTTAGTGATTCAATATAAGGCTCTTAGAACCCACACATAAACTTCCCTGGGAAGACTACCTTAGAGCAGTTTTCCACGAGTGAAGCCCTTTGGATCAAGTTCAAGTTGATCTCATTTTAGAAGTTAGAGCAGTTCAGTAGATTCACTTTGACCTTGGTTGGGAGAGGCATCAGATAGTCAGTCTTAGTAGTTAGTGTTTTGTCAGGTAAAACAAGAAAATCTCCTGAAGTGTTCTCTGGTATTTATGATTTAGACCTAGGTGTGTTTCAAACGAAGTATACGTTCAGTCTAATGTCTCTTCTTTGCTTAACTGTGAAATTGTATTTATGGCCCACACAGGAATTTGGCTTTTAAAATTAACCATAATGACAAAAACACATACTTTTAGATATATTTGTGACAGTAATTTATAGTCTATGGTTGGAATCTAGCTTTTGCTAGGTCAGTATGAAGCATGCAATGACATAATGCCCTCATGCTTTTCTCAATGCTCACCAAACACTAAGCTTTGTTTAAAAAATCTCTTCTAGTTTTCTTGCTTTTTAATGAATGGTAAATTCCTGAACTACAGCTCTTGGTTTAACAAGTGGGATTACTGGTAACACGGTAATCTAACCTGCCTTTATTTATTGCAGATGTGTGCCAAGCTTCTAATCTGCTTCCTGCATTGAGGTCTTTAAACTGTTGTCTACCTTCCAGGTATCTTCACATTTCTGCTTCCTCTCCTCAGTTCTATGTGCAATTGCAAGACACTCTACTGTAATAACACTGAAAGCAGTGTCATAGTATCAATTAAAATAGAGCACATACTTTAAAGAGACTATTTCCTATGAAAAGGCTTTTTTTTTTTTTCTGGGTGTTTTTCGAGTTTTAAGTTGATTTTTTTGAAGTAATATAGCCAGAATTTTGCTGTGCAGACTCAAATCACAACCATACTCCCAAAGCATCCATTTCAAGATGCACATTAACCTTAAGGAAATGCCTTGAGACAGTAAGTCAATATGTAGTTTGCTTAAAATGAGCCAAGGGCCTGATTCATTTATAACAAGAAGCTCCCAGTGACCTTACATGGAAATGGGAGCATTATTATACCCTCTTATATTCTCTCTTCCCCTCCTATTTCTCCTTAGCAGCAGACATTGGAGGGGCTCTATCTACTCACTCACTGACCCATCTATTGATCCATCCATTCTGTTTTTTCATAAGTAATTTGAAATCTTAGCCAATTGGAGAGTACTTTGGGCCTAAGAACATAGAGAGTGTGACAATTAAGTTGAATGAATGAAATTATACGCTTGCAATGACTTTCTATATAAATGATTAGTTTAGTTCAGTGTAGTATTAATTAGACAGTTTTGTAAAAGACTAGATTAAAACAAATGGAAGAAATCTGGTCTCACTGATAGTCTCATTCTCAAATATAATTTTTGTATTTT
The DNA here is from genome assembly GCF_029289425.2 of Pan paniscus. NCBI lineage: Eukaryota > Metazoa > Chordata > Mammalia > Primates > Hominidae > Pan > Pan paniscus. The sequence goes on from NC_073254.2 coordinate 132,083,775, forward strand.
AGATTTTAATATATTATGAAAGTTAACATTAAGATCACACTGTTCTGATCAAATTCCCTAATTTTTATTTCAATGTCTGTTAGAAATGATGAGGCAAGAACAAGGGAAAAGACAACTCAACAGGAACATAAGCTTAGGTTTAGTATTCAGAGGACAGGCAAAGCAGAAAAATGCAAATGAGTAAATCTTCTCAGTTTTTCAAAGATAAAGTATTTTTATTCCTCCTAAGAGACTGGACTGTAATACTTGATTGAAATTTAATTTTGGGGTTGGGAAAGAGGGAGATAGAGTGATAAATTAGACCATCAGCTTCTTTTATTCTGAGTTATATTATACAAAAATACTCAGATTTCTTAAACATTAAACATGATTAAAAATTATCTATTTATACAAGTACATTTATATGTATACATATGTACTTTTCTCCCTTTGTTTTAGCATATAGAAATCTCCCACTTATTTGGAAAAAAAAATGTCTTGTGCAAGCAACAAAGTGGACTCCCTGCTCCAGAACATGTGGGATGGGAATATCTAATAGGGTGACCAATGAAAACAGCAACTGTGAAATGAGAAAAGAGAAAAGACTGTGTTACATTCAGCCTTGCGACAGCAATATATTAAAGACAATAGAGGTAAAGTTTAAATATATTTAACTTAATTCTATATTAAGAGATTCCTGAAAAGTAAGCATGTGTGTGTTTTGGAGGGTGGGATGGTGTTTAGTTCTTAGAAAAATAAAACCATCTGATTATAATGCTTAAAGTCAAACTATTTCAGAGGAAAACAGGTATTAACTGCATGTTGTGGGGAAAATTTTACCAACCAGAGCAGATTCTAACTTCTTTTTTCTATGTCAATGAATAAAAGATTTTGGTTGCTACACTATAATTATGAAAACAGATATTATGAACATCAGAGTAAAGAAGTCCTGATCTTAGTTATATGTCACTAACTTGGAAGGAAGCCACACCATTTCCAAAATGCTCTATGCTTACACAGTAAACTTGCTAAAACACTATGATAAAATATTTACCCTAAGATTGTTTGGTATAACTAGAGCTGGTCCTACTTCTTGAATGAGGCAGTAAGTCTGTCTCAAAAAGGGTAATTTTTAGAAATGCTACACAATCCTTCTACCCCAAAGTTATTCTCTATCATATTAGCAAGTTGACAATTCAGTTTTAAAGAAAGATTAGGATAATTATTCATCTATGCATCCACTGAAAACTGTCTGGGCTGTGTTATGGAATTTGCTGTCTTAGATAAATATTTAATAAGACATGGCTCTTGATATTAAACAAAACAGAAATTTCTATTTATTGTAAAATTGAGTCAAGAATAGATAGCAAAAAACATTGAGGAGTACGTGCTATAATATGATGAAGAATAGAGAGGACAGACCTCTGATGAGAAGGGGATCTTAAGGGTAAAGAGAGTGCTGGAAATCACTACATAGCAACTTTTATTAATGCCTCCAAATAATTATATTTGTACTATAAACTATTCTACATGTTTTCAAAACTATTGTAATAAAATTTAAAGAATGACTTCATTTTATGTATCTTTTCAGATTCCCAAAGGAAAAACATGCCAACCTACTTTCCAACTCTCCAAAGCTGAAAAATTTGTCTTTTCTGGATGCTCAAGTACTCAGAGTTACAAACCCACTTTTTGTGGAATATGCTTGGATAAGAGATGCTGTATCCCTAATAAGTCTAAAATGATTACTATTCAATTTGATTGCCCAAATGAGGGGTCATTTAAATGGAAGATGCTGTGGATTACATCTTGTGTATGTCAGAGAAACTGCAGAGAACCTGGAGATATATTTTCTGAGCTCAAGATTCTGTAAAACCAAGCAAATGGGGGAAAAGTTAGTCAATCCTGTCATATAATAAAAAAATTAGTGAGTATAAAATGGTGGCAAATCTACTTTGTTTAAAACAGTATGAATGCCTATTCTCAGATCACTACATTTAAGGCATTAGAAGCTTTTAAAAAGTTATCCTAAAAATATACATAAAATTTGAGCAACTTAAAAATTGAACTCATTTCTAAAATATATCCTATAATTATATAATACACAGACATTTGTTACCATCTAAGCATTTTGTATATGAAAAAATTATGCAATTTACAAGAAAATATTTTACAAAATAATCTGGAATACTTGCTAAAGCTGTATAAAAAGTACACTAAATTTTAGGCTGGGCGCAGTGGCTCATGCCTGTAATCCCAGCACTTTGGGAGGCCAAGGTGGGCAGATCATTTGAGGTCAGGAGTTTGAGACCAGTCTGGCCAACATGGTGAAACCCTGTCTGTAATAAAAAAAATACAAAAATTAGCCAAGTGTGGTGGCGTGCGCCTGTAATCCCAGCTACTCGGGAGGCTGAGTCAGAAGAATTGCTTGAACCCAGGTGGTGGAGGTTGCAGTGGGCCAAGATTGCACCACTGCACTGGCACGGAGAAGCGAGACTCCTTTGGGGGAGAAAAAAACATACTAAATTTAAAAAATTTAATCTATATTTGACAATGTAGCCTAAGGTGCCCATTAGTTGATAAATCATTATAGGGCAAGTGAAATTCTAGATTAATTCTTGAATAGAAATAAGATTAAGCTGTAAATATATTTAGACTTTTCACTGCCTGATCTTGAATATCAGTTTCTTTTGGAAAGGAGAAAATGCAACTTTTCTGGCCACTGTTAACAACTGCAATCTAAAATTTTTTATATCAAATATTGTAAAAAGTTAAATTTCCAAGACAAAGACCAAGAACAGTATCATTACTTTGCAAAGGAAAGAAATATAAAGAATACAACTTAAAATTAACCTGTGGATCTGAAATATAAATTGTTATTAAAAATAAATTAATGTTAAGGCTAGAACTGAAGATTATAGTAACCGGGACAATTATAGCCATTTATTGCAAAGTTTGGAAGATATCAAGCTTAGTAACATTCTGTTCATTTGTATAAATGTCATGCAGAACAATAACAAGTAGCACTGTTGAAAAATATAGACATTTATTATAAAATCAATTGGTTTGATAAGAAAGCAATTATTTAAAAAGTTTAATACAAATACATGTTAAGTGTACAAATTAGGATTCTTTTGAGCAAACAAGTTGTTATCTAAAGAAGAAGCAAAACCTCCTTAACAGTTGTAATAAAACCTATGCCTGAAAAGTTAGTGGATATTACACGGAAATATTTATATTGTGTTCTTCTACTCCCAGTAACTACTTTTAAAGAATCAGGATAACTTAAATAGAATATCAAAATATAAATTATAAATAATTATGAAAATATATCTGTACAAGATTTTTATTGAAGACACATCAGTGCATAAATGCCTAAATATGAGGCTATAAATACAGCAAAATATTCAAGAACTATGTTATCTCAATTTTAGAAAAGGGAACTTTTCTGAAGAGAAATGTTTGAAGTTAAGGTACTAAGATTTCACTAATTTCACACATTGGTATTACCAACAAATTGCGATTAAACAGAAATCACTCTTTTAGACAAAAATATTTCCTGATAATATGAAAAAACTGGAGTTTCCAAATTACAAAAATGTTGAAACAGAAAGGTCAGAAAACACAATGTGAAATTAAGAAAGTCTTTTTGAGGGTTTTTCACATAGCTATGCTTAGTCTGGGTAAATCCTGCACAGGCATGTTTTTTGTGGCGTCCAGTTGGTCATATTCCTGTATGAGTGCTGATAAAGATGACACAGCTTCTGTGAAACAGCTTTCTTCCATCCCTTCAACTTGTAGATAGTGATGAAGGTGAGCCTATAAATTAAAAAATTAGGTAACGTTTACCATTTCAGGAACTTTAATACATAAGACTATCCTAAAAGGTAAATATTCCTTATTAAAATTAGAGTTCATTCAGCTCTACATTTGAAAGAGAACTTGGGTCAAATTGAATGAATCCTATAAACTCATGAATTTTCTCATTTAAAGTAGCATGAGTAAGCCTCTCCTCTTCAGTTATAATCAGTACAACGCACATAATAGAAAACATCACCCCTGATTTGTAATAGTGTAATTTTTAAGAATACATCTTAAATAGCCAAAATAAACACATACAGTTACAAAGCTGTACAATAATTACCTTTTTCTTGTAGAGCCTCATGAATCTCTCTTTCAGTTCCATGAAGGTGGGCTTCACACATGTGTTATTTGCTAAAGCTAATAACGAATGAGAATGGCCCACAGGAGGTACAGAACACAGGCTGGTCTTCCAGCCTTCTTGATTCCAGGAGACAAATTGTAGAGATGGTTTTAATCTGAGATTAAAAAAAAAAAATCTCAGAAGGTAAGAACTAAGGTACTAAAAATGTCTGCCATATAATGGCAGCTCATATTAGTTAAACCAGAACATTATGGATGGTATCAATCTAATTGCTTAGTTTAGACGCTAAGTTATCTATTTTTTACTATTGGCAGTAACATGGTACAGTCTGACAGTGAACTAAGAGACATTTTGTAGGGGAACATTAAATTGGCTGTGTTGGTGATTCAAGAAGCTAGAAACTCACTCCTTAAGAGTAGAAATGTAGGGATATAAAGAAATGAAGGTACTATCATTTTCCTTACTTTGTAATTCAACAGACTAGTTTTCTTACAAATAGAATGAAATAGTAACACAAAAATCAGAAGTAGTAGTAGTACTACTATAGTAGTACTGGTGGCAGTGGTAATAAAAATAGTACAGCTACGATTTTCTGAACACTTTCATAAAATAAAACATGTCATATATCATTTAATATTCCTAAATAAAAACCATGTACTATTATTATCCTTATTTTACACTTGAAGAAAACAAGGCACAAAGAGACTAAGTAGTTTGTTCACAGTCACGCTTTAGTAAGTGGCATTGCTAGAATTTGAAGGGCGGCTGTTAACTAACTACTATGCCACACTGTCCCAAGCAGCACACACAAATTATCTTTAAAAATATAAACCAAACCTTTCAATATTTCTACGAAGATCTGAAATTTGTACATTTCCTCTAACCATGAGTGCACAGGCGAGGTAAAGACTGTGTTTGGGGTCTGCCCGAAGCAGCTGGTGATCTTTACTAAAGGCATCTGAAAACATCTGATCCAATCTACAACAATGAAATTGTCATTGTTTATACAAAATATTACTTCTATGTATAACTATAAAATGAAGATAGTCCTCTATAAGTAATAAACCACACTAAATATTACACTAACAAAATATTAGATTATATATATTCCAAAAATATTAAATAACTATACTTTTCTTGAAGCAATCTTAATGATATAAGAAGAGAAGAAATCATATAATATTTTCTTTTTCTGGGGGAAAAAGGCTTCTGCAGTATATGTGTGATTTCAGGTAGCTACAAAATGTTGACTGTAGCATTATGAACTCTATGTAGTACTGATTTTTGAAACTTGTATTATTATTACTTAGTTCAGTATACCTTATTTATTTCATAGTATCCAAACTACTAAAACTAATTAAAAGCCTATAACATTAAGACTATTACTTTGTAAAGTATATTATATCATAAATTTTGTTAACAGGAGGAAATTATCAAAGGACAATGTGAAGCTCTCCTATAAAAGATGAAACTCCATAGTAGTGCTCCTAAAAGTAGAGACTTTTAACCTAAGTCTTTTAACTGAAGGATAAAAGACAAAAGAAAATAAAGGTGACTGACAAAGTTTATATCTAACAATACACAGACTCCAATGCTAGGCTGATGCCAACGGACATTTAATAATCACCATGTTGCATACACTGTGTATGTTGCTTAGCTTGTTAAGGTCATCAGCATCCCATGCAGAAAGGGAGTCCTATCTATTAGTTGGCAAAGTGGTCATTTGCTGTTGGCTTAGATGAAAACTTACCAATATCACTTGTGACATTCCTGAAGTATAGAATTATCTTGTCAAAACTTTAGTCATAAAAAAGAATCTTTAGTTTTCTTTAAAAACTTTTTAAAAATTATTTTCAATCTGTTTTAGAGACAGGGTCTGTCTTCCTTTATTGCCCAGGCTGGAGTCCAGGATCAAAATCACAGCTCAATGCAGCCTCAAACTCCTGGGTTCAAGTGATCCTCCCACTTCAGTCTCCAGAGTAGCTGGGACTACAAGTGCAGACTGGGTCTCACACTATGTTGCCCCGGCTGGTCTTAAACTCCCGGGCTCAAGTGATCCTCCCATCTCATCCTTTCAAAGTGTTGGAATTACAGGTGTGAGCCACTGCACTCAGCCAATTTAGTTTTCCCTTTCTTATTTACATACTGTCTCCTTACAGAGTTTGGCAGGACCTTTTCCCTCAGTCAACTGTGAATGCCACTGTGAACTTTTCAAGCTCATCATCAGTATACATGCTAAGAGTATCTTTCAAAACTACATTTTTTGTTAAGTATACTGATGTAATCTTTATGCTTAACAATGACACACAGTTATAAAGCAAGGTGTTCTGGAAAACATACAGAGTTACATCTGAAATTCTTCTATGGTACTGGGCTGTGACAGTAGCTTTAAAACAAACTCTCATTTAATCTACCCAATAAGTATATGAGGTAGGTACTATTTCATTTTTACAGATGACAAGAACTAAGAAAGTTTAAGTCACTTCCCCAAAGTCCTGTAGCTAGTGACAATTAGGATTCAAATGTGTTTGTCAGACTTCAAAGGACTTTTCATAAGCCTACAAATTTAATCATTAGATTTAAGTTAAAATAGTTTAATACTGGCATTTTTCAACAATTACTTCTAAATAAAGATGCATTCATGTAATGGAAAAATGGATGTCATCAACTCTCCCAGATGATACAATTAAATAACTAGAGTTATTGCAAATTTTTTTCTCTTAAAAATGTTTTTTAAAGTAATTTGAGGCCTCAAACAATTGAAACAAAGTTACACCTTACCTTCTAGGAGGAATGTTAACATCTGTCAGTGTATACAGAGGTGTTAGGCTTGACACGAGATAATGAAGTTGAGGAAAAGGAACTAAATTCATGCTGATTTCATTAAGGTCCATATTAAGGGACCCTTCAAATCTTGCAGAGCTAAAAAGTTAACATTAAAATGAGAAAATTTTTAATTTTAAAATTATACACTTTAAATGTAGCTCGATTTATTCAGCAGGTAGTTTCTTAAATTCTTTTGTACACTGTTCTTCAGTGCAGAACACATGCTTTTCTTCCATATTAGTGAAATTTAGTATCAGAACAATCATGTATAAAATAAAATATAACACACAACATCTAAATTTTTTTATTCTTTTTTTTTTTTTTTGAGACAGGGTCTCGCTCTGGTTGCCCAGGCTGGAGTGTAGTGGTGTGATCTCAGCTCACTGCCACCGCCGCCTCCCATCTCAGCCTCCTGATCAGCTAAGACTACAGTAGGCGTACAACACCTTGCCTGGCTAATTTTTGTATTTTTTGTAGATATGGGATTTTACCATGTGCCCCAGGCTGATCTCCAGCTCCTGGGCTCAAGCAATCTACCTGCCTTGGCCTCCCAATGTGCTGAGATTACAGGCATGAGCCACCATGGCTGGCCCTACAGTCATTCTTTCTGGATTATCTGAAGTGTAATCAATATACTATTATAGTTGCTCATTACACATATAAAAATACCCTATTTAAAACAAACTTTATATTTGAGTTAAACACATATAAGTCAATAATTAGTAACTGTAGAAACAACTAAATTCCTCAAGAATCTGCTTAATATACTCTATAATCTAGAATATAATAATGTCAAAGCAATCTCTGATACCAAAAAGCCACAGAAATCTTTTGGACCAGTTAATGAGGAGGTACAGATTAGTTGGTTTAAATGATTAAGACATTCTACAGCTAAAAAATGTTTAATTTTGTCTACGTGTTTTACAAGTGTGTCAACCACAAAATCTTTTACATCATATGATATCTATTAATATTCCATGGAACATACTTGGGGAAATGCTGCTTTGGAGTCATAGAAGGTAAAATTCTGCTTGATCACTCCAAGAAAAGATAGAAGACAAAATAAAAACAGAAGCAGCTTCTACAATTTAGAATAACTAAAAAATGCTACTACAAAAATTCAAAATATCACCAAAAGCACAATAAAGTTTTTTGACTATCCCTGGATAGAATTACCTCGTTAGGTTGAGCAGCAAATTTGCCACAATGTTATTCATTGCATCAAAGGGCTTCTTATGCCGCTTTTTTAAAGCCCCAGAACTTGAAGTAACCAGACTCTTTGGCTTCACAGTTGTACCCAACTTTCCAGAATTCACCATGAGGTCGATTTTGCTAATGATGTCAAATAAAGACTTTTGAGGGAAAAACATTGGGAGAGAAGCTATTAAGAAGAGTGGATGTAGATGATACTCTACTAGGAAAGAGAAAGAAAAACAATTTAAACTGATTTTTTCTCTAAGAAGGCTGAAAAGTGAAGAGAATGTTTCATATAAACACATATACATAATATAGGACTGAATATATGTAACATTTATTCATAAGTTCCAATGTCATTACTTACTTGATTGTCAATGGGCAACACACAGTCTGCATGCTCATTAAGTTCCTTCATTGCCAAGATGCTATTATAAGGTGAGGTTATGACATCATCCTCACCAGAAGGATAAATGGAAGTCACAAATCTGTATACTTCTGGGAATTCGTCTTCAAGCACCTTTAAAAGAAATGTGCCAAGTCCAGATCCTGTTCCTGAGGATTAAAATGTTTTTAAAAATTAGCATAAATGATTCAGAATATAATTGTGAAGAATTTGAAACTTTATTTTTTTTGAGACAGGGTCTTGCTCTGTCACCCAGGCTGGAGTGCAGCAGCATAATCAGCTCAATGCAGCCTTGACCTCCTAGGGTCAAATGATCCTCCTGCCTCAGCCTCCCAAGTATCTGGGACCTCAGGCATGAGCCACCACGCCTGGCTAACTTTTTAAGTTGTATAGAGATAGGTTCTACCTATGTTGCCCAGGCTGGTCTTGAACTCCTAGGTTCAAGCAAGCTTCTGCCTTGGCCTCCCAAAGTGCTGGAATTACAGGCATGAGCCACCACACCTGGTCAGAATTTATATTTGTAAAAATAATTTTCAGCTTATTTCTGTGACTATATATTAACTAATCTAATTTTGGATAAGGAAATGAAGGCAACATTCAGGAAATGAAGTCCTGAATTCCACCTCTGGTTCTGACAGTGAGTTTGGGAGGGCCGTCTATATCTCACTCCTTTTCATATTTAAGTTATACCTATATAATGCCACAAGAACCAATTGCACGTGCACAAGTAAAAAATTCAACTAAGACGGTGTTCAGTCTACATTTGATATTAAGCAACTTAAGAAAACTAACTTGACAGCTTTAGTGTAGTGTGTATATAATCTTGATGAAAAAAACTATCATGTCATCAAGCAACTTAAACAGAGTTAAAACTGTTTACAATTAAGCATGCCTACCTTGAATTTCAAAAATTTTCAAATATGAAACACTACTTATTTAAAAGCAGAAACTCTAGGAATCTCATTAAAGATAACTTTCTGATACATCAAGTTACATTTACATAAATTCAGAAATTTTTCAGAACTTAAAACTGGAATCCTCTAATCAGATGTTTTTCAAACTGGGTTCTGAACTATTAGTAGGCTATGAAACTAATGAACAGATTAGTACTGTTTTCTTTTCTTAAATGAAACAGTAGAAAATAACATGTCAGATGTAGTATGAGTAAATAACATTTTCTTAATATATTTTTTCAGGTGTGTATGCTGCATTGTGATATATAAAATGTATTTCATACTATTCTGGTTAAAAAAAAGTTTAAACGCCAATGTTTTAATCCATGCAGATAACTATTAAAAGGCTATGATGCTAAAATTACTAAGTCAAAGTGAGGGAGATTATTGGGGTGATCTTTAATGAGAAGGACTTTCTAAGCATCATAAAAAAACCAGAGCCATTACAGAAGAGACAGTTTTGATTTCATTAAAAATAAACAAAACTTCTATATATACTTTAAAAACCCATAAAAAAAATAACAAGACAAACTTACAAAAAAACCCTTCAATACATATGATGGGGAGGACTAAGTTTCTCTAAGAAAGAGTTCCCACAAATCAACAACAAAAAATACGAATAATGCCACCACGAAATGGGCAAAGGATAGAAATATTTAACTCATAATAAAAGAAATACAAATTGCAAATAGAAGTAAAGATGCTCAACCTTTCTTCTAATTAAGGAAATACAAATTAAAACTAGATACAATTTTGAATATAATAGATTTATGTCTCATGATACTCAGTATTGGTGCTAGTGTAGGGAAATAGAAACTCATACACATTGTTGCCAGTAAGAAGCACTGGTGCAATATTGTAGGAAGGTATATAGGTAATATCAGCCAAAATTTAAAATGTACATATGCTTTGGTCCTATCTTTTTCTTAGGAATACTGTCTAAAGCTATAGTGGCACAAATGCAGAAGTATTTGTCCCAGACTTTCACTGATGATTGGATGTAAAAACTAAACACCATAAACACTTAATACCCATCAATAACAAACTCACTTTAAACTGTATAATTGATTCTATGACAGAGAGCTGATATGGAAAGATGTCTGAGAAAGAGATAAAGTGGAAAAGTTACAGTATAGTATATACTGGATAATCTTCTTTATGTAAAAATATACATACATGCTTTGATAGGCATAGAATATATCTGAAAGAACAGACATAAAAAGACCCTGCAAACCTGATCATCTGTAAGGACAGGGAGTAGGCATTAGATGTGGGGAAAAAAGAACTTTACTTTTAACCTTTAGTATTAATATTTATTTTTGCTATTTTAAGTGAATTGTAAGTATGTTCTTCTGAGATGTTGGGTAATAAAGGTATTTTTAAAAAAGGTATAACGAACTATAAATCAAATAAAAAGCTAGCTCAAATTTGCAGGTTAATTATACTAGTACAGAAACAAATTTGTTTCTTAACCGATGATTATGAAGGTCTTTTAAAGACATGGTTACACAGCAATTTTAACTTTTAATCTTAAAATGCTATGTCAATGAATAATCTGTATAAAAATCAACTGTACATACACCTAACTTGCTGAATATAAAATCTTAATCTCAGGTTGGAGGAAAAAAGTGTGACAATTTTGTTCTTTTAAAATTTGCTAAGCGTATTTAAAAATCAGCAAGTTACATTCTGTTTCTATTTTTACAGAACAGGGGAGCAAAATACTTCAGTTCTAAGGTATAGACTTCCCTGGGGGAAGAAAGCAATGCCGATCATTTATTTTTACTTCAAGTCGATTAATTGCCATGTAATAAATGATCTAAAGGAATAGACTAAACTAGTTTCCTTTTTTTTCTCTTTTTGGAGACAAGAAAGGTTTGAAGATGGTTAAAGAAAGGGTATTGATATCCTTTGGCAAGCACACATCATGAACACGTCAAAAATGCTTCACTCTAGGAAATAGGACTGTACAGGCAAACTCTAAGGAGAAAGTCAGCATTTCTCAAAAGCTCATACATCCTGAAAAGTATCTGAATGTTCTGTAAAAGAAACTAAAGGTACAAGAAAAAAAATTTTCCAGTATAGTTCTGTTGACTCTTAAGAGGGCTTACATTAAAAAAAAAAAAAAAAAAAAGAGTGACATAATTACACAAAATTTTAAGATAAAAAGGTGTATGTTTATATACTCAAACTACACACCCTCCGAATAGTTCTATCTTTATCAAGCACAGGTCTAAAAACAAGACTTACGTTTGCAAAATGAATTCCCACTTATACTTTAACACTGTTACAGGCAAATGAGTGAAAAATTTTACCTCCTCCCATGGAATGTATTATAAAGAAACACTGCAAGCAATCACAGTGCTCTGCCGACTTTCTGAATTTCTCTAAAATCTGGTCTTGGTAAAGACTGCCGAAAACTTTGTGACCCACGGCCCTGAAAATTAGAATATGGATTTTAAAAATTCCTTGCATTTATTTTTTTATTTCATTAGTTCTAATCTAAATAAAAGGATTTTAAACAAATTTGAAAAGTATTTTTATTGAGCTAAGTAAAGACTATTCTTGTTTCATGTAAATAAATCATACAATATCCTGAAGATACTAGATAGAAAACTTAACAAATATTCAGTATCTATAATCCTCAAATATCTGGATAAGTAAGCTCATTAGTAGTGAATATTAAACTATGATTTTCTAAATTTATCTTAACCTTCTCTTAAGGTACAATTCCAACAAAACAAGACTGCAGTTACATAATTTTTTCTTCTCTCCATTTAAGGCAAACTCTGAATTGTAGTGGATTTTACATACTAAAAAGCAAAATGTGGTAAACTACAAAGACACTGAAAATAAAAAATTTAAACAAACCTATTCTGGTTTCATATATGAGAAAAAAAAGGTCACATCATGTTATTAGATGAAATGGCACATGGTAGAAATTGATATTCATGCAGCTCTGCAAGTCTTTTTAAGTTGTCCAAATTTGCAAATATCACTATGATGAATTAAAACAAAAGATTTTCCCATAATATGCATTTCAGGTATAACTCAAAAGTTACATAATAAGTTATACAACAATTAGTGAAAATGCAGTTAGGTGGTCAGATGGGCTCACTTACTAAGTGACTGGTTCTCTGGGAACACAAGATTCAAATTTATGCTTTAGTAAAATTACACATTATTCCGCATTATGAACCTGAGGGACTGGCTGCAAATAGTGAAAATAATGAATATGAGAGATTTGCAAATAACAAGGAGCTAATTTCTAAAAAACAGCAACAGTCTCAATGTGAATTCTTAAGTAATCACTGTTGAAGTTTTTTCCCAGTAAAGAGAAGAGACCATTATATACTCAAGGGCCTAAACAGCCTTAGGCTCAGCTTGAATGCTAGGATACTGGTCTGGCTTGCATCTCTATCAATTGTATTACATCTGACCAATTGGACAACTTGAGAGTGAGTCAAATAACATAGATAACAGTTAATGAAAGTACTTAAAACATTTGTCATTATTTAATGTTCTTCAAGAATTTATGAAACGGAATTTAGCAAATTAATTTTTCATAATTCTTCTTTTTCTTTAAAAAAGTTAGAAGGAACTAGGAGTAAATACAGGTGGCTTCCAAGCCACTATTTATTAAGGTGGTGGGCCGAAAGGCCTAGCATTATGTGGCAAATTACAACCTGTTTCGTATCAGCAGAATCTCACAATGAAGAAAGATTGCTCATTTTTTTCAGAAGATATTCAATTTTTACGCTGTGTATTCTCACCAATTATTTCCTGAGCCAGAAATATCAGTGATGAGCTGTTTCGTATCAAATACATCTCTCAGTGGTCCCTGCAGAATTTCATTCACTACCCCTTCTTCCATATCAATCAAGACAGCCTGAGAAAGAAAAATAAAATATAATTAATGTATTTTCCTTTAGAGTTATTCACTCTGTAAATGAAAAGAATTTATGCGCTGAATATTGCACTGTTCTCTTTATAGTTTAAGCTTAATTAAAATCTTTATGTAGAATCTGTTGTAAAAATTAAAAAAGAATTTCACTCTGTTTGAAAGGTGGAATCCAATTAAAAAATGGATTCTAAATTCTTTTATCCTACTCCAAAATGCCTAGTTGGGGGAAAAAAGCCCAAGAATAATCCCCTCAACTGAATTTCTAACAAGGTCTCAGAAATGTAGAAGGTATCCTTAACCAGAACAAGTTCTCAATACAGGATGCATGAATGTACTTGCATACTAGGAACAATCATGCTGCTCTTTATGAACCACAGCTCAAAACTGTCCAATTCAAATGAGTAAATTTACCATTACGTGCAAAGGCACTGGATAGATGTAAAAAATGACAACATGGTCCCTTCCCCGCAGTAATTCACAATCTAATTCATTACTACAAACTTTAGCTGACATGACAGAAAACCTACACTCCTAAGAAGAAATGAGAATATAAAACACAAAATTAATTATGGAAAAAAAAACAGAAAAAAAAAAAAAGATGAAGGACATCTAGTAAAACGTAAAGCAGGGATAGCTTGGCAGTAGGATTACATGTCCCGTCCTCCCACTTCCCTGTACTTTCCATATATTCTACAGCGAGGAAGAAGAGTGAAAAAGTAAACTAAGTAGAGTTAAATAAAAAAAGCAAAGCTGAAACAAATTCTTAGGGTACACTAAACAATGATTTGTTAACTCTTTGATTCAGTGTCACAGAGGAAGTGCTCGGTTTATGGCTTTCAGTTCTGTTACCATATAACATTAAGCAGTGAGTTTAATCATGTGTGTAATTAACCATGCTACTTCAAGATATTACAATTAAAATAATACAGCAGTATATCATAAAGACTATAAAACTATGTTTTACAAATGTGCTCCTTTATATAGAGCAATCATATATACACTTTACATACAGAGGACTGTATAGGATTATGTTTGGCAATGTTAGGTATTTTCAAGCATATTTCTGACAATATGCAATTTTGACTTCAAATGCTGACTTTAACACCTAAACAAACCAAAGAGAGACTTCACTCTATGGACAAATTTTAGTACTACAAATTGTGAGATTATAAAAGAAAAAACAAATTGGATTATACTGGCCTTGTTCCAAAATAGATTTATTGAGGTATGTGGAAGATTAAACATATATAAATCATACCCTCAATTACTCTGCTATCTGGCAAGGGAAGCAATATGCAAATACAAACTGATATTCAGGTACCTCCTGAAATTAGTTTTGATAGAATCATCATTGTCCTAGTCACTTAACATTAAAATCCTGACATATAACTCTTCCAGACCTTCCTTAGTTACATCAGGCCCTTGTTTTTCCTTTGGAAATTAACTAAACTTTGGGAGAGTATTTTGGGTTCTTTACTTAGGCATCCAAGGTCTGGAGTCAGAACTGTTCCAGGATTTGATGTTTGTACTCCCTTTCAGAGCCACCTGGCTTTACAATTGTAACATAGGATTTATAAAATTCTGAGTATTTATTAACCTAAGAAACTGAACACAGTGGAGGGACCCAAGCACCAAGTTATCTTGTGAAGCCTGGACTCTTCAGTGATCACAACCACGTAATACCAAGAGCTCTTAAGGAGAAAATGGAAGAGTATCTTCTCGGAAAAAAAGTCAAAGGCTACAAAAACACGCTGATTTATTTTTTCCTAATAGTGTTTCCTTCACCTCTCAATCTGCTTACTGATATGGTTGTAGGAAAAAGATTCAACTGGGAGTAGTCCAGGAAATGTCAAAGTCTCTTTTTCTCTAAGATTTGGATTGGGATACCTGCTCTCTCTACATCACAAAGCATACTGTGTTAGTCAATTATTGTAACAGCCTGCAAGCACATGATCTCTGCCCTAAATTTTGTTTTCCAAGGACATCGGAGATTGCAGATACTAGATGATTCCCAGATGTCACAAAACTATTGCTCACCAGTCTTTAAGCTACGACACCAGGTCTGATCCTTGGCATCTCAATTCCTTCCATAACATTTTTTTTTTTTTTTTTGAGACGGAGTCCCGCTGTCGCCCAGGTTGGATGCAGTGGCGCGATCTCGGCTCACTGCAGGCTCCGCCCCCCGGGGTTCACGCCATTCTCCTGCCTCAGCCTCCCGAGCAGCTGGGACTACAGGCGCCCGCCACCTCGCCTGGCTAATTTTTTGTATTTTTAGTAGAGACGGGGTTTCACCGTGTTAGCCAGGATGGTCTTGATCTCCTGACCTCGTGATCCGCCCGCCTCGGCCTCCCAAAGTGCTGGGATTACAGGCGTGAGCCACCGCGCCCAGCACCTTCCATAACATTTAAACTTTCTTTTCTGTTATAGTCAAAGATCACTGATCAAAAATCAGAAAAAGTAGTTCGTTACAGACAATCACAGAAATATTGTTGGAATGATTAAGACTGTAAATAAGACCGTAAATATGGGCTAAGAACCTGAAGTACTTGGTTCAGGAGAACTTATATGGTGAATGGTTTTTATTCACTACAATGTGGCTGGTTCCATGTTTTTTATTGGTAGTAACCTTGATGCAAATAAATCTTCCAGTATCTTTAAATAAAACATTAAATTGTACTAGTACGTATTTCAGGTCCTTAGAGTTAAGAACGCTCCTTTTGTTATCATTTATCTAGACACTATTTCTTCTGAAAACAGGCTAACTACAGTGTTTTAAAGTATGGGCTTTTCCCCCTAATGTGTTAGGTGGACACAAATGTCTGCTTAGTTATATTTATATTAAATGTGGCTTAGTAATTTTTTTCTACTTTGAAAAGTTTAAAGTTTTATTCTCATGATAGTTACTGAGAATAGTTATTTAAAAAATACATGTAATATTAAGAATCCAAGCATATGTATCTTACTCGTGCTTTTAAAGAACATATTTTTCCCTTGGAAATACTTCCACCATCACCAACCACTCTGAAAGATAAAAAAATGAGAAATGGTCATAAGATCTTCCATGGCTAATAGCACTATCAGGTGATAAAGTTAACTTCCATTTATATAATAAGACTGCTTATAGGCCAGGTAAGGCAGACACAACAGCTATTCCTAATCTCTTTCTTCCTTGCTTACCTCCCATTAGGCTGAAAAAGTGAGGTACTTAGTTTCCTGACTTTGTTTGTAGTTAGGGCTGGCCATGTAATCCAGTTCTAGCCAATGAGATAAAGGGGAAGTATTCTGGGAAGCTTTTAAAGAAGGACCAGATGCAGTTGGTGCCTATTTTCTTCCTTTTTCCTGCCTCAAACATGAATATGGATGTGATTCCTGGAGCAGACTGCCATTTTATAGTCATGAAGTAATAATACAAGTACAAAAAGCCAACACACTTATGGACAGTGGAACATATATAGTATTAGATCTTTGAGGCATTCCTTTAAACCTAGAATATCTGATTTCCAGATTTGTGAGATAAATGAATACCTTTACTGCTTCAGCCACCATTAATGTAGTTTCCTATTGCAGTTAACACCCATCAACTGATATAACTGGTATTTACCACTGAGTATCTAAGGTTGTTCTCAGAATTTCACGTTGGAAATAAGTTGCCAAAGTACTGAAATCTAACGCAGTATATGGGTCAATAAAGACAGTTCACAAGACAGAATATATGAAGGGTAGCCAATCGTCAGGCCAAATTCAACTAGCTGCCTGTTTTCCTAAATAAAGTTTTATTCAAATGTGGACACACCCATTCCTTTATGTATTACCTATGCCCACAATCATGCTACAGATCAAGTAGTGGTGCAAAAGACTTTATGGTTCACAAAACCTAAAATATTTACTGCCTGGTCCTTTACAGAAAATACATGCATGCCAACCCATGCTGTAGGTAAATTCCTATCATGCTACTCAAAAGGTATAAAAATTTAATAAGAATAGTACACAAAGATATGGTTTTACTTTGAAAAATATTTTTTGTACTAAGCTGTGGAACAGATGCTGCATGTGTTGATAGTACACAGAAAGAAGTGCAAGATGCCACAACCCTGCTTGCCAAACTTACCGGGAAAATAATAGTGCTCTCAGGTTAAAGTATAAAACGCAGAGAGTAGATGAGAGTGTAGTTATGAAGAGTCACCTTATGAAGAAAGAAAAGCTCCCAGGCTGAGTCTCAACTATGTAATACTCAATGTAAGCGTTGGGTAACAAGAAGTAAAGAGGTGGGTGTAGGAACTTAGCAAGAGAAGCGCCTGAAAGGAAGTATTACAGAAGCAAATTTGAGTCTCCTAAGAGAATTTAGAGGTGAGGATATTGTGGGCTACAAATAAGAGGGAATCTATAGTCTATATGACAGATAGCTCCATAAAATAAAGATAAATGATACCAGCCATTAAAGTAATACACCTAACTTCCTTTGGTCTGATTCCATGGTCACCAAGCAACCTTCAGATTATTACATAGCTTTTCAGTTAGATTTCCTACAAAAGATAAAGTAATGTGCCTATGAAAATGAGAATTTGGTCTTTGGTTAACCTGGCTGTACTGGAGAGCACTGAACCCATCTCGAGATGCCAATGACACTTCTGAGTTTGCAAGCCAGTGTCCTAGATAGACTCTGGAATTCACCCAGGAAGTGTGGACTAATCAGCTTTCTCTGAAGATAACTGCTCACACACCCAGCCAACTATTTTAAACTAGAACTGATGTTCCTATTGGATGAAAGCCTGACACGAAGTATGTATTTTTCAGTTTAAGCACAGGACAGTTAGTTTTATGAAGTATTTTGAAAATGCATGAACTTAATGATTTAATATTAAAAGCTTATGGAGATATCCTGAACGGCAACTTACTCTACCAGATAAAACATATATGGTACTTACATATACTCTTTATTAAATAAACAAAAACAATCCAACAACTGCTTGTTACCTTTTTAAGTATATTTTTATACTTATGGCATATATGTAAACAATATATTTTTCTTTCAAGTTAGTTATTACAGGATGCATTAACAAGATGCCCTCTGGGAAAATTTCAGCTTTCTTTTAATGAAACTTATTTCAAGGTTAAGTTAAAAGAAGTCACACTAAAGGGAAATCTGTTGTCTTGTTCAGCAAAATGATATGAGAATATTAATAATCTAATAGAATAAATATGCTTTCAATAATGAAACAAAAAAACACAACTTCGCAGCTACTGGCTATTTTTATTGTCCTTTGAAGAATTCTCTCCCAAGCTACTGAAAGTATCACACTGTGACAGACTTTAATCCCATCTTACCTGGTGTCCACATTTCTAAAGAAGCTGCTTATTGCCTCATCATAAATTCCTTTCTAAAAAGAAAAACATATGTTAATAGCATTTAGGTTTTGCTTCTCGCCCAAATCAAGTTCTTTCAATTTTCATTACATAATACTATAATGGCTAGGATGAGACTCTGATAAGAAAAAGCAAGTATCACAAAATGCGGAGCCTGACTCTTCCCAATCTCCTTAGAAGAGTAAATGCCATATCTACAGATAAAGTTCAGCAGGGGGTGCTAAAGAAAGGATTTCACCCATAGGACTGTAGGACAGGTCCATCAAATGAGCGTTCTCTGGATTCTTGGTAATCTTTTTAAAAGCTGACTGGTTAAATTAAGGAATACAATAACCAAACGTGTTATCTATTTTACAAAGTACTTTCCCATATACAAATCTCACTGCTCTGCACACGAACACCAATAAAGAGGAGACCCTGAGAATCAGGAAAAATGTTAAGACTAAGGTCGCTGGCCAGTGTTCTTTTAGTTTAGTGTGTGTCTGACAGCAACATGTTTAAAAACCAGTACGTTCTTTACTGGGAAGATCCCATGCATCTTAAACGGGTCAGATGAAAGCTCAAGTCGATTATTTCCTGCGTATGGGCTGGAAGACCTAGCTGACAGGCGAGGGGGCTCGCGGCGGCGGGCGGGTACCTGGTTGACCGCGGCGTGCTCCCTTAGTGCCAGGTCCCAGAAGCAGCAGCCGATCTGGTTTCCGCACTGGCCGACTGCGACCGGAGGAGAGGAAGGAAAGAGAATAGGACATTAGGCAGGAAACATGGCCGCTGGATTCCGCGGCGACCAGGTCTCTACCCGCCCGGCGTAGCTCACCCTGTACGACCACCGACTGGGTCATGGTGGTGCGCCGCCGGCTCCGGGAGCTTGCTAGCCCGCGGCCGCTTCTGCATTCCTCTACGCAACGGCGCTCTGCTAGAGAGCTGCCGTAAGTCACGCTACTGCCGCAAGCCTCTGCCGTCGCTAAGCACGTCTGTAGGTTCAGGCTAAGGTTTTCCGTCAGAAGGCCGCGCAAGTGCACTTGCGTGTCACCGTTACCGTAGAGACTGGGCTTCTGGACTGCATATCCTAGCTGCCTTGTCAACATCTTCGAGCATCGGCAGCTCCGGAGGCCGGGGTAACTGGCAGGTAACTAGGCTTTGGAGTGGTATTTTTAAATATGTGTCGTTAAGCTGTTCGTGGGCTATCAGAGGTTTAATTTTTGTTCACAGCCTCAACACCCGGGGCGGTGGATCAGTCCGTTTATTCAGATTCCACGGGACGCTGCGTTGGCATCTCTGTCCAACAAGCCCTTTATTCTAATAGAAAATGAACAATGGCGTTGAGCAAAGAGAAACCCCAGAGAAATAGACATGTCAGGGCACAATTGAAACTAGATGGTTATATGCTTTGACAAAAATGGCAAAGCTAAGGTCACAGACCCAACCAGTATTTGTTGAACGCTGTATACTCCCCAAGTTAACTTGTAGGCTCGCTGGGAAGACTAGAAAGAAATTAAGGCATAGATCCAGTTCCAAGAAGCTTACAATCTAATTGAAGACATACACGCGAAATACTCAAGAATTGTGTGGCGTTGACTATAAGTGCAATAGGATTCAGTGGTTGAGGATGTAGATGAGTATGTAGAAGTCTGATAGAAGACACGAGATTAACACTAGGCATTTAGATGGGTATTTAGATGGGATAGGCAGGAGAAGATTAAAAAGTTAGGCATTATGACAATTACCAACTCCTTAAAATTGTCAAACATTAAAATATGTAAACTTCTATTGATCAAATTAGACCAGATTTTAATTAAGAACTCAAGTACTTCTTTAATGAAATTAATATTTTCCACAAAAATTCTGAAGAACTACGAAACTCTAAGAAGTCTTCTTTGTTTAATAAAAACTTATATGGTATGGGCTATGAATATGTGCTAATATGAACTGTAATATTCAATGGATTAGAACACTTTATTGTCCCACCAAGACACGTAGTAGTTACTATTAAATTTCTCTGGTAGCCGGTAGGTTTAAAGTTGCAATGGATTTTATATCTTTTGGTAATAGGCAGCTTTTGGTCAGTAAATTTTTGTAGGCTGGATTTATTCTTAACTTCTTACTGAGTATGGGGTCAGTGGTAGAGGTAAAGTTGGGCATTTTAGGTCTTGATGCTAAAGTCCCAACGTCTGGGGCTTCCAAAATTTGCAAGTCTTGGTCCAGTTTGTAGGCAGTGATGTGAATAGGTCTGTATCAGTGTGTTATCAGTGCTAGGTGAGATGATACACTGGCCTTTGCAGAGCCCAACCCTTCATGCAGTCCCAGTCATTATTCCCCACACAGGAAAGAAAAGTCCTAACACATCTTATTAATAACTTCAGTCTCTAGAGAATCAGACTGAGAGACAGTTCTGCTTAAGAGCCAAGCAAGGTAGAGCCTCACATGCCAGCCACTCCAAAACTTCCGTATATGCAAACCCAGGTTAGCCAAGTTGAGATCAGTTGAACTGCAGCGGGCTATTCAGAATATTATAAGCAAGAGAAATGTTTTTGGTTGAAGTTACTGAAGTTTTGGGTGCAGTTTTACTGTAGTGATAGCTGACCAACATACAGAGCAAATAGAGTGAACAGAATTCCACGTGCTGAAAATGAAAAAGAAAAAAATTATTGGGAATCCTATGGACTCCTAAAATTGAAGGAAGGAAGACAAGGATGGAAGGGAGAGAGGGAGGGAAGGGGGAGAGGAAGGAAGGAATGATGTAAAAGATGGATAAGGTACAAGACCTTGGGGTAAAACCTAGCCTAAGAGGGGAGAAAAGAAAATTCATCATACCTACTTTGTGCTGAAGAAGAACTTAAGAATATGAATGCAATAAAACAGGAACTTAAAGACAAGATACTAATATAATAAGACTCAAGCTCTATGAGGGCTGAGTCTTGTTGTTTTATCCACTACTAGGGATAGTACCTTGCATATAGTAGATAGTAAATAAATATTTGATGAATAAATGAAATAAAATGGAGATAAAAGAACTAAGGAAATTAACTGAAGACAACAACATCCACCTTAAAGGACTTAAAGAAATAATTTTTAAAAGCATTTAAGAAGCAGACTAGAGAGATGCACATCAAATTATAATGTAGAGGAAAGTCTTAAAATAATAATACTAGGCAAAACCCAGAGATATGAAAGTTATTAAAAATAATATGTATGAAGGAGACAAAGATGGCTCAACATAAGATTAACATGTGCCCACAGCAAATGGAGGAAAAAATGTACTTGATTAAAAAAAAGGAAGAAAAATACATAGATTAAAAGGATACACACTATGTTCTATAGGACAATTTATAGAAAAATCAACACCAAGACATGCAGCCTCATTAAGTCATTCAACTTTTCAGAATAAAGAGAGAATTTTTTAGGTACCTAGGCATGAAATGAACAGGGGAGTGGGATGAAGAAAAAACAATTAATTAGAGTACTTTAGACTCATCTATATAGCACATTCAGTACTGGAAGGCATTGAAAACATGCTGCAAAGTTCTGAAGGGGAATAAAATGTTTTAGAAGAAAATTATTCTATAGCTTTTGTAAGTTGTCATTAAAATATAATTCAGAGTTGTGGGTGGTCTATCTGTTTTTATTCTTGCTTGCACACCGCCATTTCTGAGCTCATCTCTTTCTCATATAACTTGACAAACAGTAGCAACTGACATGTTATTGTCTTCCAGCCTCTTCTCCCAACATTTAAATTCATTAGTTAAATCACATGCCTTCTAGGTTATCACAGAGTTTTCCAAAAGTTTTTCCCAATAGGTTTGTTCCTGGGTGACACAGATCACTATCCTTTTAGCTTTCCACAACAGTTTCCTTGTTAATTGCTGCTTGACCACTTAGGTATGGTGACTTATATTTTAGATTTTTGTTATAGCGGTACCTAAGTCTGGACCAAAGTCTGTATACATCAGCATAAACTTTGTTGTGCTGTGGTAACAATCAACCCCAAAATCTCAGTGGTGTAAAACAACAATTTTTTTTTTTTGTACATGATACATGTCCCTTGAGGGGTGTCTGGGGGCCATGCTTTATGTTATCCCCCTTCTGGCACTCAGGCTGATGATCTGCCATTATTTGGTCCATTTTTGATTTGTTTGATTTTAAATTGATTAATTATTGTGTATATTAATGGGGTACAGTTGATTTTTTGATAAATATTTACATTGTGGAATGATTAAATCAATCTGATTAACATATCCATCATTTCACATACTCAGAATTTTTTTGTGATGAGAACATTTAAAATCTGCTCTTTTAGCAGTTCTGAAATATGTATTATTAATAACTAGTCACCATGCTATGTAATAGATCTATAAAACTTATTCCTCCTAACTGAAACTTATTGTATCCTTTGGACATCTTTCTGCTCTCTATCCCTGTCCCACCCTCCAGCTTTGCTACCCTCTGGTAACCACCATTCTACTCTCTGCTTTTATGAGCTTGACTTTTTTAGATTCCACATATAAGTGAGATCATGCAGGTTTCTCTTTCTGTGGCTGGCTAATATCACTTAGTGTAATGTCCTCCAGGTTCATCCATGTTGTCACAAATGACAGCATTTTCTTCTTTTTTAAGGCTGAATAGTATTCCATTGTGTATATATACCACATTTTCTTTATCTGTTTCTTTGTTTGTTTATCTGTTGATGGATAGTTAGGTTGCTTCCATATCTTAGCTATCGTGGATAATGCTGCAGTAAACATGGGAGTGCAGATATCTTTTTGACATACTTGTTTCAGTTCCTTTGGATATATATCCAGAAGTGGGATTGCTGGATCATATGGTGATTCCATTTTTGATTGAGGAATCCATACTGTTTTCCATAATGGCTGTATTAATTTAATTTCCACCACCAGTGTTAAAAAGGCTCTTTTCTCCACATCCTAGCCAACATTTATCTTTTATCTTTTTGATAGCTGCCATTCTAAAAGATGTGAGGTGATAAATATCATTATGTTTTTAAATTTTCACTTCCCTAATGATTAGTGATATTGAGTATTTTTTCATATATCTGTGGGCCACTGTATGTATTCTTTTGAGAAACGTCTATTCCGGTTCTTTGCCCATTTTTAATTGTGCTATGTGTTTTCTTGTGGAGTTGTTTGACTTTATGTATTTTTGGATATTGGCCCCTTAGCAGATGTATGGTTTATAAATATTTTTTCCTAATCTGTGAGTTGTCTCTTCATTATATTAATTGATTCCTCTGCTGTGCAGAAGCTTTTTAGTTTGATGTAATCCCTTTTGTCTACTTTCGCTTTTGTTCCTATGCTTTTTGGGTCATATCCAAGAAATCATTGCCCAAACTAATGTTGTGGAGACTTTTTCCTGCTTTCTCCTAGTAGTTTTAATTTCAGGTCTTATGTTTGAATCTTTAGTTAATTTTGGTTGATTTTTATTTATGATGTGAGTTACATTTCTGGTTTTTGTGGTAGAGACAAACTCAGGAGGGTCTTACACTAGCAATTAATGGTTGCTCATAATTCACTGACTAAAACTAATCACATGGGCTCCAAGTAATCATAAGGTGGCCAGGAATTTCAATTTCTGGAAAAGAGAAAACCAAAATTATTTGATAAACACTTGTGTGTACTGCACAAGCATTCTGAGACATTACATCAGAATACAGCATCTGTGGTAGGCATTCTCCAAGATGGCACCCAGTGATCTCTGTCTCCTGTTCTTGTGTAAATCCCTCTCCTTGAGTGTAGGCTAGACCTAATGACACCTTTCTAATGAATAGAGTCCAAACACAGCCCAATGGCCACATTGAGTTGAGGAGACAGAGTTAGAAATTTTAGAGGATCAGACAGCTAGAATTTGCAGGGCAGAATGCCAAAGAGGAGAGAATATGCAAAAAGAAAGCTCTGAAAATCTTTAAGGAGTTCCTCAGGAGCCTAAACTGAGTGCTGATCTTTGCATGGATTCATGGAAACTATGTAAGACTGAGGAAAGAACCACTGGAAATAAGCGGGCAGAACAATTCCTAGGGTTCACATAGGGCTAGGACTAATTCACATTCCCCGTATCTTGAGTGGAGAAACCTTAAAATAGCTGGAACATTATGTTGAGTACTCAGAAAGGTACCTCAGTAGTGGAGAAAAGTTAGCCCTGGATGAAAGGCTGTTGTGATCTAGCTTAAGAGAGCATGAAACCAAGCCTCCAAAGGACCTGGCTGTTTCCAAATAGCTGTGTCCCAGACCAAAACTTAAAAATACTTAGAGGAATAAAAATAAAATTGTTTAGCAATGTAAAATCACAATGCCTGGCACCCAAGTCAAAAATTGCCAGATATGCAAAGATGAGTCCCATAATGAGGTGAAAAATTAGTTAAAAACAGAACAAGAAATGGCACAAATGAAAGAATTAGTAAACATAATAATTACATAAAATTAAAAGAACATTAAAGCAGTATATGTTCAAGAGGACAGAAGGAAGCCCAGGCAGACTGAGAAGGGACAAAGAAATACGAAAAAGAGATCCCAATTAGACTTCTAGAGCTGAAAAGTACAATATCTAAGGTGAAAAATGGATGGAATAAAGAGCAGATTAGACATTAGGCATAAGAGAAGATTAGCAAACTTAAAGATGTAGCAATGGAAACTGTGCAAAATAAAACAGAGAACAAAAAGATTTTTTTAAAAAGGAGAACTAGTGAACTGTGGGACAACTTTCAACAGTGTAATATACGTGTAACTGGCATGCCAGAGGAGGGAACAAAAAATACTTGAAGAAACAATGCCTAAAAAAATTTCAAATGTGATAAGCATTATGCACCCACAGATCCAAGAAGCTTGGTGAAGCTTAGGCACAAGAAACAGAAAGAAACTATGCCAAGTACATTATAATCAAATTGCTTAATATCAGTGATAAAAAGCAAATATTAAAGCCAGCCAGAGAAAAAAGACATATTACATATAGAGGAACAAAGATAAAAAAATCAACAGACTTCTTGTTGGGAACAATGCAAGCCGGAACATAGTGGACCCAAATCTTTAAAGTACTTAAAGAAAACAAAACTGCTAATTGAGAATTCTATACCCAGTTAAAATATTGTTCCACAATGAATATGAAAAAAAGAGATATAAAAGCTAAATTAATTAATCACCAACAGACCAGCACTGTTAAATGAAACATTCAGGCAAAGGGAAAATTATATTGTAAGAAAATCTGGACCTACTCAAAGGGATAAAGAGCACTGAAAATGATAAAAATGTAGATGAATATAGAAGGCGTCTCTTGTTTTAAAGACAATTGCTTAAAGGAAAATGTATAACGACATGCATGGGGTTTGTACTATAGATAGAATTAAAATATATGGCAACAAAATTATATATAGTGGGAGGGGGAAATGGAATATACTTTTATATGGTTCTTCTAGTATATGTGAAGTGGTATAATGTTATTTGGAGGTGAACTATGAAAAGTTAAATATGTATACTATAAACCCTAAAGTAACACAAAACGAAACACAAAGGTGTATAGTAATAAACCAATAATGGAATAAAATAGATTCATAAAATATATTCATTGATCCAAAAGAATGGAATAAGAAGAAAAAGACACAAAGAACTGATGGCACAAATAGAGTACAAAAAGCAAGATGGCAAATTTTAATTCAACCATATCTATCATATTAAATATTAATATAAATGATAAAAATACCCTAATTTCAAGATAGAGGTCATCACAGTGGGTAAAATAAGCAAGACTCAAATATATACTGCTTACAAGAAACCCACTTGGAATATAATAACCAAGTTGGTTAAAAATAAAAGAATAGGAAAAGATATGTCATACTAAAATTAATGAATGAAAAGTATCTATACAAGTATCAGAAAAGTAGACTATAGAGCAAAGATGTCAGACATATTTCATAATGATAAAGGTGTCATTTCATCAAGAGGATATAACAATACTAAATATTTATGCACCAAATAATAGCTTCAAACTACCTGAAGTAAAAACTGCAGAATAGAAAGGAGAAGTAAATAAAATCACAATTATTGATGGAGATTTCACACCCTTATTTCAATAGTTGATAAACCAAGTATATAGAAAATCAGTAAGAATATGGAAGACTTGAACAGTTCTATCAATGAACAAATCACTTACATAGAACAGTGAAGCCAACTATAGCAGCATGTACATTCAAGTACGTGTGGAACATTTACCAAAGCAGTTTATAGTCTGGCTATAAAAACAACTCTAAATAAATTTAAAAGAATTCAAGTCATACAACGAATATTCTCTGACAAAAATGGAACCTAATTAGAAATCAGTAACAGAAAAGTAGAATATTCCTAAATATTGGAAAATACTTATATAGAACACTGAAGCCAACTATAGCAGCATATACATTCAAGTATGTGTGAAACATTTACCAAGGCAGTTTATATTCTGGCTATAAAAACAAGTCTAAATAAATTTAAAAGGATTCAAGTGATACAAAGAATGTTCTCTAACAAAAATGGAACCTAATTAGAAATCAGTAACAGAAAAGTAGAATATTCCTACATATTGGAAAATTAAACAATATAATTGTAAATAACCCATAGGTCAAAGAAGAAAAAGCAAAAAAATTTTAACTGAAGGAAATGAAAATACAAAATTAAAAAATTTGTGGAATGCAGCTAAAGGAGTGCTTTGATGGAAATTTATAGAATTAAATGTTTACATTAGAAAAGAAGAAAGCACTAAAATTAATGACCTAAGCTTCTACCTTAAGAAATTAGAAAAAGAAAAGCAACTTAAGCCCAAAGTAGACAGAAGAAAAGAAATAATAAAGATTGGAGTGGAAATCAAATAAATAGTAAATAGAAAATAGAGAAAAATCAATGAAACCTAAATATGTGTCCTGAGAAATTAAAATTATTTGATAGGCTTCCTTGTTCATAAGATAAGGTCTAAAATTTTAACTTGAGTTTTTGCTCCTGCGTGATTTGGCCTGTACTTATGTCTCAGACTCCATTTATTTTCTGTTTTCCATGCTGTGGTTATGCTGGCCTTTCAGATTTTTTATTGTCTTTACTAGCATGACCTTTCCACATGCTGTTTTCCTCTTTGCCCCCTCCTCAACTGTGTCAATGTTTTTGTCTCCCACTCATTTCCACCTAATTAATGCCCCCTCATCTCTTAGATTTAGATTAAACATCCTAGACTAAAACAAATCCTATCGTAACCTACAAACTCTACCACAACAGGAACTGTGTTTGTTTTTGCTTAATCTTTTATCTTTAACACTTAACACATGCCTGGCTCATGGTGGATTCTCAGCAAATATTCATTAAATGAATGAATGAATGAAGTCCATGGGTCTTTTTTTCTTAGAACATGACAAGTTCAAATATCACTCATTTTCTGCATCTCATGAATTAATATCTTGAGAATTGAAAGACTATTGCTCTTGAGCTTATGATACTTAAGGGGGTATTTGGATACTTCATCTTTTTATTCACCATTTGCATTGCTCTTGTTTATCTATTGCTTTATGAAAATATGCTGGAGACTCAAGTTCCTTTTGTCTTCTGAGGTATCATTCTAATGTTGTAAAGTTTCATCATTAAGGCTACTGTTTGGTTTGTTTCATTGTATCACCCATTCTAAAGAAGCATGGTATGCCAAATGGACTAGTTAAAATGGTAAATTACAGGATTTTAAGAATACCCCACTTACAGATATTTTACTTCATATATATCCGTCACTAAAAGGTGCAATCAGTGTCTCAATACTCTGATTTCAAGAATGACACAAAAATATGTAGGAAGTAGTGCTGATTGAATTCTTGTGTCCCAGTTATTGGCTTTATACATGTTAGATTGTTTTTAATTCCTCACAACAACTCTGTAAGGTAGGAATTAATACCATTTTACAGACAAACTTTTAGTGATTTGCTTAAAATCTCAGAGCTAACATTGTGTCAAAATTCAAACCTGGCTGGGCACAGTGGGCTCATGCCTGTAACCTTAGCACTTTGGGAGGGTGAGGTGGGTGGATCACTTGAGCCCAGGAATTTGAGACTAGCCTGGGCAGCATGGTAAAACCCAGTATCTACAAAAAAATACAAAATTAGCTGGGCATAGTGGTGTGTACCTGTAGTCCCAGCTACTTGAGATGCTGAGGCAGGAGTATTGCTTGATTCCAGGAGGTCGAGGCTGCATGCAGTCAGCCATGATCATGCCACTGCACTCCAGCCTGGATGACAGAGCAAGACACTGTCTCAAAAAAAAAAAAAAAAAAAAAAAAAGAAAAAAAAACCCTCTAACCTAATTCTGATGCTAAAACCCATCATTCTCCCACTGCTACCACCTCTCAAACATGTAAACTATTACATTTTTTTGCCATCCTAAGGACCAAATGTTTAGGTCCTAATGATACCTTAGCTCACAATGGCCAGCAATTATTTGTTTGTGTGACTGTGACACTGTCAGTTATTTTTCCAAGCTGAAATGGTGATCAACTTATTCACAGATAGTACCCTAGTAAGAAAAAGAAGGTAGAGGTAAGATTGTATCCAACATCAAGTTAATTCTTATGTAAAATGCCAGTTTTCTATAACTTGAGTCATATGAAAACACAACAGTGGTAAAAATGCTCACTAACGTTTAATAGTTTAGTCATCAGATGTGAAAATTGAAAAACTGCTTAGCTGAAGAGTTATGTTCTGGTATAAGGGTAAATTAAACATTACTGAGTAGAGGAGAAGTTCATGAGGTGAGCTATTGATCTAGAAACCAAGAATGAGTTGGGAGAGGGAGAGCAGTTAGAGAAATGAGCAGAGAAGCAGCCCAGGGCCCAGGGAACAGAATAATGAGGACAGTACAAGATGTATTCTTCCTTTCGGCCGGGCGCGGTGGCTCACGCCTGTAATCCCAGCACTTTGGGAGGCCAAGGCGGGTGGATCACGAGGTCAGGAGATCGAGACCATCCTGGCTAACACGGTGAAACCCCGTCTCTACTAAAAATACAAAAAATTAGCCGGGCGTGGTGGCGGGTGCCTGTGGTCCCAGCTACTCGGGAGGCTGAGGCAGGAGAGTGGTGTGAACAGGTGAGGCAGAGCTTGCAGTGAGCCAAGATAGCGCCACTGCACTCCGGCCTGGGTGACAGAGCGAGACTCTGTCTCAACAACAACAACAACAAAAAAGATGTGTTCTTCCTTTCACAATTGTAATTATTCCAGCCATTTGGGAATTTGAAGACTCTCTTGAGGAAACAGGAAAAAAAAATAAGGTTAGTCCAGGCATTAGAGAGAGGGTGTAAAGAATCCCATGTAAGAGTTATAGAGAAATTTGTAAAGGTACAATTTAGGTTTGAGGATATTGGAGTGAGATGAAGATGTAGACAGATGGGATTTATTTGGGATATTATAAGAGAAGGTCTAGGAGAGAAAGGGAATGAGGAAAACAGGATATAAAATGAGAAGAATCTCAATTCTGATTTACTACAGATGGATTAGACTGTAGGTCCCCATTCATGGATGAAAATACTAATATTGTAGGGAAATAAGCCAGTAAAAACAAGAATGAAACCCTCCAAAAAGCTTTAGAGAAAATTTTTAGCAAAGCCTCAGCTTGTTGTTGGAGCTATGCATTGAGATGTTTGATTCTTTAGCAGGTAGGAAACTATGTGAAAGAATCTCCTGATGTCATAATTTCCGGGTGTCACTGGAACATTTGATCATCATTCCTTTGGCAATTCCAGCCTTCTATGGAAAGGCCAGTAGAAAGCATTGATTTATTCACCTCTATAGGAATCAGACTCAGCCTCTTTTGGTAAGTCTATTTATCCTTGATCAAATTAGCTAAATGTTAATACCTGCATAGATAGGTAGTTATACTAAACCACAGAGTTTACTATGGTTTCACTAAATCATCATTGAGCAAAACACTTTTTTCTTGATATTGACACAGTCTATAAAAGTTATCATATTCAAATTTTTAAACCTTAATTTAGTTTTATTATTAACACCAATAAACATTTACTTTTAGGCATAGAATACTGTACTAGGCATAAGAAATAGTTGCACCATTTTAAATTTTTCCTACCCTTTGTGTACTAATAGTTGAATACATTGTATACTAATAGTTGAATACATTGTGTACTAATAGTTGAAAACATTGTGTACTAATAGTTGAAAACATTGTGTACTAATAGTTGAAAATATTGTGTACTAATAGTTGAATACATTGTGTACTAATAGTTGAATACATGCAAGTTATTTCAGGATAGAGCTATTAAATGTCCACTGTGTGACAAGCACTGTTCTAGGTATTAAGTATTCAGGGATGACAAAGACAGACTTGGAATGAGGGGGGATATTAAACATTTACAAAAAATGAGGGTAGTGTTTCTCAACAGTGGGCAGTTTTGCCTCTCTCTCCCACCAGGGGACATTTGACAATGTCTATAGACATTTTGGAGTGTCACAATTTTGGGAGAGGGGTACTCTTTGCATCCAGTGGGTAAAGGCCTTGAATGCTGCGAAACATCCTACAGTGCACAGGACAGTATCCTCCCTCCCCAGCTAAGAACTATCTGATCCCAGCTGTGAATAGTGTCATGGTTGAGAAACCCTGAATTAGAAGGATAACTGTTACGAAGCAGAAATAAAGGTTGCTATGAAAACTTAGATAATGGGGGTTATAAAAGTAAGTTATAGAGTAAGTAAAATGTAAATTCAGACTTAATGGATTTCACTGGCCATAGCAAGTGAAGGGTGGGAGCGGGGGGTAGGGAAGAGTTCCAAGGTAGGCAGTAAGGAGTTCATTTATATGTGTTTGTGTGTATATATCATATGTATTTCATAATAAATTTCATATCTCAGGTATACTTGCAGACATTTATATATATTTACTAATGCTCAGTAGTACCTGCTAAATAATAATAGTTAACATTTACTGAGCACTTACTGTGTGTTAGGCACTGCACTTTACGTGTATTACCTTACTTAATCCTCACTATTATCCTAGAAGTAGAAAATATTATCACCAATGTACCCTTGAGAAATATAGATAAGTACCTTGACTTAAGATCACATAGTTGGGAAGGGCCAGAGCCAGGGACTATACTGTGACTATAGAGAAGCAGTGGGGAAATGAATAATCCCCTGGAACTGAAGGATTAGCTAAAGATATCTTGGTGAATGTGAAACTGTGCTCCAAAGGAAGAGAAGGGCATAGATAGGTAGAGAGGTGCTTGTTGATTGCAACAACCATTTAAAGGCATACAGAATTTTGTTTTCACACGGCAGAAATGGTCTTCAGTTATGTTAACCATAGAGTACATTTTCCTTGCATTGCTTGGTGGCTATTTTGTATTTTTTGCAAGACTTAAATTGTACATAAGGGATAGTTGTGAAATACAGTATTTTAAACACTATTTTTAGCTATTTAAAAATAGGATAACATTCAGAATGTTTCTGTATGTCTATAACAAAATAGTAATATCAAAAATTCCAAGGGCAGGCACGTTGTGTGCACCTGTAGTTCCAGTTACTCAGGAGGCTGAGGCAGGAGGATCACTTAAGCCCAGGGTTTCAAAATTGTAGTGCACTATGATTGCACTGGTGAATAACCATTGCACTCCAGCCTGGCCAACATAGTGAGACTCTGACTCTTTAAAACATTCCATACAAGTCTTTGAAGACAATCTGTCTCCACCCCCAATATTTTAATTTTCTAATCTAGGTTTTCAATATTTTAACTTTCTGATCTAGGTTTTCAGTGAAGTATGCCTTTTCAATTTGGAACCCAGCCAAGGAGGTTTCCAGTGGAAGGAGGAGATTCTTCAATTGAGCTGGAACCCGGGCTGAGCTCCAGTGCTGCCTGTAATGGGAAGGAGATGTCACCAACCAGGTAAAATCTTCTGTCCTCACAAGTGAGGAGATATGTATTGGCTATCATCAATACAACTTTCAGCTGATATTCAGTATTAGCAAGAAAAAACCCTCAGCAATTCAAAAACATTGTTGTTTCTAAGTTAGTATTAACAGAGCCCAGTTTTCCTTAGTGTAGAGTCTGTATTTTGTATTTCTGTAAGTCTTGATGATAGAGCAATTCATTCTCTGTCTTTCTGGTACATTTTTAGCTATTAACAACAACAACAAAAACACAATTACCTTTGCACCAACCTAATAGATTGTTTTGTTGATAGCTTCACGATTAGATAACATTCAATTAAACAAACAAGCTTCAGTGCTAGTATGCACAGGGCACTGTGCTAGGCATAAGGCTAAAAATATGAAAAAGACTTAGACCTCAGAGTTAATGTCACTTTGGCTTTGATTAGTATCACTTTGGCTTTGCTGTGACCTTTGGCAGAAAGAGTGATATAGAATCTGAAGATTCTGTGAGACAAAGTGTTTTTGCAGAATGATTAGTTCCATTTCTCTGATGTTTACCATAGCAAAACCTTAAATACTACATTGTTAGATTCTCATGGCTTGGAAATTTTGGGAACACAGATTTAAGTTTAACAGGTGTAGGTATTTAAAAATCGGAGTTAGTCAAGGATAAAATGGGCTGCTTTGGGAAGTAGTGAGCTCCTGATCTTTAGAAATGTTAAAGGCTGAATGACTATTTGGTGGGAATGTTGGAAAGAAAATTCATATACTCGATGTATTTTTGAACTAGGTGTCATTTAAGGGCCATTTCAAATCTGAGATTCTATCAACATTTGAACAGTATGTGGAATACTATGTTCAGTTTTGTATTTTACCACAAACATTCTTGTTTTGAAATCACTCAACTGAGGTGATTTAGGGTGCAAATGCACATGAATTGCCATGGTATTATCACTTATGTTTGTAACTATGCACTTTTGTTTTGCCATTTAGCAATCATTGCATACCTTTCAAAATCAACATCTGGAGGATTATCTTTGAATATATGAATTTCCTGTGATTAAATATATACATCAGAGGCCACAATTTCTTTGTTATATCCATCTAAAATGGGTGCCTCATCAGCATCACCATGTTGTACTCATTGTATGACATTCAGAGATTTCAAAGTGATTTAAAACAGTTAAATATACAATCAAACTTTGGTGCTCTGAAAAAAAATATTTCCTCTTTTTAGTATCTAACTACATGTCATCTGCTTTTTTATTCAGGCAACTCCAGAGGTGCCCTGGAAGTCATTGCCTGACAATAACTGATGTTCCCGTCACTGTTTATGCAACAACGAGAAAGCCCCCTGCACAAAGCAGCAAGGAAATGCATCCTAAATAGCACCATTAAGTCTTTTGTCAAGGTCTGACTAGGTCAAGGGTAATGGACCAGTATCATCTGGTGATCTGGTAAACAAATAAAAGTGGTGGCACCTTTAGATGATGACAACAGTTGAGCTATTTACTTTTAGTAAGACCGACAGAAATGTAGTCAGTAAAGCACACGTAGTGATAGGCTATCAGTTATGTCTGATACATAAGACAGAATAATATTTCACAATTAGAAAGTACCTTAGAGATCATCTTGCTCACAGTAGATCATTAATATCAATAATTAAAGATGAAGCTTAATCCACCATGGTCATCAGTCAGGTGGGGCTTATTCTAAATGCTTAATGTGTCTTAAGCTCATTTCCTTGTTCATATTTGGATTGCTACTTGGCTAAATCCTTTCACCTTAGTACCCGAAGCCAGTTTCCTGGCTTGATATTATTTGATAATGCTCTGCTCAGGAATGATTATATTGGGTGAGAAATGGAGCCCTGGGGTTGTGTGTTTTGGAACAGTATTCAAGATCAAAGAAAGTTCTTAGTCCATGGTTAATCTGCAAGGCATTTAAGCCACTTCCATAGAGGAGCCCAGATTGTTGGTTAAATGTATTGATAATGAAGTCAAAACTGTGGTTCCAACCCCGATTTTTCCAAGAAAAATGATGTCCGGTTATCACTTTGTACCTGAAGTGCTAACCAGGTATCTTGATAAATTGTTTACAGTAGGTACTGAGAAACCTCATGTGGATTTTTTAATTTGGTTAGATGTGGGATCACTTTTGAGGTTGAGGCCAGCTCTCTATGTTCTCTTTTTCTTCTTGCAGTAGTCCCCAGAAACTCAGTCTGCTTTCCTTTTCTCTCGATGGCTGTCAGCACCCATCTAATGAAATTGTCTTCTCCAAAAGACTGACTTTAGGATCAGATACAATTTTCACCAGTGTTTTTTGTCTACCTTGCTGCTTCTGAAAATATACATATAAGCCTTTTAAAATGAAAAGTTTATTAACTTATAATTAAATAGACATAGATGCATATGTGTTGCATTAGGTGAAAAGAAAAACTGCCAGGGAGTTATAAGAGGAAAAACTCTCAGAGCTCACACTGAGCTGGGAGAAGTTTGAATGCCAACCAGTTAAAGTGGAAAGATCTTGAACATGTGGGGCATTGAGTAGAGACTCAGAAAGGTCGTACTTTCATAAGAGATCCAAACTGGAGCTAGACTAAAGGCTAATGTATACCAACTTTAAGAAAGCTTAAAAATAAGCCTTGAGAGACTCAAGATGATTTCTAAGTAACCTCATTTTATCTGCCAAATAAAAATAGAACATTCCTTAAAGGAAGAAAACAAAATCGAGGCAGGAAATTGCCTGAGGCTGGAGAAAGAATGACAAGAAGGAGAAAGGAGTGATGAAAAATTCCTCAGAGGGCTGGGCTTGGTGGCTCATGCCTGTAATCCTGGCACTTTGGGAGGCCGAAGTGGATGGATTATCTGAGGTCAGGCATTCGAAACCAGCCTGGCCAACATGGTGAAACCCCGACTCTACTAAAAATACAAAAATTAGTCGGGTATGATGGGCGGGTGCCTGTAATTCCAGCTACTTGGGAGGCTGAGGCAGGAAAATAGCTTGAACCCAGGAGGCAGAGGTTGCAGTGAGCTGAGATTGCACCACTGTGCTCCAGCCTAGGCAACAGAGTGAGACTTTGTCTCAAAAAAAAAGAAAAAAAAGAAAAATTCCTCAGAGCTCATACAAGGCTGGGTAGAATACGTGTTTCAACAATAGTGGATCTTTTAATATAGTACATGGATCATTGAGTAGAGTCTTCAGCAAGATATTGGCAAAGTAGGGTTAGGGTTAGGTTAGGGAGATGGGAATAGACTGAAGACTGCTCTGGACTTGCCCTAACAGAGTTTAAGAGCAACATTTGAAAGGATCAAACTGATTTCAAGTAACTTGAGTGCATCCAAGGGGAGAAAACCCATCAAAATAAAAATAAAAACTACAATAAAATCCAGCACCAAAAGTGTAACATTCACAATGATTAGCATCTAATAAAAAGTTACCAGGCATGAAAAAAAAAAAAAGGAAAAGGCAATCCACAGTCAAGAGAATCTTTAGTCAATGGTAATAGACTGAGAATGACAGATGACGGCATTAGTAAATGATATGGTTTGGCTCTGTGTCCCAACCCAAATCTCATGTTGAATTGTAACCCCCAGTGTTGGGGGAGGGACCTGATAGGAGGTGACTGGATTATGGTGAACACCTATATGGATATGAATATGGAGTATTCTCCATGGATATGGAGAACACACCTTGGTGTTCTCATAATAGTGAATGAGTTCTCATGAGATCTGGTTGTTTAAAAGTGTGTAGCACTTCCCCCTTTTCCCTCTGTGTCTCCTGCTCCACCATGGTAAGATGTGCTTGCTTCCCTTTGCCTTCTGCCATTGTAAGTTTCCTGAGGCCTCCTAGCCATGCTTCCTGTTAAGCCTGTGGAACTGCGTCATTTAAACCTCCTTTCTTCCTGAATTACACAGTCTCAGGTAGTTCTTTATAGCAGTGTGAAAATGGACAAATACAGTAGACCAGCTACCATAAATATCGTTCAAGTAGTAGATAAAAACATAATGAAGAAATAAATGGAAGGTATAAAAATGACCCAAATAGAACTTTTAGAGATGAAAAATACAATATCTGAAGTAAGAATATACACTGAATAGGATTAAGAGCTTAGATACTGGAGAAGAAAATATTAATGAACTTGAATATATAGCTATATAAATTATCCAACATTAAGTACAAAGAAAAAAGCAATTAAAAAAGAGTATAAGTTTTGTGTTTCATTATCAAGCAGTCTAATATATATGTAAGTGGCTTCTCAGAAGAATGGAGGGGGATAGAAAAATATTTGAAGAAATAATGGTCAAATTTTCCCCCAATTTGATGAAAACTATAAACTTACAGATCCAAGTATCTTAACCAACCCTGAGAAGCAACATGAAAACAAAACAATGACATGTCCTAATTAAATTGAAGAGAAAAATCTTAAAACTTGATAGTAAATGACACATGCATTCAGAGAAACAAACATAAGAATGAGAGCACACTTTTCATCCGAAGATATGAAGCCAAAAAGGCAATGGAGCAGTATCTTTGAAGTATCTTTCAAAAATGAAGGTGAAGTAAAGACTTTTCAGCCAAACAAATGCTGAGAGAATTAATCACTAGCAGATCTACACTATAAAAAATGTTCAAGGAAGTTTTTCAGGCAGAAAGAAAATGGTACTAGATGGAAATTTGGATCTTTAGAAAGAAAGAACACAAGAAATGGAAAATATGTGGATAAATATATAGGCTTTAAAATTTTTTAAGCACTAATAGGTAACCGTTTAAGGCAAACTATGGCAATGATATTTTATGTAAAAGTATAATGTATAATACTAGCAAAAAACAAAAGAGGAGGAAAATAGAAGTTTACTTTTGTAATTCTTAGACTATTTGTGAAATGACATAATGGTATTTGACAATAGACTGTGAAGAAGTAAAACTTGAGTTATCTCTAAAACCTAACAAACAGAGTTAGAGCTAATACAGTAGCTCTAATTATTGTATGGTGGAGAGTAAATGTAATAAATATTACTCATTTAATTCTAAAGAAGACAGGAAAACAGGAAAGAAGGAACAAAGATAATACATTTAAACCATATGATATTGATATTTGCATTAATTACAGAAGGTCTGAATTTCAGTTAAAAGGCAGAGATTGTCAGATTGGCTAGAAAAGAAGATGCAACTATGAGCTGTCTACATGAGCCCACCTTAAATACTAAGACTCAGATAAATTAAAAGTATAAAAGGATAGAAATAGATATGCCATGCAGACATTAATCTGAAGAAAGCTGGAGTAGCTATGTTAATAATAGACAAGAAGATTTCAGAGCAAAGAATTTACAGAGGTAAAGAGAGACAATTCATAATGATAAAGGGGTCAAGACATCAAGAGTACCTAACAATCTTCAATGTTTATGCCAGAGCTTCAAAGTACATGAAGCAAAAACTGATGCAATTGAAAGGAGAACTAACTCCACATTTGTAGTTCAGGATTTCAGCTGGTAGAACAAGTAAACAGAATCAGTAGGGATATAGAGGACATGACAATTGATATAGAACACTTTACCTAGGAACAGCAGAATACTGTATATTCTTTTCAAGCACACATGGAAAATTTACCAAGTAGAACATATTGTAGGCCACAAAATTAGTTTCAATAAATTGAAAAGTATTCAAAGTATGGAAGGGTATGCAAAGTATGTCCTACAGTGGAATTAAATTATAAATTAACAATAGAAAGATACCTAGAGAATCTCCAAATATTGGAATACTAAGTGATACACTTCTGAATAACCCATGAATAAAAGAAGAAATGACTGAATAAATTAGAAAGTGCTTTGAACTGGATGAAAACAAAAACACAGCATATCAAAATGCATGGGTAGCGCTTAGAGAGAATTAAGGCAATAAATTATTTCATTAGAAAAGAAGAAACATCTCAAGGCAATGATCTAAGCTTCTACCTTAAGAAAACAGAAAAAAATGAGCAAACGAAATCCAAAATAAGCAGAAAGAAAGAAGTAATAAAGATAAGAGCAGAAACAATGATATAAGAGCAGATAAATAATAGAGAAAATCAATAGAAACAAAAGCTGGTTCTTAAAAAAGATCAATAAAATTGATAAACCTCTAGGTAGAATTATCAGGAAATAAAAAGACACAAATTATCGAATCAGGAATGATAGTAGGGGCATCACTACAGATTTAAGAAACTACCATCAGAGTGAACAGGCAACCTACAGAATGGGAGAGAATTTTTGCAATCTGCTCATCTGACAAAGGGCTAATATCCAGAATCTACAATGAACTCAAACAAATCTACAAGAAAAAAACAGCCCCATCAAAAAGGGGGCGAAGGATATGAACAGACACTTCTCAAAAGAAGACATTTATGTAGCCAAAAGACACATGAAAAAATGCTCATCATCACTGGCCATCAGAGAAATGCAAATCAAAACCACAATGAGATACCATCTCACACCAGTTAGAATGGCGATCATTAAAAAGTCAGGAAAGAACAGGTGCTGGAGAGGATGTGGAGAAATAGGAACACTTTTACACTGTTGGTGGGACTGTAAACTAGTTCAACCACTGTGGAAGTCGGTGTGGCGATTCCTCAGGAATCTTGAGATAGAAATACCATTTGACCCAGCAATCCCATTACTGGGTATATACCCAAAGGATTATAAATCATGCTGCTATAAAGACACATGTACACGTATGTTTATTGCGGCACTATTCACAATAGCAAAGACTTGGAACCAACCCAAATGTCCAACAATGATAGACTGGATTAAGAAAATGTGGCACATATATACCATGGAATACTATGCAGCCATAAAAAATGATGAGTTCATGTCCTTTGTAGAGACATGGATGAAGCTGGAAACCATCATTCTCAGCAAACTATTGCAAGGACAAAAAACCAAACACCGCATGTTCTCACTCATAGGTGGGAACTGAACAATGAGAACACATGGACACAGGAAGGGGAACATCACACATTGGGGCCTGTTGTGGCGAGGGGGGAGTGGGGAGGGATAGCATTAGGAGATATACTTAATGTTAAATGACGAGTTGATGGGCTCAGCACACCAACATGGCACATGTATACATATGTAACTAACCTGCACATTGTACCCTAACACTTAAAGTAAAAAAAAAAAAAAAGACATTAAAAGGATAAATAGAGTTTTCAGCAGTATGAATTCTTTAATTCTTTAGTCTTCCAAGGCCTTTACCCTGAATAAATTGTCTTCCCACATTTCTTACATTTCCAGGTGTAAGCTTTCTGTAAGGGAATACTACAAATAGGTCCTAGGGCAACCTGGTGACACCATGCTTTCATAACCTTCCATCTGGCTGACATCAGCTCATTAATCAACAGTTTTTAGACAGGATCATTTGACAACATGTTCTGTTGAGGTTGCTGGTTTAGCTCTCTGTAAACTATGGTCTGGCTGGGCTGGTGAGGGACTCAAGCCTGAGCAGCCACCATCACTACACTTGAGAAGTTCCTTGAGAGATTCAACTGTTTCTTCCGGCTGCTAGGGTCATGCTACATGCCACTTACGTTTCTGCCTTCCTGTCCCATGCTTTGGCAGATCATCAGGCTTTCACCCCTAATCTCATCTTCCTTCTGCCCACCTCATCCTGTCCTCTAGCAGTCTTCTCTGGGAATGGTGTCCTTGGGTGCTGTGATGTTTAGAAACTGAGTGGTCCTATTCATGGTAGCCAAACTTCTTACCTACTTTTTCAGGACTTAAAAAGTTATCAGAGACCTGAGGGAGTGCTTTTTGTCTCTCTGAGGACTTCAGGCTTCTCTCCCACACCTCCCTCTCTCCCTCAGGCTTCTCCCCGCACCCTCAGGCAAGCCAGAGATTTCTGGGGCTCAGTCGAACTCAGATGGAGAAGCCACTGTCCATTTTTCCCTTTTCTCAGACTTCCAGGAAATTTACAAGTCAAGTGATTGCCTTAGGAGGTGAGGTGAGGGGATAACTTTATGGAAACTGGGCTTCCTTTAAATGCTCTCATTATGAGCATATACTTACCTGCCAGGCACTGGTCTCAGCTCTTACAACATATCAGTGAATAACACAGATGAAAATTTGTGGTGCTCACAGTTTGGACGGGCATGTTCAGTTGGCTTTCTATACTCTACATAGACTCTTTGTGTGCCATTTGCTGCAGGTTTGTGTGTGTGGTGTTGGGGGCATCATGGTGTTGCACTGCCAGTTGTGCTGAAATGGTTTCTCTCACCCAGTCCTAAAGAAGGGATTGGCCCCTAGAAACCTGCTGCCCTTCTGGATGAGTCAAAGCAAGTGCTCTCTTGATTTTCCCAGTGAGACCCTGCCAGCTCACTACTTTATGGTACCTCTCTGGCTCTGGTCAGCTGGAAGGCAGATAGTCTTTGGAGGCAGGGAACCAAGGTGACAATCATGCTGCTCCTGGAGGCAGGCAGTCTTGTTTCGACTACCGGCTTCTTGGTCCAGCTGAATGACAGTGGGCAAGTTATCTGAGCTGCAAATATTACCTCAAAGGATTAGTGGAATGAACAAATAAAATAATTAACTTTAGCTTATCATGGTGGCTGGCACTTAGTAAGTCCTCTATGAACAGACATTAGCTATGTTTATCGATATCTTCAACATTATCATTATTTGTATATTTCAGTCAGAAGGGTAGCAGGGGATATAGGTAGGTATGGACATATATACCAATATGTAATATATATATAATCATTTCAAGGTAACATTGTTTTATTCCCCTTGGTAATTCCTCAAAATATTTTATATCCTCTCCCCTCAAAAGTTACTCCTTTTATGTATTGTTAATTCTGTTGATATCAGGGCCTATTTTCTCTTTTTCTGTCTTCTGAGTTGAGGTTTTTCGAATATTTCTTTTATTTCATTTCTATATTTTAATATTCTACCAGCTATTCAAGTCCATTTTTTTTCTAGACTATATTAATGTAGCTACTTGGAAAAAAGATTATAACATTTTAGAAATAAGACTAGTTGTGTTGCAGGTATGTGGGGAGCACACTTTGTTTTTGAGACAGGATCTCACTCTGTTGCCCAGGCTGGAGTGCAGGTACAGTCAGCAGTCATAGCTCACTGCAGCCTTGAACTCCTGAGCTTAAGCAATCCTCCCATCTCAGCCTCCCAAGTAGCTGGGACTACAGGTGTATGCCCATGTACAAATTTTTTTGTAGAGATGGGATCTCATTATGTTGCCCAGGCTAGGAGCAAACTTTTAATAAAAGGACTTGTGTACTCTTAAATTGAATTTTATGATTTTGTCCTACTGTTTTTGCTGTGAATCCTCAATGATTCCTATAGAACAGACAATAATGGTAATAATAACCTACAGAAGCCTCCTCTCATGTACAATTTTATTTTTCTTTTAAGGAGATAAGGAAGGGGAAAAAGTAGTTGATTTCCTTTGTTTCTTATTTAGAAAAAATTAAATTATACTGCATTTTTCTAGTATTCTGTTAGAAATTTACTTTATTAAACCTTGATAACTTCAGCTATAAACCTAAAATATTCTTCTTATACTGATAGACCAAACAAAAGGGCTAAAAACAAATCTACTATCTAATTTAGATTATATGTAAGTTAGTAAGTCTCTTCAAAATAAAGAAAGGTAGTTTTAGGACAGAGATTTTTATATAGATTGAAAGTTATCTTCCCTGGAAGAAAGTTGAATCTGAGAATCTAGCCGCACTTCAAAAATGTGTGCAAGTGTTTATTTGGAATCCCTTCTATTTTATTAGAAACAGAAACAGTAATTTCACCAGTAGGAATTGCGTGTGCTCTCAATACAAGTAAGTTTGCCACTCCTTCAATTGTTGTCCATTGCAGACACTTTGGACTCAAGGTTAAGAATCCAAATGAGAAATAAGAAATATCCGGTCCCTGATGATTCGTTTAAGTCCTGTTCAACTCGATGAAAGCTTCCACCAGAAGGAAGAGTTACTGTTCCTCCTGGCTGGCTTTGTGTTTCTTTCAGTGCTCTAAAGAACTTTGTATTTGGGCAGCTGTGCTCTGTCGTGTCAGGCTGCTGGACAGGAGTTGATGCTTACGGCGCCGCTGACCAGGGCTGCTTTACTGAAGCTCACTGGGTGTCCATCAATCACAAAGTGGCGTATGCAGCCTGTGAAGGGTTTGCTGGGGGCCAAGCGTGGTGTCAGTAGAGATTCTGAAAAGAGCAAGAAATGAAAACAAAGATTGCAATTGAGGTATTCCAAGCCCAAATATTACTTCCTGGTAAAAGTATACATATTTGTTCATATCATCAGCATGATTTACATTTCAAAAATAGAACATAGTTATAATTGACTCATTTCTCAGTAACATTATTTGCTTGTGAAGTCCTATGGACATGTGGTAATTTTAATGTTTTGCCATGTTTTCCATGATCACATTTCTGTGTATTGTAGCTGTCTTTCAAGGCTGAAATTTACCACTTACATGTAAAGCCTCAGCAGTGAATTTTCATGATCTACCTATGTTTTTTAAAGTTAATTTCACCTGCGCCTCACTTATAATGTGTACTTTGCTAAGAAGGAGGAAAGAAATTTTAGCTTCCACACTATTTTTGGACTTGGTTAATATTTCTGTTTAATTCATTACCCTTCACCCTTAAGCCTCTACATTTTTGCCTGTTCATAAAATATAATGAGAAAGTAATGAATTCGAATAAACTAAGATTCAATTTTTCTGAGCTCAGGGTTTAAGAACTATAAATAGGGTAATGATAACTCGCTTAGTCTTTGTGTGGGCACAAGTGCCCTGTGGTATGCCAAGGGAACTTTCTCCTCTTATCTTAATTAGAAATCTAGAAGAAGCCTTATGCTTATTAATTGTACAGACACAATTAAATGTGTTAGGATGATAGAAGCAATATAATTTAAAGCAATTTAGAGAGCTTAGAAATATAAAATTAAAATCCATTTAGCCAAAGCTTATTATTATTTACAAACAGCTATGTGAGCAGTAGCAGATAAAGGATGGAAAACACTTAGAAACTAGTAATTCAGGAAAGAACATAGAACAGCAAATGAAACATCAGCAAGCAGCTGTAATAAGTTTTCTAAGCAATGTAGGGTAAGAATATGCAGAAGCTGTGTACTGAAAATAAATCATGGAAATAGCATTTTATATTTAGAATGATAATCATAAAAGTTTTAGATTTGGAAGGGGCCTGAGAGATCAATTCCCTTTATTGTCTCTAGATTAGTGTGACTATTCTTCAAGCCTGCTCAGTGTACTTCATCATTTGGGTAAGAAATGAGTGAACAGGAATGCTTATAAGAGGTAGAAACATCTAATACTTCTGCTTACTTTGGAGACCTGACTTAGAACTTAGGTTTTGATTCTGCCCAAGCTTACCATCCTTTGGCTTATGAGGGAAATCATCTGGAGGTAATAATTCATGTAGCAGTTAGTGGTCTGAATAATTCACCACACAATTAATTGTAGGTAGTGACAGTACAGTGCCCTAGGATCCTAAGTAATTGATTAATGAAATTAATGCATAATTTTTAGAGAGAATGTTTCCCAGGTTGAATGCTTGACTATATACAAATAATGCAGGATTTTCAGTAGAGGAATGAATGGTTAGACCCATGGGTGGGCTACATTAACAAAACCTTTTTATTTTATTATTATTATTATTTTGAGACAGAGTCTCACTTTGTGGCCCAGGCTAGAGTGCAGTGGTGTGATCTGTGATCACTATAGTCTCCAGTTCCTGGGTTCAAGCGGTTCCGCTGCCTCAGCCTCCTGAGTAGCTGGAGGGATTACAGGCACTCACCACCACACTCAGCTATTTTTTGTATCTTTAATAGAGATGGGGTTTCGCCATGTTGGCCAGGCTGGTCTCCACCTCCTGAGCTCAAGTGATCCACCCACCTTGGCCTCCCAAAGTGCTAGGATTACAGGCGCGAGCCACCATGTCCAGCAGAAAAAAAATTATTTGATTTTTAATTTTGATTTTAAAACTATCACACACTAAAGTTGACTTTTTTGGTGTGTAGTTCTAGGAATTTTATGCGTTAGCTTTTTATGGATAGAAATAATGAGTCACCAGAGTTCTGAGTGGTATTCTTGGAGAATTCAGTGCATTTAGGGGTTTTATTTAGCCTAATTTCTT
This sequence comes from Pan paniscus, assembly GCF_029289425.2. Lineage (NCBI taxonomy): Eukaryota > Metazoa > Chordata > Mammalia > Primates > Hominidae > Pan > Pan paniscus. Next base: position 132,128,592 of record NC_073254.2, read on the forward strand.
TAGCTATCCTCTTAATGCCTGGTTTCTGATGTGATTTTAGTGGAATTAATCTTGAACAGCTCAAAATGATATAATTAATTACATTTCATCTTAAATTATAGTTGCTTTTATTCTAGGCTTGCTGGCATAATTCTTAGATGGATTTAAAAGCTGCAGTGGTGGAGTGGGCTGGTGGTTACGCCCTTCTGGCCTGCTAGCTCCTGTGCTGGCTTATTAACTAAAGTTTGCTATTCATTCTGTGTTTCAGGCAGGCTGAATTTGGCTTTAGGTGTATCTTGCCTGTCCAGTCTGTAGGGCTTAGCAACTCTTGTAGTGAGGGATGATGGCAGTGTGTGAGGCTGGGATCAGACTGTGAAAGCAAACAAACAAACAAAAATCAAAGAGAAATATCTGTTTGAAAGATGTAGTAAGCACGTTGGGTGGCATAGTGAAGGACAAATACTCCAACTTCCATGAGGGAGGGCCATGCTTGTTTTGTCCACCTCCCAAAGCCTAGCACAATGCTTAATAGACAATCCATGCTGTGTGTTGGATATAGTCATGTTCCCTGCCATCAAGGAATGCACTTCTTAGTTTCAACAATATTCTGTGCTAAGTGCTACAACAGCAGTATGTGTATACATCCTAGGGGGAAAGGGGCGTGTTGTAAGTAAAAGTCTGAGCTGAGTCCTAAAGGTCAATAGGAGTTAGAATGGGGAGGAATAGGAGAAGTTGTTTCTTAACAAAGGTACTAGGGGAGGAAAGGAAGAACATTTCCCAGAAATTGAGGCCCAGTTCCCTTATGGAAAGGCCCGGAGCAAAGAGACCATCGTTGAACATTTAGGAACTGCAAGTCCCAGAAGGTGTGGGGAGATCCCGAAGGCAGGGACAAGGAGGAGACAGATGATCAAGGAGCTTGCATGCTATGGTGAATTTAATGCTGGAGGCCCTTGGGAACCTGTGAAACATTTTAAACTGTGTTGTGATTTCTGGAGGGAAGCAATGTGCAGAAATATGCACTCATGTGAGACTTTTTCATGCTGCACCTGCATGAAGTGCAGTGCTGGCCTTTGCCAGAATCCTTTCAAAGCTGAAGTCAGGAACAGGGAGAGGACTGGGGAATGGAGAGGGAAGTGGAAGCAGGAGACAAAGGAGGAGAAGAGTTGCTTTGCGAGGGTCTCAAATATTTCTTTTCACACCGGGTTACCATTATTGTCAATACTAGTATTTGAAAAATTCAGACAAAGAAGAGTGCTTAGTTGTTACTATTTTTGGAGTACCCAAGGTCAGATGCTTAATTTTATCTGTGCTTTCTTGCTCTCTTCTTTAAAGCATTGTCTGTCTTTATGGGTCAGTCTAAAAATAATCTATTAGAAGATTATTAAAATCTCCACCAAGCCAAGCACAGAAAGACAAATATCATGTGTCCTCACTCACATATATGAGCTTAAGAAGTAAATCTCATGGAGAGAGGTAGAGAGTAGTTGGTAGTTACTAGAGGCTGGGAAGGGAAGGAGGAAGAAGGAGATGAAAATAACTTGGTTAATGGGTACAAAAATACAGTTAGATAGAAGGAATAATTTCTAGAATTTCATAGTACAATAGGGAAATTATAGTTAAGGATAATTTATTGTGCATTTCAAAATAGCTAGAAGAGAAGAATTGTAATGTTACCAACACAAAGAAAAGATAAATGTTTTAGGTGGTGGATATTGCAATTATCCTGATTTGATCATTACACATTGTATACAGGTATCAAAATATCACATGTACCCCCAAAATTTGTACAACTATGATATGTCAATCAAAAACTCCCCACCAAGTTCCAGCTGCAAAAGCTGGGTTATTTCCCTTTTAAATCCCACTCCCCAGCCATAGCATTCAGGTTTTCCAAGTTAGTGAAATGTGTAAAAACAAATGCATTCAATATGAGGACATGGTCCTTGCTTCAGAGGTTTAAAACAATTGGGGTGTTTGTGTGTTGTCCATAAGTGTCCTGTCACCATCCGGGATTATACACCATTCTTGGCAGATGACAGCAGCAGTGACTGATGATGTTTACAGAATTGCAGCTGGGAACCTCTCTGAGGGAATGTCACTACCAATGGACAACAACTTATGGTCTGCAGCTGTTTTTGCAGTTCAGACTAATCATGGACCGAACTGTGCATTTTTTCCTACTGAGGAAGGGGAGCAACTAACAGCAAACTTAATCCTCCAGAGTTCTCAGATCCTACTGTAGTGTTAGTCAATGAGTTTTCTTTGTGTTAGAGATAAAATAAGAGTATGTGTTTCACTGTGTGTATGTGTGTGGCGGGCACTTAAAAGGGAAAGGAAAGAAAAAAATAAGCAAATATGGCAAGGGAGAGTAATAGCCACTGGCTGGCATGCTGGGGTCTAGTTCTTACATGTCACTTTATTGTGCCTTTTCCATTTAAACAACACTGTATATAAAATCCTTTGAGTAACTAGGTGCATCATGAAAACACATGGCTCAATTTTACAATAACAATTGTGAGAACTCAGTTTTTTGGATTGGGAACTTTTCCTTTTTGAACAACACTTACCTGGAACACCTCCAACAAACACAGGCTCCCTGTGATCAATTGGTTTTGGATTCAGGGGTCCAACCACATGGTTCACTTCAGAGTCTACATCCAACTGAACCACATTAGAATCTCTAATAACTGAAATGCAGGGCAAAGACTGGTCATAAGTGGCACTGGAGTGATGAATTTTTAACCTGAGAAAGACTATTTATCATAGCAATTGCTTTTATTTATTCCAGAATAAAACCCACACTTTCTTCTATATTATTAAAATCATCAATGATGTCTAACAATGTCTAACCAAGAGATTACTGTAACATTTTCCTTAGAAAGGGAGAATATTTAGAATATTCTTGTGCTACTTTTTTTTGCCCTATAAGTTATGCATTATTGAAGCAACCCCTTAACACAATTTTGCAGCATTCATATTTTGAAATCACATGTGGATTCAGTATACACATAATAGTATAAGAACATGATTTTCTTTTCTTGGATACTTTTAGACTGTCATGCATTACCTATCATATAAGTGATAGCCTAAGTTCTGCCAGATCATAATCTTACAGTTGGGTGTGCAGGCTCCCCAGGGCAGTCAGTGTTCTCACCTGTAATTCTGTGCCATCTGCCATCACAGAGACTCTGCTTGGGTGTTACTGAGGTGGAAAAATCTCTGATGCCATTATTGACTTTCACTATGACCTGCAAAAGATAGGACACATTGTATGATTTAGTTTGTCCTCATTGTGATAAAACTGAATTTCTTAAATAATTTACCACAGTGAAGCAATACTTCAACAAATATTCACACATGATTAGCTTTGCAATTTGAACACAAGGGGTCACTCTTTGGCAGCCTATAGAAATAGGTTCAACTGGGGGTGCTCTTTGGGGAGAGAACAAAGTGACTTCATAGGGGAGAAAATTGCGAGAGAGGGACAATAAGAAATAGAATAAATCCCTTTAATTTCTAAAGATTGAGTGTGTTATACAAAGCAGGTTGAAGTATTGGTGAAGAACATGGACTTTGAAGCTAGACAGCCAGTCTCCTATTTAACTTACTCTCTGCCCCAGTTTTCTCGTTTGTAAATTAAAAGCGATACTGTTACCTACATCATGGAGATAATTGGGAGGATTAAATGAGTTAATCTAGGTAAAGCTTAGAATAGTACCCAACAAATAGTAAACACCAAATAGGGATACATTTTATTGTGATGGCTCAATATAATTTAATAGAATGTACTAGAACCCAAATACAAATCTGTTATGTTAAGTTAGCAGCATCAATGAAAATATACTTTTTTCTTAATATTTATTTGAATACTTCCATGAATATTCTTTAGTAGTATCTTAGGATGAAAGTGGCATTACCACATAATTTTTTATTTCTATCAATTGAGAATAATATGTATAGTATATATACATATCTAGTACACATACATATATCTGATATACATACATATTATAGATGTTTAGAAAGATGTTTTAGTGTTTGTTGATTTTGATAGTTATGTTTGCTGATTCCATTTGGTGAAAAAAAGTTCTTCTCATTCTTCTCTTAAAACTATGTTGTTATTAGTGATTTTTTTGATAGTTTTGCCGTATTTTTATGACTCTTTGTTTTAGCCAAATCAACTTTCAACATAGGAAGCTGAATCCAAATATTGCCCACATTTACATTTCATGTTATAGCTTTCCTATATTTCTTTTCAGTTAGGAAAGATTGATGAAATAATTCTGTGAAATAAATCTGCTTCAGATCTAGAATCCAAGGTCAGATGAGACAAATTGTTAAACATTTTTCAGACACTACCTGTCCATTTTTCATGTGAACATTTAGGTACTCCCCATTGACACTGTGGCCGTGGACCAGGGTTCCGGAACTGCTTCTGGGACGGACTTCAAATGCAATTTCAAACTTCAATCCAATATTGAAAGATTCATCTGTGGAGAGAAACACTATAAACTCCCAAGAACAGCAAGATCATATTTGTAACTATGGTGTGATTTTGTAATTATATATATTTTTATCTGTTTTTGAAAGTTTGATCCATTTTTTAACAGATAAGTAGAAAGTGGCTTTTCCATGTCAAACTCACTGTGGAAAGCTCTGTGGGGAACCAAGATAACTAATGCATCAATCCTGTTGTGGGGTGTGAGGCTGGCAACAGCACACAAAATATGTGTTATGGGAGCTCAGGGGAGGAGAAATTAATTCCAATTAGCAGCAGCACTACTGAATATTTCACAAGTGAGGAGGACAGGGCAATCTGGGCAGAGGAAGTAGACACAACACAGGTACAGAGGCTGGAATGCTTGGAGAGCACTGTGAAGGCCACTGTGGCTGGACTGTCCCTGCCAGGGGAGAAGGAGGCATGGTGAGTGGGAGCCACACTGGGAAGGGCTCTAGTGGTGAAGTATGGAAGTTAGGCTTTATTTTACAGTCACTGAGCAAGACAGCTGTCTTGATAGGACCTGTATTTTAAAATAATTATTAAACAGAAACCTAACTGGTGCCAGTGCTGTACAGCATTTCAGAGGAGAAAGAGCAGAGAAAGTATTTAGGAGCTGTTACTGAGGTGATCCAATAAAATTCTTATTAAGAATAGTTGTGTTTACTCCAAGAGACTCATTGCAAACCAGGGCATCTAAATAATGTTCATTTAATGTATCCTATAAATCATTTAAAATTTTTTCCTGTTATTAGTTAGTGCTCATGGAGTAGTATATAAATTGTGCAGTTTGCTCTGTATTCCTAGCTGTCCAAACCGTTAAGAGTTCTTATCACTGAAATTCCATGAAAGGCTGAGAATTTTAAGTGTAGGTGTTTTAGTGTAGGGGTAAAGATGGGTGAGGCAGGAAAGTAAAATCATGAGCTAAACAGAGAGGAAATACTACCTCTGGGTGTTCTGCTGGATATGGTGGTGGTTTAAAAAGTATACTTGGCTGCAGTGTAATTTCTTTATTCAAGGGATGTGCAAAGTACCTAAGTGCCTTGAGAGCAGGGAACATGCAGCTTTATACCCTTTCCTATCCTAATTCCAGGCACTTATTCTGGTGTCTTCCTCACACGCAGCAATTGCTCCATAGAATATTCTTGGAATGAATTAGATGATGATTGTGTGTAGTCTGCTAGGATTTTATTTATTTTTAGAACTGTTATGTCCCATCATCTGGCATAGGGACTGCCTTACGGGAGGCATACAATAAAAACTGAATGAGTGAGGGAGTAATGGTCAAGGAGAATAATAAAAAGCCAGAAATAAAAATTTCTGAAGGATAACGTTGTCTGCTGGTGTTGCAAGTCATGGGGAGAAAGTGGGACTTCCTTTAGTAGGACAATGGTTCATGCCAAGAAGGAGCAGAGCAAGACCTTGAGGAGCAAGGTGGCCAAAAACTGACATGGATCAGGCCACGGAGCAGCATAGACATTCTAAAGGAGCCCAGGTGGTCTTCATCCAGAAGTTTGGCAGCTGTGGAGAAGCCTGGTCAGGGAGAGTATACAGGGATGGGGACTGCCTGTATGGTTTGGAGTGCAGGAGGGAGAAAGGTGGTTCTTGTGGGAAGAGGTCATCTTCTAGGGCTGAGTTTGGCATTCTTCAGTTTTAACTCTGGGCCTGATATTCCCTGTTAGCCATCTCCGGGAAGAAGCATTTCATGACTCATATTTTTAACATGACTAATGTTACCTAGAACCACGTATCCTCCTTCTGTTGAAAAGTAAGTTCCTGTTTCCATGGGGCCTTCAAAGCAAGGGGTCACACTGAATGTCTGAGAAGCAGAGGTGATGGAGGCCCCATTGAGCTGGAGATTGCTGAGACAGCCACTAAAACTGTAGATGGAGTTAATCTGAGGGAAGAAGATATTTCTTAAAATCAATTTTCTCAACACAAATGCACCAAGGGGAAGCAAAATGAGGGGGTTTGAGTCCTGAAGGAAACCACGTAATTCCTTGTTTTATTTATTTCAGATATCTGAATGATCAGTACTTTCCTGGATAGTTGCTTTCTAACTGGTTGTTTGAAGCTGGAATTTTGTATTTGATAATGTCAACCTGTAGTAATTAAGCTATGGACATTTTTATGTTACACTTCGACACAATAAGTTGCAGCTGTGGTTTTCAAACTGCATATTTAGAAGTATCCTAGTTTTCCCTCAAGAATGACAGCTGTGCCAAGATCACCTAAGGCTGATGAGGGCTAGCAAAGTTCTTTACTTAAATCTACCATAGCCAAATAAACAGCAGAAAGCTTTCATTTCTGGTTTCATGAGCTGTTTTTGTGGTTGAGAATTTATCATATCACAGGACATGAAACTTGGGCCACTTAAGATAACTGATTTTGTCCTGCATTTGGACATTTTAAAAAAGAGATTGCCATGGAATTGGGGCTGCTTATCTAAAATCTAATTATAATGTAAACCATCTTTTTTGCTTCATCTACATATATTAATAGGTCTTAGAAATTATTTTTAACATTGCTAAAATCCAACCTATATTTATGTTAAGAAAAATTTAGTCCTTTGATGCATTCCTTTTATTGCTAAATTTTTTATAAGTGCAATATTTTTAATTTTTAAATTACACAAATAATATTTTTCTACTATATTCTCACTTCTCCCCAGGGCAACCACATTTCCTTATACATTTACAAATTGTGTGTGTGTGTGTGTGTGTGTGTGTGTGTGTGTAAGAAAAATGGGATTGTAGTTTGCATAATGACCTGAAACTTTTTTTTTCACTCAATAATGTATAATGCAATGATTTGCTTTCTTTTTTGTTATGTCTTTACATTAAAAGTATGGGTACTTCCTGAACAAATAAGATCTCCTTGAGACATAAATTTTCATGATAATTTATGCCTCTGAAACTTTTTCATTTCATATCTACCTTAGAATCGAAAGATTACTTCTGACTTTGTAAACAGGGCAGACAGGCAGCCCATAAGACAGTACTTACTTTGATATCCCATTTCCAGAAAACTACAGTTTTACTGGTGCTAGTTTCTAGTTTCCTAATCTGTGAGACGAGGGCCTCAATTAGATGATCTTCTGGCTCTAATGGTCAGTGGCTCTACCTGGTCATGCCTGGCTTACCTGAACATTTTTCACAGCCTTTCCAGGAGCCACACCTCCCAAATAAATGGGACCCTTGATTTTCCAGGTAGCTTCAGTAGGAGGAAGACTTTCTTCTAGGACTCGAAGACCATCAATTACCAGTCGGCCACTGCTCCTTTCTCGAATAAATATCACCTGGATGAAGAGAAGGACAATAGCACATCTCAGGTACATTCCAAGATTGCAGAAAAGGCTGTGTTTCCTCTTCTTCCAACTTTGCTATTGCAGTGCTGTGGGAAATCTTCAGAAAGTTTATTTTTAAAATGGCCCCGTCTCTGAAGGTCAGGAGTTTATCTCTTCTGTTTAGTAGGCTTCTGGCAATGCAGTTTTTGGAATGGCAGAAACTTTATCCCTCATTTGATTCTGTTTTGTTATACAGCATATGCCTTTATTGTGAGCTGTCTCCAGGCCTCTTTGCTTTATATGCATAGGTGTATTTTTTTCCTGCTCATCTTCCATTTACCACTTCAGGTATTAGAGGAAGTGATCTATATATTTTCTGACCTCTAGATAGAATGATTTAAAGCTTAATTTCTGAATATAGCTTATGTTTTTCCATGTTCTCTATGAAGCTTTTCCCAGTTAACCAGGCCACATATAGACAGAACAGGCCATATGTTCTCTCCCACTTAAACTTCTTGTGATTACTTGTAATGCATGTTACATTGCTTACTCTTGACATTACATACCCACCAATTTCTTTCAATATTTATCTGCTCCCACTGTGGTATCCTATCTTCCTAACTGATTTACTATTCACTTTGTATCTTCCACAGCTTAGCCAATAAAAGACACTCAATAATAATTGCTGAAAAGTAAAAACCTATTGGCAGTAGAAAATAAGTGAGAAATCATTAAAAACCAAATTTCAGATCCTTTGGTTAAAGTAATTACGCTCAGCCTGTGTCTCTTTTTAAATAGTATGCTTCAAGACTTTTATAAGGAATACAATTTTTTGAAATTGAATTCTGAGTGTGCAGCAGCAGAATTTTAAAATTTTAAAATTCTCCATTACTCTAGAGAGAGTAATGGAGGCCCATTAGTGTCCATTTGACAATGGTAGCTATTTGCTGGTAATGCTGTTCTCTGCCTTCAACTTACATCATGCCACAGGCCATCATTGTATTTCTCCTGGCTTCTAATCTTCAGTTTCTTGTGACCGACATTAAACATGTAAACCAAGCGGCCATGGGCCAAAAATAGAGTCATGAAGTCATTCTCTTCTTGATCTGAGACATAGAAGATCATGCCATGGGAGGAACGAGTTCTCAGACGAATGGAAAACTGAGATCTGGTAAATGAAAAGAAAGGGATTACCATATGTAAAATGAGACTGAGGATAATCTCTAACTTCTTAAAATAATACAGTGTAAGGAAGAATAAACAAGTAGCCATTCTATCTAATCCCAAGCAACATTATTCCACACTTAGTATTATTAATGAATATTAAATTAGCATGGCTAGTTCAAAAATGTAGATTCTTCTCTACTTCCTTATACAACAAGGATGTATCCCACATTTGAGGAAATGTTGTTTCAGTTAAGGATCTTACTGTGTCTTGCTTTGAAAATATGGCTGCAGGCTGGGTGCCATGGCTCAGGCCTATAATCCCAGCAATTTGGGAGGATCACTTGAGCCTGGGAGTTCAAGACCAGCAAGGCAGGAGGATCACTTGAGCCTGGGAGTTCAAGACCAGCTTGGGCAACATAGTGGAACCCCGTCTCTACAAAAAATTTTTAAAAATTAGCCAGGGATGGTGGTGCACAACTGTAGTCCCAGCTACTTGGGAGGCTAAGGTGGGAAGATCACTTGAGCCTGGGAGGTTGAGGCCACAGTGAGCCATGATCATGCCACTGCCCTCCAGCCTGGGTGACAGAGCAAGCAAGACCTTGTCTCAAAAAAAAAAAAGGCTGCAATTTAGTAAAAATATGTATGTTAAAGAAGCTTATCCATGTGGACAAAATACTAGTGAATAATACAAATAATATTTAGATAGTTGTGCACTATCTAAAACACAGACTAAAATTTTTTCCCAGTAAAAATTAATTAATGGATACCACATGTAAAAAGCAGCCACCCGAGTGTGTAGAAATTAAACAAAACCTTCTAGAAATTTAGCCCCAGGCTATGGATAAGATACATTCATTAGGTTAACTTCTAGTTTGATTAACTCTAAATTCTTCCTGAAAAATACAAAATACTGATTCTGCCTATTAGGCAGGTAGCAAATTATAAGGTATTAGAGATTTCTTATTGAATACTTTGCCTCTATGAATGTTTGACAGAGCTATGTAAGACCTATATAAAAATATTTGGGTGCTAAAACTGTAAAAATAATTCTTCAGTAATATCAGATAACTGGAGATTTGTGAAATACTGGAAAGAGGCGATGGGGTTGGAGATAGCTGGAGGGTCATAAACATACAAGCATATTTGTATTTTCAATGCCTTTCCTTATTAACCTTCTAGCAGTTCAAATGCACTCCCATTTACAATCTGAAAGCAATTTGTATGGGAGAGGGCGGGGGATATCAATGTTAGATGATGAGTCATTTGAAACTTGCTCCATCTTCCTTTCCTTGATTGTCTTTTCTTTTTGATCAAATACAGTATCCTGGAAGAATACTGTTTTATGAACCTTACAATTGGAAAGTCACAGAGAATATAATTCTTTTGATAGCATAAATCATGTACTATTTAGTATTTATTTTGATGATAACATAATAGGATTAAGGTGGCACAGAAAGGAAAGATAGGAAAAAACGATGACATGTGACAAACAAAGATGGAGCCCAGCCATGTCATTAGGAGTCTAGGAGTATAGTGTGTTACTTTACTTTGCACCAAAATCTCCTTTTAAGTGTTCAAACTCTTGGCGGCTGTTGGCTGTTCCTCCATATTGATAGGCGTGCTCTATTGCTCTAGGGCTGTTGGAAAGGTGGCAATGAGAGTTTCTTGGAGTATTCCGCTCTGGGAGTTTCAGGGCAACAGGATCCCATGAAGGTGCATCTTTACTTTTCCCTCCCTATAAAAGTAAACCAAATTAAGGGATAAAAGTTACATACTAGCAGCAAAAAGTAATTTGTGATGTCCTCAACATTAATAAGGATAAAAAATTATATATTATTTGTGCATTTTCCATTCATGGAACATTAGGTCCCCTCTCTTTCCTACCTCTAGCCCCATGAGCAAATGACAGCAGTAGCTGCAGCAGTAACATCAACAACATAGCATGTTAACTAACCCCAAATTCTTCCGCATGGTAGTAAAGCAAAGTTAAACTGAAGCTATGGAGACAAATGCTCTATCATTTAAATTAAGTGCACATCTTAAATAATAGTGAAAAGTGGCAAAGTTGGCAATTAAAATGACCCTGAATCAATCAACAAAATCCTCATATAAGAAACAATATTAATGTTACTTTAATACACAGATTATTACTTATGCATGTTGTGTAAAAAGTTAACATAGCAACATCTTCAAAATACTTAAGGATATTTTTGGTGATAGGATATGTAGCAGAATTTTATGTGACAGGATATTAAACAATTTTTAAACACATGGTGCTCTTAAAATTGCATGGCCGATGCTAAAATTTAGAGTTGTGCAAGTATAGGCTAATATTTAATTATTATTTAGTTTCAATTTCTGAAGCAAAATAAAAGCAAATGCAAATAAATTCAAGTATTTAGTCATGTATTCAAGCAAATGTTTGGTGACTATCGAATGGGTAGAAGTAAAGGGGAAGGAAATCCATGATTATACATGCCTCCCGTGGGTGGCATGTAGTGGAGAATAGAAAGTGAATGAGAAATGATTCCTGTTTTTTAAGGAACTGAAAATTAATTTGGAGAAACAGTTATAATAGCAAATTGGAAAACAGGTTGGTGCCAGATAGGACCTTAGATGATTGCTGGAAGTTTTGTTTTTTAGGTGATGAGGAGCCACACATCCTCATCCTGCTTTCGAAGCAGGGAGGGAGTGGCCTGCTCTGAGCCACCTAGGAAGACAGCTTGTAACAAGGAAGGCCTGATAGAAGAGGAAATGTGTGGCAGCAGGGAGGACAGAGGCAGGATTAGATACAAAAATTCAGGATTACTGAATGCACTCTCACAGGCAACAGACAAGATGAGAGAGAGGATTAGATAAGAAAAGTTCTGGTTCAGGATTACTGAATGAGCATACACCTTTAGTCCCTGCCTCCCTATTCCCATTGAAGTGTCAGAACTATATACATAAAAATAAATCCACAGCAGTCCTGGAAATCTAGGAGGGTTTTTACTGGCAGAACCAAGCCGTGTGGAATTTCTGGAAGATATAAAGTAGATTGGAACAGATGGACAATAAAACCCTTAATCTCATAAGGGCAAAAGACAAGACCCTCCCCCAGAAAAAAATAGTGTTTTAGCTAAATCTCAGAATTACTTTCAAAATCTAGATCTGATTTTGGGCAGAGGGCAGGTTAATTAATTAAAGGACAGACGAGCTGTGCCAGTGTCTCTTGCTCTCAGGGCAGCAGCTCGTGCAGTTGGATTTTGGCAGTGGAGACTCTCACAGTGGTGGTTAGGTTGGAGAGAGGTGGGAGCTCATAGACTCTCATGTCCTAAAGGAAAGCCCACCTGGTTCCACCATTCCCTCTTCCCTTCTTTATGCAGTTATCAGGACTCATAACCTGATTTTTACTGCCACAGAAACAAGGTTTCTCTCTTGGATGGGGGAAATATACCCAGCTACCAATACTTTTTGGTCCAGGCTCTCACCTACAGATAATGGCCATAGCTTCAAGCCGTAGGTAGGCAGAATGGGCTGGAGTAGGGCTGCCAGGAGATTCTTTAACTCTAATGTCTTAGGAAAATTTCCCCAAATCCCTGCTCTATTTCAATCCCAGTGGAGTAATATGCTTTATGATAGGAGATATGATCACTTTTGTCTCAGTGAAAGGCCCAGCTGGAAATACTTTGCATAGGGCCTGTAGTGAGGGTGAGAGAACAGAGTGAGAGTGAGGGTAGAGGACTTTCCCCAACTCTGGCTGCTTCCTGTTTTCTCCATTTGGATGGAAAGGATCTCACGCTTTCTTAGTCAGTGTATCCACTTAGCTCTAGGTGCTCAGTGAAGCACAGGGTTATTTGAAACAGAACAATCTCAATTTACCAGCCTTGCCGTACTCTGCTTCAATGTGGGAATACATGACTATGTAGGCTGCATCACTCATCTGCTGCAAAAATCAATAAACTCGGGTGTCTTTATATATGGCAACCAAATATGCTAATTCTTCTGCAGATAGATATTCACACTCTTAGTAATTATAAAATAGCCAAGTTATAACTTAATTACTTTATACCATACAACACTGAGACTCAGTTTATTATCCTAAGATGGGTATGTGTATGGTGATTCTCAATGAACTCCACTAGACTTTGGCTTTACCAGTGTAATTTTTTGTTTTCTCTGTGGGCCTATTAGTTGCAATCCCACTGATAGTACTAGTTCAATTTAGCAAGATTCTTTTGTGTCAGGTAACAGCCAAGCTAGTTGAGCTACTGAAGAAAAAGATGGCAATGTGTTATAAGGATATAGGGGTATCTTTTTTTTTTTTGAGACAGTTTTGCTCTTGTTGCCCAGGCTGGAGTGCAGTGGCGCGATGTCAGCTCACTGCAAACTCTGCCTTCCGGGTTCAAGCGATTCTCCTGCCTCAGCCTCCCGAGTAGCTGGGATTACAGGTATGCGCCACCATGCCCAGCTAATTTTTGTATTTTTAGTAGAGACGGGGTTTCACCATGTTGGCCAGGCTGGTCTCGATCTCCTGACCTCTTTTTCCACCTGCCTTGGCCTCCCAAAGTGCTGGGATTACAGGCGTGAGCCACCACACCTGGCCAGGGTATCTTAAACAATGTAAGATAGGATAGTATTGTGGTGTCCCAGCAGGGACTAGAATCAATTGGAAAGCTAGAAGGAATCAAGGCACTCCCTTTCTGGAGGTTTCTGATTTCTCAGAGCATCTCTTTTCATTTTTCTTTCTCAGCAGGATAGCTTTTTGCCTTTCACTCTATGAAGGAGCCTTTTTTCCTCTGTGTATAATTAACATAATGCCCAACATGTTTTCTGTTCAATGGCCAGCTCAGGCTAATCTCTCTAGGTTCTAAGTTTCCAAGGAAGAGAATCTGATAGCCCAGCTTCGTGCACGTGATCTACCCTGGTCCAGTGATCTATATCCAGGGAAGTGAGGTCGTGCATCTAAAACACAGGGCCTGCCCACTAGCTCGGGAATCAGTTCTTAGAGAAGAGAGTGGTTTGCCAGATACCTTAGCATGATGTCTGTTACAATACCTGAAATGTTCATTATTAAACACCAAATGAGAAACTTTTCCCAGTTAAATTTGAAACATAAACATTGTTAAAAAATTTAAGGCTGGAACATAGGTGATAAGACAGGTATTCACAAATACCATAGGGAACTAGAAATCAGTGTTACCTTTTTGGAAAGCAATTTGCCTTGATTCAATAATTCTGCCTCTGGGAATCTATCTTAAAGATTTGTTCAGCAACATACTCAAAGATTTACCTACAAAGATCTTTGGCTATAAAAGGAGAAAACTAGAAGCAACTGAAAGTCTATTAATGGTTAAATGAATATAGTAAGTGAATAAAATGGGATATTAGGAAGTGATTGTGAAAATAAATTATTACAATCCCAATTGCTTTGATGCAGCCTTGATGAAAATTTAGGTCAGAGGCCATACATTTTTCTTGGTAGCTATTTATGAAGCTGTTGAAACAAGGGTCAATGTAAGAAAAGATTAGCAAATGTTGACATTCTAGTTACCATAAAATATAATTGAAATCTATGGTGATTCTGTATCTTGTTATTACAAAGTCAAGTTTCTGTCTAACACTATTTACCATAAAGGTTAACAAGTTTCCTATAATATGGAAAACCTTGTGTTAGTAGGGCTGTTTATTATAACCTTGAGATTGAATGTTTGTTGGGAAATCACATTTGATAGACAACTTAATTTAGAAAACTGTGTTTATTTAAAGGGGTAACTGTGTTTGTTTGAGAAGGTTGATGTCCCTTATCAGCCTGTAATTTTAATCTGCTGCCTATGAACCTCTGACCAGTGTTCAAGTGTCAGATAAAAAAATTTTCAGGATAAATCTTTTAGCATCAATGTATGAGGGTAACAACAAGACTCTATTAGAATTTTATAGTATACTCTGAAAACTCCTTCATAGTATCTTCCAGCAAAATCCTTCATGAGAATCAATGAAATTATCTGTCTTCCATGTCAAACTCAGGAAGAGATCCTAAGAAACTACTAAGTTTTAATTATACACACACAAAATTATTTTGTTAACATTGATAAAGCAGTCATGTATGAATAAAGGAGAAGTTTCAAGAGGATTGAAAAAAGTAGTCCACATATGCTCAAATATATGGAAAATGTCAAGATATAATGGTCAGTGAAAAACCATCAGAATGGAGAAGCTGGTGGAGACACTTCCCTCTTGCTGATGGTCCAGAAGCCAGCCTTGGAAGGCAATCAGTTCTTCCCCTGAAAAGATGTTCACCCTCACTAGCATTCAAAGAAATGCAAACTAAAACCTCAATTTGTCCATCAGAATTGCAAAATTATAGAAATTTGATTATATTCATTGTTGACAATAATGTGGGACAATATGTTCTTTCAAATGCTGTTTGTGGGAGTGTAAATTGGTATTGCCTCAATATTGAAAATGCATATTCCCTTGAGCCAAGCAATTTTACTTTTAGGAACCAATCCTCCAGAATACTCATAAGGCTCTATAGAGATATAACCACTAATATTCACTGAAGCTTTACTATATGCCTTGTGCTATGCTAAGTGCATATCATTTCATGCATTAACTCATTTAGTTTTTGTTACAACCCTATGATGCAGATAGCTGTGTATGTATTGAACACCTATTATATGCATTGTTCTGAGTGCATATTATATGTCAGGGAACAAAATGAATGAGCTTGCATTTTAGTAGAGGAGACAGACAATAAATAATAAACATAATAAAGAAAGCATGCTAATAAAATATAAGGACTATGAAAAAAGAATAGAAAGAGGCAAAAGAGCAGTATTACTGGTAGGAGGTAGGAGGCAGGCTGCAGTATTCAATAGGGTGTCAATGTAGGTCATTGAACAGGTGAGAGTTGAACAATTGTAGAAGGAGGAGAAGTTGTCTGTGCAGATACTTGGGAGAAGCGTGATCCAAGCAGAAGGGAAGCCTGAATAAAGAACCTAAGGTAGGAGTACACGTGGCCCGTTCTAGGAATAGTTGGGAGGCCAGTATGGGGAGAAGAGTGAGGGAGGTGGGCAAGTAGGAGGAGATGAACTCAGGGTAAGGCATGGATCACATAGGGCCTCTTACAAATTGTGGTGCCTTGGGCTTTTACTCGGAGTGTAGTTGGGGGACCATTTGAGCACAGTAGTGACATGATATGATTTATGTTTATAAGGATCTGACTGTAGGGTTGAGAATAGGCTATCAGGGAACAAGGTGGAAGCAAGGAGACCTGCTGGGAGGTGATGCAGTTACTCAGATGAGAGTTGTTGGTGGCAAGGGCCAGGCTGGGAACACTGACACCTGAGCACACTCTTAAAATTGGATCATGAAAGAGGTGGGGAGGGTTAAACTGATAGAATTAGAAGGGATTAAGGGTCCCACTTGTAATGAAGGCAAATAATGTACACAGTTGAAGTAAATGAATGAGAAAGAATAGTAGCCAGGATGGAATTTTAGAACTCAAGATTTTGATAATGGAGTAGCTTTAGCCGATGTCACAGACCAACTGTGCATGTGAGTGGTTGAAGTGAAGGTCCAGGAAGGAGGGGAAAAACCAGGGTAAGATCAGAAACTTGAATAATTTCCATGATTGTGACAAAAGCCTAAAATTGTTACACAAAAGCAAATGATACTACAGAATTATAGTACTAAATAATATGTATTATTTATACAAACTGTTAAGCACAGGGACATTTCAACCATTGTAAGGGAAACCATTGTAAGTTGGAAGTATGAATAAATAGCTGATTCAGACTGTTCATTGGAACAAGAACTGATGCAACAAACACGGATGAGCCTGGAGGACATTATGTTAAGTGAAATAAGGCAGACACAGAAAGACAAATACTGCATGTTATCATAAGTGGGAGCTAAAAATGTTGAGTTCACAGGAGACTAGAACTGTGGTTATCAGAGGCTGGGAAGGGCAGTGGCGGGAGGAGGATAGGCTGAGGTTGGTTAATGTGTACCAAATTACAGCTAGATAGGAGGAAATTGTTCTGTGTCTCTATAGTATGGTAGAGTGACTACAGTTAACAATAACTTATTGTATATTTCCAAATAGCTTGAAGAGATGATTTTGAATGTTCCCAACACAAAGAAATAATAAATGTTTGAGATAATAGACATGCTATCACTCTGATTTGATTTTTGCACATTATATACGTGTATTGAAAGATCACTCTGTACCCCATACATTTGTGCAATTATTACATGTCAATAAAAAATAAAAAATGCTTCTATAACAAAGAATTAATGCAACAAATCTGGTAAACTAGAATATGTGATACTGCAAGAATCCCATCTTTCCTATGTACGTAGTTGCAAAGTATCAAGTAAATTCTCTAAAACAGCAGTGTCTAGAACTGTGTGCATGGAAAATGATGACAATTAGGAAGTCAGAACGGCATTATCTTTTACCTTTTTATTCTGACTTGCTTTAGGCTTGGATAAATTTTTTCCTTTTTTATGGAGGAGAAACAATGGTGAAGACTCAATGGGACACTCATAAAGAGAAGTGTGGACCTTTTCAGTATACCGTTGGAAATCTTCAACCTCCACATCTCTATCCACCCTGTGTTTGTAACAGATGAAAAAATAAATATTAAAAATATTGTTCAGAATTACATGATGAAAATTATGGAAGTCAAAGAGCTTTGGCAATTAAAATGTGTGTGTGTGTGTGTGCATATGTGTGTGTGTGTATGTGTGATGGGTCCTTACCCATCAGCCACTCTTAACCAGAACCCTTTAAATTAACATTCAACCTGTTAATAACTATGTGCCTGGCATCACATATTTATAATAATGAATATCTTTTCCCTCAACACACTCTGGATGATTGGAACTGCCTCTGTTTCTTAATCTATATTAAATTCCTCCCTTGTTTGTTCTTGTACTCAAGGAACCCCTATTGTCTTTGTTAAGGACCTAGATTAATAGCTTTCTTTAAAATCAAGCATTAAATTAAGACTTTTGTAAACCTCTGGGTATGTTACTCTGTCATTAATGATAAGTACAAAAATAATTGCATCTAATATTTATAGCTTGCTGTATGCCAGACACTGTACAAGTTGCTTTATGTGCATTATCTTCTCATTTACCCTTCATGACAAACCTACCAAGCAGGCACCATTATTATCTGCATTTTCAGGTGAAGTAATGAAGGCTTACTTAGTCAAGGTCATATGGAAATTAAAGGGCAAAGAACCTACACAGAAACCCAAGTATGACAGTTTCTCAAGCACATAAAAGCTTTTAATTACTATCCCCTAATGCCTCAGATACATTTCATAGTTCTCAGTTTTAATATTTTTGCTGTTGTCTTGATTTTATTTATCAATCATGCAGATTCATTAATAATAAAAATATTATACCTGGTAAAGTAGGCATTACTTATGCAGCCAGTGAAATTAGCATACTGAGCACTGATTGGTGAGCCACCGAAGTAAAACTTCTTTTCACTTGCTTGTGTCTGTTCTATTTTCCCTTTGGTAGGATTCTTACTCCCAACTCTGCTTTTATCTACTATCAGTTCATATCTGCAAAAGAAAAAGGCTTCTTTACATACCACAGAGCTAGCATTTTACCTTGACCCACTCTAGGTTGGATAAGCAGGTTTTTTCATGAAATTGAAATGGAACATGTGGTTAATGAAAAGACAGCGAGTTGCCAAACTCTTCATGAGGCCCAGGATAAAATGGTTGGATATTTCTATATACAAAAAAGATCCTCCAAACCAAGATTGGAATTTAAACCCGTAAGGCAAGAAATTCAGATGACTAGTCATCAGCATTATTTTTGTGTGTATGTGTGTGTGTGTGTGTGTGTGTATAAAACCATACCTTATGATGATCACTTAATCACATTTGTGGAAGACCATGTTCATGGCAAAGCACATTAGATTATTTTGATCCTTACTGGAAGTGGGGCCCAGAAAAAGCCTACTCATGTTTTCTATGTCCACAAAAGCGGACATAGGATAGCAGCAGAGGTTCATTTCTTATTCCAGAAAACTTTCTTATTATGAAAAATAAATTCAGTATTATCTATTTTAAAGATGAAGTTCGAGCTTTTAAAATGCCATAAATGTTGCATTCTCAACTGTTTGACTCAAGGTCTAAACAAGACCAATATTTGCTGAGCTCCTTCTATGTGCAAAATACTGCACTCCGTTCAGTAGGTTATATTAGTAGGCATTTCCCTCAAGGAGATTATAACCTATTGTTTTCCTGGAAAAAGAACCCTTATATTTAGTTTAAGAAATTTCATAGTGATTTATTTTACATGTCTTGGAAACTAATAGCAATATTTTTTTGAGGAAGATAAGTTGTTCCTTCTAGCATTTTTGTTTTAACATTAGAAAAGGTATGGGAGAGCCTATTATTCATAGCGGTTTTTGACATAATCATGTCCCACAAATAGACATGGTGGAAAAAATATGAAGTGAGGAGCTATACCTTGTGGGTGAGACAGAGCTAATGACGAAGTGGGACAGCCCATCATTGTACTGCTTATCTACTGACTGAACTTTGATTCCCTTTACATCCATGATGACAGTACCATTATCCAGTGAGATGGAGAACACGTCTGACTGAAATGCAAGCACAGGCATGTAAGTAGGGAGTCTAGGGATCCAAAAGGCGGAAACGTTTTCAACATTTACTGAATGGTATTGCTTAAAGGCAATATAGTGTGTAGGAAATTTGCTTGTAAAATAATTTCTATAAATAACAACCAAGAATACCTTATTGCTTCTACTGGTATTGCTTATAAAATTAGACACATTTCAGTAGAAAAATGTATCTCCTATATTTCCAACTGAAAATTTTTGATGACTTTGTTATGCTGAGAGTTGTCAGCCCAGTCTCAGTTACTTTCCTACTTTCAATCTCACTTTTAATCCCTTCGAATAGATGATATTTGGGTCTCCTTGGGGATGTAGCTAGATGACTACGCAAGGGTTAATTTACTAGTTTGGCTTTTTAAAATCTTTCACTTTTTCATCTAGAGGCAGAAGAGACATTTTTAAAAGCAAGTTAGCTCTTCTTATCTGAATTTGCTTATTGCTTGTCTTAAAATATTTGGCAAATGTTAATCTTGCTTCTCTTTCCTTATACGGGCACCAACTTCTTAAGTCTGCCCTCAAAATAGGCTACTTTTTATGGGCAAAAAGTGTTATTTAACTAACCAGGGTAGTCTGAGGCAGGTTTGGGTCAGAAGTTCTACAAAATGCTTTGGGTAAGTTCTCACAAATTCTACTGATTCCAATTAAATTGGATATAAATGTGTCAGATGCAGGTAATATATATGAAAAGTGAAAGCTGCTTTCAGAAGTTATGTGATGACCTGGCACATCAGTGTATATATTGATGATGACCTTTTCAGAGACCCATCAGTTGGATCTTACAGTCACCAATCCTCTACAGACCTTAGTTTATTCTTGAAATAACATATATTTATAAGCTGAGCTGAAATGCTCTCTAGCAAATCTAAGAGAAGTATGTATGTTCTTTTTACTCTTTTATAAATTAAATCACAAATGTGTTTGTTCATTGCATACAAACAGGGACTCTTGAGAATTTTTGTGCCAGAAACACCTTTGGCATTTTGGTAACAGATAGCGACCGCTTCACAAAATAATGTTTTTAAATGTATAAAACAAAACATATAATAATACAAAGGATACCAATCATATTGAAATACAGTTTTCAAAATATTAAAATAATCTGTGATATTATTATAACTTTTTTATTAAGGCATTAAATAATAAGATTCCATAGCAGACCTAATAACATTAGAAGCAGCAATGAGCAAAAATGACATTCTGAGATTTCTGTGACAATTGTAATGTGAAACAAAAAAATCTGTGATTTCTATTAATGACAAAGTCACAGGTACTGGTAATACTACTGTGGTGTGTTGCCTAGAGTCATAATCAAAGAAAATGATCAATTTCAGTGAGAGAAAATAAAGATGTAGTCTTTTCCCATTAAGTCCACAGACCCCCCTGAATTCTATCCATGAACCCTTGGGGGTGGGTCTATGAATTCCAGGTTAGGAACTTCTGATATACAATACATATAATATTTTATAAAGTGTTTGAAATGAGGCATTCTGTGTGTCTACGTGTAAGTCAAAATTAATCTGAATAGAAAATCACTTCTAACATGCATTACAAATTATTTTTAATAGGCAAAACAATTATCACAAAGAAGTTTCCTCAGAGAAAAACAAATACTTACCCCTGAAGCATAATAGAATAGTAACCCATTTGGTTGTAATGTTCGGAAATTAAAACCTCCTTCAAAGCCATCAAAGAAAGATATTTTCTGAATTGAAGCAATGAAGCTCTGTCCATTGAAATATGCTCTGCGAGATATCTGTGTGCCAAAACAAGTGGAGATAGTGTTTTTGAGAATTATCAAATGCTTAAAACTATCAATGTTTCACATACGGAGGGCCTTGCCTGTTAGTTTCTACGTAAATAGTTTATTTTCCCACTTCTGGTCTATGTTGGAATTCAGGCATACACCAGGAGCTCCTCTGAGAGATGGGGTTTCATCTTCTCCACTGACTCCAACCTGAGTGAACAATGATGCTAGCACACCCTCTCTGGGTGTTAGATGCCCCACCGATGGAAAACTGAAGCAAATGAACAAGTCACAGAGGAACCCCATGCACAAGAGCCCTTCTAGCTTAATGATTCTTCTTTCTGGTGGTGGCAGAAAGGAACCCAAGGTGTACCTAGGATCAGAGAGAAGCTGAAAAGAGCTTTTCCAGCTTTTGAGAGTAATAAGTATTGTGTTTATTAAAAAGCTTTTGACTGAGTGGTTCTTACAAGTGAGTCTTCTGGGCATCCATAACCAACTCCCAGGGTTTCTGTCTGCTCCAGTAAATTGAAGTCCTTCTTTTGGAACTGGAAGCCCTTCATGCATCCTCTGAAGTTGATATCTAGGGGAAGGTGTGCTCTGAGGGCCCTGGAAAAGAAATTCAGCCTCACTGATACAGCCATGATGATGATGTTACCCTGCATATGTAGGCTATGGAATTTGCATTTATTTATAGTCATTTGTAATGGCTTTATAATCATTCATATTCTCATGCTTTCTTTGATAGGCACACAGCAATGTCTAATCTTTGCCTATAGAAGAGTTTTGTTCTACATCAAGCCAATTTGTTCCTTGTAGTTTTCAAAATGCTCTAACTTACATTATCTCATTTTATCTTTATAACAATTCAGAGAAATAGATGGAGATGCTATTATTTCCCTTTAGCAGATGATTATTAGGTTGAATCATAGGAACTAACACGTTACACAGAAATATAATCAATTCTTAGTAATTTCACAGGGTTTAACGTAATGAAACTAAGAAATGAAATTAAGAAATAAATTATTCTCTTATGTCACAAGCGATGTTAGGATTTGAACACAGGTCTTCAGACTTTTATTAATCCACGTCATTAATGAATCCATTTTGGCATTATTTCCAACACATCTGTAATCAACAAAGTTTAGGGGAGTGTCTTAATGTTTCATTATACATAATACACAACCCTTTGGATAACCTTAAAAATTTGTGTAGCTCAGATGCTATTGGAGAGTTCAAAATTGGTTTAAGGCTAAAGCAAAAGTAAATGGACAAATGCTGTTTTGTCTTCACACAATATACATGTTCCACCGTTCCTATTATTGATGAGAAATACTGCATTAGATCATGTTCTAAGAGTAATACAATAATTGAAGAAATCTGTGATTACATCTATGTGGTGCTAATTTCAGGAGGTCCTGAGGACTGACTGCAGAGGGCCTGAAGGTACATGAATGTGTGTGCCTGTGCCTGTCCCTGTGTGTAAAAGTAGCAAGTAAGGGTGCGTACACTGTTACTAGACCTCTCCTGGATGTTGCCAGCCCAGTACATTGCTAGGAACAAACAGCTACTTAACAAAAAGCCTTACCTGGATTGTAAGATTTCTGGAGGAGCTCCTCCAATGTATATATCTGTAAAAGGTATTTTCATCTTTTCATTATCCATGCTCTTGACATGCCTTCTGTCAACTACCAAGATCATTTTCTTATCATTGTGGTAAATGATTGAGATCTGGGAGAGATAATATATAGTAAGCCTTGATTAACTATTTAATATTCAGTTCTTTGATGACTTCTATATATTTTAATTCTCCTGGCTATACTAGCTGTTCTTCCATGCCTTTGTGCTTGTTTGTTCACAAAATGGGGAATAGATAGATTTTCTTTTCTCACAGACTTGAAAACTCTTGCTTCTACAAGCAGCAGTTCACACTTTCTGGGAAAGGAGGTCTGTATGAAGAGGAGCCAGCCCAAGAAAAATTTTGCGATTAGACCTATTGTTTCCTCCTGCTCCTTCTGAGAGGATTCAGGAAAGAACTATAAACAGGTGCCACCATTCTCTTTTTTTTTTTTAAAAACAACTTTATTCAAGTCTAGTTGACATACAAAGAACTACACATATTTTATGTATACAATTTGATGAGCTTGGACATATGCAAACACTCATATCATCTTACAATCAAGGTAAGAGACATATCACACATTTCCCAGCATTTCCTTGTGTCCCTTTGTGGTGTGTGTGTGTGTGTGAGCATGTGTGTTACGCACACTTAACATGAGATCTATCCTAAATAAATTTTAAATTAGTTTTAACTATAGGCTCCATGCTGTACAGCAGATTTCGAGAACTTACTCACCTAGCACAACTGAAACTTTATACACATTGAACAGCAATTTCTTATTTCCCCATCCCCTAACCCCTGGTGACCCCTATTGTATTCCCAAGCAGGTGCCTTCTGGAATCTAGATTGCATGTTACCAGGTGTAATTTTTTTGGTGACACAGTGAGCAGTTCTAATGAATCTGCAAAAATGCTAGTCAGAGAAATAGTTAAAATATTCTTTTATTGTAAACCATTCTCATGAGGCTATGGACTTTGAACTGAAAAGGGAAATACAGTCTCCTACCCTTCGCATTTTGGTTCAACTTAAAAGATATTATGCCTTGTATACACTTTATTAAGTTGTATATTTAAAATAGTTAATGAAAATGGATGAAGTATATTTTCAGTAGTCTGCACATCTGTTTCAAAACTAAAGGGGATTCTTTGTGAGTTCTCTTTATAAGGAAAACTGTGCTAGTATTTTCTAAATTCTGGATAAGTGGTTTAAAAGGAAATTCTGTATTTACTTATATGTATTCTTGTTAAATTTGGTGGGGCTCAAAGGATAAGCAAAAAAAGGCTGTGTATCTACACTCTGGCTCATTCAACAAATGTATAGAAGTATCCTGTAGGAATACCAATTGAGATATTTAAGATTAATAGAAGCCTTCTGGTTAATTAAGCAATTAAAAGGAATCTTTCAGTGACTTTTAAATTGGAACATCAACAGGACAAATACATTCATTGTTTTAAAGCAAATGTTTTCCTGGGGTTGAGAAGATGAGGGTCCTTCAGTTGCTCTTTAGATATGAAAGTTCTCAGTTTATTTTCCATCCTGCCTGTCTCATTTGACTGCCTGATTAGATGAACAGATCTAAGTATAAAAAACAAAAACAAAACCAACCAAACTACAATGATTTGTACCTCATGGTATTTTGCATCATTAATTTGAGCTTTCTTTAACGTATCTTCAAGATGCACAGGGCCACTGCTGAATCCAAAATCATAGAACACATGTAGGTAACCATTGCGCATTTCCAGTCTGAAAAACATACTCTGAGGAGAGAAAGAAATTGTAAGATAGGAACATCTGTTATGCGAGTAGAGTCAGATTTAGCTGAATTTGAGAAATAAGACTGTATTCTTTATTATTGGAACTATTTGAAGACTAAGAAAGTCTCATGAAATTCTTATGAAATAGAAGTGACAATGTCTGGGAGTGGTGGCTCACACCTGTAATCCCAGCACTCTGGGAGGCCGAGGCAGGTGGATCACTTGAGGCCAGGAGTTTGAGACCAGCCTGGCCAACATGGCAAAACCTTATCTCTACTAAAAATACAAAAACTAGCCAGGCGTGGTGGTAGGCACCTGTAATCCCAGCTACTCGGGGGGCTGAGGCAAGAGAATCGCTTGAACCCGGGAGGTGGAAGTTACAGTGAGCCGAGATCGTGCCACTGCACTCCAGCCTGGGCTACAGAACGAGACTCTGTCTCAAAAAAAAAAAAAAAAAAAAAAAAAAAAAGTGACAACTACTTCCATATCAGCAGCTATTTCTCTTATTAATACATAAAAGTTAATATTTATACACAGTGTAAAAATTCTTCTGTTTTCATTCTACTTTCTGAGTTAATGGATGAAGTTTTAAGTCTACATTATTGCCTTTTAAGAAAATCTTGAAAATAGAGTATAGTATACCATGTTTATTCAACTGCCTTGTCTTTAGGAAACTTTTAAAAATTATAACAGGCCAACAGATGTGTCTGCATTTATTTTAGGTGAAAATTAGTAAAATTAAAAAATAATTTCAAGGTATACTGAAAAGAATTCTTCCATATTATCAGCAAATATGGATTTAAAAAAAGAAGGCCATTGCTGTATTGTTTTGAAACACTGGATTTATGTAAATAAATATAGAATTATTATGCACTTGGAACACATGATGTTTAAGAATCAAAGAAATTTTGTAACACTCAAATAATTTACTGGAGGTTTGCTTGTTTCAGAAGATAGTTCATAGATACAAGAAGTCAATGGATTTGAAAAATAAAGCATTGTGGCAAGGTCCCTATTCTATAGGAAGTGATCTCCTGAGTGGAGTTTGTACATTCCTCGGAGTGTGGAAAGCAACCTACTGGAGTTTAGGAAGAAAATATTTCAACTTCTATTTATACTAATTTAAAAAAACCTGAAATAGAGAAGAAAATATTTCAACATCCATTTATACTCACTAAAAAATCTAAAATAGAGAAAGAAACTAACTTTTAATATTTAACACATGAATTATTGACTCTGGGCCTTCATTTTATCCTTTTGTCAGACTTTCACAAAATTCACATAATATGTGTGGCTTCCCAAGAGGGGTTCCACACTTGAAGGGTTGAAGGTAGCTCCTCATCCATTTCTTTGCTTCTAGCCTATTGCAATTTATTGCAGTTCACGTGTGGCTAGTTATATGGATTTAAGGCTGATATAACCGAAATAATAGAATATTTACACTCATTTTGTATTGAGATGTAGAGTGATGTGAAAACATTTTGAGACACACAGATATTTGCTGGCTACTTCCTACAAATTTCTGAAAATGCTGTCAAGTTTATAGAGGGTTACACATTTTTCTTTGTAACATGAATTATTCTAAATTTGTTGAACTTTATTTGTGATGACAAATGTCTGACAGTAGTATGAATCCTACTAGTTATTTCAAAAAAGAAACATACTGTCACATCAATGTAAGGGTATTATAATAATGGATGAGAAAGTAACTTTTTCTCTTTTTTTTTGAGGACGGTTATACTGTGGAGAGATGGTTTTTAAAAAATATGTTTGGGAATTTTTCTATTGTTGCTTTTGTTGATGGGAACAATGTAAATGCAATCCTACAAAAACTCTCCTATCAGCTCTATTAAAACATTTGAGGGAAGAAATTTCTAAGCTTTAGAAAAATATTTCAAATAAAGATTTTCAATAGCTTTGAACCCTTTTATTAAAGTTTACAAAATGATACCTGGTTAGCTTATGAGAACTAATATTAGAAAAAAGGAAATACACCAATCAAATCTCAAAGACAACCTTTGCCACTTGGTGAATGTGATTGAAAACTATTTGAGTTAGTAGGCACAGCTAATGATATGGTTCTTTCATTTTTTATTTTTGTGAGGTGTCTTGTCTAGTTACAACCACCAATAAAATTACTGTTGAAATAAACTGGACTTAGGACAAGACTTTTGACTCACTGTGTCACAAAGAGTTTAAGGATTTTTGAAAATATTTAGCATACTTAATTACATTTTCTCACTAAAACTATTTTCTTTGAGCTGTACAGTAGATAAAGTACTATTAAAAATAATTTTAGTGAGAAAAACATTTCTGTATCATTAATAAATAAGTCAATTTAATCTTCATTTTACATATATATAATCTTTTATTTTATCTTTATATAATTTGTCCTTTATTACAAGCTTTGACTGTTTCATACTATATTTATATCTGTTTATAGTACACATGTATCATTTATAAACAAAGATATATATGTGTGTGTATACATACATATATACTTACATACACACATACATATATACAAAGCATGCAAGCTTTGCTTTAAAATTGATTAGGGCCTATGGTTTGGAAAAGTTAGGAGCCCAGTGCAAAATTTCTGCAGACACCCTGCTCATCTAGATCTTGGTTCTAATTTCCTCAAAGTTCTCTTAGTTTATTTATATCCAAAAATGTACTGTGGGGAAATGCATCTCAGGGTTGCTTTTATTTATTGCTGTCATTACTTTCCTGAAGAAGAAAATCCAATTTGACTTTCTAAACTAGAATTTCAGTTTGATGGCATGACACACTAGACCTGGGAAGGTTCCCAGAAACATGAGTAGCAGAAAGTAAAGGAAATAAAGGAGAAGTAGTAGGACTTGTATTTTTACTCACTCCATTGACCATCAGGAGAATAAGGCCGTTGTCAGCTGGTGTTCGAACTTCTATGTCAAAGCGAGTCACCTGACCAAATTTCCCTCTCCTTGTGATGTCTCTCACCACGGCATAACCGGAGCCATCGAAGAAGTAACTGGCAGCCCGACTCTGAGTGAAGGCCAGCTTATCTCTGAAATGGAAACACAAGGGTCATTTGAACACTACAGTTTCTGTTATGCTTTTCAACTGAAGCCCTTTTAACCCATTCTTCTAACATCTTCTGTGGACCTTACAACATTTAAATGAAGTCCTGTTGTCTGCAAGGAAGAGATAAAGAGGTATTTGTAGGTATGTTAAATGGATTGTTTTCTTCTGTATCCTGTGTGCTAAGACAACTGAAGTCTCCAGGGATACCCTAGTCTCTGGAATCCTAAATCAAGGCTGCAAACAAGTTGTTTAACACTTGATACTTGGGCATGCTCATCTATGATAGAGAACAGGTGAAGAGTTTTTTGCAGGTATGACTTATGTAGTTTCAAAACTGTCTTCCCCAAAGAAAAGTTTGAGAACCTGAATATTGACTCATACTTGTTCTATCTGCTGCTCTTGCATGAATATCCAAGTCTTTAGTACTCTCAACTGTCTCTTACCGGGCACATGGCACTGATGTGGAGGGGTCCATATTATAGATGTGCTTAAAGTTGTACAAGCTGATCACATCATTATTCAAAGTGGCCAGTTCCAGGCAGCCAACAAAGCCAGGCAGGTTTAAGCTGGTAGGGAGCTATGCAATAGAAAAAGTAAAACCACTTGTCTCATGGTCATATTTTACTCAGACATCACAGAACAGACAATGCAACTAATAGTAGGTCAAGGAGACCTACCCCTTTGTAGAAATATCTTTCTAGACCCGAGTGTGTTTATGCCATATCATTTAGATATGGCATAACTTGTCAGTTGTGCAAATCTTAGCAGAGAAAGTGGGATTTACTGAGCATAGATTATGTGCTGGTCATAGGCTTTACAGTGAATTCATGACAAAAATCAGTCCTTACGCCAGCTTTGTTAGGTAGGTATTCTTGTTCTCATATAATGAGAAGGAAAATAATTCTCAGATAAATTCCAATTATGTGCCCATAACTAGTAATAATAGTCCTGAAATTGGAACCCTAGATCAACTTCCCATCTTCTTCGACCTTTCCTTTATCCCCCTTCATCAGATTTCATAGTCTCTCCGAAGTCCCACCCCCTCTCTCATCCCAGATACTTTATTTCATACCTGTATTAGGTGAGATAACTGAATTTTTGAAACCACCACTGCAAAGCTGAAGATTAGATCTAAACTGTGGTGACACCACAAGCTACGGACCTTCCTGTGGCAGGTGGGGGTAATATTAATTACATATGCATGTATCAGAATGAATGAACTGATCTTCAGGAGTTAGCTATAACTTGAAAGCATTTGACATTATGAAAATATGAGTAGCATAGACCAGATTTACACATCAGGTTTATAGATTCTGGTTCAGAATTCTACTCCTCCATGAACTAAGCTCTTAAAGTGATATCAGCAACCCCCAAGTCATTATAGGTTTATGGATTTATAAAAACAATTACTGTAGATTTGTAATAGGTCAAAATATAGCTGTATGGCTGACCTTGAAGTTGGAAGGCACTCCACCAACATAAAACACTGTGTCCTCAGGGTCCAGGTCCAGCAGAGAGTCATCTCCCGAAAATTCCCCCTTTTTAATGAACTTTTCCTCTGCTGTGCTACTTAGACTCGGGACTGTTAAAAACACCTTTCCATGTTTTCCCACCCTATTAAGATAAATAATTTTCACTTGTTATTATATAATTCATAGAAAATACTTTTTAAATGTCAAAATGTTAATGCTCCCTCATCACAAAATGGGTAATTTTGTGACACTAATAAGCATTTACAAAATACCACAATCAATGAGAAAGAGAAGAAAGACATTCCATTTTGAAGTTAATTCATGGATTGACCAGGTAAAATCTAATAATCAGATCGTGATTTAGAAATGACTTTTTTTTTTCTTTCCTACTAAGGTGTTTGGGAAAGAGTACAAGAATAATGGAAGAAAACGGAGCAAGAATAAAGGGAGGAAAATGCTATTTATAACATCCACAGGAAGACTGTGTATGTGTGTGTGTGTGTGCACGCACATGTGCACGTTCAACAGGTTTCTTGTGATATGTGCATATATGCCCTGTGTCATGGATTCACTGTACCTTTCAATCTTGACAATGCTGAAGTAAGCAGGCCAGGAACTGATGGGCTTGGAGTCCAGGGGAATCTCCACATCTTTAGTTCCCAAATTATAGACGTATACCAGGTTATCATTTTTGATTGCAAGACCCATATACTCTTTTTTGGCCTGAAATATCAAGAAGTAAGAAGTCATTTAAATAAAATTCATAAGAATGAACATCATCTTTTTTAAAGGACAATCAGAAATCCAAATATTTGGGTATATACAAGTGACTTCTGGCCTGAATTATTATCCGAAGCTCCTGTGAGCAGGCAGTGGCTCTTCCTTTCCAGCCTCCCTGTGGCCACATCAGAGTCTGCTAGCCCCATCCTTGCTCAGGCTCGTGGAAATTTGTTGGCTGCCAGGAATGGGCTAATTTCGTGAGGCTAACCCAGGAATATAATACAGCCTGACAGTACCGATCACTATGCATCTCCAAACAGGATTCAGCATCAAACAGAATAGGCTTCTGTCTTTCTGAAAGTCTTTGAGGTGTTCCATTCAGACTCATCAAAGTTAGTAGTGTGATGGTGATAGGAAACAATCCCCACAATATCCCACACAGAGAAGAAATGACTTGTCCTTGAGTCATTCTTTTAATTTTGCCATTAAAATGAGATCGTCTGAGTTACCAGAATGGGCATTGTTTTGGTTTGTTTGCCTAGGTGGCTTTATTTTAGGCAAGAGAAAAAGCAGCTTTCCTCGTAAATATTATTCCCTCCTTTCGAACCCATGTGCTTACGTTTTTGCTTCCGAGGTACAGGATAAACTGATCTGCAGTCTCGGTCAGTTCCGGCCGCTTCACAGGGGGTTTCATGTACAGGCTCAGAGACGTGAAGGCCTTTAAGTCATCCATACTGGTTCTCGAGTGCACTTCCACAGCTGACTGGCCATCAAACATCATGGAGACTTGGATCTGGAGTGACACAATGGTTTCATTAAAAGTGCTTTGCAGAAATGGGCAGAGTGCTTTCCCGTGGTTCCCTCATTCGTGACAGGGGCCTCTAAGCTCTCTTCACCTGCATACCTGTAGTTATTTACCACATCCTCCCCTAGTTGAAGAGAAAACTTAGGGCAGATAGTGACACAGTAGTTTAAAGTGGGGTGAAAGAAAGCAAAAAAAAAGTGGTGACTAAGTAGATCCAAGAATGAGGATAAATATGAATTCCACCATGAACAGTATACTTGGTTTGGGTGAACTAAACAACTTGCTCAAGTTGTCTGGTCAGTATACAATTCACAAGGCTCATACAATTTATACAAAACTAATTGTTTGGGAGAAGTAGAACTAATTTTGGTTACTAATACAGCTGGGACTTTGTCCCTAGGGTCCTCATAAAAGGGACATGGGGTGAGGCTGTGAGCAACATCCTTGCCCTTGTCTACACGGTTGGGAGGGGTCAGGACTAGCTTTGTAGTCTCAGACCAGGTGGGCTCTGCCACTTCCTAACTATGTAACCTTGAGCAAGTCACTTAACCTTCAGTTTCCTCATCTGTGAAATGAGGATAATAAATTTGTTGTGAGCATGAAATACGATAACTATAAAGTGCTTTCCAGTGCCTGGTCCTACCATTATAATAACTGTAATAATGAGCTCATAAGGTGCCTCTTATAATGGCTCACAGAAAGGCATCACAACAAAGCACAATTCAGTAAGTGCATTTCTAAGAGGCCCAATATGATATGCTGAGCTGGTCTGATTCAGGGGTAATTTTTAGAGTATTTACAAGTGGATGGATTGTGTATACTTATGTCATTTATCTGAATCTTTCCAAATGATTAGGCATCTTTATATTAATTTATTAATATTGATTTGGCTAATGTGGGTGGTCAGTGAGCTCAAGGCTCTATTTCCAAATGACTGGAGTGCAGCTGTCCTATGTTACCAGTTGAGTAAAAACTAATACTTTTTTTTTGTTTTTGGAGACACAGTCTCACTGTCACCCAGGCCGGAGTGCAGTAGCACAATGTCAGCTCACTGCAACCTCCGCCTCCCAGGTTCAAACAATGCTCGTGCCTCAGCCTCCTGAGTAACTGGGACTACAGGTGTGTGCCACCACGCCCAGACAATTTTTGTATTTTGGTAGAGACAGGGTTTTGCCATGTTGGCTAGGCTGGTCTCAAACTCCTGGACTCAAGGGATCTGCCCACCTTGGCCTCCCAAAGTGCTGAGATTACAGGCATGAGCCACCGCACCCGGCCAAGACCAATACATCTTAATAAACAAGAAGTGTGGGGGATTAAAGTCTTACATTAATAAGTGAGAGTCTGAGAATAGTGCATGTCTGCATGAAAAGCATCCCACTTGGGGGCACTGAGTGAGCTCCCAACTCCCAAAGGTGGGGCTAAGTCTGTCTTTAGCAAATGGTCTTAGGTGATTAAGGTCCCAAAGTCATACTCTTTGTAGAAATAATATTACAAGAAAGCACTCATAAAAACCTAGCTTTTAGAATGCCATTTCTTGATGTACCTTTAGATAAACCTTTTTTGAAAATGTTCACTGGGGCATCTAAATAAGGTAATTTGTCACAAGGGACCATTTATCATCATTTAAAAGTCAGGTCTATTTACCAAGAATAATCTTCTACATTACGAAATAGTTGATTTCTAACTCTTCTTTCTGTCAGTAATTAGGACCAGTAGTCTGCTCAGGCCGATTCTTAACTGAGAAAATAAAACCATATACTTTGGTCATAAAAAGTGAGTCTGGTCTATGGATCAATTAAAAAAATTCAAGAGGTCCAAGAACAAGCTCCACTTTGCCACATTGAAAAGTAATTGCTATGTCAGGAGATGTTCCTACAAATGCCAGCTCTAGTTATCTTCTGCTAAGTTGCTTCTATATGTGTCCCAAAACACATACAGTGTGTTTGTTGAGTTTATTCCTCTTAGCCAGTATGTGATTCCTCAGTCAACCTTGCGGGTGGTCAGTAAAAGCTTCTGCATAATTTGTGTTGTACCAGATAATTTCTTGAAGGGGTAGGACAGATGGGATAGATTATTCCATTATGGTAATTGCACTAAAGCAGCTGTTAAAATAACAAATAAAATATAAGAACGAATTGAGGCTTTCATTGAGGCTTTACTTCTTTTGCTATATTAGCTTTATTGACTAGTTTAACTCTGTGGTTTTTAAACCTGGCTACACATTAGAATAACCTGGGAGCTTTAAAGAACATACAGGTACTGAGCCCTTTCTCCACAGAGTCTGATCTATTGCTTTCAGGTTGGGACCAGGAATTGGTTTCGTTTTCAGTGTTCCTCACGTGTTTCTAATTAGCAAATGGGGCTGAGAACTACTGAGTTGGAGAATACAGCAGAAAGGTCCAGGCTCTGGAAGCTGCCCAAGCAGTTGGAGCTCAGCTTCATGTTATTATTATCGCTGACTGACTGATGAGTCTTTTCATCAGTTACCTTGCTGGCAACACTTCTGGTCTGAGCAATGAGCTCTCGGATCCTCTGGATGCTGGCAGAAACGTTGCTTGCAGGTCGCTTCTGCTCAACCGTACGAAGCTGATCCAAGAGCTGAGGGACAACCTCGGTCAGATTTCTTACTGCAGTTAATAAAAATTAATCATTTAAGAAAATAACTCAATATTATATTTCAAGAATCAGATGTAGACAACAAACATGGATTACATATGGTAGAACTAAGAGAAATTATTTTTAATCCTGCAAAATTAATAATAAAGCCTGTAAGGTACACAGATGTGCTTTGATCAGGGAATAGGTTGAGGCAGACATCTGGGCCAGATGGACTCAGCTAGTTTAGGGCACAGGTGCATACTCCATTTGTTATATAACCTGTTTGTGTAAGCTCATACTTGGCTCACAGCCACTATTGTTTGAAAAGGTATAACTGCCCTGCCGATGCCATGCACAGGACGCGTGCTCTTGTGCCCAGAGAAAGAGAGAATGCCAAGGCCGCCTGTCTTGCAGACGGACAGAGGGAGAGCCAGGGCTCGACATGGCTCAGGCGTGCTAGTGCCCAAAGAGAGAGTAACGCTACTGACCCCTGTAGGGGAGAGCCAGTTGCCTTGAAGGTAGGCATGGGGGAGCCAGGAACCAGCTTGTGCCTGGAAAGAGAGAAAGTTAAGCTGCTGACCCTGAAGGCAAGAGCGAGCCGACTGCTCAGCTGTGTGTGGGAGCAGCCAGAGCAAGCAGCCGAGACAGAGCAGACAGTGTGAGAGAGCTTCTGATGAGAGAGCTGCTGAACAGAACTACATTTCACCTGTCTACATCCCTCAAGTGTTCTTTCAGCCACCCACCCACTCCACTCAGACCTCAGAATGGGCTCGAACCTGACCCCGAGCATGACATTTGGCATAGTCGTGGACCTAACAAAGCCCAAAGCACAGTTCGTTTCTATTTTTGTGACATTTATAGTACTTACTGATCTAAAAATTGTATCTAGAGCAGGCTTTTTCTAAAGGGCAGGGTCCACGGTATATATACAAATGTTCCTTTAACCATATAGCACAGGTTCTGCTTGCATTTCTAATATAACTGATATAACAGGTCAAGAGGAATACTGGGAAAAAAGGTGGGAAGATTGTTTTCCACCTTTTTTCCTTTTCTATGTTTTCTTCCTCTTCTATGTTTTCTAAACATAGAAAAGAGCGCAAGTCAGATGGGCTTGATGGCTCACGCCTGTAATCCCAGAACTTTGGGAGGCCAAGGCTGGTGGATCACCTGAGGTCAGGAGGTTGAGACCAGCCTGGCCAACATGGCAAAACCCCATCTCTACTAAAAATACAAAAATTATCCAGGTATGGTGGTGCACGCCTGTAATCCCAGCTACTCGGGAGGCTGAGGCGGGAGAATCGCTTGAACCCGAGAGGCAGAGGTTGCAATGGGCCAAGATCGCACCACTGCACTCCAGCCGGGGCGACAGAGCGAGACTATGTCTCAAAAAAAAAAAAGCACCGGTCATAAGAATACAGCTTGATGAGAGAAACTCAAAACAAAGAGAATGGCATAAATTTTTCCAGAGTTTCATTGACTGAACAGTGGTTCTTAAAGTGTGGTTCCCAGACAAGCAGCAGCAGCATCACCAGGAACTTGTCAGAAATGCAAGTTCTTGGCCCTGTCCCGAGCCCACTGAATCAGCAATTCCTGGAGTGGGATCCAGCAGTCTGTTTAACAAGCCCTCCAGGTGATTCTAATGCACACTATCATTTGAAAACCATTGGCTCAGAGAGGAAATACTTTTGAGGTATTCTCTTACCTAAGGGCAGGGCCATGGTCATTAAGCATTAGTAGCTGGGCAAGAGCAAGCATCTTCCTAGAGAAAAACTAAACTCAGATTCAGGAGACTATGTCAGTGCAGATCAAGGAAACATCCCTTCTCTGTACTTAGGACACACGATGTTTCTCCAGCGCAAGGAATAGAATTAAGTAAAATAATAGCAACTATCAGTTTATTATATTGATTAATACAGAGGTAAATATTTATTGTTTGGATCACTGACAACGACATTTATTTTAGAGTATACTAGTCTTTAAAAACTAGAGATAATATACTTAATGAATTATGTTAGATATTGATTATGGAAATGTTTATAAGACAGAGTCCCCCTGCTCCCTACAATCAATTCTCTCAGAAAAAGGGAGCCACCTTATATTACTTATAAAGTGTCTTACATTATGGTATCCTCTTTCATTTACTTTGTTTTGAACCACAAAATGCTATTTGAGAAAAGCACAGTAAACAATTTCAATTTTTTGAAACTTCTGGATGCTTATTGGAATCACTTGATAAGACTGGTAAAAAATGGGAAAAAAATGTAACAGATTTGGTACATATTCCCGAGGCAATATCATTATAAATGTAATAATTGAATTTCATATAGGCAAATCTTTTAAAGACAAAATTTTAAAAGCACTTCCTTGAGTGGTTACATGGAAGAAACGAATATATACTTAAAAGATCATTATAAAAGAGCTATTTTACTGTTATGGGAATGGGTATTTGTAAATTGGAATAAAATTTGTAGTGACAGATCATATATGGATTTATGACCTTTCTTAATTCAGATACAAGTGAAGGTAGTATTGTATGCAAAACCATATTGGAGAACAAAAAGTTCTAGTCATGATTTGTCATGATATTGACAGACATTGCTGTTTAAGAAGTTATGAAGGGATTGGATAAAAATGTGAGAATGGAAAAAGCGAAATTTCACAAGTACTGCCTGGTTCTAATATCTA
Organism: Pan paniscus; assembly: GCF_029289425.2. Classification (NCBI taxonomy): domain Eukaryota; kingdom Metazoa; phylum Chordata; class Mammalia; order Primates; family Hominidae; genus Pan; species Pan paniscus. The sequence goes on from NC_073254.2 coordinate 132,164,638, forward strand.
CAAAATAAGTTAGGTAGACATGAAAATATTTCATTTTCATTTCTATAGAACTGTATATTCAAGCTGGCCAACACGCTGTTCTTAATAGAAAGCTGGGGTTATGTTTGGCCGTATTCAGTACTTGTTGGTAATAACCTACTTTACTCAGACAAAGAAAAAGCAATGTTGCCTAGTAAAAGCAATGCCATTTAGTAATTTTTTTTCTAAAAGCTAAACAGTATTTTGTTAAGATTATTTACCCAACATTTGATTAACCTTGTTCCCTAAAAGATAAGTCTTACGTTGATACAATTGCTACCATAATTTCACATAGAAAAAATTATGACTCTTTACCAATCCATCTAGTGTTCATGCGAAATATATGTATGTTTCTCGTATGTATTTAGACAGGTATAGATAGATAGATAGATGAACAGTGCAAAACCTTTTCTTTTTCTAAGCTAACTTCTATAATTTTCGAATCCAAAACCCAAATGAAGAAAACTGTTTTTTGACAAAAGATGTATAGAGTTTAATGGCCAATTCCTTAATTAGATTCAAATTGTGAAATTTCTAAGTGATACCTGCATCCCTAGCAGAGTTCACTGCAGTGTTGTAAGCAGAAGAGTCAAAATGTTGAAGATTCTGTGACCAGTTGGTTAGATTGTTGGCCATGGGGGCAGTGGCCTGCTGCACCTCCATCGTCGTCCTGTTGGCTTCCTCGGTGATCAGTCTAGACTGCCCCAGGCGCTGCTGGGCATCCCCTTTACACAGAGCACAGGGTCATTCACTTTGCAGAGAAGCCGGATATTTGTTGGGGAACATTAACACGCCTTTAACCCTTGAATGAAACAGATCTCACATTTTGGGCTCTTAAGCAAAAGTAAGATTTTTGGATAACCATGTGGCTCACTGAAAACATTTCCAAATTAAGAGGTAAATTTAAAAAGAAGAGTAATTGTATTTCCTATAACCTGGTAAGAAAGCCATAGAAAATGCATATGAGATTTTAACTCGTAAGAGGTTTGTGTCTGAAATTAATTGCAAATATCACTGTCTTTTATGAAAAAGTAGGCTTGTGGAACACTTCTGCCATAAAAATGATTCTATAGAAGTTAATCAATAAAGAAAGATAATTTTTTAATAGAAAAAAAGCAAATTTAAAAGAGTTTTAGTAGTGAATTCCCATTTTTGTTAAAAATTACATCTTTAAAATAACCATGATGTAAATTTACAACAAAAAATTTTGTCTAGGGGATGGGATTATAGGTGATTTTCTTTTTTTCTTATCCGCATTTTCTAATATTTCTATAAGAATTATTTATTATTTTTATAAAAATAATTATAATTCATTTAGGTGACTTTATAACTTCAAATTTTATAAATTTGAAGTTATGCCCTAATTTGGTTATTGGATTGGTTATATGCCCTAATTTGGTTATTGGATTTCTTTGGCCACAACTGTAATGTAATTAGAACTGTAAAACAATTATAAATTTGAAGTTATACCATCACCAAAGTGAATTATAATTATTTTTATTATAAAAATAATAATTTAATAATATATAAATAATAATTTATTAAAGTGAGGATATATTTCATTTAGCCTCACATATTCTGGATTCTGATAAATGCTAGTTTCAATCCTGAATCTGCTTCTTACTGGCTGTGCCTGTTGCAGCAAGTTCCCTAACCTTCATGAACCTCAGGGTTCATATCAGCCTGAAGGCAATAGTGGTACTTATCCCCATGACATAAAGTATTAATATGGTTGGCTGTGTTCCCACCCAAATCTCATCTTGAATTGTAATCTCCATAATCCCCATGTGTCATGGGAGGGATGGGTGGGAAATAATTGGATCATGGGGGCAGTTTTCCCCATGCTATTCTTGTGATAGTGAGTTCTCATGAGATCTCATGGTTTTAGAAGTGTCTGGCATTTCCCCTTTGCTCAGCAATCATTCTCTATCCTGTCACCCTGTAAAGAGGTGCTTTCTGCCATGACTGTAGTTTTCCTGAGGCCTCCCCAGCCATGCAGAACTGTTAGTCAATTAAACCTCTTTTCTTATAAATTACGCAGTGTTGGCTATTTCTTCATAGCAGCGTGAGAATGGACTAATACAGCTATGTTGAACACTTAGGACAATGCCCAGCTCACACTAAGCATCAATAAACAGTCATTCTGATGATGGTGATGATGAGGCTTCTCCATGAAGGACCACTCTCCTGGCCAGAGCTTTGGTGCACTGTAGCACTGTAGCTAGGATTTGCTCATTCTAGTAAAACACCCATATGCTGCACTAGTGTTTTAACTTTCACTGCGCGAAGGAAGGCACATCTGCTTCCAATCACATCTATCTAAGATACCACTGCAGTCCCAGATTAAGCAAAACGTGTGCTTTTGTTTCTCTATTTGGGCTTGTTGGTCTCCCTGGTTTCTATTTGGTCTCTGGGCCTGTTGCTTATATGGTAAGAATGACTTGACATGTAACAGAGGGAAGCTGTTTACAGCTGGGCCAAAGAAATCCAATAACCAAATTAGGGCATATTGTTATGAGGAAGGATGTTCATAAGAAAGCCATTACCAAACACTATAAACAGCATGATCCCATTAAAAGACACACACACACACACACACACACACACAGACACACACACACACACACACACACACACACACACAGAGGAAATGCTGGAAAAAAAGGCTCTCAAATCTAAAGATCACCTCTAGGTGGTGTGATTACAGCATTTATATTTAGTTTCTTCTTTTTGTTTTCTAGAACTTTTTTTTGTGATGAACGTATTTTGTCATCAGAAAATAACATTTATGTATAAAATCATTGACAAACAAAGAATTACCTAATCCTTCCTTGAAGGTTTACCTTACACTCCAGTGAACCAACAGATGAGACTTCAATTCTCTCTGATGCTTACCTCTCTCTGCTGCTTGTAGTTGCTTAACGGCATCACTGAGTCTGGTTTTAAGGGCACTTTTCCTTGCTAGGGCTCCACCCACACGCCTGCTAGTGTCAGCCACTGCTTCATCACTGCCTGTGGAGAAGCAGCAGAAAGAAGTACTAGTGGAGCCAAGATGCCTCGAAAAGGATTCCATTTCAACAAGGAAACTTCTCATTTGTACGATGCAGCCATCTGCAGTATTTGCAGTATTCTGAATACTCTGAACATAGATCAACAATTCTGGAAAGTAGCATTTAAAATTCGAGGTACAGAATTGCAGAACACTTGTAATACTGCTTGTGAGTGACTTAGGATACCATCATGGTTAATTTCTTTGATTGAAACATATAGCCCTGCCGTGACTAATAACACCAAGCAGCACAATTGTTAAAGAGCTGAAAAGAAAAAAATCTCTCTCTCTCTACATATATATGATAACGACTGGTTATAAAAATAATCCTTGTTTTCTTATTTGTTTCAATAAAATTTTAATTGCAATATAACATACATCTAGAAAAAGGCACCCTTTATAAATGCACAGCTTGACAAATGTTCACAAAATGAACACAAAACATAACCAGCATCCAAGTCAAGAAAATAGAAACTTATTACCACCTTTGAAGCTCCCTAGAGCCCTTGTGATGACCCGAAGATAATCACTTTTTTGAATTCTATCTCCATCTGTTTGTGTCTGTTTTTAAACATTATTCAAGAGAGGATATGGTATTATAATCTTTTACATCTGTCTTAATTATTACTATATAGAGCTATAATACACCTTGATAATGTAGTTTGTCTTCCAGCTTTGTTTTTATTCTTCAAGACAGTCTTGGCTATTCTTGGCTTTCCCCTCTCATTTCCATATAAATTCTAGAATATTCAGCTCAGGTACTTTAATTAATACTGAATTAAATCTGTAGATGAATTTGGGAGAATTGTCATTTTTACACATTTTAATCTTCTACTCAATGAATATGGTATTTATTTATCATTTATATATAAATTCTTGTTTAGATCTTCATTTATTTAGATCTTTATGCGTAGCAACCTTAGCTTCTTTTATCAGATTTATTCCTATGTATTTGATGCTATTGCAAACACTGTTATTTTTAAAAGTTAATTTCCCAATGTTGTATGTAAAATTAAACCGGATTTTTACACATTGAATTGGTAATGTAGGGTGTCCTTGTATTGTTTCTAATATTAGTGGAAAAGCATTCAATATTTCCATTTTAATTGCTGAATATTATTTTATTTTTCAGGTTATGGAAGTTTCCTTCTATTCTCAGTTTGCCGAAAGTCTCTTTTAAAAGTCAAAAATCTTTTTTAAAAGTCAAGTTTGTTAAATAACTTTTCTGCATGTAGTGAGATGATCATATGAATTTCTCCTATATCCTATAAATGTGACAAATTACAATTGATTTTTTAAATGTTAAACTATTCTTGAAATCCTAAAATAAACTCAAATTGGTAATCATATATTGCACTTTATAGGTGTGCTAGATTTGATTTGCTAATATATTGATTAGAATTTTTGTATCTCTTTTTGTGAGAGAATTTGGCTTATAATTTTCCTTTTTAATAATATCCTTAAGTGATTCAAGTAACCAAGTTTTGTTGGCTTCATAAAACAAGTTCCGGAGTGCTTTCTTGTTTTCTATTTTCTAGAAGAGCTCGTATAAAAGTGGTGTTATTTCTTCTTTAAATGTTTAAGAATTCACTGGGGCAGCCATCTGAGCCTTGAGATTTCTTTGTGGGTAGGGATCGATTAATGGTTAAATTTATTATACATATGTATGTACATACAGTTCTATCAGATTTTGTATTTGCATCAGTTTTGAGAGTCTTTTGCTTATAAAATTGTTCTTGAAAGCATACTTGTGGCACAGTCACTAGACTGGTTATCTTTGAGCAAATCCCATCAGATCATGATTTAATTACCTCATCATCTGAACTAAAGGATCAACTTTGCCAGTAATTCTTCGTTTTTGTTTGTGCTTTAATTCCAAAGCACTGAGAATTTTCTTTCTTAACAAACAGAAAAATAGTTTTATCACTTCTAATTACACTTTTCTCTTTCTCTCCAATGGGATTGTAAATATACACTCTCTGACGGCACCCCTTTGCTGTTCTATTAGGTAGTCTTGATGTGATTGGTTTAATGTTATCTTTCCCCCCCAAATATGTGTATAATGGGTGGTGGTGTCATGAAGTACAGTTAACCAAATACAAGCACTTCTTTCATATTTTCTCTGGGTAGTGTGAAGAATTTGCATTGCACCCTGCCTCCTTCCTCTTTTCTAATTTCAATTTCCAAACATTATAATACAATGTTTTAGCTCTTATTTTGGGTCTCATGACTGCAAAAACAAAAAAAAATACTACCTGATATACTGAGAAAGAATATATTTAACTCTATATTTGGAGCTCTTGATAAAAAGAGGAGGAAGAAAATCAATTTTGGGCTTGATGTTTATAAGAAGAAATGTTTCATAAGAAGTGTGTTCTATTTGGAATTTACTGACTCGCATAAATACTTTTCATTTTGCAAATGAGTTAAGTAGAAGATTCATTTAAATAGCAGCTTCCTGAGATTATATTGACTATCAACTATTTGATATATAATGAAAAGGAAATTTGGGAAATAAAGATTACTGATCATTGAAAGGAATTTGGAATGAAGAAAAGGTAATCTGAAATTATAATGTAATTCAGTAGATGACTATGGTTTAATTTGAAAACCTGAATGTACATCACAAATGTGTGTATTATGAAAGGAAGACAGTCCTATAAAGTTCTAAGCCACACAGTACTAACTCCCTGTTGTTGTTCCTTTTGCAAATAAATACAGAAAGGGATTTGGTCAAATGAGATCATGAAATAGGTGAACAGGTCTGCAAAATATTCAAACAGGCTAATGCAGAGAGATTTATCAGACATAAAATATGGAACTTTGAAGGGATGTGGGTAGGGATCGATTAATGGTTAAATTTAAAATAGAAAAGTTGCTTTTATGAGGTTCAATAACTCAATAATGACAAGACTGAGAGAATATATTACAAGTTATCAAAAAGAATAAAATATTTAAGTCACTGTGTCATGAAGACTGACACATTCTGATCTTCACAAGAAACAAAAGCAATACATAGATATAGCAACATTTATTTTAAAATATTTTACTGTTAATATTCTAATTCTTCACTACTGATATTCTAATTATTTTCCATAGAGTATGTTCAGGATAGACTTACATAATAAATTAATTAGACATATAATAATTAGACTAGAGAAACAATGACACTTTTTATTGCCTTTGTTTGCCCAGAAAAATAAAATAACAGTTGTTTTATGGGAAATAAATAGTTAAGTATCTGTGTATGAAAAGCAAAGTGCATTTATCTTCTCTATGTAATGGCTCTTTGCAAAAGATAAAGAAAATGCATGGTTAAATGAGATTAATTACTTCAACAAAATTGGGTGAGGTTTTTAGTTTCAAACTTGGCCTTTGTTTTTAGGTGGCAGTTAGAAGTTCGCTAGATGATGAATTTCCAACCTCATTAGTCAATGTTCAAAAATCCTTAGGAATTAGTTCATTATCTCAGAGATGAATAATGTTTAGTGAATTTCTTAGTCCATTCAATTGTTTTTAAGAGTAACTCACAAGATTCAAAATTGTCTAATGCGATTTTGCTTTTATTTTTCCTTCCCTCCCTCACCCTTGGATGTGCATACTTTAGCAGATGCAAACACTGGCCTTTGGAAATGCTTCTTACCATATGCTTGTTAGGTCTGTCCTAAATACAGTAACCTACGTAGAACACAAACTACAAAAAAAAAAAAAAAAAAAAGAAAGAAAAGCAAATAACCAGATGGCTTTGTGGTACCCTGTCATCCTAATTGACTCACAGTGATGACTCGTTCCTTCATGGGAAACATTTTAAAAGGCCTTCGAAATTGTTCAAGAAAGAGGAAATTTTGTGCAATATAGTTTTAGTGTTAAGTGTATTTTAGGACATTTTCCCCTAAAAATTGGTATTTATGGTAAGTTTCTATTAATCAGCCTATTTGATTAGCAGGAAGAGCCACAGTATGTGAGATAGCTATGTGTTTCCATGTAGTTTACTACATAGCAGTTTTTTTTTCAATCACAATTTAAAGTATCAAATCTTTGCTCTTTTGTAACTTGACTCTGAGCAGGAAGTACTGATATGTTATGTAGTTATAATACTATTCTTTAATCCTAGATTTGGAAATCTCTGTCTATGTGTATGAAAGGAGGGAAGCAGCTATAAATTAGAAGGGAGATAAGAAAGTGAAGATATTTACTAGACTCTGCCTTTGCTTGCAGTTCTCTGGCTTGATTGAGGAGGTTCTCACTTTCATCTTTATGGTAAATGATTTGAGTATCAATCCCACTCACCGCCTACAAAGGAATTGAGAGAAGAGGGTAAAAATGACAGCAGAAGAAATCAGCTATTCATAGTTGAAGGATTTAAATGACACAGTTTATCTGCTAAACACCAAGCAAAATTCATTCAGCTTCATTTTCACAGCTTAAAATTAAGGTCAAATATGTGACCATGAGGAAGTAATGCCTTTGCCATTTTCAAGGTAATGTTTTTTTGGGAAAGATTCAGTGAACCTAGAACAAAGCCCTGGCCAAGGCCCCACCAAAGTGCTTGCCACATAGAAGCCACATAATCAATAATTTTGAGTTGAAAAAAATATAAATGAATGCATAAAGTATCTTCTCTATCAGCAGGAACTAATTTTAAATACATATTTTTTTTTTCAGGGACTTTGGCTAAAAAAAATAAACTGTCAAAGGAACTGGCATTTGCTGACTGGACTACAGCACATCTCGAAGAATCTGCAGACTGAAACCTTCAAGGCATTCATGAAATGGTCTTTCCTTAGTTCCCCTGCCCTTTCCACTCTTTCTGCCATTTGGATTTCACACTGGAAGTTCAAGAGATGACATCAGAAAACAGAAAAGCCAGTGGGAAAGGCAAGGTATAAAGAACTTTCAGGGAATACTCACATCATAAATTCGGTCAGTGGTGTTCAAAGCAAATTCTGCTGTTTCATTGGCTTCACTAACATAATTAACAATATTTTCATAGACATTTGATGCATCCAAAGCCTTCTGTACCAGCCCGTTCATATCTGAACTGTGCAACTTCCTGTTAATAAACAAACATTGTTATTTCTCCTTCTTACCTTCTTGGGGAATGGGGCCATGTTTAATGCTTGCTTTTTAAATACTTCTAGGATCACAGATGCTTCCTTCCTGTTATTCAAAGTCACCTAGTGTGGCAAGGTTTTCTTGAGGGTCACACCTCCTCTGCATTCTTCTGTCTTTGCTGAACAGCATTTTGGTTCTCTGACAGCTGCCTGTCTGGCAGTAGCAGCAGGAAAAGGGAATGACGATTTAAAAACAGCCCTCTGCACTTCTTCTAGCAGGAGTTTGTTTATGTGATGGAGGTCAGGCAGAGGAATGAACCCATTATGATGACTACCTAGTGCTTATCCAAATCAGCATTGTTATTTCCTTTCTGTAGAGGAAGCCAAGGCTCTAGCAGAGTATGCAGAGCTTGGCCAGGGCACGTATTGTCAAGGTTTGTTTCACTCCTGAGGCCTGGCTGCATCCTGGGCCTCAGGAGTGAGACAGCCCCAGCCCTTCCTCAGCACACAGCCCCACCTCAGCCCACCCTCACCCCTGCCCTTTCACACCATAGTCTCTGCCTTTGCCCCTCTCTGGCCTGTGTAAGGTTCATCCAACATTTACTGAGTACCCATCACACAGGGTACTTGCACACTTGCACACAGGGGCTAATAATGTGAGATATAACAGGAATAAAATATAGAAATGCTTGGTATACCATGCCTGGCATCTGCTAATCATCAGGGTTTATTATTATACCTACACCATTTCCTGAATTGGGATTTTAAAACTCTATGTGTACCCGCATAATTTATTTTATTGACAAATACTTCTACTGCCTCTGTAATATAAACTCTAACCTCCACTTCCGCAGTTCGTCTAAATCCTTTGTCTTAATTTTATTCAGTCTTAAATCCACCAATTCCTTAGTTTTTTTTCTCAGTCCCAAACATCGATGATTAGTATCATCACCTCATTTGTCAGTAACTTCCAGAAGGTCCTCTGTGACCCAGTATATGACATTGCAGATCCCACACTGGCTCCTGTCTTCAAACCGCCTGACCTGTTGAGCTCAGTAATTGTTCGTCAATCTCCAGCATCCAGTTCCAGTCCCTGTGTGCTCCCTTACAGGGACTTTCTCTATACTTCTTTGGCTACTTCCCTCTCTGTTAACCAAGTCTATAATCATTCTACCCCCTCTACAGAAGGGCTGACTCATCCATTAGGCACAGCGTTTTCATTTTTTTTTTTCAATCAGAAGAAAAAAATGAGGATAACAATAATAATGGTATTAATCTTTATACCAATGCAGACATGAAATAAAGGTTTTACTTTTTCTATGGAGAAAGGAACCCACCAAGGCAAAAGTGTCTAGGGCCTATAGAAGTCATGGGGCTCTGCTCTACAGAGGGGAGTCTAATCTAAATACTCACTACCTGTTCCTCCCCACAACCCCTTCTGAGAAAATGGCCTCAGATAGCAAAATCTGGGGAAGGCAGACCAGAAAACATTTTTTAAAAAAGGGACAAAAGAAACAAAATGTTACAAATATTTATTAATATTTTAAAATTTTGCTGGCGAGAGTGGTAAGATGTACCAAAGAGCATGAAACAAAGCCTTTATTACTTTGCTTTTAATTACTAGGCACAGAACAAGTACTAACTCAGTATTCAAATTAAACATGTGCTATTGAAATGGAAGCTTCTTAATGAATTTTGTTTATCTTTGTTGGAGCATAGCACGTAAATCATTGTGTACACCCAACAGATGTGGAAGGATATTCACCTTTTGAATGAAGATGTCTCTAAGTTGAAATGCTTTCATGAATATATAGTCAGAAATATTCTAAATGCAAAAGGACTTGAGGGTGATTGATATTTTGGATCACGTTTCATGTAAAGCATGTAGTAACTGTCTTAGAATCATGCTGGAACACTGTTTGTTGCAGAGTGGCATTATACACAGAAGTTATATTTTGGAATCCCAATGAATGGGATGTAGGTACAAAATGACAAAAGAATAATGAAGAGAGCCATAAGATGGATCTCAAAAACAACATTCTGCTAATATAGTATATTATCAAAATAGTGTTTTTTCTAAGCTGCATTTTATTGCCGTCATCAAAAGCTCATTTTTCTAGGGCCATGATACCGAGCGGGATATGGCACTGTCTCACCCACTGACACACCAAGATTTTATATGACCTCTCTCTTTCTTTTTTTCTGTCTTCGTAGGAGATTTGGAAGAGTGTTTGAAAATTTTGGCAATCAAGAATAAGAAGGTGATTTATATTTTGAACAGAAGTTAATATTGGTTCTTATTTTATTAATGACCTTTACTGGTCCTTTTTTCCTAGTCTTTCTCTATAATGATCTCATTATTTGCCTATTATTTCAGGGTCATGAATTCAATTCTGATCTTTCAGTACTTTTCAGTTAACATTAATTGAGCGTCCAAGAGGTGTGTGATTCTATTCTAGGTGCTGGGAGGAAAATTGCCAATTGATTTTCTCTTAACAGGTGTTGAAATCAAATAGTTCCTGCTGGGCACTGTGGAGTATTTATCAGAAGTCAGTTATATTGCCAATTCCCGACCAGCTTTACTTAAGACACTTGGGTGTGGAAAGATAATGCTGTCTATGAAATAAATAGGTAATGTTAGAATTAGACCTTCTAAAGGGATCTGATTTATTTGACAATGTTTTATACAGCATTTATGCCCCTAACCAAAACGTCTTTGGTCATCCTACTAAAAATTGTGGAACAGACACCCCCCTCTTCCCGGAACACAGGCCTTTAATATGACAGATTTTTTTTAAATAAAAAAGACCAGCTCCCCCAAACAATTGCAATGAACAATGATGGACTCTCAGATGGACCAACCAACCAACCAACCAACCAACATATCAACACATAAGCATACCCAACCTTAATCAACCTGGTAAAATTGTATCCCAGTAGTTCTGACATATGGAATTGAATAGTAATATTTTATTCACCCCATGTAGATATTTGCATTTCTAAAACCAGGATATTACCTGCTCAATTCATTAGCTTCTTGTTGAAGGTCCTGTGCATGGTCAGTAGCTTCTTGGACTAAATCATGGCTGAGGTTACTTAGGTTAGATAGTTTTACTTGTAGTTCACTTTTGGCTCCATCTATTTCTGCATAAATCCCTGACGCATTCTAAAGAAAAAAAAATTTTAATAAATACATTGAATTTAGAAGAACTTAAAACATTTTTCCTAGGCACCAAAAGATAATCTCTGTTCTTTCTTATTGTGAAGGTCAGTAAATTTCAGTGCAGGACCACATAAGTCTAAAATACTGTAAGTATATGTCTATTTATCCCGCATTGCCAGCTCTTTCTTCTGTATTGATTGCTTCCCTAGCTAGCATTCACAACCCAGAAATGCTCTACCATTTCAGACCTAAAAACTAAACTAAACTAAAACCTTCAATTATCCACACAAGTCCCTAATGTTACTACAATACTTTTCTGCTCTCTTCATAGCAACATATTTCAAAAAATGGAAGTTGTTTATATATGTTGTCTCTATTTTCTCTCACTTTATATTTCCTATTTTGACCTAGTCCTGTCTGATTTCTACTCCATTACTCTACCAAAAGAGAAGTTAACTTAATTACATCTAAGTTACTAAATCTAATGGACACCATTCCGTTTTCATCTGACCTTTCAGTTACCTTTCAGGTGACTGACTACTTCCTAAAAATCACCTTGTAACACAGGCTGTCTTGGTTTTTAATCCAACCGCAGACCTATGATTTTGCTTAAAGATCGTGCAACTGTGTAGACGGATGTTCCTGCAAACCCGTGAGTTTCAGCCTTGGCTGGCCCCTCAATGCTGCAAAGAGATTTGTTCTCCTAGTCACCCAAATAGTGATTCTAAACATTGTCATGATTCCTAAGCCAACACTTCCTTCACCCACCCCCATCTGATTGTAAACAGATCACTTTATTTTCTTTTTTATTTGGAGGTCATAAACTGTTAGTGGGGGACACTTCTTCCACACTTCTGATGTCTCCTCTATATGCAGGGAGCACAGTGAGTGAAACTCCAGACCTCTCTACCCCTTTGCTCACTCTACTCCTATGAGAGGGGAGTGGTTGATTTTGTGGGTAAATTTGGGAAGAATAACTCTATAGGCTCTGCTCAACTCCACCTTTCTTCGTCCTGGGAGCAAGCTGCCAGCAGAAAGCCTGAGTTTTCCTGTGTTCCTCCATGTTAAAACTATTCTGGGCAGAACCCCCATCTAAGCCTTACAGTGTTGCCTGTCTGGGTGGGCACAGCTGCCTAATACTGGAACTGAATGTCAGCTACCCCACTTGGCTAAGAGACCTAAAGCCACGCCTGCTGCTTAGCTGCTTCAGAAATAAGGCAACCTCCTTGGTCTCTGTATTTACTATTTTATTTATGTTTCCACCTGTTTAGAACTTGGGTTCTGGAAAGGGGCACTATTTATTGGTTAACTCCCTCAGAGACTCCAAAACCAATGAACAGGTATTTCCCCAGCTTTTTCAACCAGCCCCAGCCCTTCCCCGCAAACTCTATAGATGTATTTATAGCTACACCTACACAAAAATTTCTCTCCAATTTTAAGAGGAAAAGTGTTCATTTTCTGTATAAAGCATGCTGCCCCATTGTCTTGGTAACCCCGTTATTCATTCTTGCTTTCTAGCTACTGACTCTTCTCAGACATAAACATGCTCAAGTATCTCCCATCAAAAAACAAACAAACAAACAAAAAACCTTATTCTTTCACTTTAGTCTCCCTTCTAGCTTTTTCTCTTGCTTTGACACAGTGCACTTTACAGAAATGTTTCTTGCCAAGATCACCAACACCTGGCCCCAAATCGCCAGATCCACTTGACATTTTCCCATCCTTATTTGCTGGACCCATCTGTGGTTTGCTACAGTGTTGGTCACTGTCTTTGCTTAAAACTCTTTTCTTTTCCTAGCTTCTGTGACTATGCTATCTCCTGGGTCTCCTCTTTCCCTGACCAGGAAAGAGACCGTGAAACTTGGCGTTTGACTCCCAGCCCTTTCCTCTCCCCTGAGTGATCTCACTTCTTTCTCTGAGGGCAGTCTTTGAGTATTCTAATCCATTCTCCACTATCTTGCAGGAAAGGTAATCTTCCTATTAAGAAAATCTGACCATGTTATTTCCCTTCTCAGAATCAGCCAGTTGCTTTGCAGGAATGAGTCCAATTTCTAAGCATGACATCATCAGCTGACCGCTCTTCTCTCACCAATTTCATCAATTCTCATGACTGCCAACCTGCTATATCCCATGGTCTAATCTTGACTAACTGGTTGTTGTTTTAATGCTCCACAATTTTTTCTGGTCTCTTACCTCTGCGTATATTTTCCCTTTCTGGAAAAATTTTCCTTTATTTTCTGTCTAATCTACCCGGAAAGCTCTACTCCTCCTTTCAAATTCAGCTCAAATATCACTTCCTTTTTGAGGCCATCCCTTACCTCCTCAGGATGAGTTAAGTGTTGCCATGTGTTTTTATTATTCATTCATGTGTCAAATGATTGTAATAATTTTAAGTGATTATTTAACTCATCACATCATACAATCCTAGGAGGCAGGAACTGAGTTTAACTTATTTTTGTAATCCCAGAATGTAGCACAAAGGGTTTGTAGTACAAAGGGTTTACTTTTATGGAGGCAGTATTAAACCTCTAGCCATTTTGGTTGGTCATCTGGGGAAAAATACTTTGAAAAAAATGTTTTTAATTGTATAAGTGGAAAATAGACCATGGACATACCACTTTTACTCATTCATTCCATCAACAAATATTCCCTGTGTGCTCATTACGGACCAGGAACTCTTTTAGGAGGTAGAATACCTTTGAACACAGTCTCCACTTTCAAGGAATTTACAGTTTAGTGGGAGAGATACAGATAATAAACAAGTGATCAAACAAGCAAACAAGCTAATTTCAGGGAGTAAAAGACATTTTGAATAACATATGACAGGTGGGGTGGGATGAGGAGTGAGTGGGGTAAGGGGTTCATTTGGATGTCAGGGTCATAAGGACACCAGCCATTTGAAGATCTGAGGGCAGCAGGTGCAGAAATCCTGAGGCAGGAAATAAGTATGGTATATTTGAAAAATAGAGAGGAGTTTGTTGGGCTGGAGTGCAGTGAGTGAGAAGAGAGTTGCGTATGTGGTCAGAAAAGTGGGTCTGAGCTGGGTCATGTAGGGTCTCATGGGCCATGACAAAATGAGCTTGTTTGTTACTTTAAGTGCCACCGGGGAGTGTCTATAGTAGAAATAATGTTGGTTATGTTTTTAAAGGATTGTTCTGCTACTGCATAAAGAGTATGTCTTGAAGGACAAGAGTGGAGACAGTTGGATCAGCTAGGAGGCTCTGGTGGCAATTTAAACTGTAGATGAGGTGACTTGGACCAAAGAGCAGCAGTAGAGACAAGGAAAGTGGTCAGAAATCAAGATTCAAGGCCTGGTGTGGTGGCTCACGCCTGTAATCCCAGCACTCTGGGATGCCAAGGCAGGTGGATCATCTGAGGTCAGGAGTTCGAGACCAGCCTGGTCAACATGGTGAAAATCCATCTCTACTAAAAATACAAAAAATTAGCCAGGCATGGTGGTGGACGCCTGTAATCCCAGCTACTCGGGAGGCTGAGGCAGGAGAACTGCTTGAACCCAGGAGGCAGAGGTTGCAGTGAGCCGAGATCACTCCATTGCACTCCAGCCTGGGCAACAAGGATGAAGCCACGTCTCAAAAAAAAAAAAAAAAAAAAAAATGAATAAATTAAATAAATAAAATAAAAAGAAACAAAGAAATCAAGATTCATTTTAGAGATAAGGAGAAAGGAGAAAGCAGTAGTGACTCTGGAGTTTTGATTTGAGCAATTGGGTTGTGCCATTTATTGAGATGGAGAAGACTGGGGAAGGAGTGGGTTTTATTTAAGACATGTCAAGTTTGACATGTCTATTATTAATACATCATAGATGAGACTGTGACTTTATTACAATCGTACTGAGTTCTGACTTGAAAATGTCAAGTAAGCACTCGGATATAGGAGTTTGGAACTCCGTGGAGGTGTCATAGCTGGAGGTATAATTGTGTATTCATCGGTGTGTAATTGTTCTTTAAAGCCAAGGGAGTCAATGAGATCAGCTAGGGAGAGAGTATAGGTAGAAAAGAAGGCCTAGGACCACACACAGAGCCATTCATTATCCAGAGCAGAGATCAACATGGCCCAGTGTCAAGTGCAGCTCAAATCTTTTTTTTTTTTTTTTTTTTTTGAGACAGGGTCTCACCTTGTCACCCAGGCTGGAGTGCAGAGGCACCATCACGGCTCACTGCAGCCTGCACTTCCCGGGCTCAAGTGATCCTCCCATCTCAGCCTCCTGAGCAGCTGGGACTGTAGGCTGCACCACCACGCCTAGCTATTTAAAAAAATTTTTTTCTTTTTTTGTAGAGAGGGGGGTCTCACTATGTTGCCCAGGCTGGTCTTGAACTCCTGGGTTCAAGCACTTTCCCCCACCTTGGCCTCCCAGAGTGCTGGGATTAGAGGCGTGAGCCACTGCACCAAACCAAAGCCTGTTGAGCTGAGAATATATCTTACATATTTAAGCGGTTGTAAAAAAAAAATTAAAAACAAACAAAAACCAGAAAAAATAAGAGACAGTGGTTGTACGTGGCCTGCAGAGCCTAAAATATTGACCACTTAGAGGGTGTGCAGAGGCGAGGCTAGCAAAGGGGGCTGGGAAGAAACCGCTAGCCAGGGTAGAGGCCATGAGCGGTACCAGAGCAGCCAGGACAAGGGCGCCACCTGGTGTTTAGAGTAGGGAGGGCTGAGAAAGCCCGGGAGAGACCGGCGATCCCGGTTTTGGCTACAGGCGGGTCGCTGGTGACCTGGACAGGAACAGTCTCAGTGAAGGGGATGGAACCCCCTTCAGAAACGGCCGAGTATAGGGGACAGTGGGAGATTGGGAGGTAGAAACAGCAATGATAAGTCACTCGAGACATTTTGCTGTGAAGCTGAGCAGAATGGTAGGGCAGAAGTTAGAGGGGATGCAAGCTTTATAAAAGATTTTTTTTACAGGGCTTTTTTCTTTTTGATATTTAAAAGATAGGAGATAGTACAGCACGTTTGTATGCTGATGGTAATGACTAGGTAAAGAATGAGAACGGGATGATCCAGAAGAAAGGGCATAACTTGAGGAGTGAAACCCTGCAACCTGTTTTCAAGGTGAGGAAGGATGGGGTTCGGAGCACAGGGAGGGGCCGGGCAGGAGAAGGAATGCTTACAACGGAGGGGAGGCAGAGGTGTGGGCGCAGATGAAGGCGGGCCGGCGGATCTGGGGAGGAAGGATGAAGGGAGTTCTCTTCTCTTTGTTTCTAATTTTTCAGAAAGCAGGAAGCCAAGTCACCAGGCAGAACTGATAGCATGGGAAGTGGGTTCCCACCAGTCGCATGCAGCTGCTCTGGTATGGCCATGGTGCTGGGGATGAGTCAGAAATCTCAGGTAGGTACAACAGAGGAACAGGCAGATATGGTAGTTAAGGGTATTTTGAAAGAATGATTATATTTGATAATTTGAGCTGCTTAAGGAGGGAAGAAAGGACATGAGAGGGGTAGGGTTAAAAAGGCAGGGAGGTCTCCATGTGGCCAGAGAATTACTGGAGTGGGCGTTCTAGAGTAAGTGAGATAGGAGATGGTGCTCTGGGAGGGAGGCGCTTGAAACTAGGGTTTGGGAGGAGGTACTGTTACTGAGGACAAGATCTGGGTATGGCCATAGGTGGGAAAACAGAGGTGGACTGGAGGATAAGCTTGCTGGAAAGGGCAAGTTCAAGGAGCTGGAGGTCAGAGAGTCGGTGACTTCATCCATATGGATTTTGCTGTCACCAAGGAGAGTGATGGGAGTCAGGTTGGAGAGAAAGACAGTTTGGTGCTGAAGTAGTCAAAGGACAATCAAATGACCTTAAAGTGATATCTTTCGAAAGGTAATAAAAATGAACTAAGAGTAATTTCATGATAGTTCGGTTCACTGCATTTTATTGGAAATTTTCTACTTTTACAAAATGTGACTTTTATTGATTTTGAATGCCAGATTTATCAAACACAACTTTATGAGTGAAGAGTGAGTAGGATGGATCGAGAGCAGCATTTTCAATAGAACTCTCTGCAAGAAGTTCCACTATATTCAGTGGCACAATGCCTGTTTCTGCACAATGCTTGTGCCACTGAATATAGTAGCTGCTAGCTATGTGGCTGCTGAGGACTTGAAAAGTGGCTAATGTGACTGAAGAATTAAAATTTTAATTTTATTTAATTTTAAGTAATTTAAATTTAAGTAGTCATATGTGGCTGGTGGCCATCGTACAGTGCAAGAAACTAAAACATTCAGTCATCTGATCTTTATAATGCCTGCTCACTGGTTAGATATGAATTTATTATTATTCTGTGACACTGAGCTGCTGTTGTAACCTGCCGGAAATACAAACCTGAACAAGTCACGTGCGTCCTTACCTTTATTATATCATCAAGTTCTGAAAGAGTTAGACGAGGTGTTGTCAGAGAGTCCGCAGATGTGCTCAGAGACATGTTCACCACTTCCATTTGTTCCCTCACTCTTTCCTGTTGTTTCTGCGGGAAGGAAGAGTAAGGGAGAGTGAAGTGAATATGTCTTTAGGGAAAGCGTTGGGGAGAGCAGTAAATGTCAACTTGCTCTCTTTGAACTCAGACAAATCTGGGTTCATATCCCAGCTCCATCCTTGCTGTGTGCCTTTGGGGAATGCTACCTGTTTGATGCTGCTTTCTCATTTATAATACGGAGATAACAACAGTAAGAATCTTGGGAGATTAGATGCACGGAGGATTATTATAACACCGTCATTTCAAAGAGAGCTAGCGCCTTAGAGAGGGCATTTGTCTCTTTTCCCCAGAATATAAAAGAGGACTATGGAGAAAGGATTGAACGCAGGCTCTATATTTGCAGTGATTGGAATATGAATTAATTCAAAAAGTATTTATCATGTGCCAGCCTTGGGCCTGACACAAACAGCCCATTTGGACAGGAACAGAGAATATACAAAAATAATCTTAATTAATGTCCTTTTAAAAATTAAAAATGGCCCTACTATTAAAGCATCAAATTTTAATCTTGCTTCATACCTCTCAGAGCTCTTTATTGTAAATGCTCAGATGTTTTGAGAAGGGAAAGTAAATACTAATACATGTCTTGATGAGTACTTTAATTTCTACCTTCACTTTTAGGTTCTAGAGGCACGGACATTGTGATTCTGAAGAAATATTATGGGGCTTCCAATGAGTTTAGAGTTTGAAAGAAACATAGAAACTTTAGGAGGGAAAAGTAAAAGACTCATTTTACAATTTGAGTGAAAAATGAGTTGAAATTACCTTAGAAATAGT
The DNA here is from genome assembly GCF_029289425.2 of Pan paniscus. NCBI lineage: Eukaryota > Metazoa > Chordata > Mammalia > Primates > Hominidae > Pan > Pan paniscus. The sequence continues at coordinate 132,183,175 of NC_073254.2, forward strand.
AACAAGTCAGAGTTGAAATATACATTATAGTGTAATCTAGAATATCATAGAAATAATTATAGAAGCCTAGATAGAGAAGGAAATACTTCAAAGCTTTTTAAGTTCATCTTAATGTCCTTTCTTACTCCCTGCAGTATTTCCTGACTTAGAGAAAAGGAAGAATGGAACCCATCTTCTCCAGATATGTTGTTATGGGGTAAGTGTAGGTCTAGAGACAGAAAAGAATCACATTTGAACATCCTCTTAATGCAAGAACATTTTTAAAGAATCAATTTCCCCTGAATATCCATCAAGCCTAATACAGTGTGACTATCTGAGATCAATTATTTTATCTTTACAAAGACTGGGAGTTATACAGCAAAAGCAATACTGTAAAATATGTGTATTAAAATATGTAAAAGAAGGGAGTTGAAAAAAGGTTGGTATTATTTACCTCTCACAGAACTGTTTTCCTTTTACAGTGTTCTTTACCCCTTCTGTAAGTTCTCTCTGGGTGACTGCGGGAGAACACTGCTAACACCCTGAAGTCAGAGACAAACTTCAAAGCTGTGTGCTAATAGCACTGTATAAAGCTTATTTGCAGTAGATGAAAAACAATATGCTTCAAGTTAATGAGTTTCTCCCACTTACCATATATAGCATTAGACAGAAATGAATAAAATTAGCTTTGAAACAAATAAAGATATTTCCACAGAAAAGTGGTCAACTTGAACAAAGTAAAATGTTGAAAACTGATAATTATGAAAATGACACAATTGTCACTATTCAGCATGCTTCATTGTGCATATTACATATGCAAAAAAATAGAAAAAGTTCCATGGTCAACAACAACAACAACAACAGCAACAACAACAAAAACAAAAAAAACAGTCCTGGGAAGGTAAAGCTTGTGTAAATAATAATCCCTAAACAGTGCTTTTGAAGGAGTATTTTACTTACTTTTAAACTATACAATCTCATGTTCATCTGATAAGATTTTAATCATTCTGTTACCCTTTGGAGATAGAGGTAAGATGACAAAATAATGTAATTGCTAGTTGTATGGCTACTGTTGGTACATGTCAAAATGATTAAGCTCTGTGGGTACTTTTTTGGTTTTGTATGATAACTGAAAGTTGGGGATTATTCTTTTCTAGCACATGCTGTAGGTGTAATAGTGAAATGTAAAATTAAAACAATTAAATTTGGGCCGGGTGTGGTGGCACATGCCTGTAATCCCAGCTACTTGGGAGGCTGAGGCAACAGAATTGCTTGAACCCAGGAGGTGGAGGTTGTGGTGAGCTAAGATTGTGCCACTGTACTCCAGCCTGGGTGACAGAGTAAGACTGTGTCTCAAAACAACAACAACAAACCCACTTAAGTTTGTTTTCTAAAACACAGAGTCAAATTCCAGTAAGGTCAGATCCATTCAAATCTATTTGTCGTAGGAAAGACTATAAATAAAACATTGGATTTTAAATTTTGTTGGAAGGAATTAAAATTTCATGATATTTTGCAAAAGTATGCAAAAGAATGATGAAAGTAGTGTTTAGTAATTTAGAAGTCCAAGTTAATATGAAATAAATAAGAGTATTTGTGATCATGAAGAACCAGCGTACATAAATCAAATCTGTATTACTTGACAGTGCTCCAAGCATTTGTCCATCCATCTGTTCATCAACAGATGTAACAAATGCAAGTTATCATGTTTGGTGCTAGGAAGATACAATTTGTGCAAGGCCGGAGTGCTGCCCTTGGATGCTCACGGTCTAGTGGGGTTAGACTAGATGCATACCATCACACACACACATACACACACACACACACACACACACACACACACACACAGAGTTATGCATTCAGCAATCAAGAGTGACTCCACCAGGCGCGGTGGCTCACGCCTGTAATCCCAGCACTTTGGGAGGCCGAGGAGGGCAGATCACAAGGTCAGGAGATGGAGACCATCCTGGCTAACACGGTGAAACCCCATCTCTACTAAAAATACAAAAAATTAGCCGGGCGTGGTGGCGGGTGCCTGTAGTCCCAGCTACTCGGGAGGCTGAGACAGGAGAATGGCGTGAACCTGGGAGGCAGAGCTTTCAGTGAGCTGAGATCACGCCACTGCACTCCAGCCTGGGCAACAGAGCGAGACTCCATCTCAAAAAAAAAAAAGGAGTGACTCCTAGACAGGAACATAGAAGAATATATGCTTAGTGTGATGAAGCCTGGTGATCATTCCAGTGATACAACCAATGGCTGCACCAGTAGAGAGGAAGGAAGGACTCCTTCTGGCAGCTAGTGTTCTTTTTTTTTTTTTTTTTGAGGTGGAGTTTCACTCTTGTCACTCAGACTAGAGTGCAATGGCACAATCTTAGCTCACTGCAACCGCTGCCTCCCGGATTCAAGCAATTCTCCTGTCTCAGCCTCCCAAGTAGCTGGTATTACAGGTGCCCACCACCATGCCCAGCTAATTTTTGTATTTTTAGTAGAGACAGGGTTTCACCATGTTGACTGGGCTGATCTTGAACTCCTGACCTCAGGTGATCCACCTGCCTTGGCCTCCCAAAGTGCAGGGATTACAGGCGTGAGCCACCGAGCCAGCGTTCTTAACCCAGGGTTAAGGTGGACTACCTGAACTTGCCTGTCAATCTTATACATGCGAACAAGTGCACATTTTTCTCATGGCAGGGATATATATGTGTGTGTGTGCATGTGTGTCTGTGTGTGTGTCTGTGTGCCTGCATATTCCATAGTTTTCACTGAATTCTCAAAAGGATATAAGACTGCAGGAACCACTGGACTCGAATGAGTAGGCGAGGCACTCTACAGAGGGAGACACTTAACCTGGCTTAAAGGCTAGACAGAAGTACTCATGGATGAGAGAGATGAGCAAAGGAGACACCATGAGCAAAGGCAATAAGAAGAAAATGTGCATGGTCTCCAGTGGCTATGAGGCAGAGTTTGTAGGAAAGTCAAGAAATTCACTGGAACAGTAGGTGGACTCAGACCATGGGTGGCTGAGGAATATACCTTTCTTAAGTAGGAAGCCACTGAAGGCATTTGATGAAGGTTGGTTACATAGTTTCTATACATTTAGAGATACCTTGAAGTCGAATCTGGCAGTAATCTCAAGGGGAGAGAAGCTGGGACCCTAGGCAGGGGGCAGACCAAAATATCCACAAGTGAGACACAAAGGAATGGAGAAATCACTGGAGAACCCAGAGCAGGAGGGGCTGACTTAGACCCTGGGGACTTGGAGGGGAGAGGAGAACCCTGGACAAGAATGAGAAAGAATGAGAAAATAGGAAAGGAAACTGGAGGAAAAAAGGTGTTGGTTTTCAGCAGGAAATAGCAAGGCTAATCCACGTGGCTATTCCTGCAGACAGACACAAATATGAAAGTTGTGCTGTGGGGCTCAGTTTTGAATAAGGATGCAGACCCACAAATAAATCCCTTTTAAGGACTGAAGCAGTGAGATTGGGTGAAGACACTGAGGGAAGAGATGGGGGCAAAAGGGGTGCAACTGTGGCTAATGCCAGATCCAAAGATCAGGAAGAGGAAGGAGAACCGAGGTGGAGCAGGGCTTTCAAATTCCTCAACACTATGCTGTTCCCTTCCTGAAATCTTGCTCATGCTGTTCATTTGTACGCAGTAGAAGGGTTTGTTTGGTAAAGTTAAAATGAGCACTACCATCTGTCTGAATCAAAAATGCCAAATTTTTGGTAGCCATATGCATGAAGTTAAAAAAAATCTGTATAAGTTTATTTAAAAGCTATTCTGGCATTCATTCACTTTTAGAACTGAAGTCTCTTCATATAGGCAACACTGTCCTCTTGCTTATTACATTTACAAAGTCCACTGTGTTCTGCACACACCCTGACATTTACCAACCACCAGCAAATCGGCTGGTTTGTGCCTATGCAGATACTTTGGTTCTCAGTTCATTGACTGTGTGCTCCCCTTCCTGATTATACAATTTACAAAGGACTTTTGGAGGTAAGATCTATTCCTAAAAATAAATCAGAAGAGAATGGAACATGTTAACACACAACATATGTGTTCTCTAGCACAAGGCTATGTAGAAGACAAAGCACTTGGCTGAGATCGAGAACTCACAGTCTAAAATGAGAACCAAATACAGTTTATCACTATCGGTAGTATTAATAATAGGTCTTGCTTTTTTCTCAGCAATAAACATTACTCCCTGTGGCTAAGGGCACAGCTGTGGTCTGGATGGGGTCTCCTGCAGGCCATTGCTTGCCCTTGTCCTACCAGGACCAGTCTGGGTTGGCAGGTCCACTTCTCATTTCAGGGCTTGCAGTACGGAACATAGTTCTGGGTCTTCACTGGTGAACCCTGAGAATTGTTGCATGAGGTTGCAGTGTTGTTTCTGTCTTACTTAAATGCTCTTAATCTTCTTTGGGAGTAGAATAGTGTTATCCTGCAGGCTAGGGGTATGGGCTTAAATCTTTCAGGATCAGAAGAATCACTTATTACTTAGCACTGAAAATGCATCTTCAATAAACTTGGGCACAATCTGACAAAACTACAGGATCCCCAAATTGGAAAGTCCTTAAGGTTTTCATTACATCAACCCAGTTTTTACTGAGTTGTTACTTTGTGTCAGGCATTGTGCTAAATGCTCCATGATTCAAAGATAAAGAAGACAGATTCCCTTACTTTTTGGAGCCCTGAGTTCAGTGGGGAAGACAGATTCATTAGCAGATGATCACAATTCAGAAACAGAGCTGTGCAAGACATGTTATGGGATTGGAGTATAGGGTAGGTCTCCTGGAGGAAGTAATGCCTGAGGTAAGACTTAAAGGATGAGTGAGGTTAGCCAGATGAGTAGAAAAGAAAAAGCAGTTTCCATTCCAGGCAGGTGAGATTACTGGTTGTGTGATATTGCCTGAACCTAATGGGTGAGGCAGAGAACAGTAAGAGGTGAGGCTGAGGAGGCTGGTAGGGTCAGATCAGAGGGAGTCCTGAATGCCACGTGAAAGAGCATAGGCTGTCCACAGGATAGTGTCTTTCAGAGGTTAACAGAGAATTGTACGTTGCAACCTGGTACACATATATAAGGCAGAACCGTGATGAAACCACACCTTACTATATATGTGTACTTTGATATTTTCTATTCCCTTGATTTCATTTCCTTTTATCTGTCTCTCTTTTTTTTTTTTAAACTACTGGTTACAACCCATGAAACTTATTTTCTAACCCGCGAAATGGCTCACAAGTTGCAGCGTCAAAAGCACTGTTATAGGTGATGAGGAGAAATGAGAGGATTGATAAGCACATGCAGTTGCAGTCAGACTGTGACTAAGGTGAGCTGCTCTGGCAGGGTGGAGAGGATGTCTTGGAAGGACGCAAGAATGGAGGAGAGAGAAGGGGAGACTGTTTTGGTTGAGAAACAATGAAAGCCAGAACTAGAGAAGTTGTAGAGGAATGGAAAAGAAGGAAGAGAGCTAAAACATGTCAGATAGTAAACCTGGGAGGAACCTGTGGTTGACTGGATGTGGAGGAGGGAAAGGGGGACACTTCAAGGGTAAGGAGAGTCCCAGCGACTATCTTAAAACAGTATTTTGTGTTATACTTTTATTGTATAAGATAATCATGCATTCATTTAGCAAAAAAAAAAAAAGTTATCCCAACCGTATTATTCTAAAAAATATTGGCTAGGGGTTTGCTCCCATTAGCAAATAGTGGTGATGAGTGTAATTAACTTTTACGGAAGAAATTTTACAAGGATTCTTAGTGAGGGGTAATGATGGCTGAAAATCAGGCTAGAGAGCCTAGTTTAAGTGGCTTTTGCCAGCCACAATAGTACATAACTGAATTCGTGAATTTGCTCATAATTGGTTTCTATTTGTTCACAGTATTCTTTTCTCCCTAATCTTTTAAAATATGTTTGAACATGCATGTGTCATCCTATCAAAAGATGGCCCCTCTTGACGCTGGCGGCTGTGAATACATGCATTGCTTGAAGCAGACACATGACCACTACCAGTTCTCAGCTCTGTAGGTGTGGGCATGCACAAATTCTGGCCCCATGAGATGACCATCTTTGCAAGCTATGATCACATCTGGGAATCCTCCTCACCTTCCTCTTTGCATTTGCATGGCCTTGGCAATTAGTCTCCTTATCCCTGCAGCTGCTGACGAGCCAGACTGTGAGATTTGCTTATCGTGCCTTTCCAAAAATTATGCATACCCAGAACACATGGTTTTGAGATGCTTTGGCCTTCTAGTGCTCTCAGTATAAAAAAAGCTATGCATTGCTTACCCACTTGCAAGAACAACAGATCCATACACATGGACACAAGCATCAGAACTACTGCGTTCTTATCAAAGCAAGAACTAGACAATTATCCTAGTTTCAACTTGATTTTAGGAACACACAAGTTAGTAATTTATAGCACCAAAAAACACACCAATATTTTAAAATATAAGTATTTAACTATACCAATATTTTAAAAAAATTTATATCAACAGCCCCTTCTTGGTGTACCATCACACTGCTGATGCTGAAATGCATTGATGGTGAGTGTCCGCTGTACCTCATGGTCCCGCTGCCTGGCTGCTGTGGCCCTGTTCATGTCTTCGGCATCCCTGACATGGTTAAGGGCCTGGTCAAGTGCTTCCTGGAGATCTGACAACTTAGCATTGTAGTCATCCAGCTGCTCCAGGACAACAGGAAACAGAGTGCGGGTCTCATTGTGCAGCCGCTGCCAGCTCTCAGCCTGGCTCAGTACTGGGAAGAAATGGAGATAAAGGCTCAGTGTGGCTTTCTCCTGTTCGCTTCCATTCCTCCCAGCATTTTGCAAAGTTGCAAAATTCTCAGGCCATGCCTTCTTTAGCAATGGAGATTGAAGCTATTGTTCACAAAATTAGCTCCACCTTTTAGATTTGAAGTAAAAAATGCTACTTTTTAGGGTTTGGGAGTCCCTGGATAACTGTCAGTTGAAAGAAGGGTTTGATTAGTTTTCCCACAGAGGTTGTGCTTTTTGTGAAAACCATATCATTATACTATGCTTATTATTATCCAGATTATTAATAATTTTACTGTATAAAGGGGACTTGGGTATAGTATGGTTTTTACTATTAAAAATAACCAAACTTATCTTGTCGGTAATAAGGCAAAATGATGTTCATAACCACTCATTTTCTGTAGTTTCTCTAGGCAACTGTTTTTAGTTAGCTCCACTGGGTCAAATCCAAACCATGATTTTGGTGGAAAAAAGATTAAATGGCAATGACATGATATTCTTAAACTTTGCATGTGTCTTTTATTCTCTGCTCAAAGGCACATGTGTTGAATATGTTGAATATGTTAATTTCTGTTTTCTTCAGGGAATATTAGCTTGTCTTGTTGAGATTTTCTTCCATCACTGTAAGCAGAACACAAAAGTTCCTGGCTGAGTATAGAAAGTGTTGGAAAATGCATTCTAGGTGGAAGGAGGCTGAGTGGGAGACATGATTGGTCCCACTTCTCCAGGGAAGTCTTGTTAAATTCCACAGGAGGTGACAAGCTTGGAAACATCTGGCATTGACTGACATCTGAGCTCTAGCCTTTCTGAGTCTGACTCAGAACTGGGGCCTGAGATTCTTCTTTGGTTCTTACTGTTTCTAAGACTTTACATATTTGCCACCATAATAAACCTGTATGTCAGTAATGTCTTTCTACAGTATCCACAATAATTATTAGCAGAAGTTGACAGTGACAGTTGTAGGAAAACGACCTACTGCCCTTTATCCCTTTTTGTGTCATTAGTCCCTTTGTAATCTAATGAAGCCTTCAGACTGCTTCTTAGAGTGTGTTCTAAAATGCATACAATAAAATATATAGAAATTAAAAGGAGACTAATATATTTAAAAACCAAATGTAATATAATAATGTATATGCTTCTTTACTAATCCCTTAACTAACAAGATCTAAAGGTGGATCTAATAGTTACCATAATTTTGAGTTATTGGTGAATTTAAATAGTGTCATGAGATATCAGCAGCAGCTAAAATATAATATGCAAATCTGTGATTTCTTCCATTGATTGTGTAGATTAAACCAATTGTTTGCAGCTCTTCCAATCAAGAGTGGAGTCTATCTCTCTACTCCTTGAGTCTGGGCTGGTCTTGATCAGTAAAATGGATATGACATTGCTGAGCTCCAAGCCTAGGCTTAAGAGACCGTGTGCTTTTCATTCTTGCTCTCTTAAAGCTGCCGTTATGTGAACAACCTGGACTAGCCTTGTTGAGTTAAGACCCCACATGGAGGGAGAGGCCCAGCCTTCCCGGCCAGCCCCAGACATCTGAGTGAGCTCAACCAATATATGTCACATGGAGCAGAGATGAGCTGTCCAGGTTGAATCCAGCCTGAATTGCCAACCCATGAAAGCATGAGCAATAAATGGTTATTGTTTTAAATGAATACATTTGGGGTGGTTTTTGTTTTGTTTTGTTTTGGGACAGAGTCTCACTCTGTCACCAGGCTGGAGTGCAGTGTGCAATCTCGGCTCACTGCAACCTCTGCCTCCCGGGTTCAAGCGACTCTCCTGCCTCAGCCTCCCTAGTAGCTGGGACTACAGGCACATGCCACCACGCCCAGCTATTTTTTGTATTTTTAGTAGAGATGGGGTTTCACCACACTGGCCAGGCTGGTCTCGAACTCCTGACCTTGTGATCCACCCACCTTGGCCTCCCAAAGTGCTGGGATTACAGGCATGAGCCACCACGCCCAGCCTGGGCCTTGTTATAACAGCAATTGATAACTGATACAGTGATCAAGTGATAGATTCAATAATACTACTGTGGTTTGGTGCCTACACTCATTGCTGAAGGAAATGTTAAATTTCCACTGGAGGCTAAAAGATATTAAAGTCATTCATGGTCTTCACAACATGAATGTTTCTGGGCTTGTAGCATTCCTGCCTTCTCAATAAAATTTCTTTAAGTGTAGTTCTGGGAATTGGTTTCCTTTAGTCTTCCTTCTACTGTTTTATACGTTTTTCACCAACTGCTATAGATTCCTTGTGGCATCTCAGTTGTTTCTCAGGGGCTCAGAATTGGGCCTGAATCTAAAAATCTTGGTTATAAAGTCAAGTTGTCCTGAATGATTCCCTGTGGCCACATGTAGATTCTAAATAGTTCTGAACACTGGAAATTGGTTGCTTTGATTATATGTTGCCCTAGGTTTAATGTCTGCTATTGGACCCACAAAGAGGACAAACGTGCTGGGTCAGCTATGAGAGGAATACACCTACGTTCGTAAGCCTCATCTGCCTCCTCATCCACGAGTTCCCGTTGGGTGAAAAATGGTTGACGGCTTCTAATCTCTTCAAGCATCTTCTGGGCCAACACCAGCTTCTCAGAGATTTCCTTGGGGCTAAGTTCATGCTCTTCCCCATAATAGAGCATCTTGTTGTTGATCTCTGAAAGGAAGAACATGGTGAAACAAGGCAGCAGGGAGAGATGACCAGGCACTAGAAATGCAAGGGAGCAAGGGCTGTGGGCAAAGGGCAGGGCTGGTCCTGAAATGGAAAGAGAGACTCATTCAAAAGCAGCGTGCTAGTGTTCATGCTGTGAATCCCAGCGAGCATGGAAGCTCATCATCTATTCCACGAAGGAGAAAGACACGAGGAAACCATTCTTCTCTGCTTCCCATGCGGGGTCTTCAGAATGGGAACTGGCTAATGCAAAGCCTGCTCTGCTCTCATCCTCATCTGGTTTCCACAGTGATTTGAGAATGCTAATATTTAGCGTTAAATATTGTAACTTGATATTCAAGGCATCCAAATCTACAGTCTTTGATCAGCCTTTTATAACATACTTAACTTGGAGAAAATGCTCAGAGATCACTCCTGTCATGGGTGAGATTATTAATGTGTGGAGTTATTAATTGTATTTTAGACAAAGATTTGATCAAAGCTTTAAGCCAAAATGAGAGCATATTGATAGCTGTCCAAATGAGTCTTTCAAACTATTTCACAGGCTAAATACAAAATGAGGGTTTGTTATAATATGATGTGAGCTTTTGCTCATTAATAGTTATTTTTTGGCAGTTGCTGTTTGCCTTCTAGAGCGTGACTACTCTAGGTCATTTTCACCCCACTTCCATAAGTCAGGTGGAGAATTTTAGAACTGGAGGGACCACTGAGGCTCAAAGGGATTAGGTGACCTGTCTAAATATTAGCAGACTGAAATACTTCTTTGAATCCCTCATTCCTACTACATATGATGAGAAGGAAGGTATGTAATTGTCACCTTGTTCTACTGCAGCTCCAAGAGGAAGCATTTTATCTTGCTGGCATAAATGAAATTGCGTGTCTGTGGTTTACTATGATCTATGTGGTTGACCAGACAAGATGGGTAAACAAACATTGGTGTCACATAAATCATACCAGGATAAGGGGTTGTATTTTATGTGGATAATAGCTTGAAGGTCACCAGCGGTTATTTTAGAGATGGTTGGGAATAAGGAATGACATATAATTGGTGTCTTACAGCATTCCAGAATTATATAAAGGGATTAAACATCCACTCCTCAAGTAAAGTCTAAAATATTAACCTGCGAAATAAACTAAATGTAAATATTTTTTCCTCAGCTCTAGCACTTGTGATGCTGAATTCTTTGGCATTTTGGTGCAAGTCTTATATTTATAATTTTGGCCTGTTTTAGTTTAGCTACTTGCAGTATAGATTAGAAAAGGGAAATACAGACAATAGTATTTTTGCCTTTGGTTTTTGGAGACGATTCACACATTATTTTAAAAATTTAAAAGTTGTTAGAAGTTATTGTTTCTCATTTACATTTCCTTTGCATTTTTTCATCTTTTCCCATGCTTAAAGGATCAAATCAGAGGGTTCAGATCCTTTGCAAATGAAACACTTTTGAATCAAAACATGGGTTATAATAGCAAAGGTGAATTATTTTCTCTGAATGGCTTACTAGGGTCCTGGCATTTGCTGCCTAAAGAGGCATTTATTTCTTAGTTGGATAAGGTCATGTTATCTTCTAGGTTCAATCTTACTTTTTGAACAAATCAATAGTAACTCTAAAATGCTATAGAAAAAGAATATTTTGTCGGGAAACTCAAAAATATGAGCCATGAGAGAGTATGTGAGTGAGGAGTGTTTGGATTGCATGTCATTTGCTTTTATTGTTTATAATAGACATCAAAGGAAACATGACAAATGATTAATCTTGCTTTTATGTATCCCTTTGCATGCAATATGCCCCAGTATAAAGACATGAATCTTCCACTGTGGGTCCCTTTATTGCTACTGTGCCCTGGGATGCACTTGGTGTTGTCATCCAGCCCTTAATATATAGTATAATAAAAACTATGGAAATGCAGATACTGGATCTTAGCAAACTCTCACCCAAGGAAATCTTCTTTATCCTATAACAGATGAAATCTGCTGTTTTCTGCTGGTAAATTGAAGGCCAACTATTAGTGCACTATTAAAATAGTCTTCAAGATTATCCTGCATGTATTGGAAGTGAGAGCACAAATTAAGCAAACCTCCAAGAGGGAAGGTGCAATCATTCACAATGCTTTAGGACAAAGAAATCTCCCACAGCCCCGCTCCTTTTCTTCTGGGTTGGGGCCCAAGCATGTTGCCTGATTGGCCTTTGGGAAAGCCCATCATAGAAAGAGCTTGTGATGATTTGGGTCAACTGATAGTTTACTGACATTCTAAAGGCAATGTTTTCTCTGCAAATAACTGAGAAAAATCTGTGACTCCTACTCAACTCTTGCATTTTAGAGACACCATAGCATGCAATCTCCTCTGTCAGAAGGTTATTCTGTGAAATGCCTAAAAAGGGAATGATTTTATACATTGATTATTGAACATCAACAGATAGTAAGTAGGGATGAGTGCTCAGAAATTCCAGATAAACAAACTTGAAATGAAGACCTTATACAAGTTTAAACCTATAATACTGTACCAACAAGTTCCTGGCACACAGCAAACACTTAACAGTAGCCATTATGCCTACTGATGTTAATAACATAAATGTTTCCTTGATATTAAACCGAACCAGAAGAGAATATATTTACCTTGGATTTTATCCCTCATATCATGGGCTTGCTCTACCAGCTGACTTGCGTGGTTAATGGTGTCCATGCTTTCCTTCTGAACAAGTTGCCCTTTTCTGGAGGCTTGATTTTCCTACAAATAATCCATATAAAGGCTAGATTAAATGTATGAGAAAAGAATGTTGTATAAGCACAGATAGGGGTGGGTGGGCATAATGTATTTCCTAAACATAAATCTTCCTGGCATGTGAAAGTTCTATAACACATGAAATCATCCCAAAAATAATGCATGAAAGGTAATGTGACGGCCAGTTTTACTTTAAAAAATTTTTTAAATTTTTCCGTGAGTTATTGGGGTATAGGTGGTATTTGGTTACATGAGTAAGTTCTTTAGTGGTGATTTGTTAGACTTTGGTGCACCCATCACCCGAGCAGTATACACTGCACCATATTTGTAGTCTTTTATCCCTCCCCACTCCACTCTTCCCTGCAAGTCCCCAAAGTCCATTGTATCATTCTTATGCCTCTGCGTCCTCATAGCTTAGCTCCCACGTATCAGTTAGGACATACAATGTTTGGTTTTCCATTCCTAAGTTACTTCACTTGATGGCCAGTTTTAGAATGACAGAATGCTATAAAATCTGGTGCTATTCCTATATCATCAGTCACAGTTCAGTCCCAACCAACTGCCTTTCATATGTAATTTATTCTTCGAATTTTTACTGTATCTCAAGTTGCTGGACTAGAAAATTGCCCATGTCTGCTGATCATTTTGACATTGTGCTGACTGAAGAGCTTAAAGTTTCAAAGAGAAAATTGTTGAAAAAATAGGCAGACCTTGAAATGCACCATGCTTCCAGTGGCTCCTGGGTGGTCCAACCACTGCTGAAATTGAATTACCACAGAGATTTCAAGGATTATTCTCACTGGCCTAACATGCTGTTTTCAGTGCTTCATTCCAAATTCCCGTCAACATTGATGGCACTTGTGTACAAATAACTGCTCAAGCAGATTTGGCTCAGCGTGAATGGAGCTCTTCTCCGAGAAGCTGATTCCATTCTCTCAACTTGGGAGATTCTGTTTCAGAGATCTCACACAGTATTTGTCAAAAATAATGCCCAACTCAAATGTGGCCTCTGAAGAAAGGGTTTGTGTGGGTGTCTGTGTGTATGTGTGTGTTTTTGTGTGCGTGGTTAAGGACAGAATGTGATCTAGGAGCACAGAAATGATTCAAGGCTTGGACACCACCCTGTATGCACAGCATGGGCGACATGTACTTACTTTTGGGATTTGAAAGACTGATCTATGGGTTATATTTAAGAGGAAGAGAAGTTCTTTAGTCTGGCATTTGGTCGAATGCCCACTTGCCTTGTCTGTTGCTTTTTTGGCTCAGCTCTTTAAAAACTGCTACAACACGTGAAGGAGCTGTGGGGTGATCTGCCGCACAGAGCGCTGGTAGACCCATTATACAGAGTTTCCTGAGGATAGGGAAGTGGTTGTTTTAAACTTCTCTCCTTTCATCCAGTGTTCTACCCAGAGGATTATGCCATGATTTTACCAGGAACGTTTTTACACTCTCCAGGAATAACCCAAGCAAGTGGCCCTCTCAGATGGTCAAGGAAGAGAATGCAGAAATGGTATTATAACAAACACATGCCCAGAGGCTTTTTACTGGAGAAGGGTAATCTCCTCCCTACAGAGCAAGGCTCCTGTAGTCATGGAGCCCACTGTGCAGCGGCAATGTGGTCATCAGTCCCTTCATAAACTGTGGGCTCTCTGAATGGACACTGTCTTCTGAGTCATTATACTCCTTCCTGCAATTCCAGTCTTCTTCTTGGCTTGTTCCAGTGCTTTCCAGAAAAACAGTATTTGTGGTCATTTTAAAATTAAATATGCAGAAACTATAATAAATCTTAATATTACTCGTCCCTGCTTTTAAAAAATACGGACACAAGCATTTAAAATTTTAGAATTTTTAATGAGTTGATCTTTGATCCAGTTTAAGTTATATTTGCAAAGCACAACACCTCTAGTTTTTACTTTGGCTTGATACTTCAGAGTAAAGCTCTATTGTTATTCCTGTGTCATTAAACTTATTATTTTTTGATATGGAAACTTCAGTTGAAGTGATAAGAGACAGCTGAAAAATGTCATGCCTATAAGAAAACCTCTTCTTTTTGACAAACGCCAGAGGGCGCTAAGATACAGGTAGATAGAGATATATAGATATTGATATACTGTATATATGACTGGATCAGTGGCAAAGAGGAACATCTATTCCTTTACATTGTAAGATTACTGAATCGAACCTATAGTGATGGCTTATATGAATGTTTATTTTTCCTGTAACTTTGCCTGTGGAAGGAAAATAATGATATAGGCACGTGGGAAAACAGGTGCACCTTGGTTTAAGAAAAGCTGAAATTAAAAAATTACCTTGCAACCGTAAACTAGTTGGTGGTTTACATTACAAATGTATTAGTCATTTGCTCATCTCAACAGAAAATTCTTCTTGTACATATTTGACATAAAAGTGGCAAGGATGTCTTGGTAATACAGTACATAAAAGGTAGATGACGTGAGGATGATAACCAATATCTAGGGTGATCATATATTTTATGGTTCAACCTGGGGCATTTTTGCACATGAAAGGGAGAACTTTTAGTAATTATTCTGGGACACAAGCATAAACAGCAACAGTCCTGGACAAACCAATAGTAGGAATATTGGTGTGCTACTTCAGAATTTTTGTACAGTACTATCTACTTCTGCCTACCTCCTAAACATTAATGACCTCTAAATTCCTTTCCAGCCCTGATTACCCTCTGAATTGCAGATTCACATCTCTATCTGCCCTCTGTGCCATCACAGATATTTCACTTTTAAAATGTCCAGAGTAATCCATTCGTGTTCGTAGTCTTAGTCATCCACGTCTCAGGATGGAGCTTCTCTCTTTGCCATTTCTCACCTCCAACTGGTGACCAAGTCTGTTTCATTCCACCTGCCACTCTGGCCTCTCTTCCTCTTTTCCATGACCACAGTCTCAGTTAATCCTTGTTCTGTGCAAATTCTTTTCAAATGAAGGCAAGACAGCAACCCACTGCTCTCTTCTCTAGACCACTGTGGCGGTCTCCTAAGCAGTGCCCCTATTGTCAGTCTTCACTGGCTAGTCTATCATCCACACTGCAGAGGGACGTTTCTAAAGTGCAAATCTAATCAGCTCATTGTTCTGGGTAAATGCCTGAATGACTTCCAGAGTCCACAGGCTGAAGTCCCCATGTTCACGAGCGTGTTTGGGAAGATTCTTCACAATTGGGCCTCTGACAGCTTCTTCAGCATTATCTCCTCCTCTCTCTGCCTTACAATGAATCTTCCACAAGGCCACAGTTCCAGTCCCAAGAACATAGCACGTTGCTTCACATCTATCTGTTCTCATAGTACTTAACCCTTGCTTGGGAGTATCTGATAAACTCCTACTCATTCTCAATATACAGGCCAATACTCACCTTCTCTGAGAAGCCTTTCCTAGTGTACCCCTGCCAAAATATTTCACTATTTCTTCCTTAGAGTTACCGTTTAGCCTGTACCATGTTTCTCTTATTAAATGCTGTATCATAATTATGTTTTTACTTATCTGTTTCCCTGCTAGACTGAAGCATCTTGAAAGCAGGGCCTTATTATATTTCAGGATACCTAGCACCTAGCACACTAACTGTTATATACAGGCCGGGCGCGGTGGCTCACGCCTGTAATTCCAGCACTTTGGGAGGCCGAGGCGGGTGGATCACGAAGTCAGGAATTTGAGACCAACCTGACCAACATGGTGAAACCCCATCTCTACTAAAAATACAAAAAGTAGCCGGACGTGGTGGCACATGCCTGTAATCCCAGCTACTCAGGAGGCTGAGGCAGGAGAATTGCTTGAACCCAGGAGGCAGAGGTTGCAGTGAGCCGAGATTGCGCCACTGCACTCCAGCCTAGATGACAGAGCGAGACTCCGTCTGAAAATAAATAAATAAATACATAACTATTATATACAGATGTTCAATAATGCTTCTGGAATAGAAATGTAAACAGTTGTCCCTCAGCATCCATGGGAGATTGGTTCCAGGACCCCACAGATACCAAAATTCATGGTTGTTCAAGTTTCTTACATAGAATGGTGTAGTATTTGCAATACTATAACCTATGCACATCCCCCTATATATATTATATCTAAATTACCTCTAATACCTAATGCAATGCCTATACATCACTTCGTTCATATGGATTCAAAGTAATACTCAGCATATGGTAAATTTGTATTTTGCGTTTTGGAACTTTGTGGAATTTTTCCAAATATTTTTAAGCCATGATTGAATCTATGAATACAGAGGGCCAACTGTACTTAATTTTCTCCTGCCTTTTTGGCAGGACCAGAGATGAGGTTCAGATGCTTTTGATGCTTGGAGATAGCCTACTTTCCTTTTAGTCCTGTGGGTCTCTCTGCATGAGTTGTCATTCAGGTAGCTTCTGCTGTGGTTCAAGGAGTAGAAGTGGAGGAGATGGTGCAGTACCTCCTGAGCCGCCCTTGGAGACTGTGCTTTGTAACTCTGGGCTCTGCAGTGGACCTTCAAGATCCAGATGGTGAGGGGCAGCACTGAGATTGGGAGAGGGCCACATCTCACCTCTGCTTGTAGCCCAGTGACACTCTGACCTTGAGCACAGTGGCTCTGGGAACATGGAAAAGTAGAATCTTGGCATGATCTTTGGAATTTTCATTGCAGACAAGATCAGCAGCAGCAAAAGGGAGCATCTTTTGAGCGCTGGATATTTATGAACACAGATGGATGGGCATCCTTTAGGGGAATCCCAGACATAAGTGGTGGGAAAGGGCTGTAGGTCTTCCCAGTAGAAGGCTGGAGAATTTAGAAAGGGAAGTTCAGACAAAACCCGTAGCTAGGTGGATGTAACTTGTGAGATTTGGGTCACATGAAATCCATGTGGCAGGTAATTTGCAAAAAGTGGTATTACTTATCAAGTTCAAGGGGCAATATTACTGATTTTTATACACAATGAACTCCTTTACTCTATTTAAAGCCAAATATTAGTTACTTTCTTGATAGAAGGCTTTCTAAGACACAGCTTTCCTTAAATCTAAGAATCAGTCATGGACTTTTCTAGAGCAAGGGCTTGAAGAATGCTTAAAAAGTCATTAAGACCAGCCCTGGGCATTTGTTTTGAAATGTTTCAGCAGGTTTTTGCACCATCAGGACTGTGGTCAGAACATTATATTCAATAAAAATAGATGGAAACAGCCGGGTGAAAGTTCCTAGTAGCTTTATCATCAACCTCCCGTGTTGGTGGTCTGCCCTTCTTGTCCGGGAGCCTTTTCTACTGTGCTGTTAACTTTCAAGCGTACATTATTTCCTCTCCACGAAAGCCTGCATTTAGCTTACATTAGAAGTGGGGAAATTGTACAACAAAAGGATCAGGAATTCTGCCTGGGCTGTGGGAGGAGCTAATCTTGGTGAAAACATTTCCTCAGATGTTTTCTTGAAAATTCTTTCCTCAAGAAAGAATTAAGGCTGGGCGTGGTGGTTCATGCCTGTAATCCTAGCACTTTGGGAGGCTGAGGTGAACTGATCACCTGAGGTCAAGAGTTTGAGACCAGCCTGGCTAACATGGTGAAACTCTGTCTTTACTAAAAATACAAAAATTAGTCAGGCGTGGTGGTGTGTGCCTGTAATCCCAGCTACTCAGGAGGCTGAGGCAGGAGAATCACTGGAACCCAGGAGGCGGAGGCTGCAGTGAGCTGAGATCACGCCACTGCACTCCAGCCTGGGCAACAAAGCGAGACTCCAACTCAAAAAAAAAAAAAAAGAAAAAAGAATTAAGATAGTTTTAGCAAGTTTCAACCATATCTGATACCAACATGAAGTAACAATGAGTTTCCACAAAGATTTATTTCTTGGTATTTCCTTTACTATTTAAGAGATTTCACTGCTCTTCAAGCACTAGTGGTTGGATTAATATGTGCCATTGCCGGGGAACTAGGGACACAATTTTCATGATAATCTCTTAAAGGGTTTGGGGTCCAAGGTCAAAAGAGAATACTATTGTTATTTTATTTTTTTAAAATTTTTGTTGAACATGAGAATTGTTTATAATGTCAACTACCAGTTTTGGAAAGCGGCAATTCTGAAGTACTCTGGCCAGTACTGGTGGAATATCATTAGAAAAAAAAAAAAAAAAAAACTGTGTTAAACATTCTAATATGCTAAATATGGTGCCTTGTGACTTAGTTTGTAAAATTAGTATAGCACATGGATGGATGTTTTTCCATTAGGCTGTTGCGGAGTGCGTTGAATAGCCTTTCACATTAACTCTGCTCATGTTTTAATGTTTTTCCTGTTAATTCCTGACAGCTTTTACAAGTTGTATTTTTCTCAATATTTTTCTCTGTCTAGTTGTCTTTTTTGTTTATTTAGTTGTTTTATTGGATATTTGAAATTTTATCTTGTCAAATCTATCTTTTTATTGAAATTCTTTATGTTGTATTTAAGTGTTCTGTTATTCCCTTTGAAGATTTAATAAGTAGTTTGTTCTATTTTCTTGTGGATTTGAGATTTATACTCAACTCTTTAAACGGGCTAATTTATTTTAGTCTGTGGTATAAAGTGATGGTTGAAAGTGGTTTTTTCCCTGCCAAAGAGCGAAATTGCTTTCTCAGGACAATTCCCTTTCTTTCCATTTATCATTTAATGTATACTTTAACCAATATTTAAATTTTATATTCTATATAATAAATTTTAATTCTGGATGCTCTGTAGCTCTTAGTCATAAGATGCCTTGGCAAACACCTGAATGACCATCCTAATTAAACAAATCAACCATATCAACCCACCGCAAATACACAGAAAATTCTCCACAAACATAGCTTTTCAAGAAAACCAATCAAAACGAGAGGAGACGGTAGAGACTGAGTATGTTAACTTTCTCCACAGGTCTGGTCTTGATTTATTTTAAGGCACATGGGTCACTGCATTTTTTCTGGGCCGTGTTAAGCCTCAGTCATTTGTGACCAGCCAGCCTCACATCAGCTAAATCCTTTCTTTGAAGGCTGTCCCAGAAACTGAATACATACATACGTACCTTTTCAACTAATTCCTCTACATCAGACAGAAGGCTTTTCATCGTGTTCTCAGCATTGTTGATTTGTATCTTTCTTAGGGCGTATTGGTTTTCTCTTTCTGACAATTTTGTCTGCAGAAGAATGTGTTTTGAAAATAGTCAATGTGCACACCAGGTTTTAAAAAATGTACATAAAACTCTTTCAGTGTAAGAGGACTCAGAGTAGAGTGTGAGGCTCTTTTCTCAAAATAGTGGGGTCCACAGGCTGCTGCAGCCTGATATGAAGGGTGGGGTCTGCAGAGGGGACTGAGGCCCTTAGGGGCTAAAATTCTGCAAGCTCCACTCACTAGACCAGGGATGCTGGTCAGGGGCTGGGTTGACCATGGGGAAAGGGCTCCTTTTTCTAATTTGTACAAAGGTACAATATAGGCTGGTGGTGGCCCTGGGTGTCTGAGCTTTAGAATTTTAATTTTGTTAGGTCTGGAAGAACTGACCAACCCACCAGGATTGATGTAAATGGAGTACAGAAATTAACTTTCCTCATTTTAATGCAAGTCTCTTTATTTCAGACCCCTGGCTTTCTCCTTTTTCATTTTCGAGGAGTTGGGTCTAAATGAGGCTTTACTGAGATTACTTGGGAGTGAGCCCTTCAATCTTGACACTGACTTCCTGTCTGCCGTAATGATTCCTGTCTTGAAGTTGTGCGTTTGAGGAAAGAGAATCTGAGTGGTTTCAGGAGGCCTGGATCTGGGTGACTCCCCTGGGGGGTAGTGTCTTCATGTGTTCCAATAGGTAATTTTGGACAAGAACAATTTCAAAGTTTAGAATAAAATTCACACCAAGATTCTATCCAAGCTACAATACAATTTTTGTTTTTGCTTACACTTTACATATTTGGCCAACTGCTATGGATATCATTTGCACCTCCAAAAAGCAATGAGTACTTAGTATGCCAGGTACTGTTCTAACTTCTGTACATATATCAATTCGCTGAATTCTCTCAACAGCTCATGAGATAGAGGCAATAATTATTCAGGAAACTGAGGAATTATAGAGGTTAAATAACTTACCTACGGTCACACAGCTAGTGGGTGTCAGAGCTGGGATTTGAATACAAGCAACCTAGTTTCAAAGTCCATGCTCTCAATCATTTTCCTAAATTGACTAACAAAGCAAAACAATGTGCTGGTATTAAATTCCATTTTCCCTCAGCTAATGATTATTATTTTAAAAATATCCTTTGGTTGTGATAGAAGCCCATGATTTAGTGGGAAAGAAAACTTGTAAATCTTAGCTATATAAGGACCTTTATATAGTCATCCCTTGGTAGTTGTGGGAGATTGGTCCCAGGACCCCGTGGGGATGCTCCAGTTCCTGATACAAAATGGCCTAGTATTTGCAGATAATGTATGCACATCCTCCAGAATACTTTAAATCATCTCTAGATTACTTATAATACCACTTATAATACTAACACAGTGTCAATGCTGTGTAAATAGTTGTTACACTGTATTTTTCTTTTTTAATTGTTGCATTATTTTTTATTGTTTTTTTAAAATATATTTTCTATCTGTGATTGGTTGAATCTGAGGATGTGGAACCTGTGGATATGGAGGGCCAACTGTATTACTGTTTTTGTTTTTTAATCTGTTGGCTGCTTTTAACTTGTTTACTAGGTATTAACCAGTAGAGCTATGAGGAGAAACAAGGTGTGTGTGAATGTCTGCGTTTGACTGTGAGTATGAGAAAATGAGAGAGAATGTGTGTAAATAAGAAGGAAAGGTGGGTGGGTGGTGGGGTGAGGAGAGACAGAGAAGAAGAAGGATGCTTCTAGACAAACTCAAAACCTTGCAAATTAAGGCTAAGGAAATGGTAGCCTTGCAGTACCTTTTGTGGTAATGACTTAAACAAGTAATGTATGGCTGCGCCAAGGAAATAAGTGTTTCTCTTTCCTCAGTAGTTTTGGGCATAGATACTAGTCTTTCAGTCATTTCATTTCCCATATAACCTCTTTTTTAGACAGTAGTTCTTGTTTTGGCCCAAGCTCATAGTTACAATCAACTTTTCATAATTTCCTATGAAATTACTTATGTTTTGTATGTTAGACCTACAGGTCTAACAACCTGTAATACAGGTATGAGACTCAGATACATAAAGGGGTAGAAGGAATTACTAGCTGCGGGCCTGTGAAGCCAGGATGAAAACAGAGTGGAAAGTAGAACATTCCTGCGTACTTTGAGGAGGTAGATGGTGGCGTTGATTTCATTCACGTGCCTATGAGCGGCGGCCCCAGAGGATACGCTCAGCACCCCGGATTTGCCTTCCTCGATGGAGAGCGCTGCTAACCGCAGGTCATCAGTCAGGTCCCAGACACACTTATCACAGCCTGGAGGTGAAACATTTCTTCAGAATCACAAGTCAAAAGCATGCTAAAGGCAGGCCATTTTAGCAGAACATAAATCTCTATTTCCTTGGTTAATACCATTTTTATTTTTGTCTCATGAAGAGCTGTAATTCTATTCTTGTCAGGCTTTAGTATCTTGCTTGGCATTAGCTAGTGAAGACGGCTATTGGCTAGACGCTCCTCCTCTCCTATTAGCTTTTCTCAGTATTCAGGGGCTAGCACCAGCCTTCTCCCCACCCCAGGGAGGGCACAGCTCCTCCTCACAGCCCCACTTCCTGGCAGGATGAACACTTCAGCACCGGGAGGTCTGAGGTTATCGCTGCGAGAGTCGCTTCCTGACATCTGATGAGGGTACCAAAGTTCAGGCTGAACGTGGGCACATGGGGAGGCAGGTCCCAGTTCCTCATCACTTCTCACTTTTCACATTTGAGTTCCTCTGACCACTGTCATCACCTCCAGAACCCAGGGCCCTCCTGTGACACACTCACAAGGATGGCACTTTGTGTTTCAGAACTGCCTTGATCACCTTTTGCAACGTGCCTGTTCCCGATCTCTTTCCCTCAGATGGTGCTCTCTTCTAGAGAAGTGATAAAGGGAGACTGGCGTGTTAATGGTTGTTAATATGTTAATTTGTTATTTGAAGTTTAACATGGTTTTACTTATAAGCTCTCTCAAGGGAATGATTCCCAGCCAGTACTTCAGGCTTGGTGGGGGAGATGCTTAGGACCAGGAAGGCATCTTGATGTTCTTAAATTGGCCTTGTCTAGGGGCCACCTGTTCAATCAGGTTGTAAACTTGGCATTACCTATGGCATCTTCTAAGATGTAATCCAATGGTAAGGTTAATCTCGTCTGCTCCGAGGGACTGAGAGACCAAGATACTTCTGTTTGGGGGAGGGGATGCCTACTATTAAAATAGTTTTTAAACCAAAAGTTTTGTTCCTAGTGTAACTCCTCATGATTTAATTAACATGAGAGCCAGAGAAAACCAGGAAAGATAAAAGGCAGCTCCATTTTGTAAAGGCTGAATATTTACTTCTGCTCCCACTTCAGATTTGAGGTAACTTGGGAGAAGCCACTTAAATCTCTTGGTATCTCAGTTTCCCCAGGTGTTGTAAATTTTTTGTACGTCGTATTTTCAGGGACCTGAAGAGACGATATAGGAAAAGGAGCTGAAAAGAGCTCTGTCACTGGGAGTTGTGTTTCTGACTTTGCCTTTAGCCATTAGGCAAGATTCTGAATGTAAAGACTGGATAAAATAGAGCTATGCAAATGTAAACCACCCATTTGCCCTAGGGAATCAAGTGGACCACCAAGTACTTGGTGCAGGCTCCATTTGCTGAGGTGCAGAAAGGGTTAAGTCCAGAGGTGGGACTCAGCAGTTTTTAGAGAGTGATATTGCATAGCTTTTCTTAATCCCACACCTGCAGCACATTAGAGAAAGTGGGGTTAGTCAATCATGTACTGTTATTTTTACTTATGGTTGGGCAGTCCATGCCTGTAGGGGGTTCAAAACCTTCTTCCAAGCATTCTCCGGTTACACTGTCACATGGGCCTCCCCCGCAGTTGCACACTGTGGGAAACAAAAACAAGAGACGAGAAATGCACTTCTTAATGCTTAAAATATGGCAATATTTTCCTGGTTTCTAGAAACACTAGCTATCAGTGTATAATTCGTCAGTGGGAATTAATTACATTCTTCCTTCAGACTGTGTAGAATCTACGACACAGAGATTATGCCCTTCATCTGATTAAGCTCCAGCCCAGTGAGATTTTCAAAGGTGACCCTGGGCAAAATTGAATCTAAGTTTTCTAGGATTTCTCTCCCAACTCTTTGGGATTCTGACATGACAGTGCAATTGCTTTAGTCCAAAAATGTCCTGGTAAGTTTCACAAGATACTAAATGACCACGAGCTCATCATTCAACTGGAAATTGAAAGCCATCCCTTCCTTGCAGACTGATACTCCAGTTTAATTTAACTCGGGGGTTGATCATTGCCAGGTGTGAGGGAGGAGCAGCTTAGCAAGGAGTGAGTGAGGAGGCCCAGGAGCGATTCTTGGCTCCCACTGCGCTTGACCCTTGGCAAGACAGACTCCAAACCTCCAAATGACAGCTATGAGTGCAATAAGAATAATGTGCTGCAAGGAATCAGGAACATTTTTACATGAATTTAGAAGACGTGGGAGCCCATTATTCATCTACTGATGATTTTCTGTAATGCCTTTTGGAAAAAGCAAAAACAAAAGCCCAATCTCATCAGACTGTTCAATTTCCACTGAGTTTCTGGGTGGGAACTAATTTGTAATATTTAAAGAGGAATTCTCTTACCATCTATGCTAGCAATTAACTGGAATAGAATTGTGCATTTCCCCCCACTTCTTAACTGTCTTTAAAGAATAATCATAAAAACCAGGTTCATGGGAGATCTATTTATTACATTTCATCGGTTTAATATTCCACAAAATGCAGATTTATTAAATCTTTCAGTGAGATCATGCTTTATTGCTTCTAAAATTAGCTTCTCTTCCAAGAGTGACCTGCATCTTTGTAGTTTAAACACAAATTTAGTAAATGTTTTGAGAATCAGGATGTCAACCTTGCAGGCTTTGATTTTGCCAACATTATTTCTGATGTCCGCCTTCTCTCTCTTTAGCCTGACTAGACACAGTGCTCCTTCCTTTCTGCTGTCATTCTCAGTGTTATGCCTCTATGCACATTGCTTTTTTGTAGACATGTTTACTTTTATTGTGACTTCTGCAGAACATATATGTTGCATTTTTTTGATTTAAAACTCCTTACTCCTTGAATCTTTTCAAGTGGAAATCTCTTTCAGTGAAAGAATTCCTTATAGAGGCATGCCACAGGAGTACAATATCTCCTGCTCTCCCTCCGTCCCCTCAAAGTCACATAAGAGTAAGACATACTCAATCTCAGCCTTCCTGTACTCTTAGAGGAAAGCAATGTCACCTCACTTTTGAAGAGCTTCACTCTATGTGGCAAATGGATGAATAAGATTTGTGCATTTCAGTCTAACTGAAGCCTAACCAGAAAGTTTTCTATGCTATCTTTGAAATATTTACCTCTTATAATTTGAGGAAATTGGAGGATGTTGGTGATTAAATGGTACCCTTGACTTGCTAATCTATTTTATGGAAATCTTGATTTTACCAAACATAACTGAAAGAGAGATATAGCCCTCTGAATAAGAAAACTGATTTGAACCATGCAAGGTTTCTTTCTTTCTTTCTTTCTTTCTTTCTTTCTTTTTCTTTCTTTCTTTCTCTTTCTTCTTTCCTCTTTCAGAGAAGAATCTCTCTGTCACACAGGCTGGAGTGCGGTGGCACAATCTTGACTCATGGCAACCTCTGCCTCCACCTCCTGGGTTCAAGGGATGCTGGGTGGGACTATAGGCACCCACCACCACGCCCAGCTAATTTTTGTATTTTTAGTAGAGACAAGGTTTTGCCATGTTTGCCAGGCTGGTCTCAAACTCCTGGCCTTAAGCCATCCACCCACCTCAGCCTCCCAAAGTGCTGGGATTACAGGAGTGAGCCACCATGCCTAGCCTGAACCATACAAGATTTCATTCAGTCTCCTGGTTAATGGCAGGTAATCCATAGAAGTCCGATTTATGTCTTTGATTAAAACTGGAAGGATATAAGATGCTAAGACAAAAGTTCATTTGTTGTGTTAATGTCTCCTAGTTTATTCCACCCATGAGCAAAGTTATATTAGTAGCCTTGATAAAAATTTCTATCCCTGATGGGTTTGGGATGCATATTCCTGAGAATGTACATTGCCCTGGAAAAGTGACAAGGGGGCACTCACAATACTTCCCCAAGAGAAATTCTTTATCTAAATTCAGTATTGGCAGAGAGTCATGCTGGCCAGGCAGCTGGCTTAGTATTTATGATACTGCACCTGCACAGTTCTTGGCAATCCTGGCGTCCCCATAGTAGCCAGGAGCGCAACGTTCACACTTGAATCCGGTGGTGTTGCGTAAGCAATTCCTACACTGGCCAGTGACTTCATCACAATCTTCAAAGATCAGGTTGGGATCTGAATTTCCACTGCAGTCACATTTCTTACAGGTGCTTCCAATGAGTAAGGGGTTTCCATAGTAACCGGGAGCACATCTGAAGAAGAATATCACACGTTTAAATATTTAGCATCATAGTTTTTCTTCCTTTTAATATTCTTTCCTACAAAGAAGAAAGATGTAGTGGATATTTGTTGATTGCCCTCCCAGAATTCATTTGCACTCTCTCATCTTCTTCATAGGACCAGATTTCGTTTTTAAGGAACTACCCCTCCCCATTATGTTATAGATCATTTGGTTCACTTCATCTGTAGGCCATTCAGTTCAGCCAGGCTTCCAGCTATAGGATTGAACTGGTATATCCAGCCAGGGAACTGGTGTACACAAATGATATATGATGGGTGGGACCAGATATGCCAAAGGTACTGCAATGAGATGTATCTGTAGCGTACAGCTGGGAAATGTCCTAGCCACAACGTTAATAGCACCTCTATTGAGAAACATTGATCAATCTAGTCACAATGAATTGTTTAAGTAACTAAGCTTGAGCCATTCAGTGCCTGCTATTCTCCTGGCCGAAAGGGATTGACTCAGGAGTGTAGCTTGGGCTCTTGTTTGAGGGTCATGGGGTGGCATTCTCTCCATCTTCAGGTGAAGGAAGAGGCAGCAGGTAGTACGCTTAGCTCCTGGCAGCAACTTGTAACTGAGCAAAGCCAGCCTGGAGTCAAAGCAGATGGCAGAGCTGAGAGTACCACAGATCAATGGAGTTGGAGCCCAGACTGCCATTCTTCTGGATGTTTTAGATATGCGCACCTATAGAAGCCAGGTGCCTACCTGCATTTATTGTGTGGGCAGAGCCAATGCCTATGGTCAGGCTGGCTGGGCCTTTGATGAGAGAGCCCAGCTGAGTTGGAGAATGGAGACTGAAATCCATCTAGCCTTTGCTTGCCTTGCCAAGCTGTGCACTCTAGGTGAGGCTGTCTCTGCCCAGAGGAAGAAATGCCTTTCCCTACTTTTCCCAAAGCTGCCGTGCAGGGCAGCAGAGGCCCTGCTGTGAGTGGTGGGCCTGTAGGCCCCATCTAAGGGAAGAGCTGTTACTAGGCTCAAGTTGATTGTTGCCAGCCTAGAGCCTTGAGAGGATGAAGGACCTATGTTGCCATATTTTATTTTTGGAGAAAAAAGTGGAAATTTGGATGTTTATGTGAAATTGCAATTTTTAAAAGTTGATTCAAACCTTGTAAGAGTACTGTACAAATCAAACTACATGCTTGTTGGCTGATTGTGCACTCTCTTTTGCTGTGGACCCTAAACTAGTGTAGAAGATGGGCCAACTGGAGCTGCAGACACTTTTTGAGAGTAGCTGGAAAGAACATGTGGTCACACCATAATGGAATTGAAGGTAGGGTAGAGAAGTTAGTTCTGATGCATGAGAGGGAAAAAGAAAGAGAGCCAGCAAAGGGTTTTGAGCATGATGGAAGTGGTAGTGAAGGAAGCTGGTGCTGGCTTCAGCATGCAGGATGGACTTCAGGCTGGAGCAGAGGGATGGGGTGGGGTATAGAGGGCCTGGGCTGGGGTGTTGGCCTTGGGAGTGGAAAGGAAGAGAGAGCTTTCCAAGGAAATCAACAAGCCCTGGCCAGTAATAATAAAACACTACTTTTTTTTAAAGGATTCCCTTTAAAGTAAGGGAATCATGATTCAGAACATTTGAAAAACAGATACATAAAAAAAAATCACATCTGTAATCCCAGGACCCTAAAAAAGTCACTGTCAACATTTTGTGTATGTTCCTTCAGCCTCTGTTCCCATGTCTCAGTTTCTTGGTGTAGTTGTAGTGATAGGATATGGTCAGTCTTTAAACTCTTTACCTGCATCGAACCTCATAGCTTCATCTATGTGAGTTTATTTAGTTACCACAGACACCCTGGGAGGGAGGCCACACAGGCCTGGCATTCTGGGAGGCTACTTCAGTTTTCCAGGGTCACATAGCTGGAAAGTCACAGTGCAAGGTCCAAACCTTCTGACCCTGGAGTTCTTTCTTTTGCTCCACCCTGGACCACACTGCTGCTGCTATAAATGAATGAGTGGATTCATCCAACACAAGGACAATTCATGTCCATTTTATGTAAGACATAGAGGGAGACAGGATGAAGAAAAACACATAGCCCATTCTCTGAAAGAACAGGAAATAAATTAACCATAATGATACAGAATATGAACTCTAGAAATCTGGTCTATGAAAAAGATGGGGATGAATGTAAATTCTACACAACCCACAAAGAGACACCCCAAGAGGAAATATTCAATGAGTGTTGTTATTCGCACTTTCTCATGTCTTTGCACCTCAGATTTATAGGCCTGCAGGTCCCTAAGCCAGCATAAATTATTCCTCTATGGAACTTGTGGCTGGATTGAATTTCTGGCCTTTGCTGAAGTTCACCAAACAGAGAATATTAGGCTCTTTGGCCGACTGAAATGAGACTCAGATCTACCGGCTCAATGTGTGGCTGGGAATCTTAAGGTCTGGGAGTGAAGGGGCTTGCCCAAGCTCATAGAGGTCAGATGCCAGTAACTTTTTCATTTAATTCCACTGCATTTGCTCTCCATAGGAGGTCTCCTGGTCTTTTACAAGAGAAAACTCAAATTTTCTATTCTGTAAGTTGGAATCTCAATCACAGTGGAAACCTACTTTGAGTTACTCTGAGTCTTAAGAACATCTTCTGGTGGTAGGTTTAGAGGAAACTCTGAAGTTTTAGTCAAAACTCTGGACCCTATGGATTTAACAAAATGAGCATACAAAAGTTTACTTATGATAGTCCCTGACAAACCCCTACTTTTATATATAAGAAAGCTAGAAGGCAGAGAAGCTAAATGACTTGTTCATTGCTGCATAGCTCAAACCTCTGTGGGACTCCAGGCTTAATGTCCTTTCCACTCCAGCAGTCTAGCATTAAAGAATGAACTAATTAATAAATTAATGATTATAAAAGTGCCCAAGCCTGCCCTCAAAGAACTAACAACAAAGACACAAAAGCACCAGTATTTGAGTTTAGAGTCAGCATTGGAGCCCTGGTGCCCAGTAGCCTGGTCCTATTTTTTCTTCCGTAATCTCATTTCTAGTCTATTAATGACTTGATCCATCCAAGGAAAACAGAACTGGTAAGTTTATGGCTCAAATGAAAGGATTGTGGCATATGAACTTTGTCATTTTGGTTAGTGATTATATTATTTGGGCAAAATGGAAAAACAAAAGATATGATGTTTAGAAAAAAAGATTATTTTGACCAAAAACTGTTTCAGGAATGCTTGAAGCTCCCCCTGCTCTGCCTGCCCGTTCTCTTTCTCTTCTGCTCCTCCTCCCAGGGCTATACAGCTGGCACTGAAAGTCTTTGTCAAGAGTGCCCAAACTCCTGGGCTAGGTGGCTCAGAAACCTTTCTGGGAGGGATGTCACTCTGTAGCTGTCCTTGGGATTAAATAAAATGACATAAAAAAAAAGAACTTGTTGCAAGGTAGGTGCCATGTAAATGCTCTCCACTTCTTTATGAAAGACTGAGAAATAAGGCTAGGAAAACGTATGTAACCTATTCAGGGTCACAGGGCAAGAATTCAGGAGTTGAGCAAGCTAGAGAGTACGGAATCATAAGAACTCTATGCAAACAACAGGGTCTACGTGTGAAAAACTTGATGTCTTCAGAGAGAATTAGACTAAATCCCCGCATCACAGTAAACCTCAATAAAGGTTAGCTTTCTCTTGTTCTTCTTCCTTATTTTTCTTTTCCATTATCAAGGCCATCATTGAAATCATTATGATTATCATCTTCATCTCTGATGATACTGTGTTCTGCCTTTTCTGTTAGGGGTTTAAGTCACTTAGGATTTGCTTTAATTTGCCCCATTCTTTTCTTCTGATCCTTAAGCAACAAGATTCACATGATCAATCATCATGTAGTCTTAGCATGTTTCTCACTCCACCACCAAATTTAATGCATGAAAGTATACTATTAAAGCTGCTATGGGAGGCAGTGTGGAATACTGAAACATTGAGATCATATGACTGAAAATGGTATTGAACGTTGAGGGTCCTGGGTTTTAGTTTTGGATTTATTGCTAACCCAATTGTGTGATGTTAGATTAAGTCACTTCATGGCTCAGAGTCTCAGGTTCCTCATCTTTTTAAATGAACTAAGTACACACACACACACACACACACACACTACACACACTGCTATATATTATATATTTGGGGGCAGGTGAAGCTGGTGAGTCTTGGGCAAGGATTTTTTTCCCTTTTATTTTTTTCTTGACAGGTAATGATACATATTTATGGGATACAGAGTGATATTCCCATACATGTATACCATGTATAATGACCAAATCAGGGTAGTTAATATCTCATCACCTAGAACATTTATCATTTCTATGTATTGTGAACATTCAGAATCCTCTTTTCTAGCTTTTTGAAAACAGAAACTAAATTATTAACTATATTCACCCTAGAATGCTGTAGAAAGCTACAAATTATTTCTCCCATCTAGCTGTAAGTTTGTGTCCGTTAACCAGCATTTCCCTATCCTTCCCCCATCACTTACCACCTGCCACCTTTCCCAGCCTCTAATAATCAGAATTATTCTCTCTACTTCTATGAGCTCAATTTTTTTTAGCTCCCTCATATGTGGGAGAACATGCAGGATAAAAAATGTGGGCTGCTTCACGATTCTGCACATCACCCTTGCACAGAGGCCATGCTAATCTTCTCTGGGTTGTTCCAATTTTAGTATATATGCTGCCCAAGGGAGCACCTCATCTTCAAAATGTTCTTAGTTGTTACTACTGGGATGAGGATGAGAATTGCAAAACTCTACAAGGCTTGTGCATTTTACAATTATTTGCATCAGAAGACAACTTCCATTTGCAATCTCTATTCAGCCAGACTCAGTCAACTCTGGGTCACCCTTTCCATTTTCCTGGAATGGGGTGGGAGATTGGGGGTAAAACAGGGCAAGGAATGACTGACTCCTGTCACTACATAGTACCTTTTTTAAAGGAACATGAAAAGTGCTGTTGCTATTTCTTACTGAGAAAAAATATTTTTACTTAAATAAAAACAACTGAGGCCTTCAACATGCCAGATAGTGTGCTGGGGGAAGAATAGACAGAGGAGGGATAAGGGATATGATGCTGTGTCTGTCAAGCAGCTCATAGTTTCACAGATAAAGAAGCCATTGTGTGATTCTGAGCAGGTGACTTAAATTATGTCGCATTTCTTCCTCTGTAAATAAGGATGAAAATGGTATTCCATAGGATTTTTGGGGCTCTTTTGAGGCTTAAATCATTGTCTGTAAAGTTTTTACAACAGTGCCTGACATACCACCCAGTAAGTACTTAATAAATGTTATTATTTTTATCATCATGATCATGGTCTAAATACAATACAATGTGGAAAGCTTGCCAGCTGATCTGGTGGATTTGGTGAGTAGCATGTCCAACATGGGGAGTTTAAAGTGTGAGGTGGGAGAAGGTTTTTAGGGAGGAAAGACAGGTAGGGCCCAGAGCAGGCCAATATTCATGGACCTAATTGTTAAGGCAAGGCAGGTGGGCGTGTTTGAGCTGTTTTTTTACACAGTAGTGTAAGAGGTAGAGTAAGTAAAACATGTTTTATGTTTTAGACCAGTGTTTCGCGAATTTGCATGTAACATGGATCCTTTTAAAAGGAAAAGCATTTTCATGTAATACCCCTTCCAGTGTTAGCTTAAATTATCTTTAAATATTTCAAACATGAAGCTAGGTAGAAACTCCTTATGTCTATGGTTTTTACATGTCTTGAAAACCAAAATAAATTTTCAAATACAACATAAATAAAACTATGAAACTAATCAATTTCAGATTCACATTAATTCAATAATTGATGTTGTCTTATAACAAAATGTCCACTTGCAAAATGATGTGGTAGAGACTGCCTGCGTTCAGCATGCCAATCCAGCCATGTGCCATGTGACGACTCATGTCTCTCACCAATTTTCATTTTGGAATCTTTAGTTTTACAGTTTGCCTTGATGTCATGCCACTTGACCTCCAATTGTCTGTAATGTGTCATTGACAGACTGTCACCTCTGTTATTTTCTCCCAGCACTGAGGGAGATCTTCTCTTATTATAACGTGACACAGCAGAAAGTCCAGAACATGTTTCAATGAATGTTTTCCTTAAAGTTATTATTAAAATTAAACATAAAATTAGGAAAATATTCACTGAGAACTCCCGAACCTTCATTTCCAAGGACAACCAAGGTTCTTAGGTCACGGTTTGAGAAATACTTCCCTAGTATGAGAGTGTGGTATTGAAGGTCAAGGTAGAGCGGTAGTTCACAAAGCAGTGAGAGTCCTGGTGCATGAGAATCCAACAGGAAGTCAAAATACAGGTCCTGGGCCTCAGCCCTGGATATTCTTTTTCAGTGGGTGGTGAAGGGGAGTTGGGGAGGGCTCAGGAATCCAAAGTTTTCCTGGAGACAGTTGGACACAGATTTTAAAACCACCACTTGACTCAATGATCTCTAAAGTGCAAAAAGACCTAGCAGGTTCTTGGTTTGGACTAATTATTACCTTTGTTTAAAACAGATATCCATACAAATCAGCTGCATATTTAGAAAAGCTCTTTTGGAGAGGTTCAAGTTCACAAATACATTGAAAACACAGATTAGGCGAAGGTTAACTCAGGCAACTTAAGAGCTTGGCTGTTCAAGCAGAAACCCTCCTCTTATCCCCAGGGTCAAACAAATCAAAAGCAGCAAAGACCACCACAATTAGGAAGACATAGCTCTTCTGGCTCAGTTTCCTCATCTGCAAGATGACAAAATACAACCTTCTCTAAGGTGGCTGTGAAGATGACAGATGAAGAATGTAAAGCAACAAGGACATAAGTGATAATTAATCAGTGGCACTATTTAGCTCAGAGCCGTAATTTCTAGCTAAGGAAACTGAGACTCAGGGAAATGAGCCAACGTGTCCCAGGAACACATTCGGCAGTGGCAGAAGTTGGACAATGACCACCATGACTCATACTGTCACCTGTTAATTCTTATTGAGCATTTACTCAGTGCCAGGTCCCACACTCAAAACTTTGCAGTATTATCTCATAACAGTTTTATGAGACAGGTAACTTTATTTTCTCCATTCTGTACAAGTGGAAATTGCCACTTGGAGAGGTCAAAGAACTTGCCCGGGTGGGTCACAAAGTGGTGGAGCTGAGATTCACACTCACCCAGGCTGATGCTCAAATCTCTTCTTTTCAACACTCTACTTTCACTTCCCAAACCAGTGCTCTTGTCTGGAGCCTTCCACTCCAGCAGCAGATCTGACCCAGCCTTACTGGGTAATGGCAGAGCTCATGAGCATCCTATGTGGGCTGAGGCATTTATCATCTGTAATTCCTTGTCAGAGGTGGGCGTGCAGTCCTGCTGACGGTTTGGGATGACAGAACCCTTCTCTGCACCCCTGTGTGATTTTACAGGACTGTGCCCTTAGGGTCCAGGTGATTTCACTTCTGCGAGCTTTACATTTGGTCAGCAGGGCTCTATCTAAGGCCATTAACTCTCCCCGTGGGGGCCATCGAACACCCATTAGCAATACTGCTTGGTCATTATCAAACTAAATTGAATTTAACCTCAGACACTGAGGAGAAAAAACTCCATCCTGGCTGATTAACAACCGCCACAGACCTCCAGTGAGCCAGAAAATGAGTAAATCAGGTGCCTCCTATTCCTGTGTCTCCAAGTAAGGAAATATAGGATAAGTGTGTCACAAATTTTAATCAACCCAATGTAATCAATCATCTCTGTCAGTCCCTCCTAATAGATGAAATTCATGTGGACCCTAAGCTCGCTTTCCCTCTTATGGCAATAAATAAATAAATTCAAAAAAATCCACAGTCCTTTAGTGAAATAATTATCCACATTTTGCATATTTCATAATCATAATAACAATGCCTTCCAAGTGCAAAGATTTTTCTCTGTATCACAGATACTGTGGCTTTTTTTTTTTTTTTTGAGTTTCAGACCCACTTTTTGAGAGATAGAGGGTGTTTTCTTTGGAAGTGAGATTGCTTATAATTTAAAGTTTACATTTTAAGCCCCAGGTTGAGTTTGTGAGCCCATCTGTGCTGTTGAGGGCCTGCAGATGAGTGACTGGGTGCTTTATACTATTTCCGCTTGGCTCTTCCTTCCCTGTCTCTAGGGCACTACATATCATTTAGCTGCCTAAACACAATGGTGAGGCCAATGCTAATGGCATTTCTGTTAAAAACAAGAAAACCTGTCTGAGAGACTCTTTGAGCAAAAGCCATTTTATCTTACAACACTGTGAGCAGCTGGCAGGTGGAGGGAATGGGAAATATCTTACCGAGTCATTCAGTGGAAAGCCTCTCGTGCTCTGCGGAGAAGGCCTTTCTTACATGAGCAAAGCCCAGAGCAGTTTAGAAAAAGAGAGAAAAGAGTGTCATGTGCTTTTCAAAAGAAGACATTTATGCGGCCAACAAACATATGAAAAAAAGCTCATCATCACTGGTCATTAGAGAAATGCAAATCAAAACCACAATGAGATACCATCTGACGCCAGTTAGAATGGCAATCATTAAAAAGTCAGGTAACAACAGATGCTGGAGAGGATGTGGAGAAATAGGAATGCTTTTACACTGTTGGTGGGAGTGTAAATTAATTCAACCATTGTGGAAGACAGTGTGGTGATTCCTCAAGGATCTAGAACCAGAATTACCATTTGACCCAGCAATCCCATTACTGGGTATATACCCAAAGGATTATAAATCATTCTACTATAAAGACACATGCACACATATGTTTATTGCAGCACTATTCACAATAGCAAAGACTTGGAACCAACCCAAATGCCCATCAATGATAGACTGGATAAAGAAAATGTGGCACATATACACCATGGAATACTATGCAGTCATAAAAAAGGATGAGTTTATGTCCTTTGCAGGGACATGGATGAAGCTGGAAACCGTCATTCTTAACAAACTAACACAGGAACAGAAAACCAAACACCACATGTTCTCACTCATAAGTGGGAGTTGAACAATGAGAACACATGGGCACAGGGAGGGGAACATCACATACCGGGGCCTGTCAGTGGGTGGGGGGCAAGGGGAGGGATAGCATTAGGAGAAATACCTAATGTGGATGATGGGTTGATGGGTGCAGCAAACCGCCATGGCACGTGTATACCTATGTAAGAAACCTGCACGTTCTGCACATGTATCCCAGAACTTAAAATATAATTGAAAAAAAAAAAGGAAAAAAAGAAAAGAGTGTCATAGGTAAATACCAGCCAGAGATCCAGAAAACCCAAACTCCTGTGGAATTTGTTTACTTTTTAGTATGGTATAAAGCTGGTATAAAGAATGGGCGAAATAACAGCTTTGTGGGTTGTTTTTTTCTAATTTATTGCTCTATTGACAAAAGGTGATTCACATTTTATTTACTGAGGAAACCTCACTCTTTTTTGGGGAACACTAATTTTAGTACTATTTCTCATTGATGGAGAGAGAAAAGAGTACTACCAAAACCATCTAGAGAATCTTTTCAAAATACACATCCTCAATTTCCTTTTTCCCTGTGTGCTTATCCTGAGATGTGGCCCTGGCCTGAAGCCCTAGGAAGCATATTGTTATTTGCTGTATCTGGGGGATGGGATTTGGGAAAACTTCCCTAAGGGGTTTTGAAATGCAGTCCCTCAACCACTCTTAAGCATCTCCTTCAGGACCCACTGAATGGGAGTATGGCAGAGCTGTTGAGTGTGAGAAACAGAAAGCTTCCTTTGACCCACACAGAAAATAGAGAATTTTATTGGCTTACCTTTCACAGTTAGGTCCAGCATAATTTTCATTACAAATGCACCGAACAGCTCCATTTTTCCTATAGCAGGATTCTGCAAAACTAAAATTGGAAGCAAATATTGGAAGTCAATTCCATACATCACCAAAGAGACTGTCTTAACTTTTTATCAGATTACCTCTATGTTGGTCCCATTAAAGTTCTAATGGGTGCAATCATTTTCTTTATTTAAACTTGTACACATTTACCTTGCAGGAAAGGTTAGGCTAGCAGGCCCCAAAAGAAAATGCCACTTGTTGGTGGGACCATTTCCCAGGTCCTATATATATATTTCAAGCACTAGTCCAAAACATGTATCCCAAAGCTGGAAATAAAATGATCAAATTCTACCTGCAATTTTGGATTTATAAGAGAATCCCCTTTTATTTCCATCACTGTCTATGTAGTCATTTAAAAGTTTCCCCTTTTTTTCTGCACTAGAACTTGTCCAGTTTTAAAGGGAAGGAACCAGTTCTAAACTATATGATCTCCACAGAATTTTAATTTCTTTCATGTGTACTTTAAATATTGGAAATAAGGTTGCTGAGACTGGCTGAGTCGATGAAAGTCCCAGTCAAGTACTGCAGCAAAACGCAGGGCCCACCATAAAAGGCTTTCATCCCATGGAACCCTCTCTCTTTCTTCTTCTTCCTTTTTTAAAGACAATAAAAATTAGGACACAGGACAAAAAAGTAATAAAAATATTGGTTTAGTGGAATAAATAAGTCTCCTCACTATTAAGGCAAGGGAAATGGGGTTACGGTCTCCATGTGTTTGGAAAATTCTTCATAGACACATGAATTGTGTGGGGCATAGGGGTGTGTGTGTGTGTGTATGTAAAATTTTAAGGACTTTTAAATTAGCTTTGGCTTTGGTACTGTACAACCAATAAAGTGTGACCCGCTGCTCTCTTGTTCCTTTATGTATCAGCATTTCTTACCCTAATGGTGTTTGGAGGAAAGCAAATAGATGTGTTTATTTGTTTGAAGACACTTAAAAAATCAGTCAGAAAACAATATGTGCTTCTCAGTGAAAGGCAACACCCACAATTTATTTTCTCTAACAGCTGGATAAAAACATTCCAACAAAATTACATTTCTTTGGCCTTTTACCCTTTATTTTGCTTCTTCTGATTTCTTAGCCTACTTAAAGAACCACTGTCAGTTAAGAGTCCAGAACAGGAACCCACGCTTCCATCTTTCTTTGAAGGTGTTCCACCCAGCAGCCTGCCCACGCTTTAAGGATGCAACATCTGCTAGGGGCATCTGGAGTCATCCGCCTGTAGCTGGTGTCCTGCTGTTTCAAACAGATGACATTTTCCTTAATTGGAGCGATTTCCATAGCTACTGGTAGAGATGGAGGACGTCTGGCCAACCCCCAAATAAATACATGAACATTATGCAAATTGTCCCTGGGAACAACTGCATGACCACTGGTCTCTGTGGCGAAGGCAGACTTGGTGGCAGGGCCAGCCCTCAAGGGTTCGTTTTCGTTTCTCATCAGCATTAACTGTTTATGTTTTGTCTGGTTTTGGCTAGGGAAGTGAAAACACTGCGTCTCTCTCAGCCCACTGTAACCACTGTGGTGCCCATTTCAAGTGGAAGGGTGCCTTTTGCTCTTAGAAAATCCTTAGGAACTTAGAGAAAAATAGACTCGGCCCTTTGTTTGCTTAACCCCCTGAAGCATTATTTCCTTGCTTTCTTGTAACTGGAAATCCAAATCCTGCGTCTGTGGGCTCAGCTTCATCAATGTTTCAAAATGTAATTCAGAGTCTAAACTAGACGCCTTTCTGAAAAGTCCTGGAACTTTCATTTTATAGAAAGTAGCAATATGAGTTTCTTAAAAAGCTGAAAGAGGCAATGGGCATTTGATTTTTGATAAGATATTTGATTAGTATTTGAGATTAGCTAACTAAGTTAATAATAAGTCCAGATCAAAGGTTAGAACTTTTTAGGACCCAAGAATATTTGTTCTGTTCCATGACCACAGATGAACCCCTCCTCTCCTTTTTTGCAGCCAGTTTCCCCAGCAAGGGATTCAAGAAGTAGAGCTGTTGTCACTACAGAGAAAAATCTGTAAAATCCCTTGGTCTCTCACACCCTTACCAATTCCTCCCTACTCCTACATGATATTTACTTATAGGTGACACACTTTTTATTTCATTTTCATTTTCAGTAGGTTTTTCAACCTCGAATCTGTACTATTAGAGACTTGAGTTTTCGTGTCTGTGAATATGCATCTAGATTTAGAGCACATTCTCTAAGTCCCTTCAGTGCTCCTTTGAACCCTGGATCCACTTACACAGAGAAAAAACATGGGCAGACATGGTGTCTTGATGCCTTTGGAAACTGTTTCCTCTTTCAGGAAAGGAGACTCATTCCATAGTTGGCAACTTTTGACTTCATTTCTTAAAGAGTTAACAGCATTCAGAAATGCTTCTTGCTCAACTAACATACCGGATACTGTGATTCAAAAGGTAAAGGGTCATTTGCTCTAGGAGTTTCAAAACACTGCTTATTTTGACCTATCTTAATAAAGGTGAGATTTTTGACTGTTTTACTCACTGCTGTGTCACCAGTGACTAGTGCATGACTGGCACATAATAAGTACTGACTACCAGTTTTTATACCAGTGTATAATAAGTGCTCAATAAATATCTGATTGCATGTAGACAAGGCTTCTCAGTCCATAGGGAATGATGTTCTAAAGGTCTCATATCCCAAGACCAGGTAATTTAGATAAGAAAGTCTTGTCATGCAAATGGGGTGAAAAGTGCAAAAGTGGAACAGCATAATTAGAAAGAACCATCTGAGATTGCCTGCCTAATTCATCTGCTACTGCCAAAAAAAAAACACTGCAGCTCGAGGCTTATAAACCTTTTCTGAGCAGATGAGGCTACACAACATCTTTATGAGAGAATGAGTGAAACCAGCTATGAGGAAGTGGGAGGTAATATATTTAACAATATATACCATGGCAAAAGAACTGTGCTAAATATCTCACCAGACGTGATTAAAATGAATGCTTGAGAGCAGAATATTAATGAACAATGAAAAAGTATACCAAGACGGAGTGAAGGGAGCTCATAAATCAGGACATACTTGAGTGAAAATAACAGAACAGTTAATGTTTGCGTTTTCCACCCTCACTGTGAGTACCATCCATTTTGCACACGTTATTAATACTATCAGACATGAAAAATTACAGAGCAAGGTCTGAGGCAGTTTAACAGTTTCTAAAGAAGGATGGAGCTGAAAATCGTCTGACTACTCTGACTGTTAGACTTGTAGTATTTGAATACATCACAAGCTATTAGGTGAAATGTTAGTTGATATTGGTGTTCAATTAAGGAAAAAACATCAGGGGAATCTGATTGCCATCTCTCTTTTTCTTTTCTGTTTATCAGTAAGTGTGTGAGTATGAGTAAGTGCGTGTGTGTAGTAAGCATTCAGATTTTAAAAAGTCATTTTATGTGTATCATTTAATCTTTAAAACAGCTATCAATTATGTAAATATTACATCGAAACACTTAGAACAATGCCAGGCATAGAGTAAGAAAAATCTAAGTGTTAGAAAAAATACAGCGGTATGTGTTCAGTAAAGGCAACATCTACCTTATACCTTTCTGTGTTTAGGGTACAAACCCAAATCCTCCACACATATTATCCTAGTCCAGTCCTCACAACTCTATGATGCAGATCCTTACTTCCTAGTTTGATTTACTGTACTAAGAGAAAATCTGAAATACTGGGCTGGTAAATGAATCAAGGAGTAGAGCCAAGATCTGAACCCAGGCTTCTTGACTTCAAATCCCATGGAAAGTGAGATCTAGGGAGAAAGTAACTTTTCTGAGATCACACAGGTATTATGTGTCCACATTTGAATATGAACCTAGATTGGCTACTCTTTCTACTTGTGGCATAATAAAAAAAACAGTATTTAGCCTTTGGTTCCTGGCACAGACTCCTGTAATTCTTGGAATTTCCTGAGGGAAAAGACTGTCTTTTGTTATTCATAACAGGCACCTTTCAACCATATCTGAGTTTATGCTAATGAAGTGACTCACAGTGGACCCCTAGATACCTTGAGAGTGGGAGCCTATGACCAGAGGCACCACCGAGGAACCAAACATGTAATTGGACGTTGGGAATTTCAACCCTCCCCACCCCCAACCTCCAGGGGAGAGGCTGGAGATTGAGTTCAGTTACCAATGGCCAATGATTTGACCAATCATACCTACAACATGAAACTTTGATAAAAACTCCTGAGCAACAAGGCTTGGGGGGTTTCCTGTTGGTGACACGTGGAGGTGCTGAGAGCATGGTGCTCCAGCAGAGAGCCTGGAGTCTCTGCACGCACTCCTTCTTCACTCCCACTTCTCCATATCCTGCTCTATGCATCACTTCCATGTAGCTCTTTTGGAGTTGTAACCTTTTAACAAACTGACAGTCATAAGCATAGCACTTTTCTAAACTCTGTGAGTCATCTTAATGAACTGTCAAACCTGAGGAGAGGTTGAGGGATCCTTCTCAAATTTACAGTCTTCTGGGAAGAAGTGTGACTAGCCTGGGGACCCCATTTTTGGCTGGCATTTGTAGTGGGGGCATTCTTGTGGAACTGATCTCTTAATCTGTGGGATCTGCACTGACTGTGGAAACTTAGTGTCAGAACTGAATTGATTGTAGGACACCCAGTTGGTGTCAGAGAATTGGTCATTTGGAAAACCATCTATCACTATACCTGTTAAATTCCATATTCTGTCATTTTAAAGAGAATAAAATGACCAGTGATGACTTAATTACTGGATTTACACATATTCCATTATTTCCATTAAAATGTATGTCTCTTTCCTTTAACTTCTCACTCAGGTCAAAATGTATCCAGAAAGTGTTCCTGTAAATCTTCTGTGAGCTGATTGGCCTAAAGCATGCATTCTGTTGATCTGTGTTCTAATTCTGACTGAAAAGCCATATGTAGGGAAATGTTTCCTTTGTGAAAGTCAGAAGAGGCAATATTACTGAAAATATGATATTATGATGAGTCTGTTGGGATTACCAGTTGTGATCGCTCTAGGTCAAGAGAAAGTCAAGAAAAGATGAGACTATCCTTGCTTATAAAACTTAGGAGACTTTATTGACCTCAAGATGCACCCCAATATTTTGGGAACAGAGTCATCATCTATATTGTAAGTGCTTAAGCATTCCAGGTGGTGTATTTGGACTAGAAACTTTTTCTATATCTTTTCCAGTCTCATCTCAATATGAGGTTTTGCCTGTGGAGAAACCTCAGAACTCTGGGATAAGGCAAAACAAAACAAAACAAAACAAAACAAAACAAAACAAAACAAAACATAGACTGATCATTTGAAGAGACCATCCTCCTTTAGGACTTACTTGGCCAAGTGGGGCAGGGGACAGGGGCACGGCTGGCAGAATTGGGGTGCTCCCCTGATGGAATCTCCGATATAACCCTCCAGACACTTTTCACAGTGCTCTCCTGTTGTGTTCCGCTGGCAGTGCTATGAGACAAAAGACAAGAAGATTGACAAGGATGCGAAAGAAATTTTAGAGACAGCACATCTAAGCATCATGCAATACTTTTTCAAGCAAAAGGGACATCAGTTCAGACAGCACAGACTGTATGCGGCAGTACAGATTAGCATGAGGAGTCACACTGGCCCCAGTCAATGCCAGAAAGTGTGGGTAAGTGGTGAATTAATTTTTCCTGTGCTTTTGTTGTGTGTGCTAGTAGCCTGGGGACTCTAGAGTTTGTGTGCAGAGGAGATTATTCATCAGTTACTTATTTCAATTCAGAGTGATAATCAGAATGATCAAACCCTGGATGTTCCAGAAATATTGGCTTATTGACTTCGAATGAATATGAAATGAGAAACCAACCAACCAACCAAACAAACAAACAAACAAACAAACATCCCCCTGATACTTATCCATGGCAATGGGAACAATAAGGATTTATGGTCTTGGAAGGATAAAATGTGTCAGACTGTAGTATAAATGGAGTAGAAGGTAGATAAAGAGCATTCTGCTCATGGGTTGGTATCTTGGATAGTGACATAGAAGAATCAGTAAGGAGGTTTTTTTTTGTATGATTTTTCCACTTGTAGTAAAGATTATAGGAGTAAAAGCACAAAGCAGACTGACCCTTCTGTCTGGAATGCCATTCATCATTCAAGATCACACTAGGCTGCAAAATCTCTTGAAAGTACATCCTAATTCTCCCTTTCAGGATCCTTCCTTCTTTTCCACCACCCATATTGTAGTGCTATTATCTATTCTCAGCCTCATCACCCCTCCCCAACTCTGTCTTTCAGCACTGTATTGCCATTAACTCAAACGGAGTAGGCACTCAGTAACTGTCAAACTGATGGATTAATTTCTATAAGGGGCAGTGAGCTAACACACAAACAGCTTTCTTCTATGGGATTATACTAGTGGTACAAGGCAAAGCCATTAGCTCTATTTTTTTCATCTTTACATTCATCAGAGTGTATAAAGGTTGAATTGGGGTTGCAGTGAAAAATTATACTGTTAGAATTAGAATGTCATTGAAGAAGCACCCTCCTATTTGAGCAATTGCCTTAGTCACACTGAT
This sequence comes from Pan paniscus, assembly GCF_029289425.2. Taxonomy (NCBI): domain Eukaryota; kingdom Metazoa; phylum Chordata; class Mammalia; order Primates; family Hominidae; genus Pan; species Pan paniscus. Next base: position 132,225,246 of record NC_073254.2, read on the forward strand.
GCATAAGAGCTTCAACAGGACAACTTTTTTAAAACAGTGGAGGAGCCTTGGGAAAGCAAGATGGAGTAGCAGTAGACTGAACTCTGAGGTCCTTATTTTGGCCTTTATGCTTTATTTGAGGTTCAGAATAAAAGAATAGCAAGGCCCTGCTCTAAACATTTTGTATGGATTAACTGACTTAATTCTCACAACAATCCTGAAGTAGGTTCCTATTTCCCGTGCCACCCTAACCCCTGCCACTTTACATCTGAAGAGATGGAGGTGCAGAAAGATTAAGTAAATTGCCCGAGGTCACACGGATAGTAGGTGTCAAAAGTGAGATTCAAATTCAGGAAATCTGGCTCCAGAAGTGAACTTGTTAGTTTCCATATTATACTACTTCTCCAGTAATGTTGAAGAAAAGGCTTAACAAACCGTAGAAAATGAATGCATCAGAAGGCATCAGTGTTACTAACACTTTGAGCTTCAATTGAAATATAATATTAATACATTAGTTAAAGGGGAAGAATCTTAATAAGGGCAACTAGCTATCCCGGTTGAATGTTCTTCAGGCATTTGATCAGCCATTAGGTATGAGCAATCTTTAGTCCCTGATTAAAATTATGTCTGCAAAGTAGAATTTAGGGGCTAGTTCAGATTGCCTGACAGATCAATGAGAAACTCTGAAAAATAAAGTATGATATGCAGACAACAGGATGTTAACATATTTCCCTTACAGTTCTTAATACTGTGTCTTGCGCTAAGTCAGTCTTTGGAAATATTTATTGGGGAAAAATGAAGGAAAAGGGAAAAGCGTGAATTAATGAATTTGTGTCTGGAGCAAATAAAGGAAATTAACGTGAACCCAAAGCTAATACAAAGTTGCAGCAATCTCTCATCCCAGGAAAAACCAATGAGCCTTACCCAACTACCATGAAACTAAGCCATAAACAATCTGGCAGGGCTGCTTGTAGGCTGGGGTTAAATTTGTCTGAGTTCTTGTTGGACGGATGAAGCCCCTCTCTGCAGAAGAAAACAGGCCCATTGTAAGATGTTAGGCCATTCTTTGTGCCCAAAGTGACTACTGTGCTGCAAAAATGAGCTAATTCCCAATTCTGTCCCCTTATGGCTCGGTAGATGCTTTAGATTCCTTGTCAGGGCTTTAATGCTGCCATGGCAGCCATGGGAAGCAGTGACCCTCAAAAGCAAAGCCACCAAATTTCTTTTGCCCTCTAAATGCTCAGAATGCAAGTATGAACTTTCCTCATATGCCTTCTTTCAAAAGGTTTATTATAAAACTCCCTAAAAGGCTTCAATGCACATTCTGGGAGATTGGCAGACAGAGTGCTGGAGGCAGGGAGAAAAGGTCCCTAGCTCTTCCACTTTCTAGCTGGTCAACTTTGAACAAGTCTCTTGACCTTCCTGGTTTTCTATTCCCTTATCTGCAAAGTGACGATTTAGACTAGATGGCCTTTCAGGTTTCTTCTAACTCTGATAATTTTTTACTTTGAGATTGCAAAATGTCTTCTGTTTTACCTTCAGTGCTCTGGCATTTAAAAAACAGAAAACAAATATGACAACAATAAAAAAAGTATGTTGTTGTGAGGTGAATGGTTTGGCTCTGGGTCCCCACCCAAATCTCATATTGAATTGTAATCCCCAGTGTTGGAGGTGGGGCCTGGTGGGAGGTGATTGGATCATGAGGGTTGTTTCTAACGGCTTAGCGTGATTCCCCTAGTGCTGTCTTGTAATACAGTTCTGAGATCTGGTTGTTTGAAAGTGTGTAGCACCTCCCCTTTGTGCTCTCCCTCTCTCTCTCTCTCTCCCCCACCTCCCACTGCAGGCCATGTGAAGATGTGCCTGCTTCCCCTTTGTCTTCCATCATGATTGTAAGTTTCCTGAGGCCTCCTCAGAAGCAGAAGCCTGTACAGCCCACAGAAGAGTGAGTCAATTATGCCTCTTTTCTTTATAAATTACCCATTCTCAGGTACGTCTTTTTTTTTTTTTTAATCCAAAGAGTAAAGTGAAAGCAAGTTTATTGGCAAAGCATAGGAATAAAGAATGGCCACTCCATAGACACAGCAGTTAGGTATGACTTTATAGCAGTGTGAGAATGGATTAATATAGGAGGAAAAGTTCATTTTTTAATAAAACTGACTCCACTTAAAAATGAAATTAGCATTCTGAACTTTTAGCCAGTGGTTAAGAAAGCTATATCTAGATAATCGATTGCAGATAAGTGTTGGGATTGCCATTTGGACACCAACTGTGTCTCCCCAACATGAGAAATGATATCTCTCATGTGCTTGGTCACAGGACCAGAATAATGTAGGAAGAAGGCTCAAAAGAATCTGGTTAGCCTTCCTGTGTTTGTCAATGTGCTTTATGCAAGACTAGATCCATGGATCTCTAAGTATGCCCAGGGAGGTCAAAACTGTTTCTAAATAATACTAAGATGTTTCTTATATTTTGCATTCTCATTTTCTCATATGTGTAAGGTGAAATTGTGTAGAGGCTACACAACACAAGATATCACACAGATTGATGCAGAAGCAGATGGCAGAATCCATCTTCTTCTATTAAGCCAGACATTAAACATATTTTCAACTTGTAAAATATGTTTGTTTGATAAAAACGTATTGTCTTAACATGCAATTGGTATATTATTGCTATTTTCAAATGAATTTATAAAGATTAGAAAATTTTTCAGTTTAAATTTCAAATGCCGTAAATATTGGTATATATAGTCCACATTAAAAAAAGCTCTCTTGTATCTTTAATAATCCTTAACAGTGTAAAGGTTTATGAGATCCTAAGGTCTGCAAACTGCTCTCTGTGTAGATCAATACTTATCCAACTTCAATGTGCACGTGAATCCCCTGGAGATCTGGTGAAAATGCAGATTATGAGTCAGGATGTCTGCATCCTGAGGGTCTGCATTTCTAACAAGCTCCCAAATATCATCCATGCAGCTGGTCTGGATTACACTCTGACAAGCAAAGGTCTAAATAAAAATACCTAATATTGGCAGCACTGTTTGCTAGTTACATACAGGGTTGGGCCTGAGCCTCAGTTTCTAGCATAAGACAGTACATCTTAAAGAAGTGACCCAAGTATCTCATAACAGTACCATAAAGAATTGACCCAAGTATCTCATAAATTACAAAATTAAAGATTTTTGCATTTAGGGTAGCTTGTTATTTTAGTAACCTATGCATTCATTCACTTAACAAACCTGAATTAAGCAGATATAATAGACAATGAGCCGTATCTGTTATTAAAATGAAGAAGACATAGTTCCTGCTTTTGAGTAACTCACAGACTTGTGAAGAAAACAGACAGGTCAACAAAGAACAATACAGTGTGTGAAGGCTATGTCTGAGGTATGCAGAAAGTACATACCTGCTATGGGACAAAGATGAGGGAAAGGCAGCTTTTAGCTCTTCCTGAGAAAGTTGGAGAAGGCTTAATGGAGGTGGTGACATTTGAACTAAGCCTTAAAGTTGTCTTTCAAGAAATCTCAGGTAGAAAACAGGGGAACAAGTTCAGGCACAAGAGAGTGAAAGAACAAAGTATGTTTAGGTGGCAGTGTGCTCAGTGTGGCTGGAGGAGAAACTCCTGGAGGATTTTGGAAAGAGGGATGCCTTGATTGGGTTGTGTTTTTGAAAGACGTCTCCATTGCTGTGTGGGAGACAGAGTAGAGGAAGGAGAGTCTGGAGCAGGGGATGGATGATGAGTTGTTGGGAAGCTGTGTCAGTGGTCAGGGAGGTTGTGGCTGTGAATTAAGGCAGTGGGAAGGGATAGATGAGAGCTCTCTCCTAGTTTGAATTGGTAGGATATGATGTGAAACTGATGGTTGGGGAGGTAAAAAAGGAGGTCGATGGAGCATGGGGGACCAGCAGAGTAATGCTGTCACCAACTCAGGTGGGGAGTATATGGGGAGGACCAAGTTCAGGTTGGGAGAGAAAGGATGAACAATGTATAGATAACTCATTACTTGCATTCAGTTTCTGTCATTTTTTTTTTTTTTATTTAAACAGTCTTGCTCTGTTGCCCAGGCTAGAATGCGGTGGTGTGATCTTGGCTTACTGCAACCTCCACTTCCTGGGTTCAAGTGATTCTTGTGCCTCAGCTTCCCAAGTAGCTGGGATTACAGGCGCCCGCCACAATACCCGGTTAATTTTTGTATTTTTAGTAGAGATGGGGTTTTGCCCTGTTGGCCAGGATGGTCTCGAACACCTGACCTCAGGTGATCCTCCCACCTCGGCCTCCCAAAGTGCTGGGATTATTGGCTTGAGCCACCGTGCCCGGCCAGTTTCTGTCATATTCTTATGTTGATGGGCACACAGCAACAGGGGACTCCATTGAGCTGTCCAACCTTAGAATTCTTTGGACACAAAACTTTCTGACTTTCTTTCAGAACTTCAGTTATCATGGAACCAAACTGATGATGCTTTCCAAAATTTCAAATTTTTCCAGGTTTGCAACAGATGGAAAAATTGTCAAAGTTTTCATGAAAGGATTATGCACTTGATCTAGATACCAATTTACAGTAGCAAGAAAAACAGGAACAAGAAGTCTCTATAATCAGTTTCTTCCTGTTCTTCGTCACCTGATGAATATGCTGGTTTATTGATCACACATCCTTAGTCTTACAGGGACTTATATGGTTGATTTCTGCCTTACACAGTAATAAAATAGAGTTCAAAAATCATGAAAATGCTAGTGTCTGCAGAAACTGAGATGTAATATCTTTGTTTTCCTGAATAGGGTTTTAATTAAGCTCTGAGACTAATAAGAAACCAATTAGCCTTCAATATATTGGATTGCTTCCCTTCTCATTGTGCCTAGGGTAGGCTGGAAGTTCATCTGGGTGAATTAAATTAATGGACAAATTAATTCTTAATCAAAAGGAAAATGACGAGCCCTGTGCCTGTGGTGAACTTCAGGTCAGGTTTGTCCCATTCTAGTTCTGGTCATTGGGCTCCTGGCTTTCTCCTAATGACAAAGCACCCATTCTTTAGATGGTAACTAACCTTAGTTAGAGCTCCTTCTGGGTTCTATGTACTTAAGCCTCTAGGGCTGGGATGAAATATGGATTATCTGTGACCAGGCATTTCTGCCACCAGCCACCTATCTGCTTCCACTTGTTTTTTCCCCTCAATTTTTATCTTGTGCCTCCTTCTAGTACCTTCATAGAGAGCCAGCCATATCCACCAGAGTTGCCTGCCTTTGGGGCCCCACTGAGCTGACTCAGCTGAGAATCCTGTCCAATGTGTTCCAGTTCTCATAAGATGCAAAGTGGCCCATTGGAAAGACACTCAAAACATAGTAGATTTCTAAGCTGTTTTATTTTCATTTAGCCACTATTCTATATTTGAAAGATTAGTGTTCCACCAGTAAAAAAAAATCTCTTTGCTTGCTTGATATGTGTAAAATGGTAGCATAATTTTGTATACTCTATATTTTGTGCCTGAATGGCTTAGGTCAGCTTTACTAACAGCTTAGTTAAAATCAGTCTGTAAATTTTAAGTTCAAATTGACATTGGACATTGGAATTGAGGAAGAATTAGAAGCAGTTGAAGGTGAACAAGGCAGATACAGAGGTCTTATATGCCTTCAAGATAAAAGCAAAATAAGACAAAATGAAATAAAAGAAAGCCTTTTATTTTTGGTTGCTTACAGGAAATGAGAGAAATGAGGTAAGTCAGGCAACCTGCAAGAACTGACTGAAACACTGGTCATGACAGTGAGCTACAAGAAGTGTTCATGTTGGAGCCCGGGCTTCTCTGACTCCCTAAGAGCTGAGAATGAACGATAGGGCAGAAGCTGAAAGACCTGGGTCTTCTCCGTCAGTAGTCTGGGATAGCGGCACCAAAGGAAACAGAAAAAAATGAGTTTGATTCCAGTGTAACACCACAGACTTAACATATTTGCAACTAAGTGAAATAAAAAATTCTTTTTATATTCATGTGCAAGCATTTTCTGTTCCTTCACTTACATTTAATTAAATATAAAAATATCTTTTTTCTTTTTTTCTTTTGTTTGTTTATTATACAGATGGGATCTCATTATGTTGCCCAGGCTGGTCTTGAACTCCTAAACTCAAGTGATCCTCCTGCCTTGGCCTCCCAAAGTGCTGGGATTACAGGTGTGAGCCACCACGCCTAGCCACTCTATCTTCTTTCTTTCTAAATTAAATTTATAAGAATATATCTATATGTGTAGCTCTGGGGGATAGGAATGTGGGTGATTTTTACTTTGTACTTCAAGCCATTTATAATTAAAATAATCTGTTTAACAGGAAAATTATACTAATGTATCTATATTTTGGTCTGTTTTCTTACACTGAACATATATTACATTAATGAGGGAAAAAAGATATTTTTCTCTGGACAGGATGAGGTGGAGAAACCATCATTAAGATGAATAAAATGGCTATTTCTTTTTGTATTCATTTTCTGCGTTGGAACAAAGTAGTTGGAGGAATGTTGGCAGCTTCACTGAGTGCACATGTAAATGTGTATATGCTAGCCCATCCCTAAACATTTATTAGAACCTGTTATGTCACAGGACCTTGGAGGGAATCACATGATGTTTGTTCCTCTCACCACTAGGTCAGAGATAAAGCCATGATTGCTCCCATTCTGACAATGTCATTGTAAAAAGAGTGGCTTAGTCATTTCTTTCAATAGACACTAGCAGGAGGGACTTCTTCCCTCTTTAATTTATCTCAGTCTTTCATAATATTGACTGCCTAACAGCAGCTGATGTGCTTGACAGTCTCCACTGCTTTATATTTTAATAAATCAGAAAACAAACAACCTTTCATTGGTCAAATTATCAGAGATGTACGTTATTAGTTCAAGTGTATCCATGGGATTTTTCCCCCCCAAATGTCACTGGGATTAAAATAACAGGAAACCGGAGATGGAAGCATTAGAAAGGGGTAGACTTTGGCAGCTGCAGAAGCCTACACTGTGACAGAGGACATCCTGGTTGTAATGCTTATTTAAGAAGATGGGGGAAGGGAAAACAAATATCAGGATTAAATAAACACTACAAAGAGATAGCAACATTAGTATTTTGTCACTTAATTCTCTGTCCCTAGAGAAATGGCAACTTCTAGGGTTAAAGATCAATAAAAACATTTGCATTTGCATTTGCATCTTAACGTGTGAATAAAATATCACTTTCATGTACACACCTTAGAGGCCATTTAAAATAAAAATTATCTAATAGGGACAATTATGCAAATGTTGAGTGCATTTAAATAAGTATTCTTATAGCTTATGCAAAAATACTCTTGTAGTTTTGGAAAACCTCTTTTTTGCCAGATGGGAACTTGAAGAATTTTTCTGCTGTATCATACAGCTCACGAAGGAAAACATGCTATTTGAGCATAAGTTCTTATAAATGCCCTCTATGACTTCCACTGAAGCCACTTCTGGTAAATATTTCAACACCCATTTTCACTTAAGTTGTCAGTCCATTCATTAAAAATGGGAAATATGTAGCAAGTACTTTTCTGCTGGAAGACTTCTCAATCTTTAGCACAAGGCTCTATCACGCTTCAATGAAGAAGAGTCTATTGGAGAATTCATTTCAGTTAAGGAAAAAAATAGTCTCCTGGGGGCTTAAACACAGACTTGCAAAGACCACAAGGGCAAAGCTTTCATTTTCATCAGCTATTGGGTTCAAACTTAAATTTCTTTTTTAAAAACTAATTTTGATCTATAGACCTGGTTATTTTAGGTTCTAAAATAGGCTAGGCAGCAACTGTTTCATTCTCCTGGTTTATGTGGAATGAAGCCAAACATATGGCAAACTATACGATTACAGAGGAATTTGGATGTATGGGTTCCCCCTCTATGTATCATTTTCAATCCCACCACCATTGGTCTACAGCAGGCAACCAGCTGCTGAGGGTGGTGGGGCAGGAGCCTCCGGGTGCACGTGCACACTCATGCATATGCCTTGGTGGACCCTTAAAATCAGAAGTAGTTTATATGAGTTGTTTCACAGGAAAAGCTGAAGGGTGAACAAAAGCACTTGATTAGCAGTTTGCTCCTATGTAGCTCAAACATCCGAAGAATATTTTATCTTCACCCAAGATGCAAATGCCCAGTGAAGTACGTGAAGTGTTATAGGTGCCCCAACTTACCACACAGTATCCTGAGCCGTCCAAACACTCGTTGGAATTGCCATTACAGTCGCAGGGCACACATTCTCCCGACAGGGTGCGAAAGAATCCAGCATTGCATTTCTGCAACAGACACACCAAACCATTTTGATTATTGAAAAGATTGATTTTGGTCAATATTTTCTGAGAAGAAATCAGAGAAAGTGATTATTAAACAATCTAAACATTTCTAAAATGAATATACTAAATGATATATACAAAACATACTAAAATAAACTATTTATACTACCATTCAGTGATAGATGATATATATATAATCTTCTTTGTTACATAACTTTTTCCCTCCTTTCACTTTTCAGGAGAACAGAAATGCCTTTAACACTGTCTTATCATTGCAAGGAAGAATAAGAAGGTATTACGTAACAGTAAGGGAGAAAAAAATGCTAATGTTTTCTTCCAGTATAAGCAAAACAAAACAAGACCACAATTAAGTATTAGTCAGGGTGAGGTCATGCTCCCTATAAATAAAGACTTCTCGTTTCAGCAATCACTAGCTATAGGAGAGCAACTTAGCTATAGGATAGCAACTGAGTCTTTCATGAACTTCAGTTCTTAAAAGCATCTGTTTCTTCAGATGCTAACATGTTAAAGGGAGGGATAAGGAAGTTAATGAGTTCTTACACTTGTCAAGTCCTGTGTGGGTGCTGTTCATATATGTATTTCATTTGTCTTCAGAATGCTGCGAGGAACACATGACTTTCCCTTGTCCTTGTGATGAGCTCATGAGATTGAGAGGTGCTAAGTGGCTTTTGGGGATGTTAAACTATCCTGTCATGCACCAATTGACATGCACAATCATCAGCTGCCCTCCCCAGATATCATTTGTGTGCCATTTGAGACACATTATGAGATTGTTCCTGGTTTATGCGATTAGGCTGTGGATATGCATTTGATATTTCTTTGGAATGTCTCAGTGATGAAGGGCAGAAATGGCATTATGGGCCTGGAAATCCGCTCCCCGCCCATCAGACAAGCTTATGTCTAAAGAATTCCAGACAGATAAGAATCTACTTTGTTTCCACAGACTTACAGAGTCCAAGATTTCACATCATACACCCCCATTGACCCATTGTAGTTTGCACTTCCCTGGCGACCAGGAAATTTTCATTATATCTGGCTGAAGTCCCTCTGATTGCTATGCAAACCTATTTCCCCTTGCTTTTTACTCTGTAAAGAAAGAGTCACTAAACACCATTCACAGTATTTAAAAAAAAACACACATCAGTTCACACTTTAAAACTAAAATTTAATAAACCCCATTTGGAGGAAGTTTAATAAAGAATAACAACATTTGTCTATGAAAAAAAGGCAAGGAAATTCCACATTTCCAAGTTAGAGAAATAAGGCTAAGAGATCAATTTATAATTTTTTAATGGAGAGTTGTGGTTGATGGTAAGCTTCTTAGTTTCCACTAGAAAACAAGAGAGGGAAAGGCACTAAGATTGCAGTAGGAAGCATTTAATTTAGACCATTTAATTTCACATTTTTAGTCTTTGCCACAAAGTAAAACATACATGTTTTCATTGCGATGCAGTACACAGATTGGTATCTATATCTATATTGGTGTAGATATGGAGATAGATATAGATATCCATATATATGTGTCTCAGAGAAAAGATTCACAAAGTAATAATGTACCTAAAACTTCTCTATTGTATTTAAGAGTATATCCTGGTCATGACCCATAAAATTGATCTGATGACCCATGAATGTGTTGCAGTTTTGCATGACTGCAGGGTTTTCTTTATAAGAGTAGTGGGTAAGAGTAGTGACGGTCTTAATATTAGTTATCTTAGTAGCCTCTTAAATGGTGGTTTCTGAGCTCTCTAAATGACCATATTACAGTCTTCTGGGGAGCTTCTGATTCAGTGAAACCAAAGAATCTGCATTTAAAAAAATAACTTTTGTGTTTTAGAATAACTTTAGATTTACAGAAAAATTGTGAAGGATCTGCATTTTTAAAAAGCTCCCCAAAGACTCTGATATTTGGCCAGGTTTGGAAGCATCTCTCACAATGCCCTGTATATATTAATTGCTCAATGAACACTTGGTGATTTGGGTGGTTTGGACAAGGACAGCAAACTGGAGACATATATACTATGGGAGCCCACAGAATATACTGATAATCCATCCACTGCTCTCTGCTAAGGCTGGATTTCATCTCAACTCTTTGTCAACAGTCCAGCAGCCAGTGCCTAGATTGGACGGCATGCAAGATGAAATCTTTGTGATGTGCCAAGTTTAGGAGGAGAGTTCACTGTGAGAGCCTGTCATTATCCACTTACCACTCCCCAATCTGAGATTATGACCTTGGGTGAAGGATAACTTGGCTCTGGTCTCTTATAATGTGGGAGATGGGAAGAAAAGGGAGGTAGGAACAGGGCTGTGTTGAGTCATTTGGCCCCCCGCCGAGAGGGTGAGGAGGGCTGGCAGGGAAACCTGGCACACTACGTTCCTGCTGGGCCTTGTCCACCTGAAAGAATTATATTTTTCAGTCATCTATCTGGGGGCCCTGGGCATGCCCTGCTAGAGCACATGTCCTGGGTAGCTTGGGTCTGGTGTTGTGGAACTTTGGAGGACTCCCTGGAATGGAGTTTTTAAGTGGTTCAAGAGAAGTTTGAGTGTACTGAAGGATGAGCTGTTTAAGATTGTTTCCTTTAGGTGGAAATATTTCATCATGGCTCCAGTGAGTCCTGTTATTTATTTATTTTTACTGAATCTTTCTTTGAAATTTCAAAGGACCTGGCAAAATTGGCCTTTTTGTAATATCAAAAGGCAGATATTTCCAAGTATGAAAGTAGAACGATATATTTTTAGTTTTGCTCCTGGTTAATGTAATCGTTATCCTTAGTAATTCTAACACCTGTGCTATTTAGAGGCCTGTGAGAGCTGAATGGATTCTCCAAAAATTAGTGTCTATTTTCTTTTGGAAGAGTCTCCACAGTTTACTAAACAAAGATGGTGTTTGTGAATGTCTATGTATGAGAGACTAAGAGAGAAAGCCTTCCAATCAATTTTTTGATACCACACTGAATCCTCTTTTCCACATGAGAAGCCTGTCCTATACTAGACAACTGTAAAAACACAATCTTAGCATTCAGAGGATCTGTACATTCTGGGGTGCCATGGTCTTTTTAAAAATTGATAGTAATAACAAGGGTAATGATGATGATAATTATAATATAGTGGCCATCAATGTCATACAACTCCAAGAGTTCAGACTGATCCAAATCTTTCTTTGCTATAACTTGCTGCCCCTCATAAATAAATACATACCTAAAGTTTATTTAATTGAACAGGAATATCTACCATGTTTAAGTCACTGTGTCAATTATGTTGCACAATTCTCTCACTTGACACCACAGTAGCCCTATGAGGTAGGTTCCCTTGTCTTTGTTTTACTGGTGAGGACTTTGTGACTTACAGAGATGTATTACTGAAGCCGGCTAATACAGATAAGAAATGGTGGACCCAGGATTTAGATCCTTCATTTTTTCCCTCAAGTTTTAGCTCTTAACCATCTTGTGTGCCATTAATATATTGAACCAAACATTTCTTGTTGGACATTTAGGTTATTTCCAAATTTTTGCTGCTATTAACATTTCAAAGCAGGCTGAAATGGATAAAAAATGTAAAATGCCTCCTTTAAATCCCAGAAAAAAATCTTTGCTAATAGACACAATACTTAAAAATACATAGTTATTAATATATGAAAACCATTGAATGGGAAATTTACTTTTAAAAATATTTATTTTAGCCAAATTTTCTCTTTGACCAATTACCTTCCACTAAGTCACTTGTAGATCTTTTACAGCTCTTTATTATTAAGAGACTCCTATTATCACAGCTTGCCTCCTGCTCTACCATTCAGACTGAATTAATCAATACCATTTACTTCTGCCTTTGAAAAATAAGAGTGAAAATTCCCATTTGCTTACTTTGTTATATTTAGTATGAGGTCTGGCTTGGAGTAAAATCATTCTATGTGTACTTGCCTAATTTTACATTTATGGAAATGAGAACTAGATGTAACTTTATGAGGAAATGAGTGTGGTGTATCTACATGTGTCAATTACATTTAAAGGAACTGGGATGACAGGACATGTTGTTATCACTGCAGAAGGAATTATTTCCAGAGGTTTATCATATGATCATAATATTATTTATTTCATAAGATATAGTTATAATGAATTAAGATTGTTTAACAAAGCGGACCAAGTGAATGACCTTTATACGAGTATCTGATTCTTTTTGTCTTCATTTGAAGAGCCCGTTGAGAGCACCAGAGTCATACCAACAATACTGTCATTGGATATAACATTTTAAAAAATTTCTAAAAATATTTAAATCACTTTCTTTTGAAGGATAGTCCAGTATGCATACTTTGGCTATGGCAAACTTTTAAGTCATTTGCAGTTATTAAATAAAGTGGGTACCAATCTAAGTAACAAAATTTTAGTTAAAAAATTTTCACAAAAATCTCACTGTTTCCCAAACACTATCACAGAGGAGCTAATTAATTGCCCACAAGCCACTACTTTTGCATAGATACAGAATTTGGAGAACTTCAGAATTTCTGTTGAGAAGCCTGATTTACTAAATCACTTACATACTTGAATAGATCTTCTAGGGATCTAAGGTCCCTAATTACCCATTTAAACAAACTAACAATGGCAAAAATTGATGGGATTTAGGAAGAGCTTGAAGTTGTCATCTGAGAGTATGAGATAAATTCTGAAGTTTCTGAGTCCCAAAGAGGATCAGACCCAAGTCTCCAGCTCCAGCAAATGATGAAGAATTAATTATAACAAAATTCCATCAGAAAGAACACACTCTACAGCCCTAGTGTCTATTCTCATAGGAGCTGATTGGAATAGTTATTTGCATTGTGTTTCCAACCAAAGATCTACGAACATATGACATATATTGACTCAACTCATCTTCCTTTCTGAATTAGACTTAGAATTTGATTCAACAACTTTTGCTTCAGTTTATTGAGGCTCCAAATAGAAAGCATAAAACAAAAAAACAAACCCAAAATCCCTCTAAATTCATTCACTGGTGTCCAGAATCATTGCTACCATCCAAATTAGTCTTCTTCAAATTTAACAGCCCACATTACATTATCTTTCTGCTTAGGTTTTTGTATGTATTTAATGAATCCACTTTTTTCTTGTTTCCAGACAACAATGATTTTTAGTTCCAGTTTAGTTATAGTGAGTTCCATGTTTTGTTTTAGCAAATAATAAAAGTCAGCTTAAGATAGAATGTTATGCTCAGTTAGGAGCTAAAACTGTGTGCCCTTACTTAAGAGTCTGTGGTTTCTGCACAATGCTGACTTCCATCTGCCTAAAACTTGGGCAGACTTAAGAATCAGATAGTATTCAAGGATTTTCTAGTGGGGAAAAACATGATTTAATCTATTCAAAAATTTCCAAAATATTCCACCCTTTTCTAAGGAGGAATGACTTCTGAGAACATATGAATATATTAAATGAGTAGGTATTTCACAAGCCATTTTTTTCTGTGTCAGTAAAAATAAAATATGCAATATCTGAAATGGCAAGCAGTTCTGAATTTAAGCTTTTGCTAACTTTTGGCTCCATATGTTTTTCAGATAGGGCTTAACATGTCCTGATTTTTCGTGTACAAACCTATAAAGTGCCAAAATGAGTTAAATGGGTTATGTGTTGCAGTTACCAAGAAGTTGGCTTCTTGATTGATTTTACTTGAATCCGAAGACAATTACTCATGCATCCTCCCTTGGGTATCTCTAAGCTCTTGTTTGCATAATTGAAATTCCCCACATTTTAATAGGCAAAGTTAATTTTTAGATTTTGACAGCGATTTCACCATAACTCAATTAGGAAAGTGGTTTCAACATTCTTCGGAGGTTTATGCAGTTCAAAGGCATTTTTTCTTAGGTTGGCATAATAAAGCTAGGCCAAAAACCAAACACAGACTATGGTGCTGGTTTCCCCTACTTGGCCTAGAGAGTTACCTTTGTGCTTACTGCTCAGGCCCTGTATCCGCCATGCCTTGCTCAGCTTACAAAACACTCCAGCTCTCAATTTAACCATCAATAAAATAGAGACTGTGACTTAGAGCCTGAGGAATTCCAAGGAGCACAGAGCCATCCTAACCACTCTTAAGCCAAGTCCTTTAATTTTGTAAAGAGTGGAGACAGGGTTATCACATGTTTACATCACATTTCTGTGGCTACTCCTCAGCACTCTTCATGGGCTTCATGGGTGGAAACCAGTGCTCCACTCACAGCTCTCAAATAACTGTCCCTAAACCCTGTTCATCAACTATTTGAACTGTAGATACCAACAGCCTTGGCGTGTGTTGAAGTACTTGCTACGCTTGCTAATAAATAGCCCTCTTTATTTGTCTAATTGAAACAATCAACTAAGAAAATCCACAGACCCTACAGCCGTACAGGTTTTCTTTTAGAAATGTTGGGTTTGAGGATGATCGTATTTATTAATACTAATGAACATTTCTTTAATTTGCTTCTTGAAAATTATTTAAAGTAATTGTCAAGTCACTTGTTTATAGTAGAGATTGTTGCTTATATAACATAACGAGGCTTCAGTGGTGCCTTTTTTCCTTTGGTTTTTCTAGAAATAAATCTCCTGCTAACATCTGGCTTTCTGCTCTGGGTTCATCTCACATCGCCTCCTGTAACTGGCTTGTTCTTTTCACTCCTCGCCTTCCAAGCTATGGTTACACAACATAGCCTCTGACGCTGCCAGATTTTTTTTTTTTACATCTGAAAACTGACTCAGTTTTATTTAATTTACTGGGGCAAATGCCTTGGACACATTTCCAAGAAAGGAAGAGATGCGGCACACAAGGGTTAGGAATAAGAATGAGTAGACAGAAATGACTTCAGAATTACAGGCATTTAGGGGGTTTTTATTTGACTCCTTAGCTGCTTAGAAGGAGTCAATGTTGTGAGGTGAAAGACATCTCTGTCATCTTCATCTGGTTTTTATAAATCACAGCTAATAATTTACTGACAGACACCAAGCACTGAGCTAAGTGCTTTTTATGGATGATCCAGTTTGATCATTACAATTTAATGACCTATAGTCTTGCAAAAGTCTGCCTAAATTACTTTTCTTTTTATAAGAAGTTTGGAGGATGAACTGTCTATAAATGACAACAGCTTCTCTTCAGTGTACTCAGTGAAGGCAGTTGGGTTGTTTCATCAGTGTCCATTGCTGGTAGATGAACCTGCTTCTGTCTTGAGGTCCTGTGGGTATTTCAGTGCTATTCTCACCCTAGATTTCTCAAGATGCAAGGCATGAAGTGAAAGTGACTGGCAGGACATGTCTTTCCTTCCTTTTGCTCTTCCTCACAGGTTTTTGCATCACTGAAGAAATGCTATTGTGAATTAATAGGAAAAAATAAATGTATCCCAAACTTCTATTGTACCCTCTTACTCTCAGCAGCTAATCCTGCTTCTTTCAGTGAAAACACAGAGGCTATTGGGTGGGAACTCTCATACTGTCTTTTTTTTCTAAATTCCCCTTTGTCTTGACTCATCCTTGTGTCCTCTGCCCATCTCAGAAGCAGTACTCTTTTCACTGTAGGAAAGAGAAGCCCTCTATCTGTGCTCTGGGATCCACGCATCTCTGGCCATCACACCCGGCCCCATCATCTGGCCTTCCTCTCACATACCATGCACTTTCACATCCACAGGGATGAGGGGAGGCAAAGAGAACACTTAGGTGCTTCATCCTGTGTTGGATGAGCCTTGACGTCTTTACCTAAGAATATCCTCCCTCCCCTTTATTGTCCTCCAAGAATATCCTCCCTCCCCTTTATTATCCAAGAATATCCTCCCTCCCTTTTATACATATATCCTTCCCTTGGATATATATCCAAGAATATCCTCCCTCCCCTTTATTATCTGCCTCCCCTTTATTTCCTTCTTCTTGTCCAGCAGATCTTGAGTGAGAACTTAATCGCACTGGCTCTGCTTCCTTCATGCTATGCTGATCCATGCCTCCATACGTCGTCTGGCTCTGCTTCCACTGCACACTGAAATTGCCCTCACAAAGATGGAATTCCAGTACTTAACATTGTTGATGGCTGGGTGCGGTGGCTCACGCCTGTAATCCCAGCACTTTGGGAGGCTGAGGCAGGTAGATCACTTGAGGTCAGGAGTTTGAGACCAGCCTGGCCAACATGGTGAAACCCCAACTCTATTAACAATATAAAAATTAGCCAGTTGTAGTGGTGTTCGCCTGTAATCCCAGCTACTTGGGAGGCTGAGGCAGGGGAATCACTTGAACCCGGGAGGCGGAGGTTGCAGTGAGCCGAGTTTGCGCCATTGCACTCCAGCCTGGGCGACAGAGCAAGACTGTCTCAAAAAAAAAAAAAAAAAAAAAAGCAAACATTTTTGAAATTTCTTCCCTCCTTGAAGTTCTCTCTTCTCCTGATTTCCAGGACAACTCTTTCTTCTGGCTTTTCCCCTGCCTACCTTTCTTTCTCAGTTTTTTTTTTTTAATTTAATTTTTTTTTGGCAGGGGACTGGGAAGGGGCAGAAGCAAGTGGTTCATCTTCTGCTGCTTCTACATTGCTGGTGTTCTCCAGGGTAACCTCCTTAGCCCTCTTTTCTATCTATACACTTTTATGTATGGATGAAATTTGTGGATGATGTTAATCCCTCCCCCAATTTTATCCTCCAGCTATATTTTGGTAATTCCTAAATCTCTCTACATATCCCTGATCTTACTTTTTTATGCCACCCCCTTGTTTCTAAGTGCTTGTTAGAGAAGTCCATCTCCAATTTTATAGGCACCTGAAGTTGAGTGTGTCCCACACTGACTTTATCATAGCCTCTCCCAAATCTCTTTTTCTCCTTATATTATGTTTATATTATGTCTCAGTTAAAGATAAAGAATATATAACATAAAAAGAAAAGGTAATGGGCTAACACTTTTAAATTACATTAATGTATTTTGCATTAAAGTAATTTTTGGAAATACTTCCAGAAGAGGGAATTCCTTAAGGATCAGAGGATGGTTTGCACATAGAATGACACAATGTAAGCACCCAAGTTATCTTACCTTTCAGAGTCACTGTGCTATTATTGTTTATTTCGAATCTGAGGTTTAAATGCAGATATATGAAGTACCACAGAGATTAGAGTCTCAAGTGAGATTGACCTTACACAGTTCTGAACTGTTATAAACTTACTCTCTAAACTGATACCCCTACCTATGCTGGGGTGGGCTGTAGGACTAGGAGTTCTCCAAATTTAGTAAACAATGTTTACTAAAGGTTAAGAAATTGGAATGTGCTAATTTGAAGTTTACATATTTGTTATATTATCAAAACTCAACAGTAACCACAGCAACTGCTTAGACCTTAAACAACAAAAGAGTTCTCAGGGAGGATAATTTTGTCATTGACATTGTTTAGAATTGCTGGCACATGGTGATAATAAAAAGCAGACTGAGTTTTAGTAAGTTTTATTGTTGTTTTTAAATTCTCTACACATAATGCATGCCCTTGCGTCCTCCTGGGTTAGGCTGTTCCTACCTCCTGCCTCCCTTTGTAGGCTGCTGCCTTGTAGAGTTTATGCTCTGCCTCTGAAATACTACCAGGGAGATTCTTCCTCCTTGTTCCCAATACCACTATTTAGTTCAGGATCTTGGTGTTTCTCTCTCGGATAATTATAATTCTCTCCACTCTACTCTCTCCATCACCAGAAGTTCTTCCTTCCAGTTCATTCTTCATTACCAGAATTAATTAAAAACACTTATCGTACTACTTTTCTACTTTGAACCTCTCAGTGGCTCTTCATTCATTACCTACATGAATACGTAAAATTCCTTAGCATGACATACAAGGATCCAACCTTAAACTATTTCTTTAGGATCAGCCTTGGCTCCCTCTGCTCTAATGCAATCACATACCCCACCACCCTCATAAATATCATGCTCTGGCCCGCCTTGCCTTTGCATATACTATTACATATGCTACAGAGGCCTGGGATGTCTTTCCCTACTTCATCTCACCTGGGAACTATTTCCCTAGACTTTCAGACTCAGTCACTCACATGGCACCTTGCACAGACTTCATCAGAGCACACGGAACATGACATTATAAATTTTAATTTATACTCTTGCCTCCCTGAAATCACTGTGAACTCCTTCAGAACAGGGATAGTGTCTTACTCATTTTTGTGTCCTCATCACCTATCGTAGCCATTCGCAAATAGCAAGTCAATGCCTAAAATACGTTAGCAGAAAAATGGGTTTGAATTGGTAAAGAATGAGGCAAGTGAGGGCAAATTGTGCCAACACTTTGGAGAGCAATTAGGCAAATTTCACAAGTGAAGATATCTCTAACTACAAATGAATCTTTTAAATACAATATTGAGGAAAAAGTTGCAAAGGAGAAACAGTATGATGTTTATACTGTATTTTAAAACATGCAAAATAATATGATGTAATATATTGTGTAGGGATACACATATATAAAGAAAAGTATGAAGAAAGAAATAGGAATCTGAGAAATCAGGCCAGTTAAGGGTAAAGGAGTGGGGATGAGACTGAGAAAGAGTCTCAGGGCTTCGACTATTTTATTTATTTACTTATTTATTTATTTATTTATATTGAGACGGAGTCTCGCTCTGTTGCCCAGGCTGGAGTGCAGTGGCATGATCTCCACTCACTGCAAACTCTGCCTTCCAGGTTCAAGCAATTGTCTGTCTCAGCCTCCTGAGTAGCTGGGATTACAGGCACCTGCCACCATGCCAGGCTAATTTTTGTATTTTTAGTAGAGACAGAGTTTCACCACCTTGGCCAGGCTGGTCTTGAACTCCTGACCTCGTGATCCACCCGCCTCGGCCTCCCAAAGTGCTGGGATTACAGGGGTGACCCACCATGCCCCGCCTGACTATGTTATTTCTTAAAATCCATGGAGGACATACACGTTCTCATGAAAGAATGAAAGAGAGAGGAAAAGGAGCAAATGAGGAAAGAAAAAGAAAAGAAAGGAAAACAAAAATCCTACTTAGGTTGTCTGGATATAGGATTTCCATGTCTATACCCGGTGAGATCTCTAAAACATCATCTCTAGGAAGTGACTAATGTGGTCTTGACAATAGATTGAGACGCTTGTGTATAATTTCCCCAACTTCCTGGTTATTCACTTTATGTATCATTATTATTAACACAGTTTAAAAATAAGCAAAGTAACATTCCTTACTTAATTTGTCCTTCCTTTGTTTTTCACCTTACAGCTAGCAGCTGCCTCATCCCATGTGGCACATTTCACACATATCTGTCTTAGTTAAAGCATACATCAGCCTTTAGGTTCTTCTATAATATTTGAGTGGCTACTAAATCTGTTTTCCACTAATTATTTTATGCTAGCAGTAAAGCTACATGTCCCAGGCTACCTGTGCAACTCAAAGGACTTTTAGGGTGCTTATTTATTCTAGTTGGGCCTTACTATTTAAGGCAGAGGTAAAAGATCCTCAAAATAGTGCACAATACTCCCATTTTCCAGTTGACTGAGAAATTACAATATTAAAATTTAAGTAAGAGGGTTTACAGGCCAGTTTTCTGTCCTAAGAAAGGATCTATGACCCAAACTCAGACAGTCTTGCTTCCTTAGGGATCAAGAGAGCTAATAATGGGAGCCCTAACTATCTGTGGCCTTAGACTGGCAGAACATGACAAGAGTAACCCACAAGCTCAGGCCAAAGGTTGCCCTGTCCAGCTGGCCTGGAGTTGAAATGGGGGAACCAGGAGAAGATTGTGCAATAATTCAAATGAAGTTGAACTACGGAATTTAGATTATGTTCTTATAGTTTGCTAAAAATTTTTTATATAATCTCTTCCTTTATGTGAAGGTAAAATAATTTGTCAGTTAAAGCAGATGGTAGTAGATGCTTTTGGGAAGGTTTCCTCTAGACAAAAGGAAATGGAAAAAGCCATGAATTTCAGGAGGGGGCTTGTCACTGAGGTAGTCAGGCCCAGCAGGAATAATCAAAATTCACCTAAGAGAGTTTAAATGAAGAGAAAGAAGAGAATTAGAGTTTACCGAATTGTGGGCAGGTTAAGGGAGCAAGGAATGGAGAGGGCATAAAAGCTAGAAACAGTAAAATTTGCAAAGATCTGCTCCCTCTAGGGCCCAAGGGGATAAAGAAAGCCTGTTACACAAAGCCAGGGAAAGCTGGAACTGTGGAGGAGGGGAGCTTGCCGGCGGGAGTTGCCATCTTGGGGGTCATGGCTTCTGCCTGAACAGCCGTGCTGAGGCAGAGAGGAAGTGGAGCAGAATGGCCCCAACTTTCCCTTCTCCTATTACTTTCCCTGAAATGCAGGGGAGCTTGCGTGCTGTAGCCTTTGGGCATCAGTCTCTTGAGGCAGGGGCAGATCCTGGATCTGGGGGGACAGGTGCAGAGTCACCAGCACACCCTCGTTCTCAGGGTGCTCGAGCAGTGGTAGGAAAGACCAGCTGGCTCTTGATCTGGGGACTATTCAGTGGTCAAGCAGATGTGCGAAGTGATACCTGATTCACTTTCTTTCTCAGACAGTCCAAGGTCAAGGACTCTTTCAAATAATCAAGTTGCCTTTACCAAATTTCAAAGGCTTGTCGAAAAATGTTAATTTACCAACTAGGATGGTTTTAAACCCTAAAATAAAAGCACAGTCAGCTTTTGTTAGAAAATTATTAAATATGACACCAGAAATCCCTGTGGCTCATAGACTGAGCTAGAAATAGGCCAAAAGTTTAGGATTACTTATATTCAGCTTCTTTCAATCATGTCTTCCTCATGGCCCCATTTCTCACTTCTTTGTTGATGGAGAGCAGCCCATCTCCCTTGCTTTCCCCTCCTCCTCTTTAAATAACCCTAACCCTCCTCAGCCTTCTTCAGGCACAAGTCTCTGAAAACAGCCAAAACCATACCAACACCCATTATCTCCTCCAACATCCTGAACTCAACTTTCCATTTCAAAAAGTTGAGTTCAACTCTTTGAAGTCATCTCTTGCAAGATAATTGTTCTTTGTTGAAATGGAAAGGTCTTTTTAGCTGTAACTATTCTAAGCCTTCATTTAGTGGTGACAACAAAATTTCGCATGGTCTCACTGGGGGCCATAGGTAGGAAATGGCATGGACATAAGTGCTTCTTACAAGGCATATTTCTGGAATAGCTAGTAGAAGACTGAAAAGAGCTAACAAATGGAATTCTATCCATCTGGGGATTGAAGTTGCACTATCTAAAGAAAGATGGATTGCACTATCTAAAGAAAGATGGATTGCACTCCGCATATCATAATTCCTCTATCATAATTTATAACAACTTGAGCAAAATGACATTTTCCCCTGTTCAATTGATGGAGCATATTTTCAGAGAATCAAAATAGATAAGGGTTTGTATTCAAAGGTGGGATCCATGTCAGCTAGTCAATTTTGATAGGTTTCTCAATACAATTGTAGTGAATTAAATGTTAAATGAAAGAATCAAGAACATTTCATATGTGGGGAACAAATTTCTTTAAAATTCTTTGTCCTTTTTTTTTTTCTTATGCTTCTAATAGCTCTGTAACTACTTCTATTTCCCCAGGAACATGCACATATACGTATTACTTCTTTAGCATTTACATACAAAATGGCTAGGATATGATAAATCTACTTTTTGCCATTTTAAGAAATGTCCATGTATGTCTGTGTTCAGTCCCCATTTGTTCACCATGCACCTGGCAGCTGTGCAGTAAATGCTTGTTGAGTGAATGAATGAATTTCTCCTCCAAATATGCTTACATTTAAGATAGCACAGCCTCTAGACCTAACTGATTGATCTGCCATGGGCATGACATGACACACTGCAATCTATTCCTTGCAGTGGATGTAATTTCCTATAGTTAAGTCCTTTGGAGACAGCCTGAGGCAGCAGAAAGTCTGAGATCATCAGTATTTCAGTTCCAGCTCTACCTGGGTGACCTTGCCCAGATTATTTAACTCTCGGCTTTGGTTTCCCTTTCTGAAAAAATGGGGCTGCTCACCTTATTACCTTCTAGAATGGTTGTGAGGATCAACTAATATTTAATGCATTTAATGTCCAATATAAAGGCATAGAAATTGTTCTGTAACTATTAGTTTCTTCTCTTCTTTTTGGACTTGTCTGTACCAGGGTCATTTGTTTTAACTGGTTCTCCTGAGTGAGCTGCAATTTTTTTTTTCTTTAGGGCACACAGCTTAGCAATGTTTAAGTTAGTGGTTCCTTGTCTTTCTTCCTTGGAAGACTTAACTCCCTGAGCACAGAAACTGGATTCGCCTGAATTGTTGCTGAATCCTCAGTGCCTTCATAGAGCAGATGCTTAATCAATATGTATTGGACGTGTCTTGGCATTACAGAAACACAGAATGCCAGAGCTGGGAAGGACTGTATCTAGTTCTTAATTTTAAATTTGGGAAAACTGAGGCCTAGCGAAGAAGGAACTTGTTGAAAGCTGTTTACATAGAGCAAGGTGATGCACCATTAGTGCTCTAGTCACTCAACTACGCTTCTTGGTGAGGATGATCATGAAGAAGAAAATGATGCTGGAAAACTGTGGCGTTATTGCTGAAGCTCACACCTCTTTTGGGGCTGCAAACAAACTTATGCCGTCCATCTCTGCCTTTCCCTGGAATACCTGGGATAAAAGTCATCTCTGTTCAAGTTTATCAGATTTATCAAGAGTCTCATACAAGATATCCCATTAGTATGTCTCCCTTTTTTCTCAGGAAAGTGCCATTGTCATCAAAAGGTCTTAATACCACTCCGCAGTCATCTTGGAGGGGAGAATGCAGGTGACGGATGGGGTAAGGTGGAGTGACCTCTCTTAAGCAAACTCAGGTTTGCTCCATGAATGTGTGTGGCTGAGTCCATATGGACACCCAGACTATCAGATAGTCCTCAGAGACTGCCCATTAGGCCTCTCTTATTACTTGGTTTGACATATGGCAATTATTCTTAATTTAAATACAATAATTTATAACTGATGTTTTAGTTTTTAACAGTTTTTATATAGTGTAGATAGAAATAGACCATGAAGCAAATAATGTAGATCCCTCATTAGCAAAGTCAACCTCGATAGAAGTCAGTCGTGTGACATCCAGCTGTATCCCTGACACCTCCTTTGTTCCATTTGAGGGATCTGACAATGGGCCCTGGAAAAGGATGCCTCTTTGTGTAATATACACCAGCATGTGTGCAGGTGTTTCCCTCATGAATCAGAGGCAGATGTCTGCTCAGGCAGAATATGTGGCAGCTTGACATATGTCTGGCCCCACCTAACAGGAAAACTGTGGCCCATAAATTGTACTAATAAAATACCATCACTGCAATTCTGACTGAGCCATGAAACCAACACCTTCATCCTTCAACACTAAGGAAGGCTATACCCCACAGAGGGTTTGTAACCCGTTCCAAACTTAGGATTGTGTGTTGAACTCCCACTCTGTCATGCGTTTTATGAGTCAAATTTTATGAGACAAATGATAATGAAATTCTACTCCAAGTGCTCTTATTTGTAAAATGTGAGCAGTAGAACCCATTTAGCAAATATTTTACAACTCTGCTATGTGTCAAACACCTAAAAAGCCTCAGAAGAATGGATCTTTAGGCTAAAATCCAAGTATTTCAGAGTGGCAGTCGGCTCAGGGACACTGGTAACAAGGCCATTTTCAAATAGTTCATTAATAAACAAATACACCAAGCACCAACTGCTTACAGAAAGCAAGGCAGATGAATTACCATCCTGAACACTCAGCTCCTTAATTTGGGGAGCTTATTTAAAAAACAGATTTTGCAACAAGTGGTAAATATACAGGAATATAATTTTAACTACAGTATCATGAACCATTCATAAGCTACTTCTATTCCTTTTAAAGCATGAATGGTATTCAAAATTGCTACAGAATTTCCATCCTTTTCATGTTATTTAAGGGTATTTTGTATTATTTCTTCCCCTAATTTCCCTTCCCTAAGATTTCATTTTTAGATTTTTGTGAAATACTATTTAATGTAAATATGTATTTTCTTTAACTTTTCATTTATAAATGGCATAATGTGTACATTTCTTTTGAGTAAAAATTTTGGAGGGTAGTTTCAGAATTGCTTTACAATATACCATCATTTTGTAGCTTTGAAATTTTGCCCCCAGATAACTGTTGTGATCGAGATAGCTATTCTGTTACAGCACGTTTCTAAAAGTGAAGGTAAAGAACACAAACTAAAGTGAAAAGAAAATGACTGCAAAGGGAATGGCAATGTCTGGGGTGCAACAAATCTAGTCTTCACACTGCCATTTTAATGACAACAAAATAATACACATTTATGAAAGGAAATGAATGGGGAAGGCTGAGAGTGTTTGATTTAAAGCAATTCTGCTATCTGTCATTTGAGGAAAAAAAATGTGCTGATTTTAAAACAATACTTTCATTACAGATGTTTCCAGACCCCTTCCCTGATCCAAGGAAACAAAATACCATTCAGCAACAAGCCCAGATTTAGAGATGGGGCTTGTTCCAATATAAACATTTCTTAGCTAGACCTTCTCCATGAAAGTGCATAGTCAATTTTTCCATATACAGTGGGAAAGACAAAGCTTTTAGCTTAAAAGGCATTCTCACTCGCAGCACGGAGCTCCTGGAATGAGCAGCCAGGGACACTGTGGTTGACTATTGATGTCACGCCAAATGCTATCTTGACTTGTTCTTCAGAATTACACAACAGAATCGTACCAGAGCATACATATACCATGAGCAGAAGAGTAGGCACTGTTTTGGCTTTCAGTATTTGGTATGGTCATTTATTCATTTTGTCTCTGCTTCATGTACCACTGGCTATCCAGGGCCCAGCCCAGGGGCTGGCACAAAATGCGTTTTCAACAAATAATTGTGGAATGCATAAACAATTTTTTTTGGGCACCAATTTTAAAAGGAACTTGCACAAGCAATTTGGGGAATCAGAAGATGAATCATGGACTCTTCTGGCCTTCAGGGGTTCAATGGGGGAAATTTAAGTTGTATCTGTAACTTACTAGAATATTTGGAAGAAAGTGCTAAGAGTTATAATATCATGAGAGGTAAAAAGAAATGCTGAGTGAGCTAAGAGGAGCAAGAGATTACTTTTAACATGGGGAAGAGCGGGAATCAAAAATGGTTCTTTGGTAGATGTGCGGTTTGTGGAGGATTTTCTGAAAGGAGGAAAGCTGAGGCTGAAAGAAAGCATAGGGCAATTTTTAGTTTACTCCTCATGAGGTAGAGAGGCTAAACTTATATTCTGTCTGTTGTTTCATTGCTTCAAGCAGGCATCTTTCACTCCTGGTAATCTCTCTCAATAAAAACACCAATGAATTTACTTTTTTTCTACTTGCTGGGAATTTCTTTGGAAGGATTAGTTTAATATCAGCAATTAAATTTTGTGACATCTTCAGCAACCTTCTGGCTTACAGTATACTCACATGGACACGCCACCCTCTCTCCACACATTGTAGATAATATTGGAGGCTTGCCCTAGTTCCTGAAATAAGTGTTAGGCACAACTGGAAGCCTTGTTAATCCTTTGTGGCCACCAGGATCCCATGAGTCACTCTCATGTGGCTTGAAAGTTAGGAATCTTGGAAGCAGTAATAATTTTCAAGTTATAACTTATACATAGGAAGAACGTCATTCAACTATAAAAACAATTTGTTTTTTATTTTTCATTCTGCCATTTGATGCATTTTACCCAAAATGAGCTAAGCAAGATAACAAGAGGAACACTTGGTTTTGTGATTCTCTGAGTAACTGCAAGACTGGTTTAATGAACTTAGAACCTATCAAGAATGAAAACAAGAACCTGGTGCACCTGGTTTTTCAATACTCTACTGTCATCGGTATATGACAGTAGGTTTATGTCATAGGTTTATGACAGCTACTCAGTGACTAGCTGAGATATAGCACATAAAGTATTCTTATAAAGCTTTGACTACATTTTAGTATATTTTTTCTTTTTTGAAATTTGTTAATTTCTAGATGATTTGAACTAACTCAAAGGAAATTCATGCTGATTCATGACTTTGAGGAGAAAGCACATTTTCTAGATAAACATGAGCTTGTGTTAGCAGATTAAAAAAAAAAGAGATTGTAATCAAAAGAAAACCAACCTAGTTTAGATAATCTCAGATGAAGATCTAATGTCATAACTAAAAAGCAGATCCAACACGTAGCTTTCAACATAACTGAATGGAAGAGAAGACAAAAAATGTGCTAAGAAAAAAATAACAGAATGCTTATTTCCACCGAACACTTTGATATACTGCATGTCCAAAAACATAGGGCACAGGAAAAATGTGCTTCATCTGCCAAAGTAACCACAAATACTGTTTGAGACCAGGAAGAGCCCAGCCCTTTAATAAAAACCTAGAAGTTTTGAGAACCTTACAAATATCTTTGGATATCCAAATATCTTCGGATAATACTCATAAAGATGATTACTCTGACCTTACACAGACATCAGCTTCATCTTAAATACAGTATTATTCTCACCATACTGAGGATCCTCCTGACATCAAAGACTAGGGTGAGAATGAGGCATGAAAGTGCCCGCCATTTTGAAAATGGACCATGGAATGGGCAGGGTTAGAACTGTCCTGCCTCCCCAAAACCTTCCTATTTTGCAGACCATGTGGGGCTGCCCCAAACCCCTGAAATACCCCTTTTTCCTTGTCCTCTATTAGGTTCAGGGCATAGCTCAGCAGATGCTGTTCATAGCAAAGTCCCTGGATTATATCATAAAGTTCTATAGTTCTGCTGGGAATTGGCAGATTTTCTCAAGAAACAGGTATTATATATATTTTTTTGCTGTTAGAAGACCAGGGTGATTTGCCTGTGACATTAACAGTAGAAAAATTCTACATATAAAAATGGAGCTGCTGAAACTCAGAATTGTTATAAATCAGGTTGAGAAGGTCATGGAGGGGTACAAGTGCCAGAGTGGACCACTTTGGTGCTATCAACGTTTCATTTTCTTCATTAATTTCTCACATTTCAATTGTTTCGGTACATGATAGGGAAGTTTCTTAAGGTCATGTGGAAACCTGACCGATCACTGTGTACAGGAGGAATACCAGACATGATATGGTCTAGGAATTTTAAAAATTAATTCTTAAACTTTAAAAACAAAAATGTTATTGTTCATTTTTGAAATAGATCTTTCTTTCTTCCTTTTAAGATCAAGGATGTTTTGTTTATTTTTATGTGACCACCAGAAAACTCTAGCCGGAAATTCTGAAATCTTAATGCACTTGAATGCTTACTTTCTAAGTATAGGTGCTGAGAGCATGGTTTAAGGGGTTGATAGCATATGGGGCCAAGGCAAAAAATGCTTGAAATGAAAGAAATGGGATGCATGATTTGGTTATAAATTAAATTCAAAATTGAGATAAATATAATGACCAAAGGCGAAGAGAACTTTCAACGTTTTAGCAATTGAATTACTTAGTTCTACGACACAGATGACTACATAAGTTATAAGGCGAAGGTAAACATGGATATATTCTTGTCTGATCCAGCTCACTTAATGTCTCAACACCCCCGTGACGCCGTCCCTGCTCTGTGATGCAGTAGAGAAAGACAACTGACCCCAGAGCCAGGAAACTTGGTTGTGGTTCCAGTTCTAGAAACCCTGTGTGGGAACTTGGGGAAGTGACTCAATTTCTAGCTCTGGTTTCTTCCTCTTCAATGATGTTAGCAGCATGATGATTTCCAGGCTCTTCACATTCTAACAGTCTAGAACTCTGTGAAACTTCCTGCTGTCTCAACAAGGTTCCACGCTAGGAGACTTTGGGCTTATCATTTAACATTTCCATGCTTTCATAAATTAGATGAATAACCTCCGGCCTGCCTGGTTTGTAAGATGGTTGTGAAGATTAAAGGTGGAAATATATAGGAAAACACTTTGTAAATCATGAAAGCTTAATAAGTATCAACACTATTTTTTACCTGAGTCAGTAGTCATTGGAAATTCCAATATTTGGCAGTTGTGAATAACTGCCAATTTAACAGTTGTTCAATATCAACAGCTTTTCAAAAGCTGAGGTCTTCAAGCTACAGGTAGAAGGAGATAAAAGAAGCTTTCCTAATTCATTAGAACATCAGTTCTCCCCAGGTATACTGCAGATATGTTATAAGGCAAATTAAAACAAGCTGCAGTTTGCCTTCATGACACCATGAAATGCTTAGGTTGTTGCTTTTTTAATTCGCATGGAAAGCTAAAATTTTTGATGCTTATTTTCTTGATTTTTATAGCCATAATGTTCATCATGGAAGTACTTTTCCCCTTTGGAGATCACTGGAAACAGCTTCTGGACCACAAATGGGGTGAACTACTGTATCGAGAAAGGAGAGAGTAAGACTTGAGAGCTATCTTTTTAGCTCAGGGTGCAGGTAAGAAACTGTGGTTTATGTTTCAGAATAAGATGATATTCATTGCGATGGAACAATTGGTTTAGAAGAATAAAAACTGAATGAACATCTGGTCCTTCCTATGAAGATCAAATGACAGTAGTTATCTGGTCTACCCACTACCATCTTATCCTCTCTCCGAAGCTCCTTTGTGGTTGTCCTCAGTACTCCCAGGTTAATGACTGAGACAAAAGTGGAATTTCCTAATTTCCTTGAAAAGGGCCAAAAATACTGTCAGACAGGGAACAGGAAGCATAAAAATATCTCTTAGGAGAGCACCAATTGTTTAAAGATTTCTAGCTCATGTCTGGAGCTATTACAGGGGTGCTCTGAGCATCAGCTGCTCAGTGCAACCAGTGACACGTACTGGCCCAAGGCAGGCGTGTGTGCTGCTGGGAAACTGCCTAGGAGGCACTGATTTGAATAAGATTTTGAGTAACATTTTGGAGACTAGTCTTGATTTAGAATATCAGCTTGGGAGGCCCCAGCATAGTGGTTCTCAAATATTTTAGAGCAGAGAATCCCTTTTTTAAAAACCAGTAAAATTTCATGTGAAATTCATCTATAAAACAGATAAAAAAGAGGCTGCTGTGATTGAAGGAGGTAGGGAGCAACCTCCTGCTGTTCTGGAGGACTTGAACCCTCAGGCATTTCCATGGAGCCTCAGTCTGAAAGCCACTGATTTAGTAGGTTTTATGTTAAAAGGTCTCTGCAGAGACTTCTCTCCCATGATTTAATACATTTCTACACACATCAGCAGCACCTTTGACTTCTCCTTCATCCTTACTCTTCAAACATATGACAAACCATCTTGATAGAACCTTGGCGATGATCCCAGCATCTGTTCTCTCCTTTCCAGACCACAGCCAGCATCCAAATCCAGGCCCCCTTAGGCTCTCCTGGATGGTTACCAATGCACGACATGGGTTATCCTGATTCCAGGCTCTCTGCCACCTATTGCCCAATCTAGCCAGGAGACTGTTCCCCGATTAATGTTGACAAATCACGATTCTCATTGTGTTTCTCTTTCTTCTGCTATGAAGTCTTTGATGGATCCCTGTGGTTCAGCCCAACAAACTGAGACTACTTCCCTTTCCAGAAGAAACTCTGTGTCTTTTTATTTACTCATCCTGTCCCCTCAGCTTGTATTCTTTTCCTCAATCTCAAAGATTCAACTCAAATGCCACCTTGCCCATGAAGTCACCTGGGAATGTTCCACCAGGAGTGAATGTTCCTTCTATATCCTTGAAGAGTTTTTGTAACATAAGAAATTAGTTGTATTGCATTATTAGTGTGCTTGTTTCGTCTCTGTGTTTTATTAATCTTTGTAGGATACTTGGCACTTGCTGAGGTAGTGTGCACCTTTTTGCTAAAAAAGAGAGTGAAGATATTGATACTGATCAATCGAGTGTCCCTGGATACCTAAGAAATACAATGTGGCAGTACAGAGCCTGACACACTATTTTCCATATTTCAAAATATTGAATTAAAAGTTGGCTGGGCATGGCTCACGCCTGTAATTCCAGCACTTTGGGAGGCCGAGACGGTTGGATCACTTGAGGTCAGGAGTTCGAGACCAGCCTGGCCAACATGGTGAAACCCTGTCTCTACTAAAAATACAAAAATTAGTCAGGCGTAGTGGGCACCTGTAGTCCCAGCTACTCCGGAGGCTGAGGCAGGAGAATCGCTTGAACCCAGGAGGCAGAGATTGCAGTGAGCCGAGATCACACCACTGGACTCCAGCCTGGGTGGCAGAGCAAGACTCTGTCTACAAATAAATAAATAAATAAATAAATAAAAGTAATAGTGACATATTTATAAAAAATGTATAATTAAAATGAAGTGCTAAATTTGGCTTTTGCTTAAAGTTAAAACAGGGCAATTACACGCACTATCTTATTTTCTCAGAAGATTTCTTTTGTGGTTATAAATTACTTTGCCTTATTAAGAAATGAGTTACTACTTAATACATTTCACTTGGTAGGTGTGATGAACTGAATTGTGTCCCCTCAAAATTCATGTTGAAACCTAACCCCTAATGTGACTGTATTTGGAGATACTGCCTATAAAGAGGTAATAAATACAGATAATAAAGATTAAATGGGCTGGGTGCGGTGGCTCATGCCTGCAATCCCAGCACTTTGGGAGATCGAGGCGGGTGGATCACCTGAGGTCAGGAGTACAAGACCAGCCTGGCCAACATGGTGAAACCCTGTTTCTATGAAAAATACAAAAATTAGCTGGGTGTGGTGCCAGGCACCTGTAGTCCCAGCTACTTGGGAGGCTGAGGCACGAGAATCGCTTGAACCCAGAAGGTGGAGGTTGCAGCAAGCAGAGATCATGTGCTACTGCACTCCAGCCAGGTGACAGAGTGAGACTCCATCTCAAAAAAAAAAAAAAAAAAAAAGAAGAGACCTGAGTCTGGAGTATTTTTTATGGCATTTTTTATTGACCTTAAGCCACTCAGTCTGGATTATTTTTTACGGCAGCCCCAGCAGACTAATAAAGAAGGAAAAACATTTTAAAACATGAGGCTAGAGGAGGAGGAGAAATAGCAAAGAGATGCCTGCACATTAAAAGTTGGGGTAACATTATTCTCACACATTCCCCCATTCAGGTTACAGTGCATTTCACAAGTGACTGCTGCTACAGTCCTTCTCTTAGTTCAGAAGGCCGGAAGACTACCTGGGTCTGTTCCAGATCAAGTTGCTACTACCTTGAATGGTACCTTTCAGCACTACACTTGTATTCCTTGGGGTGCTGAATGAATAACTCACTATTTCAGACAAATTGTTTTATATAGTGCTTAAAGGAGTTAGCAGCCTATGTTTCTTTAAGTCTGACTTTTGAGGCCGGGTGCGGTGGCTCATGCCTGTAATCCCAGCACTTTGGGAGGCCGAGGTGGGCGGATCACGAGGTCATGAGATTGAGACCACCCTGGTTAACACAGTGAAACCCCGTCTCTACTAAAAACACAAAAAAATTAGGCAGGCATGGTGGCGGGCACCTGTAGTCCCGGGAGGCTGAGGCTGGAGGATGGCGTGAACCCGGGAGGCGGAGCTTGCAGTGAGCCTAGGTCGCGCCACTGCACCCCAGCCTGGGTGACAGAGCGAGACTCTGTCTCAAAAAAAACAAAAAAAAGTCTGACTTTTGAATCCTTTTCATTGTTAAATTTCCTTTCTTTTTCTATTGTCATTTGTAAAGAAACATTTTAAAAGGTAAACTGTTTCTAAACCTTCTTTAGTTGTCCTGATTGACATACTCTGTCTAATCATTTCTCCTGAGGTCATTTTTTTTTTTTGTTTAATTGTTTTATTTTTAATCTTTGTATTTTTTTTTAAATTGCTGTGGGTAAATAGTAGGTGTATATATTTATGGGGTATGTGAGATGTTTTGATACAGGTATGCAATGGGAAATAAGCACACCATAGAGAATGGGGTATCCATCCCCTCAAACATTTATCCTTTGAGTCACAAACAATCCAATTACATCGTTATTTTAAAATGTACAATTAATTTATTATTGACTATAGTCATCCCATTGTGCTATCAAATAGTAGGTCTTACTCATGCTTTCTATTTTTTGTGTGCCCATTAACAATTCCCACCTCTCCACCAACCCCCTACTACCCTTCCCAGCTTCTGGTAGCCATCTTTCTATTCTCTATGTCCATGAGTTCAATTGACTTGATTTTTAGATCCCACAAATAAGTGAGAACATGCGACATTCATCTTTCTGTGCCTGGCTTATTTAACTTAACATAAAGTTTCATCCATGTTTTTGCAGATGGCTGGATCTCATTCTTTTTATGGTTAAATAGTACTCTATTGTGTATATGTACCACATTTTCTTTATCCATTCATCTGTTGATGGACACTTAGGTTGCCTCCAAATCTTTGCTATTGTAAACAGTGCTGTGACAAATATAGGAGTGCAGATATCTCTTCTATATACTGATTTTCTTTTTTTCAGGTTATATACCCAGCAGTGGAATTGCTGGATCATATTGTAGCTCAATTTTTATTTTTTATTTTTTTTAGGAACTGAGGTCATGTTTTTACTACCATGTCAGCTCTTTCCATATCCTTTTCAAGATCTTTTAAGTTGTAGGTCCACAAAGTAGACTCAGGACTCTATTGAAAAACCAATGCTCAGCATAGCTGGAGTCACATGAATATATATAAATATATACATGAATATATATATGAATGTATATGAATATATATATGAATATATATGAATATATATGAATGTATATATGATATATATATGAATGTATATATATGATATATATATGAATGTGTATATATATACACATTCAGAAATCTAATCAACTGTTACTCCTCTTATGTTTAAGGGAAGGACTCCCCATTGTTACTGAGATGATACTTACTCTATAACTTAAAAACAAGGCCAAAGACCAAATATACCACTAATTTAAATGTTCTTTACAGACTTGTCAACTGCTAAGACTACTGCGGTAGTACGGGAAACCTTTATTAGCTGGGGTATTGCTAAGGCACTCTGAGACTTAGAAACAGATGTTAGAGGGTCATTATAATGTGAAGGTTAGGACCTTGAGGTCAGATTTCCTAGCTATGACCATGAGTTACTTAACTGCTATCTGGCTCATTTTCGTCATCAGTAAAATGGGGTTAATATTAATGCCTTCCTCTTGGGGTTGTTATGAGGAATAAATGAATTTATAATACACATAAGTACTTAGAACAGTACTTGCAACACAGCAAGTGCTAATCAAGTGCTTAGTAATTATAGCTAAAATGCTGCATCAAGGATAGCTGGAGTCTGCTGGGAGAATGGGGACGTCGGCTCTGATAGAGAAGGAGACACAGACCTGACTCAAAAGCACTTTCCTGCAGATTTCAATCCCTCTAGAAAAGGACCAGCTGGAGGAAGAGCAATTGGCAATTTTCATTTTGGGGAACTGGGTCTTCCCTGTCTCCTAACATTATCTTCCTAGTCTAGGACACAGACTGCACTCCTCACTCCCTGAAGAGACATCCTGAATCAGAATGACTCCCTTGTTACCAAGAAAAACATCACAATCCCACTATTCCCTGAAAAGTGTGAGCAACATCCTATTTTTGAGCAGATTCCCCAAGTAAATTCTTCCCCTGCCTCTGCTCTACTTCCTTCAAGGACACAGAGTCTTCAGTGTTTTGGTATCTGGGCTATGGGTGCTGAGAAGAGTTAGGTGGGAGTAAAAAAACCTGCCATGTCATTTCATGTCTTTTCTCAAAAAATATGTTCTGAGCACCCAGTGTGTGTGTGCCATGGTTTCAGGAAGTGACTTTACCTTATCAGCTTCCTTTAGATGCCTCAAAGCAGCAGTTTGCTTTGAGGCTTGTATTTCATTCTGAAGTACACATTTTCAGGCAGTATGGGTGAGCTTGTGAACCCCCTTACTAGACTTAGCCATAATTTATGTTTTTTGGGTCTTCCTCCATAATTATATCAAACATTTTTGACATTTTCTGCATTTGCAGTTTCCCCTACATCCATTCAAAGTTCAAGCCCACCTGTATTTGAGAGCCTAGCATTTCTCATATTTTAATGTGCAGATAAACAGCCTGGGGATATGGTGAAAACGTAGATTCTGATTCTGGGGTGGAACCTGAGATTCTGCATCTCTAACACATCCCCAGGTGATGCTGATGCTGCCATCTTTGGACCACACTTTCAGCAGCAATGTTTTAGACCCCTCTTCCCCATAGCCAGTGACAATCAGCGCATTTAGACACTAGTGTACATCCCCTCACACACCAACAATTCTGACTTCGAGACAGTTCCTTGAACATATTTGCTTCCACATGTTGTGTTCTGCAAGATTCTTCTTTACATTGTTATTAAGATTTAGTGGACAGCTCTACTCTGTATAATATAATGTGAGTATTTCATGTTGATGTTTATAATGATTAATAATCTGTCACTGGCTTTCCCTTCCTTTCTCATTGAGTAAAAATACCTTCTCCTCTCTGGACCCTCTGCCATTTGGCACTGAACTGTTATGTGTTGACATGAGTCTCTGCTCAGTAGGTCTCCAGTCCCTGATTTCTTCCATTGTCTACTTTGCTATCTCTCTGCAGTGGGGATAGGTTTAGGGTCATTCTGGAGGGTCCAGATAGAGTAGGGGGTAGCACCCTTGGACCCTGGCATGGGAGACCCATGAACATTCATTGACCACATGGAGACACACTTAGGCTGTCTGGGAAGCCTCGTTGTTGTGTCACCTTGGAGAGGCTCATGTCTGTGGCTGGGTTGGTAACCTGTGCTGCAGATCAGCCCCAGCCCCACATCTGGAGTTGTTAGGAACCACCCCTCCCCACCCCCTGTCACAGGCCAGGACCCTGTGTTTCCTTCAGGCTCTGGACTCTTAAAGTCTTGGGTTCTAACTAGGGCAACAGCTATGACTATGTGATTCAGTATCTTAAGCCAGGTTCCCTTTAACTGGCATTAATTTTAACTTATTTATTAAATAATTGTAGAATTTTGTTGCTAGAAGTAATCGGTTTTAATTTTTTTTAGTATAACTGAGGCCCCAGCAGGTAGAGGAATTGACCAGGTTTCTTTACCTGGCAAGGGTGATCTGGTTGTTAGTGATGGAGCCAAGAATCAGAATAGTTACAGACTCATAGTCTAGCTCTACTCAGCTCCATGAGAATCTCCTACTGATGACTCAACTTAAGGATAAACAGAAACAATAAAGAGTAAAACAGTAATAATATATTAGAAGTAGATATCTTTTACAAGATATCTAGATATGCTCAGGTAATAATCACTAGTTCTAAAGCTAGGATGAGGCTGGGCACAGTGGCTCATGCATGTAATCCCAGCACTTTGGGAGGCCCAGGCAGGGGGATTGCCTGAGGTCAGGAGTTCAAGACCAGCCTGGCCAACATGGTGAAACCCTGTCTCTACTAAAAGTACAAAAATTAGCTGGGCATGGTGGCGGGCGCCTGTAATCCCTGCTATTCAGGAGGCTGAGGCAGGAGAATCACTTGAACCTGGGAGGCGGATGTGGCAGTGAGCCAAGATTGCGCCACTGCACCCCAGCCTGGGCAACAGAGCTCTGCCTCAAAAATAAATAAACAAACAAAATAAAGCTAGGATGATTCAGTCCATTAAAACAATTGAAAAGAACGTAAGGCAAAAAGTGAGAACCAGCAGGACTGGTTTCACAAGGTAACAGGTCACAAAGACCCCGTGATAAAACAGGATGCAGTAAAGAAGCTGGCCAAACCATGCCAAAACCAAGATGGTAATAAATGCCACCTCTGGTCTCTGTCACTGCTCATTACATGCTAATTATAATACATTAGCATACCAAAAGAAACTCCCACCAGCACCGTGACAGTTTACAAATGCCATGAAATGTCTGGAAGTTACCCTATAAGGCCGGAAAGGAGGAGAAACTCACAGTTCTGAGACTTCCCCATCCCTTTCCTGGAAAACTCATAAATAATCCATCCCTTGTCTAGCATATGATCAAGAAATAACCATAAACACAGACAACCAGCAGCCCTCAGGACTGCTTGTCTATAGAGTACGCACCCTTTTATTCCCTTACTTTCTTAATAAACTTGCTTTCATTTTACTCTGTCGGCTGGTTCTTGAGTTCCTCCCTGTATGAAGCCAAGAACCCACGTGGCCTCCCAGGCTGAACTCCAATTTGGGGGTTTACCCTGTGACACGTGTACTACTGCTAATGGGCATCGTGTCCCGGGGTCAAGCACCCACACCTCCCCTCTCTTCTCACGTACAAAATGAGAGAGTTGAATCTCTAAACTTCCTAAGTCTGACATTCTATGATTCCTTTGATTTCATGGCTCATGCTGCAAGGTATGATAGATTTATGTAACCAATAATAACCACCCACTGACTCTGCTTTCAAACAGGTCTCCTTTATGCTGAATTCTGTGCTGCAGGAGAAGCTTCAGGTCTCTTATGAATGGAATTTCAGGGTGTCTATTGGCATTAATGGTGGCAGACAACAATTTCAAAGGAACAATATAAAATGAGACAATTATTCATGTACTACAATTAAACCGCAGCCCATCTCCAGATATTCAGACCATTTAATCTCCAAATAGCAGGCATTTAACACCTCATCTGTGACCTGGGGGTTGACAGAACCACCTAGGACTCAGGACGGATAGCAGGAAAAGAGGTAACACTTAGGTAACACCTTCAGCTTGTCAAATTGTATCACTGTTCGTCAAAGGGAAACACACACATGTAGCCATGAAGTTTGAAAGGCATCCTGGACTACCTCTGCTGTGGAAGAAGAGGCTTGCCAGGGTTTTCAGACCCCGAATTTGTGCTGTGGCTCTGTGCTGTGATTCTAGAGGGTTCTATAGTCCTAGCATCCCAGGGCCTGAGGCTTACTAGACATTTCTCTTCCCTTTGGCTGGTGTCTATGTTATGTGTTTCTTTGGACTGACATTTGGCTTTCTAGAGCTGCTTGGTTCAGCATGCCATGTTGCATTTCTCTTTGTACATAGACAACAGTGTTCCATGTAATAGTTGTGTGTGTGAGGGAAGTTTTAATGAAGGTACTTTTGATTCCTAGAGTCCTTGATTTCCTTTGAAGCAATCATGCCACTCCAAAATGGCATAATTTCAAAATAAATATTAATATGCAAAGTCTTCATCATGCTCAGGGGCCCTTTTAGCTGTAGAGTACAGCCTGGATTACTGGTCTACTCTGCAAAAGACTTGTGCTAATGCAGCTGTTAATGTTACGGGATTTCTCTAACTCATCAGTTCTCATGAAGTAAAAAATGTGTATACTTCACTCCATTTAGGTAAACACGGATCTCTAGCCTCCACCAAAACACAGCATAAAAACTAAGAAAGTCCTGGGAGTGAAAAGAAGGTCATTTTGCATATTACTCAAATTATATTCACCCGTCTCTCCTCCTGCTTTTAACAGAATTTGTTTATGTATTTTTTTCTTTATGGAGAGGATTTGGGCTGAATATGGAAATTTTCCCATTACCATTCAGCTTCAGAATGTTGTTTCCCCCAAGTTTCTCATGATAAAAAGACTCAGATTCAGAGCCGAACTGCTGGCAGCTGAATTTCATTAAGACTTTGATGGGAAACTTAAGTTGGAATTACAAACATCTGTGGTTAAACTTCCCTTTAGTAAACCATTTCCCAGAATTTAACTTTACCACACCAAGAGCCAAAAAGAAAAACAGTTGAAAAAAGAATGCTGCTCTTTTGCAAATATGAGTAGGTATTTAAATATTCTTCTATATGGTCACTATACATCAATAGACTAGGTTTACTTATTTTAGAAAAAAATGATTGTTTGGAAATGCTAAGGTTTGGACTCAAAGCATATACGAGCAATCTGGTTTTAATGGCTTTTAACCAATCAAAGTTCTCAAAATTATGTCTGGCCATCATTATATTTATGTGGTTACTATAAGCCAGAAAAAACTCTAAAGTAGGGGAGTGTTTTTGGCATTTTAATTCAAGAAACTGTGACAAGTCAGATTTAGTAATTTAATTATGAGAGGAAAAAAGGTATTATCCTTGTCATATCAAAGCTGCTTTTTTTTTTTTTTTTTTTCTTTTTTTTGAGATAGAGTCTCGCTCTGTCGCCCAGGCTGGAGTGCAATGGCACAATCTCCGCTCACTGCAACCTCCGCCTCCCGAGTTCAAGGAATTCTCTGCTTCAGCCTCCCAAGTAGCTGGGATTACAGGCGCCTGCCACCATGTCCAGCTAATTTTTTTGTATTTTTAGTAGAGGCGGGGTCTCACCATCTTGGCCAGGCTGGTCTTGAACTCCTGACTTTGTGATCCACCCGTCTTGGCCTCCCAAAGTGTTGGGATTACAGGCGTGAGCCACCGTGCCCAGCTGCTGTTGGCTTTTTTCTTTAGCTTTTCTAGGGATTTAGCATTCATTTCTCTTAACTGCTCAGATCCTCCTATTGCTGGGGAAAGGCTGTTTAAAGAACCATAAAAGACACAATGATTATAAAAACTAAATGACAGCCTTCTTCTCCAATGTTGGATAATCAGCAAATTTTAAGCAAAAGTTAAAAGTACTGGAATTTATGGAATAAGTAAAGAGTTTGATAACAAAATACTTTTAACAAGATAGTGTAAAGCTTTACCTGAAGATAGACAGAGGCAGAGAGTGGAAAAATGAGGGAAAGGAAGGAGGGA
Organism: Pan paniscus; assembly: GCF_029289425.2. Taxonomy (NCBI): domain Eukaryota; kingdom Metazoa; phylum Chordata; class Mammalia; order Primates; family Hominidae; genus Pan; species Pan paniscus. The sequence continues at coordinate 132,264,093 of NC_073254.2, forward strand.
CAGACTGAGAGAAATGAGGGCTAACTTTGTGTTGGGCAGCTTACATATATTATTTCATTTAAATTTCACAAGAATTATGCAAGGCAGGTGTATTTCTATTTATTTTACAATCAAAGGAACTGAGTATCTAAAAGGTGGTCCAATTTGCCCAAAGTCAAACAGCTAGAAAGTTGTGGAGCTGGATTCACAGCGCATCTGTCTGGTTGTAAGCCCATATTCTGCCTGTAACGAAAGGTGAACTTCAAAATATTGTAAAGCAGAGGCTGCAAATAAATGATCTTTGGGCTGAATCTGGCCCTCAGATGTACTCAGCCTACAGGGCATTAAAAAAAATTTGAGTCAGCAATTTCACTTATGAATCCAAATTCTGTCTTCTTTTGAAAAAGACACAACAAAACAAAACAAAACCAGAAGACCTGGCAATGCTGAGAGGTGGCTGCCACTCTGGAAGAGGGATTCTTCCATTTCCTGTTATCGAGGCCCACCACTCACAGGATGCGTTTCTTTACCGAGCTAGATTCACTCAATTCTTTTTTACCTGGCCCCTATAAGACTCCAAGTCTTAAAACTTTCTCTGTACCATATGATCCAGCAATTCCACTTCTAGGTATACACCCCCAAAAAACTGAAAGCAAGAACTCAAACAGAGGCTTGTACAGCAATATTCATAGCAGCATTACTCACAGTAGCCAAAAGGTAGAAACGACCGAAATGTCCATCAACAAAATGAATGGACAAAACATAGTGTACATATAAACAGAGTATTATTCAGTTTTAAAAAGGAATGCAATTCTGACACATGCTACAACATGGGTGAGCCTCAAAGACATTATGCCAAATGAAATAAGCCAGGCACAAAAGGATAAGTACTGCATGATTATGTATATGGAGTATTTAGAGTAGTTAAATTCATAGAGACAAAGTAGAATTGTTGTTCCCAGGGGCTGGAGGAAGGAGTTAATCGGAAGTTATCATTTAATGGGCTTCAGTTTGGGAAAATGAAAAAGTTCTGGAGATTGATGGTGATGGTTTTATAACGATGTGAATATAGTCAATGCCACTGAAATGTGCCCTTAAAAATAGTTCAAATGGCCAGGTGCAGTGGCTCATGCCTGTAATCCCAGCACTTTGGGAGGCCGAGGCAGGCAGATCACAAGGTCAGGAGATTGAGACCATCCTGGCTAACACGGTGAAACCCGTCTCTACTAAAAATACAAAAAATTAGTCAGGCATGGTGGCACACGCTTGTAGTCCCAGCTACTCGGGAGGCTGAGGCAGGAGAATTGCTTGAACCCGGGAGGCCGAGGTTGCAGCAAGCCAAGATAGCACCACTGTACTCCAGCCTGGGTGACAGAGGGAGACTCTGTCTCAAAAAAAAAAAAAAAAAAAAGTTCAAATGGCAAAGTTTCTGTTATTTTTATTTTATCATGTTAAAAGAAAAGACTTCCTCTGGTTAAATCAGAGAACTCTGGAACACTAGGGAATGGAATTCTTTACTTTTTAGCAATGTTATAATAAATTCCGTAACATAGACCAGGTATTCCATAGGTAATACTGTTATGAATTTCCTACTTATTAATCTAAATCAACAGCTTTTAAGATAGACTGTAGCATCACGTGGAGGACACACCCTAGAATATCATTATAAAGAGAAAATAGGATAAGGAGACTCTATAGTTGAAAAAAAAAGTGCTCTATCAGGAAGACTCCCTGGTATACAGAAAGCAGAGAAAGGAATATGAAAATTTGGTTAAGGTAATTACCACTCTTAAATGTCAACGAACTCATCTGTAAAATGGGTATAATTTTCACTATTTAGTATTAAGACAATTCATGGAGGTTGATGGGACATAGTAGAAGTCAACAAGTATTAGTTTTTTCTTTCTTACGTGAGTAGTTTTAAAAAGTAGTTATTAGGCTAGATGGAGAAGGGAAGTTATCTCAACTTTTTGTAACTTATGCTACTCATCTAACAAGCACTGCAAAAATGGTCTTTAAATTGCATTTTATATTTCTTCATTTAAAGAAATTCCCAGCAGGGTGCGGTGGCTCACGCCTGTAATCCCAGCACTTTGGGAGGCCGAGGTGGGTGGATCATAAGGTCAGGTGATAGAGACTATCTTGGCCAACATGGTGAAACCCTGTCTCTACTAAAATACGAAAAATTAGTTGGGCGTGGTGGCATGTGCCTGTAATCCCAGCTACTTGGGAGGCTGAGGCAGGGGAATCGCTTTAACTCAGGAGGCAGGGGTTGCAGTGAGCTGAGATCAAGCCACTGCACTCCAGCCAGGCAATAGAGCAAGACTCTGTTTCAAAAAAAAAAAAAAAAAAAAAAGGAATTCCCAAAACTTTGACTAGAAGTATTCCTATATATATTTCTATTTACCTAATCACCTCTTCCTAGCTACGTTTGCACAGTTGAACTGCTTTTATAAACTCCTTCCTAGCTGTGCCGCTTACAAGCAGGGGCCTGGGCAAATGCTCTGTGCCTCGGTTTCTATGTGTATCAAATGAGATAATAACGATACCAGTCACACTGATTTGTCATGAAAGTTACTGGAAATTACTCATGGGAAGTGTTTACATCAGTATCGGCATGTGGTAAGTACTCAACGAGTATCAGCTATGAGCCATACTATTATTGCTATTACCACCACTGCTATATTCCAGTTCTTCTAAAATAAGGTTTTTGAAGCCTATTTTGGTGTTTGGCAAGTAAGTTTTGTGCCCTACTGGTCTAGCACAGGGATAATACTTTTTTCACATTACCTCCATGGCACTTACCTTGTAGCCACTCTTATAGAATGTTAGTACATTGTTCTGTATATAATGGCCACTTATTTTTTTTCTCTCTTCAATTGCTCACCCCTGAGGGCAAAGATGAGACTATACCTTCTTTCTATTGCTCCTTGTGCCTATTTTATTGCTCTTTCGAGGTAAGGCTCCAAACCAGCTTGTTGGGTGAATAAATGAATGAAATAATGACTGCATGTAAGGGGTTCAGATTACCTAATTGAATTGTTGGAACAGCAATGTAGAGTGATAACCCAGGCTAGCAACTGGAGGTCTTAGTGTGATCTCATGGGACCTTTTTCAAAGCAAGTGACCAAGATAAGAAAAAAGAAAGCAGATGGTTAAAGAGATCTAAAATGTTTTTATTAAACATTCTGCAATCTTTTAATGGCAGGACCCTAACAATGTGCTGGGACATGGGGTCACGTATCAACAAGGAAAAAAGTCAAGAGGAAAAGTCCCTCAGAGTTAGTCTGCTTTATAGAGTTTCTTTTTAGCAAGTCAGTTTTTCCGGTGTAAGGTATGTTCATGGGCACTGATCTTCTTGGAGTGAAGTTAACACAACAATAATGACAACAATAGCAAAACTGAGGTTTCTAGGAGAGAAATTCCTCTTTTCCCCTCTGAGGGGCAACTCATTGACAACTCAATGTTGTCAGTTGTATCCCTTATTCTCTCATTTATCTGTGAAAGCCAGTAATAGCACCGTCACCTCCTCCACCACCTTCCACCTTGCCCTGTCAGCAGAGTCCTTGCCTTCTCAGTTTCTCAGTCTCTGTGTGGCTTCTTTCCAGCCACACAATGTAACCTCCAACCTCATGTTCTTGACCTTGTTTAGTTCCTACTTCTTTTTGATGGACAAGAATCTCATTCTTCCTAAGGACATTCTGTTACTGGCTTCTTGTGGGGGTGTTCCCATCTTCATTCCTGCCCCCACACCAGTTCTTTTCCATATCTACCATATCTATATTGGTCAAGAAGAGTTTGGCCTAGTTTTTCCTGCTATAGTGTGTGTGGTGGAATGAATAGACTTTCTTTTCCTTAATGTGAAATATTAGAATACTGATTATCATTATTGAAACTGCCCAGTCTTCCCTTTTGAGAATCACCTGTTGAGAATCACTGTTCTCACCATAAACTCAGCAATAAAGGACTCAGTAGATTAAGTGTCAAGAAGCAAAGGTGGGAAAATCCTCCCCACAACTAGTACGGAGTTACCCACAGGTGCTCTTCTTTTCAAATACTTTGCATCTAGGGGGAAGCTTTGGCTTGTTTTACAAGGAAAAGAGGAGACTTCCTTTTTGGTCAGCCAACAATCTCTATCCTTTTATTCCGTGCATATTTCATGTATTTGTTCCCCAGCTCACATGGAGCAATACAGCATGCCAGAGTTTGTGTCTTGGGCCAAGTACTCAGGGATGGAGAGTCCACAAGCTGGGCTATTGAACAGCTTAGGAGAACCTCAGGAAGGCCTTCAGCCAAGCACCTCCCACTGCTCCATGCTTGCCTTAATATTTTTCTTCCTTCTCTCTGAAGGAGAATTGCAGAATAACCATTCATATAAATCCAAGTAAAGAGAATGTATTTTTAGAATATCTTCCCATCCACACATTGAACCTCTCCCATGAATAATGTGTCCGTGTTCTCTTTCTCTCTCCATGTATACACAAATACAGTCTCCTGAGCCAACCCAGTAAAGTGTTTGTACCATGTTATTAAGTCTCCGGAATGTATTTGGTTTAAGGTCTGGTTACTGCTATAAAGAGCATGGGAAACCTGATGGTGGGGCGTTGGGATCGCCATGGGACTGCAGGCTAACTGGAGGCATTATGTGAAACTATGCAGTGGGAACATAATTACCTCAATCTCACCCTTTCTACACCATATACTTTGACCTTCCTGGAATGACTAATATCTTCTTTCTGTTTTTCAAAACTGAAGGCCTCCACTGGCATTCTGAACCTATTAGACTCTGACATTATTACAAATTTAATTCACTACGTGACATTTTTTTTCCAGCTGGAAGAATATAGATAAACAGATATAATAATATTAAGTAAAAGAAAACCATAAACATAAGGTTCTAAAGAATATTCTCAAATAAGGGTTTCTTTTAATCTGATCATCATCCACATTTTTATAGTAACAATTGTAACAACTCTTGGCATATATAGAGCATTTATACTATGTCAAGCACTATGCTAAGCACTCTATTTTATCTAATTTCATTACAATAACAGTATGAGGTATGAAGCAGGCATCAATAAATTCTGTCAGTATCAGTTTATCTGCAGTCTGGGGATCTGTAACTTGACCAAGGTCAAAGAGCTTGAAATTTCAACTTGGGACCATCAGACTGAAAACCTGCAATCTGAAACACTTTGCTGTGCTGCCTTCCTATTATTTCACCAAACATATGAGCACATAAGAAATTTCCTAGGGTCTCAGCATTAATTTTAAGGTTCTCTAAAACTCAAAAAATTACTTTCCTAATTTTTTTGTGGGATGAGAGTTACAAAAAACAGTTGTATATGGCTTGTCTCTTTAGACCTAACAGATACAAATACAGGATGCCCGGATAAATTTGAATTTCAGATGAACAATGAAAACAAATTTTAGTATAAATATGTCCTCTGCAGTATTTGGGATGTGATCAAAATTTATTCATTATTTATCTGAAATTCACATTTGAGTGTCCTGCAATTTATCTGCCAATTTTACTCTTAAGTAAAATTAAGCATTTCATTCAGGGACTTTATGTGCTCAAAGCAACAGGTGGAGATAATGCTTCCCTGGGGTTAATTCCAAGCCTGTAGAGAAGCAAAGCCTTCCCATTGCATGAAGTCCCTCCTGGTCTGGCTTCTCCCCAAGTTTCTGGGTATGAAGTTGACCAGAAGCCATGCTCCCTCTTTTTCATGGAGGCTACATTTTATACCACAGTGAGAGGTTGGCATATTCTGACCCTGTCCACTCTCTTTTTTGGGGCAATGTGGGTAGGGCTTACTCTGAAGAAGGACCATGTTCATGCACCTTATTTTTAATCATCAATAATTAATAACTATAATTGTACTAACAATTAACAGAATTCATAGCAATAATCCATGCATCAGTGATGTTAGAAATGGTGTCAATCCACATAACTGTTTTAGTTGTACAGTTGCTGTAACCATAGCTATAGAGTGTGGTGTTTGTTTTGCTAGGTCAATTGCTCCTTCCTTTCCCATGAACTTAGGTGACTTTATTTTCCTCCCTCTTAGCATCTCCCATGCAATGGACATGCTGTTGTCTGTTTCAGTTCAGGGGTTCTTAAATCACTTGTTCTGGATTCATTCTCCTTTACCAGATCTCTACATTCTGGTTTTGTTTCCAACTTAAAAGCTATTGTAAGGTATTCAAACAGCAGCTCTTTGAATAAACATATTATCAATAGCATATCCTGAGGCTTGATTTTAATGGAAACATCTTGTTTCTGGAATACAATGGCTCGTTTCTACTTAAGATACCCTCTCAGCAGTTGCCTAACAGCTCGTTTCATGACCAGCCACTCTCACTCACCCCCTCACCTTCCCTGCTGCAGAAGACTTCTTGTCTAATATGAGACAAAAAGATCCTGCAGTAGTGTTCCCACTGTCCTAACAGCACAGAGGAGCAGGAAGCCAGTGACAGGGCACACACGTTAAGTGCCGTGGCTTGACAAAATGACTACTGGGACACGCAAGTGGCAGAAGTCACCGATGTGCTGCTGCAGTCCCCGGTGAGAGTCTAGCAGATGAACTCAGAGCACCAACACATGCACTCTCACCCCTTTGAGCAGACACATTCCGAAGCCTCAACTTTCAACTCTCAACATCCAAATGCAACTTACAAAAGAAAACTTTATTTCAAGTTTCCGAACTGACCTAGCCCAGGTGAAACTCTCAAGGCACTGGGGAGAGGAAAGAGGCGGAGAGAGAGAGAAGGACGAGTGTGGCACAGCCCGCGGGGGCGCAGGTGCCCCAGCAGGGTGGCAATGGCAGGGACACTGTACCTCGGCCGCAGGCGGCAGGCGTCCCAGAGCCACGCGGGGTTCGCTCGTCTCAGGCGGGTCTTGCCTGCCAACCGCTGAGCTCCCTTCAATGTCAAAAGGAAAAGCGTTGTCGTCCCCGGACGCGGCGCGGGAGCAGGCAGCGCTCCAGAGGAGCCACAGAGGCAGGACCGAGCGCCAGGCTGAGCTCAAAGCCATCTCTCCGCTGACATCCAGTAGTGCTCTTCCAGGGCTCGGGCGCTGTGGGTCTCCGTAGGTCTCCCGCGTGGTGCGGCTGTGCCTCGCTTATTTTCCCTCCTCTCCGTGTGCAGTATCCCGAGGTGGCAGCGCAACCAGCAGCTTAGGAAATAAAGGGAAAGTGCGAGAGTAAGGGAGAGTTCCAGCCTCTCTCTCCGTCTCTCTCTCTCCCCTTCTCCCCCTCTCTCTCCCTCTCCCTCTCCCTCTTTCACTTTTTCTCCTTCCCCCAGAGGTTCTGGCTCAAGAACGTACAGATGGACGGAGCTTACAGTCCGGCATCAAAAGGCAGACGGATTGGGGTGAGCCCCGCCAGCGCTAGGCCACCTCCTCTCCCTGGCCGTTCGGGACTGGGGACTGCGCTGTCCTGGCTTCCTTCTCACATTCATTCTCACCACTCCCTTTTTACCTTCTACTCCCAGGCCCTCCCACTCTAAGCTGGCTTTTCAGACACTGAGGTCCGCCTTTCCCTGCGGTCTTCCCTCCCCTCTCAGTTTGGAGCCCCTCCAAGGGCTCCAGAAGAATATTCAGCTTTTGTGACCGCTTCCTCACCACTCTTATTTATGTAGTCAAGGTACCGGATGTCTTATCTATATTTACATAGATATTTTATGTGGCCCCCGCTAGTTTGCAGGAAAGTGGGTGGAAAAGGGATTCCAGGGCAGGAACCAAAGGTAGATGATCTCTGAAGGCAGAGGGGTCAGGGTGCCCACTTTCTTGAGCAAGGTTTCTCGGGTTTTTTCTGGGGGATAGACTGTTGCACTCTTTGTGCTAATATCTTCTCTTCAGATTCACTGGCCACCCCTCTTCCTCCCTCCAGTCCTCACCCAGAGGGCTTGGGAGAAGAATATCTTTCACTGCAGCGCTGGAAAATGACTTCATTACCCAAATGCATGAACTTTTATTTACAAAGACCATCTTGTTTTCATCCTAAAGAGGTGCTTTGTAAGGGGCCCGGAACAAGGCTTGCAGTGTATGAGCCTGTCAAGTATACTGCCCACAGCCCCGGCCTCTTCCTCTTGGCCTGTAATCTCATGCCTACTACATCTGTCTGAATCATGTAACCTTTCCAAGACTTCAGGGTGAAGTTGGGCTACAGCTATGTCAGGGGTGCCCCTGTGGATGGGATAGTGTCTGCAACAGCTGATAGGTACCTTTGTTTACATTGGCTTCATAACGAGCTCTAAACATTTCCACAAGATCCAACCATGGTTTAAAAATGGTCAGATGAGACAACCAAAAAATGACACCCAGGTAAGCTTCCAGGTGAAATAAAGCATTTTTATATAACCAAATCATAAAATAAATAAATAAAGCCTTTCCATAAAACCTAATCATTAGCTCCATTTCATAGAACAAAAGTCATTTTATCTAAGCGTAAGCAAAACCATTTATTTTGCACCTAACATGTGCCAGATACTTGGCATATGCTATTTGTAAACCTCACAGCATTCCTGCAAAGTAGTACCATTATTTTCCTTTTACAGAAGAAGAAAGTGAGGTTCAGAGAGACTAGGACATTTGCCCAAGGTCGCACAGCTGGTGGAAAGCAGAGATGGGGTTTGGATCCGGGCCTCACTGATTCCAAAGCTCTCTTTTACATCTGTATACACGACACTGCAACTTCAAAATAAAGAGTATGAATTCAGAGGTGAAAGAAATGGTCACTTTTATTTTTTGAGTGCCTCCCATGTGCAAAAAAAATCACATAAATTGTCTCATTTAGGGCTGGGCGTGGTGGCTCATGCCTGTAATCCCAGCACTTTGGGAGGCCAAGGTGGGTGGATCATGAGGTCAGGAGTTCGATACCAGCCTGGCCAATATGGTGAAACCCCGTCTCTACTAAAAATACAAAATTTAGCCAGGCATGGTGGGAGGCGCCTGTAGTCCCAGCTACTCGGGAGGCTGAGGCAGGAGAATTGCTTGAACCCAGGAGGTGGAGGTTGCAGTGAGCCGAGATTTTACCACTGACACCAGCCTGGGCGACAGAGAAAGACTCCAGCTCAAAAAAAAAAAAAAAAAAAAATTGTCTCATTTAATTTCATCTTTATGATAATCTCATGAAGTAGGGATTGTCATACACATTTGGCCATGGGTAAGTGGTAAAATTACTACTATAGCCCAGGTAAATCTGATGGTAAGATCTTTGATTTTAAATGATAAAATTGTATGATACAAAAGAACCAAAGCCAAAGGAAGCAAAAATAATTCCTATAGGTTTTAAAGTGATATTTTGATTTTAAAATATTAAAATAGTATTGCAAGGGACTATTAAGCTAAATTATGATACTCTTCTTTTACATAGACTTGTTAACCTACTAAATTAAGTGGGAGAAGTTAAAAACATGTTTGGTTTAGTTGAGAGACTGATATTGGGAAAAAAGATAGCCAGACTCTGAGACAAAACAGATTATGCTCAGTTATACTGACCCAGTCACCCTTTAAAAGAACATTAAATAATAATAATATTAATTATATATGATGTATATTAAATATTCTGACTTCAGATACAGATCTCTTCAGCTCACCAAAACTCATATATTTGTTTTCTGAAGGATTTCATCTTGTTCTTTACTAGCTGCCAATTAATCACACACTTTTTAATTTAATCTGGGCCCTCTTGTCTGCCTGCCCAGTGCTGGTAGGAGTGTATTCGTCCAAGACCTATGGACTTCTTATTTTTGGTTAAATATGTGCTCCCAGCTCTTCCTCTTCATCTTCTTTCTGTGGGTACTATTATTGTTTTTGAGACAAAATGGCATAATATGCAGGGGGATGGGTTTTGTATAAAATAAAACAGGGTTCAAATCCTGGGTCTGCATGTAGTACTTTTGGGAGCTTGGCATGTAACTTAGTCCCTCTGAAAGTTTCCTTCCCTGTAAAATGGGCATAATGATGCCTTTTTGTCATAGGCGTTTCAACTAGAGCAATTCCATCTTGAATAGGGGCTGGATAAAATAGGACTGAGACCTACTGGGCTGCGTTTGGAGGAGGTTAGGCATTCTAACTCACTGGATGAGATAGGAGATCAGCATAAGATACAGGTCACAAAGACCTTGCTGATAAAACAGCATGCCGTAAAGAAGGCAGTCAAATCCCACCAAAACCAAGGTGGTGACCTTGGTTGGACTCACTGCTCATTATATGCGAATTATATTGCGCTAACATGCTAAAATACACTCCCACCAGCACCATGACAGCTTATAAATGCCGTGGCAACATCAGGGAGTTACCCTATATGGTCTGAAAAAGGGAGGAACCCTTAGGTTCCCAGAAATTGCCGACTCCTTTCCCAGGAAACTCATGAATAATCCACACCCTGTTTAGCATATAATCAAGAAATAACCATAAAGATAGGCAATCAGCAGCCCTTGAGGCTGCTCTGCCTGTGGAGTAGCCATTCTTTTATTCCTTTACTTTCTGAATAAACTTGGCTTTACTTAACTCTATGGACTCGCCTGGAATTTTTTGTTGCGTGAGATCCAAGAACCTTCTCTTGGGGTCTGGATTGAAACCTCTTTCTGGTAACATTTTCACTGAATTATTATGGGTAGTAAATGAAAGAATATAAATAAACATTAACACAGACTAGCACGTAGTCAGAGCTCAATAAATACTATTTAATTATACAATAAGCCCTCATTTAACATTATCTATATGTTCTTGGAAACTGCAACTTTAAGCAAAACAACATATAATGAAGCCAATTTTACCTTAGGCTAATTGACATAATTAAGATTTATTTAAATTCCTATGACATAGTTCTGGTCACAAAAACATCACTAAACTTCTAAAGAAAGACCAAAATGCTTCTAATGGTAAATATGAAAATAAATGTGAGCTATACATACATTTCAGAAAGATTAATAGAAACAAGTGAGAGAATTATTTACCCAATGTTTGGTGAATCAGTGAGTGACAGCAGTCATAGTGGTGGTGGGTTAAAGCAAGGAATAAATGTTTTAAAGCAAAAATTATAAGCACCTCCTACCACCATGCAATTCAAAAAAACCCAACAACAAATATGATGGGCTCGCTGAACGCTTCCATGCAGCATCATTTATTGTCATATGCCTGTATGATTATTGTAGACTTCATGAATTTTTATTTGATAACAATTTTTGTTCATTATTCCATCATTTTCCAACCTGCTTTTTCCAACTCAGAGTGTTGGGTGGCTGGAGCCCATACTGGCAGCTCAGAGTTCAAGCTGGGGACCTTGGACAGAAGGCCATTCCATTGCCGGGCACGCTCACACACACACAGCCACACTCACTAAGACTGGAACCATGCAGACGTACCAAGGAACGAGGATATCTTTGAGATGTGGGAGGAAACTGAAGTACCTGGAGAAAACTCACTTGAGAACTTGCAAATTCCACACAGACAGTGGCTCCAGCCAGGAATTGATTTTTTTTTTTTTTCTCACCAATATTATGACAAAGCAACATTGAAAGAAACAATGTTATTCTGGGACCTGCCTTACTGTATTTTCAAATCTTAAAGAAGAACAAAATGACTATTGTAAAAGAGGAAAGGCAACCATTTTATTTATCCGGGTGTAGGTAACCTCCCATGTTTGAGAATAGCCATTCACATTTCTGGCTGCTACTGGGCCCTTCCTTGCATTAACCAGGAATGAGGCAGTCATGGGCCACAGAGTCATAGGTCAAGCAGATGAGGAGAGAGCACAGCTGACTAATTTACAGCAAGTTAAAAGGCAGCAGAAACCTTTGGTGAGTTACCTCCTCACCAAAGGGCCACTCCTTGACCACCAAACACCTGAGTGTAGGAGGATTTTATTCCTGCCACAAGGACAACTGGGAAGCATTTCTAGTGCGGCTGCTTTCTTATCACGGCTCTCCCTTTCTCTCCCTCCTGGGATTGGGGCTTGGTGTTCACCCAGTCTTTTCATGGCTGTCATCGTTTTTGGGACACCTATCTACCCCGTGATGACAGGGGTGCTGCTCCATCATCCACAATGCATAGAAGACAGCACGGACATTCAGAGACGCTCACAGTGCCTACAAGGACACTAAGCCAGTTAGTACAAAACGAGGGCCCCCACACCATCCAACTCCCAGACCAATACTTTCCCAACTAGGCCGAGCTATTTTTGGTTCTGGCAGCAGCAGATCTGATGGTTTTGAGGTTTTATCAAAAGAAGCTTCTGGAATTCCCTTTTGAGGGCCCTAGTGTGGTAATCAGCAGATAAATATCAGGGCTGCCTACCCCTTCAGAGCTTGGCTGTTAGACCAGTCCTCAGCATCCAAAGCCCTAAGGAGGGTGTTATTAACACATCCCATGTGCCCTTCTGTAAATAGAAAGTCACGTCAGATGCTATTTTGAACTTGTAAGTGCTAATCTTGACATAACTAGACAGAGGATTGTTGTGGGGACTGTGTACTAGTGACAATAATTTTGTGATGAGATGAGTCAGAGAAGCAAGTATGAACTGAGCTATCCCCCACCATGAGGTCTCTAACTGGCACTCAAGTAGCAGGACCAGAAAGTGTAAGATGGCGTCTCTTTTTTTCTGCTGATCCTGCTGTCCTCTCACACCAAGATTCCCTTCTATGAACGACTCTGGTGGACGTTCAGTCTCTGTGAGGAGGAGCAGCAGCGAGAGTGCTAGGAGGTGAATAGGGTTTAAAAGTTGTTCTTCCTGGCCGGGCATGGTGGCTGACGCCTGTAATCTCAGCACTCTGGGAGACCTAGGCAGGCGGATCACCTGAGGTCGGGAGTTCGAGACCAGCCTGACAAACATGGAGAAACCCCATCTGTACTAAAAATACGAAATTAGCCAGGTGAGGTGGTGCATGCCTGTAATCCCAGCTACTCGGGAGGCTGAGGCAGGAGAATCGCTGGAACCCAAGAGGCGGAGGTTACGGTGAGCCGAGATCGAGCCATTGCGCTCCAGCCTGGGCAACAAGAATGAGATTCCATTTCAAAACAAAAAACAAAAAACTTGTTGTTTCTTCTGTTAGTTTTCTCAGGCTTTTGCCCAGGACATGAATAGTATGTGCTATCTATGCTTCCTCTGCAGTCATAGACTCATTTGGCTTTTAGTATGTGCTATCAGCATTCTTCATCATTCATTCTTTCATCCATCCATCTATTCATATATTATTTATTTAATCATCATTTGTTAAGTAGCTCAGTACACCAGGTTTAGATGCTGAGGATAAAATGCTAAAAACATTATTCTGTCAAGTGTTTTAAAAAAATATTTATTTATTTATTTATTTGTTTTGAGACAGAGTCTCACTCTTGCCCAGGCTGGAGTGCAGTGGTGCAATCTAGGCTCACTGCAACCTCCACCTCCCAGGCTCAAGAGATTCTCCTGCCTCAGTTTCCCGAGTAGCTGGGATTACAGGCGCATGCCACCACACCCGGCTAAATTTTGCATTTTTTAGTAGAAACAGGGTTTCACCATGTTGACCAGAGGCTGGGCTCGAACTCCTAACCTCAGGTGATCCTCCTGCCTTGGCCTCCCAAAGTGCTGGGATTATAGGCGTGAGCCACCACGCCCAGCTGACTGTCAAGGAGTTTTTTAAGAGTCTGGTTGGACTCTGTAAGGAATGCAATGATTAACAGGAGTTCAAAGAGAAAGTGCAGAAATGCTTCTGATAAAACATATCGAACAAGCCTTTTATCCAGATGCACTTCAAATAGGAAGTGCAGAAAGGCTTCTGATAAAATATATCAAACAAGCCTTTTACCCAGGGAAAGTCAGGGAGGCTTGAGAAGAAGAGAGCAACCGGGCTGAGTCTGAACTGATGGGAGAAGGGGAAGGATGGTGCTCCAGAAGTGAAGTGCAGATGCAGAAGGACAGACAAGTCTGGGCACAGTGGCTCATGCCTGTAATTCCAGTATTTTGGGAGGCTCAGGCGGCGGATCACCTGAGGCCAGAAGTTTGAGACCAGCCTAGGCAACATGGTGAGACCCCATATCTACAAAAACAAAAAACAAAAAAAAACCAAAAAACAAAAACCCCAAATATTAGCCAGGCATGGTGCTATGTGCCTGTAGTCCCAGCTACATGAGGGACTGAGGTGGGAGGATCACCTGAACCTGGGAAGTCAAGGCCGCTGTGAGATCGCACCACTGTACTACAGCCTGGGTGACAGAGTGAGACCTTGTCTTAAAAAACTGAAATAAAATAAACCAGAGGAACAGACACATCAGGGAACATGATGCCATGGGAGGGTGAGAAAGCCATATGATTTCTAGTTGCTCTCTGAGCCCCTCCCACCGTTCACAGGGTACCGTCCCTGCTGTCAGGCCCACAGAGCCTGCAGGAAAAGAAAGAACTTCCCCAGCCTCCTACTGCTCTCTCAGCACTGCCCACCAATCCAGGCCCAGTAAGTAACAGAGGATCCTTCCCCATTGCAAATCTGAACACTGGGAGCTGTTAGTCCTAGTATTTACACCCTGAACAAAAACCCAATAAAACTGATGGGAGAAAGAACAACTTTTAAAAGGCCTCCATGCCTCTCCTAGCACCCTTGCTGTGCTGTTGCACCTCAAACAGCCTGAACTTCCACCAAAGTCACTCATAAAAGAGAATCTCCATCTGAGAGGAGAATCAGCAGAAAAAGAGACACTGTCCCTCTTAAACGTTTCATTCCCACCACTGGGTACCAGTTAGGGTACAGGGTGGGGGAGAGCTGGTGCTTGCATCTCTGACTGATCTTACCATAAAATTGTCTTCACTGTTTTTTAGGTGAATAAATTTAAGTGTAGGAATGACATGATCATATTTGCATTAACTTTATTTTTTTTGTTTTGAGACAGAGTCTTGGTCTGTTGCCTGGCGCAATCTCAGCTTGCTGTAGCCTCTGCCTCCTAGGTTCTAGTGATTCTCCTGCCTCAGCCTCCCAAGTAGCTGGGATTACGGGCACACGCCACCATGCCCAGCTAATTTTCTAATATATGTAATTTTAAATTTTACTATAATTACTTTATCTGGTACATTTAAATTTTTATACAAAAATTAGCTGGGCGTGGTGGCATGCACCTGTAGTCCCAGCTACTCAGCGAGGCTGAGGCAGGAGAATCACTTGAACCTGGGATGTGGAGGCTGCAGTGAGCCAAGATCATGCCACTGCACTCCAGCCTGAGCGACAGAGCGAGACTCCGTCTCAAAAAAAAAGAAAGAAAAAAAGGAAAAGAAATTACATGATCACAAAAGGTGGAAATAATAGTTACCAGAAATCATACTATTCTGGGGCAATAACTTACAACACTGAAAACGCTTTGGTGTAAATACCTTCAGACTTTTGTGACATCTATATTAATGTGACCCATCTATTTTTATATTTTATATATTTTATTATATATTATATATATGTTTTGTACGTATTCATTTTGTCTATTCCATCTATTTTTTTTTTGCAAAAATGAATCCAACCGTACATAATATATTTCAACTTTTTCTCCATGTCAGTGTAACTCCAGTATGTTACCATGAATAGCTTGCAGTGTTCAGATTTGAATTTTGGGAAGACCTCCTGGTGTGGATGGGGCCTGGAATTGAGGACAGTGCTAAGAGACCAGTTAGGAGGCTGGGAAAGCCCTTGCTTCTCATGCAAGCTCTGTTAACCCCAAGGGCAGGGACTATACTCATGAACTGGGGACTCAGGAAGCTTTGGGGGATGATAGTAGCAATGATTGGGTTGGCCTGATGGAGAGTGAAACAAACAGATGAGAGCATGGTCCTAACAAGGATTATTGACCAGCCTCTGCTGTGGCCATTCCTTTAGGTCTAATAGGATAATTACTTCATCAGCAATAAAGGAAAGTGATAGATGCTCCCGGTAATGTTTTCAATAGAGAACAGCAGGTGTCAACATCAATTAGCTCAGTTGATGAGATCAATATAACATAGGAGCTCCTGGGACCTGTTAATGAAATGATATAATTAAGAAGAATGGAACAACTTTCAAAAAAGGAGGCCTAAGAAACTGACTTTTGTGTCCGTACATCCACCCCCACTCCCAGTACCACAAAGGAACTGTCCGTTAAGAACAGGATTGCTGTCAGCATGGTGGGAAGATACACAGAATGAAATGTTAAAATCTGTTCTAACCTGCTCTGTGTGAGCAGCTGCAGAAACTAGTCTGTGAGATTTTAACTCAAAAGCTCTATAATGGAAAATGCATGCTGGACATGCTCACTTTAGGATATCAACTGACTTCAGAAGAAACTTTGGAAGTAGGGAGGGCATAACCATAATAGTGCTTCAAATTTTCACAGTACCTTACGATTTGAAATTGATATATAGTTCTTTCTTCTTCTACAAGTGAGACTGATCTGGCTTTAAATGCCAAGCGTAGACTCAGACTTTTAGGAGAAAGATTCCTATATCACAGTCCACCACACCCCTTATTCCTTGAGTATTTAATAATCGAAATAAGATGTTAAATTCACCATCCATTCATTCAACATCAATTCACCATCCATTCACCATCCATTCATTCAACAAATATTTTTCAAATGTCTACTTTGCAACCTGCATTTTTCTAGGCTCCATAGCAAAGAAGAAATCAGACAAAAATTCCTGCCTTCATGGAGTTTACATCTAACTGAAGCAAGGTAGAAGACAGCTAAAGAATAAACAATCAGACAAGATAAATGTATAGTAGGTCACATGGTAAATACTTTGGAGAAAAATAAAGCAGAGTGGGGGTGGGGGTGGTAGACCATGTAAGCTGAGAAAAGTGGGATGAAAGTATTTTAAATTAGGTCATCAGGGCCAGGTGCAGCAGCTCACACCTGTGTTCCCAGGAATTTGGGGGGCCAAGGTGGGTGGATCACTTGAGGTCAGGAGTTCGAGACCAGCTTGGCCAACATGGCGAAAACTGGTCTCTACTAAAAATACAAAAATTAGCCAGGCATGGTGGCACACACCTATAATCCCAGCTACTCAGGAGGCTGAGACACAAGAATCTCTTGAACCTGAGAGGTGGAGGTTGCAGTAAGCTGAGATGGCACCACTGAACTACAGCCTGGGTGACAGAGCAAGACCCGGTCTAAAAAAAAAAAAAAAAAATTGGGTCATCAGGGAGGCCTCACTGACAAGACAATATTTGAGCAGAATCTGGGATATGAGGGGGCAATCCAGAAGGCTATTAATGTAGAAGAGCAGGGCAGAGAGAAGAAACAGGAACTGAGTAATAGAAAGGAAGAAGGTGTTTCTCTCATTGAGGAAGAGACTGGAATGAAGTGATGGAAGTAAAGCATAGCTGGAGATAAAGTCAGAAATGTAGGGGCTGTGGGGAGGATGATTATGTAGGACCTTTGGGATCATTATGTACAAAGACTTTGGCTTCTTCCCTGAGTGAGTGGGGAAGAATTTGGAGGGTCTTGTGCAGAGAAGTGACATGATCTGACTTATTCTTTCTGTGATGTGGGGAGTAGATTGTAGGGAAAGAGGTAAGGAAAGAGGCAGGGAGGCTATTTAAAGGCTATTGCAATAATACAGTTGAGCCATGATGATGACTTGGGTTAGGATGTTGGCATTATGTATGAAAAGTACTTAAATTCTTGATTTATTGTGAATGTTAAATCAATGGGATTTGCTGGATATGGGGAATGAGAGTAAGAAAGAAATCCAGGCTGCTGTACATGTTTTGTCCTGAGCAGGCTGGAATGACGAATTTGCTATTAAGAGAATGTGAAGGACTATGGGAAGAGCAGGTCAGGGTAATGGAAACACGAAAAGTTTAGTTTTGAACAAGACTTTTTTGAGGCTGTGTGCGGTGGCTTACGCCTGTAATCCCAGCACTTTGGGAGGCCAAGGTGGGGGGATCATGAGGTCAGGAGCTTGAGACCAGCCTGGACAACATAGCGAAACCGCGTCTCTACTAAAAATACAAAAAAATTAGCCAGGTATGGTGGTATGCGCCTGTAGTCCCAGCTACTCAGGAGGCTGAGGCAGGAGAATCACTTGAACCCAGGAGGCAGAGGCTGCAGTGAGCTGAGACTGTGCCATTGCACTCCAGCCTGAGTGACAGAGTGGGACTCCATCTCAAAAAAAAAAAGGCTTCTTTTTGAAATCTAACTCAGATCATATTCTTACTAAGAATTCCTTATTGTATTACTTACTTAAAGATACTTACTTTTAAACATTATATATCCATACTTATTTTAAACATTATATATCCATAATATGTAAGGCATACTTTTTTTCTGGAATCTATTACGGGCAAGGAACTGTAGATAAAACTATAGGACATCCTTATTGTCTAGTAAGAAAGATTTGTAGCATGAACTCCATTACCTACAATTCAAATCACCTAGTGCTCAAGATGGGCAAAAGTCCATTGCCTTTGGGAGAGATAGCAGGAAGGGATCACTTTGAACTCCATGAGAAGAGAAGGGATTAAAGATTTGAACTGGGGCCAGGTGCAGTGAGTGGCTCATGCCTGTAATCCCAACACTTTGGGAGGCTGAGGCGGGCAGATGGCTTGAGCTCAGGAGTTGAAGACTAGCCTGGGCAACATAGTGAAACTCTGTCTCTACAAAAAACACAAAAGTTAGCTGGATGTGGTGGCTAATTTTTAATCAGCCTGTGGTCCCAGCTACTCAAGAGGCTGAGGTGGGAGGATTACTTGAGCCCAGGAGGTCAAGACTACAGTAAGCCGAGATCATACCACCGTACTCCAGCCTGGGAGACAGAAGAGACCCTGTTAAAAAAAAAAAAAAAAAAATGAGCAGGATCTCTATGTATAGGAATTAGATGTGGGAAGATGGGTGTGGAAGGTGCACGAGGAAAGGAATTTCTGGCAAATGGAACAGCATAGGCTCAGGTGTAGGAATGGAAAAACACATTCATGTTCAGGCAAAGGCAAGTTGATAGATGGCTGAGCGCTGCACAAAGCTGGTTTCGGTGAATAACGGGAGGTAATATAGAATAGATAGGTATGGCCTGATTATTTTATAGTTTGCTGCTAGAAGAAAGATAGAAGATCATCAGAGAGTTAAGAAGGGTTCATCGGATAACCATGTGGAGGTTGCACTGCAGTGGAGAGAGACTGGAGGCTGGTCCAGCTGGGAGATTGCTGCAGTAATAATGTAGGCCTCAAGCGGGGACAAAGAATAACGTTTATGAACTGTCACTGTCCACGAACACAATGTCCCATCCCTGAGTTAATCCAGGTGTAATGCAGACAACTAATTTTGTAAAACTACTATTTCCTTGAAACCGACATGAATTTTAGCTTGAATGGAATCAGCCAATGGAAGGATAGGCCAGGAAAGAAGGCAATGCTTGATAACGGGTGTTTCCCAACCGACACACACTGTGTGGCGTCTACTAAGCCACAGGCTGGCTCCTCCGCCAGGGGAAGGTTTTGCCTGACAGCAATTCCTATGAGATAGCTTCTTCCTTTTTTTTTTTTTTTTTTTTTTGAGGGGGCAGGAAGTAGGAGGGGGCAGCATGGCGGAAGCCCTTGTGAGTGCAGGGGTCTTCTGGAAAGAGAAGTTCTCATTCTTTGGAGAGAGCTTCCAAAGGTGGACAGCTTTTTTTTCTCTTTTATGTGGAAGAGAGACTTTGTTGCCCTTGGAGTTGTTGACAGTCCGAGGGGAAGCCAGGTTTAGCAGAAACTGACTCCATAGAAGGCAGAGTGGAAGGAGAAGAGAAAATGGGTCCCAGAAGATGATATTTAGCTGTGGAATCTGAACTTTCCAATTTCACAAGCCCAAAAATACCCTTTATTGCCAAGTTGAGTTAGATTTTCTGTTAGAACAAAAAGGTTTCTAACTGATACAAGAACAGTAGGGATTTGAGAAACATGTGATTTTGGAAGAGACTGTGATGAGTGAATCAGTGAGAAATAGGAGGTGGTTTGTTGAACAGAAATGTCTTTTAGAGGAAGTCCTCAGGAAAGCAAAACTAATATAGAGAATATCTTGATTTTCCACAATTCATCAATCTGTAGACATTTATTAGAAGAGAAGTTAGATGTTAAAAACTCAGCCTATGGATTCAGACTGTGAACCTGTGTATTGTAGTTTGTTTTTATAGCCTTTAATTCTCCAACTTATCAGCTCTGTGAACTTGAGAAATTATTTCATTCTCAAAACCTCAGCTGCCGCATCTGTAAAAAGGGAACTGTATCTATCTCCTAGAGTTTTTGTGAGTGTAAAATAAGGTTGTGTATGAAAATTGCCCAGAATAATGCCTGGCACATAGAGAATGCTTAATAAACTTTAGCTGCTATTATTATTGCTACTACTACTAATATTAACAGTTAGGTGTCTAATTTGTTCTGGAGAAAACTAGAAGACAGACAGGTAGGTTGATAACTATAAAATTAATGGAATTTTCTGTTACCTGTAGCATAATGCATAAGTATTCTTGTTTTCTTTCAGTTGTTTTAATATTCAGAAGCTATAACAACAATTATAGATGCATTATTATCAACGTGGTATGTAATATTTGTTAAGGTTTCTCAGAGGCTGCTAACCAGGCTTCCACAGGGTTACAGTCTCATTAGGGGCCGAAGACAACATCTAGCCCTTGGCTACAGGTCCTATCTTAATTCTTAGCACCATCCAGGTAATTCACGGCTTCAGCTACTCTGTCCTTAATTACTTGGCTCCTTCAGTCCATAGTGATTTTAGTATGAGTTCTCCGTCCTTAACGACTCAGTTCTGTATTTGAATTTCATTTGTAGACTCAGACGTAGTAAAACTCCCTAGGAATAAGTGCCTAAAAATGAATAGGCTTTTCTAGGAGACTGGACCATAATTTGGAGGACGGTTTTCTCTCTGGCATTGTCAGGCACTCAGATTCAGACTCTATAATTACTAAAGGTTTTTCGAATTATGGCATTTTACATTGGTTTTAATTTTTCATCATTTTGAGTATGCAGACTACTATCACGACATTGTCTCAAATAATTCTCCCGGCACCTCTGTGAGGTAAGCATAATTATCCAACTTGAAGCTAAGAAACAGAGTCATGGGTGAGCAGTGGAAAATGACCCAGTGACTGATCTTCAGGCTCCCAGGCTGATGCGATTTCTTCCCATTCCTCCTGGCTCCTGGAGTTGTCAACCTTTGACATTTTAAACTTTACAACCCAACTTAAGTAACAGCTGAGCAGCAAAAATACAAAGACAGCAGCATTCAAAATTTCTGTCCCTCAGATTTTGAGGAAGAATTCAAGTATTATCATTCTTAAATTAATAATTGTTAGAAAACAAGAACACCAATGACAAGAAGTCGATTGTGGGCTAGAGGGAGAGAAGGATCATATGATTGGAAGGAGGCACATTTCATCTTTAAATAACTGAATAAAAGTGAAGGCTTGTTTTCTCTGTCTTTATTAACTAGAATGTCGGAGCACAGAGAATTTAAAAATTGGGCTTGCCATGGCTCAGGCTTGTAGGGAAGAGATCTTCCCAGTGAATACGATTATGTATCAAAGACCTTGAAATGAGCATTTCCTCCAGCCAGCTACTAAAAGTGGGCCTGTGGCATTTCTGTGCTTAATTCAGCTGGATAGCCTTTGGGAAAGGGCTGGTGCAATTTTAAATCTGGTGTTAAGATGAGTGATAAAGAACAGTTCCATCGAGGGCATGGGACAGAGCACACAGAGGAGAAAAAGTTCTGGACTGGGGCCTGGAAGCCTGGTATTCTCATCCCAGGGCTGCCTCTTGTGAGCCACAGTCTTGAGCTAGTTTCTTAAGCTCCCTGGCTTTCACTTTCCCCACTGTATGAAAATGAAAAGTGAGACAAGATGAGCCTGGGGTCCCATTCAGCTTCGAAGCCCTGATGTTCTAAAAGCACCTATCCCCAGACACTGACTGTTCTGGCCATGGCCAAGAGCAGATGGATGGTTTAGAAAGCAACACATAGAGGACTATTCCATGGCATTACCTGCTGAAATCATTAAACCCAGGGTCTGGTAATTTGTGCCCAAAGCTATATTTTAGGTGCCGAAAAAAGCCTGTGGACAGTTCATGTAACAAATTAAATGCAACAAAAGGAAGAGAAATATGAGTTATTACTTTAAACTCTGCCAGATTCAGAACTGTAGGCCAGAAAACAGATAATGCTGCTTGAGACCACAAAAGGAAAAGAATTAGGAAATACGTCTCCTGTCCCTGATTCACCCCTCTGTGATATCGCCCTCCACTGGCATTGTGGTGTGTGCTTCCTAGAACAATAGGCCATCAAATCATGTAGTGCCACAGATGGAAAAAGACCAGACAAACTACACAGGACACTGAAACAGGAACTTGTGACTCTGCCAGCAGAACAGGGTAGTTTCTCTCAGCCATTAGTTCACCTGCAGGGTCATTAAAAAAAAACATTTATTGAGTAACAAGTGTTTCAATGAAGTTGAATTTTATTCTCTTTATTTAGCCTCTATTGTTCTTAGCTGTGAATAATGTTATTCTTGCTGTTTGCAAAGACCCTGAATGTATTAGGTTGGTGCAAAAGTAATTGCTGTTTTTGCCATTGAAAGTAATGGCAAAAGCTGCAGTTACGTTTGCACCAACCTAATATAATTACAAATGGTAAAAAGCAAAAGGGAGAACTATGACAAAATGTACGTGAACTCCACAAATCCAAGGCCCAGTGTAGACACAAGCCTGGCTGAACTGTGTAGGACAGGGAGCACCTGCTTTTTGCAGGATGCTGAGGAACATGGAAGATTAGTATGTATGTAATTTTAGCTATAGATTCCTTGCTTATTCATTGATTTTACATAATCTATGACATAGACTAAGTAGAACACAATCTTTCCTGGAAAATTTTCTTATTTAACCCTATGAAATAGCTATGAAACCCAGATCATTAAGCAGTTTTGAGTAACATCTATGTCCAAAGTAGAACACAGGCAAACCCAGCCCTTCTGGTCTACGTGTGACACAGTCATGAGGACAAACCCACAACAAGAAAAGAAATTTAAAAATAAACAAAAAACCACAAGCCAGGAGCGTTAAAACACAAAGCAATCACACAGAGATCAGAGGAACATTGTCTGTGCCTTCCGTCTCCCCACTCCCAGCCCTTTTAATAACTTAAACAGTTGCCTCTGATCCTTCCTTGGATGGTGGACAATACCAAAAGCTGAGATCCACCCTCCACCCTGGCAATTCCATTACTGCATCATGGCTGGACATCTGAAAGAGTCTGGGAATAGCCAGCTGGTTTTAGGCAGAAGTCCCAATATCAACAGTGTGTCTGGTGGGCAGCTGGAATAAGGCTGGTGAGTGGCTGAGCCTCTATTCCATAAACAACTGGCAGGATGTTTTAGCCTTTATCAGCCACTGCCTTAATGAAGGCCTGAGCTGCTAATAAAACCTACTCAAAATGGTAGGTCAAAGTCTACCCCCAGGATCCTGGGAATTAGCAGACATTTTGATTTCATGTTTAAATAAGCCAATGGGTACTGCTGTTACAATTGAGGCAACACTTCTATCCACTTACCTAATCATAACATTAGCAAGGCTATGATGCTTTGGATGAAAGTGGGGCAAGCCAGTGGCCTATCGTTTGAGTCCATCAGTCACTTCAACAGCCACTCTGTTGGTCATCAGTGTAACAACCAACCTCTCAGTTTGCTGCCATTTTCCTAAGCTCGGAATTTTTCTCATTAGCTGACAAGTTTCAGCTTCTCACTCTGTCATTTATTATTATGAAACACTTTTCACCTCCCAGGACTCACCACCAGGCCCTCTCACCATCTTATCTACTCCCCACTCCCTTTTCCTGCTTCTGCTCTCATTCATAGGTTTTCTGGCATTGCCACAGAATGCTATGGAATAATATGGACTTAATACCACTATTCTTTGGTTTTAACCTTATCAGCATCCTCACAAATGCCTGGCAATCCATCTGTTCATCTGTTTTGAATTTTTTTTGCATATTTTTAGAAGCTGTTGTACTGGACTGGCACTGTCACTCACAAATTGTGTTGTTTGGCAAGTCCTTTAACATCCTCTTCTGTAAAGTGGGTGGTTGGACTGAAAGGTCTTCAAAGTCTCCCTGGATGTAAAACAGAGGTCATGTTCTGAACCTTCTCAGTCTTCCTCAGATGTCAGTCCTTCATCACTACCCTTATTCTCACGGACCACCCTGGCTTCTGCTTTATTGAGGCACATGCTTTGGTTCCCTAGTTTTGACTCCTTTCTATAACTTCTCTGTCATTCACTCCTCTCTTTCAGGAAGAGGGCACATGACTCTTGCAAAGGCTAACTTATCCTCCTGCACTCTTTTTCCCTTTTCTTCAGTGATTTTATATATTTTATTGATAGATTGAAATTATGAATGAAATTCATATTTGTAAACATTTAATAATACATAATTAATTAAAAGAATGACTTTCCATCCAATCCTACTTTATAAAGATAACCATTTTAATTTGCTGGGTATTCTTCCAGAATGTTTACATATATGTATCACATTTATCCAATATATATATTATATATTATATAATGTTTTATATATATAAATGTTTTAAATATATATCTATAAAACAAATGTGAATCATGTTATACATGCTATTCTGCAACATATTTTAAAAACTCAACATTCTGCTTCATCCAATAAGTATTTATTGAACATTTACTAACTGTGGGTCAAGCTCTATGCCAGGGCATGGATATACAAGGATGAGAAATACAAGGATGAGAAAGCAGATATGGTCCCTGCCACAGTGGAACTCACAATGCAGTGGAGGGATATTTTGAGCTTCATTCCATTTTAGTACATACACATTTTGCTCATTGTTTCTAATAATTGCATGGTGTTCTGTAGAAGAGGTTTACCATAATTTACTTAAACATTTGTCTATTGAAGGACACTTGGGTTCTCCATTTTTTCCTATTGCAACTAATATTATAATGAATATCCTTGGACATTTGCATGAGTTTTTCTGTGGGACAGAATCATATTAGTGAAATTGCCCAGGTAGAAGGCAATTTAAAATTTTATGCATGTTTAAGAATATACGTATTTAAAGTTTCAATATTTTCACATTACTTTATAAAAAGGCTGTAGCAATATATCTTCCCTCATTAGCAGCCAGACTTCTGACCCCAGTACCCCCATCATCTTTGAAATTTTACTTATCAACTATTCTCCCTTTACTTGCATCCACAATCACTCCGTTAACCTATAAAAAAGCTTAGGCAATCCTGCCCCCTGCCCCTTTTCTTTTTTTTTTTTTTTTGAGATGAAATCTCACTCTGTCACCCAGGCTGGAGTGCAATGGTGTGGTCTCGGCTCATTGCAACCTCTGCTTCCTGGGTTCAAGCAATTCTCCTGCCTCAGCCTCCCGAGTAGCTGGGACTACAGGTGCATGCCATCACACCCGGCTAATTTTTTTTTTTTTTTGTATTTTTAGTAGAGACGGGGTTTCACTACGTTGGCCAGGCTAGTCTCGAACTCCTGACCTTGTGATCTGCTCGCCTCAGCCTCCCGAAGTGCTGGGATTACAGGCGTGGACCATCACACCTGGCCTGTGATTTCTTAAGTTACCTATCTTTCTCATTTCCTCTTGGCCATTACTTCCCTCGATTCATAATCCTTTCCATAAGGTTTAGGTCCTCATCATAATGCCGCAGTGCTCTCAAGGAGCTCCCCTGTCACCTCAAATCACTACATCCAATGAGGGCTTAGTCTTTTTAACCCCCATGGAACGTTTCTTCCTTCTCAAGACCTCTTTTACAGAAACATTCTTCTGTTTTTCTCTTCTTAGCTTTCTGATGTGGCCCCCTTAATACAGGGAGACATTTGGCCTTTGGCATTCTTTCTTCTTCCTTTATCATTTCCTCCTGATCTAATCTACTGCCCTGGCTTTCATTATTGCTTCTGTACGTGTCTGAACTCTTCGTCTCTGGTCAAGGCCATTCTAATAAGCTCTAGACCTGAATTTCCAGCTGCAGAAATCCTATACCCAAAAGACACCCTTACACCAATCTCAGTATGCTCAGAATGGAATTCATTTTCTCCACCCGAAACCTTCCTTATGCTTTTTTTTTTTTGTGACAGAGTCCGGCTCTGTTGCCAGGCTGGAGTGCAGTGGCACAATCTCAGCTCACTGCAGCCTCTGCCTCCCAGTTTCAAGCAATTCTCCTGCCTCAGCCTCCCGAGTAGCCGGGACTCAGGGGCATGCCACCACGACTGGCTAATTTGTGTGTGAGTGTGTGCGTGTTTTCGTAGAGATGGGATTTCACCATGTTGCCCAGGCTGGTCTCAAACTCCTGAGCTCAGGCAATCCGCCCACCTGGGCCTCCCAAAATGCAAGGATTACAGGTGTGAGCCACCGTGTCCAGCCGGCTGGCTGGCCGGCTGGCCTGCCTGCCTGCCTTCCTTCCTTCCTTCCTTCCCTTCTTCGCTTCTTTTCTTTCCTTTCTTTCTCTGTCTCTTTCTTTCTCTCTTTCTTTCTTTTTCTTTCTTTCTTTTTCTTTCTTTCTCTCTCTCTTTCTTTCTTTCTCCTTCCTTCCTTCCCTTCCTTCCTTCCTTCCTTCTTTCTTTTCTTTCTTTCTCTCTCTTTCTTTCTTTCTTTCTTTCTTTCTTTCTTTCTTTCTTTCTTTCTTTCTTTCTTTCTTTCTTTCTTTCTTTTCTTTCTTGCCTTCTTTTTAACAGAATCACTATTCTTCCAGTCATCTAGGCTCAAAATGTCAGCATGTTTTTACTACTATCTTGTTCTTGACTCTCATTTCCCATCCATTGCCAAGTCAATAGATTCTACTAAGGCTGCATTTCACACACCAGCATCTTACAGAATAATGGGTTAAACTAAGTTAAAAAACATTAAACTGCAATACCTCTTATACCTTTGCATCATGAATCCCTAAAAAGGACAGTTCCTATGCATTTCTCCCCTTATAGAGCAAATACATTTTTATTTTCAAGAGAAATCTATTGAAGTTTCTCAGGAAGTTAAGGAATATGTTTTGGTAAATGCATGCATAGAAAAAATGTCGTTCTCTAAAACAGCATTTTGATGTGTCATTTCACTGAATTCATTCAGAAAGAAGTTATATGAAAGGGCCAGATCTGGTGAAAGCCATGCAGAATGGGTGGTGGGCTTCTTCCTGACATTGTCGCTGATTCCAGACAGTAAACATCCGTGCAGTTCATTGCAAGTGAGTTTCATAATTGGTGTGAAAGTAATTACAGATGCACAGGCATTTAGAAATGGGTTAAAACAATTTTGTGCTTACTCAGTATCACTCTGGCTCAAAATTCTTTTAAGTGTTCATCAGACATCTCACTCTGTCTATAATTTGGTCCTACTTGGGTTTTAAAAGTAGGTGTCTTTTAAGTGGTATATATTAATTTCCTTTGAGAGCCACTATTTCCATGTATCATCAAGTAAAAAAAAGTGCTCCAAAATTATTCAAACACACTGATACATTTGGCTTCTATAAAAAGTTAATTACAAGCTGACATAGATAAACAATATCTTATACTTTCTTTTAGGTCCTAGAACTGACTTTGGTTATATCTACATTAGCCGATATGTAGCTCTAAATTATAGCCTAGGAATGATATTCATTGCTACTATGGCATTATTTTATGTTTCTTTTCACATCAGATAATATTCACAAAATGTAATCAGATAAAAATGTATGAAAAGAAGAAAAATAACTATCTCATTTGTATCTATTTCTCTTAACAAATGTTATGAATTTTATGCAATGGCTGTAAAATGTTTAATGCAAGTGACACATTTCTAGCTGCCAGGTGGCATGTTCTGCTGTACAGGAAGTGAGTGCCCAAGGAAGGCAAAGTATCAGTTAGAATGCAAGAAACTGAACACTCCTACTCACACTGGCATGAACAACAGGGAAATTCAGGTTCTCTTTAACAAGAGGCTTGGAAGTGGCATAAGCACAGGATGTGAGAGCTCCAGCTCTGCTCTTCTGAGAATCTTTGGGTTCTTTCCTCTATATGTTGGTTTTATTCTTAGGCTGGGAACAAAACAGCTACAGCAGTTCCAGGTCTCACAGCCAGACTTGACATTATCTAGAAGCAGAGAAGCATCCATTCCTCCAGCAGACCACCCCTCAGATTTCATTGGCCAAAAGGGGTCACTACTCATTACTCACCAAGCAATGATAATAGATCAGTTACAGCCTGTAGCTATCAATGGCTTAGGCAATGTGCCACAAACAACAAGACAATAGATCGATGGCTTAGATCAATCAAGACTTAGTCTTAGAGAAGGGAATTAGGTCACTATCCTTTGACTTACTTGAATTAATTTGCACTCTGCTAGCAAGAAAGGAGGGAGAATGGATGTTGAATGTATGAGTGGCCTATGATGGAGTAATAAACCACCCAAAACATAGTGCTTAAAATAACTACCATTTATTTAGTTCATTTTTCTGGGGTCAGCAATTTAGGCTGGGGTCAGCAATTTAGGCTGGGCTCATCTGGATGGTTCTTTGAATTTGTATGGTCTTTCATGTATGACTGAAGTCAGCTGTGGGTTGACTAGTGGCTCTGCTTTTGTGGGTAGGCTGGCTGTCAGCTGGGGTACTTGGTTCTCCTTCAGAAGTTCTCTCATTCTCCAGAAGGCTAACCTGGACCTCTTCACATGGTTGAGGCAGGTTACAGGAATAAGAGGGCAAGTTTCAATGTGCAAGCAAGGGCAAGGAAGTGGATAAGTCTCTGGGCATATTTGCAATATACCATATTGAGTTTGCCATCATCTGGTATGGCAAAATTTAGTCAAAGATCATTAAAAATATATGCTGCTCTCTTTGTCCTTTTCCTTCATTTTACCCACTTAAACACAATAGTACTTTATATAATAGTTCAAGCAAAACTTAGAAGATATCTAGATATCCAATATTTTGGACTTTTTCTATTCACCCATATATCTGCCTTAGGACCTGGCATGATGTTATTGTACCAGGTAGAATATTTGTTAGGAAAGCCCAGCTTCTTGGCCCCTTGCCTAATGAAAGGCTTAGAAACTTGAGACTTTTTTTCTAGAGATTTCTAAGCAGAGGCCAACATGCCCCAAGGTATTCTTAATTCTTTAGGATAATGCTTTGTGTTTGGAAAGGCCTTGCAGTGGAAGATTTAGGTACACGATGCTGATCAAGGCTTTAAAAAAAAAAAACTTTCATTTCAAGTTCGGGGATACAAGTTCAGGTTTGTTATGCAGGTAAACTTGTGTCATGAGAGTTTGTTGTACAGATTATTTCATCACCCAGGTATTAAGTCTAGTACCCATTAGTTATTTTTTCTTATCCTCTCCCTCCTCCCACCCTCCACCCTCCAATAGGCCCCAGTGTATGTTGCTCCCCTGTATGTGTCCATGTGTTCTCATTATTTAGCTCCCACTTATAAGTGAGAACATGTGGTATTTGGTTTTCTGTTCTTGTTAGCTAAGGGTAATGGCCTCCATCTCCATTACCCTTCAAAAGACATGATCTCATTCTTTATATGGCTGCATAGTATTCCATGGTGTACATGGTGTATATGTAGCACATTTTCTTGATCCAGTCTATCATTGATGTGCATTTAGGTTGAGTTCACGTCTTTGCTATTGTGAATAGTGCTGCAATGAGCATATGGGTGCATGTGTCTTCATAACAGAATGATTTATATACATTACTGGATCAAGGCTTTCTATACCTGAAGAGAGGTGGCTGTTTAATTTCATAGATGCATAAACTGAGAGGTATAAAGGATGATATAGTTGCTTAGTCATAGCCATCAAATGTCAGAATTGAAACAGAACCTGAACTGTGGTCTAAATCTTCTGTCCAACTATCTTAAATAGTTGGAATTTGGCTGTTTAATAAACTCTCTCACCCAAAACACAACTAGGAACAAAAGCATGAGCAAAAGGAGCCTTTAACCCTAAAAAGTATGTCATAAAGTCCATGAAATTCACTTTATTTGGAAAAAATCCTCTTCAGACTGTCAATCAGAGTCTGTTTACTCTTATGCTACACACAACTATAACAGTGGCTTCCTTTCTTTCTTTCTTTCTTTTTGAGATGGAGTCTTGCTCTGTCACTCAGGCTGGAGTGCAGTAGCACAGTCTCGGCTTATTGCAACCTCTGCTTCCCGGTTTCAAGCTATTCTCCTGCCTCAGCCTCCTGAGTAGCTGGTGTACACCACCACGCAGGGTGATTTTTTTTTTTTTTTTTTGTATTTTTAGTAGGGACGGGGTTTCACCATGTTGGCCAGACAGGTCTTGAACTCCTGACCTCAGGCAATCTGCCTTCCTCAGCCTCCCAAAATGCTGGGATTACAGGTGTGAGCCACCATGCCCAGCCCTGGCTAGTGGTTTCTAAGTCCACAGTGTATTAGAAACGTACTTCAAAGGGGGAAAAATAGACATAATTATAAGAGAATGTGAAGTGACATTTGATAATTTGACAGGAGGGAGAAGAGAGAAAACTTTTAAAAATAAAATTCAGGGATTAAAAAATACAACATTTGGAGCCTTTCTTAAAAATGAAAATAGCTCTCTCTATTTAACTGGAATGGAGGGGCATCACTATAATTGTGGTTCATGTAACATACACACATAAATCTATAAGGCAGTATCTACAGACAGTATAATTTATCTAATTGCTGGCTTCAGATACCAGAATTTTGTTACATATGTTAGTGTCCCTCGCATCTCTCCCCTAGTACAAGGATTAACCATAGCAATATTTAGAAAAGCGTCTTAATTTGGAGGTTCATAAAGCAAGAAAAGAATTTATTGAGAATGATTGAGCCTGCACACTACAGAAATAACTTCCCTCAGTTTATGAAATAGCTAACTTAATCATAAAAGATACACCACAAAACACAGCTTTTCATCAACATGCTTCCAATGTTAACTTTGAGCCCCTCCACACCAGAATTAGCAAAGCCCTCTGCTATCTGTGACCTGGGGCCCATCACCATGCTTGGATGGCCACTGTTTAGAGTCTGCATTGGCCACTGACACATCTTCTTTAGGATGGGGCCCCTTTTTGAATGTAAACTAAGGGGCACACTTGCCTGAGAATGTTTGACTTTATGTTGTGAGGCTGAACATCCTCACACACTGTGGCCCAGCTGTTCTACTCCTAAGTATATCCCCAATGGAAACTCTGTCACATGCCTCATAGGACATGTGCATAAGAATATTATACTGCTCATAGCAAAACAAAAACACAAAACAGTCCAAATCCCCTGCCAATGGGATACTGGGTGAACAAACTGATAATGCTTAGACACAGGAAGATGACCATCTAAATGAATGATTAATTTTAGCCATATAATATTAAGTTAAAAACATTAAGTCCCCAAAGAATACCTATGGTATGTTACTCTTTTTTAAAGTTAAGAACAAGTGAAATAAAAATATGAATTTTGGAATGTGTATAGATGTAATAAGACAATTTTAAAAAGGAAAGCAAGGGAATCATCAACCCTGTATTCAGGATGAGGTTATTTGGTGGGGAGTGGGGGTTGAGATGAGGAGGAGCCATACGGATATAGGTAGGTTATTTCCAAAGCTCTAGACTTTTAGAGGGTAGCGATAGTCTCATAGGCACTTATTAAATTATTTAAAATATTAAATTAAATAGATAACTAGGTAAATAAAAGCAGGACATACATGTATCACTGATGAGAGTGTGTCAGCAAACAGGATTACAATTAATATAATTATTTGTATCAGAAGGCCAATGGAAGGTCCAGGAAGAAACTTAGGTAAATTAGCAGCTGAGGTTTCTAAGAGTCAATTTGTGGGAGATCTGTTCTTTAAGTTACCTCGCCTCTGCGCCACTGAAGGAGGACAGAGAGGGAGGTTTGCAATGGTGCCTTGGTGAAGTGGGAAGGAAAGAGCATGGTATCATAAAGTGGTAAATTCACAGCCATCCCCAAATCTTAGCTCCCCAGTAGGTTGCCTTGCTAAGCGCAGAGGCTAACTCCATTTCCCCTATTGCACATCAGAAGCTCACCAGCATCCATGCTGTGTGCGATTGTGACCCTGGAACCCAGCCCATTTCAGTGTATTTTGCATGTCCTCCTCTGAAGCATGCTGGAGATAAAGAATGATGAACGAGCAAGAGTAAGTTTAATTAGCACATGACTTGCAATATTTCCCCACTCTGAGGACTAACCATGCTTTTTCTGGTTTTGGACAGAATCTTAAATCCAAGTTTTAAAAAGTGTCTTACTTTCTTAATACAGTTTTAAATTAGATTTTAGAATCAGCACATTATGCACGAATCTAAGACATAGACATTTTGCACAATCCAAGGTGGAGGTTAGTCATCATTTTGCCTCTCTCTACAGTTTGTGAGAGAGAAATTATAGCAACCAGAACAGCACTCTAGTCCTCTAGAGAGCAGTGTTTCTGCTAAAATAAAAAGGGAATGGACTACAGGATAAAGATAATTATGAACATGCAACAAAGATGCAAACCTTGGCTCCATCTCCTCCTGCTTCCCACCCTGTGCTGTTCTATTCCTTGGAGAAACAGCTAAAGCAAGGCCCTGCCACTTAGCAAGACTCAGCCTGTGGCTCGGCAGCTGAGTTTCTTATACAGCATATTTGCCTTACAGTATTTGTACTAAAGCTGTATCTTTTCCCTTCTCCACCCAAATGAAATCATTTCCTTTTACCATCCTGCAGCTTAATTCTTGTGGAAGAGAGAAGTTACATTTGTAAGGGAGACAGGGCGGGATGGGCAGGGAAGGAACAGCCAGCTTATAAGTATGCCAGGGCTTAATATGGGAGCCAGGGAGAAAGCTCACACTTGCAGAAAGACGATAGTGCTTAAGGCCTGCAGCCGCTGTGTTTGTGAGGGATCACTTTTCCCATCTTCACCAAGCCAGACCCTGAAAATGTACCACACCATCTTCTGAAAAGAATTCTTGTTAATTAGCTATGTTTTATTTTTGGAGCTTGACAATATCAAAATCTTTTTGGGAGTTAAGCAATTTTCAGTCATGTTAAAGCACAGGACAGAGAAAGTACTCCCTAATTCTCATAAACTTGCAAGAATGGAAAATGGCAAACTTTGCCTTTTATCTACAGCATATGAAATTTGAAAAATAGCATAAATAAAGACTGTATCCAAGCCCCTTCTCTGCCCTAAAAATGGCATTGCAACCTAGAGAATGAATATATGCATTCACATGTATTGTCAGCTGTCTTGATAAAATGATGTTTTCATAATATAGTGTTATTTCTTTAAACCACATTCAATATTCTTGGCTGCCAGATGACAAGATGGAGAAAACAAAATACGTTTTGGGCAGAGGACAAAGACTTAAGGACTGAGTGGGTCATGGGAGGGAGTAAAATGATAGTTTGAAATTTGCTGCTCTTCTTGCCTGTTCTATTTAATTTTTGAGATGAGTGGGGAAGAGACACGTAACACAGGAGATTTGGGGAAGACCAGTTGTCTCAATGTTGGCAATGATTTGTAGGGCATTTTGCATTTATTCTAACAACAAAATCCAAGGGCCAAAGTTGGGTGAGTCTGGACAGATAGCAAGAGAAAAAGACTCTGCTACTTCTAAGCAGCCTTCAAGGAGGTGCCCCAGTGACTGATGTTATAAGGGCTGGCCTCTCCAGAATTTACTTTCAAATAGGGCAGTCATGAATGGAATGAGTTATTGGCTTAAGATATTTAATAAGGATGTGGTAGAATCTGAGCATTGTATTCCAAGTCTGACCTCTCCTAGTACACACACACATATATACACACACACACACGCACGCACACACACCCCTCTTTAGTTTTAATTCTGTTTAAGAGAGAGTTTTATTTTTTATCCTTAAATACCATACTTCATGCCAAATTATTTTCAGTTTTGTTACATACAATGGCAAAAGTGAGTAGCTTGAGAAGCTGGCTGGTGGAGGAGCCTTTTGAAGATTCCCTTTTATTAAAGAGTTTAGAGGCTTCGAAGGACTTGAAAATTGTTGACAGTGAAAAAAAAAGTTAGTTGAGACTATAAATTCTTAACCCTGTTTATTATATGTTCAAGGAAGATTGTTCCTTTGGCCTCATTTTCATCCATGTCAGCACATTTTGGATTGTAAGTCATTTGGGAGTAGGAGCAGTGACTATGTGCCCTAGATTTTCTAAGATATCCCTGAGTTCCCATGTTCTGCTCTGTGGTCCTTGAAATGCCCTCAAATTGATGTGAAGATTTTGCCCCCATAGCTACTCTGTTTACATAGTCTCATATTCAGAAAGGGTCTTAAAGCTTTGCAGTGGGCCAGGCACGGTGGCTCATGCCTGTAATCCCAGCACTTTGGGAGGCCAAGGTGGGCGGATCACGAGGTCAGGAGTTCGAGACCAGCCTGGCCAATATAGTGAAACCCCGTCTCTACTAAAAATACAAAAATTAGCCGGGTGTGGTGGTGCACACCTGTAATTCCAGCTACTCAGGAAGTTGAGGCAGCAGAATCGCTTGAACAAGGAGGCGGAGGTTGCAGTGAGCCAAGATCATACCTCTGTACTCCAGCCTGGGCAACAATAGTGAAACTCCATCTCAGAAAACAAACAAACAAACCAAAAACCTTTGCAGTGATGTAGTGGTGTAGGGAGCTTAAACAGCATGTCCTAATTCATAGCTGGTTAGTGGGGACACCCTGGTTAGGGTCTCCTGTTACAGTGCTGAACTTACAAGTGGACACTTCGGTTTTGTTGCTATCAGTGATCCAGAGGAAGGAGAAAAGTCCCACAAAAGCACCAGAGTTAATTTTATTTGTAAAAAATTGTGAGCCTAAGCAGTTTTTCTTGATAAAGTAAAATTTACTCCAGTGTTGGCAGGGATTGTACAAATGTCTTATTTTCAGGAAATGATCTTCAGCTCATAAATTTTGCCAAAACATAAATATAATTAAAATATATCCCTAAGTGAACTTAAAATCATTCTGGAACAACAAAGTTCCCCAGTGAGATGAGATGTGCCTTTTCTCCTTTTCTTTTTTCAGTTAATCATTGAGAACTAAATTTTGCTTATTTTCTTTTCCTCTTTAGTTTTCTTGATAACTTCTTCTGCAGTTCAGTGGAAGAATCATCTTTTTTTTTTTTTCATTCCAATGGAATACTACAATGATTTAAGAACTTTACTTGCTTCAATTTGGATCTTATGCCTTAATCCACCCCCGGCCTCTCCTCCCCATACACACACACACTGGGAATGCGGCTCTCTGAGTCGCTGACTCAAGCAGCAGAACGACATCTGCTGTGGATGTTCAGCAGCACAGCTGACATGTATTTGAAAAGTGAAGTGTTGGAGTCATTTAGGGAGCAGAGCAATTTCCTCTGTCAGAGATGAACACTTGGATTAACAGAGAGTACTTCATTCCCATACAAGTTGATTCTGAAAGTGCCTGAAGCAAATCTCTTGACCCTGAAGTTGAGGCTAACCACTCCTGGGCAGGGTCAGAAGTTTAAAAAAATGCTGTTTTAGAGTTTAATGGGGTGAGGGCTATTTCCAGCTGAGTCTTCAAAAGTGCTTCAGACTGCAATTAGCATTTACTGTTTGCTTAAAAAAAAAATGACTTCACTCATTCACAGCCATTGATTCTTATTTATGAATATTACTTTTTAAAGAGACATTAAAGTAATATAATTAAAATACTTAATGTTTATATTTAGTCTTTTCCCTTCCTGCTCTAGCCATACCAAAGTTCTTAAAATTTTCTGAATAAGCTATGCCATTTTGTTGTTAACCTTTAAACATGCTGTTTTTTGTTTTAGGAAAACTATATTTTCCCCTGCTTCTCTTTGCCTGGCTAATTCCTACTCGTCTTTTAGGTCTTGAGCTTCCAGCTGGGTGGTGTGTTGCTCCTGTGAGCTCCCTGGACCCCTTTCCTTACCCCCTACCCACCTTGTCGCATTTTTTCTTGTCTACCAGGACCTTCCACCACTGCACCATAGCTATCCACTTGGCACACATTAAGTACTCAACAGATATTTGTTGGATGGATGGATACATGAAGAAAGGAGGAATAGAGGAATGAACAAATGGGTAAATCACTTTCCAATTAGTGGAGGTAGAGTTGCTTTCAAATGTTATTGTGCTTCACAATCACTTGGGGTACTTTGATAAAAATGTGTATTCTCAGGTTCTAACTGCAAGGATTTTTCATGACATATAGGGGTATATGTGGCAAGCCTCAAATAATTCATGACTACAGAACATAATATGTGAGACAGAAAGTGGGGAAGAGCCTGCCAATGAGCCTGGGTTAGATCTGCGGTACAGATGATGGGGAGCCAGCAAAGGATTTCAAGGATGGTCATATTTCTAGTATCTGTGTAGAAATTAGATTCAGCATTGATCTTCAACCTCGGCTGCATGCTGGAATTACCTGAGGAACTTTAACAAGTAAGTAATGATGCCTGGGTCCACCTCAAGAGGTTTGTATTTAATTGGTCTGAGGTGTGGCCTGGGCTCTGGAATGGTGTTAGAGCTTCTCAGGTGATTCTAATAGAACACCAAGATTGAGAACTACTAGAAGAGAGGAGAAAATTCATCCATACAATTTGGCAATCAATCAACTCTCTTCTGACATCTTTTAAGTATTATGTATTGGCAAAAAGCAGTTAAAAACCACAATGCGATATTACTGCATACCTACCAGAATGGCTAAAATAAAAAA
Organism: Pan paniscus; assembly: GCF_029289425.2. NCBI lineage: Eukaryota > Metazoa > Chordata > Mammalia > Primates > Hominidae > Pan > Pan paniscus. Next base: position 132,300,751 of record NC_073254.2, read on the forward strand.
TGGTGATAACATTAAATGCTGGAGAGAATGTGGAAAAACTAGTTTTCCGATATGTATGGCATATGTATGGTGGGAATGAATGGCAATTTCTTAAAAGCTAACCATGCAACTATTATGTGACCCAGAGTAGGGTAAATGCATCTGATCACAATAACTTAGGCATACTCTGATAATGACCCTGTGTGGCAGAGACACCTGAATGTATGTTCCTAGCTAGGGAAGCTGGGAGCAGACAACCTGAAGATTAATTCTTTTTCTATGTGGAACGTCTGGGTCTCCGGCTCATCCCATGGAACACCAGCCACACAGGATATTGAAGCTCCAGGTTTTGGGTTGAATGAAGGTTGCCAGGTGGAAGTTTTAGAGAAAGGGTGCTAAGTGAAAATGCTGTAATAAACTGGATGCTTTTTGCAAGCTGTTGCAGTTTTCTTGCCCAGCCCACCTCCACTGGGCTGTGTAGTTCTCCTGTCTAGCCTGCTGCCACGGGACTCTCTCCCCTAAATATAAGCCCTAAATAAAACCCCATGTCTCATTTGCTGTCTGAGTCTCTTCTTCAGCCTCTTGAACCTGGTGCCATCTCTATTGAGGTTAATAGGTGTTCAGCCTGACACCCAGCATTTGCACTCCTGGCATTTATCCCAGAGAAATGAAAATGTAGGTTGGCAAAAAAATAGTACATGAATGCTCATAGCAGCTAAACTGTAATAACCAAAAATTGGAAATAACACAAATGTCCTTTAATGGGTAAATGGTTAAACAAACTGGTGTGTCTATATCATGGAATACTCTTCAGCAATAAGATGAACAAATTATTGGCACATGCAACAACTTGGAGGGATTTCATGGGCATTATGCTTAGTGAAAAAACCAATCTCAAAAGGTTGCATACTATATGATTCTATTTATATAACATTCTTGAAATGACAAAATGATAGAAATAGAGAACAGATTAATGGTTACCAGGAGACAGTGAAGAAGGTGGGTGTGAGTACAAAGGGGTAGGCCCTGCTCATTCCTTTATGGCAATAGAATCATTCTGTATCCTGATTGTGGTGGTGGTTACAGGAATCCATACAGGGGATTCAATTTTGCAAAAGACTATACTTACCTACACTTACTTATTCATACCCCCACACATAACGCCCCCTCTCCCCAATTGAGTGGCAGGTAAAAACTGCTGAAAACTGAATGAAGCCTGTAGTCTAGTTAGCAGTATTGTACAAATGTCAACTTCCTGGTTTTGATATTGTACTACAGTAATGGAAAATGGTAGCTTGGAAGCTTGGGTAAGAGTTCACTGGACTCTGTGAACTCTTTTTCTGACTTCCTATGTGTCTACAGTTATTTTAAAATAAAAAAAGATAGTTGCATGTTTTTATTTACTGGCTGTATTTTAAAAAATGTCATGCATACATACATACTTTAATTCCATGGCTAGACTGTAGATTTTAGTATAGTGGCAATGTCTCATTGTGCTCATTCAAGTAAATTTAGCTCAATTCAATTAAACTCAGTTCATCTCAATAAATATTTGAGGGCCTACTAGACACAAAAGGAATGATGTTAGTCCTCTTACCCTTAATCTTATATTGTCCATCCAGCCTATGTACACTGATAGGTACACAATAAGACCTCAAAAAATGGCATCTTCTGATTGGACAATTGCCTTATTAATTTTTATGGTGCTGTGTGATACATCCCTTATTCGAATAAAGGCTACATTTCTTTTACTTTGTTTTCTTTCTCTGAAAAGACCAAAATTTATGTAAGGAAAATACATTTTCCAAATTAATTTCTTATACCTCATTACCAGGATTGATGAAAACATTAATATACTCCACAAATTTATTTCAGGTTTTAAGCTGTAAGCATGTTTTAGTATATTATTTTACATCAAAAGACATGTGGTGCCTTGAAACCAGGACAAAACAGCTAGACTACCAAATAATATTCTTGGTCTTTTTTTTTTGAGATGGAGTCTCGCTCTGCCGCCCAGGCTGGTTGGTGTGCAGTGGCATGATCTCGGCTCACTGCAACCTCCACCTCCTGGGTTCAAACAATTCTCCTGTCTCAGCCTCCTAAGTAGCTGGGACTACAGTATTCTTGGTCTTTTTTATTTTTATTTTTAACAATCACCAAGCTTAAATTTGTGGGGAGGAGTGCAGTTTCCTTAATGTTTTCTACTTGGTTCAACATTCCCAGACAGCAATTACAAGGCAAATATCATTTCAGTAAATGAGAAATTCTTGTTTTCATGTACTGATTGGCTTTATGACACACTAAGGTTAATTGGGAAGCTTCTCAGGCTTATCTGAGTGATAACAAACAGCTGCAATAGATTGCACTCCCTTATCCCCCACATCATTTTGACAGAGCAACACCAAAATAAAACCTCATGAAATGTGTCATTAAACCGCACCGCAAACCTGGTTGCAATTGTGTCTGAGATAGCATCATAGGAAGCCAGAAGGAAACCAATAGCCTGAGAGAAAATGTTTAAATTAGCAAGGGTAGCCAGCCACCCTAGACCACAGCAGCTATAGGATTTGGTTACTGGAGTTCCAATATATGGCAATCTAGATAGTTCTTTATCTCACATGAATACATAGTGCTACTCCAAGCAAAAATATACTTGTCTAATGCAAATGCCCTAAATGCCAGATTTTTATATCTCTAATATAAGAATCACATTGCTGATTTCACTAGTAAAGTAAAAATGGATATCTTTGACTGCTTTGAAGAGCTTATAAAGGGCTTTACTTGTCATAATTTTTAAGTAACAACAGCTAATCTGTTTGAGCACTTATTAGAGCCCAAGCACTGGACTGTTTCTCATGTATCATCTCAGTTAATCCTCCCCATAATCCTAGGATAGAATTATTATGCATGCATTACAAATGATGCCTAGCACACATACGAATCTTGTTCAAGGTCACAGAGTCAGTAGGTGTTAGAGCCTGGACTTGAGTCCAGGTACATCTTTTCCCAAAGACTCACTCTTATACCAATGAGTAGGTTAACAGAGAATGTTTTACAGGGAACTCATTGAGAGAAAGTTGCCTGGTAGAGTAGTTTTTAGGTCAGCAGATGTTTTTCCAGTTCAGTTGCCAGTTGGCCAGGTCACCAAGTGGATAACCAGTAGTCTCTCTGGTTATCTATGTGCATATTTGGGATGAGATGTCTTCCACTGTGTGGTATGATGCTGCTGCAGTGTTTTTAGGGAGTGTGTGGGTCAAAGCAACTTGCTCAATGATGGAAAAAAAGAGTTAGCCTGTAATGCTTTAGTTGGAAGATGGATATGTGCCATTGGTGTCCCTTTACTGGCTTCTGCTCATCCAGAGGCGCCTCTTTCTCGCTCCTACCTCTTTGTCCTCTTTCACACAGTCTGGTCCAATCATGCTCTTCATTTGGGTCTTGAAGGGGCATATCAACTAGTTGTTCATCCTGCTGTTTGTTTTTCAAATAGCCCCATTTGTGTCTCTTACCTTTCTGGTGTACAAAGCAGGGAAGTGGAGTAATAGCTTAGGACTGCCGATTTGGAGTCAGACAGACTTAGGTTCAAATCCCAGTATAGGCACTTGCTGACACTTACACATGAATTTTGGTCAAGCCATTTAATTTCCCTGAGCCTCCGTTTCCTCATCTGTAAAATTTAACAATGACACAATCTTATTGGGTTGTTGTGAGACTTAAATGAGATAATTTATGTAAAGCTGAATTCTTGGTATTGGAAGGGCTCAAATGTTAGTTATAATATGTTAGTTATAAATAATTGTCATCAATAGTTCAACCTCACTTATTTTTAATCCATTATTACTGTTCTTTCCATAATTTGGAATTTCTTTTTGCTTCACTAATCTTTGAACTGCCTTAGCCTCAACATACTACAGTCACCCTTCTGTATACATGGGGGATTGGTTCCAGGATACATTCCCCATCCCTCTTCTTGGCTAATACTGTACTTTTGTTAGTGTTTGGTTGAGAAAAATCCCAGTAGAAGTGAACTCTCATAGTTCAAACCCATGTTGTTCAGTGGTCACCTGTATTTAGTACCCATGAAGACTTTCAAAACTTACATTGATCTGTATTCTACTTGTCAAGCATGTAATAATCTTCACTTTCTTGATTTTTCTTTCCCTGATATGCTATTTAGCACCTGTGTAAACCTATGCAGCTGTGCTCAGCTACGTATAAATGTTTGCTTATGTGCTTCTGTTATGTTTATTTATGTGATGCTGTGGAGAGCCAGTTGCTCTATTAAATTATAAGCTCCTCAGAGGCCAAGGACCACACTTTCTGTTTCTGCTCCAAGTCCGGATGTCCTTCCAAGGACAGATTTTAGGAAGGCTGAAACTCAAACATACAGAACAGCTTTAATAAGATGTTAATGACAAATTTTCAAACATTGTGTTCTTTTCTAGGGTATCATCTCTTAAAGTAATTTCAGTCATAGCTTATAGAATTGTTCAACTTGGGGGCCTTTAGTGGGTGACTTTTTACATTTAAAAATTAATAGAATAAGTCTACAATTTGAGAAACAAATGAATAATGAAGAATAAAAAGGATTTAGTAACTGTTACTCTCCAGAAAATTTCAGGCCACATTTCCTTTGATCGGTTAAGTGATTGATACATTAGATTAAGAAAAGATCAAGTCATGCATAATGGAAATAATAATAGCTACACTTTTAGAACACTTAGTAGATACTAGGTACCTTGCCAGGAGCTTGGTTTGTCTTATTCAATCTTCCTGCCACTATTGTGAGGTAGGTACCATGTTTCTTTCTGTTTTGCTTATAAGGAAACTGAAATTAAAAATGGTGTGACTCATGTCTGTAATCCCAGTACTTTGGGAGGCCCAAGGATCACTTGAGCCCAGGAGTTCCAGGCTCAATGAACTATGATTGTAGCACTGCACTCCAGCCTGGGTGGAAAAAGAAAAAAGAAAGGCTACCCTTTGTCCAGGATGCAGCTGAAAAGTGATGGAGCCAGGCCCAGCACCCAAAACCCATGCTAATCACTAAACTTTGTTGCCTGCCACAAAAGAGAAGGAGTTTTATAGATGCATTATAAAGATAATTATAATATTCTTTTTCTTCTTCTACAACACCATTCCCTCACCCCTCCACCCTAAGGAAAGGAAATTCTATTAGTATATAAAATTTGATTAATGTAGACAAATACACTGCAGAAGTTTTGGATAGTTTGCAAGAACAATTTTAAAAAAATTATCTCACTGGCTGTTTGCCTTCATATGTTCCTCTTCTCCAAAGGCCCAGCTCTTGCTCACTGCCTAACAGTGGAGTCCTCAGGGAGTGTTGTCTCTGTCAGAGTGAAGCCATTAGGGACAATGTCTCATTGCCTTTCAAGAGCACAGACAGGAAATATATTTTGCTTCCCTCTCTCTTACCCCATCCTCTATCTTTTCCCTTCTCAGCTATATTCTTTTGGAATAAATAAAGGCTAACTTCTCCCAGGAGTTCAGTAACTTGAGCCCTCCCCAAGCACTGTCTGAGAAAGCTGGCTCTAAACACACACACACACCACAGGCAGCTGCTTGGGGGCCCTGTTCTTTGGCAACCTCACAACTCCCGCCTGCTTTTTCTGGATTTCAGGACCCAGCAATTACAAAGCCGGCCTCTGGGCCTGCACGTACAGCATGCTTTAATAATAAAAGCATCTAGTGGGTCTCTTCCAACTTCGAGCATTCTGGGAGTCTCTCAGCCTTGAGTCTTACAGGGTCCAAGAACCTCTCAGTGGAGTCAGGATTAGGCTGTAGCCAATTTGTAGCAGAATTCTTACATTTGTTCTGTTTTAAGCAAGGGTACCAAGAGAGCTTCCAAGTCACTGCAACATGCTGTGCATATAATGTGAAGGAGGAGCGCAGAGGTGGCTGTACCAGGGGGCTGATGATGCCTGGGCTTCAGGCTGCATAAGTGCCTGGATTCTGGCAGGCAGCGGCCCTGTTGCATTCATAATTCATCATTCTGTCTTCAGTTTCTTAAACATGGCCTCCCCAGTTGTATAATCTTTAAGCCACTTCGAACATTAACCTGCCCCTGGTTGAGTGCCTTTTTGAGCAGTAGTTCAATCTATGCCATGTTTGACTAACATGTTCCTATTGCAAGACATTGAAGCCACTGAAGATTAAATATAAGAAAGCTAGTGCAAATAATATGGAAAGTTAGTTTTTTGTCTTTTCATGTATGATCATTTTTCTTGTATTTACCATTTTCTGGTAAGCATTTTTTTCATATTAGCTCCTTGAATCCTCACAACAACCCTAAGCAGTAAAATCTATAATTACCTCATTTTTGGGATGGGAATACGAAGTTAAATAACTCACACTAGGGCTCTAGCCAGTAAGTGACAAAGGCTGGATTTGAACTCTGGCAGTGCAGAGCCTATCCTGTTAGCCACAGTGTACAATGCTGGTGTTGACTGACAGCTTGTGTTTCGCCTCCATCTCTCTTGATGTCTTTGTTCTTTGTACTCAGTCAATAAACTTCTTTTTTTTTTTTTTTTTTGAGATGGAGTCTCACTCCATCGCCGAGGCTGGAGTGCAGTGGCGTGATCTCGGCTCACTGCAACCTCCACCTCCCAGGTTCAAGCGATTCTTGTGCCTCAGCCTCTCGAATAGCTGGAAGGACAGGCATGCACCACCATGCCTGGCTAATTTTTGTATTTTTGGTAGAGATGGGGTTTCACCATGTTGGCCAGGCTGGTCTCAAACTCCTGTCGGTCAATGAACTTCTTTTTGTCTTACTCTTCCCATTAGAAAATTTTATCTCTCTGCTTCTCGGAAAAGAAAATGGATTAACATAATACAGGAGACAGTGTTTAATATAGGAGACAGCAATAAAAAAATCTGCAAAATGTATTTCAACTGAAATCCAGAGAAGGTAGTGGCTTGCCACTTGGCAATGGAGCTGGAATTAGACTCAAGTCTCTACCTCTCACTACTCACCATGGAGGCTCTTGTACAGAACATACTTCCATCATAATAAAGTATGGACTGGTATAGTAGAGTAAGTGAGGAGTGTAGAGAAGAATTTCTATTTGTGTTCAGTTAAGGTTTGATTTAAACCAGTGTTCGTACCTTAATTTTAAAAAGTAAATGTAATTTAAATATTTCTTTTTTTTCTTGTAAATAAATGTATATTTGTTCACATCAAAACAAATTCCAAGTTGCACTGCAAAAGGGAAGAGTAAACTTCTGTAACTCACATCATTGTTTTTTTAAAGAGCCATTTAATAAATAAACAGTCTATATTTCAGTTCAGTATTATTTATGTTTTCAATATGTTCTTCTATAAAGTGTATGAATCAGTTGTTGTTAGTTCAGACAAGATTAAAACCTTTACTCCCACATGAAGAATGAAATGTCAATTTTTCTTTTGATATTTAGATGTTGCTTACAGAATTATAGTGGCTAACTGGAGTTCCATCCATAGTCAAGGTCATTTCATATTTGAAACCCTCAGGAAACACATTGTATTACTGTTCTTGAACCACTTGAACATTATAGGTTGACTGACTTCAAAAACTGTATCATGGGTAAAAAGCATAAAGTTGTATTCTTATGTTTTTTTTTTTCAAGTAATCCTAGATTTTAAAATGATAGCTTCAATTTTGTATGACAAAAGCTTCCCCAAACACTAAACCTTTTAAATGAATGACATTCTTTATTATTTTCTCTTTTATTCCCTACGTGTAAATTGTGAAAGCTCACAGTATCTTCTGTTAGCTCTGCTTTTGCCTAACCCACACTAAGAATTTCCTTCTTTTTTTTCTTATTGCACAATTATTCCTCCCTAAGCTTTTGGGCTATAAACGTAACTTGAAAGTCAAGAGACACAACTGTCCTGGTCAGATTTCTGTCAGCCTTCTGAGCCTTCTCACCTCCAACCCTTTGGCTTCTCAGTCTCCTTGATCCTAATGAGGAAAGAAAGAAAGGAAATAATACCTCTTTTCTACCATAACTTCTGCTCAAGATACCACATTATGCGTCTGGTTTCTTTTCACCTTCACATTCTTAGAAGGAGGGGTGACATTTATTACCTTAGTGTCCTCATCTCTTTTGGTCGTTTGGAAATTTTTTTATTTTTTATGACAGCAGCACCCCATTCTCAGAACTCTCTGCTATGTTTACTTTCTAGACACTACTCATATCTGGTTGTCTTCTTAGCTCTTGAACTACTTTTTTTCCTCCCTGTCTCCTTTGCTAGTACCTCTTTCCCTGCCCAAATCTTAAATGTTATCTGAATTTCCAACGTATCTGTTGTTCTTTTCATCAGCTTTGCAAGTCCCCCTGAGTGATGTCACCCAATCTCTTGGCTTGAGCTCCACCATTTTCTCTACAATTCCTGCCTCCAGCTTGATCTTCTCATCTAGGCACCAGACACAGACTTCCAAATAAGTGTGGAACTGCTTTAGCTGGAAGACCTGAAGCACCTCAAACTCAGCACAGCCAGAGCTAAAACCATTATCTTCTTTCTAAAGCCTGTCTTTTGATTTGTGCTTTTTATGGACATTGGTAAATGTTCTCACTGTTGACAGGTCTATTGCATCTTAAAACATCAGAGTCCTTCAAGTCTTCCTTCTACCTCACTCTAATATTTAATCATTTCAGGGATTCTTTTCCCAAATCTTAAGAAAACTTCAGACACACCGAAATTGAGGGATGTTCTACAAAATATCTGACACTCCTAAAGAGTGTCAAAACCAGTAAAAACAAGAAAGATTGAGGAACTTTCACAGATTGAAGATGACTAAGGAGGCATGATGAATACATGCAAGGTCATACCCTGGACCAGATCCCTTGAAAGTAAAGGACATTAGTGGTGAAACGTGAACAAAATCTGTAGTTAGTTAATGGTAATGTGCCAATGTTAATTTCAGTTGTTTACAAATGTTCTGTGGGTCTAGCAGATATTAAGATTAGGGAAAGCTGGGTGAAAGGCATAAGGAAACTCTATGCTATCTTAGCTACATTTCTACAAATCAACAATTTTTCTAAAACAACAACTAAAAAGCAAAACAAAAAGCATGGCTTCCCACTGTTTATGCGGTGTTTCTCAACTTATTTTGAAAAATTCATCTGGTTTTTTTTTTTTTTAATATACGTGGCTGGTCCCCACCTGGGATATTTAGATTCAGCAGGACTGTGGTGGAGCCAAGGAAGCTGCATAATTGTCAGGTGCCACAGGATATTTTTAAATACTCCAGGTATTGCAAATTACTTGTCTACAGGACAAACAGAGCTTGCCTATGACATTTCCTTGATATAGACTTCTAAATTTTTTTATAGAGAGCATTGCTCTGATATCATAGACAGCCAGAATTATCTTTTATAATAAAGAATATACTACTGGCTGGGCACTGTGGCTCACACCTGAAATCCCAGCACTCTGGGGGACCGAGGCAGGTGGATCACTTGAATTCAGGAGTTCATGACCAGCCTGGCCAACATGCTAAAACCCTGTCTCTACTAAAAATTCAAAAATGAGCCAGACGTGGTGGTGCATGCCTGTAACCCCAGCTACATGGGAGGCTGAGGCAGGAGAATGGCTTGAACCTGGAAGGCAGAGGTTGCAGTGAGATCATGTCACTGTACTCCAGCCTGGGCAACAGAGCAAGACTCCATCTCAAAAAAAAAAAAAAGAGGAATATACTACTTAATAAGACTGAAGTGATCCTGAGTATAAGGAATAAAATTGATATGTTGAATAGTTTTTCACTTAAAGAATTGCATGAAACCCATATATTTTATTTTTAAATATAGTATATTGTAAGTTTGCCACTTGATTTCAATGACTCTAAAGGCTTATTAAATATTTATGAGTGAGGGAATTATTTCCACAGCATTTTGCATTCCTTTTGCTTTGAAGTGAAAATTTGCACATGATACATTTCCAGCAGGATTTTCATATGGTCAACCTATACTTGCAAGCTTCTTGGGAAACGGAAACACTGCAAGGTTATTTCAATAAACAGGAAAAAAAATTAAAAAATGCCCAACTTGGAAAAATGTTACAGAGATCTTTAAAAAACATATGAGTAATGAAAGAGTGAAATTAGAGAGGCCATGTGTGTATGTATATGTCTCTGTGAGTGTATGTGTGCATGAAGCCTCTCACTGGGCTGCATGAGATTTATGAGGAGATGTCAGGAGTTCCTTGGACTCTCTGAAATTGAAGGAAAATACATGTATGTACATATTGTTGAGGATTCTCAATAAGGACAGTTAGCCAAAAAGCAGTCAGAAACACTGACCATGGGGAATCTTTTGAGAAGCAATGGCATAATTTTAGGTGGCCTAAATTATTGTTTTAAATCAAATAAGTAAAAGGTAGAGGCATTGTGATATGATCTTGTAATAAGACCTATTGCTAATGTACAGCTTATTTACTTTTCCCAATAGAGGATTGAGAAAAGTCTTAGAATGCAATGAACATTTCCTGAAATGATCCAAACTGAAGCCTTGGTATAAGAATAGGTTATTAAAATAGTTTGTCAAATGTTTATTAAGCCCTTACTATGTACCGAGCGAAGTTCTAGAGCTTTAGTTCACATTAGTGAACAAAACAGACAAATATCGATCTCTAATCAATTTTACATTCAGTTAGGGAAGATAGACCTTAAAGAATAAACAAAATAAGTAAATTGCATAGTATGTTAGAGTGTGATATAAATGCTATGGAAAAAAAGAAAAAAAAAAGAGCAGCGTAAGATGGGTTGGACCAGCCACTTGGGGGTATGGAGAAGTTGCATATTAAATAGGGTGAAAGGATGGACCCCTCTGAATAGGTAAGATTTGAGCAAAGATTCCAAGGAGGTAAGAGATTTAGCTCAGTGGATCCTGAAGTGGGGATAGGGGTGAGGTGGTGGGACATTCCAAGTAGAGGGAAAGAGCAATGGTGACATTTGGGGAGCTGTGAGGAGGCCTCACTGTGAGGAATGAAGTGATCAGTAAGCTAGGAGAAGAGTAGGAAAAGAAGCCAGAGGAGTAACTGAGGCAGTGAGGGCTTTGCAGCCACTGTAGGACTTGGGCTTTCTCTCTGTATGTGATGGGAACCAGCACAGATGTTTTTTGTTTGTTTTATAGATCCACAAGTATAAACTTCAATATACTTTGGTCAGAAATGGATAAATCAAGTCAACACAAAATATGTAAATCCAGAGGGAATTTGATAAAATTAACATAACAACCAGCTCTAAAAGTAGACAATGTGGCTGGGTGGCTCATGCCTATAATTCCAGAACTCTGGGAGGCCAAGGTGAAAAGATCACTTGAGGCCAGGAGTTTGAGACCAGCCTAGACAACATAGTGTGACCTCCTGTTTCTATAAAAAAAAAAGAAAAGAAAAAATAGCTGGGCATGGTGGTATATGCCTTAGTTCCAGCTTCTTGGGAGGCTGAGGTAAGAAGTTCGCTTAAGCCTAGGAGTTTGAGGCTGCAGTGAGCTATGATTGTACTACTAGCACTCCAGCCTGAGCTACAAAGTGAGACCCCTGTCTCTTAAAAAAAAAAAAAAAAAAGTTGAGAATGCATTTGCTTTCAAACACACAGGGGCAGTTTATAAACATTGTCCATGTATCAGACCTCAAATAAAGTCTCACCATGTTCAAGAAGAGACCATGCACAACATATTATCTTACAACAGTGCAACAAAAGTAGACGTTAACAAGATTTGAATAGCTTTTTTCTTAAATATAAATATTTAAAGATTTAAAAGCACGCTTTCACATATCTCTTGGTTTAACAGGCATATCAAACCCGAAATTACAAACTATGGAAAAATTAACAACAGAAAATACATTGCAGTTCGAAAGTAGCCTGGCCAACATGGTGAAATCCCATCTCTACTAAAAGTACAAAAATTAGCTGGGCATGGTGGCAAGTGCCTGTAATTCCCGCTACTTGGGAGGCTGAGGCAGGAGAATCACTTGAACCTGGGAGGCAGAGGTTGCAGTGAGCTAAGGTAGCACCATTACACTCCAGTCTGGGTGACGAGAGCAAAACTCTCTTTCTCTCAAATAATAATAATAATAATAATAATAATAATAATAATAATAATAAAATAAAAACAAAAACATTGCACAGTGAAACCCATATGATATAATTAATATGGTGCCCAGAAGTAGTAAATTGAATTCAAAACCTCTCAGGATATCTTACATTGAAATTTCAGTATTATTTGCGAAGCAGTGACCCGCAAAACTGGGATGAGAACATGCAAGTCAACTCTAATGTAGCTGAAGAAATTGAACTTTTGAATTCAGCTTACGTTACCAGTAGAAGTGGCTTTTCTTCTTTAACAGAGAAAGCATCTCCCCTGGCTTAAAGAATCTGCACTAGCCTCCCTTGAGGAAAGAATTGTCTTGCTAGGGAATTTGTAGGACCGTAGGTTTTTGTTACTGTTGTTGTTTTAAAAGAGAGAGTCTCGCTCTGTCACCCAGGCTAGAGTACTGTGGCATGATGAGAGCAGAGGATAACAACTTGTTTCAAATGAATCACTGGCTGTTGTGTTGCAGAGGACACTAGGGGGCAACAGTGTGGATGCCAGGAGACTAGGAGGCTATTATAGTAACCCAGATGAGAGAGGACAGCAACTGGGACAGTCCTGGGAGCAGTAGGGGTAGTGGAAAGTAGTCACTCTTGATATATTCTGTATGTAAAGCCAGCATGATCTCCTGATTTGTTGTGAGGGGATGTGGGGAGAGAAGAAGAGTCAAGGATAACTCCAAGGTCTTTGGTCTGAGCAATTAGAAGATGGAATTACCCCACAGAGATGGAGAAGATTGCAGGCAGGAGCCTGGAATCTGGAAGGAAGATTACGAGCTCAGTTTCAAATGTTAGGTCTGAGAAGTTAAGCTCCAAGTGGAGATATGGAGGAGACAATTGGCTATATGGGCCTAGAAATTTGGAGAGAGATCTGCCTTGGAGATATAAATTTAGGAGTCATCAGCATGTAAATGATGTGTAAGGGTCATAGGACTAGAGATCACCAAGGGAGAGAGGGTAGCTGGCAAAGAGAAGAGGCCAAGGACTGGGTCTTGGGGCTCTTTCTAACACTAAGTCATCAGGGGGAAGCAGAAGAACCAATCAAGGAGACTGAAAAGAAGCAGCCTGGTAGGAAGAAGGGAAGCCAAGAATGTGTTGTCCTGGAAACCACACAGAGTAACTGTATTAAGGAAGAGTGAAAGACAGACTTTGGCACATACTGACCTGACAGATCAAGTAAGATAATCAATGAGCACTGACCAATGGATTCAGTAATATGGCTATTACTGATGACTTTGTCAAGAACAGTTCAGTTGAGTGGTAAGGGCAAAAGCCTGATTGAGTGGATTCAAGACAGAATTTGAGGAAAGAAACTAGACAGCCAGGTGATTTGCTGCCAAGGGGAGCAAAGGAATGGGGCAGGAGCTGGTAGGAAGGTGAGGCCAAACGAGTGTGTGTAGTTTTTTTTTTTTCTATTTAAGGTAAGACAAAAAATAGCATGTTTGAGTCCTGGTAGAATGACCCAACAGACAGTGTAAAATGAATGGTGTTGGAGATAGAGAGGAGAACTGGTGGATTGATATTCTCCATTAGGCAAAAGGGATGGGATCTATTACATAAAGGGTGGGTGGGGCTCACAGAAAAACGGAAATTTCATCTATGGAAGAGACGGGAACATGGAGAATGTAGGTAGATACTTTGGTAGAAGCCTGCGGATATTTTCCTCTAACTGCTTCTGTTTTCTCAGTGAAGGGAGAATTAAGGTGAGCAGCTAAAAGCAAGGGTAGTCCAAAAATTCTATGAAGATATAAATATGTCAGAAACTTATTACTGTGGTGCTCCTTCTATTAAACTGTTTATTTGCCAGAGTGTCACTTGAGTAGAATTAATGAAGGTGTATTAGTCCATTTCACACAGCTATAAAGAAACATCTGAGACTGGGTAATTTATAAAGAAAAGAGGTTTAATTGACTCACAGTTCCGCATGGCTAGGGAGGCCTCGGGACACTTACAATAATGGCAGAAGGCGAAGGAGAAGTAAGTACCTTCTTCACAAGGTGGCAGGAAAGAGAGAGTGTGCAAGGGAAACTTCCACTTATGAACCATCAGATCTCGTGAGAAATCACTCACCATCACAAGAACAGCATGGGAAAAACCACCCCCATTATCCAATCACCTCCCAGTGGGTCCCTCCCTGGACACCTGAGGATTACAGTTCCAGACGAGATTTGGTGGGGACACAGAGCCAAACCACATCAGAAGGCAGAAGAAGTACCATAATAATGTGATACAAAGAACATCTGCCCTGTGGTACTCCTGTCTAGCTGTTTGATATATAACTAAATGCTACTCTTCCCGAACTCAGCATACAGGGAGGGAAATTTCAGGGCCTCCATCCCTGAGAGAATATTCTGAAAGAAGGGTAACCCTTAGCAACTGCACAAACTGCTCCCAGATGACTCACCAGAGAGCTTCTGGGTGGAAATCCAGTGGAAATAATGCAAACAGATTCATCTTGACCCCAGAGGTCTAACTCCACCCAAGGCTTAAGTTTCTTTCCTCTGTTGTACCCTGTGAGTTTCCTGGAGCAAATATTCATGCTTAGCTCCCATGTCTCTTCCCATTTAGCTGTCAGTTCCACTTAGGTATGCAAAGGCACTCAGTTCTCTCTGCTTTTAAAATTTCATGATTTTCCCCTGGCGTTCTCCTGAGATTCCTCCCAGTATTGCACCTTCATGCTCGCCTTCATAGGCGAGCAGCATTAACACCTGGGCTTCCTGAGCATCCGCAGCAGCTTTCAAACAGAGAAGCACATTAGGAAAGCGAATTCACTCAGTCATTTAACTGTTCATTCTTCTATTTAGAACTTAAGAATGTACAAGGCACCTCAGACATTAAGGCCTTCTTGAGAAATGAGGGGAATATTTAAAAGCAGTTTTAAAAAAGAAAACATTAGCTCTGCAATTTTTATCTGTGTCTTGGATAGTTAACCTACAGAGAAAATTAATTTCTTACCACATTATATTTCTATCTCTCTCTCTCTCTCTCTGTGTGTGTGTGTGTGTGTGTGTGTGTGTAAATCTGGGAAGATCCCATGAACTTTTACTTACTCTGGTAGAATAGGCAGTTTAAGTCACAAGAAGTCTCAAATTTCTAAATGTCTAGTCCAAGGTATGAATGAGCACACCATTTCCATTCTAGGAGAAGTCCCTTCTCCTCTCCCTCCCAGCCGCAGATCTGTTATGGAAGGGCAGGCTTCTGCTCTCTGCCCCACTCCTTCAGGCTGGCTGATTCCTCAGGGTGGAAGGTGGAAGGGAAGGTATGGGGAAGTGGAGGTGGTTGTGATGTGTGAAAGTATTGCCTTCTGAGAGCCACTTAAATATCAGGAATGTTATAAGCTGGTTGTTAAACTGCTGGTAGCTTGAGATTAGTCATGGTGGGTGTATCTACACCACAGAGACTAGCAAATATTTCAGATCAAGGCTTCCCCATCCCTGCCCTTGGAGAGCTGTTTTATTAACACATCACTGGCTTAGGGAATAGGAAATTCTTCCGGGGTTTAGGTGGCTTTGAGTGCTATAGTCTTGGCAGACAGTTCACCTGAGTCTTTCCCTACCTGTGAGTTCTTTGGAGACCACTATCATCAGGTACCTCTCTCCAGCCCCTGGGATACTATGGGCTGTTCATGTTGTCCTTGGGCAGGCTGCTTCCAATTCTCAGTCAGCTTCTGCTTGTAGAAGATGACCAGCCCCACACATTTCCTGCTGTTGGGGCCCCTTTGGGCTCTGGGCAGGATTCACTTTGATACTATCCCAGAGCAACATTCCTTTTATATTAGTTTTCTATTGCTGTATAAAAAGTGACTACAATCTCAGTGGATTAAAACAACACATATATATTTTTTAATCTCAGTTTCTGTGGGTCATGAGTCTGGGCCTGGCTTAAGCAGGCTCCTCTACTCAAGTCCTCACAATGCTGCAATGAAGATGTCTGATGGGCTGCATCCTCTCTGGAGCTTGGGGTCCTCTTCCAAGTGCTTGTGGTTCTTGTTGGAATTCAGTTCTGGGCAGTTGTAGGACTGAGGTCCTTGTTTTCTTGCTGGTTGTCAGCTGGGGCCTTCTCTCAGCTCCTGGAGGCCACTTGCAGTTCTTTGCTCTCTTAGCTTCCTCTCTTAGGTCCTTTGATCAGATGTCTTGCAAAGACAGAAAGATAATCTAACTGGTTTACCTATATGGATGTAATGTAATGATGGGAGTGACTATCCTATCACCTTTGCCTAACCAAGGTAGAGACATCCCATTCCTTTTCCACACCATGTAACATAATCAAGGGAGTGACATCCAACTGCCTTTGTCATATGCTATTGACCAGAAGCAAGATACAGGCTCTGCCTACATTAAACAGGAGGGGATTGTACGGAAGAATCATGACTCATTGGAGGTCATCTTTGGGTATGCCCACCATACCTACTACATCTGGTCCTTGAATTTCACAGACCTGTGATCATCTGTCAGAGGGGAGCCAGTTTCTTCCCACAGAGCCTCAACTTTCTGCCTGTTCTGCCATGAAAGCAGCCTGCTGACCTCTCTCTCTCCTTCTGGATTTCCAGAAGTGCAGCACATGTCTACTGTGTTCCCGCTGCAGGGGCCTGTGGATCCCTCTGATGGTCACTTTGGAGCCTACTGTCTTTAGACTTGAGGCAAAGCAAGTTGAAACTGACATAGCATTCCTGTCCTTGAGGTGAAAAGGGGGCTAGTAGTCACAGCACCAATTTCTCCAAAGAATGCTCCTGAAATTTTCTTTCCTCTTCGTATTCTGAGTTCTTTGTGTAAATTTGATCTTGTCAGTGGGCTCAAAAGTCAGTAGAATCTCCAACTTTCATATAGGAAATCAATAGAGTACAGTGTAAACTTTATAAACAATGAATAGCAGCATGTGTAGAATGTTTAAAAATGTGAAGGTGAATATTAGAAAAAATAGTTAAAAGAATAAAAACTGGTGCCATTGGAAAGCAGGGCAGGATAAGGGCGGGGCAGATATAGTGCTATTTTTCTTTTTATTCCTTTTAGCATTACTTAATTTTTTCAGATATATTCCTGTATTATTTGGATTTTTTAAAATATATGCTCAAAGAGTCACTATTTTCATCTAGTCTTTGTACTTATATATCCCACTGCAGGACTAGACATAAGAATTTTTATACTTCAGTTTACTCATCTGCTAAATAAGCACAGTAATGCTTTAAAAATTAAGAGATGAAAACTCTTGATAAAATATTTTGAAACCTCTAAGGAAATATGCTTTAAAATATCAGTTGTGATGAGCCAATTTGCTATCACCAAGTCTTCTAAACATTGAATCAAATAGTCTTTGTCTAAGTTATTTCTGTGCCAAAGTTACCATTCAGTCTCAGCTGAAAATGTATTTACTAAACACAGCTACAACTATGACTTGTATTTATTATAGCTTAATGGTGAATTGTTGATTGCATGTTTGATATTTTTGGAAGTCAATGCTCACTTTATTGAAATATCTTCTGTCTAAAATGTATACCAATGTTCTTCATCATACCAATCTACATTAATATCTTAGACATATTGATATACAGACATGTTGGGCACATAGACCATGTGGAACAGGAAACCAAAGAAAATGTCAGACTGTTGAAATCAGCATTCAGAGATGAGAAACAATTGGCCAGTGTGGCATGGGGCAGCCTGTTTCAGAGATTACAAGGATTAGACCAAAGTCACAAACAAGGATAGACCCTGGCATCAGCAGCTAGAATTGTCAGTCAATATCCAGGCACGAGGGGCTGCTGCTCAAGGGAGTCTTTTCTGAGCTGCACTTTTCAACACTTGAAAGGCAAATTAGAGAGTAGCAGCTCTTCCTATTAAACTTAATTATGGATAGCAAATTGATCCATGCCATTTTAGAAATGCTCAACTCTTCAGTTATATTTGGCAGAAAATAGGAGGTTCCAACAAGTTCGATGTGAGTGAAGTTTAGTTCTTCTCTCACCACCTTAACATCATGTGCTGATGAAATAGAGTCTCACAATTCTGAGTCACAATTCTGAGTGGAGACATTTGTTACCATTGATTACAAAGTAAGGCCAGGCCGGTTCATGCTACCTATTGTTTTTTTCTTTAAATAAATCTTATTGTATATATTTGAGGTTTATCACATGATGTTATGGGATACAAATAGATAGTAAAATGGTTACTGTAGTGAAGCAAATCAAAACATACTCCTCTCACATTACTACTTTCTTGTGACAAAAGCAGCTAAAAATCCACCAAACAGAATTCCCTAATATAATTTTATTAACTGTAGTCCTCACATTGTACATGGAATCACTAGACTTGCCCATCCTACATATCTTCTACCTTACATGCCACCTACTGTAAGTCTCAGGAGTTCCTAGGTCTTTTCTTTAGGTGATTCATCCACTTGTTACATGGAAGGTTGATTTACTTGAGGCAGACACACTGATTTCCCAAAAGCAGAATCGTTTTACCCTGAGAGTTGACATCAGAGAAACAGAAGTTTTATGACCTTTCAACAGGATTCAGGTCACAAGGGCACAGGCCACAGGCCTTATCAGGTTCTTATTCTAGTGTGAGGAGTATCTTGAAACCATTTCCTTGGCTCATCTGTATATCTAGCATGTCATTAATTCATCATTGAGAGCCTATTTCTGATATTCTTTATGATAATTTCCTAAGCCTCCGTGCAAGAAGACTTGTGCTAGCCTCTGGAGTGCAGACTTCCCAACTAACTGCTGACTAGCTAACTAAGCAACCCGAGGGCAGGAATTTCTGCTTCAGACAACAGATAATACCTAAGGCTGTACTTAAACCAATACATGCTGTTTGTGCTGAGGGTTTTTTTTTTTTTGTAAAACAGTTTTGTTGGGATGCAATTTACTTTCCTTTAATATAAACTTTATCTACTGTAAGTGTACAATTTAGTAATTTTAGAAAATGTATAGGGTTGTGCACCCATCACAGCAATCCAATTTTATAATATTTTCGTCACTCAGAAAGATTCCTCTTGCCCATTTGCAGCCAATTTCGAATTCCATCTCCAGTTCCAGGCAACCACTAATCTATTATCTATTTCTATAGGTTTGGATTTTCTGAATATTTCATGTAAGTTGAATTATATAATGTGTGGATTTTGTATCTGGCTTATTTCATTTAGCATAATCTTTTGAGATTCAGCCACATTGTAACATGTATCAGTAGTTCACCCTTTTTGGTTGCTGAATAGTATTTCATTGCATATACACACTGAATTTTGTTATTCATTCACTATGAACATATATATATATAGTGAATGAACATATATATATATATAGTTGTTTCCCCTTTTTGACTATTATGAATAATGCTGCTATGAACATATATATATATATATATGTCCTATATATATATAGGTCCTTGAGTGAACATATGTTTTCATTCATTTAGGGTAGATAGCTAGGAGTTGGACCTAATGTTAAAGTGAAGTTTAAGCATTTTAAGAAACTGCCAACCTGTTTTCCTAAGTGACTGCACCATTTTTACATTCCATCAACGATGTAGGATGGTTCCAGTTTTCCCACATCTTCACCAGCCTTGTTATTGTTAAAGCAAACTAAACATGGCCTGAGAAGGAATCCGTACTTCCATATTTGAGTCCTTGTGGATGAACAGCAACCTAACTTAATAGTTAGACAAGACTGAAAACCTAACTTAAGAGTGTGAACCTGTAATAACAGCTAGGTCTTGGCCAATCCCAGTGGCCATACTTCAACCATTCATACACTGCTGAGTGTTCAAACTGTGTTCAAATAAGGCAAATGCCAACCTGTAACCAATCCAGCTGTTCTGTACTTCACTTCCAATTTCTGTACCTCATTTCCTTTTTGTTTGTCTATAAATCTCATTCCACCACTTGACTGTGCTGCAGCCTCTGAATCTGCTGTGATTCTGGGGGTTGCCCGATTCGCGAATTGTTCATTGCTCAGTTAAACTCCTTTAAATTTAATTTGGCTGAAGGTTTTCTTTTAACATTATTATTTGTGTTTTTTATTATAGCCATCCTAGTGGGTGTGAAGTAATATCTCATTGTGATGTTGTTTTTATTGTATTTTTAAAAATTTCCTTTTAAATTTAAGATTCAGGGGGTACATGTGCAGGTTTGTCACAAGGGTATATTGTGTGATGCTGAGAGTTGGGTGTCTGCTGATCTCATCACCCAGATGGTGAATATAATACCCAATAGGAAGTTTTTCAGCCCTTGCCCCTCCTCTTCCCTCCCCAGTCTGGTAGTCCCCAGTGTCTGTTGTGCCAATGGTTATGTCCATGTGAACCCAAGATTTAGCTCCCACTTATAAGAACATGCGATATTTGGTTTCCTGTTTCTGTGTTAATTCGCTTAGAATAACAGCCTCCAGCTGCATCCATGTTGTTGCAAAAGACATTATTTCATTCTTTTTTTTAATGGCTGTACAGTATTCCATGGTGTCTATGTACCACATGTTCTTTATCCAGCCCACCACTGATGGGCACTTGAGCTAATTCCATGTCTTAGCTGTTGTGAATAGTACTCTGATAAACATACTAGTGCAGGTGTCCTTTTGGTAGACCGATTTATTTTCCTTTGAGTATATACCCAGAAATGGTATTGCTGGGTTAAATGGTAGTTCTGTTTTTAGTTGTTTGACGATCTCTAAACTGCTTTCCTCAAGGGCTGAATTAATTTGCATTACCACCAACATTGTATAAGTGTTCCCTTTTTCTCTGCAACCTCACCAAAATATGTTATTTTTGACTTTTTAATAATAGCCATTCTGACTGTTGTGAGATGGTATCTCGTTGTGATTTTGATTTTCATCTCTCTGATGATTAGAGATGTTGAGAGTTTTGTCATATGTTTGTTGGCTGTATGTATGTCTTCTTTTGAGAAGTGTCTGTTCATGTCCTTTACCCACTTTTTAATGGTTGTTTGTTTTTGTTTCTTGCTGGTTTGTTTGAGTTTCTTACATATTCTGGTATGCTGAAGTATTTTAAAGAAAAACACAGACATCATAACAACACCCACTCGATGGATTATATGCAGCTGCATTTTCTACTAAACATCAGTTCTCCTGGAGCAGGCAAGCACATTAGAAAACAAAACACTTGAGGGAATGATATTACATTAATCTCCAACACTGGAGCTTGTTTCAGCTATGTACTAAGGGAGAATATAAATTTTGTTGTTGCACTTCATTCTTTTTCCATTTCTGATATAAACTTGGCAAGAAGTCTGTGCACTCCTGATCATCACTAACTAAGGTGCCTTGATCCATTGGAAGTTCTTCATCTTTTCTCAGTGGCATTAGCAGAAAATTGATGTTTCATACATGGCATTAGTTGGAGCATAATGCCATCTGTCAAGCAGAGGCATACTCTTTATTTCATTACTGCACTCCCAGGTTGACTAAAGGAAGAAACTAGTCTCTCTCTTTCTCTTCCTCTCTCTTCCTTTCTCTGTTCCCACTTCTTGCTTCTCTTTTCTATATCCTCCATTGTTATAAAATTTTTCTTCTAATAAGATAATTGATAGCTTGGTTCTTTGTAAAAACAAGATTGAGCTGTTTTTACAAAGAAAGCTGGTTAAATTTCCATTATTCCATGCCCTAAGAAAGATCTTCCAACTATAGCAGCTTCTGTTGTTTCTGCTACATGTTTTAAATGTTCTGCATCTACAGGTTACCCCTTGGCCAATAACATGGAATCTGGGTTAGCACCACCCCTCTGCAGCCTTTTCTTTTTTGAGATGGAGTCTCACTCTGTCACCCAGGCTGGAGTGCAGTGGCACCATCTCAGCTCACTGCAACCTCCACCTTCCAGGTTCAAGTGATTCTCCTGCTTCAGCCTCCCCAGTAGCTGGGACTACAGGCACCTGCCACCATGCCCGGCTAATTTTTTTGTATTTTTAGTAAGACAGGGTTTCACCATGTTGGCCAGGATGGTCTCGATCTCCTGAGCTCTTGATCTGCCCACTTCGGCCTCCCAGTGATGGGATTATAGGTGTGAGCCACCGCAACCGGCCTGTCCCAGAGATTTTTCTTGGCGCCTTTGTTTCCTTCCACCAGGTGTTATAGATCATTAGTTCCCACAGGCAGTCACTTAAACAATCAGGTTGCGTTTGGTCATTTATTTATTCTTTCACTCATTCATTAAATATTTACTGATCATATCTGCTCAAGACGAAGAGAATACACATATAAATGAGGGAAATACACAATCTAACCACAACGAGAGAGTTATTAACAGCTTTTTAACAGTAGTGCTTGAATACTTCTCTGGCGCTCTTTCCCCTACAATATTGAGCATCTAGCGAATGGCAGGCATGTTAATTCCCCTTCAAAAAGCTATGGGTTGAGACAGTAAACCTAGGGACTAGAATTAACCTTAGCCTTTTTTCCTCCTCCCTCCCTCCATCTCTTCTCCTCTTCCTCTTTCTCTTCCTTCCTCTCTTCCATCCATCCTTCTTTCCTTTCTTTTTAAAAAATCTGGTTTTAGGACTGGACTAAGAACTCAGTTAAGTGAAGCAAGCAAGAATTTCCCAAGTGATGCCAACTCAAAATGAATTATATCAAGAAAGGAAAAGCAGCTTTTTCATCTGGAAAGAACTGGAGACCTTGAACCTAGGCAGCATGTGCCTTGAACCTAGGATCAGTAAACAACAAGGATGGAAAAGACAGTAAGAATTTGGTCAGATCACCATATCTTTCCATTGTGCCTTTAGAACAAAAGGAAAGAAAATATCTCTTTGGCTCACAGAGAAAATATGTTGAGAAATGAAGTACAACCCCTCACCTTGCTGGGCACAGAGCAGGTGCTCGGTAAATAAATAGTGTACGTGTTCGCTGAGTAACATTTGACTTGAATTGCCTTTAAGCACTTTGAGTGATCCAGTGGTATTTATGGACCTCCCAGGCACAGCCCTGCACCAGCTTTCTCAGAGTAGTGTCTCCATACAGGCAAGCCTTTTAATCCCCAGTAAAACAAAAAGATGACGATAAATATTCAGTATCTTAAAAATTTAAGTAAATATGCAGTGTCCTACCTCTCACTCACATCTGCAAATGATCTTAGTTTGTTCCTTGGAGAGGAACCAAATGCTTTAGTGGATGGTAGCACATTCTCTCTCCCTTTGCTTGTATAGACCTGACCTAACTTAAAAATAAATGTTTAGTTAAGATGATCTCCAGCTTAACCTCTCTGAAGGCATAGGAAGCTGGATCAGGTGTAGCTGTCCCTGGCTATAGGTTGGAGTATCTTGATATAGGTGAAGCAGTGTTCCTAAGGGGAAGTCCTTCCTTGTTCACCAACTGGTTGTGTTCATGCCTTTTAGTATTTGCCCAAGTATTCAGCAAGTCAAAGTCTGTGGGGTAATAGGTACATTGAATAATAGGGATTGGATTTTAATTTTTCTCTTAAACTAACGTAACACATTGAGATGCTTATAACTGATGAGTGAGTTTGGTTCAGCATTCAGTATGGCTAATGATAACAATTTGTAAAAAGCATGTAGGGGTATTCACTGGGATAGACCGATGGCTGTGCTTATAAAATGTGGCTGTTCCCTTTCATTTTCCTGGAGTAATCTAGTTCAAAAGCTTTCAGGTTGTGTATAGGTAAATTGACTTATCAAGAACCGGTGAAAGGAGGATGATGTTGGTATTTAAATCCTATCTCTTATTTAATATGTAAACTTAGGGAAACATCTTCCCCTCCTTTAGAATTAATTTCTTAATCTTGTAAAACTGTGACACCAGGGTTTTCCCTGGTGTCCTCGGATTGTCAGTAAGGCTAAAAGTAGAGAATATGCCCCAAATTCTAAGCCCCAATAACTGCAGCTACTGGGGCCCACTAGCTCCTTGCAGGGTTTTCTGAGAGGCATTATTCCAACAGGCTTGAACACACTGCTTCACTGTCGGCTTGATCCCTGCTGACCTTAGAAAACTGAGAAGAGAGTCATCTGGGGGAAGAAAAGTGTTCATTTCCCCTCTTCATCTCCTCTGTTAGAGGCAAGAAAGGGAAGTCCAAGAGAATCATTCATAAATGTGGGGGTGGCCAAAAAGGGCAGGCAGACACTTCATTCCATGGTTGAGTGCCTGCTTAGTTAGCAGAGCTGGTGGCCTGCCTTTGAACTGCTAGGGGTGTGTGTGTGTATGTGTGCATTCACACATGGGCACGTATGTGTGACCTTGAGTTTAAAAAAAAGTTAATGGCAGCTACGTATAGGATAACTTGAAATCAGGAGAGACTGGGGTAGGGTCGAGGTGGTGAGGAAACACAGGGTCACCAACTTGCATGTTGGGAAAAGGACTATCAGGTGGAGAGGTCACCAGGATTTCTCACTACCCCCCCTTCCCCGCCCCCATTAACATAGGCCCCTTTTCAAGAGATACTGACATGGCTCTTCCTTGCAGACTTAGGAACTGGCCACAGGGTATAGATGAGGTTGCAGTGTTAAATAATCATGGGGGTCATTAGACTGAGGTGACTCTAATGCCCTGGATTCCTATGTAAGCAAACCTAAATCTAACTCAGAATTTAAAAGAAAATAAAACTTAAGTTCAGTCAATCACAGGCAGCCAAATGGGCATTAGCTGTATTGTCTTGAACTTCCCACTGGGCTAGTTCAAATAAGGCAGTTGCTCAAACTTCAACCAATCAAACAATTTCTTTGATTCACCTCATAAAAACGTCCCCTCATGTCTCTTTGTCAAAGCTCTGAATTACCTCTGGTTTGGAGCTGCCTGATTCATGAATTGCCATGTGCTCTAATAAACTCTTTAAAATTTTAACATGCTAGAGGTTTTCCTATAACAGGGGCAATTATCTCTAGAGCAATTCCCCAGTGAGGGACAAAGAAATGTGATGCAATAATGTCAGCTGGGGTCAGCCAGAGATGTGGCCAAATTTCTCAAGGAGCTTCCAGTGTCAAGAGCTGCTTCATGGAGGGAGCATGTTGGAGAAGGTGAAGCATGGTGGAGCCACAGACAAGCAGAGGGGGCTGTGCAGGAGAGGTCTGCAACCTCACTGTCCTGCCCCAATACTCAAGGAATAGCTCAGGGAAGAGGGAGGAAAGGGAAAGCATGTGATAAAGACTACACCCCTGGCTAGGGGAAGGGAAAGGAAGTTTTGAATGAGATACAACATGCAATCTAAATGAAACAAAGAGACTAAGAAAACATGGAATAGGGCTCAGGTGTTGTTAGGGAGGATTTGATCTGGGATTGTTGGGGACAGTTATTGGAAGAAAATAAAATTTGTATTTATAGCTGAATGAATTGAGACTCTTTAATACCACCTCCCTGATTATAGTCCACTGTTCTTTCTGCCATATGGTGCTACCGCTGACGTTCTCTAAATGTCTTCACTCTCATAACCTCATCCTGTTCATAGCATCTTAAATATTTGATCCCATACCTCAATTTTACAAACTCTTGGAATTTGTGTCAAATCTTGCCTCTTCCCAGAAGTCTTCCTTAATAACCCCAGGTCCACATTCCTCCCTGTCTTTCCCGCATTGCCCTCCACCATTTCAGCATTTTCTAGAATCCATCCTTGCTTTTCATTCCACTCTTCCATGCCCTAGTTCAGGATCCCATCCAATCCTCCCCCTGCATGGTTGCCACACACTGCCTGAGGACAACTGGCTGAGGCCCTGCTGCATTTGGCAAGCCACCTGCTCTGAAACAGGGTGGTGTCAACCCAGAGGGGCACCATTTTCTCAATTGCCCAAGGGCTGTCTTAGTTCACCAGGTGTGCATGGGGTCCTGTAGGCTCAGAGGGAGTGTCTTTTCCTAAGTTGCACAAAGGTGACACTGTATTTCCTAACCATCTCGATCCCACCCCAGTCTCTTCTCATTTCAAGTTGTCCTATACCTAGCTGACATTAATTTTTTTTTTAAACTCAAGCAAATCTCCTTTTCTACATAAAAGCCACACTCTAGGGCATCATCAATATCATGTGTATTGGGAACTGTCAAAGGGCTAAGATGAAACAGCCTGGATGTGGAGTGTGAAGAGAAATAAAAAGCTTCCTAGCAGCACGAATCTCAAACCTTCATGTGCACACAAATCACTATTGGATCTCATTAAAATGAAGAATCTGATTCAGAAGGTCTGAGTGAGACCTGAGATTCTGAAATTCTAGCAAGTGCCCAGGTGGTGCTGAAGATGTTAGTCCAAGGGCAACACTGTAAGTAGCAGTAAGTAACATTTAATTTAATACACTGTGAGTAGCATTTAATTTTCACAAAGATCCCTATAGGGTTATTATTATTATTATTGTTATTATTGCAATTTTTTAGAGACAAGTTCTCGCTCTCTCACCCAGGCTGCAATACAGTGGTATGATCCTGGGCTCAAGCTATCTGCCCTCCTGAGTAATTGGGACTATGAGTGGGCACCACCATGCCACCATGCCTGGCTAATTTTTTTATTTTTAATTTTTTGTAAAGATGGGGTCTCCCCGTGTTGCCCAGGCTGGTCTTGAACTCCTGGGTTCAAGCAATTCGTCTGCCTTGACCTCTCGAAGTGCTGGGATTATGGGAATAGGGATTTAAATTCATGTCTGCCTGACTGAAGACTCCTTTTTAGCCACTATGGTGTATTTCCTCTAGAAGGACTGGAGAGGAGAGAATGGACTTGAGGGAAGAATTTCATTCAGGAAGTAAAACAAGAAAACTTGGGGATGGGTTGGCCTTGATCTTCTCAGTGGAGTTGGTGAGAAGGTCACTTAGCTCCGGTGGTGGGAATGAAAGGCCTAAGTGATCTGGGGGAATTGGGGCTAGCTGCAGAGGGCCATGTGCTGGAGGAAGAGCAAAAAGGGCTGCCAGTAGAAGGGAGCGCCCAGATGAAGCTGGGAGGATTGAACTTGCCAAAGCACTAAATCAGTGGTTTCCAAACTTCACAGTAGAATCACTTGGGGATCTTTTAAAAGTTCAGGTTATTCCCCAGGCCAATTAAGTCACAATCTCAGGCGAGGACACAAACATCAATAATTTTTGAAGCTACCCAGTAATTCCAAAGTACAGATTATTTTGGGAACCAGTGCTGCATATGATTAGGTTATAGTGCTAAAGGGGCAAATCTTGCATTATTTTAAATAACCCAAGGAGCATTGAATAATGGTTTTGGCATTTTGCATAGTTCGGAGTTTGGCAAACTTTTTCTGTATTAAGTCAAATGGAAAAAAAAAAAAAATTAAGCTTTGTGGGCCAAGAGGCAAAATTGAGAGTATCATGTAAATACTTACATAATAGGAGAAGAAAACAGATTTCCACAAAATTTTTACTGATGAAATTTGAAACTTTATGAATACTGAACTTGGAATTTTATATAATTTTATGTGTTATAAAATATTAGAATTCTTTTGATTTTTGCAGTCATTTAAAAATGTAAAAATCATTCTCAGCTTTCAGGCCGTACAAAAACAGGCAGTGGCTGGGTTTGGCCCCCCTATGTTATAATTTGCTGACTCCTAGTGTAGTTAGTGATATACCTTGTGATGAATCCAAAGAAGCCATCAAAAATATGCATCTCCATAAAAATAAATCAGCATTCAAATGAGTGCTTGATTGACCTACAACAAAACTGGCCTTTGAAAAAAATCATCGTATTTTCTATGGGCAAAGTGCAAAATGAATGACAACATTTTGAGGCAAAGGCTACTTTAACTCATATTTCCATAATAAATAAAAAAATAGCTGGTTGAAAACATGGATGACCTACACAGAGTCTACTATATAGTGTACTGTTTTCTGTAAATAACTCAAAATACTTTCAAAATATCTTTTAAAAGTATAAATAGTATTTTTATTTATTTTGAAACCATTTTGGTGTTTCACCAGATGTCAGTTCTCCTCAAGGCCTCAAATTATTAAAGATTCTTAGCTGTTGAATACAGCTCCCTTGCGTTTGTAATGTCTACATTTGGATACCAGGATTATAGGTTAAAAAAATGGCAATTTTCTGGAAATGTTGTTTATGTAATCAGGTGGATAATCTGAAATACTTTAGAGAGGCTATGGAAATCCCTCTACTGTCTTTGGGCATTTTACATCCAGAACCTTCTGAATTATTGCATTAATAACTTCAATAGTTTCTGATTAACAAAAAGCACAGTGAGGAAAACAAAATTAAAGAGAAAAAGGAATCTTAGCACCTGCAGGTCTGAATATTGTATTTGTAATTTATTTACTAATGGATAGTTGTTTTTTTTTTTCTCTTATGCATAGAAAATTTCGAATGGAACCAGAGGTTACCAGAAACGTGCCCCATTTGTAGTTTCTCTGCTTTGAGAATTTGCCAGGCGTTGAGGGGAGCCCTCTGCTGTTAGTTTTATTTATTACAGTAAAATTTGAATTACATTTGTTTTATGCCCTTCCTTGAACCTTCTCAGGTTTTTGATGTTTCTGTTATGATTGTACATTTTACATAACAAAGAAAACATAAATTCCACGATGCCAGTTGGCATAGTTAATAATCCATCAATTCTGCCCTTTTTGAACTATATCATAGCATTGAAAAATCTGGCGGTTTCCAATTTCCATGTTAGAGTAGGGTTTTGACCTCTATTTCACTTTCAAATGGGTCTCCTTGGCAGAATAACTCGGCTTTCTCGATTAATTTTACTGTTCACCCCCTTAACAGTGAATATGGAGGTTTAAACCTAATGCTTTAGAAGGTAATTGTGCAGTTTTCGGAGAGTCAGAGGAAACTGACTCTCCCCTGCTCCTTAATTGCCCTTGTTACATTCTCTCATCCACTGACTGTGAATGCTCCTTGAATCTTACTTCTAGGACCTCTAATTTTGTTGTTGTCATTGTTGTTATTTTTACATTTGTTGCATCTGTGGACTCATCTATTGTCACAATCCTAGTTATAATGTCTAAATTAGTAACCTCTTAAGCTGTGTCGTCTTGGAGACTAGGCAGGAAACAAGCATTTATTGGGTGCCTGCTACTTGAGCACAGTGGTAACATATATATACATATATATACACATACATATATATACATATATACATACACATACATATATACATATATACATATACGTGTATATATACATATATATGTGTATATATACATATATACACGTATATATACAAGTATACATATGTGTGTGTAATATATACATAAACATAATATATAAGCATATATAGATGTATTTTTATCTAGCCCTTTTTTCCAACTTTTTTTCCAAATATTATATGTCCCCACAGTTGTCTTGGTCATTTCCCTTCCTAAGCAAAACTCTCTCTTTGCCCATCGTCTTTTCCTGGCATCAGAGTATCTCCACTTCCTGGTGCTCAACACTTGGGAACAAGATTTTCAGCATTTCTGATTTGAAATTTACCTCTTTCATTGTCTCTTTTTTTTATCCCCACTACCATCATAAAGGCCTTGTCACTTCACATCTGGATGGCTGTTTTCTCATTTTAACTATTTTTTCTGGCATCTTTTCCTTCTATCTGTTCAGCATGTACTCATCATACCCCTTTTTTTTAAAGAACACTCTTTAATCATTTCCCTCTCCCTTGTAAAATAACTGCAATGCATCTCCATTGCTCAAAGGTTCAGTTTGAAAAATTTCACCCTGATATTCTAGGCCCTTCAAATCCTGATTTGATTTATCTAGCCTAATACCCTGCTCCTAACAATGCTTATTCCAATCAGGTTGGCCTCCTTCCTGCCCATACCAGGCTGGCACTCCTACCTCAGTACTTTCTCATCCTCTTCTGTCTGAAATGTTTTCTTTCTCTCTACCTGCCAATATCCAACTCCCATTTGAAATACAAATATTTCCATCAAATCTTCTTTAATAATCCAGCCAACATTGGTATAATCCTTTCTCAGTTACCTGTTTGGCGTTTATTATTAGTATGATGCATTATAGTATTTTATTGTATTTATGTATTAATCTTATTTGTATTTAATTTGTGTATATTCTCTTGAGTACTCTTAATTGTTCCTTCAGCTTATCCCATATCACTCAAAAGCCTGACTGTATGTTTCTGATGATAAGAATATAGTCTAGAATTTCACTCTGGGATACCATACTGGGTTTAGTCAATTAAGCTCTCTGAAATTAATTTTCTTCTTTTGTAAGATGGAGATAATGATACCCCTCTACCTGTCTCATTTTGACACTTGAGGTTAAAAACAGTATGAAGAAATGCTTCAAAGTTTTCAAACTATTTTGTTACCATGGTGGTGATGATGATGATGATGATCCAGAATGTATTTTCCCCCTTGAGATACCACCTAATATAGGGTTGTAGGGGTGGAGAGGAGATGATCTCTTTCCTCCTTATCATAAAGGGTCATGACTGACACCCCATAACAACAAAAAACAGGTTAATCAAAGAAAAGCATAACAAGTTTATTATAGTCCTATTATGTGCACACATGTGTATGGGAGTCATATAAAATATGAACTCAAGGAGGGACCAGATGGTTTAGGCTTAAGTGCCCTCTTCATAAGGGAGAGGGAAGTAAGATGTATCGGAGTAAATGATTTTCAGGGGAAACAAAAGGCCCAGTGCTCAGACAATGGTCCACAGAAACAGCCTCTTAGGTAATCTCTTGAAGCTGCCTTCAGATGAATTGGTGAAGTCTGTCTGGGTATGGTGATGACTCTCAGTCTTCTCTCTCCTCCAGTAGTTGATCTTTCCTGGTTATTTGATGAGATCTCTAGGGAGTGAGTCTTGAGACAATTGCATTTCTTTTGGAAAGAAGCTTTCTTGCTCAGACAAGAAAATTTCAGAAAGAGTCCCTCATTGACTTGTAGGGTGAGGAAAAGACAAGGTTGAATGGACCTTGATTCTGAGGCAGCTTTTAAGGCCTCCCAGCAGGCCAAAGCACCAGTCTTTGGGGTATCACATTCTGAGGCCCAAAAGGGTCATAGAGTTCCTTTCTGAGGATAGAGGTTGTAACCAAAGATGGTCACTACCACCATGAGGAAGAAACATCATCTCTCTGAAGGCATATCTGATCTGCCAGAGTTCAAGATCAAAGTCAGTACCTTCACCTTAGCTTTTACCCCCACCTGTAGCCTATGATGCTGCCAATTTCCCTTCACACAAAAGCTTGTGAACTATTGGTCTGCGCTTATTGCTTATACTCTTGCAATCTGGGGTCAAAGCTCACAAGTACAAGAAATTTCTTCTAAAAGTGCTCAAAGACATTCTAATTGTTTAATCAGGTAGCTGCTTTTTGGTCATCTTCCTAGACCTTTCTGCAGCATTAGATGTCATTAAGAAGAGTTGTAATATAAGGTTTTAAGGAAAAGAGAGATGTTTCAATGAAAGGGATAACAAAAGAAAAGACAGATTTGACTACATTGCATTTCCCCAAACTTAGAACATATTTACTATGTGTTTGGCAGCCATATCACTATTTCTAACATTAAAAACTCTGAATAATACAGAAAAGGATAAACACTGTAATAGAAAAATCGGCAAATGTCATGAACATACAAATCACAGAAAAGACATAAATGCACATACAATATAATGTTCAACTTTAATAATTAAAAAGTATGTGGCCAGTTTTAGGTCCCACTTTTTTCTTTTGTAAATGTTTCAGAAGTATATTAAACTTCTTTTGAATAGTTTTCATAAAAAGTTCTGATTAACCTGCATGGAGTCCTTTTTCTTGAGCCCAAAATGGTGGGTCATCCTCACTATGCTTGCTGGAATATGTCCACTGGGTACAAGTTTTCTTTTTTTTTTTTCCAAGAATGTGATGGAACACTTGTATCCTAGTAACAATCCAGATGATAGCACTATCTTGCAAAGACGTGTTTATATCAAGCTATGCTATGAATAAAGTATATATGCTCTCTCTCATTCAACAAAGAATAGAACCTAGGAGAGACAGACAAAATTGTGTTAGGTCTTGTTGAAAGAATGAGTAATGGGTTGTTTAGAAAGGCAAAGAATGGAACAATTATTTTCCATCTGAACATTGCTTATGTCAGTTTTTTATCCTTGGTTTTTATCCTTGGTTCAAGGTTACAAATCTTCCTTGGGATACATCAGCTGCCAGACATAAAGTCATATGCCATGCTGCGAAGAGTTTTTTTTACAGACTTCAACCTGTCTCCCCATCCCACACCCAATATTAAAATATGCCCTTTGGGACATGAGTCTAGAAAAATATCCCTTCTTTTAGAGCTAATCATTTCAAATGGAATGAATATTGCAAAAATCCTACAAATGATCTCTTCTGCCCTTGCAACCAAGGCACTGTTACTGAGTGTAACATGCCATGCATGTTACATAAACAATTCATTTAACTTTGTGAGGCCTCTTCAGGATAGCATAGGATAGGTATTTTTTTTCTCACATTTTGCAGAGAAAAATTGGTGCCTCAGATAAAATAAATAACTCACTGAAGTTTATATGCTACTAAGAGGGCTACTCTCAATTGAATTCAGTTATACCTGACTCCAGAACCCCTGATTCTTACCTCATTTTATTCTGTGTGTTTCTTTCAAAATGTAACTTTCATACCATGTTCATTTTAAAATTAATGCAAGGGTTACCATGCTTCTTCAGTGGTATGGATTTGTATCCCATGTAAGATGCTTTGAAACTCTGTATAGGGACACCATTCCTGATGGTTTCCACTTACCCTATAAAATGATCTACTTACTGCATCTGGAAGCATCTGGAAGTTCTTATCATGAGAAAGTTGAAGAATTCCCATTCTGAAATGAAAAATAAAACAGGCTGTTAGACCTCAAAACGCAGTGTGATATTAGAATTATTAATGGTCACAGCTAGATGATCTGATAAACGGGAAGTTTATGTTATGTTCTGAGTTCACACAGGAGGCTTTGTGGCAAGGTTCTGTAAACAACTCTTGCTCTGGAATATTTGTGAATGGCCATCCATACAATTGATATGGAATGCTCTTGCTTGACTTTTATTTATTTTATTATTTTTTTTGAGACAGGGTCTCACTCTGTAACCCAGGCTGGAGAGCAGTGGTGCGATCTCGGCTCACTGCAAGCTCCAACTTCCTGGTTCACGCCATTCTCCTGCCTCAGCCTCCCGAGTAGCTGGGACTGCAGGCGCCCGCCACCATGCCTGGCTAATTGTTTGTATTTTTAGTAGAATCGGGGTTTCACCGTGTTAGCCAGGATTGTCTTGGTCTTCTGACCTTGTGATCCGCCCGCCTCTGCCTCCCAAAGTGCTGGGATTACAGGCGTGAACCACCGCACCCGGCCGTTTGACTTTTTTTCTGGGGAGCTGTCTTTAGTGTAGAGATTCTAGTGTCATTTGGACACTTTTGATTTATAATGAAGAGATCAGTGTCTTCACCAACCCATGGGTTGCCTAGTGAGGACAAGGGAGGTATTAAGTTAAGTAAGCAGGAGGCCATTAGCCTGAGGCTGACTCCATACTTTGAGTTCCTACATAGCAAACCATAAACTGAATAAATAAACAAGCTAAAACCTAACATAGGAATATAAAAAATGACGGAATTTTAGCCAATCACAGGAAGCCCAGGTTTTAGCCAATCACAGTAGCCAACTCATCACATCATGCCCAAATAAGCCAAATATCTCATCACACAATGTCCAAATAAGGCAGGTTGAGGTGGAAGGATTGCTTGAGCCCAGGAATTCAAAACTTCAGTGAGCTAGGATCATGCCACCGCACTCCAGACTGCGCAACAGAGCAAGACTCTGTCAAACAAACAAACAAACAACAGCTTACTGCTTACACTGCCAGGCAGAGTTCTCTGAACCTCTCTTCTGGTTCTCAGTGCTGTGCCATTCATGAATTGTTCTTGGCTCAAATAAACTCCGTTAAATTTAATTTGTCAAAAGTTTTTCTTTTAACATAGGATACAAGGGAAATTGTCTTTCTTCCTTTCCTAGAGCTCATGGTTATGGCAGGGGAGATGCCTCTGCTAGGTTCAAGTTTTGGCTTTGCTACTTGATAGCATGCTTGGTTCACTTAGTTATCTGATGAGATTTGTTCAGTCAGTAGCAAATTTAATCAAGGTAAATCTTTTTTTTTTTTTTTTTTTTTTGAGGCTGGAGTGCAGTGGCGCCATCTTGGCTTACTGCAAGTTCTGCCTCCTGGGTTCACGCCATTCTCCTGCCTCAGCCTCCCCAGTAGCTGGGACTATAGGCACCCGCCACCACGCCCAGCTAATTGTTTGTATTTTTAGTAGAGTCGGGGTTTCACTGCGTTAGCCAGGATGGTCTCCATCTCCTAACCTCGTGATCCGCCCACCTCGGCCTCCCAAAGTGCTGGGATTACAGGCGTGAGACACTGCACCCAGCCCGGTAAATCATTTTTAATTCTCAATTTTTCTAAAATAATTTACTATAGTTTCTGAGGGAATAAATCTGCTCTATGTCCAGAATTTTGCTCTTAGGATTTATGTTGTTTGTAGGCTCCTAACTTAAAAAAACGTTATCTTCTTAAAAAACAAAGCAAAACAATTCTGTCCATAGCAATTAGTTCACTGGATTGTAATCTATTTTTATTTATCTTCTCTCAGTGCATTGCATAGTCTTCAAGGATAAGGAGTTGTGTTTTATTTAATTTTGAATCTCGTGGGCTTGACACAGTCAGGGCTCAGCAAGGGTTTTATAGAATAATGAATAAGTAAATGAACTCAGAGCACAAGGTGAGCAGAAATAGGAATATTTACCTGATAAACTGGGCCACAAAGATGGCCACTCTGATTTGAGTGAGTATTACTCAGAGCCGGGTAGGCTGAATGTGGAGGTTTTCAGTATTCACAAGTTATCTTCAAGGGCCCATGGCAAGTATAAATTTGTACTCAGTTTGAATTTCACAGGCTTTGACAAAAACACATTTGTGAGAGAATTTCTTCTCGCATGAGTGCACGTAATTGGCCACCTATCAATTACATTTAAAACTGGTGTACAAGTATCCAGGTAGCCTTTCACTGAAGAAAGAGAGGGAAAATAATTTTTTGTAGTAACTGCATTCCAGAATTTGGAGATCCTAGAAGGCCTCCAGAATCATCCTTTGAGAAGTAGTGATGGTCTACATTATCAACAATGATTTTTAAAAAAGGTTAATGTAAAATAAATATAAAATTGGGATTGTGACAAGATTAGGTAGATTAGGAGAAAATGACCTAGACAAGTTGCTATGAGACAGTGAGCAGGCCCCTCCACCTTACAACCTGTAGTGTGTGTAGGGGTCTCATTGGAATCCACTGTCACTCCAGGTCTTCTTTAGTAAAGGGATCAGTTTGCTTGGACTTATCCAGCTGTATCACATGCCCGAGGCTGTCATCCATTGTGCCATCTCTACTCCTCCACCACCAGCTGAGAGTGTGTGAGTGAAACTTGGTCCAAATAGGAAAACTGAAAAGGGCTAAATTGCAAAGGCACACACTTCTGGCAGACAAAGGTGCAATTTGTGGGTCGAACTGGCACAGTTCACAGTCCACTGATTCCTGCCTCTCCTCTTTTTAATACTTCTGACAACAGGACAATTTATGTGGTAGAGGATGCCTTTCTTTTTGTTTTCTGCCACCCAAAAGAGTAACACTTTACTTTTCATCTTTTATTATCTGGCTAGCTGTTCACTAGTGAGGCCAGTGTCCTGTCATCTTTCTATATTTGCAGAGCATAACCTTGACATATTGATACCTTTGAAGGCCTCCCTAAGTGTATGCACTCATTTATGAGTTGAAACTGCATTGTTTCTGGCTAATTTATCCTGAACCAGATTTTACACACTGACCCAGTAACTTACTTTGGGCATATTGAGGAATTTGAGTTTCTTCAACGCTATTCTATTATATTATAAACAACTATATTTTCCTGGGATATGAC
Organism: Pan paniscus; assembly: GCF_029289425.2. Taxonomy (NCBI): domain Eukaryota; kingdom Metazoa; phylum Chordata; class Mammalia; order Primates; family Hominidae; genus Pan; species Pan paniscus. Next base: position 132,336,656 of record NC_073254.2, read on the forward strand.
CCAGGCAACATAGTTCTTTTATAATTTTCTTTGTAGTCAAAGCTTCTCCTCATTGGATAGGAAAACTCAAAGTACTAGGTAGGAATCAAGACTTGTTGGATGGAAAAGAAGCAGAGAGAACAATAGTCAGCCTCATTCGCTAAGTGAAGACACCAGGTTTAATCAGCTGAAGTGCCCCTTAGCTAAACTAAAGCTGGGTTGAAGTTCATTGCAAGGGTAGAGCAGAAACTTGGTCTTATTTACTTACTGCTTAACAAGTATTTGTTATCTGTTTAGTGACTGGGATTATTAATAGGAGTAAGATTAATCTTTTGCTCTTGAAGTGTTCATGATGCACTGAAGAAGATAGATAAGAATCAACAGTGCCCCTCATGTACTGCTGGTGGGAATGTAAATTAGTACAGCCACTATGGAGAACAGTATAGAGGTTCCTTAAAAAACTAAAAATAGAATTACCATGTGACCCTGCAATCCCACTGCTAGGTATATACCCAAAAGAAAAGAAATCAGTAAATCAAAGAGCTATCTGCACTCCCATGTTTGTTGCAGCACTATTCACTACAGCTAAGATTTGGAATTAATCTAAGTGCCCATCAACAGACGAATGAATAAGAACATGTGGTACATATATACAATGGAGTACTATTCAGCCGTAAAAAAGAATGAGATCCTGTCATTTGCAAAAACATGGATGGAACTGGAGGTCATTATTTTAAGTAAAATAAGCCAGACACAGAAAGACAAACTTTGCACGTTCTCACTTATTTGTGGAAGCTAAAAATTAAAACAAATGAATACATTAAGATGGTAGAATGATGGCTACTAGAGGCTGGAAAGGGTAGTGGGGAGTGGGGGAAAATGGGGATGGTTAATGGGGAGAAAAACATAGTTAGATAGAATGAATAAGATCTAGCATTAGGTAGAAAAACAGGGTGACTACAGTAAATGTAATTTATCATACACTTTAAAATAACTGAAAGAGTATAATTGAATGTTTATAATACAAAGAAATGATAAATCCTTCAGGCTATGGATACCCTCTTTACCCTGATGTGATTATTGCATCATATACCTGTATCAAAATATCTCATGTACCCCATACATATATACACCTACCATGTACCATAAAAATAAAAAAGAAGCAACGGTGCTGGGTGCTGTGAAAGAGGCAAGCTGTGTGCGCTGACATGGGGCACGGGGTGGGGACATCTCACACTCCAGATTGGGAGACTGATGGAGGAGAGACAGGCACATTTAGGGGGCCCTCACCACCATCTGATGGCTAAAGTTTAAACCTTGATGTTCAGAGATGTTAGGAACTTGATGTCCTTGAGTCTTAAATGTAAAGAATATGTGCTCAGAGGTGAAGTTTTCCCTGCTGATTCAGAGGAAGCTGACTCTCAGCCCCATGGAATCTTTTGAACTGGGAAGTCATTACTATTTGATTACTATGTTATCACAGAAAACTTAAGCAAACATTTTTTGGCAAGAGTAGCAACAACAATAGCTGTTTTAAAAATATTCTTTCATTTCATCGTCTCTGTTAAGGACGTTGCTTATAATTTTTGTAAAAACCGTATAAAATAGTACTAAAATAGTATTACTCTACCTGTTTTGTGAAAATGAAAATAGACATATAGAGATGTTAACTTAATAATTTAGGCACTCAGGTAGTAAGTTTTAGAGTAAGGGTTTTAGTCCATAATATACTGCCTTTTTGCAAATCCCTGTTTTTAGCTATATTAAATCTGCAAAAATTGCAATCTCTTACTTAGCCCAACTTATCCTTGCCAGAAAATACTTCTTGAATGATGTCTCTGGCTAGCTTCTAAAATTCTTTAAAATGCACATTTTTAAGTGTTTAAGGAATAAGACTCACATAAACAATTTTAGAGGAAGGAAACAAAAAGATTACATTCTAATATGAGAGATAGCAGGATACAAGAGCAGAATTAGATTCTTGTTCTGAATGTTGCTGCAAATTCTTTACTCCCTTGGACTGGAGTTTCTAGAGAGTTTCCTCCTCTAGAAATTAAAGATGTGATCTACCTGATCTTAGCTCTCTCTTCCAACTCTAAAATTCTTTTTAGGATTTTAGATGTCATAAGGAAGTTATGACATTTCTGTCATGATTTGTGAACCAAGGAAGAACTTTGTTTCTTTAGAGAGATTGTCAAAACTGGCCACATTCTTGTCTGTGACAGTCGGGGAAAAATTCCATCTCAGGGCCATACCACAAACACTGTTTTGAATTCAGAGTATGCCCATCCATTTTCTCCATGGGATGTGTAGGGGTTAATGCATATTTCTTGGTTTCTAATGTTTTGCTGTAAGGATCTGATTTAAAAGCTCATTTCCTTACACACCAGGAGCAATGTTTGTAGGTCAAGCTCCCACACTGTGAAATACTTGAACTCTCTAGGAAATATCCTGGGCGTATGATTTAACTTTTGGCTCAACTTGGTCTTGAATGGGGCGTTGGAAAATACGGAACAGGGAGAAAGAACCTCACCAACACTGGTGCAAGAGCCTCAGTTTATTTCTGGCCTGCAATAATTCTTGCCAGTCACCTTGCATCTTGATTACTACATCGTTTCACTGCTTTCACAAGCAAAACTGAACACTGGCTCTATCTGCCTGCTCTGCTTTCCTGCTCAGGAGAGTAATCACTCTGGATGAAAAGACACATCTCCTGACAGAATAGGGAATGCTAAACAACTGACTGCGAGCCTCGAGCCTTCACAGAGTCCTTAGCAGTTCCTGTCAATGCTTTCACTTGTTCGTAAGTTGTTGAACTCTCCAGTTCCCTCAGAGATTTCCAATGCTCACCACACTTCTGCCCCCTTTTAGTGCCCTCTTTCTCAGTCTTAGCAGATGATCTTGCTGTTCCTTTAGTGAGGACAGTTAGGTCCCAGGTAAGCCCTCTATCAGCCACCAGCTGGTACCTACCTGCTGTCCTTCTTCACATTCACGTGGGTTCCCATGATCTGTCTTCCTGTCTCAGAGGAGGGCTTGCTCCTTTTTCAGGTCGAAGTCCTCTAGGCCACTGACCTAAATCATGAATCCTCAGGTCACTCTGAACTCTGACATCTCATTCCTATAGTCATTGTCCCTGTCTTGTGTGCCTCCACCCTCTCCTCCACAGGTTCCTAAAAAGGGAAACTGGCTTTGGTGCTATTTGTCCTTCTAGCCACCATCAAGTCTCTTTCCTCTTTTTGAGAACTCAAAATTTCCAAAGGAGTGGACTGTACCCCTGACTCTGCTTTCTTACCTCATACAGGTGTCTGGCTTTTGACTCCACCATTCCTTAACTGCTTTCACTAAGGTCACCAAAATTCCCTTTTCATCAAGATGTGATTGGCCTTTTGTGGTCCATGCCTTCATGGGTCTGTGTGTGGCACTTGGCTAAGGTGACCAATCCCTCTTCTTTAAAACATGGTGTTGCTTCCTTTTTCTGATGTTATGTACTTCTTTTGGTAGTCTCCATCCCAACCTGGTTGTGCTTCTCTTGCACGCAGGCTCCCCTTCCTCTGCCATTATGGAAAAGTTCACCGAAGGCTGGATTGGGTGGTCATTATGAGTGAAGGTTTTTGAGTCAGATTGTCTCCTTTTTTTCCTTTCTTTTTTTGAGACAAGATCTTGCTCTGTTTTGCCCAGGCTGGAGAGAAGTGGCCTGATCACAGCTCATTGCAGCCTTGACCTCCAGGGCTCAAGTGATCCTCTCATCTCAGCCTCTTAAGTAGCTGGGGATACAGGCATGCACCACCATGCCTGGATAATTTTTTTTTTTTTTTTTGAAATGGAGCCTCACTCTGTCGCCCAGGCTGGGGTGTAGTGGCGCGATCTCGGTTCACTGCAACCTCTGCCTCCTGGGTTCAAGCGATTTTCCTGCCTCAGCTTCCCGAGTAGCTGGGACTACAGGCATGTGCCACCACACCTGGCTATTTTTCTTTTTTTTTTTAATTTTTAGTAGAGATGGGGTTTTACCATGTTGGCCAGGCTGGTCTCGAATTCCTGACCTTAGGTGATACGCCTGCCTTGGCCTCCCAAAGTGCTGGGATTACAGGTATGAGCCACCATGCCTGGCCCAGATCATCTCTTACTATCTGTGCTTCCATAGTTTCTTAGTAAACTCCTCTGTACCTCAGTTTCATCATCTTTTAAATGGATTTGATAATATTTCACATTGTTAAGAGGATGATTAAATCAGATAATGCAGGAACAACACTTAATGTGTTCTTCTTTTTTTCAGAAAGAAAACTTAATCATTATGAGATAATTATATAAAGCAGCAATCAGAAATGAAAGATCAGGTTTCCAATTTGCAGTTTTACAATAACAGCATGCCGATATTCCATCATGCTTTAGGCTTTTCCAACTGTAAATATTATAGGAACTCTTGGAAAAATAAAAGAAAGGTGCTTTTCTGAATTTGTCATGAAAGAGCCAATTAGAATTTTTAGTTATTGAGGGACATTTTGAGGGATTTTAGAGCATCTAAGACTTAAAATAACAGGACATCCAGTTTTGATGACTACTGGAGATTTTTTAATAACGTTACTACAACTAAAATGAAAATTCAACACCACAAAGAATCTCAAAAGTACCTGCATTATACAATTATAATATATAATATATAATTATATATAATATATAATATAATATATAATTATATATAATATATAATATAATATATAGTATATAATTATGTATACCTGGATTATACAATTAAAGCAAGTCATAATTAGATTAAAAATAGGTAAGTTCAACCTTTATTTCTGATAAATTAATACAATTACCAGGGATTTTCTGGCTTCTAAATATAAATATGATAATAAAATATACCTGAACCAAATAAGGTTGATTTCAAACTTAAGTGTGGAGCCCATCATAAATTAGAGCAAATGACCGTTAAAATTCTCATAAAATTATGATACATGAATTTTAAAAATCTAACAATTTTGACTTGATATTTTTGCTATTTCTTATTTGGTTATCCTAAAAAATAAAAAACCTATGTCAATATTTCAGATTTCTGTTGCACTTTTCCCCCCAAATCTCTATTTAACTATTTTGATCGGAAGTTTACAGAGTCTTCTGAAGGTCATTAATCCTGCAGAATGTTAAGCTATTGCTTAGTAAATTTTTTTTTACTCACTAAATAATATTTTGGCTTTCTAATTTTTTGAATCTGAACATCAATTATAATTTTATGTATCAGTGTGAAATGAAAGATTAAACTTCATAAGTCAACTATACTATTAGATGGCATAACTTTTGATGTAACATCAATAAGGAGATGTAAATTTATCTGCATATATATACCATATATGTGTATATGTATATATATATAAATACACACAATATTATTTACCTATATAATCAAATATCATGATTAAATTATCACTTAGATAATTAGATAGGTAGATATTAGTTTGGTGCAAAAGTAATTACAGTTTTTGCCATCACTTAATGGCAAAACTGCAATTACTTTTGAACCAACCTAATAATTAGCTATGTACATAAAGACAAAACTATATACAAGAGCCAATAGAACACTGTATTGCTTATGAATTATTTCCAGGCTCACTTTAGACCAACTGCCTTAGTACTCAAAGATGTTTAATATTGTTAACATTTATTGCTTGGTTATTGTCTGCAAACCACTGATTCCAACACAACAAGCCAACAAAACAGGTGCTGTTAATAACCTTATTATAGGCAAGAGGAAAGGGAGGCAGAGGGAGAGTAAGTAATTTGCCCAGCATCACATAACTAGATGCTGGTGGAGTCAGCATTAAAAAGAAAGCTGCATGGCTCTAGAGACTATTTTTTTTTTTTCAGAGTTTACAAAAATGTATTTGTTTATGAAAGCCATGATTTAGAACATTTTTAAAAAGCCCTCCTGGGAACATAACTTGGGGAGAAATGTGGTGAGAGGGCGAGACTCGGCCACCCACAGGCATGTCACAAGATGTGCCCCGGCTCTCTGGGGTGAACTCTGCTCTGACTTCAGGCCAGAGGTGTCTGCCCCAGCAGCGCCCTGACAAGCTGAGTGGTCGGAAGGCCCTGGCTGGAGAGAATTCATTTGGAACCTTTCTTCTTTTTCTTATTTTTCATTGGTGTTTCTTTCAGTGTAGTGTCCATTGCTACCTCTACTGGCTTTGCAGCTTTTTTTTTTCCTTTTGTCTTTTTGGGCTTCAGGGTGAAATCCTGGCCATCAGGTGGCTGCACACAATTCCCTGCACCCTGAGCAGAGGCCTCAGAACTCTCTTCCCAGCAGAGGCCTCTGCACTGTCCATCTGTCCATGCTCTTTTCTCCTTGGATGCCGACTTCTGGACCTTGTCTCTCTTAGGCTTTCCCTCTTTAGGCCGCTTGGCCTTAGGCTGTGTTGGGGGGTAACTCTCCCCATTTTTACCTGTTGCCTCTTTGTTTCTTTTCTTCCCCCTTTTGCATTCCACTTGGGTCTTGGAAATGTCAGGCCCTGGAGCTGCAACCTGGGGCTTGTTCTTCAGTGCTGCCATTCGCTTGGCAAAACGCTCCTGGATGGTGAAGGCATGGGTTGTCATCGTGGTTTTGTTCTGTCTGGAGTGGAGGGACTGGAATTACCCTCGGGAGTCTTACTCTGTTTTTTCCCAAAAATGCAGTGAAGATCTGTTTTGCTCCGAGATGACAGATCCTTTTCTTTTGTAAATTTCCTATGATGAACACGGTTTTTGAAGATTTTGGAATTTCTTCAAGACTAAAATATTTCTTTTTCTTGTTGTCTAAGGAGTCTGCTGTTTCCTGCCTCTGACAAGTGTTCAGTTCCGCCAGAAGCCAGTTAAAATCATCTTGATGGGCAATCCAGTTGGCTTCATTATTGATTGTAGCTTGAAGTCCCAGGTTATTATTTTTAACTTGAACTTTAATATCATCTGGGCCTCCTTGCTCCTGAACCCCTAAACCCCTTCCTTTAGACCATTCCATCTTCTCTAGTATCCTCTGGCCAAATTTAGAATCAGCATTACTCCAGGCAGTGTTTTGAGTATTCACAGCCCACTTCTGCTTCTGCTGCTGCTCAGCCAGCATCAACATGTCATGGAGACTGTGACACCACGACCTCCAGACCTGAAGGACTTCGGCCACTGGGCGGGCAGCAAGATCTGGGGCAATCTGGACAGATGGGACTCCCTTGCCAGGTGGACAGCAGCCCAGAGACTATGTTCTTAATTCCTAGGTGAACTGGTTTCCTTATTTCACTGAATCCTTGTAACAACCTTAGGGGTAGGTGCCCTTTAGGTTGAAGTATATGAAATTGCTAATATTTACCCATTTTAACTTAATACACAAACAGCACTTTCATCTGCTACAACCACATAGCATTCCTATTTTATATTTTATTTTATTTTATTTGAGACAGGGTCTCGCTCTGTCTCCCAGGCTGGAGCGCAGTGGTGTGATCATAGCTTACTGCAATCTGGAATGCCTGGGCTCAAGCAGTGCTCCTGTCTCAGTGTCTTGAGTAGAGGGATTACAGGTTCAAGCTATGGTGCCCAGCTTATCCCCATTTTAATAAGTGGAAACAGTAGCTTACATTGTTAAGTAACTCACTCAAGGTCAGGTTGTGTGGAATGGAGCCAAGATTCAAATCCAGGGCCAGTGGATTTCACAGCCCATCTTGCCATTACTCTATATCACAGTAGTATGTTTTCTCATTACCCCTGTGATCTAATCTCTTTGTCTTCATTCCTTGCACTCAAACCACTAGGCAACCAGTGTCTTTGTAGTCCCCAGATTCAAACTACTTTTGGATAAGTACCTGTTGTTCTACTACCACTTCCAATCATGTTTAGCTTCAAATTTTATTGTCACTTCCTTTTCCATTGACTCTTAGACCTTAATGGCTCATGCTAATAAATTTTGGTTCTCTTCTGCTTCTCAAATTGTTTAATAAATTTTCCTTACAAGTAAAGTATCATATACTATGTGAGCTCTAGATGAAGATTAATTGGGGTACTTAGTAATTTCTGCAAGAAGCAGAAGTCCTATTTAAACTTTTAATGAAGAAGACACAGTATATCCTTATTAACAGGCGATAAGTAGTTTTGCTTTGATATTTTCCTCTATGACTTGTTTGGCTCTCATATAAATTATTGAATAGCTGTCAATATTTCCAATTCCTATTGGACATTTTCCTCAGGGACCCAGCCTCACAATGGATACTAAGCTCTGGTTGAAGTGCAGATTCTTATTCTAATTAGGTTAATGGAGTATATGTTTTGTGAACAGGAAGTTCTTTACTGTAGAATAGCTATAAAAAATTCCCTGTGGGACCCAAGGACAAAAGAGATCAATATTTTACTGGCAGAAAATTTCACTAGAGGAAACTTCCTTTCTGTGTCTGCTGATTTTTCTGTGGTCATTCATTAGAAAGCCTGACCCAATGGGGTTATAGACTTTGGGATGGTTATTGCTCTCAGCATAAAGGAAGAAGTCAAGAAGAAACAAATCTGTTTTAACTTTTCTTAGAAGGAAACATCACAAAACAGCTCTTGGAAAGGACATGGGTATTAGTCTTTTCCACAAGCACATCATGTTAAATCCTGTCATCTGCATTCATGGACATTCATATTTATACAGAGCTTTCTGCAGTATAAGTCCAATAAATAATACATCTCTTCCATTTCACTAATTCTGAGGTAAGTTTGCAATTATAACAACTAGGCAATGGATTCATGTTTTAAGCAAAGGGCACATTTTAGGCTTGCTAGGGTGACCAATTGCGGTAGTTTTTCCATATCCGTCCTGGTTTCAGCACTGAAAGTCCCTTGTCTTGGGAAAGTCCTTAGTCCCAGGTGAACTGGGACAGTTGGCCACTGTAGGTTTGGATATCGGGGGACCAGCCCCCGATATTTCAACATAGGTTCTTTTCTATTTTCTCTAAGTGTTGGCCAGTCTGATAAATAAAGGGAAAGAGTACAAAAGAGAGAAATTTTAAAGCTGGGTGTCTGGGGAAGACATCACATGTTGGCAGGTTCTGTGATGCTCCCTGAGCCACAAAAGCAGCAAGTTTTTATTAGAAATTTTCCAAGGGGAGGGAGTGTACAAATAGGGTGTGGGCCGCAGATATCACATGCTTCATAGGCCAATAAAAGATCACAAGGCAGAAGGTCAGAGCAAGATCACAAGGTCAGGGCAAAACTAGAATTGCTAATGAAGGTCCATGTCCTGTTGGGCACACATGGTCATTGATAAACATCTTAGCAGGAAACAAGGTTCAAGAGCAGAGAACCGGTCTGACTAGAATTCACCAGGCTGGAATGTCCTAATCCTAGCAAGCCTGGGGGTGCTGCAGGAGACTAGGGCATGTTTCATTCCTTATCTACAACTGCATAAAGCAGACACTCCCAGAGCGGCCATTTTAGAGACCTACCCCTAGGAATTCATTCTCTTTCTCAGGGCTGTTCCTTGCTGAGAAAAAGAATTCAGCAATATTTCTCTTATTCACTTTTGTAAGAAGAGAAATATGACTCTGTTCTGTCTGGCCCCACAGGCAGTCAGGCCCAATGGTTACCTCCCTTGTTCCCTGAAAATCACAGCTATCCTGTTCCTTTTGGATGCCCAGATTTCATATTGTTCAAACACACATGCTGTACAAGCAATTTGTGCAGATAATGCAATCATCACAGGATCCTGAGGTGACATGCATCCTCAGTTTACGAAGATGATGGGATTAAGAGATTAAAGTAAAGACAGCATAGGAAATTAGAGTATTGATTGGGGAAGTGAAAAATGTCCATGAAATCTTCACAATTTATGTTCAGAGATTGCAGTAAAGACAGGCGTAAGAAATTATAAAAGTATTAATTTGGGGAACTAATAAATGTCCATGAAATCTTCACAACTTATGTTCTTCTGTCATGGCTTCAGCCCGTCCCTCTGTTCAGGGTCCCTGACTTCCCACAACATTTGGACAAATCCACCAGGAGGTCTGATCAAAATTTTCTCTTTGTGTCAAATAATAATGACAACAACAAAAACCCCACAAAACCCCAGTGCTTTCAACTCATATTTCCTTAATTAGAAACAGTCAAAGACACTGATTTCAAGTTGCAAGGAGCACAGCCAGATTTATTTACATACTTGATTTTATGTTTATTTCTCTTGTAACCTGAGGCTGAATGGTAGAAGTAAACATTCTCAGATCAAAATGGATCAAGTTGGGTCTACATTTTGAATATCAGATATTTGAATACATTCCATATCTGTATCAAGAGATCGTTTATTTTTGCCATCTCCTCATTGCTTAGAAATAGGACTTATGATGAAAGACTCAAGCATCTTTACATTTGTAGGACCACAGTACCATGAGAGGAGATTCAACTCTTGTCTTCATTATTCTCATTTTGGTTTATTTCATTTACAGTTTATTCACCCACTGCACCATGCATCTTTTACTCCCCCTCTGGGAAGAAGTAGAAAACTGCATCAGTTTCTAGGACATTCCATATCAAAGAGACACAATGAAAACTGGCAGCAAGTGGCACTGCCATTGAGTGACTTCTCCCTCAACCATCTCTGCTGTGTGGTGCAATTTAAGGTGGATGAATGGCATACTCTGGGCTCCAGGCCAGCTAACCAGCCCTGGGGGAAATCATTCTCACCCACGCTGATGCACACACCCTTTAAACTCTCTTTCCTGCCCTGCAGCCCCCCAGATGAAATCCTTATACTCCAGGAAGCAGCAGGTCCTTTCATTGCTGTCTCTGGGCTACAGGAATCAAAGAGCAAAATGAATGTTTTCCTCTGAGAACTGGCACTGAATAGAAGGAAGGAAATGCCTACTCCAATTCAAGCATGTTTTAATCTCTGGAGAAGTGGGTACTGGGGAGGGGCAATATTGGCTGAGGAATCAGTGGGAAAGTCATAAATTTTGTCTCTTATCCCAGCAACTAAAATTCTTCCTTTAGAGTGCCACCCACTCTTTTTTTTTTCTCCTAAAAGGATTTGGATAATGAACAATCACTTTCTAAATTCTCAAGTTCAAAAATCTCTCAGTGGAGGAAGAAAAGGGAGTTTTTGAGTAAATCTCCAAAGGCTAGATGAATCATTGAAAAACATGCTCAGAAATTTCAAGATTCACACACACCTCATGAATATACCATCTGAATCTAATCTGAAGAATCTGGCACTAAAACAAATCAACAGTTCCTTACCTCTTCCTCTCTTTGACACTTTTAATATCTAACAAGGCCAACTCATTTAATTTTTTTTAAAAACAATTATCTCTCATTCAAAGATACAGATGAATAGTAAAACACTAGTGTGATCGACTTCTCAAAAGTCTGACCCACAGTCAGACAAAAACAGATTGGTTGTGGTGTGGGGGGAGGGGATTCTACATGTCAGGTGACATGGACTCATCACAATGTCAGTGTCCCGGAAACCTTAAAAAAAAAAAAAAAGTGGTGCTGGTGGTGGCTGTTCTAAAGTAAATGAGATTTAAGGGACATGACAAGCAAATAGAATGTAGAAACTTGGAGCTTAATTCTTAATTGTGATAGTGTGATTATAAAGGAGAATGCCTTTTTTCTTAGGTGCTACATGCTGAAGTATTTAAAGACAAAATGTCTTGACATGTCCAGCTTATTTTTAAAAGTTATCATCAATGAGAGACAGAGATAGACAGAAAGAAAATGAGGCAAACGTTAAACAAACAAACAAATTCTGGGCTAAATATTGATTTGGAGCTCGCACTGGAAAATTCCCTGTTGCTTGTTCAAGTCCAGGCAAGTCTATGAGTTCACCAATTGGCTTCAGGGTATAAATTGGACTATTCTGACATGTTCTAAAGATCTATCGTTAGCCTGGCTTCCATTCAAGTTTTAGCTAACAGGAAGCACTTGATTCTCTGAAGAGGTGTGTCAGAGCAGAATTACTTACAGATGTTCCTTACAGACATATTCCAAATTTGTTTCTCTCAATTAATTTTTCAATCAATTTCTACACCCACTTCATTAGATTTTACATTTAATTTGCAAGTAAAATGGCATTTGCATTTTCTTGAGTAACTGTGTCCCTTCTATTACCTCCCATCCCCATTTCTAGAATCTCAATTATGTTATGATACGTCCCACAATAATTGCATTATAAAATGTCATGAACCATGATTATAGGGAGGCTATTCAGAAAAAATTCCCTCACTATCTATTCACACTAAAGTCTTGATTCATAAATTTGAAAAAAAAAATCCATGGTTATATGAGCCAGTGGAGAATCTTTGTGTTTTAATAGGTCAGATTGCCCAGGGTATTGGACCTGCTCATATATGGGAGTTTTTGAACATGATTTTAAAGTAAGTCTTTGGAGCCTCTTTTAACAATATCAAAAGTAGTTTGAAGGAAATTTACTTTTTTTAAAAAAAGAATCCTCATTGCAAAATTTGACCATTTTATTCTTTTGTTGGGTCACCGTTTTTGAACATCTGGCAGTCAGCACATGGGTGCAAAAGGCTCATTTTCAGCAGTTCCTTGGCAAGATCAGTAACCTAAAAATTCGGCCCCAATTCTTTGATATCTTTGAAAGACTAACCTCTCTGTCCATTACTTACTCTTTCGTTCCACTTGTACTTGAAGTTTCATTTTTTTTTCTCAAAAGCATTCTGTAATTCAAGTCATTCCAATGGAAATTTTAGTGATGCTATGCTGGGCATTGTGCGGGGCAATGCAGGGGAGACATGGAGGAGTAGAATGTGGCCTCCTGGTTTGTAAGGAGAATGTGACCCAGCAGGAAATAGAAGACACATGTGCTAGTTACTCTTATGTAGTGTATGGAATATTCCACATGGGAGTTGTAAACAAAGGATTCCTTACCCATGACTCCAGCACAATTAGAGGCTCTTTCCTCATGATTCAAGTGTCCATCTTCCTCATCCCCCAATATCCGGAGTCAGGCAACTACCTACTCTATTAGGGTTAGTTGGGTTACCAGTCTAGAGTGAATTTCTTGAGTCAAAGTCAGTGACATTCATTTTATACCTTTAGCACCCATCAGTGTTTTTGGTATATAGGAAGGCCTTGAAAATTATTGTAGCACAGAATGGGTGGCTGGCAGGATGATGAATGGTTATCCCAAAAGCTGACATCTCTAAATACTTCCATAATTAGACTGATACAAGCTTCAGGGTTTGGAGACCTTTGGTTGCAATCTCTTACCGATATTGCTTTATGAACCCAGGGATGAAATCACCATGGTGAGAAAAATGACAAGGAATTAGATTCTCTCATGTATATATCTGCTATTTTTTCTTTTGTAACAAACTGAAAAAATACAAGAGCATATCTTCATCTCTACTACCATGATCTTAGAAATTAGCTTCTGTACCTCCACTCACTACTTGCTCAATCTCTGGCCCAGTTTTATCATTTTATCACCAATTCCCTCTGGGACCAACTGTATCCTAGGTCAATAATTCAATTCTGGGACAACAGAGCTCCTTGCTCATCTCTGCAGGTTAGTGAAAAGATTGTAACAAAGTCACTCATTAGTAAGTAGAAATAAAGTCTAGGTTTAATGGACACACTACTTCCAGTGATAAAAAGTAATCCTTGAAATATTTTTAATGTATAAAGAGCTTTGGCTAGGAGTGGTGGCTCACGCCTGTAATCCCAGCACTTTGGGAGGCCAAGGCGGGTGGATCACTAGGTCAGGAGTTCGAGGCCAGCCTGACCAACATGGTGAAACCCCATCTCTACTAAAAATACAAATATTAGGTGTGGTGGCGTGTGCCTGTAATCCCAGTTACTCAGGAAGCTGAGGCAGGATAATCACTTGAACCCAGGAGGCAGAGGTTGCAGTGAGCTGAGATTGTGCCACTGCACTCCAGCCTGGGCGACAGAGTGAGTTTCTGTCTCAAACAAACAAACAAACAAAAAAACAAAGAAACCCCAAATATATATATATATATAATATATATACACACACACATATATATACACATATATACACATACACACACACACATACACATACACACACACACACATATATATATATATATATATATATACACACACATATATAAAGATCTTTGAGTCCGTCTGATTACTTCCACAGGATGGGAAAGGGTTAACTCACTTTCAAACCACTTGGATTAATAGTAACATTATTTGTATAATATAAAGCCAGCTTCAAATAAATATCAAGAGGTTAATTCTATTAAATAACTTCTAAATTTTGTTACTCAGTACAATCAGTAAATGGTAAATGAAGCAAGGAAAAATACTTTTTCTTGAGTAAATGTTAAGCAAATGGTGGTATACATATAAACCCCACTGGTGACTTCTGCCTCTTTTTAGTATTATCATTGTGATGATTTGAGTTGTGACTACATGCCAGAATGATAAGTGCTTTACAAATATTATCTCTAATCCTCACAGTGCTATAAATTAGGCTCTATTTTCCCTAATTCACAGATGAGAAAACTAAGTTTCAGAGGTTAAATAACTTGTCTTGGATCACGCATCTAGGAAAAGCCTCCTGGAAACCAAATTTCACTATATGAGTTAATAAAATTAATGTCTGACGTTGACCTAATCAAGGAATTTAGTGGTAGTACATGCTTGACAAGTGATAGAGTAGGTTCCATGTAAAACCAGAAAGTAGATGAGGTCTGACTTCAGCACTTTCAGCCTTTTGATAATGTTCAGTACAGGACTGGGCCACCATTCTTTTCCTCTTTCCTCCACAAGTCTTGTCTTAATGAAAATCACAATAACAGAGCTATATACCTCAGTGAACTTAAGTTTTGTTATTTCTCTTAGGGAGATCAGAAGTTTTAGCCTCCGTCTAATGGTTAATAAAATGTTTTAACTGTGTTATGAGGATTTCAGGTGTAAGTTAGTAAGAGACAGGTATATTTTGAAGGGCCTTCCTTTTGCACATGAAATTCACAAAGATACAAATTTGTGAATTTCATGTGCAAAATTGGCTGCATAGTCATCTGTGTATTAATTATTCTGTAGATAATCATTCATTGAAGATATATTTATTGAGTACCTTCAGTATATCAAGCCCTATTCTAGTTGCAAGATAGACTACATAATTTGCAGGTCTCAGTTCTAAATTAAAATATGGAGTTCCTTGTTCCAAAATTAAGAATTTTAAGACGGCGACAGCAGAGCATTAAACAAGGCCTACAGCCCTTCTAAGCTCTTCTATGTAACTGTGTAGCTCACACATCCACGAAGCTGACCCTGGCTGGGTGCTCAGGATATAACAGTGAGTAGAAACTGTTTATCCCCTCATGTAATTCATAGTCTATTAAGGGAGACAGATTGTAAACCAATAATCACATTAAACAATTTGATTAATCGATAAAAATAAAAACACACTAGTAATTATATACCAAAATAATTACTCCAAAGGGAAAGGGTGAAGTTCCAGAAGATAGTTTGTCAAAGAAAGATATCTAGGTTTATGCTCAGAGAAAGCTTTCAGGAGAAGTAATGTTTAAAGGCTGGGGAGAAATAAACTAGATGATGAGGGGAAGGAGGTGACCTCCAGGACAAGAGAGTATTTTATCAGAACACGCTCAGGTACTGTGGGGCAGGGTGTAGCATGTCATAGAACTGAAGGAAGGATTGTGTATGGCAAATAAAGGGGGAGTGTGGTGGGAGCCCAGATCAAAGAGATAGACACACCCAGACATTGAGCAAAACCTGGCCTTGTAGGCTTGTGTAAGGATTTCAGTCTTTATCTCAGGGACAATGGGGATCCACTAATGAGTTTTAACCAGGGGGCTCAGAGTAAAGGGTCTGAGGCTGAAAGGGGTACAGAGTGGATACAGAGCCACCATTTAGGAGGCTGCTGTGGCAGTTAGGCTAGAGATAATATTGGCTTAGCCTGGGATAATGGCCAAGGTGGTGGGAGATGTGGGGAGTTCTTTGGGCAGGCACATACAGAAAGGAAGGAAAAACAGAAGACTTGGAGAATTTCTGGATGAACTTGTATAAGCATGATGCTAGAAGAGGAAGTTTAAAATGAGGGCCCAAATCACATTTTGCTTGGCCTTGCCTATCCTAGAAACTAATTAGAAAAATGACATAAATAAATATTTTGAAGTATGAGAAAGAGCAAAACACTTTCCTCTTCTACAAACCCATCTCACTTTGAAGAGGAGAAAAATCAGTGATTTTGTTTAGTCCCTTGAGTAATGAGAGCTGTGGGTGGTCACAGTTAGAGGTCTGAAGCCTCCTCTAACTCTATAGGAGCTGGATTGTACTAAAATGTCAGATCAGTCTGGAGGGGAAATGAATCAGAACAGCTGAAATGCAGAATTTTTGCTGTGTTCTCCCTTACCTAAGGGACAGCCATGGCTTTGCGACCGTTAACTTTCCTTGAAAAGGAATTCAGACCGCCTCTGAAAGATCTGCAGAACTGTGAAGGCTGAAAAGCAAGTTATTCTTGCAAAGGTCTTTAAGTGAAACTGGCTGCTAAAAAACAACAACAACAAAACTATTCTTCCCTTGACATAGTCAACTTAAAAAATTGTAATGGAGCCTTCTTAGCTTTTAAATTGAGGAACAAGTGGGTAAGAACAAACCAGAATCAAATAGTAAAGCAGGAGTTCCTTCTTCCTTTTCTTTCAATGCCCTTGCTTTCTCCCCACTATGCTGCCAGAACTCCTACATCTTTTTAGATGCTTTTGTTTTCCAGGGACTGAATTCTCACTTCCCTGCTCAAGGGATCATCTCAACTTGTTATTCTCCTTAGAGTAATTTTTACAAGACCATGTTTATCATATTAGGAACAAATGTGTTTGGAACTGGGGTGTTTTAAGCTCTCTGTTAATGCACAATGCTTTTCGGCAGCTGGCTAACTCCTAGCAAACTTGGCCTTACAAGAGGTCACCAGAATTAGGTACTAGGACTATGTACCAACCATGTACTAGGCACAGCTTATAAATACCTATTAAAGTGAAACCCACCCAGTATTCAGTTAGCAGTATGGGTGATTTGGTGAATTAAATCCATAATGAAATCCTATCAAAATCTCTCCCTCCCCACTGATCTATCAGAATTGCTAAAGAGCTCAGCTAACAAGCCTGTGTGTGACAGTTCAGTGTTATGCACAATCTGCTTTCTTTGGTCTTACTGTTGCAGAGAAATGGCAGGAAGTTAGGTATAAGGATTAAAAATAGGAGCATATAGACCAAATGTAGGCTGTTGACCTTTAAAAAAACTGATGCCTAGTTACACTAGAAGAATGTTATACAAGTATTTCTTTTATAATTGAAACATCTGCATGAAGGCTTTCTTTTCTTCCACATATACATAATTTAGACATCTTAATTAGAGTTGTATGCTTTGGGGTTTGATTTTAAAAAAACCAGGATGTCTTTTGTCCGTTCTCCCTGATGTCAAAAAATTGATTACAAATTTTATAAACTGGTTTTTCTCAGTGAGGAAATTTCTTGTCTAATTTTAGCACCCCCCAACCATTCCTAAAACCATCGTCCCATGGATCTCCATGAGTCGAACTGCATACGTGCACATCTCTCATTTGCATCTTTTCCTGATATTCATAAAACCTCCCACAAGTGAAAGGAAGGAAAGTGATGCTCATGGATTGGTTTCCTGCCCACCACCAAGGCCTGGGATCATAAATAAAGTCTGGGGCTCCACTTGCTGCAGAGACACAGTAGATGGCAGTGTGCAACACAGAAGTGTGAGATTCCTGACCGTCTCAGCCTTGGATGGGCAACTGACTGGGAGGAGGTTGAATCTCTGGGCACGGATGCTGTTTTTCCAGCCTAGTCAGAGAGAGAGGTTGTCTTCCTAGGAAATGGTTTTTCTGCATAAACTTGGTTTTGCTGATTCAGTCAACTGCAGTTATTTGGGCTACTTTGGCACCAAAGAATGTTAAGCTTCTTTAAGCCTGAAAAATGTCTGTACTTCAAAACTCTACCTAAATGCATAAAATAATCTTTCACTTATATGATGTGCTTCACTTGTCACTTATATGAACCTCCTTGTGCTTCATATTTTATTAATTTTATTAAAACAAGATCACTATGGATAACCTACAGATAAGCATTCTGGACATTTCATAAGCACATGTTGGATACACCAGGACTTGGTGGTTTGACTTTTCAGCATCGTAGGTGGACTAATATGAGTACCCCCATATACTCTCAAAGACCATATTTAATTAGGTGACTGTGTTGGATATTTTAAATCATTTTTATATTTCTGCATTATATGTTCCCCAAAATTTAGTAGTAATTCCTCAATAGACTTAAAGTATATTTAAACTTTTTTTTATTATAGAAGGTATAGGCGACTGGGGTCATTTTGCTGAATATTAAAGTTACTTTCTTAATATAATTACTTTCTTATTATAAGCAAATAAATCATTTCTAGTATGATACTTATTATTAAACATTAGCAAAGGAGACCTTACTCAGCACCAGTAACAGATATTTTTAAAAAGAGAATTTCCCGAGAGGAAGAGGTCTCAGAGGAAAGGAGATATGTTGTAAACAAATCATGTACAGCACTTAATTACCTTGAGATTTATTCATTTCAATAGACACACACCCACACACATTTTCTCAAGCCTTCCCTCCTGGCTGGATTTGTGTCTTAGGATTAGGGGCTTTGCTCTGATCTCTGTTTTACAGTGTTTGGCCTGTGTAGACTTTCCTACTTGGACTAATGTGCTCAATTGTATTTATCTTTCCAGACCTCGTGTTCATTTAGATTTCAGAGTTCTGTCCAATTCCATGGTCTCTTGGAAGTCCCAGCTTTGGCTTTTCCTGGCCTGACTCATTTTGTTGGCACCCAAGGCTGGCCCAGTTAGGCTGAACCACTGGGCATTTTCAGAGTTGCCACCATTTGACTAGAAGTCTTGGAATTCCAAACTTGGGTTGTTGACTGCAGGGTTCTCCTTCCTCAGTGTCTGAGACACAGGCTTTTGGTGATTGCCTTTCCCCTTGCGTTAAATGCTGCTGTTTCTCAGGGCTCTGACTCTAGGCCCTTCTTTCTCACTCTGCACAGTTTTCCTGGGCCGTCTCAACCACTTTTCTGGTTCCCAGTTGCCATTCCACTTCCGTGCTGATCACTTCCAAGTCGTTGTTGGTAGCCTAGATCCCTTGCCTGAACTTCAGAACTGTAGGCCCTCACATCTATAGAGACACTGACATGTCTCACTGGCACTTCCGTAAGACCAACATTTCACGCTTTGTTTATCCCACATATTGTTCTTCCTGCTTATCCCACTGATGTCAGCATCCATATCTGTGTCTAGGCCAGAAATCTCATATTCATTCTTGATTTCTTTTTGTTCCTCCAAAGAATGACTAAGTCCTGTTGATTCTGACTCCTAAATATATTGGGAAACTATTGAAATTTTTTTTTCACCAGTTTCTTCTGCTGTTTCCTTCTATCAGGCCACCATCATCTTTTACTTGGATCTCTGCGACAGCCTGCTGACTGATCTCCTTGACTTCAGCCTTGCTCCTTTGCAATCCATTTCAGCTGCAGCTGAATTATATCCCTTGAATGCTCATTTGACCATGTTTTTTCTTGCTTAAAAAAACCAGAAAACTCTTCTATGGCTTACTTCCCTTGCTCTGACTCCTTCTTCTCAGCCATTAGGCCTCCACCTAGTCCACCTAGATTCCATTTTCTCTCTCTCTCTTTTTTTTGTTTTCTGAGACAGAGTCTTGCTCTGTCTTGAGTGCAGTGGCCTGATCTTGATTCACTGCAACCTCCGTCTCCCAGGTTCAAGCGATTCTCCTGCCTCAGCCTCCTGAGTAGCTGGGACTACAGGCGTGCGCCACCATGCCTGCTTAATTTTTGTATTTTTAGTAGAGACAGGGTTTCAACATGTTAGCCAGGCTGGTCTCAAACTCCTGACCTCAGGCAATCCACCCGCCTCGGTCTCCCAAAGTGCTGGAATTACAGGCGTGAGCCACCGTACCCGGCTGATTCCATTTTCTCTTAATACCTATCCTGATCCTTTCAAGCTTGTGCAAAGCACTCTTTCATCTGCTCTATAGCACGATGTGCTTTCCCTACCATAACATTTACAGAACATGTTACATTTGCTAGTTTACTTGTCTCTAACCCTCACTAGTCTGCAAGTTCAGGAACTATACTTAGCTTGCTCATCTATTTTATATCTATTACTTAGGAAATTACCCCAAATATTGTAGGGACATGGGATACAGGGGTATAGTAGTGTATTATTTGTGGTAAGAATACATGAAGAAATAAACTCATTGCAAATTATCAATGCATAATACTTGTTGGTCACTTCCCGTAGGACGGTTATGGTGATGGGTAATTGGAATTGTGTTAGGGTGGGAGGAAGGCTTGTTTAGAAAAGTAAAGCTATAGCAATTATCTTGAATCCATTCATGTAGGATAGGTTCATTAACACTGGTTTGGAAGGTCTTTGATGATTTTAAGAAATAAACGTAACTTGTATGGAGGTTCTGGAAAGAGAATGTCTGAAACAAGTCAAAATACATTCTCCTTTGTTATGTAGATGTGATTAAAAAGGTATATATGTAAGCAGCAGTCCACTGCAACATACTATAGACAGTCTTGTCTACTTCACAACATTATTTCCCTTCTCATGTACTGGTCTTATCTCCCTTCATCATGCTATAACACAAAGGACATCGGCTGTGCCATTCCATGATTTTTTTCTGGAAGGGATCCTAGTACTTAACAGAGTACCTCAAAGATAGTAGACGCTCAATAGATGTTCATGTGCTCTTGGGTGTTGCTGGCTTTCCTGGTGACTTCTGAAGAAGAATATTTATTTTGATTAGTTTATTTTGCCTAACGTCCTGACAATGGGCAACATGCTACTAAGATCATGTGTTGTGTTTAGATGACAGTTAATTGAAAGATTTCACTGCATAATTGAAAGATTTGACTCTCTCTACTGAGTTCACAGGACTGTGCTGACTCTGCTAATTAGTTATTATCTTTTCTTGTTTTGCAATAATACCATGCTAGGGAACTCACTAATAGAATTTTTTAAAAGCTGAAGAGCTAGTCAGACAGCCAAGTACTGACAAGGACATTTAAAAGTATAGCAAAAGATCAGGCACAGTGGCTCATCGTGCTGTAATCCCAGCACTTTGGGAGGCCAAGGCAGGCAGATTGCTTGAGGTCAGGAGTTTGAGACCAGCCCGGCCAACATGGTGAAACCCTGTCTCTACTAAAAATACAAAAATTAGCTGGGTGTGGTGGCACGTGCCTGTAGTCCCAGCTATTTTGGAGGCTGAAGCAGGAGAATCACTTGAACCTGAGAGGTAGTGGTGGCAGTGAGCCGAGATTGCGCCACTGCACTCCAGCCTGGGTGACAGAGTGAGACTCTGTCTCAAAAAAAAATTAATAATAATAGTATCGTAGTTCTAATGAATCATATCTGTCTCTTCAGTTAGGATGTAAACTATCAGTAAAATATAAGATATGAACCAGGCATGGTGGCTCATGCCTATAATCCCAGTACCTGGAGAAGCTGAGGTGAGAGGATTGCTTGAGCCTAGGAGTTTGAGACCAGCCTGGGTAAGACTCTGTCTCCACAGAAAATAAGTAAAAACTAGCTGGGTGTGGTGGCACACAGCTGTGGTCCCAGCTACTTGGGAGGCTGAGGTGGGGGATCTCTTGAGCCCGGGTGATTGAGGCTGCAGTGAGCTGAGATTGCACCACTGCACTCCAGCCTGGGCAACAGAGAGAGAGAGACCCTGTCAAAAAAAAAAAAAAAGATATAGTAGAAAATGAAGATGGGATTTGTGATTCTGGATTTCCAGGTTCATGGATGAAGTCTGATGAGTTGCTATGACTGCCAAAATAGCATAGATTCATAGTTCCACGAAGGTAAAGGAATTAGGTTAGCACCTGGTTTAATTAAACTTTGATTGGATTGAATGCACAAAATAGAAAAATTATAAAATACACTGGTTTAAACAAGATAGAAGTTTATTTCCATCTCATGTGAAAGATGTTCAGAGCTAGGCAATCTAGACAGGTGTTAGTGACACATCAAGATCACACAGCTTGGGGGTGGTGCAACCCTTAAATTCATTATCCAAGAGATTAAGATGATAATAGCACCTACCTCATAGAGCTAAGAGGATTTAATAATAAAAACCATATGAAGTACTTGAATAAACAGCTGGCACATATAACATGCTCAATAGGTGTTATGTATTAATGTGAGGGAGCCACAGATTACTCAAGTGATGAATAAATAGTAACTAACTTTCTGATAACTTACATGGAGGAAGGATGAGGTATCTAGGAGAGGACATCACAGGGGTTTCTCATCTAGTTTGGAGGCTCTGGGAATACTCTTCTGAGGAACTAATGCCCCAGATATATCTGAAAGATGAGTAGGTGTTAGTTGGGTGGCCGGCTGGGGATGGTTCCAATCAGAGAGAAACCACCTGTCCTGGATTAGGAGGGGCACCAGAAAGTAGTGAAAGGAGGCTTTGTGTCTTGATTTCAGAAGATGAGGCTGGAGAGGAGCAGGGCCAAGGCCAGGATACCTGTTAGGGATTTGGGTCCTTATCTGGAGAGTAATGGGCAACCACCAACTAGGATCAATCAGTTGGAGCAGGAAGTTACCACGAGGCTGGATCTCTGCTTGTGTCCAGAGCTCCCAACCCCCAGGGGCTGATGCTCCCAGGTGGGACTGACCGTAGACAGCTTGCCTCGACGTATCTTGCATCCTGGAGTAGAGGTGGGGCTCCAGCCATTTTGAGAGATTCATAGTGTGCATTTGATAACACATTGAATGCCAGATAGCTGGGTGGAAAGGAAGCTTATTTTGATTCACACTTCCTCATTCACACAAAAATATTCTGAAAGCCCTAAACTAGAGGAGAGAATGTATGCATAACCTGAAAACACTTATATTTGGCTCTAGAAACCACAAAAGTAAAGAGTTCAAGTGGCATGGTCACCTGTGTGTCCGTATTCTTGCACTCCTCAAATTCCCTTGGATTCACACTGTCCTCCTCTGGCCCCTGCTTGGGGTCTGGGACCTATCAGTGAAAGAAGGGTGCGCCCACTTGGGGTAACTGAGCACTACTCATTTATTCCACAGTGGCTATGGTTGTTGAAACTTACATAGGGACTCAGGTGAGAGCAAACTATTCTTGCAGATAATATGCTGTAGATGTGGAAATCTGTTGTTGGTTCTTATACAGCTATAAGCACACCATGTGCATAAAATGCACGAACATTATTCAATTTTTTCTTAACATGTTTGACAAAAATTTTAGAGGAACAAAAATAAAGGAGTTCATTAATAGAACTATAGTAGGAACTACATGTTATCAAATATGTAGCTATGGAGTCTAATCTGTCATCTCTGGTTTTTACTGTAGTCTGTACTCTAAAACAAGTGTGGAAGTGGAGCACTCTACATATCCTAAGTGCCAAAAATATTCCTCTTCATGAAATTCGCCAGATCTGCAAAACACAGCTCCTTTTGAAGAGAAGAGCCAGGGAACTCCATTAGCAGGCTTTGATGGCATTAATAATTCAGAGAGACACCCTCTATCTTCTTTAAGATAGACAGAAGGGTCCCTTTTAATGTATAACCAGGCAGAAAAGAGGAGAGGACACGGGTGGGAGAGAAGAGGAGGTTGCAAGCCAGCACCTGCCCCACACCAGGGGATGGAAGCTAATTGTGAAAAGCTGCCCCACTACAGCTGCTGCCTCTTGAAAAATGCAAACTGTGTTTTGAGCAAACATATCATCCACTTGTAAGTATCTTAGATTCCTGACAGATCTGATTATTCCCTCCTCCCCACTAGTGGCTTCATCTTATCTAATTAGCATGTGTGAAAGTTGATTCCTTTTTTAATCAGGAAGCTATGGAAACAAAATTAATTTGCGATTTAATCTTAACTCATGGAAGCATTAATGATAATTAAAAATTATTTTAAAAATTAAAAAAATTTTCATGCACATTTTTGATATGTTGTCATGAGAGTATTAAGATATCACAGATAAGTGGCTTCCAATATTTCCAGCACTTGAAAATTTAAAAAAATGGTGCTTCTCTCTGAATTCAGTATTCCTGTAATAACGGAGAATCTGGGAATCAAAGTGAGTATTTCTGGGAAAAAAAATATTTCTCCTGGCAGACAAAAGCTTAGAGGCATGAAGTCAGTGTATGGTCCAGCCACAGTCAGAGCTGGCTGAAAAATGTAAGAGTCAATAAGGAATGATGTTTTTTGTTATTATCAACATCTGTTGAGGGCCTAGTAGGTGTTATTCAGTGATAGAGAAAAACTTGATTTGGAATCATCACTGCAGTTAAATAAATTAAATGGAAAAGTGAAAAAAGCCTCATCATTATTGGAAAAAGGAGAGAAAATGTTCCATATTTAGCCATATCATATGTATTAGTTTTGAGATGGCAGAAGCCAGACGAAAAGATGGCTGGATGCATCATTAGAGTTTTTGGTTACCAAGGAACTAAGATTTGCTGCTGCCACTTAGAGTTATAGAATTTGTAGTAGGGCAATGATCTTTGAATAGTTTAGAGAGGTCCTGGAGGTCCCTGAGACACTTTTAGTGAGTCTGCAGAATCTTCCCTTTTCCAACTAAACATCTGTGGGAAGCCACATTTTTTTTCACATATTTAAATCAAAGCAACATATCACAACAGGTTCAGCAAAAGTAGATGTAAGAATCCAGATGTCGACCATCCTGGCTAACACGGTGAAACCCCGTCTCTACTAAAAATACAAAAAATTAGCCGGGCGTGGTAGCGGGCGCCTGTAGTCCCAGCTACTCGGGAGGCTGAGGCAGGAGAATGGCGTGAACCCGGGAGGCGGAGCTTGCAGTGAGCCGAGATCGCGCCACTGCACTCCAGCCTGGGCGACAGAGCGAGACTCCGTCTCAAAAAAAAAAAAAGAATCCAGATGTCTTTTATTAAGCAAAAATTACAGAGGTTTGCAAACATTCAAAACAATGGAACTCTTCTAAGTAATTGTTTTTGTTTTAGAAAATAGTTATTTGTTTAAATAAAACTATATTATTTATGTTAACATGTAATAGTTTTATTTTAATTAATTAAATAGAGCTTTAAAAAATTCTCAGTTTGAATTTCTAATATTGTAAATATGAAGAAATATAATTCATATGAACAAAAAGCTTTTTGGATTTCTCATTTATGTATAAGAGTGCAAATGATATCACCTTACACCTGTAAGAATAATTTTTTCTTTTTTCTTTTTTCTTTTTTTTTTTTTTTTGAGACGGAGTCTTGCTCTGTCGCCCAGGCTGGAGTGCAGTGGCGCGACCTCGGCTCACTGCAATCTCCGCCTCCTAGGTTCAAGCAATTCTCTGCCTCAGCCTCACAAGTAGCTGGAATTACAGGTGCCCGCCACCACGCCTTGCTAATTTTTTTATTTTTAGTAGAAACGGGGTTTTAGCATCTTGGCCAGGCTTGTCTTGAACTCCTAACCTCGCGATTCACCCGCCTTGGCCTCCCAAAGTGCTGGGATTACAGGCATGAGAAAAAAGTAAATAAATAAAAAAGAGAAGAGATAACAAATGCTGGCAAAGATATGAAGAAAAGAGAAACCTCGTACACCATTGGTGGGAATGTAAATTAGCACAGCTATTATGAAAACTAGTATGGGGGTTCTTCAAAGAACTAAAAATAGAGCTACTATGTGATCTAGCAATTCTACTTCGGGATATATATCCAAAGAAAATAAAATCAGTACATTGAAGAGATATCTGCTCTCCTATGTTCATAACAGCATTATTCACAGTAGCCAAGATACAGAATCAACTTATATTCATCAACTGATGAATGCATAAAGAATCAGGATATTCCTCAATAGATGAATACATAAAGAAAACATGGTACATGTACACGATGGAATACTATCGAGTCTTAAGAAATTCTATCATTTTCAACAACATGGAACCTGGAAGACATTATGTTGAGTGAAATAAGCTGGTACCGAAAGGCAAATGCTGCATGATTTCACCTATATGTGGAATGGAAAAAAGTAAAAAAAAATGAACTCATGGAAGCATGGAGTAGAATGGTGGCTACCAGGCACTGGGATAAAAAGAAGACTGAAATGGGGGAGATATTGGTTAAACGGTACAAAATTTTCAGGTAGATAGAAGGAATACACTTTGGAGATCCATTGTACATCATGGTGGATATAACTAATGATAATGTATAGCACACCTAAAAATTGCTAAGATAGTAGATTTTGAACATTTTCATGACAAAATGATAAGTATGTGAAGTGACAGATATGTTAATTGGCTTGATTTAATCATTTCACAGTGTATACATACATCAGACAATTAAAAAACAAATAGTAAATCTGGGTAAAGAATATATCTCTTTTTACTATTCCTACAAATTTTCTGTGTCTAAAATTATTTCAAAATAAAATGAAAGAAAAAATAAAATGACATTTTTGAATAATTAAAAAAGAGAGTGTAAGGATTCTTGAGATTAAAATCTCAAGTTTAAAGGGTCTTGAGATTACAATTTAAAAAGTTTGAGCTCCTAAACTTATGTGATCTGCCCACCTTGGCCTCCTGTAATCCCAGCTACTAGGGAGGCTGAGGCACAAGAATCACTTGAACCTGGGAGGTGGAGGTTGCAATGAGCCGAGACTGAGCCACTGCACTCCAACCTGGGAGACAGAGCAAGATTGTGTCAAAAATCAAAACAAAAAAAACCCCAACAACGCTTGAGACCTGCTCCTGCAAGTATTTAACTCACAGAAATGGAGATAGCACCAGGTAAAAATGAAGTAAAAGCTGTGTAAGCTGTGTGTTGGGCCTTGCAGAACAGGAAGCCTGAGAAAGGAGAGGTTATTTAGAATGCAGCCTCTCTTGGGGAAAACGTATATTCCAGCGATCCTCTCTACAATGGGACTTCATTCACCCTCCAAATCCTTTTTTGGAAGTTTGTGTCTTAGCTTTCCTCTGTTGTGACTTTTACTGCTCCTTCTGCTCTCGATATACAGACACCATAAAATTTACCGTTCATCCAAGAACACTTTTGAGAGTAAAAAATGGAATTATTAATAATTACAGGACAATAGCCTTGCCTAGCTGCCATCTTTCTTATCCTGTCCAGTAAGTACCCCTAAGAGTAGAATTGTTGAGTCAAAGGACATGAAAACTGTTGTAGATCCTGTCCGCTCATGATTCTATCAGGAATAGGAACACCAATGATTACATTAGCCACGAGGTGATTAGGTTTCAGCAGTGCATTTCTGTATTTGATCTCCAACACATTTTGCTTTTTAAAGTTGAGTTCTGAAATTAGAGACAAGAGCAGATGGCAGTAGATTCACTCTAATTCAGGGAGTTATTAAGAAATTTTGAATTTTTTTACTATATAATTTGAAGCCTGCTTTAATGTCATCATCATAAACGGAAGGGTGGGTTGATGAGTTTACTCAGATTAGAGTGGTACAACCTTTGGGGCGGAGCCTCTGACTCTGATTGGTTGGACAATGTTTTCCAGGCAGTATAAAAACGCCGGTTTCTCTGTGCGGAAACTCCGAGAGGAGCAGAGGTCTGTAGAGGTAGAGACCTAGGCTTCGGATCTTTTAGAATTCTGCTGGAAGTCTCCAAGTCAAGGTAAGTTATACCTTCTGTTTAAGCTATTTCCAATGTCCTATTCTGTCTTTGGCTACAAACTGGTGTTTTCGAATGCCTTTAACTATTTATTTTAGAGGAGAAAGAACTAGTTTTTTCCTGTGCCAGGGAGCTTTCTTCACCTTTAACTATAACTTTGCCATTTAAATTTTTACATATGAACCTCAGGTCACTCTTTGCATGAACTTGTATTTTTATGTGTTTTCAACTACAATGGATTTAAATGGTTTTAAAATGGTTTCTTTTTATTTTCCAACATTTCTTAAAAGATTTCTGGGTTTTCGGCCGGGCGCCATGGTTCGCGCCTGCGCTTTGGGAGGCTGAGGTGGGTGGATCACGAGGTCAAGAGACCAGCCTGTCCAACATGGTGAAACCCCGTCTCTACTAAAAATACAAAACTTAGCCGGACGTGGTGGCACATGCTTGTAATCCCAGCTACTCAGGAGACCGAGGCAGGAGAATTGCTTGAACCCGGGAGGCAGAGGTTGCAGTGAGCCGAGATGGAGCCACTGCACCCCCAGCCTGGGCGACAGAGCAAGACTCCGTCTCAAAAAAAAAAAAGACTTCGCTTCGGGTTTTCACTTAAATATACTTGGCCACTTTTAGTAGTTGTGTCATAATTAGCTGAATCATTTTATTATTGTTAGATAATTCGATTGTTCCTGATCATTTGGGATGGTAGTTAACACTGAAATGAACAACTTGTGAATAAGTGTAGCATTTTTTTTTCTTTTGTAAAATTGTTTTCTTAGATACATTCCAAGGTGGGTTAGGCAATTAGATTTCCAGCACCATGTTAAATTTCCCATTAAATTGAAAAAGATAACAGAATTTAAGAAAGAGGTAATCTCTGGTTGTCCGCCAGCCAGGCACCATGAGATTGGAATGCTGATCAGGACTTGGAAGACAAAGTTTTATGTGGGCAGATACCCTGTTTATTACACACGTTTGTGTTTCCAGAGTCCAGTTGAGGCCAAGAGCACAGAAGGGGCTCAATAAGTATTTGTTGGAAAGAGATTAGAGAATGTGTTCTGGGATGTAGGACAGTTCTAGTAAATCAGTCTTAGGCTGGCCTCAGCGGTGTTCATCACTTCCTCTCTCTGGTAATGTTGATGCTGCTCCTCTTTCTGTCCCTCATTCTGTTACTACTGTCACCACTGAATGTGTGAATTGTGGGTTCTTGGTAAGGAGTTCTGCTAGTTACTGCTCAGTGCAGGCTCTTATTGGAGAACAGTCCTCTGTTCACATCATCTCAAAGGTGCTGTCCAGCTTTGCGAGGCTGTCTTTGGGTCATGGGTCTAGCCTGGTCCAATATGCTGTGTCCAGCATGTCAGAGACAGCTCACTCAAAGAATAACAGCCATGGTGGGAAGTCCTCTGGGAGCACCAGAGGCTCTCAAGCTTTGGGAGCAGTTGGGGTAACTGGAGGGCATCTTCCTTGTCTGGAACATCTTTTTGGTTTGTATTCAGGCATGATTATTTTGGAGAAGTTGATGACTATTATATTTTTATTCACATTAATTCAAGCCTTAATTAGTTTTCTTAGAGTGCTTTAAAGCATTTCATCTAATAACACTTTGTCCTTAAACTTGATTCTTTTATGGGCTTCTCATTTTGCAGTGGATTTTGCTGGCTTTACTCACATGTGGTAATTTTCCTGGAAATTCTGAGCATTCCTTAGAGTCACTTTTCTGTGATGATTAATGTAGAATTGGCTTTATTTTCATTATTGAATTTAGACATGAACATTCTTTTTCCTGAACTGCAGAGGATCTACAAAGAAATACTGAGTGGAGACTATACTGAGATTCTGTTAAAGACCCACTTGAATTCAGCCCCCATTAGGAGAAACTTTGGCCAGAGCAGCCAACACATCACCTGGAAGTCTTCAGACTAGGTAAGCTGCACTGTCTGAAAAGAAAGTTTCCACTGTCCTATTTCTGTCTTGTGATTATCTAGAGTTTGAAGAGTTTTGAAATCATTTTTATCACCATGACTACATTACTGTGATTCTCTAGCAATTTAGTGTCACTTTCATACACAAACTGCAGAAATATTATTTTTTTGTTATTCTTAATTTCTTAGTTAATAAATTTATTATTATTTATTAAATAATATAATTCATTTATGTATGCCGATAACTTATTTATTAATTTATATTATTTAATCTTGGATTTAGACTATTGAAGAGTGGATTGTGTACTGAGGGCTCCCAAGTGCTTCCAGAAGCCAATAAAGGATCACTTCAGTTTACTTCACGGCTAAGGAGTAACCCTTAGGAACCATGGCCAAACGCCTGCAAGCAGAGTTGTCCTGTCCAGTTTGCCTGGATTTTTTCTCCTGTTCCATTTCTCTCTCTTGTTCACACGTGTTCTGCTTTGATTGCATCCAGAGGCATATGCTAGAAAACCGTGATTTTAGAGCGATGTGCCCCTTGTGTCGAGACGTGGTGAAGGTACCTGCTTTGGAAGAATGGCAAGTGAGCGTCCTAACACTTATGATCAAGCAGCACAATAACCAATTTGAGCAAAGTCTGCACGTGAGGGAGGAGCGCCGGCATTTTCGGGAGGATGTGACCCTGGATGCAGCCACTGCCAGCTCCCTCCTTGTCTTCTCCAATGATCTAAGGAGCGCTCAGTGTGAGAAGATCCACCACGATCTGACAAAATATCCCAGGCTGACCTGTGTCCTGGGTACTCCCTGCTTCTCCTCCGGCCAACATTACTGGGAGGTTGAAGTGGGAGAGGTGAAGTCATGGTCCCTGGGCGTCTGCAAGGAGTCGGCTGACAGAAAGAGCAATGATTTATTCCCTGAGCATGGCTTCTGGATCAGCATGAAGGCAGGAGCAATCCATGCTAACACCGACCTGGAGAGAATTCCTGCAAGCCCTCGCCTTCGCCGTGTGGGAATTTTCCTGGATTTTGACTTAGAAGAAATCCAGTTTTTTGATGTTGACAATAATGTCCTCATCTATACACATGATGATTTCTTCTCTTTGGAGCTTTTGCGTCCATTCTTCTGTCTTGAGCTCTTGGGAGAAGGGGAGAGTGGCAACGTCCTGACCATCTGCCCATGAGAAAATCAGCCCTTCCTAGAAGCTTTCTAAGAGGTGAAAGAGAATTTTGGCCTGAGAAAGGTCAGCATGATTGAGGAAGAGATAATGTGCTATAGTGCAAAGACTTGGTAAATTTTTAAAGTAGATTTTGTAGACTTTGTAGCAAAACAATTTTCGGATTTTTGGGGTAAATTTTGTGGAATTTGTAGCTAGGTAACTGGGGTCTTTAGGGATGTTATTAAGTACTGTAAGCTTCAGTTTTCTAGTCTGTAGATGTGGATAATTGTATCTCAGTCAAACAGCTGTGGTAATTAGAGACAATACTATGCCTTTGTCTTATAGTAAATAACAAATAGAGAAATCTTAGATTGTAAGTAAGCTAGATATTAGGTTTTGTGGATAGACAATATCTTTTTCATTATTTCAAGCTGTTTTGTGTAATTCCTGATAATGTCTGAGGAGGAAGAAAAATTAAACAGCCGGTTTGAGTTATTTTGTTGATACAGCATGAAATTTCAGAGAGACAAACTGATATTGGGGAAGAACTAAGTTTTTCATTTTTATTTTCTTTGAAACACAGCCACATAAGTTTTCTCGAAAGACAAAGAACTTTGACCAAAATGCATTGTTAATGGTGATTCATATTCTTATGGGAAGTGTCATCTACCCATCTCAATAATTGGACTATTGTGATTTATAAGAATTCTTATCAACCATGTTAACTAACACATATTCATCAAAAATTGTTTTCAAGGTTGCTTTTGGATTTTTTATTTGTAGAATTTATTTTCTTGCAAATAAATTTATAAAGCATTGGATGTGTTCATGTTTATGCTGTTTGGTCCGTCTCTCACATACAGTCTGAAGTTGGTACCCCTCTTCCTCCACCAAAGCTACATGGTCCCAGACTGTGATTTCCAATATGTCATCCTTATACACTCATGATGGCTCCTTTTCGAAATATTCAGGTCTCTTAGGGTTGTATTTTTTCTGATTTACTGAGTCAGCCACTTCTGAGATTACAACTGCCCCAAAAGGGCTGGGGTCTGAGCATGTTCTGGAATCTGCCTTTGACTTCCTTTCTAGAGAGACCCAGAATTGTCATTTCCCTTCTCTTTCCAACTTCACTGGGAGTAGGGAGATAGCCATTTTCCGCTCCTTATTCTCTTTTGATCTCTACAACTTTATTTCAGGGGACTCATTGCCCTTCCCTAACACTGGGCAAAATTTCAGGACACAAAATAAATGTACAAAAATCACTAGCATTCTTATATACCAACAAGAGTCAAGCTGACAGCCAAATCAGGAATGAACTCCCATTCACAATTGCCACAAAAAGAATAAAATACCTAGGAATGTAGCTAACTAAGGGAGGTGAAAGATCTCTACGAGAACTATAAACCACTGTTCAAAGAAATCAGAGATGACAAACAAATGGAGAAACATTCCATGGTCATTAAAAGGAAGAATCGATATTGTTAAAATAGCCATACTGTCCAAAGCAATTTATAGATTCAATGCTATTCCTATTAAACTACCATTGAGACTCCTCACAGGACTAGACAAAACTATTTTGAAATTCATATGGAACCAAAAAAGAACCTGAATAGCCAAGGCTATTTTTTAGCCAAAGCTAAGCAAAAGGAACAAAGCTGGAGACATCACAAGGCTACAGTAGTATAGTTTGTATCAATACCAAAACAGCATGGTACTGGTACAAAAACAGACATATAGACCAATGGAACAGATTAGAAAACCCAGAAACAAGACCACATACCCACAACTATTTGATCTTTGACAAACCTGACAAAAGCAAGCAATGGAGAAAGGATTCCTTTTTCAATAAATAGTGCTGGGATAACCGGCTAGCCATATGTAGAAGATTGAAACCAGACCCATTCCTTACACCACATACAAAAATCAACTCAAGATAGATGAAAGATTTAAATGTAAAACTCCAAACCATAAAAACCCTGGAAGACAACCTAGGCAACACCATTCAGGACATAGGCATGGGCAAAGAGTTCATGACAAAGATGGCAATTGCAGCAAAAGCAAAAATGGACAAATGGGATCAAATTAAACTAAAGAACTTCTGCACAGCAAAAGAAACTATCAACAGAGTGAACAGGCAACCTAAAGAATGACAGCAAAATTTTGCAAACTATGCATGTGACAAAGGTCTAATATCCAGCATCTATAAGGAACTTAAGTGTACAAGAAAAAAACCAAACAACCTCATTAAAAAGTGGCAAAGGACACTAACAGAAGTTTTTCTAAAGAACACATGTGGCCAACAAGCATAAGAAAATAAGCTCAACATCAATGATTATTAGAGAAATGCAAATCAAAACCGCAATGACATACCATCTCATACCAGTCAGAATGGCTATAACTAAAACATCAAAAAGTAACAGATGCTGGTGAGGTTGTGAAGAAAAAGGAATACTTATATACTATTTATGGGGGTGTAAATTAGTTCAACCATTGTGGAAGCCAATGTGGTGATTCCCCAAAGACATAAAGACAGAAATACATTACACTAAAAAAAAAAAAAAAAAAAAAAAAGAAAAAAAAGAAAAAAAAGAAACTGGCTGCTTATTGTAATGACCCAAATGTTTATTCTCCTTAATATTGAGATTTAGAACTTTCTGTAAGACAGAGGCTCTTGTGCAGGCCTTGCTCTTTTCATAGGAAGCAACCAGGAAAAAATGGCGAAATCTTCTACCCCTTAAGAGGTTACTGTCTTTGGACAGCCTGCAAATATTGGCTAAGAATTTGGTGGAATGCTGTTGCTTCTCATAGGTGGCAGATTCAGTTGTGCCTCTAAAATGTATGTATAGATGCTGCATGCATCTATCTCAGCTCTTAGCATGGCAGCTTCTAGGAACCTCCCTTAAGGGACAGCTGGTTCTCTCTCCTTGCCTACTTTTAGTTCTCTTCCTGCACCCCTGCTGCCTGGAGTGCAGACGATTGGGCCACAGGGATGAGGGGCCTGAGAGAACAGTGAACTGGAATAGGCCTGCACTCTTGGAGTCTACAGGGATCCCTGAGGGCTACAGAGTCACTCTGACAGCGCTGGGACACTTACCTCTGTCTTCATTAATGTGATAAAGAAACCCCATGAGGCTAGTTTACCTGCATAACAAACCTGTGCATGTAACCCTGAACTTAAAATAAAAGTTAAAAAAAGTATTCTATATCTCAGCAAAAATAAATGAGAAATATTTGAGGTGATGAATGTGTTAATTAGCCTGATTTGATCATTCCACAATGTATACATGTATCAGAACATCATGCAGTACCCACAAATATATACAATTATTTGTCAATTAAAAACAAAACTTAAGAAGAGAATAAACACTTTCTGTTTTAAGCCACTGTTATTTTTTGTGTTCTGCCTGCCCTTGAACTTATTCCTAACTCCTGTTCTATTGTACCAAGAGTTCTGAAGACCTGCTGGGCAGCCTCAAAAACGCTTTCTATTTTGCTTTGCCCTTCTCAGCTCTGGCCATTAGAACTTTGGTGAGTGTCTTCCAAGTGTCTCACAGTTTGCCCTTGGCTTCCTTCTCCTACCTTTCTATGACCAGCTTCAATAAATGAAAAAGTAGAAGTAAAACTTGCCTCAGTTGTATTTTTTAATGGAAAATTTTAAACATACAAAAATAGAGAATAGTATAATGAATCCACATGTACCTATCACTCAGTTTCAATAATAGCAACAATGGCCAACCTCCTGCCCCCAGATTATTTAAGATCAAATCTTATACATCATATCATTTCATTCATAAATTCTTATGAATATCTCTAAATGAAACGTACTCAGGAAAATGTAATTATGATGCCATTATCATAGATAAAAATGAATAATTCCTTAGTATAATCAATGAATAATTCCTTAATATAATCAAATATCCAATCAACATTCACAGTCCTTTCTGATTCAGCTGTGAGTGTTTCCATTTAAGCAGTTCCAACTTTTCTGAACTGGTCTAATGAGTGTTTGCTTGCATTTGACTCTTTGTGTTTTCTGTATTTAAGATTTCCAACCTCAAAATAGGCAGTCACTTTCTATTTTCCAGTCCTCTTTTCGATACTTAAGAAAAACCAACTAGGGCTCTCCTCACCTCCTCCTCATCCCCAAGTCATTATACCACCCTAATGCCTGCCTGGGGCTCCTGGGCATCCCTGCCACAGTCACCCAGGTATAGTTTGCTTTAAGGACACCAATGATCTTAAACTTCAACTTTCAAATTTGCGTCCAGGTGAAAATGTGAAAAATTCACATTCATAGATAGCACGTATGTGTCACATTCTGAGACACGTTACTTAAGCAACATCCAAGTTCTATGGACTCCTCATTTGGCTCTGGGGTAGCATTGTCTGAAGATTGTTTCTATTTTCTTTATAAGTTCCTCAGTAATGAGGGAGTAATTTCTGGGATTAGTGGCCGGATCCACTCTTTACTGAACCTGTGGGCTCTTAGTGTGGGCAGATTATCTAGCGGTAAATGTTGTCCCTCAACAAGTGAAGACATTCCTTTTAAAGAAATTGCATTAGAGAGCATAGGTTTGTGGGTGATCTTCCAAATCAATAGCAAGGTGAAAATGAATCTATATTTCTTCCTAGGAGAATGATTTAAGTATCAAAGACTAAGAGAGGCCTTTGGAAAAATGGAAACATTCATGCCAAAAGCATCCTGTTTATGGTTTTGCCACTAAAGTTAGCCACAAATTAGGATTGGAGATTTTATCCAATTATGTTAGAAAAATTACTTGATTCAGTCTTTGCTCAGTTGAAGGAGTTGTGCTCAGTTGCAATGATCATCTAACCTTTGTTATAGCTAAAGTAGAATTAATCTAATTTTAATTAGTCTTTAATTGTTTAAGATGACATTTCAAACAAAATTTTATTATTTTTCTATAAAAAAGTTCTTCCTCTTTAAACTTTATTTTCCATAAATGTTTATAATCATTCATTTGCTATGTGCATATTTTGGGATTTTTTTTCTTTTTTTTCTTCACCCAGGCCGGAGTGCAGTGGCGCTATCTCGGCTCACTGCAAGCTTCGCCTCCCGGGTGCACGCCATTCTCCTGCCTCAGCCTCCCGAGTAGCTGGGATTACAGGCGCCTGCCACCGCGCGCGGATACTTTTTTGTATTTTTAGTAGAGACGGGGTTTCACTGTGTTAGCCAGGATGGTCTCGATCTCCTGACCTTGTGATCTGCCCGCCTCGGCCTCCTAAAGTATTTTGGGATTTTTTGTGCTTCAGACTTTTCTTTTTTTAGAAACTGATGTTTATTTTCCATTAACCTTATTTCCATGTTGCTTAAGAGCCCGTGCAAGGGCAGCTTAAGACCATTCAGCGGTTGCTTCTACCCATTCAGTGGTTGCTTTTACCCATTCGGTGGTCTGAGACTGGAAGCTGCAGACCAGTCTTCTGTGGCAGGCTGAGCACTTCACTCTTCAGCAGGCAACTGCTGAATAGTCACAGAGGGCACCTGCATGCCTTCAGACCAGTCTGCAACCTCAGGCTGAGTAGCAGTGAACTCAGGAGCTGAAGCAGTCCATTCACCCTGAAATTCTTTCTTGGTCACAGCCTTTTTAGCAGCAGCCTGCTCTTCTTTTTCAATCTCTTCAGGATCTCTGTAGAAGTAGAGATCAGGCATGACCTCCCACGGGTGTTCACAGGAAATGGTGCCACGCATGCGCAGAACTTCCCGAGCCGGTGTCCACCACATCAAACCCACCGAGTGAGCTCCCTTGTTGTTGCATGCGATGGCAATGTCCACATAGCACAAGGAGAATCTGTGTTACAGAGCAATGGTAGGTAGGTTAACATAAGATGCCTCCGTGAGAGGCTGGTGGTCAGCCCTGGGGTCAGTAACCACAAGAAGCCGTGGCTCCCAGAAAGCTGCCTGGATCTGGTTAGTGAAGGTTCCAGGAGTGAAGCGGCCAGCAATTGGAGTGGCTCCAGTGGCAGCAGCAAACTTCAGCACAGCCCTCTGGCCAATATTCCTGGAGGATATAACACTGACATCTGCAGGGTTTTCAATGGCAGCAATGGCATGAGCTGCCAACAGAAGCTTCTCCCAGGTCCTCTTCAGATTTATGATGTAGATGCCATCACTTTTCCTTTTAAAACAGATGTACTGTTCCATCTGGAAGTCAAGATTGGTGCCACCTAAGTGGGTTCCTGCTGCAAGGACATCCTCCTCCTTCATTTGCAGGACATCAAGGGCTCTGGACGTTGTGAAAGTTTCCCTTTAAGTTACAACAGGAATTCAGAACAATGCTGTATGGACCCCTCTGTGGGTAGCGTGGAAAGGCTTCAGAATTTTTTAACCAGCTAATAAACGCATGGGGTCCAATATCTAAAATGCCACATAGTGAAACTGTTTCCTGACACTCCCCATTTATTCATTCTCCCTGAAAACGACTCCTGTTACCAATTGCTTGAGGATTCTTCCAAAGGTATTCTATATGTGTATATATATGTATGTATTTCGCCTATATATAAATTTAGTACTACCTATACATTAGTTTGCACCTTTTTTTCACTTAAGAATATTTAAGGAGATTGACTTCAAACAGTCTTTTTTCAGGACTCAGATAAAACTTTTTGTATTACATTTATCAACTTAGTCAATTTTGTGCTAACAATTCTCAATCAGATTTATAAGATAAATTTTCCCTTAAGCTTTCTAGGAAGTCATTAACACCTGTCACTCCAAAATGCATGACATCATAGCTGCCATCAAAGGACTTCTAGAAGATCTAATTACTACAAAATATCAGTAAAATCAGATTGACCTCAAACCCTGTATCTTTCAAAGAAGACATAATTTTGTTTTTCAAGCATTGTTATTAGGTATAGTAAAAATGATTTTTTTTCTTTGGTTTTTTGTTTTGAGACAGAGTCTTTCTCACTCTGTTGCCCAGGCTGGAGTGCAGTGGCGTGATCTTGGCTCACTGCAACCTCCACCTCCCAGGTTCAAGCAATTCTCTTGCCTCAGCCTCCCCAGTAGCTGGGATTACAGGTTTGTGCCACCACACCCAGTTAATCTTCATATTTTTGTAGAGAAAGGGTTTTGCTATGTTGGCCAGGCTGGTCTCAAACTCCTGACCTCAAGTGATCTGCCCACATAGGCCTCCCAAAGTGCTGGGATTACAGGTGTGAGCCACCATGCCCAGTCTATAGGTTATACCTCCTTAATGTTACAAATTGATGAAGATTAAGTAAATAAACCTCAGCAATGACTAATACATATTTTTAAACATCTACTTTTGCTTCTCATAATCACTGAGCATCCATTTGAGCTTTATTCTTCTTTTCTTCCTTTTTTTGATAATGCTGGCAGACTTGATGAACCAATAGCATCTGACCTTCACAAACTAGGCAGAGTTTCAAAATAAGGTGACTCGTTACATTTGTTTGGATTACTTTTTGAATCCCCATATTTTCTCACGTTGGCACAATTTTGCTTCAAGTGCATCATGGAATAGATGAGACAACAGGAAGCGATAGGCTTTCCCTATTTAGTGAGTCAGGCAGTAACCAAGAGATTAATGTGAATGAATTCAGGGCTTGTGAAGCCATCATTTCTCATCAAATGGAACTGTACCCTGCTGGACGGAAGTCTGAATATGTGTGATCTAATGCAGAGGTTCCAACTGATGTGACCCACAATGTTGTCACCACCACCTCCCTCCTTGTCCTCGCTAATGACCTAAGGTGTGTCCACCATGGAAAAATCTTTCTGTTACCAGAAACGGATCCCCATCCAGACTCTAAGAGAGGGTTCTTGGACCTTGTGCAAGAAAGAATTCAGGGCAAGTCCATAGAGCAAAGTGAAAGCAAATTTATTAAGAAAGTAGAGGAATAAAGAATGGGGGCTGGGCGTGGTGGCTCACGCCTGTAATCCCAGCACTTTGGGAGGACGAGGCAAGCGGATCACGAGGTCAGGAGATCGAGACCATCCTGGCTAACACAGTGAAACCCTGTCTCTACCAAAAATACAAAAAAGTTAGCCGGGCGTGGTGGCAGGCACCTGTAGTCCCAGCTACTCAGGAGGCTGAGGCGGGAGAATGGCGTGAACCCGGGAGGTGGAGGTTGCAGTGAGCTGAGATCATGCCACTGCACTCTAGCCTCTAGCCTGGGTGACAGAGCGAGACTCCGTTTCAAAAAAAAAAAAAAAAAGAAAAAAGAATGGCTATTCCATAGGTAGAGCAGCCTTGAGAACTGCTGGTTGGCCATTTTTATGGTATTTTCTTGATTATGTGCTAAACAAGAGGTGGATTATTCATGAGTTTTCCAGGAAAGGGGTGAGCTATTCCCAGAACTGAGGGTTCCCCCCATTTTAGACCATATAGGATGATTCCCTACATTGCCATGGCATTTGTAAACTGTCATGGTGCTGGTGGAAGTGTCTTTTAGCATGCTAATATATTATAATTAACATCTAATGAGCACTGAGCACGACCAACAGTGACTTTCATCTCCATTTTCATTTTGGTGAGATTTAGCCAGCTTCTTTACAGCAAACCGCTTTATCAGCAAGGTCTTTGGGACCTGTATTTTTGGCTGACCTCCTATTTTATCCTGTGACTAAAAATGCCCAGCCTCCTTGGAAGGCAACCCCATAGGTCTTAGCCTCATTTTACCTAGCCCCTATGCAAGATAGAGTTGCTCTGGTTCCAAAGCCTCTGAAATTTCATGTCTAACTGATGATCCCAAGATATTCAACCGTGTGTTCTGTGTCCTGGATGCTCCCCCTTCACCTCTGGCTGCCAATGCTGAGAGGCAGAAATAGGAGAGAATAGGCTCTGGGGGTCTGCTGGGCATTCATTCACGGAAACTGGAAGGATGGCTGGTCCTCTAAGGACACCAATTCTGGTCCACAGGCCAGACCTGCTAGCCCTTACCTCCTGTGATGGTTACTTTCAGGTGTTAACTGACTGGATAGCTGGTTAAGCACCATTTCCGGGTGTGTCTGTGAAAGTATGTTTGTGTGCGAATCCGGGGACTGACGGGGGAAGATCGGCTCTCATTGTGGGTGGGCATCATCCAATCAGCAGGGTGCTTAGATAGGACAAAAAGGCAGAGGAAAGGTGAGTTTGTTTTTCCAAAAAGGATATTCTGGAACTGGGATGTCTCTTTTCTCCTGTCCTTGGACATCAGAACTCCAGGGTCTTAGGCCTTTGAACTTGGGAACTTGCGCCAGCAGACCCCTGGGCTCTCAGGCCTTCAGCCTCAGACTGAGAGTCACATCATGAACTTTCCTGGTTGTGAGGCCTTCAGCCTTGGACAGCTATGCTGCTGGCTCCCCTGGTTCTCCAGCTTGCAGAAAGCCTATCATGGGACTTCTCAGGCTCCGTAATTGCATAAGCCAATCAATTCCCTTAATAAATCCTCTCTCTCGTATACCTATCTATACCTCTCTACATATTAATATATCCTATTTGTTCTGTCTCTGGAGAACTCTTAACTAATATACTTCCATTATGTGGGAATTTCCCAGATGCTGAATTGAGGAAAATGACATTTTTTTTAACGTTACTGTTGGTTACCTCCCTATATAGTCAGTTCTTTTGCATCTGTTTGTTTGGATCAGCAGAAGGCAACAGTGAGACCCCACCCAATATCTTCTCTTCTCTCTAGAAAGTACTCTGAACATATAATGCTGTGAAAATGGCAGGTCTTATCATGTTTTCAAGATGATAAGATATGTATTGCATATTAAATATTCATACCTGGATATTAAATACTCAGGTTTTTAAAAAATCTTATAACCATTCTAACTGACCATGATCCCAGTTGGAACCCCTGCCCGCGTCATTGCTTTTGTCTCTGCCACCTGGCTGCCCCTCTAGACAGCTTCCTTTCCTTCCTGGGCTGCTCCCAGGCAACTCAAAAAACTCAACTTCCTCCCCCAAAACTCAAATTCTTACTTTTTACGTAGAGCAAATGAAGTCTGTCTCAGCTTTCTTGTGAAGGAAAAGCTGCTTCAGTCAGTTGTGTTTTTAAATAACACCCCTTCCCACTTTGTGTAACAGAATGTTTTAGAAGCTTATGCTTAAAAATTTTTTTTCAGCCACAAATTGAGGCAGACTCCTTTGATCAAGGTATTTTGTATTGGCTGAAAGTGTGCTTCTGTGGAGGGCTGGTGCAGGGAGCTGTAATTGAGAGAGCGGGAGGAGTAGCCAGGAAGGAAACTGTTGATGAGCATGACTGTATGGGGGGGTCAGCCCAGCTGGAAAAAGGCCAGGGCTTATGGAGAAAGGGCATGTGAGGCAGAGAGACGAGGGGGGAGTTTATTGGCTTCTACTGAGTTACTGAATGTTCTTTCTTCTTAGATCTATAAGAAAAATTAAGTAATAAATCCTAAAAAGGCAAATGACAAAATTTACATTCTTTATTTTTCAAAAAGAACTTAGAAAACAAGGACAAGAAGGATATTTTTAAAATGTAATATAGACCATATTAAACCAATATTATGGTTGACAGTATTTAAGAGAAAAAGACAAATAACTAAAATTGATATTAAAACATTTATTGAGCATTTACTGTGTGTGAGGCATTGGATTTGTTGCCTAACATGAATTAGTTCATTTAAACCTCATAAAAGTCATACAAGGTATATATTCTAATACCCCTATTTAAATAATTAGGAAACTGAGGCAAAAGGAGTTTAAATAAGTTGCCTAATTATTAAGTCTCCTCACTTCCTAAGTAGTCTATAGCCTAGAAAAGATAAAAATAGACTGTGGATCTCAACAGTTCACTCAGAGAGCATAGTCTTCATCGTGGGGCAGATGTGGGGCACTGCTGTGCTTAGCCATTTTCTCCTCCCCAGTCCTTGGTCAGCATCTCTAATTGACAATGACACTCCATCTTTCTTTTTTTAACCTCTGAATTTTTATTGGCGTCCTGCTCCCTAAAGGGTCCCCTGCTTCTGCTGGCTTAATGTCTCAGAACTTTGGTGTGGTTGGTCTCAGACACAACTTTGCCATCCACTATCCAGCGGCTGTTGGTCTTTTGGATGGTTTGCATGGAGATGCTGCTGTCCAGGGCATTAAGAAGATTGAAGTTCTTGCCATCTTCCAGCAGGTTGTTGTAGGTGGCTATCTCAGCCTCCAGCTTGACCTTAATGTTCAGCAGGGCCTCATACTCCTGGGCCTGGTGCTGTCCCTCTGCCCGGGTCTGTGCCAGCTCTGACTCCAGGTGCAGCAGGATCCCATTGAGCTGTTCCATCTGCAGGGCATAGCGGGCCTCCACCTCCCTCAGGCTGTTCTCCAAGCTGGCCTTCAGATTTCTCATGGAGTCCAGGTCGATCTCCAAAGACTGGACTGTACGTCTCAGCTTTGTGAGTGTCATCTCTGCAGCTCCAACCTCGGTGGACTGCGTGGTGACCACTGTGCTGCTCTCCTCAATCTGCTGAGACCAGTACTTGTCCAGCTCCTCTCTGTTCTTCCGAGACAGCTCGTTATATTGGGCCTGGATGTCTGCCATGATC
Organism: Pan paniscus; assembly: GCF_029289425.2. Classification (NCBI taxonomy): domain Eukaryota; kingdom Metazoa; phylum Chordata; class Mammalia; order Primates; family Hominidae; genus Pan; species Pan paniscus. The sequence goes on from NC_073254.2 coordinate 132,378,894, forward strand.
TTGGAATGGTCCTGAGATTTGGGGGCATCTACCTCCACAGTCAACCCAGAGCTGGCAATCTGGACTTGTAGGCCTTTTACTTCCTCTTAGTGGTTCTTCTTCATGAAGAGCAGCTCCTCCTTTAGAGCCTCGATCTCTGTCTCCAGCTGCAGCCAAGTGACATTGGTGTCATCAGTGACTTTGCGGAGCCCATGGATATCGCTCTCCACAGACTGGCACATGGTCAGCTCTGTCTCATACTTGACTCTGAAGTCATCAGCAGCAAGACAGGCATTGTCTGTCTGCAGAACGATGCGGGCATTGTCCACAGTATTTGCGAGGTTCTGAGCCCTTAGGTCCTGGATAGTCTTGAAGTAATGGCTCCAGTGTCTGATCTGGGGTCCCTTCTTCTCCAGGTGCTTCCGGATTTTGCTCTCCAGCTTCCAGTTCTCGGTCTCCAGGCTCCTCATTCTGTCCAGGTAGGAGGCCAGGCGGTTGTTTAGGCTTTGCATGATCTCCTTGTTCTGGATGCTTCCCATTCCTGCCAGACCCCCGGCCATCCCGGCAGCCAGGGCCCCAGACCCCAAGCCGCCCCGGAAGCTGGTGGAGCAGGACACGGAGTTCCCGGAACCAGAACCCCCGGCGCCTGCATAGACGCTGGCTGTGCTGCTGACTGGCCGGGCGTGTAGCTGGGCACCTGGACAGAGCCCAGGGAACGGTAGTAGGTGGAAAAGGTGGAGCGAGTGGTGAAGCTCATGCTGTCCGAGGAAGAGAACGAGGGGACAGGACTCAGGCTTTGCCGACGACCGACATTCCCTTTTTCTAAGTCCAGATACAGAGCTCCAAGAACCCACTAGCATGTAATCAAATGGAGCACACAGGGAGCAAGTTATTTGCGGCTGGATACTAAAGCATCAGGGTGAAGGAAAGGCTGCTTGCTGCTATCATTGCTATTTAACATTGCTCTCTAAATAGAGGCTAAATAAATTATAAGCAGCACTGCCGGATCCTGTTTGTATGGGCTCCAGACTGCTGACTGGGTCCCAACTCTGCATTCAGTGACGTCATGTTGCAGCTTCACATTGGTCGTGTTAGAGGTAATTATACTGGCAAACAGGCAAATGTTACAGTTAAAACCTTTTTTCTTTTTCTTGCTTCTCTTTTCTCTTAATTTTTGAGAATCAGTTGTTAGACATTTACTAGCATGACACTGATTTATAAGCTAGTAATAAAGCTAACTATTGAAAAGGGGAGATCAAATGATCATCACTTAGAGAACATATGAGTTCATACACTAAAAACCTTAGAGGGGAAACAGTTCTCTCAGAGGTAACAACATTTCTGTACAATATTGTTACAGACTGCTGATTCATTCCTTCTAGACAGACAACATTCCTTCAGCATTGGGTGAGTTTGCAGGTTGCAAATCTTGGTGCAGACAGCATCTGTGATTTCCATCATGTGGAGAAGGCTGATATCAAGGGAGAAAAAAAAGTCAGCATTTTGTGAGAGGCTGTGGTGGTGGGAGACTAACTGTGACATTTCACATCCCAGATTCTAAAAGGTATGGGGCCCAACAGCATCCTGGCTTCCTTTGTTCTTTGGTTCTGCCCTGAAACACTGTAGTGTCCCTTCCTCTAAACTCCACTTTTTGTTTAAGCCAGTCCAATAAGAGGTTTCTTTCATTCCAGTCAAAATCAGCTTAATTAACAAAGTCATCTATTTATTCTTACTGACTCTATAAAGGAAAAGCCTCTAACTTCCTCCCTTGCCCCGATACTCTCCTTGCAGAAACATTAATGCTTTGCACAAGGATCAATAGGACTCTTCTTGTAACAACCTCAATACAAACTAGGTATTTTCTTAAGTTTTCTGGAATGATGTATTTAAATGTTATATAAATTGACATTGACTTGTGGTGATAAATGTAATTAATGAAGTTGGGGGACAACACTCTGATGTTAAACTAAGGGATCTGATTTTAAAAATACTGATCTCTAAAAAGACAGATATCTCATTAAAAACAGGCAAAAGATTTGAATAGACGTTTCTCAAAAGAAGACATACAAGGCCAGGAATGGTGGTTTATGCCTGTAATTCCAGCACTTCGGGAAGCTGAGGCAGAAGGACTGCTTAAGCCCAGGAGTTCAAGAACAGCCTGGGCAACATAGAGAGACTGTGTCTCTACCAAAAATTAAACAAAAAAATTAGCTGGGCATGGTGGTGAACACCTGTAGTCCCAGATACTCGGGAGGCTGAGGCAGGAAGATTGCTTGAGCCTTGGAAGTCGAGGCTGCAGTGGGCCATGATGGTACTACTGTAATCCAGCCTGAGCAACAGAGCGAGACCCTGTCTCAAAATAAAATAAATAAATAAATAAATAAATAATAAAAAAAGACATACAAACGGCCAAGAGGTATATGAAAAAATACTCAGCATCACTAATCATCAGGGAAATGCAAATTAAACTACAATGAGATATTGTCTCACCCCAGTTAGAATGCCTATGATTAAAAAGACAAAAAATAACATGCAAGCAATATGCAGAGAAACGAGAACCCTTATACTCTTATACACTGTTGGTACAAATGTAAATTAGTACAACCATTATGAAAAACAGTATGAAGATTTCTCAAAAATCTAAACATAGAACTACCATAAGATCCAGCAACGTCATTACTAAGTATCTATCCAAAGAAAGGGAAATCAGTATTTCAAAGGGATAGCTGCACTTGCATGACTACTGTAGACCTATTCAAAATAGTAAAAATATAAAATTAACCTAAACGTCCATCGATGAATGAATGGATAAAGAAAATATGAAAATGTGGTATACGTACACAATGAAATATTGTTAGACCATAGAAAGAATGAAATCGTGATTTGTAGCAACATGGATGCCAATGAAGGTTGTTATGTTAAGGAAAATAAGCCTGACATAGAAAGACAAAGACTGCACGTTCTTACTCATATGAGGGAGCTAAAAAACTTGATCTTATGGACACAGAGAATAGAGTAATAGATATGAGAGACTGGGAAGGGTAGGTGGAGGGGAGGGGGAAATGAAGAGAGGTTGGTTATGGTGTAAATATACATTTAGATAGAATAAGTTCTAATGTTTGATAGCAGACGAGGGTGACTATACTTGGCGGCAATATTAAATATATTTCAACATAATTAGAAGAGAGTACTTGAAATGATGCCAATACATGCAATTGATAAACGCTCAAGTGATGGATACCCCAAATACCCTGGCTTGATCATTACACATTTTAAGCATGTAACAGACATATGTGCCCCATAAATCTGTGAAATATTATGTATTAATAAAAGAAGAAATGACTGATCTCTGTAGTGATGATAAATAACTGACTACTAGTCATGTCTTCATCATCAGCACTGTGCTGAAAATTTTGAGATTCCTTCTTTCTAGACCTGATTTTCTTATTGGCAATCAAACCCTCCCCTTCTCGTGGAGCCTCCCCCCATTCCCCACTCAAGGTGTACATTGGTGACATTCAAAGAATTTCCACCTCAGTCTGCTTCTTGATACTGTATCTAAATATATCTGCAGGTGTGAACAAAGCCTTCTGGTTAAAGTTCATAGGCCCAGAAAACATGTTACCATCTCTTGGAATGATGAGAAAGAAGTACCAAAGAGACCGAACTTGTAACAATTTTGAGAATGGGAAGCTGGAAAACTGTATGTTTTATATGGATTTCTGAAATTTAGAAAAAGCATCTGGGCTCTTTTTAGCAAATAATAGAACCGCGTGCAGGGAGGTGAATCTGCCTCCATTTGTGGTCCACATTTGTGGTGTCCTTGCCCACAGCCATGTGCAGAGGGGTGAAGCTGTTCTTGCCCCTGGGTGCACACTTGAGCAGGTGGTAGACGGTCTGGTGCTTCAGGTGCTCCTGGCTAGGGGTGCACTCCACTTCCTCCAACAGATACAGAAGGTAGAGGATGATGTCCAGCGCCTTGGTGAACTGGGCCGCGTCTTCAGGCTCCTTGGGCAGCGGCAGCTCCTTGGGTCCTGGAAACGTTCCATTTGCCAGACCCCTTTCGTGAGAACCCCTATGAGGTCTGCAAAGCCAATTTGTATGCCCAAGCTGCTTTTGGCCGCCCGGTCCTGCAGCACGTAAGGAAAGAGTTCCGCGAAGGAGAGGAAGCTGCTGGCGGTCATGGGGCTCAGAGGCTGGCTGACCTGCTGCATGGCCAGGTCCCACTTCCGCAAGTGGATGCAGCGCTGGAAATTGCCGCAGGCCGCCTACACCGCGCCCCAGTAACGGATGTAACAGGAAGTGTCGGGGTGAGAGGCGCAGAGGATTCGCTAACAGATCAACAGAGTCTGTATGCGCATCTCATCTGGGTGGTTTATCAGAGCTTCCAAGTCTTCGGTGGTGGGGATCTCCCTGGAATAGCCATAGGCCAAGACCAGCTTCTGGGGTTCTGGTTTGGGCAGGTGACTCCATGGCTCGTCTCCAGTGTTTAAGGATCCCAAGCAGATCTCGCTTCTTTTCCACATACGTGGCTCCCAGAAATTCCAAGGCTTCCAAGGCAGCTTCCAAGGCAGCTTCCAAGGCAGCTTCCGGGCTGGTGGGACAGCAGCTTTCATAAGATTCCCCGTTCAGTGGTTCCTCCGCGGAGGAGCTGCAGCATGGAGTCCCTGAGGCTGCGTGCACCCCTGGCTGGTGGAGGGCCTTCTTGAGGTAGCCCTGGCTGAGCCTCTCTCCCGGCGTCCTGCTCCTGGCTGGGCTGCTCCTGGATGAGGTACTCCACTATGCTAGTGTGGCCCGTCACGCTGGCAGCAGCAGCGGAGTCCTGCGAAGGCAATCCCATGCGGGTCTGCCACCACAGCAGCAGCTGCAGGCTCTCCAGGCTGCCAGACTGGGCTCAGTAGTGTAGGCCCGTGTTGCCACTGGCGCTGCGCCGGTTCACCTGGGCGCCCTGCTCCAGCAGGTAGCGGGCGATCTCTCGGTGGCCCTTGTAGCACAAGATCATGAGACACATGTGGCCGTGCCCGTTGGCCACCTCCGGGTAGGTCTGGTTCTCTCCAGTGGCCATGGAAGCAGGCGGCGCTCAGGGGCGTGGAGTTGGTGCGCCTGGTGCGGTTCGCCGAGGCCCTGTGAGGCAGCAGGCTCCGCATCACGTCCAGGTGGCCGGCGGCAGAGGCGGCCCACAGCGGCGGCGAGCCCTCGATGGTCTCGCCACCGAAGGGTCCCTAGCCGTCAGCCTCCACCCTCGCGCCGCACCGGTTCACCGGGTATCCTACTGCGTCCAAGTGGCCGGAGCGTGCTGGGGGTGCACTCCACTTTCTCCAACAAATAGAGCAGGTGGATGAGCAGCGGCGTCCCCCGAGCTGGCCACCTCGCCTGTCAGCTTGTCCAGCTCCTCCGGGCTCCGGCAGGTGAACACCTTCTAGAGCAGCTGCAGCTACCGTTGCGGGCGGCGTCGTACACCACGATGCGGAGGTACATAGTCTGGGCGCCGCGGAGGTACATAGTCTGGGCGCCGCGGAGGTACATAGTCTGGGCGCCGCGGAGGTACATAGTCTGGGCGCCGCGGAGGTACATAGTCTGGGCGCCGCGGAGGTACATAGTCTGGGCGCCGCGGAGGTACATAGTCTGGGCGCCGCGGAGGTACATAGTCTGGGCGCCGCGGAGGTACATAGTCTGGGCGCCGCGGAGGTACATAGTCTGGGCGCCGCGGTGGTACATAGTCTGGGCGCCGCGGTGGTACATAGTCTGGGCGCCGCGGTGGTACATAGTCTGGGCGCCGCGGAGGTACATAGTCTGGGCGCCGCGGTGGTACATAGTCTGGGCGCCGCGGTGTACATAGTCTGGGCGCCGCGGAGGTACATAGTCTGGGCGCCGCGGTGGTACATAGTCTGGGCGCCGCGGTGGTACATAGTCTGGGCGCCGCGGTGGTACATAGTCTGGGCGCCGCGGAGGTACATAGTCTGGGCGCCGCGGAGGTACATAGTCTGGGCGCCGCGGTGGTACATAGTCTGGGCGCCGCGGTGGTACATAGTCTGGGCGCCGCGGTGGTACATAGTCTGGGCGCCGCGGAGGTACATAGTCTGGGCGCCGCGGTGGTACATAGTCTGGGCGCCGCGGTGGTACATAGTCTGGGCGCCGCGGAGGTACATAGTCTGGGCGCCGCGGCACACGGAGACAGCGGATTAGAGCCCGGATGGGCTGGCGGGCGGCAGCCTTCACCGTCTCCCCCCGCCGCCACCTGAGGGGTTCCCGTATCATTTCGTCTATACATATTTACTGTATATATCTCTTAGAGAACCAAATCCTTTAAAAATAATCAAAATATCATTATCACATCTAAAAATATAGTTTTTTAATAATATCAAGCGTCCATTGTTCACATTTCCTAAATTGTCTTACACATTGTTTATCCAGTGTGTACGTTTGAACTGAAATCCGAGTAAGATACAAACATTGCTGTTGGCTGATGTAGTTATACATTTTCCCCTTCACTTCTTTCCCTTGAGAGTCTTTGGCTGAAGAAGCTGGGTTGAAGAGATCTCAGTGTCAGGATTTTGCTGAGTCTGTCAGTTATAAAGATTACTGATAAAAAGACTTAAATGTCCGGTGGATTTCAGTGGGTTCCTTCTTATCGAGCTTTGCTTTTGAGGATGTGAGGTGAGGAAGAAACCCCCTTTACAGGGACCTTCTCTCTTTGGCCAGAACTGGCCTCCATTGTGGAAGGAGGGGAAAAAGTGATTTCAAATGCTTTTGAGTATTAATCGCAATGTCCAGTTACAAAATCTGTAACTTATCTGGGAATTACCTTTAAGTGCATCATACTTATATAAGTAAAGTATATAAAAGAAACATAAAAAATTGGAGGTAAATCATGTTCATGGATGGGATAATTTAATATTTTAAATATTTAAGGCAGTTGAATTAAAATCCCAGTAAACTTTTTTTTTTTTTGCGTTTGCATCTTCACTAGCTGATTTCCAGATGAACATAGATGAATGAATGTGTATAAATAGCTAAGCTAATTTAGAAAATGAGGAGTAGTAAGGGGGCAAAAAATTATCTGAGTTTAATTTATTATTCAAAGAAATAGAAATGAAAAAAATACACATAAATACACTTAGAATTTGATCTTTGGAAAATGAATGAGTTACTTAATAAATAGTGTTGGGAGACTTGGACAGAATATAAAGTATGGAATAGGAGGAAAAATTAAGTTAGATAAGCAGGTAGATTTAAAAAATTAAATTTGAAAGCTAAAACTGTAAAGCTAATAGAAGAAAAGTCAGAAATTTTTCTTTGTGATTGGGCATGTAGAAAGATTCTAAAATAAATCCATCAGAGTGACCTTGGACCATAAATAAATAATAAATCCTTCAAGTATAAACTATAAAGAGAAAAATTAATATATTTCATTACATCAAAATGAACTGTTACCTGGCTACCCTAACTTCTAGAGTCTGGAAAGGTGGCATTTTAGCTTTCTAGTCAGTACTTAATAAAGGACAATCAAAAACACCACAAACAAAATTTAGGAATGGGGTTTCATTTGGAGAAAATGAAAACAAAACTTAGGATAAGTGACAGTTTGAGAGAAGATCTATAATATATGTATCACCAAGAAGTAATTAATATTTAGAATAATAAAATAAATTTTTGTAAATAAGAAAAAAACAACATAAAAAGTCAAGGATTATGATTAAGACATACCCTAATGGCTGACAAATGACATGCAAAAATGAGTTGTTTAACTTCATTTTAATCAACAAAATATAACTTAAAACTCTGAGATACTGCTTACCGAAGTGCAAAAAATTAGAACATTGCATATCAAATGCTGGTGGGACTATGGAGAGATGGGAAACCTCGTGTACTGCTGGGAGATATGGACTGGTATGGTCACCTTAGAAAGCTATAAAGCAGTACTTAGTGGAATTGATTCATTACTCTGTAGACCCTAAACACTATAGAAATTCTCACAAGCGTGCACCAGAGATATTTAAGAGGATGTTTATCTCAGCATTATTTGTGCTAGCAAATAACCAGGGGATAATTAGGCTAAATTTAGATTATACAGCAGTCACAAGAAATGAACAAAGTAGATATTTAGCCACATGAACAGATCTCGAAAACATAATTTTTGTAGTCTAGCACTATTTATGTAAATTACATGTACACAAATATTAATGTTCATATTTTAAAGACATTCACAGATATATAAATATATATATTGGAGGTTGAAGGTACAAATAAAAATATTGGAGGTTGAAGGTACAAATATGAAATACTTTAGGTTGGGAGCCTGTGGAGGGGAAGAGAAATTGGATTGTATAAGATGGAGATAAAAATAAGATAAGAAACAAAGATAATGTGTCATGAATTGATGGCATGATTAATCCCATTAATCCCATTCTACCCATCTGACATGCCTACAATAAACAAGCTTATAAATCCACCAGCTTCTCTTGAGAAATAGGAAGATTTGACCACGTAAGATCTGGTATGGTGGAAGCCAGGAGGTGAGACAGATGTGGAGCAAGGCTTTGCAGCTCCCCTCCCCGTTGTCTATCACCAGTCAATGGAAGACAAGTTTATTGGTCTCTGGTTTCTGTAAGCATTTGTACTAAGGCCTCTGCTCTACAGAGGTGTGAAAACTTTGTTCCAGAGGGGGTTTCAGGAGTAGGTGACCTCATGGGCATGGACCAGTTTCATAAGCCTAATGGAGTGAATTCATTTATCCTAAAAGCTGTTGCTATGCTGTTAAGTTGCCTGGGCTGAGAACCCCAAAGACAGAGCCATTCAGAAATTTTATAGGCACTGAAGTCAATATTCACCCTAGGCAGGACTCCCCCTGAAGATCCAAATAGATTAAGGGAAATAATTCTAAATGAAGTCCATAAGGAAACTTTTATAAGAGTGTAATATCTTCTTCCATCATGAATAATTCAGTTAAGAGACCTATGAAGAGCACACCTCTTTTCCCCTTTGACCGTTCTGCTATTGGAAATGGTCGAACTTTCAGTCCCTGATTAAAGTTTTCAATTTACCCCACTGAAAATGTGCCAATTAATTCTGATGCCTGTAGACCCTTGTCAGAAAGTAGCAGCTTTTCCAGTCATGACCTTCTTTGGTTAAAATGCTAAGAATGTTCTATTTTAGAATAGCTAATAACTTGAGGCCACCTTCCAAAATAGACTCTTTGGGATGAAGTAAGAGAAATAATCTCAAAACAGCTTAAAAAAGATATTTTCTTTTTGAAAGAAAAGGGTTTGTCTGTAAGCCATAGGTGAAATAAGGTTAGTTACTACATTCATCACTGATGTATAACAGGTGGAAAAAGATTAAGAGAGCTTCAATAAAAGTGCTTACTTAGGGCAAAGGAAAGTCAAAGCAAACACAGGACCCCTCCATACATTGGTCATCTGTAGAGAATGTGTATTACTTTTCATAGGGCAGTATTAGCAAGAACAGTGAATCTAATGGACTTCACCTTATTGAATATCTTCTTTGTTAACAGAGACTAACAGCCAAGGCCCATTTTGCCGGAGTGTGTTAATAATTTTTTTTAATGCTGTACTTGATAATGTAAAAAAAAATCAACAAAAAATAAGTCTGCATTTGGCTATGTGTAGCTGTGGTCATACTATGGACTTGTGCCATGTTAGGGGAACCATTTTCTGAATTTCAACCCACTTTGCTGCCACCCAGGAGAGCAGTGACGTCAATATGCACTGGAGGTTAACATGCTTTGCAATAAACACTCACCATCATGACCCAATCCTGGTGAGCACCAGTTAGTCCACACTGATAGCTGAAGGACTGAATTTGAAAGTCTGCTCTTACGTTACTAAAAACACATGGCTTCTAATATGAGGCAGTTTATTGCCAGTGGTGGTGTAGAATGATATAAAATGCAGACAAGCACCCAGATTTCAGGACTATGTATCATCATTCCCCGAAATGAACCAGTTCACCCTTGAGGGGAGCTAATGCTTAACCTGGGCAGGAAGAGCAAGATAGATCTGGAACATCTTAGCTGAATGGGAGTGATGATGATACTTTCAGAAATTTCTGGGGTAGTGTTAAGAGGTGAAAAGAGGTCAGCCTTATAAAAATGAATAAGTGGCGACAAATGAAAGTCAACTATTACCACAATGTGAAACAGGTTGAGTTTAAACAGGAGCCTTGGTTTTATATATATATATCTCACACAAAATACAACAACAACAAAAAAAAAACAGGTGTCTTGGCATGTGCTAAGAGGCTATGGAAAGACAATTGTATTAAACACAAGCATGCATTTTCAGCTGAAGAAAATATAATATATGGAATGAGGATATTGTGAGGATTATACTAAAATTGCTATTGGGAAAACGTTTTTGTTCATTTACTTAATAATGAATATCAGTAATCTCAGATGTCCAGCTTTGGATTTGCCCCTTCCCACTCTCCTTATGAAAGTTTGCATGGGGTAACAGGTAACTCTGATCTGATGTTAAAGCCTCCACTGTTGGGTTGGCCATAACCTGACAGTTAACAGCTTCCCCTACTGATTCTTCATTGACAAGGAAGCCTGCTTTGAGTTAACAAGCTCATGGGAACAACTACCCTCCTCTGATATAGCAGCAAAGAGACAAGCGCTACTATAAAAAGGGCCAAGCTTCTTTGGTCAAACAGGGTTTTGCATAGCATGTCATAGCTATTCTGTCTGGTTACTATCCTGAGGTGCATCTCTTCCCCTCCATCTTTTCTCCAAGAAGCTTGGTTGTAGTGGGGAGTGTGTGTGTGCATGTGTGTGTATGTGTGTGTGTGTGTGTGTGTGTGTGCAGAAAGCACAGACCATAGTGCATATGGTGCCAGCCACATTCATCCTAAGGTTGAGAATTCCAGATGAAGAAATTATTCTGCCACTGGACTAATGGTAGATAGTTGTTGCTACTTCCATTTTTGTCCACTAGACCCACTAAATATGACTTTTCTGGCTATTATTTTTCTTGAAATCTAATGTTGAGGACTTAATATATTGGAGCATTTGAATAGATTGACTTTAATATTACTATTTAGGAGTCATCTTCAATAATTTGGAAAGAAATAGTGCACCCTCTAGTGAACATTTTAAGGACTAGCATAGACCACTGTGCAAAACAGGTTGCATTTGGGTCAGTTAATGGGGAGTAACGTTACACATCCTTGGCACCCTTTAGTCTGTAGCTTACTGGTTGCCATCTTTGTGGTAACATGAGGAGTATGAAGGACTAACCACAGGACCAGAAGACAACAATGGTTGGAAGAGGGGAGTGTGTATGTAGAATGTAGTAGAGTCCTTGCTGCTTCACTCTACTGCCCTTTGCAGAGTGTAGGAAGAATAGGGCAAAGTTTTGCAGGGAATTTGGAGAGACACTCTCTCACAGAAAAGAAAATTGGAGCATCTGAGTATCATGACATGGAAATATAAAAACGTAAAAAAAACCTGTGATCGTGAAATTAGAAAAATTATTTTAATTCTTATTAGACTAAAGTCACTTGGCATACAGAGAATTGGCTAAGTTGTGAAAAGCAGGAAGAAATTTTGCTCTTGAAATCCTACGATTTTGTCTTCACCGACCCCAGTCAATTAACTTTGGGAAGACTGTGGAATGGCAATATTTCCATGGAATGAGATAGAAAGTGTGATGGATAAAAGTGGCAGTATGGTTACCTAATATCCTAAAAGCCATTACTAGCAGAGATTATTCTTTTCTATTTTTTAATTTTTTGAAGTAATGTTTCTTTTGACAATGTCCAAGTATCAATTTTTTAAAAATTCAGACAGATGTAATATATATGAACTAGGTTAAAAGTGTGCCTCAAAGGTAATAAAAATAGATCAATTGTTAGAAATAATAAACCCCATATATATAATTTGAATTGTTTGATTTGCAATGTATGTTTATTTATATTTTGAAACTAGTAAGGGCCTTTTTACTTTGTTCTTGTGTGACATTTCTGATGGGCTTGCCAGCAATTTGTTATTTTTGAAATCATGGTTACTTGCTCCAAACCTCCAAACAAGAATCTTTGTGAATTTGATTTATTAGAAAAGTTTTTGACTATATATACTTTGCAATTTATTTGGTTTTCTCTCAAAGCAAAATGTAAGATTAAACAGAACTCTATGCTATAAGGTTAAACATATAATTATATAGTATTTTTAAACAATCAAGTACTTTATATAAATTAGATGTAATAACTTTTAAAGAAATGTTAGCCTGAAAGTGATTTTCTGTGACTTTGCCAGGAATTCACTGGGAAAGGGCACTAAAGAGGAAGTGTGCTCAGAAATTGAGATAGCCAGAGATTCTTTTTAATCAAAGGTACGTAGAAGCTCACCAGTTGCCCCAGAGACAGAAGTGAAAATCTTGCTAGACCACAGTAAAAGTTGGCTCAAATCTTCTCTAGGGTGAGAGGGAGAAACACACACAGGGGGATACCTAGTAGTGTTGGTAAAGTTCCAAATGGAATTAAATAAACTGGCCCTTTGAAATCAGAATCACAAATTAAATTATGCATTTTGGTTTTGTTTGGACATTTCCATACTGACTGATTGCTTTTCTTTTAAAGGACTCTTTTTTGGTGGAGGGGGTGAATTTAAACTGAGAAATTGTATATACTTGCTGGCAAGCTGCAGCTTCACTAACCATGTAATGCTAAATTTTGTGGGATGGAGGCATGGAGGTATACAGCCCAGTGACTCCCAGACTTAGTGAGCTTAAATGTTATGTGGAAAGACTGTCACAGATGTGTAGGCATCAAGCCCAGGGGTTCGGATTCAGTAGTTCTGAGAGGGGGATGAGAAGGCATCATTTTAAACAAGAACCCCAACCCCAGGTGACTTGGAAGCAACTGGTCTAGGGATTATCACTGAGAGAAACACCAGCTGACCTGAGGTCAATAATGTGGAGGTGTGCAACCATTTATAAATGAATTTATTGAGAAAAGTTCAGTGATAGTTATTTCTGAGAAGTCTGCATGTGTTTTGGAAAAATTGGGAGGTGGGCCAACGATGACTGAAATATAATTGCACTGGTATACAAATCTGAATGCATTACAAAATGCAGGCTCTTCAGGGCATGTGCTGGAGCCAGGGCAGAACTCCTCAGCCCCACTCTGCATTCTTGCAGCAGGGCTTCCATTCCTGCTCCTTCCTCTGCTGGGGATGCTCTTCTTCTTGCCCTCCTGACTTTCTCTAATCAGTCAGACTCTGCTATCTTGTCACCTCTCAGGAGCCTTCTATGAAACCATCAATAAAACTCCTTTCCCAGCCACTACCCTTCCCTTTTCCTACTTCATCTTTCTTTATAGCACTTGCAATTTGCTGAAATAATATTGTTGATCTGTTTACTTTTTTAGTGTTTCTTCTTTGAGACTAAACTCCAGGAGGTCAGGGATTTTGTTTGTTTCATGCGTAGCTGTATATCCAGCACCTAGAATTAAGTAGTGAAAGAAATCCAATTCCTTTTCCAATAAAAATTTAACTGGTTTTGTGGCCTATTTTCCAGGGGTTTGTGCTCTAATATGGAAGAATACACTGACTCCCTGAACAAGTCCATTCTTGAACCATGGGGAGTTCAGTGTTATGCCCATTTTCCCCAATGATTGAGAAACTTACTTTGATATTCCCTTTTACTCTTGATGGCTATCACTTTTTGAAAACTTGAGATTGGTAATAGACAATGTATTTCTCACTGTCTTTAATACAATAGGTTAAAGATTAATGAATAAATATGGCATATCTTGAAATGAGATGTGTGTATTTAGCATTCATCTGAGTGTCACTACACAATGGTAGACGATGGATGGGATTAAGAGAGAATATTTGTCAGTGCTCATTCAGGAAAACAGCTCATGCCAACTAGTTCAATAGAAGGCATCCAATATGGGAAACTACAGCAGTGATGCAAGATCCAAAATGGCAGGAAGGGAAAAAAGAGGCATTCCCATTATTATCCACAGCAGGAATTTCCTACCAGCTTTAGAATGGAGGAAAGGGGGAAAAGGGAGGTAGTATGGCCAGAGTCTAGAGGGGCTGGGAGCACAGAAGGAGAGGCTGTCCAGAGGAATCTGGAAGTCCTGGAGAATGTCCAGCCACTTCTGAGGATGCCTCCAAAACAGAGAGGTAGGTGAAGAAATGCCCTGGCCTCTTCTTTTTTCACCCTCAAATATTCTGCCAGTGTTCCCACTGCCTGAACCCAACTACAAGGCAGTAGGAAATGGAATTTGCAGGGATCAGCCCAGGCCACTACAGAAGAGATTAGAGAAAGGGCTGGAATGGGTCCGAGAGCACACAAGGACAGAAGGAATTTGGAGAAGTGTAAATGATATAATCATCTCGGTTCAGGTTTGTGCTGCATATGAATTATTCTAACTGCGTGGTGTGAAGCTCACCATGTGATATAAAATTTCCTAAGATCCTGCCACAAAGCTGTCTTATTTGCATGAGTCCAAAAACTGCAGGCTAGAAAGGTGACTGAAAGTTACAAAATGGTTACATAAATGATCAGCAATCCACATGGGCTTGTTTTGGATTTAATACCATTATTTTTTATTTTATTATTTTAGTGCTACTGTTATACTGCATCAAACCTTGTTTTCCTGTGGGGTCTTTGGCTGCCTTAATGACAACTCAAGTCATTTCTGTAATCTTTCAAACACTTTTAGTTATTAAGAGAGGTGAATTTCAAATATTAGACCTAACCTTGTGCATCCTCTGTTCCTCTTCCCATGAATACAGGTGGACTTAAAGCTCTACCAGCTGGGAACTGTGGACATTGGTATAGTTATTCTCTCACTCACCTTCTTTCCTGCACTTGCCCTCCTGGTGTTGAGAGGAGAAGGAAAATGAGGGAGGGAGGTTTCACACATACCTGCAGGTTTTTTCCTCCTATTGTTCATCAATGAGTCCAGATGGGACTGTCGGTTTCCTCAGAGCAGCAGGCTGTCCTGGGTGGTGGGTTGTATGTTTGGCTCCTTGGAGAGGCAGTCCCTTCAGAGGCCCTGGTAAAGGACCAGCAATTGAACTTGTGTTTTTCTCACCTGTAGCCCCTACAACAAGTTATCCAGATTATCTTGTTGCTGCTAGGGTTGCCTCACCCAGAAGTGGCTCTCTTGAAGGGGCCAGTACAATGAGTGGCTGAATCCCTACCACCTGCTACAGGGTTTGCTCGAACATCTGTAGGAAATCCACAGATGTTTACACATCAAATGGTAACGCAGTCCAACTAGGTTCTCTCTCTGCACCAAGGCCACTCTTCTGCCCATTTCTTTATGCTTCCACCATCAGACTTGGGGAAACAGGCACTGTGTGAGAACAGAGGTTCAGCATTTTTACACGAAAGATAATTGAAAATCTTGAGCCCAGTGGCTTAGGTATCTCCAGTATCACACGGCTGGCGCAGGGGGATTGATAGAATGGCCCTATCCCAAAAGATAGAAGAGGAGGAATGGATGGTTTGCTACTCCACAAATTATGCATCTCTATTCTCCCGACCTGTGGCAAACTTGCATCCCTTCTCTAGTCCTCTGGTAGTTCTATATTAATACAGATTCTGCTGAAATGGTCCTTCTGTGTCCAGAGTTGGTTCCTTCCGGTGGGCTCATGGTCTCACTGACTTCAAGAATGAAGCCGCAGACCTTCGTGGTGAGTGTTACAGCTCTTAAAGGTGGCACGGACTCAAAGAATGAGCAGCAGCAAGATTTGCTGTGAAGAGCAAAAGAACAAAGCTTCCACAGCATGGAAGGGGACCCGAGTGGGTTGCCTCTGCTGGCTGGGGGTGGCTAGCTTTTATTCCCTTATTTGTCCCCACCCATGTCCTGCTGATTGGTCCATTTTACAGAGCGCTGATTGGTCCATTTTACAAACCTCTAGCTAGCTACAGAGCACTGATTGGAGCATTTTTACAGAGTACTGGTTGGTACATTTTACAAACCTCTAGCTAGCTACAGAATGTTGATTGGTGTGTTTTACAAACCTCTTGTAAGAATTGTACCTCTTAAAAGAATTCTTTAACTTATTAACTTATTCATTTTAACTATCCAGCACTTAACAATTGCTAGGGATTTAGCTGGTCATTGAGGATAAAATGAACAATGTACGGTTGCTGCCTTGAGAAGCCTCCAGATGGATAAATGGATAAATAACAGGAACTAATTGTGGAGCATTTATTCAAGGCCAGATGGTTTGTCAACTTAGTTTAACTTCTCATAGTTCTGTTGCAAAGCGAGAATTATTATCACCAGTACACCAATGAGGAAATGGTTATAAAAGTGATATAACTCATAGAGTTTAGATAACTTAACCAGGACTGCTCGGGCATTGGGAATCATGACCAAGTGTTGGTCCTGGAACCATCAGTGCACCTTATTTCCTCAGGGGTCCTCACTTTCCTCAGAGTCAAATGTCTCTTTGCTTTCAGAAAATTCCAGAAACTGTAGTGATGATCAGGGTTTGTGACTTCGTTTTATTTATTTTGGGAGCAGGTTCAGGCATGTGTATAGACTGGAGGCGGTCAATGGTATGAAGACGTTGACAGAAAATGACCAATGGTGAAATTGTTCAGCTACTGTGGACAGGACTAGCTAACTCATAGCTAAAACTCCCAGATGTGAAAAATTTAAGGCCAGGGTTAAATTTCTCAAATTTGAAAATCTTATAAACTTAAGAAAATTTGATTTTGTGAACTCATATCAGAAAATGGCGTTCAATTCTTAGTTGTAAATTAACTCAATTTGAATTGAAGAATAAGTAAAGCAGAGTTAAAAAATAAAAGAACTTATCCTTCCAAAGCAATTAGCCTCTCAACCCTGCAGATATAAGGAAAACAGATAAAAGTACTTTAAACATTTGATTCACCTGAATTAGCAATTTAATTGAGGATAATGGCCCTTTTGTGGAGCCACAAAGGCAACTTTTTTTTTTTTTTTTTTTTTTTTTGAGGAGTCTCGCTCTGGAGTGCAGTGGCGAGATCTCGGCTCACTGCAAGCTCCGCCTCCCGGGTTCACGCCCTTCTCCTGCCTCAGCCTCCCGAGTAGCTGGGACTACAGGCGCCCGCAGCCACGCCCGGCTAATTTTTTTGTATTTTTAGTAGAGATGGGGTTTCACCGTGTTAGCCAGGATGGTCTCGATCTCCTGACCTCGTGATCCGCCCGCCTCGGCCTCCCAAAGTGCTGGGATTACAGGCAGGAGCCACTGCGCCCGGCCACAAACGCAACTCTTTACTCAAATACACACATAAACACACACACTAGCTTCTTATTGATAGAGACGATGTTATCTAACACAGCAAGGTGTCATAATATTCTGCTAAGAATATAGACACTGTCCATGTAGCACAGTATTTTTAGTTGTTTAAATTGAGTCTAATACACATTCAGCGAAGAGTACAAATTACGTGTTTTTTGTTTTTTTTTTCCAAAATGAGCACACTCATGTAAACAGCCAGATCAAAAAACAATCAAGAGCTTGAAGTAAATGAAATCAGTATTTGCTCTTTTGTGTCTGGCTTCCTTCACTTGGGATTATGTTTATGAGGTTTATGTTTATTGTTGTATATACTCTTTCTGAATAGTATCAATGGGGAGTAGAACTACATAGTATTCTATTATCTGAATGTACCACAATTTATTTTTCATTCTTGATGGTCATTTGGGTATATTCCAGTTTTTGGCTACTATAAAAAGTGCTCCTATGAACATTCATTTTGTATCTTTTGGTGAACATATGTATACACATCTTTTGTGTCATAAGACAGGCATATGTTCAGCATTAGTAAATACTACCAGATAGTTTTTCCAGTATGTTTGCATCAATTTTCACTCCCACCATCAGTATATGAGAGTTTAGGTTGTTATACATTCTTGCCAACACTGGGTATTTCTTTCTTTGCGTTTTACTTTTAATTTGCATAGTCATGATGCCTAATCACGTTGTGTACCTTAAGTGCTTAAGTCATTTTCTCCATTTTCCAACAAGTTGTCTTTTTCTTATTAGTTTGCAGTTCTTGGTATATTTTGGATGCAAATTCTATATTGGGTAAATATATTGCAAATATATTACATTATGTGGGTCGCCTTTTTATTCTCAATAATGTCTTTTGATGAACAGAGTTTTGTTTTGGTGCAGTCCAATTTATAATCTTTTCTTTATTATAGCTCTGTTTGGAACTCTTTGTCTGCTATGAAAACATCCTCCAACATTTTCTTCAAAAACTTTTATTGCTTTAATGGTTACAATTATATTTGCAGTCTACTTAGACTGTGTTTTAATGGTTTGAGAATGATATACGTTTTGTTTTCCATATGGATATCCAATGAATTAAACCTGGTAGCACAATTAAAAAATATGTAATATTTTTAAATTTGAATAATGGTACTATTGTTACAAGGAATGGATTGTATCCCAAATTATTCTGTAAGTATTTAAGTAGTTAAATTTATGGAGTCTTTGTGGCACATACTATGAATATTTCTTATTAATATGCTTTCACATGATCAGATCCTATCAAATAAATGAAACCTTGGGTGATAAATAGCTTTGGAAATACTTTCTCAAATCCATTATATATATAATGAGTAGATTAGAGATAGTGAATCCAGAAACCTTCAATATTTAAGCATATTGACTCAAATAAATTAACATTCATTATTTGCTATAACACTTTATAGAAATGTGCAGAAAACATTTGAAGCAACTTGAAGAAAGTAGTTTATATATATCATATAAAAAAACCGAGACAATGAAAGTTGGGCAGAGATAGTACTTTTTCTGAGGGATTTAATTAGAAAAGGAAGAGAGGAGACAGTGACAAACAGTGCTAAATAGAAAACATTTGCATGAACTTGTGATTTTGAAAAATTCTTATTCAGTAACAAAAACAACTTTTTCTACTCTGCTGACACTCTATCTATTTCAATATGAAAAGAGTAAAAAGGCAACCTGCAGGATGGAAGAGCATCTGTTGCCAGTACTTGGCTGGAATGAGATCACCTGCAGGTAGCCCCCAGATCACGATTCTTTGCATGGGCTTTTACTAAAAGCAGAGTGGGCTCTCTAGAACAAAGCCATTATTAGCTCTAGAGTCAGGAAAAGCAAGACAGTCCCAGACTATCTCATGGCGGAGAGGCAAAGATGGCTTGGCAGATATCTGGAGTAAAACTGAAATGGTTAAAGGTGCCAACCCCCAGAAGAAGGCTTTGCTCAAATTGTAAGAATTCTCTACTACAGTTTTTAATCAACACCAGAGTTAATTCACTCCTTGGACTCAGAAGGCATTTTGTTCTTTAGAAGGCTTTCTTTCTTTCTCCACTGGCTTTATTGAGGTGTAGTTGAGAAATCAAAAAAAATATACTCAGAGTGTACAATGTGATGCTTTGATATACCTATACATTGTATAATGATTTCCACAAACTAATCAACACATTCATCACCATGCATACTCCTTTTTTGGGGGTGTATTTGTGGTTAGGACACTTAAGATCTACTCCTTCAGCAAATTTCAAGTAAATAACACAATATTAATCAGTCACCATGGCTAACCATTAGATTTGCAGAACTTATCTATTATACCTGAAAGTTCGTGCCTTTTGACCAACATTTCCCCACATCCCCCCTACAACAACATGGATGAACCTGGAGGACGTTCTGCTAAGTGAAATAAGCCAGACACAGAAAGACTAATACTGTACAATTTCATTTATATGTGGACCCTAAAAAGTCAAGCTCGTAGAGAGTAAAATGGTTGCTGGTGGGGCTTCTGAAGAGGGGGATTCTTCTCTGGTGTGGCAGATCTTGCCTGTTAGCAGAATGGGAATTTAGTGTGTAATTCTAGTTTACCATCACATAGGGCATATTGCAAGCTTTATTTTGTTTAATTTTACTTATGTATTTTATTTTATTTTTATACATTCTATGCCCAGGCTGGAGTGCAGTGGCACAATCACAGCTCACTGCAGCCTCCACACACTGGGCTCAAGTGATCCTCCTGCCTTAGCTTCTCAAGTAACTGGGACGGCAGGCGTGAGCCACTGTGTCCAGCCCTGTTTAATTTTCTAGCAGGAATTAAGCACCACATAGAGATGATTTTTTTGATTATTTAGGAACAAGGCAGAGTCTTTGGTGAATGAAAGGGAAGCACTCTGCAAGATATTAACAGGTCAGTATAGTGTACTTTCCTAAGAACGGAAATTACAAGTGTTTCATTAAGAAATATAAATTGTTGACATAATTTTAATCCACAGCATTATTTAAATTGTCTAGTTCAAGATTATTTTGAGAAAACAATTAACTGTGCAATTCTAATTAAATTCCCTTGATGTGTATATTGGAAAAATATATAAAGCACAGATTGTAAAATAAAGAACAGCATTGGAAAGTTTCAAAATATATATTTTTAAGAAAAGCTAAAATAAGAGTCAAAATGAATTTGTTTGGATTCAGATTTTGAGTATATTTTGGTTCAGAATTTTCTGCTTGAAGTAAATAGAGACAATTTAAAACTGATTAACATAATCGAGCCACCAAAATACTTTAAATTCTGTCACTAAACTGGAATTTAATCTGTGTTTCCTGAAGTAAGATAAAGCAATCCAACTTTTGATAATTAGACTGGTACTTCTTGGAGAGTAAATAAGCCAAGGATAAGTAATTCCCACCTCTGCTCTAAGAGTCTTAGCATGTGGAATACTGAGGGGAGAAGACCAGGCCCTGGTGGACAAGAGAGAGTGGGAGATGGGAACTCTACTGAGTCTTGGTCACCAGGAACAATGCTGCCTTTAATCTACTACCTGAGTTGGCTGTATAATTTCTGGTACCCAATGCAAAATGAAAATTTTGGTCCCCTTAATGAAACACAGGAAAAAAAGTGCTTTTAAGGTTCTAAAGTATAAAGCTTTGTTTCTGTATTCCATGGGCCCTCTCTCTCGTCTTCTCATGGTGGTTTTTGTTATTTAATGTCCTAAATGAAATAAATTATTAGCATAAATTTTTACCATTCATCTTTATAATGTACAATGCCCGTTTTAAATGCAAATACAAAAGTATTTAACTTGGATGCAGAATCACTGAACTCACATAATTTGAATTTTATACGTGCATATGTATTTTGTTCTTCCCAGCATAGTGGAAAACCTGCTGAAAATAACTCAAATGTTTTTATTTTACTTCTTGATATGTGTGCAATATGGGTTACCCTGTCTTTCTCTTTCTTTTCCTTTCCTTCTGTGTCATCACTTTCGGTGTAAGTCCTTGAATAATACAGGAAAGTGATACAAGTAAGAAAGAATATGATAGTTTCTTAGTCATGAATGTTCTAGAACATCATTGCCTCCTTTCTGAGTTCTGGGTTGAATGGAAAATGTGGCTATCAATGTTCCATTTACTCAGTCGTGGATATAACACATTCATCCTGCACTTTGAGTGTTGCTGGACTCCCATGCATTGCTGGTCCACTGGAACTTTACACTCATGGGACTCTTGAATGCTATATGCAAATAGGGCAGCAAGGCAAGCCCTAAATGCGGACTGTGTGCAGCTCCTCTGCTCGTGCTTCATTGTGTTTTCAGACTTCACTTACAAAAATGTTCAAAGATAGTATCATTAAGAATCCAAAGATGATGACAGCTAGAGCATGAAACCAAGTGCAGGGCTCTTCTGCACATGGCTTCCTGTACAATTGCACTGGTTATAAAGCCGTGGAACCAGCCTTGCCTGCAACAGTCAATTTGTTCAGATAGCACCTCGAGATTTACACGATTTGTCTTTAGAGTAGCAGGCCTTCCAGGGCATGAGGCTCAGTCAAAAGGAGGCCCAAGAGGAAACATTCACAATGCATTTAGCACTAGCTCCTTCACCTCAGTGGTGAATTCCTACACTACACGATGATCTGCCCTTGTGCCCAGGCCACAGTCCAAACTGTGAGATCAGTTGTCAAAATGTCTGGAAGTGGGTGGGACATGTTAAAGATTCCCAGGGGATTCCAAAGTGTAGATTAGGTTAAGAACCACTACTTCACTGCTACTTCTTCTTGTTACTGAAAGTATGACCCCTAGACCAGTAACATCAGCATCAATCACCTGGCAGCTTGCCAGGAACACAGAACCTCAGGCCCCACACCTACCATGTCAGGTCAGAATCTGCATTTTCATCTGCAATTACACTTTGAGAAGCATGGCTGCAGCTGGATGGGCCATTTGTAACACCTAGAAGTTGACTCCTTAGGCTCTTCTATAAACACTGGTTATTAGCCCTGGTTGTACATTTAAATGATCTGTTTTATTCTAGCACCTAAGTATATAAATTCATTACATTTATTTTTATGTTTAATAATTGTTTATCAGAATTGTGCAATTGGATTATTTTAACCAATTGAGCTTTATTAACAACAAATGTCATTAAGATTTATTTTAATGCTTGGAAACATATAATCATAAAATTAAAATATGTTTTAATGTTTTAACCTACATATGAAATTTGGCTACAGAGAAATATAATGTGTGACCAAAAAAACCTATAACTATATTAAAGCATAAATTAGATTTCAGTAGTAAAAAGTATGTGAAGAAGTAGATTGGAAATATGAAATAAAGGAGAAAATGCATGTAAAAATTTTGACTGTTAAAGATGGACATGTTCATGTATTTTTTAAGTGGCTGATGATAGATGTAAAATCCTGATGGTTTTTTCATTCCATTGGATACACTTAAAAGAGTAATATAACAGTTTTATTTTAAGATATTAAAAGGTCAATACTTGAAATAGGCCAACAACTAAATTACTTCTAACTGTTTACATTTATGATGATGAAAACACTAGACAACAATGTCTTTATTTTGGTTTCAATATTTATAATATATCAGGGATTATGTTATTTGCAACAATTTAAATTTCTGATGAAACATATTAAATGCCAGTATGTGAGAGGTACATAATTTTTCAAAATTCTACAGATGTAAAATAATTTGAAGACCACTGAGATACATGGCAGGACCTAAGAATCTCATGGGCATCTTTGAATTTCTCAGCCTGCAGCCTCCCTGTGGTCCACTTACCAGCACACATTCATTTTCTAGTATCCTATGCATCACTTTGAGAGGAACGTGAAGGACAATTCTTTTGCTGAGTCTTCTGTGTTGCCTAAACTTTTCCTTCTCACTGGTGAGGCTACTTAAACCTGGGCATGGCCTGAATTGTTGAACAATCACAGACTTACTTGTTATTGTATTCCCCCGATGGCAATGCAGCTTAATAGCCTAATGAGTCCCTTGTCACCTTGATTTTGGGAGATTCAGTTATCTAATAATCATGTTCAGCCAAGCCTTTGAATCTTTATTCTGAACTTAGAGTTTCCCTTTCTTAAGACTAAGCTTGTGGGCTGTGCCATTCACAGAACAGGGAAAGAAAACCACAGGCTGTGGTGGGGAGAATAGAGTACCTTAGAATGTTGTCACTCAGAGTCCTAGTTGAATGCAACTCACAAAATTTAATTTTTGTTTTTATCGAGTTGTTTCTTCATCAAAGTAATGTCAGCACACAGTTTTCAAATCAAAGAATTACCAAAAAGCTCATATTAAGAAGACTTTTCCCTTCCTATCTCTCTCCATCTTTAATTCCACTTCTAGAGGTAACTACTTTCAACTCTTAGCCTTTTCTTTTGGGATTTACATTTGTCTATTTACAAAAGTTACTTGTTGGGCTCCTTCTTGATTTATTTAGCTGATTTAGACTTTATTTGTAACATTTTTTATCGCAGCTGAGGCATTGACTCTTACAAGACATCCTTTTATCTTCTTCTGCCAACCAATACAGTCATAACTCAAATTTTGGTTAATATTTTTGTTGCATTATTATGAATATACAAACTTTTTCACTGATGAGTCAGAATGCTGGGTTAAAAATAATTTTAACTCAGAAGTTGAACGGTACTCCTGCTCTGTGCTCTAGCATTCAGTGTTGCTCATGAAAAGTGGTGTTATTATCTTCCTGATACCAAAGCCTGGCAGAGATACAACAAAAAAAGAAAACTTCAGGCCAGTATCCCTGATGAACATCAATGTGAAAATCCTCAATAAAATACTGGCAAACCGATTCCAGCAGCACATCAAAAAGTTTATCCACCATGTTCAAGTTGACTTCATCCCTGGGATGCAAGGCTGGTTCAACATACACAAATCAATAAACGTAATTCATCAAATAAACAGAACCAAAGACAAAAACCAGATATTATCTCAATAGACAAAGAAAAGGCCTTTGACAAAATTCAACACCCATTCATGTTAAAAACTCTCAATAAACTAGGTACTGAAGGAACATACATTAAAATAATAAGAGCCATTTGTGACAAACCCACAGCTCGTATCATACTGAATGAGCAAGTGCTGGAGGCATTCCCCTTGAAAACTGGCACAAGACAAGGATTCCCTCTCTCACCAGTCTTATTCAATACAGTGTTGGAAGTTCTGGCCAGGGCAATCAGGCAAGAGAAAGAAATACAGGGTATTCAAATAGGAAGAGAGGACATCAAATTGGCTTTGTTTGCAGATCACATAATTCTATATCTAGAAAACCCCATTGTCTCAGTCCAAAAGCTTCTTAAGCTGATAAACAACTTTAGCAAAGCCTCAGGATACAAAATCAGTGTGCAAAAATCATAAGCATTCCTATACACCAAAAATAGACAAGTAGAGAGCTAAATCATGAATGAACTCCCATTCATGATTGCTACAAATAGAATAAAATACCTAGGAATACAGCTAACAAGAGAAGGGAAGGACCTTTTGAGGGAGAATTACAAACCATGGCTCAAGGAAATCAGAGAGGACACAAGCAGATGGAAAAGCATTCCATGCTTATGGATAGGAAGAATGAATATCATGAAAATGGCCATATTGTCCAAAGCAATTTATAGATTCAATGCTATTCCCTTTAAGCTACCATTGACATTCTTCACAGAATTAGAAAAAAACTATTTTAAAATTCATATGGAACCAAAAAAGAGCCTGCATAGCGAAGACTATCCAAAGCAAAAAGAATAAAGCTGGAGGCATCACACTACCCGACTTCAAACTATACTACAAGGACACAGTAACCAAAACAGCATGGTACTGCTACAAAAACAGGCATGTAGACCAAAGGAACAGAATAGAGAACTCAGAAATAATCCAGAAATGTACTGTTATCTGATCTTTGACAAACCTGACAAAAACAACCAATGGGGAAAGATTCCCTGTTTAATAAATAGTGCTGGGAGAATTGGCTAGCCATATGCAGAAAATTGAAACTGGATCCCTTCCTTACACCTCACACAAAAATTAACTCAAGATGGATTAAAGATGTAAATGTAAAATCCAAAGCTATAAAAACCTTAGAAGAAAATCTAGGCAATATCATTCAGGACATAGACATGGGCAAAAACTTTATGATGAAATTGCCAAAAGCAATTGCAACAAAAGCAAA
Source organism: Pan paniscus (assembly GCF_029289425.2). NCBI lineage: Eukaryota > Metazoa > Chordata > Mammalia > Primates > Hominidae > Pan > Pan paniscus. Next base: position 132,404,353 of record NC_073254.2, read on the forward strand.
AATTGACAAATGGGATCTAATTAAGCTAAAGAGCTTCTGCACAGCAAATGAAACTATCATCAGAGCAAACAGGCAACCTACAGAATGGGAGAAAATTTTTGCAATCTATTCATCTGACAAAAGTCTAATATCCAGAATCTACAAGGAACCTAAGCAAATTTACAATAATAAAAAAACCCCATTAAAAAGTGGGCAAAGGATATGAGCAGCAGACACTTCTCTAAAAAAGACATACATGCGGCCAACAAACATATGAAAAATAGCTCAACATCACTGATCACAGGAGAAATGCAAATCAAAATCACAATGAGATACCATCTCACACCAGTTAGAATGGCGATTATTAAAAAGTCAAGAAACAACAGATGCTGGTGAGGTTGTGGAGAAATAGGAATGCTTTTACACTGTTGGTGGGAATGTAAATTGTGGAAGACAGTGTGGTGATTCCTCAAAGATTTAGAACTGGAAATACTATTTGACCCAGCAATCCCATTACTAGGTATATACCCAAAAGAATATAAATCATTCTATGATAAAGATACATGCACATGGATGTTCATTGTAGCACTATTCATAATAGCAAAGAGATGGAATCAACCCAAATGCCCATCAATGATAGGCTGGATAAAGAAAATGTGGTACATATACACCATGGAATACTATGCAGCCATAAAAAGGAATGAGATCATGTCCTTTGCAGGGACATGGATGAAGCTGGAAGCCATTATCTTCAGCAAACTAACGCAGGAACAGAAAATCAAACACCACATGTTCTCACTTATAAGTGGGAGCTGAACAATGAGAACACATGAACACAGGGAGAGGAACAACACTTACTGGGGCCTGTTCGGGAAGGGCAGTGGGAGGAGAGCATTAGGGAAAAGAGTTGATGCATGCTTGGCTTAATACCTAGGTGATGGGTTGACAGGTGCAGCAAACCACCATGGCACACATTTACCTATGTAACAAACCTGCACTTCCTGCACATGTACCCCGAAACTTAAAAAATAAATTAATTAAAAAAAAGAAAAGTGCTATTTGAATTTCCATTCCTTTATACATGGGCTTCTGTTTGCTTTCTGCAGGTTTTTAGGATATTCTGTGCTTCATATACTGAGTCTTTAATTTTATTATCTTTTAAATTTTTCTGTTTGTATTTTTATTCAGCTTCCTGGGAGATTTGTTGGAATTATCTTTTGATTCTTCTACTATATTTTAAAGAATGATTACCTTTTTTCTATCTATAAGAGCTCTATCTTATTCTGATTGGTGAAACTTGTTTTATTGACACACAGTAGTTTCTTATGTTATTGCATTGTAGTGTGTGGTTAAGAGGTAGACCTGCAGTCAGACCACCTACATTCAAATCCCAGCTCTGTCATTTAATGGCTGTGCAAACTCAGACAAATTACTAAATTTTCTCATCTGTAAAATAGGATAAGGCCTTCATCATAGGACTGTTGTGATTATTCAATGAATGAATACACTTAAAGCACTTAGAACACTGCTTGACCTGTAACAAGAGCTCCATAAGCATTTGCTGCTTTCTTTATCTCTCTGAGGTTATTAGTTACAGGATAAAAAAAAATTTTCTGGTTTGTCTGCTTCCTTTGCATCCCTTTTGTTTAATTTGGTGCCCATCTTGACACTGGAAGATTTTCTCAAATGTCTGGTGATCTCTGGCTGTTCATAATTAAGAGTCACTAAAAAGTTGATTGTAAATTGTAAATGTGTGTATCAAGCACCAGAATGTTTTTCTGATGGAGTTCACTGTATGATGTCAACATGATAAACCTTCTCTTTTTTTTTTTGGCAGGATGCTGAAAATCAGTACATAGATATCTTTCATCTAGAGCTGTTCAGTTTCTCCAGAGAAGAATTCTGGGAGCAATGAAAGTTCTTGGCATCCAATAGTTCAATATGTGCATTTTCATTAATCCCCATTTTTGTCTCATACTTTGCCAACACTAAAGGATGTTGTGCATCCTTTAGTCTGGACCCTCTCTGGTTAGGTTTCTTCAAAGAAAAAATATTTTATTTTCTTTTGGAAAATTGTTGAAGGGGTGGTTACTTATTCTCTTTGAGAAGGAGAGATAGGACTTCCAGCTACTCTTTATTTAAATAGATTGTCAATAAATCCATCAATTGAAATGCATTTAACTACATTTAACACTTATCTGGTATCTTCAACCCTGAGCCTTTCATGGGTGGGATATGTTAGCTCATTTCCTGTTAGTATCTTACCTCTATAAGCACTTCAGTTAAATATTTCTCAACTCTGTTTAGTCAGTTAGTTACTACTGCTCTTTCCTCTTTCTACCTTTGAAAATTTTATTAATATATTTTCTTTGCAGTTGTCTTCTATCTCATTCTTTTTGGCTTTAGGTTTATATATTTTTATTTCTCTTAGTAATCACTTGGGTGGTGCTCAAAGAAGTAGGCACCTAGGATTAATTTGTCATGTTTAACAAGAACCCAAATACATTGTTTTAATGGGAAGCTTTATCACCTTTTTCTGGGAAAGGTGAGGAATCAGTGACTACTAATAACTCTAGATCCTCTGGAATACACCTATTCCAATTTCTAGGAGCCAATATTCTGCCTGTCAGCTAAACACTTCAGGGTGAGAAAGAGTTTGCTGCAATTCATCAAATTGTATTATTATCTGATCTCCAGAAATTTCATGTTATGGAGTCAATATTGTCTTATAACAAAGCTATCCCACATGCTTTTTTGTTCTCTGTCAGTTTTCAGTGAGTCAGCTTCTCTCTCCCATACTTTATTTTTGTGAATGCTGAAGGAAGTGGCCAACACCCTATGATAGTTATGGCAGCATTTTCCTATCAATCTCCCTAAGGCTCAAGTCTCCGTGATTACTTGATCTGAACCCAAGAGCTGACAGGCAGTAGTTTAACCAACTGCTTTACCACCTTCAAAAAGTGTACATAGTAATAAAAGTGTTCATATGGAATTCTTGGATTCCAAACCTCAACCTTCAAAAATATACTTATTTACATTTTATTTGGATTCAGCCACATCAAAATTTTAGGTTCTATCCTTGTGAAAACCTTTTTCTGGATAATAACTTAAAAATATCAGCCTGGATTCTTTGGGTTCTAACTAACCATAGTCAAACTAAAAATTATCTGTCAGAATCCATAGAAGAATTCAACAGTAAAGCTGAGAAGTATCTGGTTCTCATAAAAGGTCGTGACCAGGAACCTCAATGACAGCAGGACATAACCTGTCTCATATTTGCTATTCTGTATATCGCCATCATCATTTCTAGTTTGCACGACAGAGGGCTGAATATAAGCCACCAGAAGTTCATGAGTTTTCGATACTATATCTTCCACCAAAACAAAAGACAGTTCTACTTTTTCAATTTCAGTCCAAAGATATCCCTGGGAAGGGCTTTACTTGGCACAGCTTGAATGAAGTGTCTATTCCTGAGCCAATCAACTGAGGCCATAGCATGGGGTCAGGTAAGACTGGGTTATCTCCCAAGGGAATCATTTAGATAGGGAAGCTGTGGTGACAGCGGCATGTCCTCAAAAAAGTTGTGGAGCATTTTTTTTTCTCTAAGTTCAAAATACAGGTAATGCTATGTTCCTTATACACATCAACTTAAAGTGTAGCTATGAGAGGCAAAGGAAACCTTTTTGTCATTTCAAACCCTTCACTCTTTTACTCTGAAAACACCAGCTTATAGCAACAAAACTGATAGTTCACTTTAAAAAAAGGAAGTCTGAGAGCACTTACTGACTTCAATTCATTCAACAGGAAAACTTTCTTGTGGTATTGACAACCAGAACTATGAGCAACAGAGTTAAGGATGCTGGATTGAAAAATACTTTTAACATAATAGACCTCAGTAAATATTTTGGATATTGATGGTAGTGAAATGTCCAACCTAGAATTAGAATCACTTTAAAACATGATAGATAGCCATTAAGTCAGTCACTAAAGTGATTTCTGACAATATGATTGGTGTATGCGTATGAATGATTTAATAAAATTACATAAATTGAAATAGAAGATTTGCGTCTTGCCTCAGCGCATACAGTTTGTCAGAGCTAGTTATTGATACCTTGCAAAGGAATTGACACAAACTTGAATTTGAATTTCTTCAGTTGGTTTGCTGTCACAGTGATTTTTACATTCTCATTGTTTAAAAATACTTGTTAAGAATTACAATTTGCATTTAAGCTTGTTCAAGCAAGTGCAAACAATTCAAGACTTATAATTTAATACTGAGTTATCCTTCCCTGCAATTTGAAGATGAGGAAATTGAATTATTTACTTTGTGTATCAGTGCAGATATCATAGACCTGATTTATTGCTGGTAATGATAGTCAGTAAGTAGATTAGCCTCTGAATATTCAAAATTTAAAACACATCTTTTTAATTGTTAAAAGTCTCCTAAGAATTAATGCTTGACTTTGAAAAGCAAGAAAACATATTTTGGTAAGTGCAAGTTTTCAAAAACATTAATGGAGACTAGTCAGAAGTATTCCCTACTGTTATAATTTTCTCTGCTTCAAAATTTCAGAAACTCTCTGACCCCAAATATACATGCACAGTGATTTCAGATAATTTCACCTATGTGTAAAGTGTGATAGATAGCTGTGAATTTAGGTACATTATTTTAAAATTCCTCTTTTGTGATATTCTCTTTAGGGTAATGCATTAAGAACGCATGCGTATTTATGTAGATTACATTGTATATTTGTCTAACATAAATGTAGATGATAGAGTCATTAGAGCCTTATTCATTTCAACTCACATTAAAATCTTTGAAATTTGAAACATTCAGGGATGAGACAGAAGGTGAGTGTGAGGACAGAAATGTATGAGGATGTATCTCCTGTTTCCGTTGCAGCTTTAACTTTAGCAGCGTCACAGTGCCCAGGGAACAGAAAGGAAGATTAAAAGAGATGCTATGAGCTAGGAGTCATATATTTTGCCTTCATCAGTGGGATATGAGCTCTGTTAAAGCTGGTAGACTTCAAACAAAGTCATAATACACCAGACTGTAGAGGGAGCATTCCAGAGAAAGTGGCTGGTAAAAAGATAATTTGACAGTCTATATTTAAGAATTATTTATAACTGTTTCTCAGAGTCCTTATGAATACCAGGGTTGTAAAGGTGTGGAAGAAACTAGGCCAAATGAAGCTGCATGTAGATTAATTAACCTAGATTCAGGAAATACATGAAGATGTATCATTGCCCGGTGTTGTGTGTGGGATGTTCTTGATCATTTAATAGAGAGATGGTGGTTTTCAGAATTAAGGTTTAGGAGTCAGTATTATCAGATATGTGCCCCAAATTAGGTGTAGATGATAGGATGCTTTAAGGCATTGCCTGTGCCCCCACTTTGTGTCTGATAGAAAGGGTGACTGGGATTATGGAAGATATGGAAAGGATAGTGAACTTTGATATACCTTGGTACTTGTCATGGCTTTGAAGGAGCCCAAGCAAAACCTTTTTAAAGGGTTAGTTGTCCAATATCAGTGAAGTATGTGGAGTGAAGATCAGGAGGAGTAAGCTTTCCCTGAAAGATTTTTGCTCTCACTACAGACATTGTTCTACTAAATTTAGGGACTACAACATTTTTAGACTTTAATAGATAATATGAGTGACTTATAAACAACTATGTCCAAATTTCCAAGCTTTTCTTGATTTAACTCAAAGTTATCAAATGCAGGAATGTGGGTTAGGGTTCTTACTGGAGGGATGGAAGCCCTGGACAGACCCACACACTGAAGGAGGTGAAGGTCCACTAGTCCACAGACTCGAGGTCCACATAACAACATGCTGCGGTGAGTCAGTTGCTCCTCTAGGAGAAAAAAGCTTTACCTCGATGGTGTTTTTCTGGCTGTCACACACCTCCAGTTGAAAGGCAAGTTGTCATGAATGTTCATCTGCAGAGCACTACTGCTTGCCTCAGAACCTCCAGCAGAGGAATGACCTGGGTCTATTGTTTCATCTCTACTCCATCATGGACTCTGGGATACTTGGCAGCATCTCAGTATCTTGCTTCCCTTCTGTGTCTCTTCACTTCCTTTTGACTGTGATGAATGTGTTTCAGGTACTGCCTGTAATAAGAATGAAGAGATCTACAGCTCATCTTCTGCCAAGTGAACAGGGGATTATTATAAACACTAAATATTAAGACTCATTTGACTGTCTGCTGCCTTCACTACCTGCAACCCACCCTACTCTACCCAATCCAAGGAAAGAAAGAGAAGAAGGAAGAAAAAATAAGGAACAAAGAAGCAGAGAAAGAGACTTGCATAGTTCACATGTGAATCTATACAAAAACATTTTAATAAAATATTTAATTTCACCACACAGAAAACTAGAACTGTCAAGCAATTTACTGCTAGACTCTGTGAAGAATAAATCTGTGAAGACTTTTACTCATAATGCCAATGGAAATAGATTGAGAAAACGATCACTGATTTATGTAAGCTGGGATTCCAAGCAAATCTGCTGGTCTGAAAGATATCAGGATGATTGTTGCTGTCTCATTGGTTGTCAGAACTCTAGTTTGGGAACACGGGATCCGCTTAAAACCTGGACTACTCTCTTGCTGTTTGGGGCAACTTGCACCAACATCTAGGCATTAATTGGCTGTGAAAATAAAGTCACCTAATGGGAATTTGTTACAACATAATCACATAAGTTTACTGCAAAACCCATGAGACCCCTGCAACCCCAAACCCTGAAGCCTCATCAGTCAGGCTCCTTACCATTATTTCCCTCCTCTTATAAACCTTTCCTTCATTTCTGTGCTTCCAAACCCCACAAAATAGAAAATTATCCTACAATTGCAGTTGCAGTTGCAATTAATTATCCTATTAATTGCAGTTGCTAATTAATTGTTGATGGCAAAGTGAAAGCCATTGAAAAATAGAGTTTGTGAATATTCAGGATATTTGGCTGTAAGACCATGATGGTATCTCAAATAATGGGGATTTATTATTAAGTTACTGATGTGGCAGTAACGGAGATGGGGTTTTACAAAGTCTGTGAAGAGCTAGGTCATTCCAAAGGAACAGGGGCCATGCTTACAGACACAATTTAGAGGCTACACTAGAAGGAAGAGTCATTCAAGATTCAAGGCTTCTCTGTGGAACCAGGCTTTATGGGGCCTGCTCAGGCCTTCAATTCTCTGCTGGGTTCCCTCTGATTTTGTGACTTCTGCTTAACTATCATCCTCTACTCACAGATTTACTCTATGGTATACTTTTTGTTGACTCAAAGTTTCTGCTTACTTGTAATTTGGCTCCTCTGTGGTTCCTCCGCTTCATGTCTGCTTTTGCTGTTTTTCTTAAATTTCCTGCTCCTGCTGATTAGAGTCCTCTGTCTTTCACACTAATATTTCTGCCATATTAAAGGAAGATACTTTGGGCAAGACAATTACCATGATTCCTGTTGAGCAGAATGTTTCTTTTGGTTTGTTTTTGTTTTGACGACAAATGGTTTTTTAAAAATTGTGGTAACATTTATATAAAGTAAAATTCGTCTTTTTAGCCTTTTTAAAGTGTATAATTCATTGACATTTAATGCATTCACAATTGTTGTACAAACATTACCACTATCTAGTTTTAGAGCATTTTCATCACCACAAATGGAAACCCCATACCCATTAATCAATGACTCCTCATTTTTCCCTTCCCCAAGCCACTGGCAATCACTAGTCTTTTCCTTCTCTGTGGATTTGCCTATTCTGGACATTTTATATAAATGGAATCATACGACATGAACTTCTGTGTCTGGTTTCTTTCACTTCACGTAATGTTTACAGGTTCGTCTATGGAGCATGTGTCAGTACTTCATTTCTTTTTTGTAACTAAATAATATTCCATTGTATGGATATTTTGTTTGGCCATTTATTGTTTTGTGGATGTTTGGATTATTTCCACCTTTTGGTTCCTGTGAATAATGCTGCTATAAACATTCATGTACAAGTTCCTGTTTGAACACCTGTTTTAAGTTCTTTCAGGTATATACCTAGGTGTAGAGTTGCAAGGTCATATGGTAGTTTTGTGTTTAACTTATTGAGGAACTGCTGAACTGCTTTTCAAAGTAACAGTACCATTCTACATTCCCTTTAGCAATGTATGAGAGTTCTGATTTCTCCATATCCTTACTAGCACTTGTTACTTCCCATTGCTTTTTAAAAAAGAGCCTTCTTAGTGTGAAGTGGTATCACCAAGTACTTTTTCTAAAGCTTAATTTAATTTTTAAAAATTGACATTCAATAATTGTACATATTTATGTAGTACATAGTGCTGTTTTGATACATACAATGTATAGTGATCAGATGGGGGTAATTAGCATATTAATTCTTTTTGTTGAGAACATTCAATAACTATAGTCATCCTACAGTGGTATAGAACACTAGCAATTATTTCTCCTATTTAGTTGTAATTTTGTATCCTTTAACAAATCTCTCCCTATTCCCCCATTTTCTCTACTCTTTTCAGTATCTGCTATCCTCTGTTCTACTTTTAACAGCTGTTTTCAGCATCTACATATGAGTGAGAATATGCAGTGTTTAACTTTCCTTTTGTGGTTAATTTCACTTAGCATAATGTCACCTAGCTCCATCCATATTGCTGTGAATGACAGTATTTATTAATTTTTTATGGCTGAATGGTATTCCATTGTGCATATACACAGCATTTTCTTTATCCATTCATCTCTTGTTGGACACCTAAGTTGATTCCATAGCTTGGCTATTGTGAATAGGGCTGCGATAAACATGGAGGTACAGATATCTCTTTGATATACTAATTTCCTTTTCTTTAGATATATATACCCTGCAGTAGGATTGCTGGATCATATGCTAGTTCTATTGGTAGTTTTTTTGAAGAACCTACTGTTCTTGATATTGGTTGTACTAGCTTACATTCCCACCAACAGTGTATGAGTTCCCTTTTATCCACATCCTTACCAGCATTTGTTATTGTTTGTCTTTTTGATAATAACCATCCTAACTAGGGTGAAATGATATCTGTTGGCCATTTGTATGTCTTCTTTTAAGAAACGTCTGTTCAGACCATTTGTCCATTTTTTAATTGGATTTTTTGTTTTTTTTTGCTGTTGAGATGTTTGAGTTCCTTGTATATTCTGGATGTTAATCCCCTGTTGAATGAATAGTTTGCAAATATTTGCTTCCATTCCGTAGGTTGTCTTTTCACTTTGTTGGTTGTTTTCTTTGATGTGCAGATGTTTTGTAGTTTTATATAATCTCATTTCTTTCTGTTTGTTTGTTTTGCTTTTGTAGCCTGTGCTTTCGAGGTCTTATTCATAAAAATCTCTTCCCAGACCAATGTCCTAAAACAGTTTCCCTATGTTTTCTTTTTAATTATTTCATAGTTCCTGGTCTTGCATTTAGGTCTTTGATCCATTTTGAGTTGATTTTTGTATGGAGTGACAAATGGGGTCTAATTTCTGCTTAAATTAAAAGAAAACCCCGGAGTTGTCTTCGATTTTCTTTTGATTCCATATAGCTGCATCACCACAAATGGCCCTACTTTGAATATATACCTGGAATTTGACCAGCTCTCCTCACCTCCACTGCTTCCACTTTGGTCTGAGTCACCATCATCTCTTGCTCCTCTACAGTTGTTTCTCTATCCTGTCACTCCACTGCTGGCAGCTGCCTATTAGCTTTCAGTCTCACTAAAAATAAACATTCCAGATTCCGAATCATAAAAGTCCCTGATTGGATGCCAACCCTTTCTATGATGTAATCTCCTCTCTTTCTGTAACTTCTTTCCACCCAGGCAGAGTAATCTGGATTTTACTTAGGCATAAACTTTTCCTCCATCTATGGTTTACTTTTGCTTTTCTCTTTTCCTGGAACACTTGTCTTCTCCCATCAGCTTCTTTTTTTGTTATTCAGGTCCCTGTTCAAATATTATTCCTCAAGGTGGCCTTCTTCAACTACCTTAGATAAACTTTTCCTTTCCCAACCTCATTCTCCTTTCTTATTTTAATTCATAACACTTATTACTATTTATTTATTTGCTTAAATAGCTATTGTCTATTTCTCCCACTAGAATATAAGCGAGATGAGGTCAAGTTCTTTGTTGTATTTATCTCAGCTTTCCCAGTGATTATCATAGCATCTGACATATAGTAGCTATTCAATAAGTATTTATTGCATGAATGAATGAATAAAAAAAAATCCCATCCTTCTGTGGTGTTCTCAGTAGAGTCTACAGCATGAAGAGGGGTTGGGCAGGCAAAATTAATAACAATTTATAAGTTCAAAATATTTTGCCTCATTCATCTTCAGGAAAGGACTTTATTGTCTCATTTATTTTCTACTGCTTATTGAAAAAAATTGGATTATTTGTTTTTCTATTCATTTTGCTGTCCTTATGTAATTTTTTTTGGTACAGCTAAACAGACCACAGTTTCAGTTTTAGCCACTTTTGGATGAAGGCAACCTTGTTTTCAAGGACTTTTTGCTCAGTCCTTAACTTTTTCAGAAGAATGGTATAACACACACGTAATTCGTATGAGGCTATATTTTTCCCTGATGGGTTTACTAGTTTTAATAAATTGTAAGTACTATGAATCCAGCTCTCACCTTTTAATTTCATTGTTGATACTATGAATTTTATCATCAGAAAGCACATTCATTTCTTTCCATAACCTTTTCTTCTTCATGTTAAATGAGTTCTGTTTGTGTAGTACTGCTTCATGGTGGGTGATCCTCAAAAGAGAAAACTCTCTGATCTGTCATAATTGAATAAACATTTTCAAATTTGACAAAATATGTTCTGGCATAGTTATGACCAAATCACAATTGGCCATTTGTTTTTTCTTGGCCAAAGCTCTGATGCCAATGAATTAGGTAAAAGAAATTTTAAGAGCATAGGCTTTGGAGTTGGTCAACATGGGGTCAAATCTCAGTTTCGCCCCTTATATCTATAATGAACAAGTTACTTAACTTCTTTGAATTTCAGTTTCTTTCTTTGTATAATGGCTTATACAGTGCAAGGCTTCAGTGTCATGAACATGAACAATGATGCATGCAAAACACCTGGCAGACTCTAGCTGGTAAAGATGGCTGGATAACTGATGTTATTGTTTAGCCATATTTCTTGAAGGTTTTACTTCATAACCATAGGTTTCATATAAAAATGGAAAATTCCTAGTCATTATAATTTTCTTTTTAAAACTAGCATTTGTTCTATTTTTTAAACCAAGGAAGTATAATCTGGTTGACTATTTCCCCCTGTCCCACTCTTAGAAATTGCCTACTGTCTTCTTGGATAGTATTTCTACTGTTTGAAAATGTAACTTAGCAGAGTAAAAGTTGAGGGCTTTTGGTTGAGACAGATGGAAGATAAAGAGTGCCTGTATGGAGGTAAGACAGATTATGTAACCTAGTGTGACTAGATCTCAGGTTCCCTTGGGTATGTGGTAGGATATGTGGCTGGTTGCAAGATTTGCAAGGCCAGATCTCATTGGGACTACTGGCGCCCGCCAACATGCCCAGCTAATTTTTTTGTATTTTTAGTAGAGATGGGGCTTCACCCTGTTAGCCAGGATGGTCTCGATCTCCTGACCTCGTGATCTGCCCGCCTCAGCCTCCCAAAGTGCTGGGATTACAGGCATGAGCCACTGCACCTGGCCTTACTAACAATATTTTTTCTTGGAAAAAATATTTTTGTGGATATGTTAGATAATACAATGAAAAAGAATTATCTGAGAAGAAGAAAATACATTAAATGTCAGCAATTGTTGTCTTTGAATAGAAGGATTATGAGGGTGATTTTAATTTTCTCTCTACTTTTCAGAAGTTTCCAAATATTCCAAAATGAGCATATATTACTTTTACAATCAGAAGAAGTCAAAATGCGCAATGAAAAGAAGATATCACATTTCATTTTATTGTGGGAAAGTTGAAGAAGCAGGACATCTTCTAATTTTCTTGGCAAAACACCACATACTCATGAAAAATTGCTTTTGGTGAGAATAACCAGGGGACATACAAACTCTGTCTCAGAATATAGTCCTTTCTGAAATACGCCAGGGGACAGGGGCAACCAGGGTAATACTCGTCCCTGGCCTTTAGCTCGTGGGTTCATTTCTATCACCGCTGCTTGTGAGTCCCTCTGCTGTTGCAGCTGTGCTTTGCAATCCCCAAGGTGGGAAAAGCACAGGGAACTGAGGCTCCTTGAGATGGTTAATTATAGGTGTCAACTTGGTAGGCTATGGTGCTCGGTTGTTTCTTCAAACACTAATTTAGGTGTTACCATGAAGGTGTTTTGTCTGATATGATTAACATTTACAATCAATTTACTTTCAATAAAGGAGATTATTCTCCATAATGCGGTAGGCCTCATTCAATCAGTTCAAAGCCTCAAGAAGTTTTCCATAGAAATTCCACCTTAGTTTCCAGCCAGCTGTCCTGCCCTACACACTTGCCAGCTCCCATTGTCAAGTGAGCCAGTTCCTTAAAATCCCTCTCTCTCTTTACACATATGTTACCTACTTACATATATATAACATATATATTAACATGCATATAAAAATAAAAAGACTCTTACTGAAACACACCTCTAAGCTCATTTTTTTCCTGGAGCCCACACAATGACCAGAGAGATGTCACTGATGCAGGAGTTTTCTTGGCCACTTTGCCAACCAGGGACCTCCATAGCCAGTAACACCCCTCTGCCAGGGCCTTGCTCAGCCCCCAGCCTGCCACTGGAGGTGCCCCACCCACTCATCCCACTTGTGCTATAGCTTGTATCTGCATTCTGTGGTTCCTGAGCTCTTGTCTCGAGTCCAAGAAGAATGAGGATACTCTGATAATTGAAAGGTGAGGATGGGCAAATGAGGATAATTTTATTGAGTGATGGAACAGCTCTCAGTGGAGAGGGCATCTGGGAGGGTCTCCCACACCCAGTCAGGTGATTTCTCTCCCAGTGTGGTTGGGTCTAGGGCTTTTTATGGACTCAGAATGGGGAGTGCAGGCTGATTGGTTTGTGAGTAGGCAAAAGAGGTTAAAGTGAAGACACCACTCTAAGGTGAGCACGACAGTGTAGAGAACCAATTAGGAATGGGTAGGTATATGTAAAATAGGTGAAGGGTAGGATCAATCAGAGGAAAGCATTGCCAAATGGGAAGACAGGTTCTCAATCCAATCTGTGGATTTACCCGAGACTTAGGTTTTAAATTGTCTTCAGCTTGAAGGTTAGGTTTCAGCTGGGACCCATCCATATCTGCCTAGGCATTTGTCTGCTTCCTGTCTCTATTGTTACTGTTCTTTCTCCAAGTCCCTCCTGTGTTCTGAGGAGCTAGTCTTCCAGAAACCAAACAGTCATATCTAACTGGAGCTCTCTCACACTCTTTTACAGACAGTCAGAGACTTCAGTTATACCTAGAGGATATGGGTTGAAACTTGACAAAGTGACTGAGTCTGTTGGAGGGAAATATTGGATTTTGGGCCCGTGAAAGTCCTCCCACCTTTCTATCCTCTCCCTTTCCTCATTCTCTAATTCCACATGTCTTCACAGGAGGTGTTTGATCTGTCCTTTTGGTCTAGTCTTGTGAATTGAAGACTAGAGAGATTCAGGCTTTGATCAGATAATAAATGATGCCTCTCTGCATTTCATGTTTGCTGATTCTGAAGGCAAAGGGGTGACTAACTGTAGTGGTTTGGACTCCTCAATGTACAGGAGCAGGGGTTGTAGGTGTCTCCCTCCTTTTTTTTCTTTAGATAAAAGAAGAAAACACATGTAACCACAGAGAACAATGTTGTTGGTTTTGTTTTTGTTTTTGCTCCAAAGGACTGCCTGGTCTTATATGAAGAAAGGATATTTCTTCTATTAGCGTAACTTAGACTTTCCCCTTGTGAAATAATAACCCTAGACCTGTAGTATTCAGGGGCATGTGAAACTTTTCTGAGCTTGACTTTTTAATTTTTGTTGGTTTGTTTGGGTTTTTATAATTGTGACAAAATATACATAACATCACATCTACTGTCTTAACAGTTTTTAAATGTAAAGTTCAGTAGTGTTAAGTACATCACATTGTTGAGCAACCAATCTCCAGACCTGGCTCATTTTATCAATCTCTGTACTTATCGTAAGCAGCTATGTTTAGTGATTTGGTCTCAGCAGCCCCTGCTATAATTGAATTCCCCTTGATGCCTTGGAGGGTGGGCTTTTTCTATTCATTTAGCACTGTAGTAGTTTTCCATGGCTGCTGCAACAAATTATCACAAGTTCAGTTACTTAAAACAACAGTTTATTAGTTCTTGAGGTCAGAAGTCCAGCACATGTCTCACTGGGCTAAAATCAAGGCCCTGGCAGGGCTGTGTTTCTTTCTGGAGACCCTAGGAGAGAACCATTTTCTTTCCTTTTCCAGCTTTGAGAGACCACCTGTGTTCCTGGACTTGTGATCTTTTCCTCCTCTAAAACCAGCCATTTAGCATTTCTCTGACTTTTTATTTTTAATCACATCTTTCTCTGACTCTCCTCCTTGGCCTCCCTTTTTCACTTTTAAGGCCTCTCATGGTTACGTCATCCTCAGATAATCCAGGATACTCTCTCTATTTTAAGATCAGCTGATTAGCAACCTTAATTCCATCTGCAATCTTTTTTTTTTTTCAGTTTTTATTTTAAGTTCAGGGCTACATGTACAGGATGTGCAGGTTTGTTACATAGGTAAACATATATCATGGGGGTTTGTTTTACCAATTATTTTGTCATGAAGATATTAAGCCTAGTATCCATTAGTTATTTTTCCTGATCCTCTCCCTCATCCTACTCTCTACCCTCAGATAGGCTCAAGTGTGTATTGTTCCCCTCTATGTGTCCATGTGTTCTTATCATTTAGCTTCCAGTTATAAGTGAGAACATGTGGTACCTGGTTTTCTGTTCCTGTGTTAGTTTGCTAAGGATAATGGCCTGCAGCTACATCCATGTCCCTGCAGAGGACATGATCTCATTCATTTTTATGGTTGCATATTATTCCATGGTGTATGGAATACATGTACCATGTTTTGTTTATCCAGTCTACTACTGATGGGCATTTGGGTTGATTCCATGTCTTTGCTATTGTGAATAGTGCTGCAATGAACATATGTGTACATGTGTTTTTATAATAGAATGATTTATATTCCTTTGGGTACATATCCAGTAATAGAATTGCTGGGTCAAATGGTATTTATGACTTTAGGTCTTTGAAGAATCGCCACACTATCCCACAATGGTTTAACTAATTTACACTCCCACCAATAGTGTGTAAGTGTTCTTTTTTCTCCACAACCTATTTTTGACTTTTTGATAGTAGCCATTCTGAATGATGTGAGATGGTATCTTGTGGTTTTGATTTGCATTTCTCTAATGATCAGCAATGTTGAGCTTTTTTTTTTCTAAATATGTTTGTTGGCCACATGTATGTCTTCATTTGAAAAGTGTCTGTTAATGTCCTTTGCTCACTTTTTAATGAGGTCGTTTGTTTTTTTCTTGTAATTTTTTTAAGTTCCTTATAAGTACTGGGTATTAGACCTTTGTCAGATGCATAGTTTGCAAAAATTTTCTCCTGTTCTGTAAGTTGTTTACTCTGTTGATAGTTTCCTTTGCTGTGCAGAAGCTCTTTAGTTTAATTAGATCCCATTTGTCAACTTTTTCCTTTTGTTGCAATTGCTTTTGGTGTCTTTAGTCATGAAATCTTTTCCCATGCCCATGACCTGAATGGTATTGCCTTGGTTGTCTTCCAAGGTTTTTGTAGTTTTGGATTTTACATTTAAGTCTTTAATCCACCTGGCATTAATTTTTGTATATGGTGTAAGGAAGGAGTCCAATTTTAATCTTCTGCATACAGCTAACCAGTTATCCCAGCACCATTTATTGAATAGGGAATCCTTTTCCCATTGCTTGCTTTCGTCAGGTTTGTTGAAGATCAGATAGTTGTAGATGTGCGATCTTATTTTTGGGTTCTCTAATCTGTTTCATTGATCTACGTGTCTGTTTGTGTGTCTGTTTAGTAACCAAAACCATGCTGTTTTGGTTACTGTAGCCTGTAGTATAGTTTGAAGTCAGGTATTATGATGCCTCCAGCTTTGTTCTTTTTGCTTAGGATTGTTTTGGCTATTTGAGCTCTTTTTGGTTCCATATGAATTTTAAAATAGTTTTGTCTAGTTCTGTGAAGAGTGTCAATGGTAGTTTAATGGAAATAGTGTTGAATTTACAAATTTCTTTGGGCAGTATGACTATTTTAACAATATTGAGTCTTCCTATCCATAAGCATGGAATGTTTTTCCATTTGGTTATGTCATCTCTGATTTTTTGAGCAGTGGTTTGTAGTTCTCCTTGTAGAAATCTTTCACTTCCCTTTTTAGTTGTATTCCTAGGTATTTTATTCTTTTTGTGGCAATTGTGATGGGACTTTGTTTGTGATTTGGGTCTTGGCTTGACTGTTGTTGGTGAATAGAAATACTAGAGATTTTGGCACATTGATTATGTATTCTGAGACTGCTGAAGTTGCTTCTGAAGAAGGTTTTGGGCTGAGACAATGGGGTTTTCTATGTATAGGGTCATGTCATCTTCAAACAGTGACAGTTTGACTCCTTCTCATCCTGTTTGAATTCCCTTTATTTATTTCTCTTGCCTGATTGCTCTGGGCAGAAATTTCAATAATATACATTGAATAGGAATGGTAAGAAAGGGCATCCTTGTCTTGTGCCGGTTTTCAAGGGGAATGCTTCCAGCTTTTGCTCATTCAGTATGATATTGACTGTGGGTTTGTTACAGATGGCTCTTATTATTTTGAGGTTTGTTCCTTCAATACCTAGTTTATTGAGTTTTTAGCATGAAGGGATGTTAAATTTTATTGAAAGCCCTTTCTGGATCTATTGAGTTAATCATGTGGTTTCCGTCTTTAGTTTTTTATCTGATGAATCAGATTTATTTATTTGCTTATGTTGAACCAACCTTGCATTCAGGGTTGAAGCTTACTTGATCGTGGGTTTTAAGCTGTTTTGTTTGCATGAGTATAAATCTAACTTTATAAAAACTATAAATGGAATTTACGATCATGGTAAAGTGTGACATTGCTACTTAGAAAACATCTTAGATTGTATCCAGTTGAAGTACGGAAAATTCCAGTTTCTTATTTTGGGGGGAAATGAAATGCCTCATAAATAATACTCTAGGAAGGACAAGAAACTCACCTACAAATTTTTTTCTTCTGTACATTTTTCTAACACTTGAAAAAATGCTGACATTTTATGACTATGAAATCAATGGAAAGTGAATAAAGAACTGTAAAAAAGAATAGCATATCATTATACATTCAAAATTGTTCTTCATTTTAAGAGTAGAAAACTGGGTAGGGATCTAAATCACAGCTATTTGAAATGAGATATGTGATATGTATTGTCTAAGAATACTTATGTCAGAGAGCCACAATTTTATAAACTTCTTAAAAGGAAAGAATTTTGTTTTACTATATCCAAGAGGGCAGAAAAGAAACATCAAGATACCACATGAATTCTAAGCTACAGAATAATGAACTATCCTTTGTATTTAAAGATGATACAGTCAAGTCACCATTGGCAGAAAAGATATTCTAAGCTAATAAAATCTGAACCTCCATCTCTCCCTCAAGCTGTTTTACCAGAACTAAAGTTCAATAAGTCAATCAGACAATATTGCCGAGGGCCTTCAATGTGCAAGTTACTTTCATTTGTTCGGAGAAGCAAAGAAAAAGTTGTCTTTTTGAAAGACACTTGCTAAAATAATTCTGTGCCATATACTGCAAGAATGGTATAAGTGGAAAGAGTATCTCCTGGTTTAATTTAGTAGTTATTCTGTGGTATGCCACAAAAATTGGCATACTCATAAAACTCTTACCTTAGGCACTGGGGTCATCAAATGGAGACCTGGAGCTTATACTGCAGAGGAAATGATCACCTATAGCCCAAGTATCTCTGGAAAAAGTGAAATGAGTTAGATTTCTACATCTAACCAACATCAAATTTAACGTCTCTTGGATCTGACATGTGTCACAGGCCTTCAAAGTGCAGGTTGACTTGCCTAACTAATTTACACATTATGAAAAGAAGCCAAACACTTAGAAATACTCTATTAGACACTGCTACTTAAAAACCCCAATGTGCCTCATTTAAAAAAGTGCTTGCTGAGATTCTTTTGAAGTGTGATTATTATTATTCATTCAAAACCCCTCTTAAGTTTTTATGAATGCATAAAATGATTTATCAGCCTTGTCCATGGGCTGCTCCAGATGTTGCTTTCCAGGCTGTAATTTTTATGAGTCTACTTTATAGGTCAAAGAGCTGGGAGTCAGGGTGACTGCTTATAGCTTACAGTCTGGAGAGGTGATAATCATTTAGGAGACAGGAAAGCAATGAAATGACCATTAAAAATTTTTGCATTTTAAAGACTATGTGAGATGTAAATATAGGCAACAACAAACCTAAGTCACCAGTCAATTGGAGATATATTGACTTAAGTCTTTTAGCTCTTGTGTTTTTTTTTTAAACAAAACAAAACAAAACAAAATCTAAACCCAATGGAGGTGGTAGTAGTGTCTCATAAACTTCAATGTACGTTTCCACTGCATCTTCTTATTACCAGCTCTATCTTTAATCCTGAGGCTTTGATGCCCAGGGAATGTGACATGCTGAGCAGTCTAAACAAAGGAATAAAGCTGACCTGGATTCTTTTTGAATCCATTAATTAACTGATTTATTTATGCAGGAACATTAATAGAGCAGTTATGGGGCACTGTTGGTATATAAAGATGCCTGGGACACAGCCCTGCCTTCCAGTGGCAAATAATTCCTTTGTAAGGAATAAGAGATAAGGAGGGGCCAAAATGAAGGTAAAGAAAAGCGGCAGGAGAGTACCGAAGAAAGATGAGTGGAGATTTGGAAAGACCGTCAGGATAACTGGATTCACTGAAAAGAAAGCAGGATAGGGTAGAGGTGAAGCCTGGAATTTGGAGTCAGATAGACCTGGGTTTGAATTTGGCTTCTATAAACTTCCAATATCTGTGACCTTGCTCAGGTTATTAGCCCCCAAGCCTTTGTTCCTGGACATAACAGTAATGGCCTTATGAAGCCTCTATGGAGCCTTATGAAGCCTCTATGAAGTTCTTCGTAGAAGATCAATAATGTTATTCTAAAGAACTGCAAATCTTGGCACATAAAGAGTGATTAGCAAGAGGCAGCTCTTATTTTTATTGTTGTTTTCATATAAGACTGCTCAGAGGTTTGGAATATTTCTTGCGTGGGGCAGAGAATTGGATTCACAAAATTTCTCTTGCCAGTAATGTGATAGATATCCCCACACAAGCTCATGAAAACATGCTGTGATGTTTTCAGGAATTTTGCAAGCTGTTTGTTAAACATAGCTGTCCTTGAAATCGCCATGGTGGGAATATTTACACTATGAAAACCAGCAAATGCTACAAATCTGAGCTCCCTGGTGCCCACTTGATTTACCAGCACATCATTGCAAGCAAATTTCAATCCTAGCAGACCTATGGGGCTCCAGGAGTGGAGGGGTGTAGGTGTAGATTTGAAGTGGGGAGAGAGCCTCCCCATAATTCAGGGTTTTAAGTCCTGTCTTGAGGGAACATAACCAGGGTCAAAGGTGATGCCAGAATGAGAAGAAAAATGTGGTGGCGAATAAACTCTCTCTTTTTAAAAAAAATTCCTTAGAACTTGTAAACACGTTAAAACTCTCTTGTAATTTAAACATTTTATTTAAGCCTTTGAAAGCACTGTTTAAATGTCATATTTATAGGTGCATTCTGGAATTGAAAATTACAGCCCCAGAACGGCCCAAATGTTTGTTCCTTGATAGCAGCTGTTTTCAATATAATTAGAAGAAATGGAGCACACATGTAGTAATAATATTTATAAACACTTCTTTTTGTGCTATCTAGATCTCCACAGTGAATAACAGTGCTCTGGGTTCCCAAGTATACCCAAATCAATCATTTCCCTCTTTTCTGAACTGTAACAGGAGGATCTTCAATGGTTATGAGGTATTTAAAATCCAGCCTGGTCCTTATTATGGAGAAAGTGTTCCTTGTACCTAACCTAATCAGTATTGCTTGAATTGAATCTCATTCCTTCTGTCTTTGCCTCCATTAGGGATGGAGAACGGCTGGTCAGTATTTTCATTTATTCCATCATCAAAGCTGGTGATGCTGAATTTAAGCTCCTGTAAGCCCAGTTTACATTTAGTCTTTTAAAATTTCTCTCTGTAGTACTGTTTTATAAAATTTTCACTGTCTAGATTTTTTTTTCTGCATTCTTCCTTGAAGATTTTTTTTTCTATCTCTGTTTCTTCCATGCCTGTTATGTCTCCAACTGCAAAAGCATTCTTTGTTCCATTAAGTCCCTTATTTAGGGCCACTGCCGCCTGTCTATTCAAGTAGTAGATCTCTATCTGATAAATCCCCCACCCACTGATCCTTTTCTACCTCTAGATTATACCTGTTTTGGAAGGAGCTCCATGCACCTCTGAGGTTAGGCACTTGGCAGTTTATTTTTAGCTCCTTCATTTAATTGGCCTGCTAGGTTTTGCAGCTTGCTATTATTGAGTTCCAAACCTCAGTGACCAATGAGGTGTAAAGTCATCAAAAGTCTCTTAATTTTCTCCCTGGGTGAAGCTGGCATTAGAAAGTTTAGAGTTATTAATGATTGTTTTGTCAACGATTAAACCGCATTTGCTTGGCCTAGGAGACCTTTTTGGGATACGGTAGACATACTATTAACATTTCAGAGCCTGAGTTTTCAACCAGCTGACAGCTGAGAGGCAGTAAAATTGGAATTGAGGTGGAAAATCTCCAAAGAAAGTTTTTCCAACCCTGCAGAACCTAGGATGACCAAAACTGCTATGCATAATGGAGGAGAAAGAACAGGGGCTTTAATGCCAGGGACAGTGAATGAACTCTGCCCCTGGATTGACTCTGTGACTGTGGCCAAGTGCTTAATTCCTCCTGATGCTCAGTGTCTTTATTTACAAACTTAGACAATATTATTTATTTCATAGGGATATATGAGGAACAATGTAATACTATTTAGAGACTATAATTAGGTGACCATCATTTATTATCCAAACCAAGACAGTTTTGAAAATGAAAGGGGGAGCTTTTAATTATGCCATGAAAAGAGACATACACTGGGGCTTTCCAAGGCAAATGTGGATGTCCAGTTATGTTCGCTATGATTTCCTCAGGTGGAGAGGCTGTGATACATTTAAGTGAATTCTGGTTTAGTGTAGCAACTAAATAAATGTTTTGCAGAATTAACAGAGGGCTTTTGCCCTGTCCTTTTATCTCATATTCTTCTCCTTTGGTGCATAGCATGACTCCCGGAAAGAAAGTGCATAACAGAAAATGAGGCCAGAGGATTTTTGGGAAAGGGCCTCATTCCTTCTAAAATGTAAGCTTTGTCTGGGAGTGGTTGACAACAGTGATACAGAAACTCCACATGGGTTTGGAGGATGCAAGAGCAGAGGCCAGCAGATCAGGTATTATCTGGGAAGGAACTAAGCTCCAGTGAAATCCTGATTCCAACACTGGGTGAAAACAGAAACAACATTTGCATTTTTTTTAACCCAAAACTTAAGTGTGGGGTTTGGGTATTTGAAATGTGGCTAGTCCAAATTGTGCTGTCAAGTGTGAGATACCCAGGTTTTCAAGACTTAGCACAAAAAGAATGGAAACTATCTTATTAATAATTTTTTATATTGATTACATGTTGAAATGATATCTGGATGTATCAGATTAAATAAAGCACATTATTAAAATTAATTTCAGCTGTTTCATTTTATCTTTTAAATGTGCATATTAGAAAATTTTAAATAACGTTTGTGGCTTGCACAGGTGGCTTGCCTTATATTTCTACTGGACAGTGCTGATGTAGACCAATGGGGTGAGACAGGCCCCTTGAGCTCTGCACATACCTCCCTTGTGTAGGAGCAGCAGGATGCCTTCCATGTTCCCAAGAGCAGTTCAGGGAAGCCCCAGAGAGCTTGCATACTAGCTGGGAATAAGAGAGGAGGCTTACGCCTGTAATCGTAACACTTTGGAAGGCCGAGGCGGGTGGATCACGAGGTCAGGAGATGGAGACCATCCTGGCTAACACGGCGAAACCCCGCCTCTACTAAAATGCAAAAAATTAGCCGGGCGTGGTGGCAGGCGCCTGTAATCCCAGCTACTCAGAAGGCTGAGGCAGGAGAATCGCTTGAACCTGGGAGGCGGGGGTTGCAGTGAGCCAAGATCACGCCACGGCACTGCAGCCTGGGTGACAGAGCGAGACACCGTCTCAAAAGGAAAACAAAAACAAAAAAACCCAAAAAACAAAAAACAAGGGGAGGCAGTAGGGAACTTCCGAGATCAATAACCAGTAACCATTGACCCCAACAATGTGAGGGTGTCTTGGTGGCTGCTATATAGACAGAAAACAATACTAAGGGCAAGATTCTGCCACACTCATCTTCAGATCCCCATATCCAGTGCTTTTGTCCTATTTAAGCTTTCTGGAACTTAGGTAAACCCCCCTGGGAAAGCAGATGGGGACCTTGGCGTAACTGACATTGTTTCTGCCACTCAGTGGAATGGGAACTAAAAATTGAAATTAAATTTAAATAAAGGCAAGGGTAATATTAAATATTTAGTAACTGTGTAACACTCCTACCAACGAATCAGATCAGGGGTTGGCTGAAAAATCTTGGCAGCTGCCTGCTGTGCCTGACATCATCTCTTAAATTTCTGGGACATTCAGAGAGCTGGGGCTTTGTGGAGTAGGGCTTAGGGTGGCAGTGATAGTGGAGAGGAATGCTCTTGACTGATAATGGAACATTTTAATATTTAACATCTGTTATGCTTGTGCTGGTGCACACCAGCTCATATCAGATCTGGTTAAAAAATAAAGTTACATTTCTTGATCTTCTAAGTTTGTGAGTTGATTAATATATGTTGCATGTAAATTGAATGAAAGTTCCTTGCACACAATTCTTTGCCCTCCAACTTTTTTCTCTATTGCAAAGATTTGTTTTAATCCCCATTATTGTTGCCATTTATTTTATTCTTTAAGCCAACACACACACGCGCGCACACACACACACACACACACACACACAGAAACTACCTCATTGATTATAGTGAGCTCTTCAGATTTTTCTTTTCCATCTTGATCTGGTTAAATATCTAAGTCAATGAGGACATTATTTTCATTTTAAGGAAGCAAAATTACTTGTTAAAAGAAATAGTAATTGAAGTTTCACACCATACCTTATAAATGCACACAATTATTATGTGTCAATTAAGAACAAAATAAAACTTAAACATCTTTTAAAAAGAGTAATACTGAAAGACTTACTATATCAGTTAAGTTATTTGGCTGTTTTAAAGGAGGTATAACATAGTATAAAATGATCTTAATAAGAATGGGAAAAGCCCTAAATTGGAATACAGATGTAAACAAATAAACTTAACTAGACATTAAATAGATAACATGGCCACAGAGAATAAAATAAAAAGGAATTCAATTAATTTTTGAAAGGAATTCCTTGTACACTTTCAGTGGGAATGATGAACAAGAGGAAGAATCCTGTAGTATTGGATTGGAATTAGAAGTATCAGTGATTAAAAACAAACAAACAAAAAACAAAACTAACAACAAAAAAACTCTATTAAAGGGATCTAAAAGCAAAAACAATCTTTGTTGGTAAGCTCATCAGATGGCCAGATTTTGGTTTCTAATACCATATCTCAGTGAAAAGAACATGGAGAAATGATCAATTCTATGGCAAAGAGGAAGAAAGTGTAAGGTGAGTACAAAAAAAAAATAAACTGCTCAAAAAAGATAGGTCTTAGTCTACTGGTATAAAAAAAATGATAGGGACATGTCGAAACAACACAAGAATTAGCTTAACAGGTTCCCGTTGGCCAATTTTGGAAAATGTGAACATCAAAATAAATAATAACAGGAATAAATTTGATGAGTCTATGATGGAACTAAACCAAAGTGAAACAAATCTTAAAGCCCATCTATGCAGAAGAATACCAAATATAAATGTGGAAGAAATGAATAGTATAAATATAATAGAAAAATTACTATTTTGCAACCACTGTACTAATAATTTGATTCAGGCAAGAATCATCCCATATGCTAAAATCATGAATGAAAGTATTTTCACATAGCCTCAAAATATTAACCCTCAGATTACTGATTACAAAAGCAAAAAGCTACTTTTATGGATATTGTAGACATCTGGCAGATATTGCCTTAGCCAAGTGATCAAAATATCATCAATGAGGGCACAAACATCTCTGATGTAATGTACTAAAAAGAATAGAGCTATTTTCCCCAAAATATTTGATCTGTACCTAATTTGAAGACAAATGAGACAAATCTACCTTGAGTGTAATTTGGCAAAACTACTGCCTAGACTCTTCAAAAATCTCAGTGCCGTGAAAGGCAATGAAGGTAGAGAAACTGCTCTCAATTAAAGAAGACTAAAGAGACAGGAAAACAAAATGCAGTGTGATCTTTGATGGACTCCTGGATCGTTACTGGGACAACTGGGATAATTGAATATAGATCATCTAATAGATATTATATTAATATTATATTTCCTGGTGATAATTGTATTTGGTTATGCAAGATAATGCCCTTGTTCTTAGCAGATACAATCTGAAGTATTTGGCATGATGGGTAATGTTGATTGTTTGCTAGTAACTTTTAGATGGTGTCAGATAAAATATGTGCACTCATGTAAAACAAACGTGTGTATGTTTATGTGTCTATGTATGTCTGTGTATATACATGTATAGGTATAAATATAAAGAGACAAAATCAGATGTGATAAAATGTTAATAATTGATAAATCTGAGGGGAGGGTATAAAAATGTTTCCTTTTCCTTTTACAACTTTTCTGTAGGTTTGAAAATGTTTAAAATAAACCCGAGGAAAGGTTTGAAGCTTACATTTTGGCATGACGGTAATAGAAAAATATATTTTGGGGCCATGTGTGGTGTCTCAAGCCTGTAATCCCAGCACTTTGGGAGGCCGAGATGGGTGGACCACCTGAGGTCAGGAGTTCGAGACCAGCCTGTCCAAAATGGTGAAATCCCATCTCTACTAAAAATACAAAAAACTAGCCAGGCATAGTGGAGGGTGCCTGCAATCCCAGCTACTTGGGAGGCTGAGGCAGGAGAATTGCTTGAACCTGGAGATGGAGGCTGTAGTGAGCTGAGATTGCACCACTGCACTCCAGCCTAGGTGACAGAGCAAGATTCTGTCAAAAAAAAAAAAAAAAAAAAAGGAAAAAGAGAAAAATACATTTTAATAAACAAAATAAAAAGTCTAAGTTTTATAGCATGGCCAAGGTGGATTCTAGTCTTAGTAGTACCACTTGCTCTGCTTACTAGTGATACATCCAAAAGCAAATTTCTTAGATTTTTCATCTATGAAATGGAGATGAACAATGGAACTGACCCTATGATAGAGGCAGCAGGCTGCCTAACCAATATCTATTCCTCCATTCTTTCTTATTAAAAGAATCATAAATTTGATGACATTGGCCATGTGCCCAGCTATATAACTACATTTCCCAGAATCCTTTGCAGAATGGTCAAGACATGGGAGTGGAAGTTGATGAATTAGAGCTTTGACAGCTTTGACACTTAGCCGGCTGGTGCCTTTTTGCCTTTACTTCTTTCCCTTCCTCTTGTTCCTGCCTAGAAGATGAATGCAATGGTTGAAACTTCATGCCATTTTTAAAATATGAGATTGTGGATCACAACTGCATCTGGAAGGAGATGGAGTCACTGTGAACACAGCGGAACTTCTGCACCAGCCTGAGATCATGTTTTGGATCTCCTGTTAACATGCAAAAACCACATCATTATTTAATTGCCAGTATTATTTAGTTTTTTTTTTTTTTTTACTAAATGCAATCAAATGTAATTCCTCATTTACACCCTATCTTAGAGAGTTATGAAGATTGAATTTGGTAATACATGTAAAGTGTTTAGTATCATTCACAGTGCACAAAAAAGGCTTATGAATATTCAGCTATTATTATATCAATGTAGTACAAAGAAATGTACTTTCCCATTGACCTAGAAGCAGAATAGATATTTTCTTTTCTTTTGTAATCTATTTTAAAATATTCTTTTTTCAGCTAAGGAAATACATAACAATTCAGAGTTCCTCAAATATCTTGTCTATTTAAACGTAATTTCTTACAGTGATTATCATAATCAGCCCATATTCAAAATGAAAATAGTAAATAGGTTTCTTGAACTAATGTAACCAAGTCATGTTTGGTGAATAATTGCTGTTCTACAAGTTGAATAATTTGTTAAAGTTACGAAAATAATTATCTACCAAATATGCTAGATGGATTCTAAACATATGAAAAGTATTTTGTAATATGTGGGCTCAATAAATAAAAAAGCATAAATGGGTAGCAGTGTTTACAAATCCTGGGAAAAATGTTTAAGCAAATTACATTCTATATTTAGGAGAAATTCTATATTTATTTTGTTTTAAAATAATAAATCAATATATTTAACATATTTTAACTTGGTTTGAAATAAAATATGACTATGGTTGTTGGATTCAAAAGCCAGAATTTATCTTAACAAACTGGTATTTCTTGATGATAAAGAACAATGGAAATTTTTTTAACTTATGATCTGTAGTAACATGTAACCAATATCTGGATTCAATATATCTCATAGCATAATTTTCATCTCTTTCATGTGGCTATTCACACTGCCTGTGTGAATAAGAATCTCTCCTTCTATATATAACAAGGTATTGTGTGACTAGAAAACAAAATGCCTGATTTCTGGTAAAGTAGGATTCCTCCTGAGTCTCTAACACTTGATTTTTCAAGTCTTTGTAACACAGAGATATCACATTGATTTTTAAACCTAGGATTCTGACAATCCATCCTTTAGCATATCATAAATTCATTTTTGCATATAATGAACATTTCTAATTGAGCTAAAGAATTATAAGGACAACAAGCATAATAAATGCAAAGGAAGTGCCCAGCCCTGCTCACATTTATCTTTTCCCTCTTTACAATAATCCAGTGAGGTGGGTGAGCTTGTCCTCATGTGTACAGGCTAGGGAACTATACCGGTCAGGGTTTCAGCAGGAGACAGATGGCACTGCTGAATTAGATAAATGAAGGATGGCTAAAGAAAGGAATTCTTCAAAGATGTCCTCAAGGTGCAAACTCCTGCAGGGGATAATGCAATCTCCCAGGGTGAGTCATAGCAGAGCTGTTACCACACCCTGGCTCAAAGGACAAGGGGAGAAAGTGGTAGTAGTCCCTGGACCCTAGAAAGAGAAGGATATCTTGAGAGAGGTTGTGACTTTTAATCAAGAGACGGAGCTGCCCAGAGATGACTTTGCCTGAAGGAAATAAATACCTAGCCTCACTTCTCTCCTTTCAATCTCCTGTCAGGCTTCTCATAGCTGAACTTGAAGGGAAGCCAGTGGGCAAGGATGTCTGACAATATAGTCCCTGCCGGTCTTCCATGAGAGCAGGGTGGAGATGAGGACAGTACATCTGGGAGGACACAAAGAAGGTATCCAGCACAGGAACCGAAGCTCGGAGAGGCTAGACACGTGATTAGAAGTCACACAGCTAGGAAGTTTCAAAGGCTAGACGGGAACTCAGATATGACTCTCAAACCATCTATTCTTTCCATGATATCAGGTGATGGCTCCTATGAGGAGTGAAATCACTTTTGCAATGTCTTCTCTAATCTAGTCTATGTGAATTTATCCATGTGTTTAATAAAAGTATCAAAAGAAGAAAATTATGTAAAAGTTTATTGTTTACATGGTGAAGAATATACTTTATATAGACGAGGAGCAGATGAATTGTCTGTGGACATAGTTTGTTCAAATAATTTACAAAGAGAACAGTAGTTTCATTCTTTCAGTTTGATTCCCCTTTACTGCATACGTCATCATCAAAACCCGAATTAGGGTTACAAACCAGTGTCTCCAGAAGAAGGTCACTAGTTTGTTAAGGTCTCCATCAATGATAGGATATCTACTTTTGCTTAAGTTTCAAATTGCCTAATAGAAAAATCAGTTTTCTTGAAAAAGAATTAAATTGCAAGTCAGAGGATTTTCTTTCCCTTTTTATGAGCATCAGCCATTTTCACTAACAACCATATAGTAAAACTGAAATGAAATGCTTGCTATTTGCAGGAATAACTGAAAATTAATCTCATTTTTACAGGCTTCCATCATATTTAAAATAATTTTACTTAAACACCACAAAAGCCATAGTCTGGAAGTATGAGAATGCAATAATGGTTCTGTTCTTCTAGGTTATTTCTTATTTTAATTAATTGAGTGATTGAGGACAGTTTTGTTGAGTAATTTCCTAAATGAATCATTTAACTTCTCAAGGGAACACCCTATTTTCTTAAAAAATTGGATAAATTCCAGAAGTTTATAATTCATAATTTATTATTCTTAACGAGCTGGTTAATTCGAAAGTGATAGGCTATAGAAATAATATGGTTACAAGTGTAAAAACCAATTATTTAGCTTGTGACTAAAATTTCAATCAAGCTAACATTGAATTCTGCATGTTATTTAACAGAGTGACTTAGAATAGTTTTGATAAAGGATGAGAATAGTTTTCTAAAAGATTTTTGAAATGCTAACACCATGAAATGGCTGACGTCTCCATAATCTCTTGGACTGTATTCAAGGAATCCAGTTAAAGTGTGTTTAAGAATTTTAGCTGAAGTTGACTTCAGCTGTGGTTCAAGATCACAGTATTAGTTTAGGCCGGGCACATGGCTCACACCTGTAATTCCAGCACTTAGGCAGACCAAATCAGAGGGATTGCTTGAGGCTAGGAGTTTGAGACCAGACTGGGCAATGTAGCAAGAAAGACTCCAGTCTCTACAAAAAAATTTTAAAACTTAGCTGGGTGTGGTGGTGCATGCCTGGAATCCCAGCTATGTGGGAGGCTGAAGCAGGAAGATTGCTTGAACCCAGGAGTTTGAGGCTGCAGTGAGCTATGATTATGCCACTGCACTCCAGCCTGGGTGACACAGTGAGACTCTGTCTTTGAAGAAACAGTATTAGTTTATGTATTCATTTTACATGCTTTTGAGAGGTAAATTATAGGTAGGATTTTAGTAGGTAGAGATTTAGGAAGAATCCCATACATTATATTTTATCATTTTATGTTAGTGTCCTCTTTTGGTTGGATGGAAAGTTAAGAAAATGTATTTGTTTCTCTGCCCAAAGGATATTTTTGCCTATTTTAATTTACTAAATACTAACAACTTTTATAAAACAGGGCATTTAGTATACAAACTTGGGCATTAGCTTACTTGAATTCAAATTCCAGATCTGCTACTTACTAGCAGTGTAATGTAAAATAGTAGTAATAATACTACTGATCTTACAGGATTGTATGAAGAGTGTATGAGCTCGTGTAAACCCTTCGAACAGTGCCTGTCACATAAGAGGCTTTCAATAACTTTCACAACAATAAGATCTGGGTTTAAGGCACTCCATTGCCTTTCCCTTGGTGTGGGTCATATTTACTGCATGCTAATCTTTTATATAATGGTGCGTATACTATATGTTGTAAGACCTGTTGATAAAAGCCTATACAAAAAATTATCGCAAAGAAATCAGGGTGATTTTAAATCTACAAGTTTCATATTGCTATTGTTTTCAGAATTATAGAATAGATAAATTGGAAGGGTTTTTAACAGCGATGGATGGGGCAAGAAAATGGAATAATTATAGTCTTGCAGCTAGGAAACCTGTGTTTTATTCTGAACTTGGCCATGAATTAACTGTATTATCTTTGGGGGCATCAGTTAATCTCTTGGGTCTCAGTTCCCTCAGCTAAATACAATGGGCGTAATAATACCATTTGAGATAATGTACATTCTCAGATTGTAAATTGTGTTCTTATTATTAAAGATCATTTAAATCTGAACTTTGTATTTCAAAAGTGCCTGAAAACATTTTATCCCTCTCTGAACTTTGGGATGTCTACAGAATAGTCAACTTCCTATTGCATTCCCATCCTTTAGGTCATGTGAGTTGAGAATTAGGAAGGGGGCTGAGAGAAGGAGGCCTGGAGAATCACTTTCATAGGAACTAGAGAACAGTTAGGTTATTTAGATGTGCAACACACAGGGGCTCAGCAATTTTGGAGGCAGAAACCACTCATTTAACCTTTCTGGAAGCAATTGTTTCTCACTTCATTAGCCCAAAGTTCATTTTGATCTGGGAATCCCACGCCAGGAACACAGTTCATTCCACTTCTAATTAAAAACGCCTGGAGTCCTTTGGCTAGAGGCCACATACTGGGGCTGGCTCATCTTTCTCTGGCAACCTGGGTCTTGCCTCAGCCTTCGCTACAACAGCAAACACATCATGAGGAAAGATTAATTTTAGTGGAAGAGGGTCAAGAAAAACAAACTGACAATTTAAAATATTAAAAACCTATTAGCTGAGACAATGGGAAGCCAACATTAGCCCTGACGTAAGAAACGTGCCTACTTAAGGGAGCAAGAGCTGTTATAATCAGCCTACCAATTACTGAGAATTAGAGCAAGATACCTTGGAAGGGTAAAGTGATTGTAATAAAAGTGTTGTCAGAGCTTAATTAGATAAAGAAAACACACAGTTTGCATGCTCATAGCTTTGATATTTACTCTGTCCCTGTGACCACAATGATGAAGAAAGCAACCCCATCCTGAGTCTCAGGGTCACCTGTAGACCTGTGGAATGTGTGCCTTGATTCAACTTTTTGAAGACAATAAACAACGAAAAATAGGAGGTGTGAATGCCAGCTCATTGATAATAGTAGGTTTTTTAATTATTGTTATACTTTAAGTTCTAGGGTACATGTGCACAATGTGCAGGTTTGTTACATAGGTATACATGCACCATGTTGGTGTGCTGCACCCATTAACTCATCATTTACATTAGCTATCCCTCCCCACTCCCCCAACCCTTGTTATTCATTCATACCATTCAAACCAAAGACCTTGTTCATACCTTGGCACTGGCCACCCTGCTAGTCATTGTTCTTCACTCACACAATGTCAGTGTGCTTCTTTCTTAGCTGGAGGCTGAAAGTCTAAAACACTTGCACTGTTATCCGCCCCCTCACCACTAGTCTTAGTATAAGGCCCTAAGGTAATTATTGATTGTAGAAATAGAAGAAGAGAATAGGTCAAATATGATTTTTTATTATGGACAATCGACTTGGTTTTTTATACAAATTGACAATTGTTTCAGCTACTCAGGAAGCTGAGGTTTGGAGGATGCTTGAGCCCAAGAGTTCAAAGCTGCAGTGAGCTATGATCATGCCACTGCATTCCAGCTTGGGTGACACAATGAGATTCTAACTCTAAAAAACAAAACAAAACAAAAAACAAGATAATTTGTAGTGATATTTCCATTAAAAATATATTAAATTTCAAAATTTTTAAATCCATGAAGTTGCTATTTTTTGTATGTTAGATGTATGAATGATCTTTTTAATGTGTTGCTGAATTCAGTTTGCTAGTTTTTTTTTGTTGAGGATTTTTGCATCAATATTCATCAGAGGTATTGGCCTGTAGTTTTCTTTCTTTATGTGTCTTTCTCTGGTTTTGGTATCAGGGTAATACTGACTTTGTAGAATGAGTTTGAAAGAACTCCCTCCACCTCTATGTTTGGAATAATTTGAGTAGGATAAGAATTACTTCTTCTTTAAGTGTTTGGTAAAATTTGGCAGTGAAATTATTAGGTCCTAGGGTTTTCTTTGCTAGAAAACTTTTTACTATGGCCTCCATCATATTACTTGTTATTGGTCTGTTCAGGTTTTGGTTTTCTTCATGGTTCATTCTTGATAGGTTGTATGTGTCTAGGAATTTATCCATTTCTTCTAGACCTTCGAATTTATTGGCATATAGTTGCTCATAGTACATACTAATGATCCTTTAAATTTCTGTGGTATCAGTTGTAATATCTCCTTTTTTATCTCTTATTTATTTGGGTCTTCTCTCTTTTTTCTTAGTCTGGATATAAGTTTGTCACTTTGTTTATTTTTTTCAAAACCCAACTTTTTGTTTTCTTGAACTTTTATATTGCTTTCTTTATTTCAATTTTATTTATTTCTGCTCTGAACTTTATTATTTCTTTTCTTTGATTAACTTTGGTTTTGATTTGCTCTTTTTTAGTTCTTTGAGATGTATCATTAGGTTGTTTATTTGAAGTTTACTTTATTTGATGTAGGCACTTATAGCTATAAAGTTCTATCTTAGCACTGCTTTTGCTGTATCCTATAGGTTTTGGAATGTTGTGTTTCCATTATCATTTGTTTCAAGAAGTGTTTCAGTTTCCCTCTTAATCCCTTCAATGCCCCACTGGGGCTTCAGGAACATATTGTTTAATTTCCACGTGTTTGTATAGTTTCTAAAATCTCTCTTTTTATTGATTTCTTGTTTTATTCCATTGTGGTCAGAGAGAAGAGATGGTTCATTGGCCATGTTGGTCTCAAACTCCTGGCCTCAAGTGATCCACCTGCCTCAGCCTTTCGAAGTACAGAGATTACAGGCATGCGCCTCCACCCCTGGCCTCAGGCCAATAACTCTTAATTTGTCCCTTTGAGGCTATTTTCTACATCTTGCAGGCGTTCCTCGTCACTTTGAATTCTTTCTTCTTTTGTCTCCTCTGACAGGTATTTTCAAATAGCCTGTCTCCAAGCTCACCAATTCTTGCTTCTGCTTGATCAAATCTGCTATTAGGAGACTCTGTTTTTTTCTCGGGCAAGATGGTCAAATAGGAAATGCTCTGGTCTGCAGGTACCAGCGAGACCAACACAGAAGGCGAGTGATTTCCGCATTTCCAACTGAGATGCCTGGTTCATCTCATTGGGACTGGTTAGACAGTGGGTGCAGCCCACTGAAGGCAAGCAGAAGCAGGGTGGGGTGTCGCCTCACCTGGGAAGTGCAAGGGGTCAGGGAACTCCCTCCCCTAGAGGGACTGTGCCGTGAGGGACGGTGCATTCCGGCCCAGACACTACGCTTTTCCCATGGTCTTCACAACCCACAGGCCAGGAGATTCCCTCGGGTGCTTATACCACAAAGGCCCTGGGTTTCAAGCACAAAACCGGGCAGCTGTTTGGGCAGACACCGAGCTAGCTGCAGGAGTTTCTTTTCATACTCCAGTGGCACCTGGAATGCCAGTGAGACAGAACCACTTACTCCCCTGGAAAGAGGGCTGAAGTAAGGGAGCCAAGTGGTCTTGCTCAGCAGATCCCACCCCAATGGAGCCCAGCAAGCTAAGAACCACTGACTTGAAATTCTCCCTGCCAGCACAGCAGTCTTAAGTCAACCTGGGAGGCTCAAGCTCGGTGCAGGGAGGGGCCACCATTACTGAGTTTGAGTAGGTGATTTTCCCCTCACAATGTAAAGAAAGCCAACAGGAAGTTTGGACTGAGTGGAGCCCACCACAGCTTGGAGAAGCCACTGTGGCTAGACTGCCTCTCTAGATTCCTCTTCTCTGGGCAGGGCATCTCTGAAAGAAAGGCAGCAGCCCCAGTCAGGGGCTAATAGATAAAACTCCCGTCTCCCTGGGACAGAGCACCTAGGGGAAGGAGCAGCTGTGGACACAGCTTCAGAAGACTTAAACATTCCTGCCTGCCAGCTCTGAAGAGAGCAGCCATCTCCCAGCACAGCAGTTGAGCTCTGCTAAGGGACAGACTGCCTTCTCAAGTGGGTCCCTGATCTCCTTGCCTCCTGATGAGGAGACACCTCCCAGCATGGGTCGACAGATGCCTCATACGGGAGAGCTCTGGCTGCCATCTGGCAGGTGCCCTTCTGGGATGAAGCTTACAGAAGAAAGAACAGGCAGCAATCTTTGCTGTTCTGCAGCTTCAACTGGTGATAACCAGGCAAACAGGGTCCAGAGTGGATCTCCAGCAAACTCCAGCAGACCTGCAGAACAGGAGCCTAACTGTTAGAAAGAAAACTAAAAAACAGAAAGCAATAGCAAAAACATCAACAAAAAGAAAGACCACACAAAAAATCCATCTAAAGGTCACCAACAGCAGAGACCAAAGGTAGACAAACTCACAAAGATGAGGAAAAACCAGTGCAAAAAGTCTGAAAATTCAAAAAACCAGAACGCCTCTTCTCCTTCAAAGGATCACAACTCCTTGCCAGCAAGGGAACAAAACTGGATGGAGAATGAGTTTGATAAATTGACAGAAGTAGGCTTCAGAAGGTGGGTAATAACAAACTCCTCTGAGCTAAAGAGCGTGTTCTAACTCAATGCAAGGAAGCTAAGAACCTTGATAAAAGGTTAGAAGAATTGCAAACTAGAATGACAGTTTAGAGAAGAATGTAAATGACATGATGGAGCTGAAAAACACAGCATGAGAACTTCATGAAGCATACACAAGTATCAATAGCTGAAGTGATCAAGTGGAAGAAATGATATTAGAGCTTGAAGATCAACTTAATGAAATAAAGTGTGAAGACAAGATTAGAGAAAAAAAGAATAAAAAGTAACAAACAAAGCCTCCAAGAAATATAAGACTATGTGAAAAGACCAAACCTACGTTTGATTGGTGTACCTGAAAGTGATGAGGAGAATGGCACCAAGTTGGAAAACACTCTTCAGGATATTATCCAGGAGAACTTCCCCAACCTAGCAAGGCAGGCCAACATTCAAATTCAGAAAATACAGAGAACACCAAAAAGATGCTCCTCAAGAAGAGCAACCCCAAGACACATAATCATCAGACTCACCAAGGTTGAAACGAAGGAAAAAGTGTTAAGGGCAGCCAGAGAGAAAGGTCAGGTTACCCACAAAGGGAAACCCATCAGACTGACAGTGAATGTCTCTGCAGAAACCCTACAAGCCAGAAGACAGTGGGGGCCAATATACAACATTTTTAAAGATAAGAATTTTCAACCCAGAATTTCATATCCAGCCAAATTAAGCTTCAGAAGTGAAGGAGAAATAAAATCCTTTACAGACGAGCAAATGCTGAGGGATTTTGTCACCACCAGGCCTGCCTTACAAGAGCTCCTGAAGAAAGCACTAAATATGGAAAGGAAAAACTGGTACCAGCCACTGCAAAAACAAATCAAAGTGTAAAGACCATTGACACTATGAAGAAATTGCATCAACTAATGGGCAAAATAACCAGCTAGCATCATAATGACAGGATCAAATTCACACATAAAAATAATAACCTTAAATGTAAATGGGCTAAATGCCCTAATTAAAAGGCACAGACTGGTAAATTGGGTAAAGAGTCAAGACCCATCAGTGTGCTGTATTCAGGAGATCCATCTCACATGCAAAGACACACATAGGCTCAAAATAAAGAGATAGAGGAAGATGTACCAAGCAAATGGAAAGAAAAAAAAAAGCAGGGGTTGCAATCCTAGTCTCTGATAAAACAGACTTTAAACCAACAAAGTTCAAAAAAATCAAAGAAGGGCATTGCATAATGGTACAGAGATCAATGCAACAAGAAGAGCTAATTATCCTAAATATATATTCACCCAATACAGGAGAACCCAGATTCATAAACCAAGTTCTTAGAGACCTATGAAGAGACTTAGATTCCCACACAATAATAGTAGGAGACTTTAACACCCCACTGTCAATATTAGACAATATTAGACAGAAAATTAATAAGGACATTCAGGACTTGAACTCAGCTCCGAACCAAGTGGACCTAATAGACATCTACAGAATGCTCCACCCCAAATCAACAGAATATACATTCTTCTCAGCACCACATAGCACTTATTCTAAAATCAACCACATAATTGGAAGTAAAACACTCCTCAGCAAATGCAAAAGAATGGAAATCATAACAGTCTCTCAGAACAGAGTGCAATAAAATTAGAACTCAAGATTAAGAAACTCACTCAAAACCACACAGCTACATGGAAACTGAATAATCTGCTTCTGAATGACTACTGGGTAAATAATGAAATTAAGGCAGTAATAAACACATTTTTTGAAACCAATGAGAACAACGACACAATGTACTAGAATCTCTGGGAAACAGCTAAAGCAGTGTTTAAAGGGAAATTTATAGCACTAAATGCCCACAGGAGAGAGCAGGAAAGATCTAAAATCAACACCCTAACATCACAAGTAAAAGAACTAGAGGAGCAAGAGCAAACAATTTCAAAAGCTAGCAGAAGACAAGAAATAACCAAGATCAGAGCAGAACTGAAGGAGATAGAGACATGAAAAACCCTTCCAAAAATCAATTAATCCAGGAGCTGTTTTTTTGAAAAGATTAACAAAATAGATAGACTGCTAGCCAGACTAATAGAGAAGAAAGAGAGAAGAATCAAATAGACAGAATACAAAATGATAAAGGAGAAATCACCACTGATCCCACAGAAATACAAACTTCCATCAGAGAATACTATAAACACCTCTAAACAAATAAACTAGAAAATCTAGAAGAAATGGATAAATTCGTGGACACATACACACACACAAGACTAAACCAGGAAGAATTCGAGTCCTTGAATAGACCGATAACAAGCCCTGAAATTGAGGTAGTAATTAATAGCCTAGCAATAAAAAAAAGCCCAGGACCAGATGGATTCACAGCCAAATTCCACAGGAGGTATAAAGAGGAAATGGTACCATTCCTTCTGAAACTATTCCAAACAATAGAAAAAGAGGGACTCCTCCCTAACTTATTTTATGAGGCCAGCATCATCCTGATACCAAAACCTGGCAGAGACACAGCAAAAAAAGAAAATTTCAGGACAATATCCCTGATGAACATCAGTGTGAAAATCCTCAACAAAATACTGGCAAACAGAATCCAGCAGCACATCAAAAAGCTTATCCACCATGATCAAGTCAGCTTCGTCCCTGGGATGCAAGGCTGGTTCAACATACAGAAATCAATTAGTGTAATCCATCACATAAAGAGAACCAATAACAAAAACCACATAATTATCTCAATAGTTGCAGAAAAGGCCTTCAATAAAATTCAACACCCCTTCATGCTAAAAGCACTCAATAAACTAGGTGCTGATAGAACATATCTCAAGATGATAAGAGCTGTTTATGACATATCCACAGCCAATACCATAATGAATGGGCAAAAGCTTAAAGCATTCCCTTTGAAAACCAGCACAAGAGAAGGATGCTCTCTCTCTCTCACCACTCCTATTCAACATAGTATTGGAAGTTCTCACCAGGACAGTCAGGCAAGAGAAAGAAATAAAGCATATTCAAATAGAAAGAGAGGAAGTCAAATTATCTCTGCAGATGACATGATTGTATATTTAGAAAACCCCATCGTCTCAGCCCAAAAACTCTTTAAGCTGATAAGCAACTTCAGCAAAGTCTCAGGATACAAAATAAATGTGCAAAAATCACAAGCATTGCTATACACCAATAAGAGACAACCGGAGAGCCAAATCATGAACAAACTCCAATTCACAATTGCTACAAAGAGAAAAAAGTACCTAGGAATAGAGCTTACAAGGGATGTGAAGAACCTCTTCAAGGAGAACAAACCACTGCTCAGGTAAATAAGAGAGGACACAAACAAATGGAAAAACATTCCATACTCATAGATAGGAAGAATCAATATCATGAAAATGACCATACTGCCCAAGGTGATTTATAGATTCAATGCTATTCCCATCAAGCTACCTTTGACTTTCTTCACAGAATTAGAAAATCTAATTTAAATTTCATATGGGACCAAAAAAGAACTTGCATAGCCAAGACAATCCTAAGCAAAGAGAACAAAGCTGAAAGCATCATGCTACCTGACTTCAAACTATACTACAAGGCTACAGTAACCAAAACAGCATGGTATTGGTACCAAAACAGATATATAGACCAATGGAACAGAAGAGAGGCCTCAGAAATAACACTACACAACTACAACCATCTAATCTTTGACAAACCTGAGAAAAAAATGAATGGTGTTGGGAAAACTGGCTAGCCATATGCAGAAAACTGAAATTGGACCCCTTCCTTACACCTATACAAAAATTAACTCAAGATGGATTCAAGATTAAAGCATAAGACCTAAAACCATAAAAACACTACAAGAAAACCTGGGTAATACCATTCAGGATGTAGGCACGGGCAAAGACTTCATGACTGAAACACCAAAAGCAATTGCAACAAAAGCCAAAATTGGCAAATGGGATCTAATTAAACTAAAGGGCTTCTGCATAGCAAAAGAAACTATCATCAGAGTTGTAAAAAGTAAAGTAGAGGCTCCTCTTCAAAGACTTTCCTCTCCATCTAATTAGGAATAAATAGTAACTTCTCTTAGAAGCAAAATTTATTCAAAGACCTGTGCTAACATTCTTAAATATCTGCTAGCTGTAATAAAGAAATCAATGTACTTTATGTTTTTAGCTCTCACAATTTAGCCTAAATATTTGCCCTGGCATGCTTATACTAGTCCAAGCAAGCATTAGGTCATAGCCTGTTCCTCTTCTTTATTTGAAGGTGTTTTTACATTTCTCAGCATTCCACAAGTTACTTCCTCCTTCCTTTGTTCTCCTCTGCCTTTGCCTCTTTTAAAAAGTTCTAAGTTGCTAGCCAATCAGGACAAATACAAAATATGAGGTCCCTTTCCAGCCAATGGAGAGAATGTGGAGAAATAGGAACGCTTTTACACTGTTGGTGGGAGTGTAAATTAGTTCAACCATTGTGGAAGACAGTGTGGCAATTCCTCAAGAATCTAGAACCAGAAATACCATTTGACCCAGCAATCCCATTACTGGGTATATACCCAAAGGAATATAAATCATTCTACTATAAAGACACATGCACATGTATGTTTATTGCAACACTATTCACAATAGCAAAGACTTGGAGCCAACCCAAATACCTTTTAATGTTAGACTGGATAAAGAAAATGTGGCACATATACAGCGTGGAATACTATGCAGCCATAAAAAAGAATGAGTTCATGTTGTTTTCAGAGACTTGGATGAAGCTGGAAACCATCATTCTCAGCAAACTAACACGAGAGCAGAAAATCAACACCACGTGTTCTCACTCATAAGTGGGAGTTGAACAATGAGAACATATGGGCACAGGGAGGGGAACAGTACACATTAGGGACTTTCAGGGGGTGGGGGGCAAGGGGAGGGATAGCATTAGGAAAAATACCTAATGTAGATGATGGGTTGATGGGTGCAGCAAACCACCATGGCATTTGTATACTTATCTAACAAAGCTGCACATTCTGCACATGTATCCCATAACTTAAAGTATAAAAAAAGATTTCAATTTTGATAAAATCCAATTTATCTAAAAAAATGCACCAGTTGATGGTTTGCTTAAATGGAGCATAATTTAAGCACTTTTTATCTGTACTTTCACTGAAGGAAATCTCACTGTCTATGTGACCTGAATGCATATTACCTAGTGGAAAAATTCCATAAAGGCAGAATAGCCTAGAGCACTCAACATCTGCCTTGCTTTTTTTTTTTTTTTTTTTAATCAAACACAAGGGATTGCCAGGGAATAGCTCCCAAAACCATGGAACCTCTTTACAATTCTCTGTCATTTTTGTCTATCTATATTAATTATGAAACTGCATCCATTCAAATTGCTATGCTTCAACCCTGAGGAATGTCAATACAGAGGCAATTATAAAGCTGTGTTTTCTGGTGGCGCACATTTAAATGATTAGCTGAAAGTCAAATGTTAATATCACAAAATAGAAAAGTAAAATATAGTCAATGTATTTTCCCCATAGTTAATAGGCTAAACTAGAGCAAGCAATCTAACATTGCAAGAAAATTTGAATGTGGAGACTCAAAGTGTTTTTTTAACGACCTAAATGTACAACAGTAGATATATTTCATTCGCTTTAGCCTCCAGGCAGAACTGGAGGGACTGGAGGGGCAAAGATGGAAGAAGAAAATGTATGGAGATGGATTGTAGGACAAAATGTGAGTGTACAATTAGGGAGTGTAGTGAGATGAGAAGACAACTCAGGGTACAGTCCTCAACCTAAAGCTGCCAAGAACTCACAGACAGCAAGGAAATTTTTTATTTTGTAGAAATTAGCTATGAGCTCTCTTGGCCCCCTTCCTTCTCTGAGTTCCATTTCTACAAGTTGCCCCTCCTCCTCCTCCTTTTTACACCCACCCCTTCCTTTAAGTCAATTTGAACAAACATTAACTTTAAGTTTGTAACATCTGAAATTACACCCCAATTTTTATTTCTCATGCATTATGAAGCTATTCCATTGAGTAATTTCACAGAGTCCAATATGAGTTGAATTGTGTGTCCTCCCAAAAATATGTTGAAACCCTAACCCATAATATCTCAGAATGTTATCTTATTTGGGAAGAAGTTCCCTGCATATGTAATAAGTTAAGATGACGTCATAGTGGAGTGGGATGGACCCCTATCTCCACATGACAGTGTTTCTATGAGAAGACAGCCATGTGAAGACACAGAGATACACAAGCAGAAGCTGGAGGCAGAGACTGGAGTGATGCATCTACAAGCCAAGGAACACAAATCATTGCCTACGCTCATGAGAAGCCAGGACATACACATGAAACAAGTTCTCCCCCAGAGCCCCTGGAAGGCACCAGTCCTGCTGACATCTTCCTTTCACACTCCTAGCCTCCAAAACAGTGAGAATAAATTTCTGTTGCTAAAAAAAAAAAAGAGAGACTCTGAGGCAGTCTTCAATATGTCAACTGCATTTTTCAACTCCAGAATTTCTCCTTGATACTCTTTAATTATTTCAATTTCTTTGTAAAATTTACATGATAGGATTCTGAATTATTCTCTGTGTTGTCTTGAATTTCTTTGAGTTTCCTCAAAATAGCTGTTTTGAATTATCTGTCTGAAAAGTCACATCTGTCTCTCTTAGATTGGTCCCTGGTGTCTTATTTACTTCATTTAGTGAGGTCATGTTTTCCTGGATGCTCTTGATACCTGTGAATGTTTGTTGGTGTTTAAGCATTGAAAAGTTTGATATTTATTGTAGTCTTCGCAGTCTGGGCTTGTTTTTACTCATTCTTCTTAACAAGGCTTTCCAGGTATTCCAAGGGACTTGAGTATTGTGATCCAAGTTTTCGGTCACTGCAACTGTATATGCTTTAGGGGGCACCCCAAGCCCAGTAAGGCTGTATTTTCTGCAGACTCATACAAGTAATGCCTTGTTAGTCTTGGATAAGATCTGGAAGAATTCTCTGGATTACCAGGCAGAGACTCTTCTTCTCTTCCCTTACTGTCTCCCAAACAAATGGACTCTCTCTCTCTCCCTCTGTGCTGAGCTTCCTGGAGATGGGGGAAGGGTGACACGATCGCTCCTGTGGCCATCACCACTGGGACTGTGGTGGATCAAGCCTGAAGCCAGCACAGCACTGAGTCTTGCCCAAGGCCCACTGTCACCACTACCTACATACCACAATATGTAATAAACCACAATTTTGTGTCTAGGAGACAGAATAACTAATGAAACAAGCATAAAATAAATAGATTTTATTATATATAGGGAAATAAGTAAATGCTTATTAAGCTTCTAAATCTCAGGTATAATCCTTCACACAGATATTCTTCTGCAGGTGAATATGGACAGACTGGAGTGGCAGTTGAAGTATTTGTCTGTACTAGTTGGCCCTGAGCCTTCTAAATATGTTTTCCCATGCAGTCTCCTAAGAACTTGTTAGGTCTATCCCCCCAAACTTTCCCACATCTGGCAACAGAAAGGCAAATTCCTGGCTCAGTGGGTATTTCCAATACTTGTCCCAGCACTAAGGGTAACATCTCCTGTGATTGTTGTGTACCTGAGAAAAAAAATGTATGTGTTTTATATGAGTATTCCCCCAGTTACTCCATTTCACAATGTGGAAGGCATAGTCAAGTAATTTGCTGGTAGGGATAAAGATAATTAGAGGTGGAGCTGAATTTTAAGTCAGGTATGACTCGAAGGCTATCCCACCAAGCCATACTGCCTCTCCAGGAAGTAGAGCCAGGGCTGTAAAAATTCAGGGGATGTTGGAGGTCACTCACTTCTCTTTGCCTGGCTGACTTTTCTCATCATAAAAAGGCATGTTAGCTGTCAATTTAAGGATTTAACTGGTATTTCTTTATGTGTGGGGAACATGCATAGAAGGAGAGACTGGAAAAGGACCAAAACCACATGTGCAGTGATTTCCTAATGGGAATTTACAGGTATGTGAAAAGGCATGAACAAGATTTGCATAATAACAAAAATATGAAAACTTTTGAAATGCCCATCAATAGGGAGTGGTTACATTAATTAAAGGGCCTGTATAGAGTAAAACATTATGCAGCTCTTGAAAAAGGTAAGGTTGATCTATACGTGCTGATACGGAAATGTGTTCAAGATAAAGAGCAGGACAATAAGTCTAGCATTTTCCTTTGGGAGATAGAAAAAATGGTGGAGTAAGAGGAGTAGCAGCTGAGGTAGGTGTTAGCATAGTGTGAGAAGTGAGAAGCTTGCAGGAGGGCTGGCAGCACAGGGACCAAGTCCCCTGAAGACACTAGGTATTTTCAGGAGCTACATTCCTGTGCAAAGTCATTGTATGTCTGATCTTTCTCAACTCAAGGATGACACAAATATAGGTGGTAGACTATGATATTCACACTTTGCCATAATGAGACACTAGGACACACTTATTAGAATGGATACAATTAAATATATTGATCATACCAAGTGTTAGTGAGAATATGAAGCAACTTGAACTCTCTTACACTACTGGTGGAAATATAAAATGGTACAATCACTTTGGTATACAGATTGGCAGTGTCTTAGAAATCTAATCATATGCTTATTATATGACTCAGCTATTTCACTTCCAGATATTTACCCAAAGAAATAAAAGTATATGTTCATAAAGAGATTTGTACACAAATATTGGCAGCAGTTTTATTTCAAATAGTCAAAAACTAGGAAGATCCCAATTGTCTAGAAATTGATGAATGGACAAACATATTGTTGTGTATCCATATAATAGAATACTACTCAGCAATAAAAAGAAATGAACCATTCAACATGAATGAATCTCAAAATAATTATGCTGTGTGAAAGTCAGGCAAAAATATATGAGTATGATTCCACTTATATCAGATTCTAGAAATTGCAAACTCATTTGTAGTGATAGAAAACAGATCCATTATTGCTTGGAGCTAGAGGAGGGTAGGGAAAGGAGGAAGGGAAACATTGAAAAGAAGTATGATGTGACTTTTGGGGGGTGATGAAAATTTTTATTATCTTGACTTTGGTGATGGTTTTAGTGAATACATATTTGAAAACTTATCAAATAGTATACTTTGGTGCAATTGCTTGTACATTAACTATATCTCAATAAGACTGTTTTAACAAGTAAAAAAATAAGCAGAATTTAAGAGGAGTTTTGATTCTCCTTTGGCAGGTAAGTGGATAATTATACTTTTTTGTAAATTTATAAACGTAAAGTGGTTTAATACATAGGTGGTATGTAGGTAGTGGTGACAGTGGGCCTTGGGAAGATGGATGAAAGGTAGGGTGGGGAGCTAGGGAATATTTACAGTCTTCTAGAAATCCAAGTCTATATATGTCAATGAATCAAAGAAAGGCCTAAGTGGATGTTAAACATTTCCATTATTTGATTAAAATTATGACTTTGCTCCATACTGATAAACCTTTGTGTAAACATTTGAGCATGTTCTGCTTGTGATTGGATAATGAAAAGCACACTCTGAGTTTGTGGTGGAGGAAGGGTGTGTTTGGTGGCTAGTGGTGAGGTTGGCAGCTGGGTCTCTGAGGAACTCTTTAAAGATCATTTATGATTTGTTTCCTTTAATTTTCATAAACAGAAAAAAGGAGCTTGTAAGTTTTTAACAGCCCGCTTTTCTCTCCATAGGATTGCATTTTATCACACACAGATTTTTGTAAGATTCTTTAACATCTTACCACCAACTGAGCCAGATCGTGTCTTAATGCTTTGGTCGGAATAATAGGTTCATTTTTTTTTCTCAAACACAATATTTGGAGATTTTCTGAAAGAAGAGCCCCTCAAAATATTAGCCT
Source organism: Pan paniscus (assembly GCF_029289425.2). Taxonomy (NCBI): domain Eukaryota; kingdom Metazoa; phylum Chordata; class Mammalia; order Primates; family Hominidae; genus Pan; species Pan paniscus. The sequence continues at coordinate 132,448,479 of NC_073254.2, forward strand.
GCTTCAAAGCACCATGAGCAGAAAGCAGAGCTCTACTTTTTATTTTTTTTTCCAAAGAATATTAGAAAGAAAAAGATGTTTCATTTCTATGTTATTTATCTTATTCCTATGGATTGTTTCTCAGAAGTTTACAGTAGTGGTACCCATGAGACCTGAAATGGATCCTCATGGCAAAGGTGGTGATTTCATCCCATGTGGAATATAGTCTTGGAAAAGACCAAAAGCTAATGGTGGCTTCATTAGCCATGATTTTGTATCCTTCATTTTTTCATGTAAGAATTTTGCTAATGGGATTCAAAAAAAAATAAAGCAGAATTCAGGGTCACAGTGTAAAACTGGGAGCAAGGTACATTATTTAGGCACGTTGCAGGGTTGATAAATATGACAGTCAAGCATCGTTGGTTGCATTGCACATTCATCTCAGAAGATTTTACCACCTGCTAATCTTGTAAAACACAAATTAACTTTTGTCTAAGTAGGGAGTGAGAATGTAGTCATTGGCTATCAGTCTAAGTCAGTTCACAGATTTTAACCTGTGGCAGAGTGGCTTTTTAAGCTCCTTATTAAACAGCTCAGCCCTTAACAGGAGGAAATCACACCTTGAAGCAAAGCCATACAGTTTCCTTTATAACCAGCAGAATTAGAGAAATGCCTTCAGATGGAATTACTAAGGAAGAGGAAATTTTTAGAGGCATAAAATCAGCCTTATAAAGATTACTAATATTTCAAGAATTTCTTTGTCATTGTTTCACTTTCTCAAAAATAATTGTGCTCTTGCTGCCCTGGAAGACTTATAAAACACATAATCCAGGCAAGAGGCTTAGCACTAGAGGCTTCTACAGATTCCAGCCCAGAGAGTTGTTATTGAGGTCATCTTCTGAGTCTCTATCAGGATGAAGGGGAAAGCAGGCATATAGGGGTGATGGGCCAGGAGATTTGGGTACAATTTCAGGTCAGAGTCCTAATGAATAATGAGAGTACTTTGTGAAAGAAGCAAAGGGGAGAGAGAAGAAGCACGAGGAAGGGACCAAGGTCTTGCCTCTGGGGAAAACTATAACAAGGTGAGGCTTCCCCACTCTAAAAATGGGCACTTTGCAGCGTGGTGCCACTGTCATGGTAAAAGAAAGCATTTTCTTCCTAGAAAGTTTCCTCCCATATGTCAGGTACTAGAAGATAACTTAGATTTGTGCTTTACAATTTACAGAGTACTGTTTCCCTATGTACTTGCCTTACTCCCTCAAAACCAGGTTGAGGTTGGTGCCATTGTCATCCTTAGTTCACATAAAAGGAATCAGATACAATTTTAAACTGTTTTCTCAGGAGCACATGGCTGGAGAAGGGAAGAGCATAAACTTGAGTCTGTGTTCTCTGATGCCAGCCCCAGGTAATGTTTGGTTTACCATTTTACCACCCTAGAGAAATAGGTTTACTTTTAGAATTTATTGCAGTAACCTGATACTAAGTAACAAGTGCTTATCCTAAGAAGTTTAGCATGATAGTAAAGTGAGTAGACTTTGGAGTCAAAATTGCTGGAGTTCAAATCCCAACTCTATCACTCACCACAATGTGACCTTGGGCAATATTTTTAAACTCTTTGTTAATAATATTATTTATTGCACAGAGTAGCTGTCTAAGAGTAAATGAGTTAACAAGCACAAAGCACTTAGAATGCTGCCCGGCACCTTTTACCGTCTGCCAATTAGTTCTAACCACAACAGCAAACACCGTTGTTACCATAATTGATGCTTATTGTAATAATAATGAAAAGCATTTATTACATTTCTTCCAGCTCTGTGGGAATAAAATTTAGGTCTGAATGGCATGTTTTCAATGTTCATTTGAATACTGCCAGGAATATATTAGGCACTGGAGAGCTGCGGTACTTTAGTAAATTCTTGTTTCTATTCCCAGCCAATACCTTAAGGAACAGGAAATGTATACTCATTTTCTAAGGTGTTTTATTTATACCTCCCAAGCCATATCTAGGGATTCCTGGATTTATTGAGTTCTCTCTACAATCTTGAGTTCTATACTATTTGAGAGAGCTTGGAGTAAGAGTGAATATTAATTCTAGAGATACACACATGTACCTTCCTCAATATGTTCCCCCCCCCCCCCTTATTTTATCTTCTGTGCTTCTCAGGGCTCAACCCTTGGATTTCTTCTCTTCTCTACCTGCATCTACTTCCTTAGAGTTATAATCCAGTCATACAACTTTAAATGGCAACACTATGCTAATAACTCTCAGATTTATGTCCTGGCTGGATTTTTCTTCTGAACTCCAAACTTGTATGTCTAACTCCACCTCATCCCTTGAAAGTCTGATGTGTCTCAAACTCAGCATAAGAGAACAACCCCTCCTGACTGTCCCCTCCAAACCTGCTGCACCTTTAGTTTCCCCCATTTCAGATGGTGTCAACTCCATTCTTCCAATTGTTCAGGCCCCAAATCTGGGAGTCATCTGTGACTCTTCTCTTTCATACCTACATCCAATTTGTTAAAAAGTCCTGTTGACTCTATCTTCAAAAGCAGTCCGGATTCTGGCTACTTTTCACCATTTCCATTACCACCACACTGGTCTGAGCCATCATATAAATTAGGAGCCAGTGTCCTCCTAATAGGTCTCCATGATTCTACTCTCATTTTCCTGTAGTTCATTTTCAACACATCTGCTGGAATGATGCTTTTAGAATATAAGTCGGATCAAGTTACTATGTTAGTGAGAATCTAGTGGCCTAGAGATCTTTTTTGAGCACCACCTCTTACTTCTCTGACCTACTTTCCTTCTCTTCTCCTTATTTATGTCTCTGCTGCTTCCAGCACCTTTGCCCTTTTGTTTTTGCTGCCTGGAACACTCTTGCCTTGGCCGTCTGCCTGGCTAACTCCCTAACATCTGGAAGTGAAGGTGCTGAAATCGCACCTTCCCAGAGAGGCCTACGCTGATCACCCTATGTAATGCTGCACCCATGTCCCTGCTTGCTTTCCTGTCTTCCAGATTTCCCTGACCCTGATCCTCTTTCTTTTTTCCCTGGTACTGCTCCTAACAACAATTTGTGTCCACAGTCCCCATCAAAACCCCCTGGGAACAGATGTGCTTCAGAATTTAGTCTTTTTCATATTTTAGCAGAGAATGCAGTGCATATACCATGTATTATATCTTAGTGAGTTGTGTTCTCAAATACATTGGTATTTCTGAAGCAAAACACAGAAATATGTACATTAACTACAATAAGGACTGTACATAACTCCTTGTCACTTCAGGTCAGGTCAGTTTCACTGACAATTAATTTAAGAAAAACTACCAATTTTTAGATTCTTTGGACTTTGATTTGGCAGATAAAGGATTGTGGGCCTGTATATAATTATTTGTTGTGTTTGTCCCTCCACTGGAGTGGTAAACTCCTTGAGGGTGGTGTTCATGTTCTTTAAATCACTGACATACCCCAGATGCTGAGAACACCTTCTGGCACATAGTAAATGCTCCATGTATGTTGCTGGAATGAAAGAATTTTTCATACAACTCTTCCTTTCTTTCTTCTGGGTTTAATGAGCTGGTCATTGTTTATTTAACATGTATTTATGCCTTACATATATGCTTTTCCATCTGGACTTTTCTTTCCTTTGATCCTTTAATTCTTCCCTTTGATCCTTTAATTCTTCCCTTTTTCTACATTTATGAAAGCAGTTCAGTCTTTCACAGTTTAGGCCAATCTTACCCTCTAAGTGTTTCCTTGGAATGCAGTTTTTGATCTCCTTTTCCTATGAAATACTATGGTAATTGTTTTTCTATTAACACAGCATTTGTGTTCTATACTCATATACTTCATTTCTTTTATTAATCTCTTTGGGGGTAAATAATCTTCACTCTACCTAAATTGCAAGCATCTTGAAAATAAGGGCTATAATCACCACCACCACCAGCAGGGTGTTAAGTAAAGCTCTTATTTCACAGTTGTAGGCTCACCATTTAACAAGCTATTATGTTTTGTGGTTTTTGTACTAGATGCTGGGACTGTAGTGACCTATTTGATTCACTCCTTACCCTGACAAAATATACTTACTGACTAGTGAGGGGAAAAAAATAGGCTATTACAACAGAATTGCTAGGAGCTATGGTAAGGGAAGTATCGGGGACTATGTGCAGTTAGCCCTGCCTTGGAGGAACAGGTATCCTCCTTAAAGCACTGGCAGCTAAGATGCAACATAAAAAATAGAAGTCATCCAAAGGAGGAGGAGAGGGAAGTGGAAAGAATGTTGCAAACAGAGGGGACTCCATCTACAAAGACCTGGAAGTGAGAGAGCGAGGGTATGTCATTAGATAAGGCGCTCAGTAGATGAACTAAAGGCATTTTGGGTAGTTGGTATACAAGTCGCGAGGGAGGTGAGTGGTGGATTGAAAGATAATCCTGGTCTTGAGGGAGGCAGAAGCCAGACTGTAAAGGGTGTTGAACATCATCCTAAAGAATTAAGGCTTATTATAAGAAAAGTGGTGAATTATTCAAGGGCCTTGATGTGCTCAGACTTACATTTTTGAAAGATGACTCTAGCTGCACTCTGAAGAATGAATTGGAGAGATGAAGGCTGGAAATAGAGCAGTTTTTTATTTTTTCTAGTATTTGTGGAAATGCCTTCTTGAATAAATATGCTTGATGTTCATCAAGCCCATGTAGGATGGAAAATAAATCTTAATGATTATGCTGAGGAGAGTATAGGAATATGGTTATGCATTTATTGATTAAAAGATATTGGCTTTTATTTTATGATCTTTGGAAAATAGATTTCCCCAAACTAAAAGTAAAACACATCCATGAAACATCTGAGTGGCAGGCATGTGTTCTGCAAAACAGGATGCAATACAGGTTGAGCCAACCGCCTGACAGCAGAGATAGAGACTCCAGAGGGTAGGGAAAGGACAGGTCAGATATGCAACAGAAAGATTGACAGTGACAAATGGGGTGTGAACTCTGGGAGAATGAAAAGCCCAGTGCACCTCACACTCTATCCTGATGAAAGCAACCCTCAGAGACCCTTAAAGAAATGAATCTGTTAAACAGATGCCTTCAATGTGTCACTTGCAGACAAAGCTTCCTTTGCTAAAACCCCTCTTAGACGATGAATAAGTCTGGTGAGAGGAGTAATTTGTCAAACTAATTTATTATAGTCCAAGGAGGTCTCTGAATAATAGGAGACACTAGGGAATAGAAGGTAGTCATCTAGTGGATTGTTAGTAACTCTCTTCCCTCGAGACTGAGGCCTCTGTTTATTTATTTGTTTTTGGTTTTGTTGCCTGCATGAGGCTAACATTGTTCTCAGCAATTTGGTTTTGTTAATAATAGTCTTTTGTTTGTTCATTTTGAAAATGAGAAAATGTGAACACTGTGTGGGAATGCTGTATTTCAAATAGGATTCACAAGGGAAAATTGGGTCTGCAACTTAAAGCTATGGAGAAAACAGGAAATGGTACAGCCTGCTGCTGCTTTGTTGCTTAGGTATGAATCTATAGGATTCTCAGGGAAAGGACAACTAAAATTGGGCTTGTAAGGCAGTATCTTCTGCTAGTGAGCTCCCTCAGAAGAGCTTGCAACCCAAACCCAAACCACTAAGCACTGCAAAGGAACTTTTATTTTTTGCTTTTGTACAATAAGAAAAAAAATCACCCTGCCAAAACAAAACAAAACAAAACCAATTTATCAGTAACGAAATGGGAAAATTATCACCATTCTGATAGAAATAATTATGTTTCAAGAGAAATTGTTAACATATCTGTATCGGGCTGCACATTTCTGAAGGAATTATTTTCCTTGGTCATGATAATGACTGTATTTGTCAAACTATTATAAAGAAAAAAGAGAAAGAAAATCAGAAAGGGAGAGAGAAAAAGAGAACATAAGTGAGCTTATTCCAGTGAGACGCTCCACGAACATTATTTTCAGGTGTGAGGTTGTCCGTACTGTATCCAACCAGTATTCAGCCCAGTTTCTTTTAGCCTCAGTTTTCTAACATGCATATTTCATGATCTCCATAGCAGCATTTTAGGAGTTGAACAATTAATGTCTCACAAAAGAATTTAATGATTTCAGAAGTTAATAGAAAACCTAAAATAAAATTATTCCCTAACTATCAGGGCAAGAAATACCAAGACAAGGATTATAAAGAAATCTTCACAGCATGGTAGAAAGAGGTAAGGGCTCTGACTCTGTGAGTTGTAATATTTTAGAAAAATATTCTATCAAAATTTATTATTCTGCCAAATGAGAAGTTTGGACTAGATCATCTCTCTGGCCCTTTTCAGATCTAAAAATCATTATATGAAGTGGACACATTTAAATCCAGACAGGATTGCCAGGTTTTGGAGGCCCTACAATGAACAGGATATGGGCCCTATCTTTGCAGGTTCACATAATGTGGCATGAAGGTCTCATTTTGTGCAGATGTGCAAATTGAGTAGTATTTTTGCTATTTGTTTCTGAAACATATTAATGTGTTTCACACAAAGGCTTTCCAGTGAAACACAAGTAAATGCTAATCTATATGGCCCATTGGTGGATTTTTCATGCTTTTGAATTTATAAGGGTCTCTTCAGCCTGTGTTGATGTACAACTGGGGGTAGACTTTTAGAGTAACCTCACAGATACTATAGCTCATGGAGGTTTGTTTGTATGTGTTTGCACAAACATGTACAAATTTACTATTTAATTTGGCGCTAAGTCTCCCAATGCTGAATTACACTCACAACCACTCATTCCACCCACACACATACTTTCAGCACAAAAATTCTTTGAACTCAACTCTAAATGGTCTGACCAGATGATTCCATAAGAGAAATTTTATCTGCTTTCCTCCTGGACCTCAAGGGAAGAAGCACTGACACAAGCAGGGGAAGAGCATTCTAATCTGAATTCTGAGAGCTTTGCCTGTTTGTTTCCTGCCAGGCACAAGTTTGAGTAGACAGTGCTGTCCAGCACATGCATTGTCTAGGTCTGCCGGCCGTGGCTGTCAGTGGGTTCTATGGTTCTAAGGTGAGCCTCCTAGAATGGCACATTTCAATGTCCACACGACAATAATTTGTAATACTAATCAAAGTCTTTTATTCTATCTTTTTAGTTTTAGAATGTTCTGACTCTCATGGAAGAGTATTTCCTCTGAAAATGCATTTCTGGGAAAATGCCTAATACTCCATGTTACTTTTTTTTTCCCCCTAAAAGTTCACTCAGATAATACACAAGACCTTTTTGGACTTTGAACCTTCCTTAGCCAGATGTTCAACAGCAAATATTTTCTCAGCTGGAAAAAAAGAGGAAAAAACAGTGAAACTTGCCAGCAATGGTGAGAATTATCAGTATCAGTGAATACTTTTGTTTTTTTGCTTTTGCATGGGAGACTGGCAAAAATATTTGAAATATGAATCTCAGACCTATCCTTAATATACCTTAATAAATTCCAGCTCTGGAGTAGCAAAAGAAAACTGATACTGGAGACTGCAGAGCATACAAAAATATGGAACATATTCAGAAGTTATTACTATTCATTCTACTTCCAATCATACGTTCTCTCAACCTCTATGTGATAAATGAAACGTCAGTGTATGTTTGCATTGCCATTTATGAGTTTCAAGAATAAATGACCTGGTTTTTTTTGGAGAGGTGTTCCCTAGAGGACCTAAAGGTAACTGAAATATCTTTGGCCCAGAATGTTTCTTACATAGCTTTGATGCCAGAGAATTTAATTGAATATGAAAACCCACTTAGGAATAAAAATCTGAAGGCACTTTGGGCATTGCATTATGGGGCTAAGCCAAATATTTCAAAAATACTGTACCTCAAATGAAATTTTCATACATTTGGCTGGTTAACTAAATATGATTAAAAAATTTCCTGGAGAAGGAACTGACTTTTTGAATCCATGATATTAAAAAGAATGCTAAATAAATTGGAACACAAGAAACGATTGGTTTGGGGCAACCTTGAAAAGTAACAGCTTTTTATCAACAGAGGAAATATATTAATTCCCTTGGTCTGGTCTTTCCCTTCTTTGCCTTGAAGCTATTAGGGTCCACTTTATGGTCTCTCCCAGCCTGTATGATCACTCGTTCCCCAGCTAAAGTGATTTGGAAAAGAACTAGAATCCACTCTGCTGCTTTCTTCCACAATGCTCAGATTCTAAAGGGTTCTCAAATAAGAATAGGCAAAGCAGTGTCCTTTTAACTCAGAATACCTACGGATTCAGACTTGGGTTCTTTCAATTATTGACTTGGGATCTTTCCAAATCTGAATCATCCTATAGATAAGGCTCCTTCATTGTGACATGGTAAATTATCTTATAATTAAAAACTAAGTCATAGGCCAGGTGTGATGGTTTATGCCTCTAATCTCAACACTTTCAGACACCAAGGTGGGAGGATGTCTTGAGCCCAGGAGTGCAAGACCACCCTGGGCAACACAGTGAGACCCCATCTCTACCAAAAAATAAATAAAAATTATTCAAGTGTAGTGGTGGGTGCCTGTGGTACTAGCTAATCTAGAGGCTGAAGTGAGAGGATCGCTTAAGCCCAGAAGTTCAAGGCTGCAGTGAGCTGTGACTGCACCACTGCACTCCAGCCTAGGCAAGAGAGCAAGATCCTGTTTCATAAGAAAAAACAAAAAACTAAGCTTTTATCTTAGAAACATTTTAAAGAAACTACAGTCAAATCTGGCATACCAGTACACTATAAACCACCATTTAAAATTTTGGCATTTTAACTTTGAGAATGTGACATTGGAGTGCGCATTGACAAGTTACTTGAAATTTGAATGTTAGGACATAAATCTTGGAAATATTTGGGCTTAGTTAAAGAGCAATCTCAACTTATAAAATGTTATCACTATGGGCTTTTTGGTAGATGTTAAAAATCCTTTAATAAATCTCTTGAATTTAATGAAGATACATTTTTTAATTGAAAATTTGAAAAAATGCCCCTCGCTTGAATGAGTAGAGTTGATGATGCTCAGGTTGCAAAGTTAGGGAAATGTGGTCAAGGGAGTCACCTGCCTGCTCAAATCCTTCTTATGGTAAAAACTGAGTGTAGGGAATTACCATTATTTATTCTCATCCCAACTCTTTCCCTCAGTAGAAAGAAAAATTGTTGATTAAATTTTATATTTATTACCCAAGCCATATTTAAATTATTATATTATATTAAGTTACAATACATAACTTAAGTGGAAATATCAGAAGGCTTATTTGTTTTGAAAGGGATTAGCAAAATATTTGGAAATTTCTATTGTATTATTCACTCTTTGAATAATGCTGGTATCTGTGATTTGATTGAAAGGAATGTTTTCAATTATGATTGAAACACCTAAAGTCAGCAAAGCTGGATGAAATTGTACCTTTATTACACCTTGATGTTATAGTTCTACTGGAAGGGTAGACAAGCAATTGACATACAAATAATTGAATATTCATTTGCTGTTCACACCAACCTGAAGCCTGATTACTTGCTAGAGAGCCGCCTTTCACTTCCTCAAACCATTTTCCAGCACCTTTTGATTTCAGAATTGGCCCAAATGCAAGGAACCAAAAGTACAGAATGTACTGCCAGAAAATCTCTTTGCGTTTCTGTTACTGGAAGCCAATAGGCTTAAAACAAATATTCTAAAGGAAATTGTAAAGGACATACCACATATGTTTATACATGATATAAAATAAAGCCACATATTATTATTAAATCTTAGAGTGACACTTTCTCCTGATATTACCTGGTTTCAAACTGGCCAATTAACAATTAGCTATTCACAAAACTGCCCAATTACTAACATCACTTAGGTGGTATTAAAACTACACAGGTCAGGTCTTTGAGTAAGTCCTCCTTACTTCCTTCTTAAGAGTTTCTAATTCAGTAGCATTGGACAGTGTCCCAGGAAGTTTTTAAAAAGATCTCTGGGTGGTTCTGAAGATAGACCACATTTCAGATCTTCTCACTTTAACCACCTATTAGCCAGGTACCTCAGCTCCTTTGGAGATGGAGTGAATAAAGTGAATCTTCCACTTGCATACCAAATACTAGAGTGCACTGCTTTAAGACTAATCTCTGGTATTTGCAATTATATATGCAAATACCAACATAGATGAAAGAAGAACCAAAACAATGATAGTAATGGGAAATCCATTCCTGAAGCTGTTGACTTCAATCTTAGAAATGGCTGGAAATTTCTTCCTAGAGGGATCAAATTTAGGTATAAAAATTGAAAGTTGTCCCTCAGCGGAATGAAAGTGTCCTGGCAGACCAAATGCTAGAATTTTAACACAGTATCTTGTATTTCCTTATGAAATTCTATTTTCTTATTACAAAAGTAAAACTTAGAAAATAGAAAAAATATTTTTAGAATTAGAAAATAAATGAAGGTACAGAGTGTTTGAGTGACTTTGCAACTACCACAAGGAAGCAGAATTCTAGCCCTGCTGCAGAGCTGTTGCTCTCAACAGCCATGGAGGGCCTATTGGGAGGATGAGTAGACAGGTTGTGGATGTGGACTTGCAATTTCCTAAACCTCCCCTCTGCTCCTGCATTTCTGTTTTAACATAAATATTTAGGTGGTAGAAAATTAATTAGGAAATCTTTAGGTTAGTTGGAGACATGCTGTGGTACTACAAAAATAGCTTAGGAATCATAGATCTCAATTTACCTATCAGGCTGGGTTTTTGCCTCAGCTTTTTATTCTTTAAACATTACCAAAGGGAAAAGAGAGAATTTTACAAATAACTAGAAACTTTTACCTGTGATGCATTTTATTTTCCTTTCCTTGGTAAAATAATTCTGATTTTTTTCTTTAGATCTGAAAACTCCCCTAAATGACCACTGTAAATTTCTGCAAATTTCTAGATATAAGCAAACATCCCAAGAAAATATCTTATTTTTTTCAGACTAATTTAACAATTGGATACCGGTTTCTAATAAACAGTCACTTTTAGCTCAGGCTGTGAATTCAGAAAAGAAAAATATGAGCCCTCTCAACAGGGTTTGCTATTTTAGGAGTCTTCTAAGCTTCTGTGCTCGGTCATGCTTAGCTAACACAAAGCTCTCTGCCCGGGAAATCAGCCATCTTAATTGCTCAAGCTTTCATTGAAGAATATTGAAAGTGACCAGAGCCCAGAGGGTCAGAGTCATAATGATGAATATTTATTACTATTCTTATGTCCTCATTGATTAGTGACACACAGAAGCATCTCTATGTTTTTAGTATCATGTAATCTGCATCGAATCCCTTTCTCTGGAAACCTTGACCCCTTTTCTGTTAAATCACATGTACACTATTAAATGATTTACAAGCTGCCCAGTTTAGCTTCATCTTTTACATCTCTCTAGTGATTGCATTTCTATTTTTTTAACAACAAACTTCTCATAGGTCAAAGAAAGCCTCACCTCAAAGAGGTGAAACTCCCTTTTCCTTCTCATTCAGTTTGATGAAACAGGATTGGAATTCACTGTTTCTGAAGTATCATTCTCAGTGCTAGGTAATATGGCAGCCCAGTGCTGCTGAGTGATGGAAACCTCCAGGCTGACATCTGGTGTTGGATCATTTTAGACACAAAGGAAATCCACTTATTCTGAGGCTGCTGTGGAGGCAGCCGGCCAGCAGTTAAGCAACAGCATAAAGATCATGCTTGCCCAACTTTGAAATTCTAAAAAAATGAAAAGAAAAAAAAAAGGAAAGGAAAGGAAAGCATCTGTCTAGCATCTGTTGTTAGAAACTTTCTCCCTGTTATGAACCTCAGGATGTCTGTTTCTAGAAATGTCAGTTCACCAGGTGACATTGCTAAGACCAATATAATGTAGGATACTGATAATGTGGGGAAATGAAGTAATAAAAATAGGAATCCTGTCTCTGTTAAGGTAAAATCCTATCTAAGATACAGAGATCCAGTTGTGTTTTATGGTACATATCAAGACATCTAGACTAATAAGCCCTCTGTTTAGTTTCAGATTTCTTCCAAATAGTCTTTTTATAACCTCAATAACTAGTTTTTCCCATTCCCAGTACCCCTTGCATAGTTTTTCATATATAGGGGATATTCAGTCAATCACTTTTGAAAGACACTCAATCTGTTAAAGTTTGTCAGATAATTTAAAAAAACTTTAGGGTGGGTGCAGTGGCTCACTCCTGTAATCCCAGCATTTTGGGAGCCTGAGGTGGGAGGATTGCTTGAGCCCAGGAGTTTGAGAGCAACCTGGGATTGCCTTTATGAAAAAAAAATTAGCCGGCCGTGGTGGCACATGCCTGTAGTCCCAGCTACTTAGGAGGCTGAGGTGGGAGGATCAGGAAGGTCGAGGCTGCAGTGAGCCATGATTATGCCACTGCAATCCAGCCTGGGTGACAGAGTGACAGTGATACCATATCCCCCCATTCCCCCAGAAAAGAGCTTTGATCTGTTAGATTTCTTTTGTTTTTTTCTTATGAAAAATTTCCAACAATCTGCAATTTCTATTGCATTTGGAAAATACTTTGGTTTGCTTTATTTATTTATTTAGAGATAGAGTCTCTCTCTGTCACTCAGGCTGGAGTACAGTGGCTCAATCTGGGCTCACTACAACCTCTGCCTCCCGGGTTTAAGTGATTCTTCCACCTCAGCTTCCCAAGTAGCTGGGACTACAGGCACATGCCACCACACCTAGCTAATTTGTGTATTTTGAGTAGAGACGGAGTTTTAAACATATTGGCCAGGCTGGTCTCGAACTCCTGACTTCAAGTGATCCACCTGCCTAGGCTTCCCAAAGTGGTGGGATTACAGGCATGAGCCACATGCCCGGCCTGGTTTGCTTTCATGTATTTATGATGAAATAGTTCAAACATAAAAGAAGATAGACAATAATATAATAAACACCCACATACCCATGAACAATCATTAAAAAGAAATAAACTTTGTCCCATGTTGTTTGTTTCAGATATCTTTTTAAAAAGAAGCAGAACATCGCAGATAGAGTTGAAGCTCCTAACACTCCAGGAATCTGTTCTCTTTTCTTTCCTCCCTTTCTCAGAGGGTGCTGCTACTTAGAGTTCAATGCATGTCACGCTCATGCATGGCTCATCAGTACATACTTACACCTTTTACTGTATAAGTTGCATATATTTTATTGTTTCATTTACTATATAAGCAATACATATTTTACTATGTATATATTTACTTACAAGATAGTTGGCAACACACTGTATTTACAATTTTCAAATTTTCTCTTTTTACTTAATATTATATTTTTGAGATTTACTGTCTATTCATCTAGCTTCTCCAACTTTGGAAAAGAAAGTTTTTTTGTTTTTAATAATTTTCAATTTATTATGAACCAATGTCTTATTAAAATGTAATAAAATAAATTATTAGAAACATGTAATAAAACACATCAAACTTTTTTATTATTTCATTTAACAGATAAAAATTATTCCAAGTTGCTATAAAAGTTTCTAAATATTTCCTCTCAATTTTAGTTCTCATCTTGACATAGATTGATAACAAATGACTTACGAACTGACACTGATCCACAGAACATGCTTTGAGTATAATAGGTGTATATCATCTACTTTCACCACTGTACATTAATTTATGGTCTGTAATTGTACCATTTATTTATTAACTACTCTTTTAGTAAGTGCTTATTTCTAGTTTTTTTGCTATCCCTAACAGTGCTCCAATGAATATTGTGACCTAGTATATGGCTCCTTGTGCCTAAGTCCCAGAATGCAATTGTTTAGTCGAAAGATATTATCGCCTTCTTCCTCAGTGGTCTTAATACATTTTGCTTGCATTGTCCTAAAATAATTTTGAAAACCTAAATAAACTCTCACACATCTAAATATATATATATATATACACACATTAATAAATGTTACATGATACCATTATATATAAATATATGTGTGTAATTTTAGAAATGTGTGTATTCACAGGCTAGTATACACACATGCATTTTCTAGCTGTGATCCCTGAGAGAGTCTAATAGCAATGACATACCAGAAAAAACAAATGCACCAAGCATGTGGATCCTGATTTCTATTATCATTTTCCAATAAAAGGAAGCAGGGCTTTTTGGAAAAATGGCTGATTCTAGAACTGAGTCAGGGAAAATACAAGAATGGCCTAGAGAACTTGAAGGGTCAGAAAGTAAGAAAGTGCTTTGAAGACAAAATGATGAGGGCCAAAGTGACACAGGAGTCAACTTGAAAAGCTCCCAATGGGCAAGGCTGGGACAATTTGAGCAACAAAATAAATAATGTAGTATTAGATTATAACCCAACATATAAAATGAATACCCATGAATTCATAGGAATAGAAATACATAATCAAACAAATAAATAAATAAATGAGGAAGAAGAGACAAATGTCCCATATCGAAGAATTTCAAATAATTATATATAAATATAACTCCTTCTGGGAGCAGAATACAGCTCCTGGGCGCCTTAAGTGAGGGCTGTGCATCGTGACTTCCTTCCAAAGAGTACAATACGGATTGGGGTGGGGAAGTCAGGAAGAACAACTTTACCCTAGGGAGATCTGACAAACATGACTGCAATTGGGCTATCAAGGTGAATATCCTCTGTGATGTCATGTTGATAGAATGTATCTTTGATATGATGTTATGATAAGGACAGTTTATCTTTGTGATCTTCCTTCACAAAATGCACGACCACAGTGTAACCATGAGAAAAACATGTAGAAAAACCCCATGTGAGGGACATTGTACAAAATGTCTGGCCCGTAAGCCACAAAACTGTCAAGGTAAAAACAAACAACAATAACAACAACAACAACAACAACAACCAAAGAACAAGGAAAGATTGACAAACTGTCACAGTCTAGAGGAGCCTAAGAAGACATGGTGACTAAATGTAATGTGGTAACCTGGATGGGATCTGGGAATAGGAAAATATATGAGGTACAAACTGAGGAAATCCAAATAAAGTATTGAATTTAGTAATAATCATTTATTAATATTAGTTTATTCATTCTGACTATAGTAATGTAAGATGTTAACGATAGGAGAAACAAGGTGCAGGGAATATGAAACTCTCCATGCTGTCTGTAAATCTAAAATTATTCTGAAACAAAATGTTTATTTTTATAAAAAGGCAATTGAGAAAATGAAATAGAACAAGGAACATAAACATTTACATAAATACTTGTACCCACAAAATAAAATAAATGACCATACATGTAAAAGATTATTTTGGGATTTTCAATTCTGATCCACGATTTAGATGTCTCCTTACACAATACCTCACTAACTTAATTTCTGTAGTTTTGTAGTACATCTTGAAATCAGGTAATGCAAATCCTTCAACTCTTACTTTTCAAAGCTTTTTTGGTATTCTGGGTCCTTTGCTTGTCATTTATTGTTGAAATACCTTGTCAATTTCTATTAAGAAGGACAGCAGAAATTTTTAGACATTAGATTAAATAAATACATACATTAACCTAGGGAGAACTGACCTCTTAAGATATTGTCTTAGAGTCTATGAATAGATAATAGCTTTTCATTTTGTTAGAGGTATTTAATTTCTCTCAGCAATCCTTTGTAGGTTTTTGTGTACCAGTATTTCATTTCTTCTCTTAAATTTTTTCCTAAGTATAGTATTTCTTTTCGATGCTATTTTGAATAAAATTGTTTTCTTAATTTCAAGTTTTGATTATTGCTAGTATTAAAAAATACCATTGATTTCTCAATTTTGGTTTTGTATCCTGCAACCTTTCAAAGATGTTTACTAATTCTAGGTTTCTTTCCTTTTTATGTTTTCTTAAGATTTTCTACACACAAGATCATGTTGTCTGCAAATAAAAACAGCTTTATTTCTTTTTATCCAATCTATATCCCTTTAGTTTATGTTTATGGTCTGATAGCATTGTCTGAAACCCCTAGCACAGAATTGAATAGAAGCAATGAGAGCAAACATCTTGGCTTTGTTTCTGGTCTAATTGTGAAAGCATTCAGTCTTTCACTATTAAATAGGTTGTTAGTCCTAGGGTTTTTAAAGAGTTCCTTTATAAAGTTGAAGCTGTCTTCTATTCACTGTTTGTTTAAAGTATTTTTTAAAATCATAAGTGGATGCTGGAATTTCCTCAAATGCTTTTCTGAGTCTATTGAGGTGGCCATGTGGTTTTTGCCTTTTATTCTATTGATATTATGTATTATACTTTTTGATTTTTGGATGTTAAACAAACTTTGTATCTTCACATCCAAGTGGGTAAATCCTACTTGCCATGATGTATAATCCTTCTGACCTGTTAACAAGATTTGGTATTGCTAATATTTTGTTAAGGATTTTTGTATTTGTATTCATTAATCCTAAATGAATTGGTCTACAGTTGTTTCTCATTTGATGTCTTTGTCTGGCTTTGGTATCAGAGTAATGCTAACTTCATAGAATAAATCAGAAAGTGTTTCTTCCTCCTTTACTTTCTGAGTTTGTGCAGGATTGGTAACCTTTCCTTTTTCTTCTTTAAATATTAGGTAGAATGCACTAGTGAATTCAGGCTTTTCTTCATGGGAATGAATTTTATTACTAATTTAATTTCCTTCCCTCCCTCCCTCCCTCCCTTCCTTCCTTCCTTTCTTTCTTTTTTTTGGCAAAGTCTTGCTCTGTCACTCAGGCAGGAGTAAAACAGCACAATCGCAATCACTGCAACCACCACCTTCTGGGCTCAAGCAGTTAACCCACCTCAGCCTCCCAAGTAGCAGGGACTGTAGGTGTGTGCCACTATGCTGGGCTAATTTTTGTATTTTTTGTAGAGAGGGGGTTCGTCATGTCACCTAGGCTGGTCTCAAACTCTTGGAATCAAGTGATTTGTTTGCTTCGGCCTCCCAAAGTGCTGGGATTACAGGTGTGAGCCACTGTGTCTGGCCTAACTTAATTTCTTTACTTGTTGTAGTTCTCTACAAATGTTCTATTTTTTCTTGACTCTCTTTTGCTATTAATAATAAGCATCTTTGTCTCAATTTTTCCATTTTATTCAAGTTGTTAATTCATTGGCATAAGGCAGATTGTAATATTTTCTCATAATCATTTAAATTTATGTGGAAGTTACTGATGCTCCCATTTTCATTCCTAATTTTATTAATTAGTCTAATTCTTTATCAGTTTTGCTGACTTTTCAAAGAACAAACTTTTGGTTCCATTAATTTTCTCTGTTAGTTTTCTATTTTCTTACTAATTGATTACAGCACTGATCTTTATGATGTCCTTCTACTTAATTTGGGTCTGGTTTGCTTTTCTTTTCTTTAGGTGGAGAAAACTTAAAGTTTTTTTCATTTCTAATATGTGTTTAAAGCAATTAATTTTTCTCTAAGTATTACTTTAGCTGCATTCCCAAATTTTTATATATTATATTTTCCTCTTCATGCAATTCAAGACATTTTCTTAGTTTCAAAGTAGTTTGTTAATTGACCCTTGGGTTATTTATAAATGTGCTGTTCAATTTCCAAATATTTGGGATCTCCCAAATTTCTTCATTAACAACAGAAAATGAACAATTTCTAATTTAACTAAAATTAAATTAGAGTTAACAATTATAATTAATGACTTTTAATTTTATTGGTCTCAGAAAGCATATTTTAAGTGATTTCAATTCTTTTAAATTTATTGAGACTTATTTTATGGCCTAGAATATGGTCCATTCTGGGGAATATTCTTTTTGTCATTGAAAAGAGTGTATTTTCTGCTGTTTAGTGGGGGAGTGTTCTGTAAATGTCAGGTAGGTCAAGTTGATTGGAAATGTTGTTTGTTTCAGTTTTCAATATCTGTAATGATTTTCTGCCTTGTTGTTCTATCAATGACTTAAAATGAGGTATTAAAATTTGCACCTATAATTGTTGAACTGATTTATTCTTTCAATTCTGTTTGTGTTTGGTTCATGTACTTTGGGGCTCTGATGTTATGTGTGGTAAATTTAAAACTTCCATATATATTGACCCTTGTATCATAAAATGTCCTTCCTTGTCACTAGTAATTTTTTTATATTTCTTTTTTTGAATTTTATTTTTAATTGACATGTAATAATTGCACATAGGTAGGGGGTATAGAGTGATATTTTGATATCTGTATGCAATGTGTAATGATAAAATCAGGGTAATTTGCATATCTATCACCTCAAATATTTATCATTTCTTCATGTTGGGAGTATTCAAAATCCTCTCTTCCAGTTATTTGAAAATATACAATGAATTATTGTGAACTATAGTTATCCCACAGTGCTACAGAGCACTAGAACTTATTCCTGCTACCTAGCTGTACTTTTGTATCTGGTAATCAACCTCTCTTTATCTTCCCCTCCCTACTCCTCTTCCCAGGTTCTAATAACCACAGTTCTACTCTCTACTTCAATGAGTTCAACATTAATAATATTTCTTATTTTAGTCTCTATTTTGTCTCATATTAATAGCCACTCCAGCTCTTTTATGTCTACTATATGCAAGGTATATCTTTCCTCATCCTTTTACTTTCAGCCTAGTTGTCTCTTTAAATTCAAATAGTGTCTCTTGTAGACAACACACCGTTGGATCTTGCTTTTTTATTCAGTCTGAAAGTCTCTGCCCTCTCACTGGAGTGTTTATTTAGTTCATACACTTTAAAAGACACTATTAATATAGTTGGATTTACATCTGTCATTTTGCTGTCTATTTTTGATGTATATCATGTCTTTTTTGTTCCTCTATTCTTCCTTTATTACATTTTTATACTGAGCAAATATTGTAATGTGCCATTTTACTTTCTCTATCTTTTAAAATAACAGCTTTATTCAGATAATTCATATACTATAAAATTCACATATTTAAAGTGTGAGATTCAGTTGTTGTAGTATATTCACAGAGTTGAGTAGCCATCACCACAATGAATTTTAGAACATTTTCATCACCCCCAAAAAATCCCTGTACTAATGGGACAGATTCCCCCATTTCTCCCTAAACCTCCCCCTGCCCAGACCTCAAAAATTATTATCTACTTTCTGTGTCTACAGATTTTCCTATTCTGGTAAGAGTAAACATTCTTATATTGTTTCTGATCTTAGGAGGAAAGTACTCTTTCACTGTTAAATATGTTGTTAGCTGTGGATCTTCATAGATGCCCTTAATTAGATTGAGGAGGTTCCTTCTGTCCCTAATTTGTTGAATGTTGTTGTCAGAAAGTGTATGAAGTTTTATCGAAAGCCTGTTCTGTATCTATTGAGATGATAGTGTAATTTTTGTTTTTAAGCCTATTACTGTGATGTGTTATACTAATTGATTTTGGGTCTGGGGCAGTGGGAGGTTTAGAGGGGAATGGGAGAGGCTGTCCATGAGTACAGGGATTTTTTAGGGAGTGATGAAAATATTCTAAAATTGATTGTGGTGACAACTACTCAACTCTGTGAATATTTTCATAAACTTTAGATTTCTGAAATAAATTCCACTTGTTAATGGTATATAGTCCTTTTATATATGTTGCCAGACTCTGTTTGGCAGAATTTTATTGAGGATTTTTACGTCTATATTCATCACAGATATTGGCCTGTAGTTTTCTTTCTTTGTGATATGCCTCTCTGATTTGAAGATTAGGATAATACTGGCCTCATAGAATGAGGTGAGAACTATTTCCTCTCTTTCTGATATTTGGATGACTTTGTGAATAATTGGCATTAATTCTTTTAGTGTTTGGTAGAATTTACCAGATAAGCCAATTTGTCCTGTGCTTTTCTTTGGGGGTAGTGTTTAATTATCTATTCAGTTTTTTACTGTTCTAGGCCTATTCAGATTTTCTATTTTCTTTTTGAATCAATTTTAATAGTTTGTGTTCTTCCTGGATTTTATTCATTTTGTCTAATTTATGTAATTTGTTGGCATATAGTTGTTCATAGTATTCCTTTACAAACCTCTTTATTTCTGTAGGATTTGTAGTAATGTCTCCTCTTTCATTTTCATTTTTCTAAGTCTATATTTGAGTTATTTTCTTAGTGGTTATTGTAGACTATTTTAGGGATACACTATACATCTTAACTATCATGATCTGGACCAGGTAATACTGATTTAATTCCAATGAAATATAACAACTTTGTATATGTTATAAACACAATATAGTGCTGCAGTTTTGCTTTTATAGTTTTATATTTCTCTCATTCTAGTGTTTTCCCTCAACTGGGATTGCAAACTCAGGCTAGTTTAGCCTAATGCTTTCTCAATTTATTTCAATAATTTTACTAACAACACTGCCATTCACAATTGTTGCCCTCTGCTCCAAATCAAGTTCACTCCTGCTAGCGGCAAAGCTGCTGGTTTTCCAGACTTGTCCTATCCTTGTAAAATGACCATGCCAACTGACTAGGTATGTGTGTGTTTATGTGCACGTGTGTGTAAGTGTGTGTATGGGAGAAAGCAAGCTAGGTAAACAAGGCTGCAGGTAGAATCCCACTGTTTTTACACAAAACATTGGTAATCTTTTGTGAGTAAACACTTCTTACTTTCTTGTTCACCACTGGCTAACTATAGCTCTGAAATGTTTGTTTTTAACAATTTTACCAGTTTTAGACTTGTTTTTTTTGGGGGGGAGAAGATTCTCCAACATCTTCATGCCATCACCTTCAGAAAGTCAAACTTTCTGTTTTACAAAGAGAACATTTCTTCTTGTAAAATGGTTAAATAATAGAGGCATAAAGAATAAAAATCAATTCCCCTGTATCTCAACATCCAGTTACAACCCCTGTTAACTTCAATGTGAATATCCTTTCAGACTTTCTCGATGTATTACCGTAGAATTTTATATTAAGAGGATTACACATTACAAAATGTTTTACAACCTGCTTTTTCCATTCAATAATACAGTAAATAAACATTTCAATGTCAGTATTAATAGACTTACATCATTCATATTGATACCTGCAGAGGATGTTATTTTATGACATAGTTATTCAAAAATTCATTACCCATTCCTTCTTGAGGAGTTTTAAGATGATTTTCTCTTTTTTACTTTTTCTCATTTCAAAAACAACATGATAAAAGTACATCTGTACTTATGTGTGTAGGTATCTCTTTAGGAAAAATGTCTATAGAAAATATTACCTGCCTTCAGGATGTGATCATTTAAACTTTGGGTGCATTTTGTCAAATTGTCGATTGATTCATACCCCCTCCATCAGTTCATATGGATTGCCATTTCCCATATTTTCATAAGCACTTGGCATCACTCATTACTTTCACATTTCCTAGACAAAAAATTGAGAAAGATAATTCCTATTTTTGTTTTCATTTATTTGATTACTTGTACAATTGAACATGTTTTCTGGTATTTATTGAATATTTCTATCTCTTTTTCTGTGTGAAATTCCCATTTCTATTATTTGCCAGTTTCTTTAATATTAGGATTTTTCATATTTATTAAGATTCTTCCATTTGTCCTGTTAATATTTTGCCTGCTATCTTCATTATAAATATCTTCCCCATTTTTTTCATGTCTTCATCTTTATAATGTGTTTTTTTTTAATTCACCTTAAAAAAAAGCTCACTTTATTTTTATGGTAGAGCACAGGCTATGGAATCAGAATGTTGAGGTTCCACTTCTAACCTATTTATAAGCTATGTGACTATAGATAATAAATTACTCTATGCCTCAGTTTCCTCATATGTAAATTGTGAATGATAGCACCTACCTTATAGAAATTGTGTGTGTCAAATGTTACAATATATGTAAAACATTTAGAATATTGCCTGTAAGTTCTTAATGAATCTTACCTATTATTGTTTTTATATAATAAAATCTTAATTAGTTTCTGGCTTTCTGGTATTCACAGCCACCCTCACTATAAGATTTTGTAATATACTAAATGTGCTTGGTTAGTTTAAGATTTTAAATATATTTATTCATACTTTATTCCCATACTTCTATAGTATTAATATTTATATACTTACATATTCAACCTATTTGGATTTCATTTTGGTGAATGAGACGTGTATCAAGTTTTTTGTTTATAATCCATTTTATTGAATAATTGCCAGATAAGTTAATAATTTGTTGCATATTACATTTTTGCTTTATATTAGATTGAATTACAATATATAATTAGAAGTAACTCTGGCCTCTCTATTTTGTTCTAATTAAGTCTGTCTACTTCTGCATCAGGATTATACCACAACTATTTAATTATTGAAACAGTTTTAATACATTTATGTCTGTGTGATCCTGTTCTCTCATTTATAAAAGTATGAAAACAGTGGTACCTATCTCAGAGAGCTGTTTGAAAATTAATATATGTTAAGTATTTAGAACAGTTGCTTTGCTACATGTAAATGTTTCAATACATATTAGCTGTCATAACTATTTTTTTCTGCAAGAATAGTTTTATTTCTAGAATGTTGGATTGTTAGCCCAAGTCAAGGGTAGAATCTATTTTCCTACCTCTTGGATCAAGTAGGCTTGTGCTGTGTCTTGATCAGTAGAATGGTAGAAGTGACCTTGTGTGATTTGTAAGCCTGGGCCTCAACAGACCTTAAGGCATCTACTTTCACTGGAAATTTGGGCTCTCTTGCTGTACAGAATATAACTGAGGTGCCCTGGGTGGCTGTTCTGGAAAACCACCAGAAACATGAACCATTTTGGGCCATTCATTCTTAGTAGAAATCTCAATGCCAGCAAGCTGTAAGAGAGGCCCCCAGGTGAGCTTAGCAGAAAGACTATCCAGCTTAGTGCAGCTAAAATTGCAGAACTGTGAAGAAATAAGTGTTTTAAGCTTCGGTTTTATAGCTTTCAAATGCCACAGTAGATAACTGATACACACACATTAGTTTTCCATTTTATTTTAAAATCAAATAATTACCTAAATATCTCCATAATTGAAGTTTTGCATTCTACAAGAGTGTTTACTCTTTTGTAATTTGTCTTTGAATCTAAACTTTAGTCATTATTCTAGCAACACAAATATCTATGAAGATATAAGAAAATATGAAAACTCACAATAATACCTAAAAGAAAAATTGATGAATTATTCTCATAGTCTGTGAACATTTTTTCTGTTAAATACATAGAGGACAAAGCTATAGTTAGAACAAATAATGGCTTATCTTTGCTTGAACCCAGAAGTCCTGGTCATCTGAAATGGCAAGATGTTCAATCCTTCTCCCAGCCTACTGTCAGCCCCTAACCTCCCAGCCCCACTATCTAGAAACCTGGGATCAGTACCAAATACCGAACACTATTTTGCACAAAAGTTTGTAATTTTTTACTTGTAAGATATATTCATGTTGATTATGAAAAGAATTGTAACCCTCTGCTGCTTTAGAATACATACCAGAATAAAATATGATAATTAGTACTTCCAAATCAGTAGCTATTATTTTCCTGTGGCCAAATCTATTTAACTGTGTTTCTTTATTATGCATAAAAGATGTTTTGAAGTCCAAGATCCTAAGTATATTCACATACAGTTTTTCCTCTGGTACTGTGCCAGTTACTTGGTGTGTGACATATTTTATTTCAATAATTAGGTAAAAGGATAAATAGCAGACTTAGGGAAGTCAGGAAGAAAATTAAGACCAACACACACAGAAATTTGTGGATTGCAATTTTTCTTTAATGTAGCTTCTGAAATAAAGATAATCAGAATGGCTGATCTCTGGCATATCTAAAGAGAAGAAAACCTAGTAAACGAGCAAAATTAGTAATGATAAAGTTGTTTGGCAACAGCTACTGAAAAGATGGTCCAATAATTCAACCATAAGGATATGACATTTTAAGCTTTTGTGTTTGTTAAAAAAAGAAGGTAAATTGGCTGAAATTAAATCCCCTAAGTCAAAACTTTTACATTTCTCTAGTTTTCAGCAGCATAATTCTCTTGTATAGAGAAATATTTAAAATAATAGTAAATGAGGTTCTGCTCTTTATGCTAGTTTTTGACATTTCTCATTTTTCTATGTGTAAATCATGGGAAAAGTTATTTTTGTAATTTATCTGAGAAAGTACTAACCTAGATTCTTCTAAGTCAGGATGAGATGGTAATGTTTTTTCCGAATCTCACCAAGAAAAACTGTTAGGGAAACACGGTATAATTTGATGAAATAATTTTATTTTCTGCCACAAATGCCTTTTCTAGCAGTGCATGGTACGACGTTCTACCCTTCTTGTTCGATTTGTTCAACATATTAAGAGAGATTACTGGTAAGATACAGGCCAGGAAATTGCTGCAGTCTATCAGACCAATGGATCTTCCTTCCCCACCCCTCCAGTACCTCTGATGATTCATACACATGCATAGTGTGCATCACATACATGGCATGGTTTCCAGGCCTCTCTGTGTGTGTGTGCGCGCAAGCAGACTTGTGTGTCTGAAAGCTTTTACAGTATATGTGTGTATATATCTAGACCAGCATAAAATGACTGAGAAGAATATTTATGATAACTTAAATGTGTGTAGCATTTTGTAGTTTGCAAAGTTTTTTAACAACCATATCATTTACACTCACATGTATTTCAGGTCAGAAATGCAGGAAGTAAGTGCCTCACACTACAGAGAAACAACCATGAACAAAAGAGCCTAAGTAACATGTCTGACGTTATGGAGGAAAGGAGAGGACAGACGGGAAGCCAAAATCCATCACTAGTGCCCTCTACCCAGCTTCGTGCTGGCCCCAGCTTGAAGAAAATACATTTTCTTTATGTCCAGTGAATGCAACTGAAGAATGATACCCCAGTTTTTACTATTTTTTTTAGGTACATTTCCTTGAGAAAAATGTCCAGTGTAATCTGGGTAGCATTATATAGGAAAACATAAGGATTAAGTTTCAGTATATGGCACGTATTTTGTTATTCTGCATACTGATGCCTGTTTTAAAAAAATAGGCTCTGGAATACCATTGGCTTATGCAATTTTGAGAGTTCTAGAATAGCCTGCTATATCACTCCCTCCTAAACATACACACATACCCCCCTCACATTCTATATAATGTATCAGATGCTAATCATTAATTAATTAAGCCCTTTAGGGTTAAATATTTAACCAAATACCTATCTAATTTAGTCTAAAGTAAAAATAGCAGAATTCATGTTTCCCTTCCCCATCACATTAGAGATCTATAAATGGCTATCTTCTTAGCTATCTTATATAAGAACAGAGAAGTTACAGGTGATTAAAGAGATGATTAAAAATGCAAATATAGCCTTTAAAAAATCATTGATCATATAAGCAGAAATGACTTCACCTTCTGTGAGTGGCTTGGATGTAAAACACCTATTTAATTTTAACCATCATTATTGTGAGCCAGCCTTGTGGAAATGGGAGAGAGCCATCTGCTACAAAAAGGTGACTATAAATAACACACAATGATAATAATTCAGTCATTATTGATTGGGGTAGAATTGCATGGGGATCAATGACAGAGCTTGGAGATCAGAAATATGGGGTTTGAATGGCGACTCTCCCACTTATTGGCACTGTGACTTCACACAATTTAACCTCTTTTAGTCATTGTCCTTTTATCTGCAAAATGGAGATAATTCTATCTACTTCATATAGTTCTTGTGAGGATTAAATTTAAAAACACATTAATAGCACTGAGAATGGCACATTGTTAAGTGTTCAATAATTGGTTTTTATTACAAGAAATTTGGCAATGATTTCATAAGCAAAATTTCCCACTGATCCAAGAACTCAGATATTTTAAAAACATTCCTGAGATTTTTTTTTTGCTATAAAACCTACATTAAACACTAATAATGTGGATACTTCTGTCTGTTATTATGTTGCTGTTAGAAACATCACAGAACTTTCCAAGCTGACATGTCTTACCTCTTTCCTAGTCCAAGCTTCTGGATGTCCTGCCAAGTGCCTCAAATCATGACTCCCTCACTTTGAGAAAAGATCTATTTCCTATTCTTCTGCTTAGTGTCTTGGGGCCCTGACATTTGCAAACTTTATTTTCTATCATCCGTCTACCAATTGCTTTCTGCTTAGATATGGATAATGGGAGGCAAAACTGGGAAGTTGGAGGACTAGAAGAGGAAGCCAGGTTATTTCTGTGCCTTCTCTCTCATCTTTGGGCTGCATTTCTAACATAGGCTGATTCTCCTCCATAATTCCATCTCTCTCTGGCTGGCCTTCTCTCTGTACTCACAACTTCTGTTGGGCAAATGCCTGCCATCATCCCAGTTCCCAGTTGGGACCCTCCCTCCGTGCGTGGCTGCTCCTCTATGGTTCCACTACTGTCTGTGTCTGAGTGTTCTGGCTTCTGGACTCAACACTTCCTTTGTCTCTTCAGTTCTTGAGTAACTTTTGGCTGACACTGATCTCTGGGTGTTGATGCTTAACTCTGGGTGTCCTTACCATTCCCTAATTGTCTTTCAGCTCTTTCTCTTCCTTTGTGACTCATTGCCTGTATTAATGTCCTCTATTAAACTTCTTGATTTAGCCTGTCCTCCTGATTAGATCTTGACTTCTCAAATCATGGTGATTCCACAGCTATTTTTCAAGCAGCTGAACTAGCACAGAGATTTGATTTTTAGTGAGTTCTGGATACCAGAGAACTTTATAAACAAGCAAATATTAAACTATGACTAATTTCCTTTTTTTATTTAAAAAACTTAAAAAACACTTGCTCCAGACTTTGATAACTATTTTCATTAGTAAGCAGCTATATAGTAGAAATTCTGTGTCCAAAATCTATAGGTGAAAAAAATACATGAAATCCAAGACATGATATTTTTCTTTGTTTCTATGCTAGTATTATAGCTCCTGACATTTAGGATTTTGAAGCAGGAATCATTAAATTACTTTCAAGTTTATGCTAAATAAATGAGCTTGGAATTCCAAACAAAATCCCAAACTTGATGCATTAGGATAGTTTCCCTCAGTTTCTCATTGATATAATTACCAAAAATTAAATTGAAACAAAAGAAACAATACAAATTGTTATGGCCTGAATGCTTGTGTTCGCCTAAAATTTATATGTTGAAATCTAATCACCAACATGATGATATTGTCACCAATATAGGCCTTGGGAGGTGATTAGATCATGACGGTTGAACCCTCATGGATGGTATTAATGATCTTATAAAACAGGCCCCAGAGAGCTGCCTTGTCCCTTCTACCATATGAGGACGCAGTGAGAAAGTGCTATGTACTATGAAATTGGCTCTCACCATACAACAAATCTCCTGATGTCCTGATCTTGGACTTCTCAGCTTCCAAAACTATGAGAAATTATATTGTCTGTAAGCTACCTTTTTGTTATAGCAGCCTGAATAAACATAGACATCAACCAAATATTAAAAAAAAATAGCTAATGGTAACAAATGTATGTTCTACTTAATCACAGGGAATCTCATAAAATAAGTCAGATATTTTTAAGTTACTGCATAAGTCATGAAAATAATCAGACTTATGACTTCTTTCAGTGTTGTAGATCATCTTTAATTCAAGGGAGAAATAACTGACCAAAGAAAAAAAGGTGAATTGAATTCTGAAGTTTAGGAAAATCTATTAACATTTCAAATAAAACATAACCAGCTTCTCTTAGGCAATCAGATGGGTACATGTATGTTTTCATTTTTATGCAGGTGGGTTGCATTCAAAAAGAAAGAGAGCATGGGATAGTCAGCATGCCCTGAGACATGTCTTTGTTTAATTGCTTTTCTGTTTCCCATGATCGTTGGGAAAATATCATCAATCGGTTAGGGTTATGGAACTTATCTAAAGTTGTAGAATATCTGCTCTGATGGATTTATGTGACCACTATGTTCATGTAAATAAAGAAATTTATTAAATTGACCATTTCAGGGAAATGTGAATTGAGGCAAGATAAGAATTATCTCTCTGAGGTGGTGCAGCTGGTGCTTAGAAAATGTTACTGACCTTGACAATGCTGCAATTCACCAACAATAATGAATCTCTGACTTTAAAAAATGATTTTCAGGAAGGCAAACCTACATTAATGAAAGCATTTCTCAAAACGGCCTATCAAAGTAATATTAGCAATAAAAATAAGTCAATTAGGAAGAAAACTTGTTTTAATAATACATACAGAAATTATAAAATAAGAAACTAGGTCCAGGACTTAGACAGTTTTGTATTCCATCATTATAAATACGTAATGTAGTAGTGGAAAAAAGTGTTTAAAGGTAATTCAATAATAATAGAAACCAAAACCATCATATGAGAAGGGGTAAATTAACACAATGGATGTTTATTTATTTAACTTAATAGACTGTTTTAGTGCAATTTTAGGTTAACAGAAAATTGAGTGAAAAGTATGTGGAATTACCATATGACCCCCTCTCCTCTGCAGATAGTTTCTTCTGTTATTAATATCTTGCATTAGTATGGTACATTTGTCACAATTGATGAACTAATATTGATACATTATTGTTAACTAAAGTTTATAATTTGCATTATGGTTAACTCATTATGTTGCACATTCTATGGACTTTGAAAACTATAAGGTGACATGCATCTAACATTACAGTATCATACAGAGTAGTTTCACTGCCCTAAAAATGCCCTGTCCTCTATCCCTTTTCCAAAACACTTGAAATAGTTGATCTTTTTACTGTCTCCAGAGTTCACCTCTTTCAGAATGTCATATGGTTGGAGACATATAGCCTTTTCATTTTGGATTATTTCACTTAACAATCGGCATTTAAGTGTTCTTTGTCTTTTATTTAATATAATGGTTTCTATTTTATTATTCAAGTAACATCAGAGGTTGACATTTTATTTCTAAAATGTAAAAATAAAAATATGTGGGAAGAACAGGAAATAAAAATGGCAAATGAGATGTTTTTGTGCAACATCAAGAATTGTTTTTCTAAGGAATAAAACATAAAATATGACTCACTTGGTTTAAAGACTTCCTTTACTCCTAAAAAAGTAGTAAAGTTCAAGCCATTTCTTAAAGTGTAATGCTTTTTCTTTGTAAAGTATTGCGTTTTGTACCAAAAATTTTAGGTAATTATTTTTATATGTTCAGTTTAATAATGTAAAAGTTGCATACCTAAGAAATTGTGTTTTATCCAAACAATTGTTAGTTGGGGAAAGGGAGGGTAAGGACTAGATAACTTTAATCTTGCAATATCAAATGAATTTTACTATAGAAAGTTCAACAGTAATAGTGTTTTAAGGGCTGTTATGGATTCAATGTGCCCACCCCATTCATATGTTAAAGCTGTAATACTCAATGTGATTTTATTTGGAGATAGGGCCTGTGAAGAGTGATAAATGTTAAATAACCTTGGAAGGGCCCTAATCCAACAGGGCTGGTGTTTTTATAAGAAGAAAAGATACAAGAGCTCTCTCATTCTACCACATTAAGACACAATGAGAAAGCAGCTGTCTAAGCCCATTTGGTCATCCTCTTCATTTTGAGAAATAGAACAAAACTATAGATATTGATGTCACTCTATTATCATCATAAATGTACTTATTTGGTTTCAAATTCCACTGGTAAGTAGCAGAATAGTGGGTTTTATAAGGTGGGGACAAGAATTTCAGGCATTTTTTTTTCTTTTGTGAGGGTTAGAGCGGACCTCCTTGTATTAGAATATACCGTTTGCAGGAGAAATCCAGAACTTGGTCTATTTTAGTTTCTATTTCTGACCTATCTGTTTCCTTAAAGTTTTAGTTTGATTATGTTACATTTGGCGTGAGTGACTCCATTTTGGTTTCATCTGGTTTGGTCTGTTGGAGCCCAGTGCATGACTTCCATCAAAAACAATAATCCATAATTTTGTTTAAAAAATCCCCCCCATCCCCCCCCCAAGCTTTTTGGCAGATTATCACTTAGGTAAAGTTGTGACCAAAAACTTAAGGCCTTAGTATGACCTTCAGTTACCATCATTTTGGGTTTCTGCTTTCAGTTTGTTATTTTTAATTTATAGTGTCCTTGTGTTCACACATTTCTTTGAGTTTTTGTTGCTCCAGTTGAAGAGAGATCATTTGACATTCTAGACATGGCTGTATGCAAACATTTAAAAATTTTGAGAGAAGATAATGCACGAGGGAGACTACTATTATATCTATCATTAGGATAATACCAACAGTTTGGAATATGCTATTTAGTTAGGGTACCCATGAACCAAACCAACTATAATCAAATAGATCAAATGATGAGCCAGATAGAGTTTACCCCTTTTAAACAAGCTGCCTGTACATTAATTCCTTACAACTGAATCTGTGTAATACCCAATATATTTTTCCATATGCAACTAGAAGTATTAGCAACTACACAGACACTTCTCTGTTCAGTCAGTAAGTCATCTAATGGGAAAGCTATTATACTACCAGAAAACATGCATTAAAAATGACAACTGAATGAAATTCCTCTATAGATCTTTAAATGGCCCACTGGCCCATCTGGTAGCAGAAATGTAGCTGAAGTTTTTATTATTAATATTATTCCAGGACTATGAGTTTGAGAAACGAAACATTGGTCATGAACTATTTTAGCAATTTTGAACAGTCACCACACACAGACACATATATACAAGTGTGTGTTTGTGCACATACATATATATTTATTTAATTTGGATTATTTTATCTCTTTCGTGATAAGTCATGGACTGCAGAGCTTTTAGTGATGAAAGCTTTAAGGACTCAGGAAGGATCAGGTGGCCTTTTGGGTTCTCCATGAGCCTGTACTTAATATTGGATTTATTTTCTCTTAAATACCAGGTTTGTTTCTGCAATTCATGTGTATAACACTGATAACTGATGGGTTATCATAGGTAATTTGACTTGGACCATGGAGTTCGTTCAAATTGCATATCTTAACAATTTCAGTACTGGCTGATGTAGCATGAAAATCTGGCAAAGTATTTCCTTGGTATTCAATTAATTTTTTCCTGCTTGGGTTAACAGTTTTATAAACCATTCACTGTCTTCATTGGAATTCTGGGAATTTTTATGCAGTCCAGATGATATGATCCTAAAGTTATCAGATACGTTTTTTAACAAACACACATTTGTATGCCTTTATAACTGCTCATCAAAAACATATTTTTCTTTTGTTTATAACTCTGTATATAGAATTGTTTATTCATATTTAGTAGTTTTAATTATATATAAAAATAATAATTTTAACTCTTCGTAACCTTAATTTATAGTGAAAACACTAGAAAGAAATTTTGAACTGTTTTATATCAGTATTTGTAGATGAAAACTATTTTATAATTATTTAGAAAGATGTTTCCTTACATTATTATTATTAACAGATCTAAATATATTTAGCTTTTCTATATCATATAAAAATAAGATGTCAAAATATATAAACATAAACTTATGTTTAATAATTAATGTTTCAGTATTTTAACTTAGAAATGACTCTGAACTTTTATGATTATCTATTATTTAACATACCATGACTTTAAGATTTTAAATTACTGAAAATAATTTTGAAACTGTGACACAGTGATATGGTTTGACTGTGTCCCCACCCAAATCTCATCTTGAATTGTAGCTCCCATAATTCCCGTGTGTCGTGAGAGGGACCCAGTGGGAGGTAATTGAATCATGGGGGTAGGTTTTTCCAGTGCCATTATTATGATAATGAATAAGTGTCATGAGATCCGATGGTTTTATAAAGGGAAGATCCCCTGAACACACTCTCTTGCCTGTTGCCATGTAAAATGTGACTTTGCACCTTGTTTGCCTTCAGCCATGATTGTGAGGCCTCCCCAACCATGTGGACCTGTGAGTCCATGAAACCTCTTTCCTTTATAAATTACCCAGTCTCAGGTATGTCTTTACCAGCAATGTGAGAACAATCTAATACACACAGCTACATTCCCTAATGTGTTTTCTGGTCATCTTTGGTCTCAAGTAGCCATGTGGTTTCCAAGATGGCTATGAAGGGCAGAGCCTTTCTGAGACCTGAATTTACATACCAGGTGTAGAGCTCAGGACAGAAGATAGATCTGGGAAGACTGTGCCTCGAGGATCCAATCCCTCCCAGAATAGCCAGGAGGCAAAGCTAGGGCAGGCAAGAAGGGGCCACATTGGACTTGACTCTGACTTGCAGCAGCTGGTCTAGACACTGAGAAAATGTCTCCAGGCCTCATGTCCACCTATCCAGACCCCCTAATCCAGGGGCTCAAAACCAAAAAGATAGGCTCACAGTCAAACCAATCAAGTGTCCAATATATTTAACCAATAATTTTGAAGCCATTCCTATTTTATCAACAATTCAAAAACTAGCTGTATTTACCAAATATTATCACCTATATATAACACATACATAGACATAACAGACACACAGACAGAAGCAGATCTTACAGATTTATAAAATTCTTCATTTGCCAGTTTTCAAAGTTTCCCTCTCCACCCCCATCAACCTCTTGATTACCTGTAAGTTTCCTGAGGCCTCCCCAGCCATGCTTCCTGTACAACCTGCAGAACTGTGAGCCAATTAAACTTCTTTTCTTTATAAATTACCCAGTATCAGGTAGTTCTTTATAGCAATGCAAGAATGCATTAATACACCTTGAATCTTGTCTTTGGCTCTTGGATTCCCTTGAACAACTTAGCCAGTGATTCTTCTCTATCTAGGCAGGCAAGAAAAAAAATTAATAAAGTGGGTAGAAAATAAAAATCTCTGTGAATTTCCAAAAGCCAAAGTTTACATCCCCTTCAATATTGCTGTTTACTACCAGTTTCTATCTGACCCAATGAGACATAAGATGCCTCTAACTGGGTCCAAGCCAGTTAATGTTAAATCCATTCAGTCCTGAACCCAGTCCAGTTTCTGTTGCAACTTCGAAACCCAGTTTGGCTCGGAAATTTACTCAAACAAACTTGGAGAGCTCAAAACGCAAATCTGCGGAGCTTTGGAATCAGAGAGAACTTGTCACAATCCCCAGTTGCTTCAGGAGAACAATAGACACAACGGGCTCAGTAAGTACCTCACTTAGTCACTTGATGCTTCTGGGGGTCACTAGAAGGTCTACATCAGATCCCACTTTTGACACTATTTATTAAAAGAAGAACCTTAGACAAATTAAGTTTAACAGACTTTAATTGAGCAAAGAACAATTCATGAATTGGGAAGCCTCCCAAGCCAGGATAGACTCAGAGAGACTCCAGTACAGTCACATGGCAGAAGAAGATTTATGGACAGGAAAAGGTATGTGATGTCAGTCAGATTGATTACAGCTCGGGATTTGCCTTATTTGAACGTGCTTCAGATAAGGCAAATAAGCTGGCCGCCTATGATTGGGTAAAACTCAGTGATTGGCACAAGAGTAGGTTGCAGTATACAGTTAAGTTTCAGTTTACTATGTATGGGGAAACTCTTAGGCTGAACTCAAAATATGTAAGAGCCAGTTTTAGACTAAACTTAATGTAACAATTGTCAATTCAAATTTTTAAAACCTTCCAGAAACAAAATCTTAGCTGCTGAAGGATGACAGTTCGTTCTATTCTTTCATGAATTGCCCTTATCCACACCTGAAACTCAGAGGCAATGAACTAACTTTCTTTCCTTTTCTTTTCTTTTCTTTCTTTCTGTCTTTTCTTTCTTTCCTTCTTTCTTTTCTTTTCTTTTCCTTTCTTTCTTTCTCTCTTTCTTTCTTTCTTTCTTTCTTTCTTTCTTTCTTTCTTTCTTTCTTTCTTTCTCTCTCTCTCTCTCTCTCTCCTTCCTTCCTTCCTTCCGTCCATCTGTCCTTCCTTCCTTCCTTCCTTCTGGCTATACTACCATTTATTTTCTTGTTACAAGAAGAAATGTAATCTTAAATTAGCTGTCTTAGGCTGTTGAGAATTTTTAGAAACCTTCTCTAATTAGCATAATTTTCAAAAAGCATATTTTGAGGCTGAAATAATGAAGCAATAAAATTTTCCCCCAACCCCTAAAACAGTTTTAGTTCAATAACTAGTATGTTCAGTCTCAAGCAGTAACAAAAGTCCAAACTTTTTTCTGGGTTAAATCTTCTCTCCTTGTAT
The DNA here is from genome assembly GCF_029289425.2 of Pan paniscus. NCBI lineage: Eukaryota > Metazoa > Chordata > Mammalia > Primates > Hominidae > Pan > Pan paniscus. Next base: position 132,482,385 of record NC_073254.2, read on the forward strand.
TAATCAGGTTAGACCAGGTTATGCTTTGGTAAGATACAAACCCCAAACAAGTTTGCTTTTTGTTTGTTTGTTTTGTTTATCCTAAGTCCTCTCAAGACCACAGGACCCTCTAAGGCAGTAACTCCTCCCAGTAGTAACTGAGCAATTAAAGTTACTTTGCTCTTGGGACATTACCTTCTTGACATGGGGGTTCCTTGTTGCTATGAAAGAGTGAAGAAAGAAGAGTTATCCAGGGACTTCTTATGGCTGTAGTCTGGAAGTGATGCATATAATTTCCATTCACAGTTCATTAGCTGTAAGTAGCCATATGCCCCAGATAGCTGAAAGGAGCTGGAGAGTGCAAATCTTTCATAATTCAAGAATGGAAAGACAGTGATTGGTGAGTATTAGTACCATGTACCACACCTCCCTCCCAGTTTGTGCCTGCTAAGGCTAGGAGGTGTGGTCAAGTTTTTATTTTATTGCCTCATGTTTCTGTCCCTGTCCCTTCCCCAGTGCCCCCACACAGTGGTCTTAAAACCATGGTGAGCTGTCATTGCTTCTCCCAGATAGAATGGGGACCAGAAAGGAAAAGTCAGGGATGACAAAGTTCTTACTTTACTAGGATTACTGTGAGCTCACATAACACTTTCTGGTGTGGCTTGTTAAATTAAATTTAGTCCAAAGCTGCCTCCTTACATATTTTAAGTTTGACCCATAGGTTTTTTCATACATAGTGAACTGTACCTAACGGGATATATAAATAGACTGTAACCTACTCTCATACCAATCACTGAGTTTGGCCAATCAAAAGTGGTCAACTGTCAAACTCCATTCAAAATAATGCAAATGCTGAGCTGTAACCAGTACAGCTGTTTCTGTACCTCATTTCTGTTTTCTATACATTACTTCCCTTTTTCTGTCCATAAATCTTCCACCAAATGGCTGTGCTGGAGCCTCTCTGAACTTATTCTGGTTTGGGGGCTGTCTGACTTGCAAATCATCACATCATTCTTTGCGCAGTTAAATTCTTTTTCTTTTCTTTTATTATTATTTTACTTTAAGTTTTAGGGTACATGTGCACAATGTGCAGGTTAGTTACATATGTATACATGTGCCATGCTGGTGTGCTGAACCCATTAACTCGTCATTTAGCATTAGGTATATCTCTTAAAACTATCCCTCCCCCCTACCTCCACCCCACAACAGTCCCCAGAGTGTGATGTTCCCCTTCCTGTGTCCATGTGTTCTCATTGTTCAGTTCCCACCTATGAGTGAGAATATGCGGTGTTTGGTTTTTTGTTCTTGTGATAGTTTACTGAGAATGATGATTTCCAATTTCATCCATGTCCCTACAAAGGACATGAACTCATCATTTTTTTATGGCTGCATAGTATTCCATGGTGTATATGTGCCACATTTTCTTAATCCAGTCTATCATTGTTGGACATTTGGGTTGGTTCCTAGTCTTTGCTATTGTGAATAGTGCCACAATAAACATATGTGTGCATGTGTCTTTATAGCAGCATGATTTATAATCCTTTGGGTATATACCCAGTAATGGGATGGCTGGGTCAAATGGTATTTCTAGTTCTAGATCCCTGAGGAATCGCCACACTGACTTCCACAATGGTTAAACTAGTTTTCAGTCCCACCAACAGTGTAAAAGTGTTCCTATTTCTCCACATCCTCTCCAGCACCTGTTGTTTCCTGACTTTTTAATGATTGCCATTCTAACTGGTGTGAGATGGTATCTCATTGTGGTTTTGATTTGCATTTCTCTGATATCCAGTGATGGTGAGCGTTTTTTCATGTTTTTTTGGCTACATAAATGTCTTCTTTTGAGAAGTGTCTGTTCATATCCTTCGCCCACTTTTTGATGGGGTTGTTTGTTTTTTTCTTGTAAATTTGTTTGAGTTCATTGTAGATTCTGGATATTAGCCCTTTGTCAGATGAGTAGGTTGCGAAAATTTTCTCCCATTTTGTAGGTTGCCTGTTCACTCTGATGGTAGTTTCTTTTGCTGTGCAGAAGCTCTTTAGTTTAATTAGATCCCATTTGTCAATGTTGTCTTTTGTTGCCATTGCTTTTGGTGTTTTAGACATGAAGTCTAACCTAGGCATTACCATTCAGGACATAGGCATGCTCAGTTAAATTCTGTTAAATTTAATTTATTTAAGGTTTTTCTGTTAATAGGGTAGTGTTTTTAAATGAATTTTTTTTCTCTTGTGATGTGCTCCATAGGTTCTTTGGATATTCTCCCACTACTGTAGATTGCTCATAGGCTATTCTTTGAAGTTCTCCCACCAACAATTTAAAACTCCTGGTTGTCCACTTATGCCTAGTTTTTTAAGAGACTTACTGGACAAAGAAATTTTAGACAACTGAAATCTGATGCAAGCTCACTTTCCCTCTAGTTCAGAGGAAACACCCACATTTGACTTGTTGGTTGAATACACCATAAATTGAAGCCATTTTCTCTGCTGCCATTATCCACTTTTCCCACCTTTAAGTCTTCAAATTCTTCAGGTTTTGGTTAGGCACCAGTCTTATGTATCCTCCAAACTTCAAGAAATGTAAACTGAGCTTTCTTATTGGTCCACTTAGAGCCCTCTTAATTGGATTGTTTTCTTCATACTTAATCCTCTTGTGTCACAGAGTGGTCATATATGTATTATGCAAAATAAATTGAGCCATATTATTCCCTTCTTAAGATCTTTCAATGGCTTTCCATTGCACTTACTTAGAAAAAATAAAAATATGTATTTATTTTGTCCTGAAAGGTTTATCTGTTATAGTTGTTGTCTATCTCTCCAACCTTGTTTTCTATTGGAGGTTTTCAAACTTTTGCACATTAGAACCACATGATACTGTCACTCTAAAGGAAAAAATAGGCAAAATTAATATACATAGGGAGTTTATTTGGGCCAAGGTTGAGGACTGCAGCCCAGGATACATAGATTCAAGTTGCCCTGAATATGTGCTCCCGTTAGAAATAGTTGCAAGTGGGTTTTTAAAGGAAAAAGAAGGGAAAGTTCTTAAGTTTTTTACTAAGCGTTCACATTGGTTCGTTAAAATAACATAAGCTATTGATTGAATATATATTTTTCTTTATATCACAAATTCCAGAAACATGAAGATAATGAGTGAGGGTCACATTGTGTACTTTATGGTAATGTGTTAGGTCATTTATGAGTTAGTCTGAAAAAGGAAAGGAAAAAGAAAAAAACATTTTAAAGCTATGCCTTTAAAAATTTCCCCTGGGCATGGCTGCAGGGGACGTGACTGAAGTCTCATGCTCCTGTCTCTTTGGGAGTGATAAATTTTGCATACCTTACATTCCTCAGACTGCTCTGAGCCACTTTTTCTGGGTGCTTTTAAAAATCCTTATGACCAGGTTGTACACTACGTCACTTACATCAGAATGTCTGAGGGTAGCAGTCAGGCATCATTATTTAAAAAATATATGCTATGATTCCAATGTGCAGCAGAGTTTAGCAGTCACTGTTTTACACCATTTTTCCTTTCAACAATTTCTCAGTGAAAATTCGGATCCTTCAAAATGCTGGATTAAGTATTACATTATTACAATGCCCTTTCTTCTCATAATATTCTTTTACTTCATAGATTTTTATTGTACCTTATAAGTATATGTGCATTTGTATATCAATCTCCTTCCCCAGGCTGTTGAGTTCTATGAGATTAGAAATCACATTTATTTTCTGTTTACTATTATATTTTCTGTTTACTATTATCCAGGAGTTGGCAAAGGGCCTGAGGTTTAGGCACTCAGGGTTTTTTTGGTAGGCTTTTAAGCAAATCTTCAGTTGTTAAATGAATAAATCTTTCTTATTACTCAGAAACCACCTCTAGATTTAGAATTATGTACTGAAAATAGCATGGGTTTTGTTGCTGTACAAAGCTTGGTTCAAATTCTAGCTGTGTTCCTTCACTAGCCTGTGAAAACTTAGATAACTTTGGTCAACTTTTCTGAGCCTAAATTTTCTCCTCTGTAAATTAGAGGTAACAATTCTTATCTCATAGGATTATTAGGAGAACTGAGGGAAATAACAAGATAAAGCATCTTATAATGTACTTTCAAAAAATTTAGTTTTCATTTTCCTTTGTGACCTCCCAAGGATTAAAATTTCCACACTCTGTTCGTCCCTATTCTGCAGATACATATTTGTTTGATTTTCATTCCCTCAATTCCAGACTTTTTCCCTCAAGGCTATTTTTTTTTAATCTTCCAAAGTAGGAACAAGCTAATCAGACATCTGGATTCCTCACATAGTGGGGTGTTCCCTCAGAGGCCCATCTAATAACTCATGTCTACCTTCACAGTGTCTCCTGAAGAAGATGACTCCACCTCTGTCATTTTACATTGCATTTTATTGAAGCAAAAATATTTTGCGACATAAAAAATTGCTTTTAGCCACTTTTATTGTTATGTAAAATGTACAAATAAATATCAACTCCTTGTCATAGAATTCTTAAGTAATTATACAACTAAAATCATATGTTAAATATAATTAAATCTATAAAACCAAATTCAAATTTACAACATGAATTTAATGTGAAGATAATGTGTGTTCTGAAACTCAACAGCCTCTATTGATTTTAAGGATAGACAATTGAACACTGAGGGTCTTCAAAGCATTCATAGGAAATGCATATTATAAAAATTAAAAAAACTTTAAAGGGTACTTAGTTTTCTCCAGTTAATAATATAAAAAAGGTGGCATTGATGTAGTCAAACTCTTAGGACCCTCAGTTCTTTCGAGATGGACTAAATGGCTGTTATAATCACATGCAAAAGTGTCTTGAACTTCATAGAACTTATGTTGAGAACAGAAGTTTATATTTGTATTTATATTTTTAATTCCATTTTCCACAAGCTTTTTGAAGTCCTTCGTATATCCTGTGTTTAACTTCATATTGACTTGAATCTTTTGGTTTTGCTCATGATAAATTATAGAGTCATTTTTTTTCTAGTTTTTTTTAATAGTAAACTTATTTTTAAACACCATTTAATTATTTTGCTGGGCAAATCAATATAAACATGTACTCTTCCATATAATGCTAAAAGAGAAAAAAGAACAGTGGTAAACAAAAAAGTCCTCTTCATTGAATTTGTATATTTACTACTGACAATCTATTGCAAGTTGCCATATGGAGTGACAGTATCTCCACAAAGCAATATGAATGTGTTGCTGCCCTCCCAGTATACAGAAATTTTCTGGTTTGGCGGGTATACAAGGCCACGTTCCATATAATGAAATCCCTACCCCACCATCTTACTCTTCTCACACCACAGTAAGGTTTTACTTGCACACTGTGTCCTCATACTCTCTGGCCTTCTTTTGGCTCTATTCCTCTCCTAAACATACTTTAGATGTGACTGCTGAAGTCACTTGGCAGAATTCTCTTGTAAGGTGCTCATTTAGATCAGTGGTCATTGAACTACAGCCTGCAAACTCAATCTGATTCCCCACATATTTTTGTAAATAAAATTTTACTGTACCATACTCACACCTAATTGGTTTTGTTATCGCCTACGGCTTTTTCCTGCTACAATGGAAAACTAAGAAGTTATGATAGACATTGTGTAACCCACAAAGGTAAAAATATTTTCATCTAGCCCTATACAAAAAATGTTTATTGAGTCTTGGTTTACATAACCAGGATTAATCACTGAAATAAAAGCACACACACATATACAGATGCCAGAGAATATGTCTGTGAATTCAAGGTGTAGAAATATTCACCTATTTCCTTGAAAGAAGTGGGTTTGAAATGCTGAGAGGGGACCAAGTTATGAATCACTCATTAGAGGTTAGATGCTTCAGGTATCTGTCTTCCTTGCTTCGCTGAGGCCTGCTCAGACTGTTGCAGAACACTTCACCACTTTTCTATTTATGGTCTATAGATCAAACACAGTGCTAGGCAAATTGCAGGGACTTAGCAAACATTTGTTGAACAGATGGTATTGAGATAGTGACACTGAACTAGGAGTTACCAAGAAATATTGGAGTTCTTTAGGAGAACTACCAGGTAGATGCAGACCAGAGTCACCCTTCAGGGCAGTTGTGGGGACATCTGTGGAGCAAACAATAGGAATTATGTAGAGGGCCTTTGCAAGGAGTGGACCCTGCAAGAGCAGTCACCCTGGAGCTGCTGCCAGCAGAGTCCAGAGCTGCCCTGAGGGAAGATCTTGCTGTGGGAATTGCCTTAACAAAGGCAGAAAAATATCTTTGAAGGTCTCCAGTTCATGCTGTGTTGTGGAATATTTGCTGTCCTCCCCGCTAGGAGGAAGAGTCACAATTTACTCCTTATAGCTACATACATGAGTTGCTCACACAATCTATTCTTTGTTACTAGATATAGTTACCTTGCAGCTAGGAGAAATGAAATAAAAACAGTAACAAAGAAAAGAAATTGTTAGAAAGGACTCTCGGGACAGTAGGGAGAAACTATCTGTGTGAAGACACTTGTGAAACTCAATAGTTTATTTTCTAACTTCTTTTGAAGGAGATTTTTAGGGCAGATACTTAAGACATGTTTACAGAAAAATCCTCAGCATTCCCCCTTTACATCTAGCTTAACACATATTTGTAAGGGAGTTTATGCTGAACTTATGGTAGTAATAGGATGAAAGTTTGGCCTTTATTTTCTAAAATTTTTCTAAAACGAAATATATACGGATTCCTGAGAAACTTGCTTTAAACCTGCATTTTTTTTAAGATCAAAGGAATATTGGCATTATTTGTTGGCAAAAAGTGAAGTGACTTTCCAAGCATCAAAGCTGTTTAAAGTGTTTTGAAAATACAATTGCACTCTTCATCTGTTTCCCTTTAGAACCAGCGTATAATGCATGCCAGTTATTGTACTGTGCCTTAGATGGGATGTTAAAATGTAATCTTAGTTGAAATAAATTGAAGTTCCTCATTAGATATTGAACAGCAACATGAGGGAAATTGGTTTCCTCTAATCTTCCACATAAGGAGGCAATCTCTTTATATGCAAGTAAAGGATTTTGCATATTGATTGCATTTTCTGATGATGAACTTACACATTTATAGGCTAAATGGCATTCTCTAAAGAGAAGATGCAGAGTAAATATCTATTTTCATAATTTCCTCTAACGAGTTACCACTCCAGCATGCCAAACACTGTAATAGCACGATTCATATCTCTCTTATCCTAATAGTATTATTCTCTTACATTGACTTTATGCTTCCATAAATGCATAAAAAGTTTACTATTCAAACAAAACAGCAAGAAAACCCCTGTCTTCAATGCCCAATATGAAATTTCACTCTGTACTTTCGGGATGAAGGGGGAGGCAGAGTGACCAACTTGCCCTGGTTTGTCTGGGACTTTTCTGGTAATAGTGATGACAGCTTTAGCTCAAGGAAGGCTAAACAGATGATTGGAGCCCCTTAGTCCTGAGCAAAATGGATGGTTGCTAATTTGAGATGACCAGATTAGTAATTGTTTAATTTTTATCTCATTTGTTTAAATTTTCTCTCTTTATTTATGTATGTTTACTGAACCATTGGAGAATAAGCTGGAGACATTATGCCACTTTACCTCTAAAAACTCAGTGATTATTTCCTAAGTACGGTCTCTTTCATGACCACAATATATTCAGTATATTTATTAAAATCAGGAAATTTGGTGTTTATAAAATACTCTAGTCCACAATGCATATTCAAATTTCATTGAGTATCTCACGAATATCCTTGATAGCTTTTTTTTTTTCTCCTGGTCTAGAATGTATCCCAAGATCACATACGTCACATCATTGCTTTTTGTCTTCTTTAATCTAGAATAATTTCTATACTTTCTCTGTGTTTCTTGTCCTTAATATTTTTGAAAAGTATAGGCCTGCTACTGTGTAGAATATCCCTCAGTTTGGGTTTGTCTGATTTCCTCATGATTATATTCCGTTTATACAGTATTTAGGCAGGAATACCAACAAGATGATGATGTGTCTTTCTCAGAAGACACATGATGTTAGTCTGACATAATATTGGTGATGTGGCAAAATACTTAGATTTTCACTCTGTAGTTTTAGTATCTATAGAAAATTTTCTAATGCCATCACTATTTTTATATTCATTGCCATTCTACTGTCATTTTTTAAATAAGAAAGAACTTGCCACACATTTTTTAATTTACAGGGAGACCCTCAATTCAGTGTAAAATTTATTGTTATACTTGTCCTATGACCTAGCTTTATTATTTCGCCCACCAGTAGTTCCACCAGGTAAATTCCCTGAGAAATGCAGTGATCTCTGGACCCTGAGTCTCCTGAAAACAGGCAAAATCCATCTAGTTATTTCCCTTTTGTAAAAAAAGAGGACGTTTTGTGCTATCAGAAAACATCTTTGAAGACTTTGCAGAATAGAGTTTATGTATGTTCCGTAGGAGGACCCTTTCACAGCTTAATAGGCAACCACATTTATTGACCACCTTCTGCCTGCAGCATATTTTACCAAATGCTGCCTTATAGAGCATTATCTCTAATCCATACCAGCACAGACTATTGGATCTCTTTGGAGAATAGAGTTTGCCCCATTATCTGCCTCTCAATGATTTTTATTAGTTTCCAAATGCTACCTGCATAGTTTCTAAGACTCAAAGAGCCAAATACATCTAGTAACACATACACATTATATATATGGGATTTTCTTTGTTGTGCCATAGATCATCAGAAGACATGCTTACATAGGTCAGGTTGAAGGCAATCAATGCTCATTTTGTGAACAAAAGAGTGGCTTTTTGGACTTAGGAAATTTATATGCATTTATGTCTTGTTTTGCCTCCCAAAGTCTTTTTAGTTGATTGTTTTGACATCTATAGGCATACTTAATTCAGGAAGCAGCATCAAAACTGTACTATTTGCCAATTGACTTAGGTTGAAAAGCCCTTAACTCAGTCTGTGTCATGGATTCCTCGTCTCTAGGGTTACATTAAAGAGAACGAACTCTTAACTTTTGAGTCTTAGAACTCAGATCATTTCTTTGGGTATGAGCATTATAGATAGTTATGATGTGAAAAGTAATAAATTTCAGTAATGGTACTGAGAATAGATACAGCTGTCCCTTGGTATCCATAGAAAATTGATTCCAGGACACCACATCCCTCGAGTAACAAAATTCACAGATGCTCAATTCCCCAATATAGAATGACATAGTATTTGCATGTAACCTATGCACATCTTTCCGTATACTTTAAATCATCTCTAGAGTACTTATCATTAACAAATACAATGTATATGCCATATAAACAGTTGTTTTATTTATTTGTTTTTTTTTAGTGTTATCTTGTTTCTTTTTTTTTAACTTATCTTTTTCCAAATATTTTTAATCCTTGGTTGGTTAAATCTAGGAATGTGGAACCCATGGATTCGGAGGGCTGACGGTAATTACTAATTACACTTAGCTATACTCTCTGGAAATTTCAAAAGTTTTCTTGATTTCCTTATGCCTTTGTTTCAGGGACTAATACCCATCCTGGTGCTGTAGAAAACTTACATAACAGGTATTAGAGTTTTATCATGAACACAGTAAAAAGAAACCACTATATTCATAAATAGGCTGAAAAGAAACCCATGACTTAGTTTTTAAAGAAACTTGAGACATTTAAACAATCCTAATCCATTTTCTATACTAAGATGGAAAATAGAATCCATTTCTTCATCAGTAAATAAAAACCAATGAGTACATTATTGAATTAGATGAGCTCTTTGCTTTCAGTTAAAAAAATACTAGATCAATAATTGTCACATAATTAGATGTTTCTATACCTTGCACATTAGAGTTAGACTAAATTAAAGATAACCCTTTGTTTTTGTCTGTAGGCTTATTTCATAACAGAGGTTCATAATAGAATAATCAGTTTATACAATTAAAATCTACTTCTTAGGATTTAAAACTTAACTTTCTTTTCTAGTAGTTTATAGTCATATCTTCACTTTAAAGACATATTGTTGGTCATGTCTATGATTCATTTGAGGCTGTCTTTGGTTAGGAATGAAAACCCCAAACTGCAAACATTTTCCCATGGGAAAATGCCATCTGCTTTAGAGTGATTTGCTTTATGATGTGGATTCCAAACTGCATTGTATTCATCTGCTTATAGCTAAACACACTGAAGTTCACCCACAAGCAGAATTCTCATGAAAGATTGCATGGGAAATAATAGAGAAAACAATTTAGCAGTAGTCTCCCATAGTGAGAGAAAAACAGAAGAAAAAAATAGTAGAGAAAGAAAAAAAGCATTTGAGAGCAAAGGAGAGTATAGTTAGAGAAAGAACTCCGGGGAAGACAGGTGAGGTGATGGGTAAGAGAAGGAAAATACTTTCAGGGAAACAACTTATCTTTAATCAGAAACTCAGTTTAGGCTACTTTTTGAAAACTACCTACCCAAGAACTTTTCCACTTTTAAAATAATCTGTATTTATTCTTCATAATCATCTCTTCTTACTCACTCCACTTTGTTTTATGGCACCCTATACATATCAGTGTAGGCATATACCACAGACAAAAGGAAGAAATGAGGGAAAAGGAAAAGGAGCAAAAACTGTGTGTGGTACTCTGCAAAATGTCATAATAATAAGTGTATTAGCTGCATTTTATTATATCACAGATGAGGAAAAAGAATTTAAACCAAAGATTGAAAAAATCCTAACTAGTTTGATTGATAAGGAATGAATTATAAAACCCATGGAGATTTATAGGGCATTATTGATTTTTAAATTTTTGTGGTAACTTCAACATTTTACAGGTATTGGCATATTTGACAATAATGCCATGTAGCTAGAACCAAGCTGATTTGTATGTGGAGGGTTACTATTAATATGCACACAGTTCCTGTTTAAACAGAAAGTCTGCCAAAAGCAAAATACCCTATTAAATAGCTGTCTCAAATATGCCCAGATGGAATGAGCACCATACATTGTTCTTTATTCTGCTTAGTCTGTTTTATCTGCTTAACTAAGGACCATCGTATTTTCACCTTATTTTTCTCTTTCTTTTTCCTGAGGATAATCCCCATCACCTCCCCCTTTGGTTTAATCACATTTCTTCTCTTTACACCGTCACTGGAATACTATAGCATGAGACCGTCATGAAAAGATTATTACATGAAATATGGTACGCTGATGTATTATATTCACACAATGCCTATTTTGAGGTTTTGTACAGAAGGTTTGGTCAATGCCATATGCTCAGAATGTTCCTATTCTTGGACTATGAATGTTATCTCTGAGGGTGTAATCAGAGTCTAAACTGGGTGAGCAGGTTCCTCATTACCTCTTGATCACTGTCATTATGGTGCTGTGCTTTATTTCCAGATCTGGGCATCTTTCCTTAGGCTACCACAGAACACGGAAATTGTACATAATGTACACCCATCTCTTCCATTATGCCTAGCAAAGGGTTCTGACCTATTATGGGGATTTAAAATAACAGAAAACCTCACAGCTTTACAAAATGCAGTTGTTGATCCTTTTGCAACTTATGTGTGATGATTGGGTATTTATACTCATGTGCGAGATATGCTGCCCTACAACCTTGTTACCACATTTGCACATTACCTATCTGATGTAAAAAAACAAACCAACCAATAAAAAAAAGGAAAAACCTCAGTCGTTAAATCATCTTCTCTTCTTCCCTAAAGTTATTGTGCTGGAACCCTGTAGAGGAAACACGGATTAGCTTCAGTTTGGTGTTATATTTTGAACATGGAGGTATTCTGTGGTTCACATTCTTCTGGGAAAAGTCCCAGTCACCAATGGGGAAGGACGTCACAAGTCTCTAAGGTCCACTACCTACTGTCCACTCAGGGAGGGGCAAATGGATGGGTTGGAGGTTGCTGAGGCCAAAGGAGGAGGATAACAACAGGGTAAGTTTTTTCCTTTCCCATCCCCAGCCATAGGCCAACATTTTTTCATAGAGAAGTCACTTCATAGCATGATGTACCAACTTCAAAGATTTTGTGACACATTTTTAAACTCCTCCAAGAATGATATACAATATACTTCTGGTGTCTTAGAGTTTACTATATACACTTTCACATATGTTGCCTTATTTGATCTTCACAAGAACCTTATGAGTGATCTCTTATTCCCCTTTGTGGGGGAGGAACAAAGGCTGAGAAACTGTGACGTTCTCAAGGCTGTACGGTAAATCAACAACATTTTCATTGGCACCCATTATGTGTCAGGGATGATGGTAGTCTGTAAGGACCAAGCCAAGATGAGGACTAAGGTTTCAGAATTCTCAGTCTCCTGTCTGGCCTGTCCCATGGTGTCTTCCTTCCTGATGAGGACAGTTGATAGAACCCGGCATTAGCTTCCAGCTGCATCTCTTTTCTTCCAGGTAAAATGTCCTCTTCTTCCCCACTGAAACACACTCGTAGTCAAAGCTACTTTTATTTCTGTCTGCATCATTTCACCTATTAGAATGTTAACTCCCTGAGGACAAGAATCATTTTTGCTCTTTGTTGTTGTTTTGTTCTGTCATCTTATAGCCTACATGGTGCAGTTTTGTTCAGATAAATTGTGTAACATAAAATCCCCATGATATATAAAGTTCTACAAATATAATTAGTCTGTGGGTGACTATAAAGTAAATCATGATATTTTTGAGGGGAGGTGATGAAAATTAGCTTGAACTTCTCCTTTTCCATGCACTTAGTTATTTTAAAGTGATTGACATTAAGTTATAAAGTACAAACTAGGTAGAAGTAATAAATGTGTCACAATGTGTAGGGGAAATAAAAGTTACTCATAAAATATAGTTAAATTATTTTGAATACTCAGGCTTGTAGTTTGACATTGTGTGTGTGTGTGTGTAAAGGAAAAGAATATAAAGCTAATTACATCCAGAAATGGAAGAAATGGGAACTAGAGACTGGGAGGCTGCAGCATTTTTTCATCCAAAACAATCTCAATTCCAACAACAAACCTTTATGAAAGAGTTTAGTTTTCTGAGTGAACTGATGAGCTCACTTTTCCTTTTCATTTTTCTTTCCAAACTGCACAGCTGAAGAGCATTGTCAGTGGAAACACCCTGTTAAGTCAGTGATTTATACACCCTATCTGTTAGTTTTTGTCTTAAGATTCTATTTTAACTATTATCTCTTCGAGAAGAGAAACATGACATTCTAAATATAGTCCTCGAATTTTTATATATTCACACTCAGTGCAAAACATTTCTGAGTTATATGTAATTAATGTACCCAAAGAGAGATTGAAAAAAGTTCAGGGGTTTCTTGTCCACACTTATCCTAGCCTTTATATACCATAAGAGGGTTAGCTGGATCCCAGAACATCCACCAACAGAATTTGACGTTTAAGAGGTCTAAAATTAAAGCTGTGTGTGTGTGTGTGTGCGTGTGTGTGTGTGTGTAAGATGAAAGTCTAGAAAGGGGTGGAGATGAGAAAGCAGAAAAAAAGTCATTATATAAAAGTTCATTTGTGATAATGACATTATTTAAGAAATACATTGAAAATGAAATTTGAATATTCCACTGCAATTAAAATGAATAAACAGTCTCTATATTAAGATGGAGAGATAAGGTAAAAAATAACATTGAATAAAAAAAATCAGTCTGGGCAACATAGCGAGACTTTGTCTCCACAAAATAATAAAAAAGTTAGTTGGGTGCCTGGAGTCCCAGCTACTCAGGAAGCTGAGACTTGAGCCTAGGAGGCTGAGGCTGCTGTGAGCCATGATTGCGCCACTGTACTCCAGCCTGGGCAACAGAGTGAGACCATATTTCAAAACAAAATCTAAGTTGTACAAAAATATTTAACAATGACAACTTTTATGTAAAATAAAAAATAATACAAAATATAATATATGAATTCATATATGTATGTTATGATTATTTTTTAAAACACATATATTGCATTTTGGTTAATAAATTTCTATGGAGAGGTAGGATAGAGAAGGTAACTGGGGAAAGATGAATTTAGTTTTAATATTTTATTTCCTTTAATGAAGAAAATATAAGAACCAAATATGGCAGATTATTAATAGTTCAAAGGGTGGTGTTTGCTCTATTATTTCCTATTTCAGTATATACATAATTTTCAAATTAACAAGAACAAGTAAATTTTAGCCTTTAAAACCATTTGTATATTGAGAAAATCTAGAGTAATACAAATTTGGAGGTTTAAGATATACATCATAAAAAAAGTGATTGAGCTCATTTTTAAGTGTTCTGATTACACTTGCATCATTTATGGAGATACAATGTTTTCTTTAAAAATGTTCACCACATTACTATTTGAGGTCCACTAATATTTTAATATTGTGTTAGCAAAGATTTTTGGTATTCCCTTTAGTACTCAATGTTGGTACACTAACTCAGAGGTGTTTTGATTTTTTCATTTTCAAAATGAATATATTTTCATTTTCATGAATTCAAATGAATTCATTTCAAAATGAAATATTTTCATTTTCATTTTCATTTTTTCGTTTCAAAAAAATTCTTATTTCATTTCACTCACTGATATGGTTTGGCTCTGTGTTCCCACCCAAATCTCATCTTGAATTGTAATCCCCATAATCCCCATGTGTCGAGGGAGAGACCAAGTGGGAGGTGGTTGAATCATGGGGCGGGTTTCCTCCATGCTGTCCTCATGAAAGTTAGTGAGTTCTCACAAGATCTGATGGTTTATAAGGCAGTTTTCCCCGCTTTTGCTCCCCGTCTCTCGCCTACACCATGTAAGATGTGCCTGCTTCCCCTTCTGCCACAATTGTAAGTTTCCTGAGGCCTCCTCAGCCATGTGGAACTTTGAGTCAATTAAACCTCTTTCCTTTATAAATTACCCAGTCTTGGATATTTCTTTATGGCTGTGTGAAAACAGACTAATATACTCACTATCTGTGCAGTTGTGAAATTTGAAATAAATGTCCTTCCTTCCTTCCTCCCTCCCTCCCTCCTTTCCTCCTTCCCTCCTTCCCTCCCTCCTTTCTTCCTTCCCTCCTTCCCTCCCTCCTTTCTTCCTTCCCTCCTTCGCTCCTTCCCTCCTTCCTTCCTCCCTCCCTCCCTCCCTCCTTCCTTCCTTCTTTACTTCTTTGTTTCTCTATTTCCTTTTTAATTTTTTCTTTCATTAGAGAGATAATTGTTTTACTTGTTTGTTGGCCATCTCTCAATTGAAATATTTAGCATACTGTGATGTACTTTTTTCCACAAACCTTTTCCATTTCTACGTTACTACATCCTTTGCATATTTGAAGCTAATTTTCCCATTAGTTTTTTTAAGTGACCTGTTGTAATTGTACATATTTATGGGGTACCA
The DNA here is from genome assembly GCF_029289425.2 of Pan paniscus. Taxonomy (NCBI): domain Eukaryota; kingdom Metazoa; phylum Chordata; class Mammalia; order Primates; family Hominidae; genus Pan; species Pan paniscus. The sequence goes on from NC_073254.2 coordinate 132,497,684, forward strand.
GAGACTGGGGAAGGGAGGAAGGAGAAAAAGATGGGGAGATGTTGGTCAGTGAGTACAATGTTTCCATTGTTTTTTTCTCCTGAAAATTACTCTGGAACTTGTGTAATAGTTATAATTGTGACTAACCGCACTGTGACTCACCTGACCATAGCAGCATGCATTTAAAAGGAGGAGACGGTAATGTAAATGAACCTGGAGAGTGCTACAACTGTGTAGAAGACGTTGCTAGTGGTCTATCCAATATCCATACCCCATTGTTAATGAACTAACAGAACATTGATTTCTTGAAGGTCAGCAGTGTGTCCAGTCAAAAAGCTTACTTCCTCAGCCTCTTTTGCAGCTATTGTTGAACATGTGACTTGGTTTGAGACAATACAAATAATTAGGAGTCATTGAATAAGTATTCTAGAAAATGTTTTGAAAGGTACGACCTTAATGAGCAAAATTCCTTTGCTCTTCCCCCTTTCTCTTCTCTCTTCCTTTCTGAAGTGCAAACTTTATGCCCATAGGTATGGTAGCCATCTTGCAAACAGGAAGATGAAGATCACATGTGAAGGAGAGCAGAGCTGAAGAGCCCCAGGACCCCAAGGCCCGGATGCCATAACCTAGAAGCTGGCTTAGATTGGGCTTGTCCACTAGTAGACTCATTGTTACATGAAAAATGCTCAACAATAGAAGATCCATGTGTTTAAGCTACTGTTATTATGGTGTATCCGAGCTAGCTGGAGGAGAGCCTAGGGATCCTTTATTTTAGAGATGATGAAACTCAGATACCAAACAAGTTAAGCAGTACACTTTATCTATGGTCTAACTGCACAGCATCTGCACAACATCTGCATTCTATAATAATTATTTTTTTGGAAAGACAACATGTTGAAATGTTTTAATGGTTATTTAGCCATACCTTTGGCAATCAACAGTGGATTTGCATAGTTCTTTTTTTACAGGATTCAAAGGACTTCCAACATGGTATTCTTAACCTTCCTTCTTTGTCATCACTGAATGGCCTTTAGACCTCAATCTGAAGCTTGAATGTGTTCTTCACAATCCCCATATTAGGTATTTTGTTAATTCATCCTTACAGTTTAAAGAAAGGATAAATTCACAATCGTTTGAGGTATGAGATAAAATATTTTCTCTTTGATTTTATAGTATATCCCAACAAAATAATACCAGAGAAATAAAATTTTTCAGAACATTCTTTATTTCCTTCTGCATATATTTAATCAATATACCAAAGATCTTTGTTTATAAAACTTAATTTTGAGTGGGGAAATCAAATTGCACTAAAAGTAGATCTAATAGTCTCATGTTATTTAATAAGAACTTCCATTTTTAAAAAACAGACATTTATTGAGTATCAGTTACGTGCTGTCAGGCACCGTTTTTTGCTTTCAATGAAAAAGTGAATGTGAACGTGTCTCTACATCGGGAAGGATCAAACATAATGAAACAGATAAATAAGTGAACCAATGATGACCGCTTAGTGAGAAGAAGGCAGTGAGAGAGGTGTTTATAGAGTCTGATGGGAAGGGAGAAGAAAAACATTGAAATCAAACTGTCAGTTAGGTGAGACATCCTAGGAGAGATGATACCTCAGATATGTCACTATGGAAAAGTAAAAGTTGGCCAGGCATAAAAGGAAGGAACATTCTAGCTGAATACAATATGTTTAATGAAGATATAAAACAAGGCAAGCAGGACTAAATTGAGGAAAGCTTACATAATTTAGGATAGCTGGAATAAAAGTTTATGTGGGAGAGAGACACTAGATAAAGCTAGGAAGCTAAAATAAGGCAGACCAGGAAGAATATTACTCAGTTAAATTAATATCAATTCAACAAGCATTTTGAGTATCTCACTATGTACCAGGCACTGCCCTGAGGTGTGGATTACAAAGGCCATAAGGATTTACAGCTTTGTGCTAAATTGAGTGGGTGTGATTTTTTTTCTCTGAAGGTTCCTCTGGATATTTCTGAGGCCAACCTGTGTTATGAGTCATAGAGGAAGAAGAACCTGGAGGTGGGATGGAGAGTGAGCTAAGCAGTGTCTGCGGTCCTGGGGAGCATTACTGCACCTGCTAGCCCACAGAAAGCTTGCTGGCTATTGATGATTCCTGGCTTTTCCCTGAGAGCAACTGGATGCCATTTTCTACATGAAACCCTGTTACTTAGGGATGGAAATGAAGCTAGGAATGGGAATGGGAATGGGTTGGCTCCTACTTGTGTGAGGTGAGATAATGAGAATGTTGATATAATGGAAGCTCTGCTTGGTTGAAGCTCTTTATGCTGCTCCCTGTGTTACCTTATTTGGATGATTGTATTTTGTTTTTATTATAGGATTGAGTCAATTATCAACTATCACTGTCTTCCATTTTGTGTTCCAATTTAGCATTTTCAGAAACTTAAGTAAAATGCATTTTCATTACTGTCCATGATATTGCATCCTTTTCCTTTCCATGTAAACTATCTTGACTTCCCAAGACTCTTTGTTTTGCATCATCTGCCTCTCTAGTGTCTTCTGCAATCTTATTTGCCATTAATTGTTCTGTAGCTGAAAAAATTCCTGCATCCTCAGAGATGGCATTTTCTAAGGAGGTAAAGTTTTCAGTACTTCTCAATTCTGCATCATCTTCCCTTTCTGTCCTCTCCTCTCTCATCAGTTTACGTAAAGAATCTTGTTCTTAGTTGGTTTCTGTCATTTGACATTACTTCTACCATCAAGTACTTACATTTCTGATAGGACATGCTTCAAGAAAGAATCTTCTTCAGGACCCAAAGGAATGATGCTATTTATAATAGTAAAGGGATAGACAACGGGGTCAAATTTAGTGTCACTCACTGGCATTGCTCAAAAGTCACTCAGATCTCACCTTAAGTCTGGATAAAACACTCTCCTTTTGGCCAAACCTATTTTTAAAGGTTTATAAAATCTAAGAAATTTAGAATATTTGTTGAAGCTGAGACCTCACCATAGAAGAAAAGGCATTTTACCTTTCAGTACTTGCACTATTATTATAAAAGAAAGAAAGCATGCTAGTAGTGCTAGCATTTAAGAAATTAACAATCTAAAGAAAGTAGCAATCTTTAATAATTTGTTTCTTGACTTCTTTCACATTCTGACCAGCAGATGAGCAGTTGTTCATGTTTTTAATTTTAAAAAAGGAGGCCGCCGTTTTTTTGCTGTGTTACAGATACTACTAAATACCATATTTTAACAACTCAAATACTTTTAATAGAAAGAAAAATCTTTTATATACTATGTATGTCAGTATTAGCATATAATAGTAAAATAGAAGTAGTTAAATTTTGTTTAAACAAAGGTCTTGATGATTTCATATATTTATACTGAAATAGACATCTAAAAACAGGAGAAAAATTAATAACATCAACTACCTTATATTGACGTTATATTGATAATAAATAGTGTGTGTGCCTTGTCACCCTACCTTCATCTCTCTCCAGCAACATCTCTTTCTATGCTGTCTTCAGTGTCCTTCCAATTAGAATAAATCCTTATGTAATAATGATACCCCAAATATTTACTAGTAGACGTTTCACCATTAGAAATCATTGTAGTTTATAATTATAGTTTATGAAACATATTACTTGCCTCTGAATTTCCCAGTGTGTGTGTTGGAGGGGGGGTGGTGCTGGGGGGTTATTTTTTTTTTTTTTTCTGAGACAGAGTCTCATTCTGTTGCCAAGGCTGGAGTGCAGTGGCACGTGATCTTGGCTCACTGCAACCTCTGCCTTTTGGGTTCAAGCGGTTCTCCTGCCTCAGCCTCCTGAGTAGCTGGGATTACAGGTGCAGGTCTCCACCCCCGGCTAATTTTGGCTAATTTTTTTTTTGTATTTTTAGTAGAGACGGGCTTTCACCATGTTGGCCTGGCTGGTCTTGAACTCTTGACTTCAGGCGATCTGCCCACCTTGGCGTCCCAAAGTCCCAGTGTGTATTTTACAGAACATTAGAACTGAGAACAGTTCCATGAATATCAGGGTCGTAGAGCCAAAGGAATGTGGGAAATAGTTCCTATCATGTTTTTCTCTTGAAAATTTATAATGATCTTTGGTATACATTAAGAACTGATATCTGGAGTATAGAAACTTGTTTCATTTGATTAATTACTGCTTTCCCAAATAATAGACTCATTTGGGTTAATGTTTTGGGATCAGTGTTCCAAGAGCCATCATTCAGGAAGCAGTGGATTAACCAGACTTTCAAATATAAATGGTTTTAGAAGTCAATTTTTCAGGCTTGCTCTCTTAACTTGCACTCTTTTTTCTCTTGTTATATTTGCAAATTGTCTCCAATGTGGGGAAATTATTTTTAGCAAAATGTAATTTAAAGCAGATACTTCAATTTCAGTATTTACTAAGCTACCACTTGCAGCTTCATCTAAATGAAGAATCAATACCATCAAAAGCAAGTATTTCCATTTAAAAAAACTATTGCTATTAATGCATTTAAAAAATTTAGGACAATAGCACTCGAAATTTTAAAACTTTTATGTTGGCAAATATACAACACTTTAAAAATGCAAACAATAATGGAAATAAATGTATTACAAATTACAGCCCAGGGAAGGTTTCTAGGAAGAAGTAAATGCCTATTTCTTGGATTTTCAAACATAATATGTTACTGTGATTCAAAGGAATACTGGCAAAGAAATGAAAGTGAAAACATTAGCTTGGCCTTATTCAAAGTAAAAGATTTTTGTAATTCTGATTTGCCATGTGTTAAAGGATAAGGAATGTAAAATCACAGAGAATAATTTGAAGAATAATAACAGTGTGATAAAGCGCTCAAAGGGTTCCATGCTAATATAAATGGAAAGAAAACAGGGCTTAATTTAAAAATTGAAAGGAAATATAACAACAAATGGAGACCTACCGACATTTTAAATTCATGAAAGATGTGAACAGCATTCTCATTCATCAAATACAGAACACGTGCAATAAAGGGGCTCTATCTGAATCTTGAAAGTTGAAATATGAGTACTACCAAAAGGGACACTTTACATAACACGTCCTGACAGGCAAAGGATGTAAAATAGTTCAAGGAGGGTTTTAAGATATTCATAAATAAAGCGTGATTTTAAAAAAATGTTGTTGCTACTTCAAATAGCTAAGGGAAATGGATTGCTTGTAAACAAATATGAATCTTGACTTTCTAAGTCAATATAATAAAGTATTTAAGAGTGTGGTCTCTGGAATTTAACTGTATCATTCGTCATCACAACTTCTCCCCTTATGTGTGATGTTTTAAAGTTACTTAATGTTTCTAAATCTCACTTCCATCTATAACATTTGGCAAATGACAGGACCTATTTCACTGGATTGTTGTAAAGTTTCAGCACAGCTCTAGGTACAGAGGAAGTAGATAAAAACTGGTAGCTATTGTAATACTCTGATAAAATGCATATTTGGTGACACATCATTGAACTTTTGGGCACAGAGAAATCCCCAGACACTTCTCAGAGCTATTTTAAAAGAACGGATATTAAGCTTGGAGGAAACTGGCAACATCTCCCATATTTTTAACCTCTTAGGCAATATTCCCTATGGTACAATTTTGAAATTATATAATGATTTTAAAGTTTATTGTATGTCTAAATCTGCCATCAAATGTGTTTGGTGATTTTCTGTGCCTATAGTTTTGTCAACTCAAATATTTATTATAAAAAGCATTCCTGAATATTTTATTTAACTTTTATGACTTATTTGCAAATGTTTACTTATCTCAGAACTAGAAGAGAATCCTTCATCTTGCCCTAATGGTCAAATTCTTGTATTTTTAATTTTGTCTGATGTGATGATAAGAGAAGAAAGTTGTTTTTCCTTAGCTATTGAAGTTTTCTGAGTGTACTTACTGTAAGTAATGAACTTTAATTACTTTTGCAATTATAGCTTATTTGATTGAATTTTCCACTGACTGCACAAAACATCTGTCCTGCTGGGACCATACATCGTCTCTGGTCTGGGTATAATATGTTGTCAAAATATAGTAACATTTGCAGTCCATTAATTTCTGAAGCAATAGGCAAGTTAGGCTTCCAAAAGGGCTGAGTTTATACTTGGGAATTCTGTTCCTGTGCTTTCCATCTAAGTGGACCGAGACCATGCATGCTTTCTGATTTGTTTTAGTCTCTACTTAGTGTTTAATAAACAAATATAAACAATTAGCACAGTATTTGGCTTGAAACTCTATTTTATTCTGACTATACCAGCTGTCCTCAGATATTATAGAAATAACAATGGTGAGAAGGCACTTCATTATGATTTTGCAGACATTAGGATGTGGTTATTGCAATTAAGTGATAAGATATTTTTTGATAACAGCACTTTTATGTGAACTTCTTTGAAGACTAAGACTAAAGATACTTAAAAGGTGGAAAAGAAGCTCCTAGGAATACAAAAACTTTTGATTTTGCCTGAAAGTACAGTGAAAGACTGTTATTATCGTTACCATCATTTCTTGTTTTTTACAGAAATATATTTCAGAATATGTGCTCAGAATATTCCTCTAGTAAGGTCTAGAGACCATTTTCTTATGTTTCAGATAAAACAGGTAAGGCATAAAGAAATCACAGAGAAAGAATAATGTTGAATATGTATAAAGGCTTAGGGCAGTCACCAGTAAAGGTCATTAATTTCTATAAAGATTTTGGAGCTACCATATCAATTTACTCAAGTTTGGTTTGTGTTTCTCAATCAACAACAATTGTTACTCCAATTTTCAAAATAGAAAATATTATCCATCCAAGTCTCAGTCAGAATTTTATGGTTGTAGAAACAATTCATGTTCACCCACATTTTCCATACGTCCTTGCAGTCTTTTGCTTATGATTGGTTTCTGGTCAGAGAATGGGTCAGAAGTAATGAATACCATTTCCAAGGCTGGCTCTTCACCCTTCTCTTTTTCTCTCCCAGGTCAACCTTAGAGGTCAAGTGTTTCAGATGGCAGAGCTACAAGATAATGGGGCTGCTTTGTCCAAATTAGGCAGAGCCACCAGTAAAAGACAAACATTTTTAATCTTAAATTTCTGAGATTTAGGCCTGTTGCAGCACCCATATTAAATCATTACTATACCATTACTAAGTGACTTATGCAAACCATATCTAATCCCAGTGAGGTAGTTGCCATTGTACCTATGAGAGTGAACATTACTTCAGGAGGGTTATCTATGACTCTTTGGCACTATCTAAACTATATATTATGTCCATTCCTCAGCTCAGCAAGATACAGCATTTATAGTCATACATACTTACATTCATATGTATAGCTTATTCAACTGCTAACTAAGCAGACCAGTGACAAAAATAGTACAACATGAACTGTTTTTATGAGGGAGGAGAGAGAGCCTAGGAGTAGGCTCAGGAAGCCCCACTGGAGGATGACCAGGTAAACAGGCAGGGCTAAGAACTAGGGAATCATCAAGGGTTGAAGAAGGAGTGAAATGACCTTTCAAAGAGCATCCCTGAGAAACAGGCTTTCAACATCCAGAGCAACCATGGAGCTGAGAGGAAAAATTGTGACCATGCCATCATCACAGTGGGACCTGCTGAGTACAAACTGCTAGATTCCTACTGAAGGCTCCTTCCTCCCTTTCCTATCACAGACATAGATGAAAACACACTGGTGGGGAAGGGTTGAGCCCTGCGAGGTTATCTGATGCACCCTCTCTACCACTTTTGTGCATCTTAAATGGGGTTTAAACATCCTAAAATGTCTGCAATGTGTTCATTTCCTGTGGTAGATCTACAATGTGTGACAGGAAATCTATTTCTTTTCCTGTAGATGCTAAATTCATTACCTTGACACAGAATTTAGACTCACTCTTTGCACTAGCTGTCATAGCAACCAGTATCAGGCATTTTTTTTTTCTCCTTTTTCTTTCGCTGGAAGCTGGGTAGTTAAATGTAGTGGCAAGAACAGTACTCAATTAAAAATTTTGTAAAAGGCACCTCATACTACTGTACCAAGGGTCTCTTCATACTGTCACCTCTGTCATGACATACTTCATAAACCCATAATCACGTTATAGACCACAAGCAGAATTTAGGCTAGTAGAATATGGGATTCTTTAAGATCATTTTATGAAAGAGTTTCCTTTTCTCTTTTTCAAATTCACAGCATTGAGAGCTATTTGAGATAATGGATGTAATTGATTATTATTGAAGGCAAGTCTTGGACAGGTACTAGACGTAAGTGGCCCAAATGTTGTTACGGCTCTGAATAACGCTACATTAAAATTCCACATGGGTTGGAGTGGCATCTGTTTCTGTCTCAGTAAAGAGAAGAACACCACAAATTCATCATGGCAACAAATTGTCCTGGTTTCCTAAAGAGCAAAGCGAATGCTTATAAATAACAAAACAATGTTAATGTTTTTCCTACCTTAAATAATAGCAGGGTTGGTTTGAATTGGTGGCTGAAAAGGAAGAGACAGAACACCTGTTTTTAAGGGTCCAACATTTATATGCTAATACATATCAAAAAAGTGAGGCTGTGGGCATACAGAAACTGAAGCCCAGAGAAAATTCTTAAAACACTTGGACATTTTGAGGCTGTGTCAGTGCCAGGCTAGGTACTAAATAGCAACAATCATCCAGCATTGTACATGCTCAGGGCTCAAACCACCCAGCCCATCTAGTTTAGCTTGCTTGGACTGTTTAACTTTTATTTTAAACGTAGTGTTCAGAAACTACTTTGAGGTGGGAGAATGCTCTAAGGAAAAACCACTACGTTTTACAGCTCAAAGCAAATACATCACAGTGACTGAAGAAGGGGTGATTGTTTATAATGTTTCTTATCTTTTTTCCTCTCTCTTCCTCATGTTCATTCTTATCTCCCTTCACCACAGAGATACTTTGCACTTAGTGATTATCTCATTTCTCTCCTTATTCTTAAGTCTGAAATAAATCCAGGTCTATACAGTAAGATTCTACCATCACGTATTCCTTTTTCTTTCTTCCTCAAATTATTTCCCTTATTAAACATTATTTTGCTTACTTGGTAAATTAGGGTTGAAGTCTTAGTAATGTATTTTGGTAACACATAGCCGGATAATGCAAATCCTATGTAAAAGTAGAGCACTTTAAGCCCTGCATTAGAATTTTGTTCAGCCACCCAAATTATACTAAGGCATTGCATTGATTGGCGAATATTTCATTAAGTAGCATAATAGGACACTTGAACAATATAACTGACATAGACAGAAAATATAAGAAAAGTAGAATGAGAGTAAACTCAGCATCAACAAGTGCTTGAAGAATGATAGACTAGGCAGATAGTGCAGGGGATACAGAAATGTATGAATGGCGGCACCTTTCCTCAGGCAACTGGTCTAATGCTCAATAATTGCAATAACAAGATTTAGATAATGTGCCACCGATTATATGTGCTAGCAGGGGAGAGGTAAACTACTAGTAACTGACTAAATAGGAAATGCTTCACAGGTGAGTAGAACTTGGTAGATGTAACTAAAGGAAGGGTTCAGGGCTTAACAGCAGTGGTATGTGAAGGAGAGGCATTCTAAGATAGACATGAGACATGCAGGAATTTTTGCCCTGGTAAAGAAGTATTCCTGGATCCTGGTTTGACTAGGGCAGGGTATAGTGAGAGTGACACTTTAGGAAGATGAAGGAAGACAATTTGATGTTTTGGCTCTCTCAGGGAGTGGAAATGGGTCAAATAACAGGGGACTGTATTAGGATAGTGGTCATAAAATGAGTTAAGAAAGTACATTCTTTTGGCTGGGCGCAGTGGTTCACACCTGTAATCCCAGCACTTTGGGAGGCCGAGGCGGGTGGATCATGAGGTCAGGAGTTCAAGACCAGCCTGACCAATATGGTGAAACCCCCGTCTCTACTAAAAATACAAAAATTAGCCTGGCGCGGTGGCAGGTGCCTGTAATCTCAGCTACTCGGGAGGCGGAGGCAGGAGAATCGCCTGAACCTGGGTGGCAGAGGCTGCAGTGAGCCGAGGCCATGCCACTGCAACTCCAGCCTGGGCTACAGAACGAGACTGTGTCTCAAAAGAAAAAAAAAAAATAAGAAAGTACATTATTTTAATAAAAAAGTTGAGGGAACTAAATGACTAATTAAATATGACGATTAATTTCCAAATCAGTATTTTATAATAGGAAAAACTCATCTATGGTTGATATTTTTTATTTTGTTTGGAAAGCACCAAATCTCCCATTTTTTTTCCTGGAAAAATGAGACCATTTCAAGGGTTCTGTGATTTTAAAACAATTTTTATAACAATACAAAAGTTTTCTGAGTTTATTATTATTATTTTTAAGTGAACTGATAACAATTTTTAAATATTATCAGTCTCAATTTCAAATATGGCAAATAATGACAGATATCTATCTATTTACTATCTTATCTATCTACCTATCACTCCACTTAAAAGCTCTTTGGAGTTCTCAGTAATTTTTAAGAGTATAAGGGGATACTGAGACCATTAGTACGAGAACTCCTGATGTTTTACAAAGTATTAGTGTAGTCTTACCCATTAATATGGAAAAGTAGAGATAAGCACTTTGATCGATGCATATCTGTCATGATCAATCAAGTCCAAGAAAGGACAGTACAAACTATGAGAGATCCTAGTGATAAAATGGAATCATTTTTTAATTGAACTGCATGAGGAAGCTCTCACACTCCAGCATCCACCAATTTTAAGTATGCTTATTTTACATTGCATTAGTTACAAGCCATTTAGTAGAGGGTCTTCCTTTTCCCCTTCTCCATGTTGTTACATTCAGATTTCAGTATGTCCACTGAAAAAAATTCTAGTTTGATAATTATAGCTGACACAGGAATTAGTCCAGGCAACATAACTTGCTGTACATTTTGCCTTAATCCTCTAGTGAGTAAAAGTAGAATGCATGTATCAAAATATCACATGTATCTCATAACTACGTATAATTATTATATATCAATGAAACTAATAAACTGTAAAAAATTTTTCACCTTCCACAAAGTAGGTAATAATATGATATTGACAAATAATATATTTAAATAGGAATTGTGTATAATACCCATATCACAATAGAAATACGGTATTTAATATAAATATGTATGGCTATGGTATTTAATTTATATGGTATTTAATATAATATGTGGTATTTAATTTATATGGTATGTAATTTATTTGGTATTTAATATAATATATGGTATATAATTTATATGGTATTTAATTTAATTTAATTTATATGGTATTTAATATAATATGTATGGCTCTTATCCATGCAGGAAATTCATCTGCAGCCAATTAGCTGGGAATATTCAGGAGGAACATGCATAGGAATGGAAACTAAATTTCTTCATATGCCTTACAACATAGTTGTTTCAGGGCAGAATGCTTTAGAAATCAGATTCATGTAGATTACCCGGCAGAATGAAATATTTCTCTAATTCATTGTAAACCAACAGTGCTCTGAAAAAGGAGTGCTGGTAGGGGTAGGGCAGGCGGTGGAGAAGGCAGTAACCAATATCAGTCTCCACAAAGCTGCTAGGTTCTGGGATCCTCCCCGAGAAGCTAGGTTCTGTCTCCCATCAAATATAGGTTTAGTTGTACGTCGTCCTGTGCCTCTATGTGATTTTGAAAGGACTTCCCACTGATTAGTGTCCAGCTTCCTCCACCTTAAGATTATTTTGGGCACTCAAATGAACAGTCAACAAAGTAACAGGGTCAAAGTTTAAAGGTCATGAAAGACAAAGGCTGAAGAATTCCAGATTAAGGGGACTGAAGAGACATGAGAAGTAAATGTAATGTTTGGTCTGGGATTGAATACTGGATCAGAGGAAGGACATTAGCGTAATGCCAATTGGCAAAAGTGTAAATAAGTTCTGTAGATTTGGTGATAGTACAGTACCAATGTTAATTTTCTGATTTTGAATTTTGTACTGTGGAGAATCTGGGAGAAGGGAATGTGAAAATTATTTATACTATTTCATAATATTTTTTATGTCTGAAATCATTTAGAAATTAAAATTAATGATAAAAAATTATAGATAAAAATGTTACAATTGTGAAGGTGCTTACTATTAAAATTATATTTCACTATGGGTAGTGATTGAGAATATAGGTTGGGGCATCAGAATTCAGGGGTTTGAATCCCAGCTCCATTACGTAGTAGTAGTATAAATTTCAAATTAATTAATCTCTAGGTACTTCAGTTTTCTCATCTGTAAAATGGAGAAAACAGTGCTTTCTACCTTTTAGTGTGGTTGTGAATATTGAATGAATGAATGTACATAAAGTGCTTGGAAAAGTGCCAGGTTCCATAAATGTTTGTGAGAATTATGAATATTATTTGTATGGTTACAGCTGTTATGTATGGAATAATATCAGAATGAAATACAATACTGTAAATTCTATCTCTAGTGAGATACTAAATGTAAAGCCAACTATTTGTCAGCTATGCAGAAGCTTAGACAAATTATTGGTCAAGGAAGAAGCAAGTAGATGCAATGATGGAATGTTTGACATTGCCCCAGGAGGGCACGTGAGTAGACACAATTAGAAGGTCAGGGAAACCTGTTAATGAGACATTTTTAGGAGATTTGAACTGCTGGCAAGGTAACTCCCTATTAGCTAAAGATAGAGTGTATCTGAGAAATAATGTGATGTAGAAGAAATGACTTTCTATTCAGCATATAGGCCCAAGAAAAGTTTAAATTTTATTTCTTGAAAATGTTAGTTTTCACATGTGAATCCATTATGAACCATTGCAGTGCAGCATGAAGAGGGGAGAATGTAGTTAAGATTAGCATTAGAAACCCAGTATTCCAACAGAGCAAGGCTTGCAGGAATGGGAGAAGAGTTTCAAACAATGTAAGTTATTACCTATAGGATGATATGTTGTGGAAAAATTGGACTTTGTATCATAAAATCTAGTTGGTCTGATGCAGTGTAGCTCAATGTACATAACTTCTACCCTGTAAATTTGCTATTAAGCCCAGCTGTGGTATCTTGGACTCACCAAATTTTATATTTTCCAATTTTGTTCATTCTATGAACTCAGAACTTCTCTAAGAAACTCTGAAATGAAGCATTAGGCTATGAAATTAATATAATGAAGACTTGATTTTGACAAAGTATAAGATTATATCATTGCAACTGAATAGATTTCTGACTTTATTTCTTAATTTCAGACTATCATCCTCATCTATTTTTCAAAGATAGTTGAGACTAATCATGACTGTCTTCATCAGGGTCCAACCAGGAAACAGGAATTGCTAAATATTACAAACAGAGGAAAGAATCTCAAGACATCACTCTACTTCTAGGGGCAGAGGGACACAGAGAGAAGGTGGTATTAGCAGAACCCAGGACTAAGGATTTTCTCTTGTAATAAACAACCCAGGACCATCAAGGTAGGTGGTATCTGGCAGGGAGCTAGAATCATGTAAAATGGTGCTTGATGAATAGAAAAAAGATGGAGAAACACTCTATTTCTCTTCTCCTTCTACCCTTAGTCTTCCACCATTGTCTCTGGTGGCCAAACATGGCAGAAAGCCAGTTAGTGAGGGAACCTGGAAAACTTAGTTTGCAGAAAAAGGGCAGGAACAGATCTGTGTGCAAACAGGCAATGACCACCATAATGCCTCTGTCCATGCCTAAAACAGAGATGGAAACCGAGTCTCTGCTCTGGAACAGGCAGTGTTCAGGAGAAGCTTTTCCATCTAGATGCTATTTCTTTAATTTTTCAGAGCAAGTCTGTGAAGTGGTTATTATTATTTCAATTTTGTAGATGAGGAGACAGAATCTTGAAGAAGTTCTGGTCTCTGTTTAAAATTTCAGAGCCAGAAAGGAACAGAGGCCACCTGGTTCTACACATACTCATTTTTCTTTTTTCTGTGTCTGTTCAACACTTGAAAGCTTGCTTGATATTATGCTGAGACTGTAGAGTTTAAAACTCTGGAGCTAAAAGAGACAACAGAATTCATCCAATCTGACTTTAAAGATGCAGAAACTGAGGACTGGAAAGCTTTGCTTAACATATATCTTGACCAGAATAGGAGCTATAACTTAAAGTTTCCGTAAGACACTGAGTAATTACATCAATATTTAACATGGATGGCATCTGTCTTCTTGTTCTCTACTCAGTCATTGAGTATCTCAGTGGGGAATGGGATGAAGAGCTCAGGTGGAAGGGATTTGCCTTGAAGAGGAGGATGCCTGTCGTGCATGTTCTACTCTATTTTTTTTGTGAAGTAGGGATCTATGCTATCCACAGGGTTGAGAGGGAAGGAAGACATTAGGAGCATGCTATAAGTTTGGACTGTCTGCTGAGAGAATGGAAAGTGAATGTGCCTAGGAATGAATACAATGAAGTGAATACATAGTGGAGCATTGAAGAGTCACCTGGGCGTGAATGGAAGCAATGTGAGATGGCACTAATCAGCAAGACTATTTTTTTTTCAGTAGTGCTCATGGTTCTGGAGAAGAAATAGAAAAGTGAGTCCTTAAACTGATCCAACATTGTAGAAGGGTCTGGCAAGCAAGGCCTACTGGTTAGAGAGCAAGCAAACCGAGAGCTTTCATAACACAGGCAAGAGGGAATCGATGGATCCTGGGAAGGATAGTATCACAGGATAAAGGAAGGACTCCATGAAGTTTAAATTTAGAGTTAATGAGAGAAAAATATTGGAAGGAATGAATGGACAGAAAGTTCTGATCAGAAAATGTGATTTCTAAGCTTGAGCTTTCAGGACCATGTGGTTCAATACAGTAGCCACTAGTCACATATGGCTACTCCAAACTGGGATGAGCTGTAAGTGTAAAATATAGCCCAGATTTTGAAAACTTAGAATGAAAAAAAGAATGCAAAATGTGTTACTATTTTAAATATTTATTCCATATTGAAATGATAATATATGGGATATATTGGGCTAAATAAAATGTTATTAAAATTAATTTCACCTGCTGCTTTTTAAAAAGTGGCTACTGGAAGAGTTAAAATTATACATGAGGCTTGCATTACATTTATATTGGATAGCACTGTTTTAGCAGTTGTATAGTTGCAGATCAAAACAGAGCTTTTCAAAATGTGATCTTCAATCATTTAATTGACATTTAGGGCATAAACGACCAATATTTTAAAATAGCTAGAAAAATTATCATGGTATAAAAATTAAAGAGTAAACAACATTTTAATATGTGTTAATGAAAGTGATCATGGCTTAATTTAAGAGGAAGAAATTTTCCTAGTTTTTCACTGAATTCATGATACAAAACTCATTTGTAGATAGATTAATACATTGATTAGGAAACACATTCAATAGTTTTCTATTGTTAGTCTTTATATATTTGTATTAAATTAGTCATGAGTTGGCAATATGGAAATAATTAGTTGGTGACTGTCAAATAGTGCTGAATATTCAGCTTGTCCCGAAACTCAGGGAGATTTCTGTTTAAAACCACTTCCAGTGTTGTTGACAAACATTTCCCACTCAAAGTAGAAGTCAAAAGATAAATGCAAATGGATTTCGAATCCATTTTTCATTCGCAATTATCTCTAGAAATTTTATTGCCTTTTTATAGAATTTGAATGTGGTTTTAAAATAAAACTCTTACATAGAGTGTCAAAAGATCTTTGGCAAGGGTGCCAATAGGGAGAGGTTAGTCTCTTCAATAAAAGTGCTGGAAAGCCTGGATAATACATATGTAAAAGAATAAAGCTGAACCATTATTTTATACCATATACAACAATTAAAATGGATTAAAGATCTAAACACAAGACCTGAAACTATGCAACTCCTGGAAGAAAACATAGTGGAAAAACTTCATGACATGAGATTTGACAATGATTTCTTGGACATGAAACCAAAAGCACAGACAACAAAAGCAAAAATAGAGAGATGGGACCACACACAACTTAAAAAACGTCTGTAGATTAAAAGAAACAGTCAACAGAGTAAGATGGCAACCTACAGGATGGGAGAAAATATTTAGAAAACACACATGTGATATGGGCTTGGGTTAGTATCTAGAATATATAAAGAACTACAACTCAACAACAAAAAAAGTAACATCCAGTTTAAAAAATGGGCAAAGGACTTGAATAGACATTTTATCCAATAAAATGTACAAACTGCTTGCAAACATATGAAAAGATACTCAACATCAAAAAACACTAGGAAAATGCACATTGAGATGTCACTTCACACTCATCAGGATGGCTAATTAAAAAAAAAAACAAAATAAAAAGTGTCGACTAGGATGTGGCAAATTGGAACTTGTACACTGTTGGTGGGAAGGCAAAATTGTGCAGTCCCTATAAAAACAGCATAAAAGCTGCTCAAAAAATTAAAAATCGAATTATCATATTTTCCAAAAGAAATGAAAACAGGTTTTCAAGGAAATATTTGCACACCCATTTTTATTGCAGATTAACAATAGCTAACAAGTGAAAGCAACACAAATGTTCATTGACAGGTGAACAGATAAAGAAAATGTGGTCTATACATAAAATGGAATATTATTCTGCCTTAAAAAGAAGAAAATCCTGTTACATCCTACCACATAGATGAATCTTAAGGACATTGTATAAGTAAAATAAGACAGTAAAAAAGGACAAGTATTGTATAATTTCACTTATATGACATTTGTAAAATATTCAAACTCACAGAAACAGAAAGGTCATTGCCGGGGGCTGAAAGGAGGACATACTAGGGAGGTGTTTCACGGGTATAGAGTTTCAGTTTTGCAAAAGAAAACGTTCTGGTGATCTGTTTCACCATAATGTAAGTAAAGTTAACAATACTGCACTGTACACTTTAATCTGGATAAGTTGGTAAATTTATTTTTTGTGAATGGTGAATTTTATGTTTCTTATCACAACTGAAAAAAAACCTTGAAAATATAGTATCAGTTGCTTCAACAAGTGAAACAAATTGTGAAGGGTTGGAGAAGCACGAAACTTTCAGCAATTGACCTATTAATAAAACAATTCCATCTTTGCAAGAAATTCTCACAATTTTTTCAAAATATTCCCAAGATTAAAGCATTGAATGTTTCATATTCAAGTGATAAATGCAGGTTAGTCAAGATAAAGTATTTAAGAAAGCTACTTGAGATAGCTACACACAGAATTAGGTCATTAAGAAGTGTTTATATCTTTGTCGATATTTTTGAAATCAACACCCAGTGGACTTTTAATAGTTACTGGCCTTCGGATATCTCCTTAAAGTATTGAAAAAGCATATGCCCAGTGGTCCTATTAATTATGTTCATATAGTTTTATGTTTCTTTCAATATTGAGTATACATCAGGCAATATTTTGCTCATTATCAACAGTTCTCTGTGAATGAAGATGTGTATTGATTGATATGAAAGTGCAATTAGTTTTATTTGTGTAGTAACATATTCTGTTTCTCTATACATAGTTGAAAATTTGTCAGTATTGATCTAAATGAACTTTGCTAGTCAATACCTTGCTTACAAAATAATCATTAGGTACCAAATTACAGCTCCCTTGGTGCAAATTTTCAGAGGTAAACAGAGCAAATAATCACCTAGTACTCATTCCTCATGTAAATCTCACACATACTGGGACCTAATTCATGCTCTACATGTTAGACGCTTGTAGAACTATAAAGCAAAATATCTGTTAGCACACAAATGTAACAGCAGTTGCTCTTCTAAATTACACAACATTGATATTATACAAAATACACTGGTGTATTTTGTGTGCAACTCGTTTTGCTTTCTTTCCAACACATATACGTATTTTAAATTAACTTTGCTGGTTGTTATATAAACTTCTCAACAATGGTATGCCTTATAACTTTTTGCGCCCTGAGGCATATAACTGAATGCTGCCTCTTTTGTTTCAGTTTCTTCTCTGCTTTTGGCAAGCAAACTCATTAATTCTATACTGGAAAACATTATTTCGTCTTCATTTTGGAAAAACTCAATTGGTTTACCAGAGAAGTTCCTGTGGTTTTTTGTAAATGATGTAAAATGTTTTATGACTTGATACCAGTATTTGATATACTTTCAATAGAAACTGCAGATATAAATCCATCACTAGTTCAATAAAATTCAATATTCTGATTCTCATTATTATGCAGCCTATTTTCATTTTATCCTCCTCTGTTTATGCAAGTGATTGCACTTGCAGAGTCACTTGTCCTGGAGTTTGGTTCACTATTTATGACTTTCCTGATTTTAGTAATTTATTGATTATTTTGCCACCTTTATGCTTCAATAAACAATATTGGAGCCATTGATCTATTTTTTCCTGAATTTGCAATATGCTATAGAGTAATAACTGCAAATGAAAACAGATAAATGCTGAAACCATATATTGTTATGCTGAGATAATTCTAAACCTGAATGTTAGATAAAACGTATATTGACTGTTTAAGTTGTTGTTGTGTTATGGGTAACCTTCAAGCATGTGATTAAGAACTTAATACAACTTCCGGCACTTCTCATTCTTCAGCTCTAAAGTTTCACATTTCTGAAGGGTTTTGCCCCTAGCACCATATTCACTCTCTTTTTCCCAGCCCTCAAACATTTACTTACAGACTTACTTATTCATTACTTTCTTACAGATGAGTTTCACCACAGGAAAAGATTATTGGGGCACAGGTTAGTATTATACTAATATGTCTGCGCAAGGTGGGGGCATTGACATGCCCCAAAATGTTGGCAATAGAGTCTTACAAGTCAAGGGCAAGAGTCTTCAGTGAATGTGGGGAGTTATATGGAGATTAGAAGATGGCAGAAATGAGGGTGGAAAGAGGTTCATATAGCCAAATAGAACATAGTGCTATGAAGAGAATCTCATTTGGGGGTTCAAATTCCCACTCCACCTCAAAAACTAGGTTAATTATTTAACCTGTTTGAAACTTGCTTGGGGTGTTGTATGTATAAAACCACTGCTTTTTGGAGTGGACTTAAGAATTATGGAAAATAAAACAATGTCTTGAGACAATGCCTGTCATGTTATTATCTGCTCATAATGAGTGAGCACATAAATAAAGATGAATCCTACAGTCTCAAACAAGAGTGAAAGAACAATTGTTGAAAATGTTGGTGGGAACTTGGGAGGTTTATGACCCTTGAAATGCAAGGAGAAGGAAGACAAACAACCTCTATTTCAGAGGAAAAGGATCATTAGGATATACCAGAGAGATTATTCTATGAAGACACTAAGTTTTTAGTAAAATCTACTGACAGTTGAATGGAGGTTCCTTTGGATTCACTGGAACTAATTTTTTAAGGAGGCAGACAAAGGGAGGATGAGGAAGGGAAGGGGTTGAAATGAATTTGGATAAGGCTTTGCTGGTCCGAAGGGGCTTACTGTTGGCTGAAGTGGCTGGGCTTGATTATGAAGTGTGGGAAGCAGCATTTAGGTAGTAGAAATGTAGGCTCCTTTAGGACTTCAATAGAATTTGGGAACACTATATATATATATATATATAACTTCTACAGTGTTTTAATCCCAGCTATACATGAAGGGTTTAGAGTTATACTTGGTTAATTCAACTTTGGATTTCAGTTTCTGGCCTCTACTGGCTTTCAAGGAGCAGTACTGATGGGACACCAAAAGAATGGCACTCTGGGTTTTTAGAGGGTTCCCAAGAAGAGTGATGAGTATGGCAAGTGAGTCCTTTGCACTTCGGTTCTTCCTATTTGGACAAAGTGGGCTCTACTCAATGCTGTCTGGTATAAAGTAGGCACTAGAGGAAGTTGAAAGATCATGAATTGCATATTTAGACAGGACTAGGCTTGAATACAAGCTTTTTCAGTGGTGTAAATTTGAGGAAATTACCTAGATGTCCAGAGATTCTCTTTTCTCATTTGTAAAATGGGGATAATAATAAAAACATTTGTAGGTATTTGTGAGTGTTAAGTCAGATAATATGAGCATGCTGCTTATTATATCGGAGATGATGAATGAAGATTCATCTCTTTCCTGTGCATTTACAAACTGTCTCTCCCAATTTTGAAAATGGTTTGTTTTATTCATTCAGTAGTCAACAAATACGTATTAAGTATCTGCTATATGTAGGTTTTGTGATGGTTGCTGAGAAACTTCACACTATTATGTGGAAAAGGTAAACATAGCCACTACCTTCATAGAATTTATAGACTAGTATATATTATGATCCAGAGTTTTAATTGTTAAAACCATCAGGCAATGGTGTAAGTTTAACTCTTGTGCAATCAAGCCCACATTTTATCAGGGCATTTCTACTCAATGCTAATTTGCACTATAATCTGACCTCCAATGAAAGGGTTTTTCCTTAGTGGTAATATGTTGATTTCTAGAGCATTGAGGAGAGTTAGCTCTCCATCTGTCACCTCTTCTTGGTGTCACTTTGTTTTAATCTTCACATTGTCATTTATAATGGGATAAAATATTAATAATGATTTAATTTAAATGAGATAAGTAATGTTATCAGTTAGCTTTTATACAGTCTTATTCCTTACGTGTAATATACTGCCTTGTGACACATGAAACACTGTTGTCATGATTGTGAATAAAGTTTCACATTTAACACTATAAGAAACCACATCTATCTGCCTTTTAAGCTAAGAGAAGGACATAAAAGGTTTTTTTCTCCCATATAAACTTGACTTTCAGGTATAAAGATATGGAAAATCCATGCAAAATTCTATTCTAGTCACCTCATGCTATTCTATTGTGAAGGCAGAGGACAATGTATGCAACAGGATGAATTCAATATTTTTATATATCCAAAATGGATATTGTAAGATAAATATATATTCCCAGGCAAAATGATCTTTAATCATTGCTTCAGTACATCACAAGAGGATCTCAGGTCTCTCAGAATATATACTCTGATATAGATCATGTCACAGTTTTACACAAAACACTTATTCAGCATAAACTGGCCTTGCAGAAGCTACACTGCCCTTCCCCCTCCATTTCCACTTTCCATGCTCCCTTCCTCCCTTGGGAAGATGCACGCTTGTTCCATTTGCACGCAGCACCAGCGTTGCCATGGAAACTCGCCTCCTTTTCTTCCCCCTCCCCAGTTACCAAGCTCAGCTTCTGGACTCAGTGCCAAGACCTCCTCTGTACAACCTCAATATTCTTTCAATGTTTAGACAAATCTGTTGGAAAATGTTGTTTACATGTTTTTCATAGTGCTATAGCTGCGTGTTTTGTGCAATACATTTCCCATGGATCCACCTATGTTCTAAGAGAGATTCCTTTTCCCCCTTCTTTTTAATAACTTTTAAAAATATTTTATTATTTGGTTTGATTTCTAATGGAGCATGAAAGGTAACTCAAGATCACAAAAATTCCATCCTGCGGTCAATTCCATCAAGTCCTGAATTTAATACTTTATGTGTCTGAGTTTTGTACTTTTACAGAGGATTTCTGTTTTGCAAAATTTGTAGCATGATGCCTGTTTTTTTAAAAATCCTAAACACTTATTAAATTAGTTTTCATACCTTAGAAGTTCCTTAAAGTGCATATGTGGACCTTACGTTTTTCCAGCAGTTATTATTCTGATGTTTAAATGATATGTTTGCGTCCTCCATTATTTGAAGTTACAGTGAGATGCCTTACATAGCAAATTTTATGCAGACTTGTAAAGTATTGTATGGAGTTTAATTAGTCATTCTAACACTCATGTGTGCTGGCACAAAAAGTTCTGTTGGTGAAATGACTGTCCCTTCCCCCACCTGTAAAATGTCAAATTTTCTTATAAATTTCTTAAACATTATAAAGTAGGCTTAGCAAAGTATTTATTTATTTAACTTTTTTATTATAAATAAATCATATAAGCCAGCCTGGCATCTCACTATGCTGATGCCATGTTTCTTCACTGTAAACATTTATATTTAAAAATGTAAAAAGACATCTTCTATTTGGAAAAAAACTACCTGTGATAAACAGAAGAGGGAGCAATATTTCTTCCTTTTCTTGGACACAGAATGTGGTGGTGGTGTTTTTCTAATTACCATTTCACCTTTTTTTTCTAAATGGAAACCTCCTCTGTTATAATCTCTGCTGTTGATTTTCTTTTCCTTTCTTTCAATTTTTTACGGGAGGAGGGGTGTCTAGTGATGGTAGTAGGACCACCCATTTCGATCAAAGAAACAAAGGTTAAATTCTTTCTGGCTTGCTACTTTCTCTTAGGATATAGTTAAATATTAGAAACCTTTGTCTCCTACTGTATATTTTTACTTCCAACAATACTTAAAAAAAAATTTCTACCGCGACACTTTACAAAGAAGCTCTGGCATTGTGTAGTCAAATGGAGTGAATGAGTGCATTCTCCAGGGCCTGCCCTGTGAGAGACTCTGTCTCCCTGTTGTTCTCACTTTGAGCTAAGTAGGAGCCGTGCACATCTGAATAACAGAGTCTTTTCTGCCTAGTGCAATCCTGGATTGTTACAGTCTAGAGGCCAGCCATGCTGTCACCGGCACAAATTGATTTAACCATCAATTGCTGTGGTCATTAAAGCTGTTAAAAGTCCCCGCCAAACTGATGAATTGCAACTGAATGTGAAATGAGTCTCTAAGTCTGTTTCCCACCATCTCATATCAAAGGCTATTGTATCCCTGCAAAGTAAAGGGTCGGGGGTTCAGGCTGGGGTTCAACAATGGGCTCTGTCAAAGGATAGAGCTCCATTCACTCTGGCACTCCCAATTACAGTTTGCTTTCCATACCTTATTGTATAAAATTTGCATCCAACTAATACATTGAATTATTGACATACTTTGGGTGTCAAAGGAGTCGTTGAATGGTTTGTTTTTAAAATACATGGAATTCTAAGCATCTGGTGGCTACTGGGTCGTGACAATGAAATAATTCCCTGGTTTTCCATTGTTTGCAAAAGAACTAATTTTCTCTCAGCTCAGATTTAACACTTTTAAACACTATGCACAACTCCTTCCATATTCACAGCCATTAGCCCATTTCTGAATTTTTTTTAAGGGAAGGGATAGAGGAATAATGGTACTATTCCTGCCTAACAAAAACGTAATAAAAATGATTAATATATAATATAATTTAAATTATTCACTATCATCTCTTTGGGGCCAAAATAACTGGGTAAAACGGAAACTACAATTTGATTTGATTATTTTTTACCTGAAGAAAAATGAAAAGTAAAATAATGTGATATGAAACTAAAATCACATTTAGGCATAGGATTTTAATGCCCAGAAGAACTTTTATTAGTTTTTTTAGAAAAAATAATAGACTAGATTTTACGTTCTCATGGTTAAGCCAGTGAAAGGGCTATGAACCAATTTGACAATGAACACATATATGTTGCTAATAATGATTATTTAGTTAATAAGTAAGTATGGGGAGATGAATGATCATCAAAATTCTTCGAGCTCTGACACTGCAATATTAGCAGCGAACTTCAGAATATTTTGAGTTTTGTAGCAACATTAATATCCTCCTGTTGGTGATAAAATTTTTCTTTTTCCTATTAGACACTCATCTGAAGAGTACTTTAAGTCTTGAGTTAAATATATCAAACAATTCTATTTCTACATGCACTTGCATATGCAATTTGCACAAGTTCACCTGAGGATTTTAAAAGATGTTTATTTTAATATTTAAGGACTGCACAAGGAGTCTTCATTTCCAATTCCAGAGCTTTTAGTTGTCTCTTCTTTCTCTTTTTCTCTTCTTAAACTTCACAGTGGTGTGACTTCAGCCCCTAATGCTTTCCATGATGCATAGAGGAAACTCTCTGTAGGAGAAACACGACTTTGGAGATCAAAGGAAGAGAGCTCCATGTCTATTCCCAGCAACTCCACATGCCCTGCTTATTTTCTTTCCCTAGCTCATCTTACCATGAAGTGCTATCAACAGGGCTGAGAAGAACAGATGTGGAAACAAAATAAATCTGAGTTAATATTGTAATGGAGGTTACATGAATACAAATTATAGAGGAAAGTAAGCACAGCCAGCAACCACCAAAGTGTCATACTGAGGAGAGAGGAAGGAGGGAAGTTGTGCTTACAGATTCACTGTGTAGGTCAGGGGTCCGGGCCATTCACATGTATTAATAATGAGTTGGCAGACAGATCCAGGTTTGTATTTCCCTAGACCCTGTTTACCATAGACTTAACGTCTCTGGTAACTGTGTATGAAAGTCCATCAGTAAGAACTGTTACATGTTACCCAAGGTTCCAAATGACCCTTGAAGAAGGTCAGTGGATTTTTGTCTTTAAAATATCTATTGTTCAGAGAAAGGGGTGGAGGGAGCACAAGCTCTCTAGGTGGAGAAAAACCAAAAACCAAAAAAACTAACCTCAAACTGATATAAGCATTGCAAACCAGATGGAGCATCTATGTTTCATGACCCAAGGAACTATAGTACATTTTAGATGGAATTTAATATGAAAATCAATTCTTTTGATAATCCTCACTCAGAGGACAGCATTGGAAATATTATACTTGTTGTGAGATGAAAAGTAAAAGTGATACAATTTCCCAAATTCTTTTAAGATTATTTGCCCCAGCTGTGCATTCTGGGTTAACAGAATTGTTTTTAACATTGGGTGATAGCAACATTTCTACATTCATTATTAGTAATTTATGTCCTTATTTATTTAAAAGTTCTTAAGCTGTTGATATGAGAAAGTCTTGCTTTAGTGTTATGTAATTAACTTTAGGTTGTCTACTACCTATAAAAGTACACACTGAAATATGTGTTCTTACTGAAAATAAACTTACTGGATAGCATGGCACAAGAGATGTATGAAGCCTACAATCAGGTTAAAGTTTTTAACTTAATGTAATAGCATATTTTACTCATATATATATATATATATATATTTAAACCATTTAAGTAAGAGGTCTCTAACGGGTGCTTTATCATTATTTCCTTTCAGTAGACTCAGGAGACCAGCCAGCCTACTGGCTTTGTTTAAGAATACTGAAATGCAGCGCGTGTAATAGGTCCTTGATAAATGTGTGCAGGGTGAGTGAATACAGTCTCACAATACTGCTGTAAGATAGAACAGAAATTTATGCCCATTTTACAGCTGGGGAAATTGAGTCAGAATTTTGCTTAATTTTCTAACGTCATATGATTGAGAAAACTTAGAACATTAGTCTATTGTGTGCAGAAGACTCATTGATTGTACTATAGCATTTCCATAATAACTTAAGGTTGAAGACATGACAGAGATAATCCTTTTGCAAAAAATAAAAAAGAGCTATTTTCATAGCACGCATAGACTTCAATTCTCAAATTAGAGAGCATTGTGTCTTTCTTTCTGCATGGGCATGTTTTCTCCCAGACCAGAACTCATAATATTATATTGTATGCTACTTTATTTAAAATACCATATCGCATATTCCTAAATTTTAATGTTTTTTATTTAAATTCTATTTAAATATTATTTCTTTGTTTCTTCTAGCCTAATAATTTCAATTTTAAAAGCTCATCAACTTGTTTCATTTTTATTTAATTCAATTTGTTTTCAATTTCTCTTGAGATTTCTTTTTTGACTTAAATGTAATTTAAAAGTGTGTTGTTTAATTTTCAAGTATTTTACGATTTCCCAGCTAACTTTTTGTTATTGATTCCTATTTTAATTCCACTGTAGTCTGAGAGCAAACATTGTATGAATTATATTCTTCTAAATGTGTTCAGGTGTGTTTTATGGGCCAGAATGTGGTCTGCCTTGGTAAATGTTCCATGTGAGCTTGAGAAGAGTGTTATTCTGCTGTCGCTAGATAAAGTAGTCTACAGATATCAATTATGTCTAGTTGATTGATGGTGCTGTTTAGTTCAGTCATGTTCTTACTGATTTTCTGCCTTCTGGATCTGTTTATTTCTGACAGGGGGGTGCTAAGTAATTGTACTAATAGATTCATCTATTTCTGCTTGCAGCTCTATCAGTTTTTGTCTCACGTGTTTTAACACTGTTGTTAGGTGCATACACGTTAAGGATAGTTATGTCTTCTTGGAGAATGGACCCTTCATCATTATGCAATGTCTCTGTTTATCCTCGATAACTTTCCTTGGTTGAGGTCTGCTCTGTCTGAAATGAATATTGCTACTTTTGCATTCTTTTGATTCATGTTAGCATGGAATATCTTTCTCCATCCATTTATTTATTTATTTAGAGACCAAGTCTCACTCTGTTGCCCAGGCTGGAGTGCAGTGGCGTGATCTCTGCTCATTGTAACCTCCGGTTCCTGGGTTCCAGCGATTCTCATGCTTCAGCCTCCTGAGTAGCTGTGATTACAGGTGCATGCCACCTTGCCTGGCTAATTTTTGTATTTTTAATAGAGATGGCATTTCACTATGTTGGCCAGATTGATCTTGAACCCCTGACTTCAGTGATCTGCCCACCTTGGCCTCCCAAAATTCTGGGATTACATGTGTGAGCGAGTCCTTTATTTTTAAACTTTATATATCTTTATATTTAAAATGGGTTTCTGTAGCCAACATATAGTTAGGTCTTGTTTCTTGTTCTACTCTGATAATGTGTATTTTAAATGATGTACTTAAACATTGATGTTCAAAGTGATTATTGATACAGTTGGATTGATATCTACCATATTTGCCGCTATTTTCTATTTCTTGCCCTTGGTCTTTGTTCCTCTTTCTGTTATGGTTTTAGTTGAATATTTTATATGATTCTGTTTCCTCTTCTCTCCTAGCATATTAATTACACTTTTTAACTTTTTGTTTGGTTGCCCTAGAGTTTGCAATATACATTTGCAACTAATCCAAATTGACTTTCATATAACACTATATACCACTTCATGCATAGTATGAACCCCTTATGCAAATTCTTCCTTTCTGTTCCTTGCATCACTGCTGCCATTTATTTCATGTATACATAAGCATACATGCACATAAGCAGATGTAATTGAATATATTGTTGTTATTACTATTTTGAACAAACTTTAGATCAATTAAGAATAAGAAAAATAAAAGTTTTTATTTTACCTTCATTTATTCCTTCTTCAATGCTTTTCTTTATTTAGATCCAAGTTTCTGAACTACATCATTTTTCTTCTCTCTAAAGAACTTCTTTTAACAAATCATACAACTCAGATCTCCTGGCAACAAAGTCCCACAATTTTTGTTTGCCTAAGAAAGTTTTATTTCTTCTTCACTTGTGAAGAATATTTTTGCAGGGCACAAAATTTTTGGCTGGTGTTTTTTTTTCAACACTAAATATTTCACTTCGCTTTCTTCTTTTTTTGAATGGTTTCTGCTGAGAAATTGGATGTAATTCAATTTCTATACCACTTCATGCGTAGTGTGAGTGCCTTGTAATAGTAAGGTAGTACTCTTCTATAGGTAAGGTTATTTTTCCTCTGACTTCTTTCACTAACTTTGATTTTCTGTAGTTTGGATATGATATACTAAGTGTACTTTTTTGCCATTTATTCTGTTTGGTATTCTCTGAGCTTTCTGGATTAGTGTCTGACATACATTGGTGGGAAATTTTTACTCATTATTGTTTCAAATATTTCTTCTGTTATTTTCTCCCTTTCTTTCCCTTCTGGTATTCCTATTATGTGTATGTTATACCTTTTGCAGTTTTTCTACAGTTCTTGGATATTGCTCTTTTTTTTTTCTTTTTTTGATCTGTTTTGCGGTTTCAAAGGTTTCTATTTAAATATCCTCAAGCTTAGAGATTTTTTCCTTAGCTGTGTCCAGTCTGCTAATAAGCTCTAAAGGCAGACTTCATTTCTGTTTCAGTGGCTTTTTGTGTATGTGTGTCTCTAACATTTTTTTTCATTCTTTCTTAGAACTTCCATCTCTCTGCTTACATTGCCTGTCTGTTTCTGCTTGCAATCTACTTTATTTGTCAAAGTCCTTAGCATCTTAATCATAGTTATCTTAAAATATCTTGTCTGACAATTCCAACATCCCTGCCACATCCAAGTTTGGTTCTGATGTTTGCTTTGTCTCTTCCAACTGTGTGTTTTTTGCTTTTGTTTTGTTTTGTTTTTGCCTTTTAGTATGCTTTATACTTTCTTCTTAATAGCTGGACATAAAGTAAAAGGAACTGCTGGGTAAAAGGAACTGCTGTAAACAAGTCTTTAGTAATAGGCGAGTTGGTGTGAAAGGAGGGGATGTATTCTATCGTTCTATAGTTAGGTCTCAATCTTTTAGTGAACCTGTGCCTCTGGACTTTGAACCTTACAAGTGATTCTCAGCTGTCTGCTTCTCCCTTAGCTGGGAAAGAATGCCTACAGTGGACTAGAGTTTTTCCTTCCCCTGGGTAAGTTAGGCATCCATAAAACCCTGGCAGGTTAGCCTCTGGTTAAATAGTTTCCTCTGAGGGCATACCTTGTTAAGAACAGAATGAAGCATTTATTAAGCTGACCAATTTTGTTCTTCATAGCATTATGTGATTCCGAAACTTCCAGTTAACTTCAGTTTTTAGCCCCACTTCTTACTCCATCTTCTATGCTAGCTAATTCTGAGTTTGGAGACGCCCTAGATTTTTGCTGGAAAGTCCTCCTTTCTCCACTGTGGGCACTCAGTATGTTTTAAAAGCTATAGCTTTCTCTACCTTGTTTCATTTACGAATAACTCCATAATCTTTTTTCTCTGGAAATGGCTTTCCTCATAATCTACTCATCTTTAAAGGGTACATCTTTAAACATATACTTTAAAAATTACTTTACTCTCATTTTATTAAGATTTTCTCATTTGCCATCTTGAATCATGCTGTTTTTGATTCTAAAACATTGTTTATTGATTGATTTATTGGGATTGACTCAATTTTTATTTATTTTACACAGTCTTTTATTATTACAGAGGTACAAGTAAAGTGCAGAAAATTAGCAAACACAGACAAAAGTTTAAAGAAATTAAGATAATTCCAGAAATCACCTCTGTGCATCCTTCCAGATCTAACTGTCTTTCTGGCCACCTATCTACCTACCCCTACAACAAAATTTCTTAAATTAAAAAAGACTATGCAGTACATACCTACATACCTTTTTTGTAACTTATTTTTTCAAAAAACTCTACCCTTCTATTTTAGTAAAATTTCATTGCACCTCATACTGAGACCATATTCAAGCTTCTCCAGCTGAGTCCCAAATATTCTTTGTATTGCATCTGGTCTTTAAGTTGCTTTAAACTCTTTTGATCAAGCACAACTTCTCTTTCATAACACATATTTATTATATGTGTTATTATATGTGTTATGTAAATATGACCAGAGACCTGGTCAATTTCCTTGAAGAATGTTAAAAACTCTGTGTTTATAAACTCTCTGGGTCTATGTGATGGTGTGTCCATTTTCCTCCTGATTCCTTTCTTCCTTTTTCCTTCACTTCCTTTAATTATTTTACTTCCTTTATTCCTCTTTAGTTTACTTTTTCTTTCTTCTTCCTGTTCTTGTTCTCCTTTCCGCTCCTCCTTCTGTAATTGAATTTCTCTATTCCTTCTGTATCCTGAAAACAGGAATCATCCTTGGAAAGCTTGATGAATTCAAGTTAAACATCTCTGTCTAGAATACAATGTAGGTGATTTTGTGGGTTTCTTGTTGAATCATATCAGAGGACACATTCTATCTAGTTGACTCACCAATAGTAATGCATAGGTAGGCCACTGGATCCGGATGATGACAGTCTAATCCTTTTATTGCACAGGAGTGTTTTGCCCTGAGACACTAGAAAGTAACTTGTGTCAAGTGTGGTTCTTGCTTTCACCTAAATGATTTTAACATCACTTGGTAATACTTGCCTAGGTCAATAAGAGGGTTTGGAAAATTATGTTTATAAAATCCTATAATTTCTTCTACACTTATTAGCTTAAGTGTTCTGTAAATTAGAGAAATCCATCATCAGCTGTGATTAGTTGTTACCTTGAAAGGCTGGATAAATGCTCAATTTCTTTCTTTTAATTACCAATCATCAAAGTAAAAGTAGTTTGAAGAGTTACTGCTGATAGCAATATGAAATTTTCCCAACTTTTTCCTTTTTGATTATTGCTATTAAGTCATGAATTTTCATTGACTCATAGTATTTATATCCACTACAATCTTTATTTCTGGGTATTTTTCTGGTCTCTTAACCACCTCATTATTCTAAAAGACTCTTTCCCACAGCTCTTCTCTGTTCAAATCTCTAGTGCCTCCACCTTCATGCTCATTCTCAGATGATGGCTGACTTTGTTTCCTATTTCACTGAGGAAAAGGAGGTACCATGAAAGTAATAGGAGTCCCTTCATCCTGGTTCCTGCATCCTTTTGACATGGCCCCATTATTTAGTCCAATAGCTTCTTGATTTTTGACATAAGATGTTCTAGGCTCACCTTGAACCACTCATGCCTACTGAATTGAGCAATTTTAAAGTGACCCCTGGATGTTTTCAGTGGAGAATGATGTTAGAGACCACAGTTTGTATGCTAGGTCTGAATATTAATATTAGTAAATATTAGTTTAAAATTAAATTATTTGAATTAAATATTAGTTGAAATACTAAACTTCTATCTTTAAAAATACATTAAACTTAAAAGGAATGAAGTACTAATACTTGCTATAACATGGGTGAACCCTGAAAACATTATGGTAAGTGAAAGAAACCAGTCACAAAAGGCTTCACAGGAAAGGGATAGAGACTTTCATGAGTATGGGATTGTTTTTTGTGGGTGATGGAAATGTTCTAAACTTAGTGGTTATGGTGGCATAACTCTGGAATATATTAAAACTCATTGAGCTGTATACTTTATGTGGGTGAATTGTACACTGTGTTAATTGTATCTCAATAAAGCAGTTATAGAAAAAGTAAAGATTCAAAGTTGGTCTTGAAAAAATAAAAAAAAGAATGTGAACTTAGTTTCAGCCTTTCTCAGTAATTCAGAACTAAAACTATAAACATCACTTATCTGTGCTTTGTTTTAGTATTTTTAGATATCCTTTTGGGTTGTTTGTCCCTATGCTTAATTGATTAAAAAAGTTTTCCCATTTTCTCGTTTAGTAAGATTTTTGGACACATTTCCTCCTGCTGATTTGCCTACTTCTATGAGCCACATTTCTTTTATTCTGTTAAGGGCTAAGTACAATTGTGGTACAATTGTAGGAATTGTATGTAAAATAAGAGTTCATTGGTTCCATGCTGAGTGTAATTAATAAAATATAAAAATATATAATAAATGCATTGCTTTACTTTTTAAAAATATTAAAGGAAGTTGTCAAAACCTATTCTGTTTATGTTACTCCTTAGTTGGGTTCAAGCAAAGGATGCTGTAGAATGACCCTGAGATGAGATTTATGACTGAACACATTACATGAAGCCTCTTCAAACCTTCCCAGTGATGAATCCCTGTAGGCAGAAGGCAATGAATGTAAAACTATATACAGCCGTTCTGTACTCCCCAGGGGTAGGACATTTCTGTGAACCTCATGTTCATATTAAAAATTAATATGGCTGTTGCATTTTAATCATTCAATCAATAAATATTTATTGCCAGGCACTATTCTAGGTACTGAGAAAAAAATAGTGTATAAAGCTGCCCAAATATCACCCTTTGTCAAGCTTATATCCTAGCGGGGAAAGACATAATGAACAAATAAATAAGTAAAATACAATATGGTATTGGATAGTGAAAAGGAGAATGGAAAATATGAAGGCATGGAAGGGAGACAGGCAGTTCAATGAGGAAGAGTGTTGCAATTTAAATAAGACCAACAAGGCAAACCTCACTGAGAAGACAGCATTTCAAAATCTGAAGGAGGTGAGGGACCAAGACACATTGATGTCTGGGGAATAGTGTTCCAGCCAATGGAAACTGCAAATACATGAGGCAGGAATGTGCTCAGGGAACAGCTATGAGGTCAGTGTAGTTGGAGCAGCAAGCAAGAGGGAGAATAATAGTGGTAGAGCTGAGAGAGAGATTGAGGTCTGAATGGTGCAGGCCTTGTGGGAAACTTGTCTTTTTCCCTGAGTAAACTCCTTGAGGGTTTTGATCAGAAGAGACTGCTGTTTGGCAGGTTTTGAAAGCATCACTTTGGTGATTGTCAAGAAGAAGCAGACAATACAGGGCAAGCAAGGAATCATGTAAAGCAGTTAGGTGGCCATTGCATTAATTTGAGATGGTGGTGGTTTGGATTAGAATGGGACCTTGGAGCTGATAAGAAGTGCTTGTTGTCTGAATACATGCTGAAATTTGAATTGACAGGATCTGATGATGGAATGAGATGTATGGTAGGGGAGAAACAGAAATTAAGTATTATAGAAATTTTCAAATTTGAGAAACTGCAAAAATGGAGATGCTATTTCCAGCAATGAGGGATAACAGATTTGTTGAGGGGAAATGAGGGGTATAGTTTGGATGGCTTGAGTTTATAGTGCCTAGTAGATGTCCAAGTGGAGATGTTGAGGAGCCATTTGCATTCATCCAGGAAAAGAACCTAGATGTAGAGAAGAAATGATCCAAGGATTGTGCCCAGGGCAGCCAACTTCCTTTATAGCTGGAGGACAGCAGAGAATTTAGGCATAGATGCAGATAATTGGGTAGATGTGGTGCTGGGAGCTTACAAAAGCTTCTCTCTGAGTGCTTCTGTTTTCCCATTGAAATAGAAAGTAGGACCATCATCTGAGAAAGAGGATGGGGGTACAAGTATAGGTTTCAAGGGAGATGA
This sequence comes from Pan paniscus, assembly GCF_029289425.2. Taxonomy (NCBI): domain Eukaryota; kingdom Metazoa; phylum Chordata; class Mammalia; order Primates; family Hominidae; genus Pan; species Pan paniscus. The sequence continues at coordinate 132,530,294 of NC_073254.2, forward strand.
AAAAAAGAGTCCTTTAGAAGATAGAAGAATGAGAAGGTAAAGGGGTCTGAGTGGCAGAGCCAGAAAGCTCTCTGGGTGTACCTGAATTCAAAGTTATGAATTCAACATTGGACCATTCAGTGTGATTGTATTGTTTACTCCAGCAATGTTCAGCTGTGGGAATGAAATCACAAAGTGGGTGCAAGAGTAGGATTTAATCAGGAGTAGGCTTTTTACAAGGGAGAACATTGAGCAGGAGGGGGCAAAGGAAATGGGGGAATGCAAGGGAGTGATTATAATGAAGAACCAGGGAACTTAAGCTGAGTTAAGAAGAATTAGTTGACAAAGTACTAACGTACAATTAAAAGAGAGCATGTAAAGACAACTGCATGATAATTTGCTGTATGAAAATGTGACTCTATGTCTTTGAGTGTCCCTGGGGTTATAAATACTCTTTCTTTAGAGAGTATGGCTTCATACTCCAATATGACTTAGAGTCACTTTATTGTGACAATTTCGTTTAATGGGTTCCAAAACACCGTAGAGGCAGGAACAAATATTTCAAGTTCACAGTACTTTTCCTCCAATACCGAAATAAAAAAACCACTACAAATTGGAAGCTGATTTTCTAATTCATTTGGTAGCAGAATATGACCTCACCTGAACTCAATTGGTGGCAAATTGTTGTTTATTTGATGTAATAATGTGAATAATCCTACATCATCTGCTGAAATATTAGCATGCTTTATTAAAGGGAACTGCTGGAGACTCTGGCTGGGATGTCACATAATATACAGAATATTTCTCATTAACATTCTAAAATCTGAAAAAGCCTCAATTTCAGAACCCATTTCACCTTAAGGATTTTGGATAAGAGACTATAACCTATACTAACATTCTACTTGAAAGAAAACCGATGTTTGGATATTTAAGTAACTTGTGTAAGGCCATGAGTTGTAAGCAGGATAGCCAGGTTTGAACCTGATGCTGTGTGAATCCAGGGTACAACTATAGAATCCATTACTGCATTCCCCTCAGCAACTTTCTTTCAATGGTTGTAGAGTTGTTCATTCAGCCACTTAACACTCATTGTGCAACTGGGGACCACAATGTGGAGGAAAGAGAAAATCTATGAGGATTCATATAATCTCCACTTGGCTATACTCAAAGAATCTAGATACATGTTAATGGGAGAGGTATCTGTCTGCCTGTTTGTCTGTCTTAACCAGGAAGATGGGTCAGAGTTGGAATGGAAACACCTTTTTTAATGTGAGGCAAGAAACTCAAAAGCAGAATCTCTCCTGTTGAGTGAGCTGACATGTTCAGCCAGTACCTGCCATCACCGAAATTGCCCAGTTGAGTGGCTGCATATACAAAACATTTGAGTTCTCAATCAAAATAAACTCATTTTTGAAAATCCACTCTTTCCACACTACAACTACTGCCAATAATAGCAAACATTGACTTCATGCTCACAATTTTTCAAACACTGTTGTGAACACTTCATGTATTTCATTTCATTTAATGTTTAAAACAACCTTGTGAAGTAGGTAATATTTATTATCCTTCTTTTATGGGTGAAGAAATCAAAGATTAGAGAGGTTTAGCAAATACTCAAGGATATGTAGCTAGTAAAGGGAAATAAAGACTTCTAATCTATGCTGCTAGGCTTGAAAACAGTGGTTTATAACCATTTAGCACCTTGCCTTTCAAAAGTAAGCAATGATAGCAATAATAATAGCTACTACTTTTTGTAAGCCTACTATGGGTCATATACTTTATACACATTATCTCATTTTGCTGCTACAATAATCCCAAAAGCTTATTAACTGGGAGAACTAAGATTCAGATAGTTGTACAATTTGACTATGTCTGTACAGCTGCTCATTGCTCCTTTCTGTTACCAAACCAAGACATTCAAGTCTGAGAAAGAAAAGGCTTCTATATGTGGTTTATCATACTGCTGTACACAAGGAGGGCAATTTTAGTTACTGGGGTGTAGTTTTTATAAAAGTTCAGGGTCAAAAGCAGTGAAAACTATGACTACTTACTCTTTTAGCCTCTAGTTTTGTAATTCTGTAAGGTTTTCTTACATACTTTTTCCCCTTTTTTTCCTTTCTTCCTTCTCCTCTCCTTGGAGAATACTTTATAGTGAAAGAGAAAAAGAGTGACTTTGTTGACCCAGTGACTTGTTATACTGTTGAAAGTCTTTTGGTAATGGCAAGAACAGGTATGTTTGTCTCATAGGTATTTATCCCTGAAGACATTGAAGGACTTAAAGCCACCTCCAATAGAGTGGAAGACTAACTGGATCTGCTTTTTTTCCCTCCATGGAACATGAAAGTGGGATAGAAATAGAATAATAATGAGAGGGAAAAAGAGTGGGTAGACTAGGAGAAGAAAGTATTCCTGAATGCCTATCTGAAACGGGTCCTCTGCAGGCTGAGAGCTGACTCAATAGATGAAATAGGAAAATGTTTGCCACAACCCTTGTGTCCAAGGGTAGGAGAGAAAGTCTCATGGTAAGACTTCCTTTCTGGCTATGGGATGTTATTACCTGTCTTTCCTGACATTATGGGTACAACAAAGGGATTACACATAGGGGTGAAAATAAGGACAGTCAGTTGGTCTCTTTCTCTGCCTTGATACCATGAGCAGGGATTCAATAAGAACTCAGGTAAATACAGAGGGTAGCATTTTCTTTTGGAAATATTTGAACATAAATGGGGGAAGGGATAGATATAGATGAGTAGGATGCCCAAGACAAATTGTTAGCCTGCAAAGTGCCTTAGTCAATCACTTTAGAGGCGGGCCAAGATAAATGTGTGAATGCTTCAGTGACAGTTGGCGTTGAGAAACCTGACTGACAAAAATAACATCAGATGACGTTTCAAGAATCAAGTTCCTTCGAAATTATTGCTTAGAGAAGTGTTTCAAAGCCACTTAGGAGCAATAGTAACTTTCTCAGTGCAGTGCAGTTCTGGCTGTACCTGGAGTTAGGTTCAATATCACAGGTTTAGGGCAAAATTCTTATGTTTGAATAAGAAGAAAGGAAAACTTCAGCTGAATTAAATTTAAAAGAGTTTACTTGAATAAGAAATGATTCATGAATGGAGCACCCCCCCAAGCAAGAGTAGGATCAGAGACTCCAGTGCAGCCACAGGGTGGAAGAAGATTTAGGGATAGCAAAAGGAAAATGACTTAGAGAAAATGGAAGTGAGGTACAGAAATGGCCAGATTGGTTACAGCTTGGTGTCTGCCTCATTTGAACCTGGTTTGAGGAGTTGGCCACCTTTGGCCAAAATTCAGTAATTGGCACTAGAATTGGCTGTAGTCTGTATACAACTCCATTTAGGTTATAGTTTACAATGTATAGAGAAACCTTTAGGCTGAACTTAGAATATGTAAGGAGGCAGCTTTAGGCTAAACTTGATTGAATAATTTCTGCGTTTTGGTCATCCTCTCATCTTTTAACCACACAAGATTTCCATAAACCTTTCATTTTACATTTTCCCCAACTTGTAATATTCATCTTGTTTTATCTATTTTTCTTTTACCCCTTCAGTTTGAAGCCTTTATGTAACTTTAAACCAGACAAAATTTTTAACAAACATATTTATGTCTTTATAATTTTTCTCATTAAATGCATATCTTACTTTTGTTTATACACTTTGTATACAGAATTGCTTTTTTCATATCTAGTAGTTTTTAACTTTTAGTAACCCTAATTTCTAGTGAAAACCATAGAAAGTAATTTTGAACTCTTTTATATCAGTATTTGTAGATAAAAATCATTTTATAATTTTTTAGAAAGACACTTTTTCAAATTATTGTTTATTAGCAGATGTGAATATATTTACCTTTTCTATACCATATAAAAATAACATGTCAATACATATAGGCTTAAACTCATGAGGAACAATTGATATTTCAGTATTTTCACCTACAGAAGACTTAGACATTTTATGATGATCAATTACTTAATGTGACATAACGTGACTCCAAGATTTTAAATTACTGAAAAGCATTTTGAAAGTATGACACAGCCTCCCCAATGTCTTCCCCCAGTCATTCTAGGTCCCAAGTAGCCACATGGCACCAAGGAGGACTATGAAGTTCAGGGCCTGTCTGAGCCCATCAGGACAGAAGACAGGGCTATACCTGAAGGACTATACCTGGAGGGTCCAACCCGTCCCTAAATAGCCAGGAGGCAAAACAGGGAAAGCAGAGGAAGAAAGGGCCATAACTGGGCTTGATTCTGGCTTGTAGCTGCTGGTCTAGGCACTAAGAACATGTCACCAGACCTCATGATGGCCACCTGAATCCAGACTCTAAACCAAAGGCATAAGCTCACAGTCAAATCAAGGAAGTACCTAATTATATTTAACTGATAATTTCAAAGCCATTTCTGTTTTCCTAACAATTTAAAAACTAACTTTACCAAATATTATCACAGACACATAATGCAGATTGACATGCAAACACAGGGAAGCAGATGTTGTAGCTTTCATAAAGGATATTCATTTGTCAGCTTTTAGTTTTTCTTTTCCCCATTTGATCTATCAATCTTCCAGTTACCTGTTTCATTGCCCTAAGGACTTGTTAACTAGGCAATAGAGTTTCATTTCTAAAGGGACAAATCTTAGGTAGAACAAAAACAAATTTCTATTTTATTAGCATAGAGCTAAGATTTTATGCATAAATATTGTATCATCGTTTGCTCAAACCAGGGGGAAAAAACTGGTCAAATAAAAGTTTACTTAAGACAAGATGGCCAGAAAAGTACCTTAAACAAAGGTATAACTTATTTTGTAAATCTAGGAGGATAGTAAGTATTTCTAATGTACATAGGCAGACATTCTTAAAAATGGATATTTCCTTCTTAGATTTAAATTTCTTTTACAAAAGAGTTTCAAGATAGCCAATTAAATTCCAGAAAGGTGTATTTTAGTCAATAGGGTGTTCTTTTCAACTTAGCTACCGTTTCTTAGCTAAAATTATTGAGTTCAGGGTGAAGCCCCTAAGGAACAGCACAAAGAAAGCATTCTCTATGCCTGGCCTCTGCATCAATAGACCTAAAAAAAGAAACAAGCTTATTATACCTGAGTACCTACCTTTTATAAACACTTTATCTAAGATAGCTTTCTTTCCACCTTTGGAATGGAATAGTATCTAAGCCAAAAGTTTAGCAGATTTAATTTTTCTTATCAGTTAGTCACAAGCTTTTTATTTATCTTTTATAAAGTCTTTAAATAAAAAATACTGAAATCTTTTTAGAAGCTTCTGCATGTCAGTAGGCATCCCTAGATGAGACTAATTTGGGAGTCCTTATTTTCAAATGCACTTCTTCAGTGCGGTATTGTTAATTTGGAATGTTCCACTGTAACTTCTCTTTAGAAGATTTTGCCATTTCTGTAAGAATTTGCTGCTTCCAGGGCCTAATACGTATGCGTGTGTAAGCTGGAAGTTATTCAGTTTTTCAGAAACTAAGGATTTCATTTTTGCCTCAAATATATTTGGCACTCAGGTCACCTTGATCAATGTAGCCAATGATTTTTTTCCCTACCTAAGCATGTAAGAAAAATGAAACAAAGGAGGTAGAAAACAAAAATCCCTATGAATTTCCAAAATCTAAATTTTACACCTCCTGCAGTACTGCCATTTACTACCAGTTTCTATCTGACCCAGTGAGACATAAGAGGCCTCTAATTGGATTCAACTCAGTTAGTTATCAGATCCAATCTGATGCTGGACCCAGTCCAGATTCTGTCACAACTTCCTAACCCAGTTTGGATTAGAAATTTGCTCAAAGAAACTTGGGGAGCTCAAAACCCAAATCTGTTGAGCGTTAGAATCCAAGAGAAAACTTACCATGATCCTCAGTTGCTCTGAGGGAGCAATGGACACAATGATACCTCACTTGGTCACTCAGCACTCCTGGGGGTTGTTAGAAGCTCTCCTTTGGATTCTACTTCTGGCACCACCTGTTAAGACAAAAACTTTAGCCAAATTTAATTTAAAAGAGTTTAATTGATCAAAGAACAATTCATAAACTGAGTAGTCTCCCAAGCCAGAATAGGCTCAGAGACTCCAGTGCAGTTATATGGTGGAAGATTTATGAACAGAAAAAGGAAAGTGAGGTACAGAAAATGGAGGTGAGGTACAAAAACAGCTGAATTGGTTACAGGGTGGCATCTGCCTTATTTGAACATTGTTTGAAGAGTTGGCCACGTTTGACAGTCCAAAACTCCGTGATTGGCACAAGAGAAGGCTACAGTCTGTTTACAACTCAATTTAGGATAGTTTACAATGTACAGAGAAACCTTTAGGCTGAACTCAAAATATTTAAATAGGCAGCTTTAAGCTAAACTTGATTTAACACCTATATGACTACATTCACTTCGGACACCAACTGCGAATTTCAGAGTTCTTGGGCCATCTGTACTTCTGTCAACTGGTTACTAATTTGGGGGCTCCCACTACCCTGTCAGGTTGATAATTTGCTGGAATGACTCCTAGAACTCAACAAAGTACTATACATATAATCATAGTTTTATTATAAATAATACAAATCAGGACGAGTCAAAAGAAGAGATGGACAGTGTGAGGTCTGGGAAGGTCCTAGATGCCAAGTTTCCTTGTCCTCAGGATATATCACCTTCTTGGCTCATCAATATATATTACTAACCCAGAAGCTCATTCAGTCTTCAGGTGTTCAGAGTTTTTGTTGGAGTCTTTCCACAGAAGCACGATTGACTGAATCATTGGCCATGTGATTGAACTCAATCTCCAGCCCCTTTCTCCTCCTTGGGATTGGGCTGGATCAAAGTTTCGACCCTGTAAATGGGTGATTGGCCTTTCCAGCAAGGCCAGCCCTATTCTTGAAACTATTTATGGGCCCACTATGTGTCATCTCATTAGCACAAACTCAGACAAATTTCCAGGGGCCATGATTAATAACAAAGACATTCCCTATAACTTGGGAAATTCCAAGGGTTTAGAGCCTCCCTCCCAGGAACCAGAGACAAAGACCAGCAAAATTCTTTATTATACATCACTCAGGTTACATTACAGAACAGAGTACCAATAAATACACTATTTTCTGGGGTTTCTCAGAAAAGTGCTCTCTCATTTCCTATCCCATCACACCAGTCACTTCCCACTTAACTTTTTGGTTAAAGAGGGATACTCCAGCAGCTCCTACCTTCCAGGCACACCTGTAGGGAGAGGCATGGGACTTCACCTTCCCTTCCTGTTGCTGATGTGTGCCAATGCTACCTTTTCCTCTGGGTCCACACGGTTGTCTGAATCAGGCAATCCTTATGCTGATGGCAGGGATGGAACTCGTAGAAGCTCATCTGCCTTCCTGTCATCTGCCCTCCTGTCATCTGCCCATTGGCTATCAGAAACTGGTTTGTCTGCTTACTTTAAGAAGGTGCACTTTGAAAGTGACCAAAGAGCTTTTTCACCCTGTCTTGTGTTCCATTTAGGACTCCTTTCACTTCTCAACCTTCTGTTTATTCTTATGGAAATGGTCAAGAGGAAGTTTTTTTTTTTTTTTTTTTTTAATGGAGGTTTGAAGTTATTATATAGTTTGGTTGTGCTACAAGCCCTCTGCTCTTCACTTACACTGAAACCACCTTTGCAAAGAATATGACAGTAAGAGAAATATACCACATTGACTCCATCTTCCTTCTAGCCTCACAGGCTGGCTGTCTTCAGTCTTTCCTGGGCACAGGCTAAGCTAACCTTGGGAGGAATTTAGTTTATAGTTTTACTTGGAAGCAAGGAAGATAATAGTCCCTCCCTAAAACTTATCCCCTCCTTGTTTGGGGGCTGAAACCACCTTTGTAAGACTAATATTATAAAAAACCACAAGATTATGATTATGGGAGGGGTCTGAATTCTGCTAATATGTAGGCATAGTTTCTATAATCCCTTACTGTTCGAGAGTCATGTGGTCAGAGGTCGCAAGATTTTTGACTTCCCCAATTGTTCCTGTAGATAACATCACCATGGTAGAAACTAAGATTAGTCTTTTGAGACATTTTTCAGACACATTCTGATTCATAACCCAGTGTGTTCTGTGATTCCCTACCCAGAGGTGGACTCATGAGGACAGTTTTGCATACCCCTATGAGTGCATCCCCAAACAATCAGCTGCATCAAACTATCTTTGAAAAACTCTAACCTCTGAGCCTTCAGGGATGCTGATTTAAGTAATAACTTTGTCTACTAAGTGGTTAGCCGGGCGTTAATTAAACTCTTTTTTTACTGCGGTAAAAATACCATGGTCTCAGTGAATTGGTTTCATCTGTGCAGAAGGCAGGATGAACCTGTCAGGGGATTACAATAATGAAATGGTAGATGTGGCTATAAGATTTGAGACTCTGTCTCTTTAAAAAAGCTACTCATATTGACTGTATTGTAACCACATCAGTTCTAAAGACAGTGAAGACAATCCTCACTTTATTGGTTTCACCTTGGTTTTTATTGATAGGAAAAAAGAAGAATAACCATATACATGGCTAATCCCTTGGAAATCTAAACCAGTAGAGTGTTGACCATTAGTTAATACTTTTGTTTGTTTTCTCTAAAAGGCAGTTCATTATAAGGGGTATTTTAGTATCTTTCTTAAGTAAGTGGTAAACTCTTTCATCAAAAATTATTGTGAAATGTTTCAGAACTCTTACTTTTCTTATCATTAAAACAGTGGAGGTGATTATATTCAGGGTTCCTATTGTGATATATTCTATTTCCTTCTCATTCCATATTATGGGTTAATTGTCTAGTTGCCTATATTTTTCCATATAGAGGAAGATATGAAATCGTAATTTCACTAGCTCTGCCAAGCCATAATGCAATCTAGATTTTTTAGCCTGAAATCCTCCTGAATTTTCAGTAGCAGTGATTTGGGATCAGGTCATCAAGTTTCTCCATAGGACTGCCTTTACGGTGCTGAGACAATCTCACTCCAGAGTGGGAGACCTATTTGGGTTGCCCTTGCTGAGCTAAGCTGCTCTGTCTCATCAGGTACATTAACAGGAGTGTTAATGCCAATGCTTTTTATCTAGTAATTAAAAAGAGTAAATAAAAGAAAAAAAATTTAAAAAAGAAATACAATATCTAACTTAAAAAAGTAACAAAATGTTCAGTTTTATTTTTATTAGTATTAGCATTAGAAGTATGATTCACTATGAGTACTTTAAAACTTAGAAACAGCCACCAGATGCTAAAGGTTCACCTGTGACCACAAACCTAGAACTCTTAGCAAGAAAAAATATATAGAAAGGATAGAATTGAAAGTTGAGAACCTCTGGAGAACACATGGTTGAAGGGTCACTGGCACTGAAAACTGAGGCTCTTTACTAATACTATTTCCTATTAGGAAAGAGCCTCAATTAAGACAGACATATTATATCTGAAAGAAAGAAACAAAGTGTATTTAGGAAAAAGAAGAGTTAGCTGATCCATCAGTCAAGCTAGCCTTCTGGAAAATAACAGTCCACACATTAGGTAAGGAGAATGTTTTCTCATGTAAAAGGCAACTTGAGACTAACCAAGGCTGACTATAATGCAAATGCAAAAAAGGATTACAAACATATTGCTGGATGATACAGGATTATGGCCTAGAAAAGTGACTACCCTTTGTTACTAGGCAACAAGACAAAAATATCAATTGTTAATCAAGAAGGTGGGAATTAGGTTAAGAGAGAGATAAACAGCATGTAATTAACTTTATAATTACTCAATTTGTTTAAGCCATTTTATATCTACTTCTGTTTGATAGTTTTTAACTGTGCTTAGAAATGAAAAGAGAATTATAACTTTTTTAGAAGCTTAATGGAAATTAATATATAGTCTTTTAGAAAATTTGAAAAAATACAGAAAAGTATAAAAAAACAAAAAATTCACCTTCAATTTACCTTTCAGGGTAAATGCTATTAACAAAATATTTACATATAAATATTAGTTTTGACAAGAATAGGGTTATATTTTACATGCTCCTTTGTAGTTTATTATTTTTGCTTGATATAGCCTGGATTTTCTGGGGACCAACAGATAAAGAAGCTATGCATAATTATTTTAATACCTGTCTTTTATCCCGTCATCCATTTGTATCAATAATACTTTTTAAAAAATGTTGTTCTTAAAATTATCGGTGTCTGTAGTTCTAATCATTCTATTCTTGGTGTCCACTCCTTACCCATAGATGCGAGTGGTTGGGAATCAAGCCTTCTTCTTGCTTAAGGCCAATGCAGATATTTATCAGAGTCCTCTTTTCTCCTTTTCTTTTTTATTTTTTTACCAGCTATATGGCTTAAAACATCATCTCAGGCTGGGTGCGGTGGCTCACGCCTGTAATAGGAGTTTGAGACCAGCCTGGCCAACATGGTGAAACCTCATCTCTCCCAAAAATACAAAAATCAGCCAGGTGTGGTGGCAAGTGCCTGTAATCTCAGCTACTCAGGAGGCTGAGGTAGGAGAATCGCTTGAACCCGGGAGGCAGAGGTTGCAGTGAGCCGAGATCGCGCCACTGCACTCCAGCCTGGGCAACAGAGTGAGACAGCATTAAAAAAAAAAAAAAAAAGGGAAGGTGATCTCTTCCTACTGTGAAAATATAGGAAGACAATGGCTGATTAGTTGGACATTGTTATGGACAATACTTGCTAAATGAGAAAACCAATGACAAGGCACCAAGGAATTATATTTAAGAAGAATAAAACACTGAAGTTGTATATATTCCTGAAAGGATCCTTGAATAGAAAGAGAAATATTCTGAGAAAGTTTATAAAAACACTCAACTATGGGGAAAACAAAGTTTAAAGTATACATGACTTCTTACAATTAAGGATTGGCTAAAAAAAGAGTCAACAGCTACTTGAATTTTCCTAATTTGGCTCTATTTGCATTGTCTGTTGGAGTATACTAAGTGGAATTATTAATATTTTTATTTAGTTGTATTAACAAAGAAATGCATTTTTGATTAGTACAAATTTAAAAAGTAAGAAAGGAAAAATATATTTCACTTACATACCAAGTTAACGCCTTAGAGCTTGATGATTCAGACCAGAAGTCAGTTCTTATAGCAATATTTATCTCAAGAACAGGCTATATAATCCTATACAAAATATCTATAGAAAAATAAACACACTTCAATTGTAGTGTATAATTGTCAACAAATTTTATTGCTGTTTTATCTTAAAATTTTATGGCCTCCAAGAACATAGCTGACAGAGAAACTCTCTTAATTTAATTAATCCTTTCTCTGCAATCACTGTGAGTACATTTTAAATTGTTAACAAATGTCACATAGACAATTCACTAGAAGTCCTCTTTCAGAATAAGATTGCCATATATTAATCTGCAGTGAGTTTACCACACTTTGCCTGAATCTTTAAGGTAGTAGAATTCTCATGTGGTGTTACCTATCAGATAATGTTAGTATTTCTATAATCAAGTAAAGGTTTTTATCTTGTAAACAAATAATGGTACTCAGGAAAACATGAAATGCTCTTCCAAAACTTTCCATTTTTCATTAATCAAGGAGAAAGGCCCCTAGCAAACAGACCCCATTGCCTCTTGGTTGTAGCATTAACATGATTACATAGGAATGCACAGAAACATGAAATCTATGACGTGTAAACTTGTCAACAAGGCATGTTTATAAAATGCTATAGAGCATCCATGTGGCCAAATATATTGCCAGGATGCTGAATGGCTCCATTCTTTTCTTTAGGTAGAAAGCATTAGGAGGCATTTCTGTGGATGACAAGATTTCCTGTAGTGGATTTTTGCCTGGTGATCATCTGTTACCCCTTCCCCTTTCATTATGGTAGTTAAATGTTCATCCAGGAGTCTAATTCTTGCCCATGCGGCACTGAAGCTTTAGGGGAATTCTATCCCTTCCTTAGTTTTATGGGTGGACCTGATTTGTTGAAGGGCAACATATTGCTTTTCGCAGTGAGTAATTCAGAAAATCAAGCTTTGGCTCTTCAGAAAATGACATTTCCCTCGGCCAAAGGAATTGATTCATGACTGGGCATGTGACCCAATTCAGGCAAATGGGAAGGAGGAGGAGGCTTTCTGGGTTTTCTTAGAATGCAGTTTCCGCATGCTTAAGAGAGAGGCATCAGAAGACGGACTTTCTTTTCCTGTTACTGCCATTGCCTGTAGAGATAAGGTCTGGAACTCTACACCCATTTTCCTCCTCTGAGGGAAGTCAGCAAAAGTCCTCGTTGAGAGAAAACAAAGAAATTAAGCAGATGCTAAGTTAAGCCAACCCTGAAAACCTCCCTCTCTCTGAACTTCCGCTTACATGAATAAACAAATTTCATACTTATAAATCAATCTGAACCAGGTTTAATACTATTTGTAGACAAAAAATTTCTTATATATTACAAAACATTTTTTTTCCTAAAATGTGGCATATTATTTAATATAATGCCCTCTTCGGAGACATTGTCAAATTTTCCATGAAGATTCTTCTTAAATGTGAATAGGTAATCATTTAAAACTTTCAGAATGTTTTCCTCTCGGGTGATACTATAGGACTTTGAAGAATTCATACATGTCTTTGTTGTTTTCAGTAACTGTTATAAACTCATGAAAGGAAGCTAGTCTTCAGTGGGTTTGCATGGAATATGATGAAAAGATTGATTTATTTTCCTGTTATATAATCCTGATAAATCCGGGTCACCCATGGGTCTCGTTCCCTACAGAAAAATCACATAAAAAAATCCCTAAACAATGCCTAGGACACAGTAGGAACCCAAGAATTGTTTTTGAGGGTATGAATAAAAGAATAGATGAATGAATATGAACATCATTTATGTACAAATACAATCCCAGCAACCTGAAAGAATAAAAGAATAATAAAAGAATAATTTTTTTATAGTTTATCTCTTTAAAGGGACTGACTCTAGAGTTTTACACAATGCACCATGAAGAAAACTCCCCAGAAATCATAAACTTTCTACAAACTTTCATACAAGCAACAGCAGCTAAAGATCTCTCTGGTTTTCTCAGGCTTAGTTAACTCATTTCCTTTTCTCCTTCTTACTCTCCATACAGCCTGTTCTAGTACACCACTTTCTAGTCGTAAGTGTCTGCTGGGATGCGTACTCTTGACAGCCTGATCTGCAGGGCTTCCTAAGATGGTCGAGGACCAGGTGACTCCATGTTCAATGACACACATATTTTTTTGCTTACGCCGAACACTTTCTCATATAAAATCCTCAAGGTGCATTTCTGGTGAATACAATTCTCTACCTCATTTCAATGTTTCATTATTTATATCTTTGAGATCTTCCACATCAAGAGGAAGGATATATATTTGGGTAGCCTTGGGACTTCTTTTATTTAGAATCCATTTCCCTCATCCCCTCCTTTACTCCTTCTAGGGTGAGCATAATTCATCTTGGAAACCCTGGAGATAGTGTCAGGATCAGACTATAGCCTTCAGATTTCCATGTGCAAATCTTAGAGATGAGGGATAGGGAAAACCTGGAGATTTAAACTCTTTTCTTCCAAGGTTTATATCTCTAGTTGTGGTAGAAAAAGATGCTTTGGATCAATAAGACACTAAATTTACGTCTTTGTCACTACCAAAGTAATGCTGTGGGAAGTCACATTGGGGTCTGAAAAATGCAAGAAGATGAGAGGACAAACGAGGGCAGTGATCTGGCATATGCACCACTATATCATATATATTAGCAGTGATTCTGTGGGAAGTCTTCAAATGTGACTGGGGTACTTATTCCCATGCACTGGGACCTGCTTGTTGGGCTTATGTCTCCAAGGCATAGACTTGTATTACTTACCTTTTCCTAAGATACCTTGGTGTCTCAGGCCTGGTTTCCATTTGTCAATCTTTCTCCCTGATGTCTGCTTAATTCAGCTAGTTTTCTTCCTCTCCCTGATTAACTTTACCATCAATGAGGATTTGGAGGCCTCTTTAAGGTGACCATGCAATTGTTTATTAGTTTCTGTCTGTAAATCACCTTTATGTGAACTGAACTTCTGAGCCTACACGTCTTCCACTGCGTTGAGGAAGAGAGCTTGCTAGAATTGTTCTTCTACCCTGAATGTGAAATTAGAATATATTTTCACACTCCCTACACAAGGCTATAAATCCTTGTCCCTGAACATCTGGCTGTGCACTCCTTTTAGGACAGGGAAACAATCCTGCACAGAGATAACCAACTTCAGGATTTTGAATTCATATAAACCCTCAGTGCATGGCCTTTCACATAAGTGGCAGCCCTTTTTGACCTTTGAATCTGTCCATACTGCTTCTATGACATGTTATGACACAGTACAAATTCTCTCTTGTTTATGGCATAGTACTATACATGCATTTCTCCAGTTTATGGTTGCAATTAGCCCATAGCACAAGATTTAAGTTCTGCCTAATTCTTGATCCTGATTTGTGATCAAGCCTAAGGGATCTGGTTTAGCTGGTGGAGGCGAATGGAAAGCTGTAACAAACCTGAGCCCCTCAGAAACTGATCTCCTCCCACCATCCAATTTCTACAGAAGCCAGGTAACCATGGAGGATGGCAAAAGAATTAGATAATCAAAACTCCAGTTGACCATTCTATGAGGAAGTTTTTCTAGATTCCTACAGTTAGTAAACTCGTGTACCACTGCCTCTGTTTGGTTCTCTGGGTAGTTCTATAATTCTGACAGCATCCCCCAGAGTCGTAACCCCAGTTTCAGAGCCATCTCTGTATCTTTATGAATTTCTACTCTTATTCCAATAATCATTATAATTGGAACTTACCTGGCCCTCATTCCTTCGTTATATTATCCCACCAATTTGATGGTCGTGTTGAAAACATACTCTAGGAAAGTCTGATAATTTTATTTTATTGTTTCTGGACACTGGCTGCCTGGTCTCTACGACAGACCAATTGAATCAGTATCTTTCATAATGATAATCTGATACATTTATTTTTATTTTTTTATTTTTATTTTTTGGTGCAGCGCACCAGCATGGCACATGTATACATATGTAACTAACCTGCACAATGTGCACATGTACCCTAAAACCTAAAGTATAATAATAAAAAAAGAGAAAACTAAACTGTCAATTAAGAAATCTTACCCAGTGAAACCACCCTTCAAAAATTAATGCCATTATTTGCAGATGACATTTATTTTTTTTGAAATTTTCTTATGTGATTCTAATATAACCAAGTTTAAGGACACTTATTTTAATTCAAAGCACAGTAGAGTGAGGTGATGGAATTTAGGTCTAAAATCCTTGCTAATTGCTCCCATCCAAGTATGACACACACACACACACTCACGTATAAAATACATATATATGTATAATATATTGCTTATATATACATTATATTGTATATATGTATTTTATATATATATATATATATATATATGCTGAATTCTAATTTGAATAAATCTGGGACTGATTCTGGCTGAAATCATGTGTAAAGAAGACAAACACCACAAACAGAAAGTGTAATGTTTATCATTCAAGTTGGTTTACTTCTAAGAGGTTGCCTTTGGTTATACATGATGTATCCTACAGAAAGTTCCCTAGAATTTTTTTCTAGATGTTATTTCTTTTTTCCAAAATTTTATATTCACAGAAACCACAAAGAAAAAATTCTTTTATACTCTCTTTCATTTAGGTACTCTTTGTCATTGTTTCTCCTGATTCAATTCCCCTCTAATTCTTCCCTCTCCAGGTGTCTAGCTATGCTGGATGCCTAGAAGAGCTGAAGGGACCATGTTACACCGGGCCTCCTGATGCAGGCAGCCATGGAAAAGTGGAATTTTTAATTTTTTTGTGTGTGATACTTTTGTATCACACACACAAAAGGCTTCAAAACTTTGCTGTTGAGCCCTATGGAAAGACTCAAAATTAAGGTATATGCTAAAGCAATGGAACAAAGCAGCATAATCATTTTGAGACACATGTTTTCACAACCAAAGAGTAAATTGTTAATACCGTCACTTAATTTACAACTGCCAGGTTGAGCTGGAAAAAAAAGCACATGGGGTAAGTAGTTAAATTTGAATTCCAGATAAACAATGATTATTTCTTAGTATACTTATGTCCCAGGCCATATTTGGGACATACTTATACTAAAAATTGATTTTAAAAAAAATTTTTTATTTTTATTTTATTATTATTATACTTTAAGTTTTAGGGTACATGTGCACAATGTGCAGGTTAGTTACATATGTATACATGTGCCATGCTGGTGTGCTGCACCCATTAACTCGTCATTTAGCATTAGGTATATCTCCTAATGCCTTCCCTCCCCCCTCCGCCCACCCACAACAGTCCCCAGAGTGTGATGTTCCCCTTCCTGTGTCCATGTGTTCTCATTGTTCAATTCCCACCTATGGGTGAGAACATGCGGTGTTTGGTTTTTTGTCCTTGTGATAGTTTACTGAGAATGATGATTTCCAATTTCATCCATGTCCCTACAAAGGACATGAACTCATCATTTTTTATGGCTGCATAGTATTCCATGGTATATATGTGCCACATTTTCTAAATCCAGTCTATCATTGTTGGACATTTGGGTTGGTTCCAAGTCTTTGCTATTGTGAATAGCGCCACAATAAACATACGTGTGCATGTGTCTTTATAGCAGCATGATTTATAGTCCTTTGGGTATATACCCAGTAATGGAATGGCTGGGTCAAATGTTATTTCTAGTTCTAGATCCCTGAGGAATCGCCACACTGACTTCCACAATGGTTGAACTAGTTTACAGTCCCACCAACAGTGTAAAATTGTTCCTATTTCTCCACATCCTCTCCAGCACCTGTTGTTTCCTGACTTTTTAATGATTGCCATTCTAACTGGTGTGAGATGGTATCTCATTGTGGTTTTGATTTGCATTTCTCTGATGGCCAGTGATGGTGAGCATTTTTTCATGTGTTTTTTGGCTGCATAAATGTCTTCTTTTGAGAAGTGTCTGTTCATGTCTTTTGCCCACTTTTTGATGGGGTTGTTTGTTTTTTTCTTGTAAATTTGTTTGAGTTCATTGTAGATTCTGGATATTAGCCCTTTTTCAGATGACTAGGTTGTGAAAATTTTCTCCCATTTTGTAGGTTGCCTGTTCACTCTGATGGTAGTTTCCTTTGCTGTGCAGAAGCTCCTTAGTTTAATTAGATCCCATTTGTCAATTTTGGCTTCTGTTGCCATTGCTTTTGGTGTTTTAGACATGAAGTCCTTGCCCATGCCTATGTCCTGAATGGTAATGCCTAGGTTTTCTTCTAGGGTTTTTATGGTTTTAGGTCTAACGTTTAAGTCTTTAATCCATCTTGAATTAATTTTTGTATAAGGTGTAAGGAAGGGATCCAGTTTCAGCTTTCTACATATGGCTAGCCAGTTTTCCCAGCACCATTTATTAAATAGGGAATCCTTTCCCCATTGCTTGTTTTTGTCAGGTTTGTCAAAGATCAGATGGTTGTAGATATTCGGCGTTATTTCTGAGGGCTCTGTTCTGTTCCATTGATCTATATCTCTGTTTTGGTACCAGTACCATGCTGTTTTGGTTACTGTAGCCTTGTAGTATAGTTTGAAGTCAGGTAGCATGATGCCTCCAGCTTTGTTCTTTTGGCTTAGGATTGATTTGGCGATGCGGGCTGTTTTTTGGTTCCATATGAACTTTAAAGTAGATTTTCCAATTCTGTGAAGAAAGTCATTGGTAGTTTGATGGGGATGGCATTGAATCTATAAATTACCTTGGGCAGTATGGCCATTTTCACAATATTGATTCTTCCTACCCATGAGCATGGAATGTTCTTCCATTTGTTTGTATCCTCTTTTATTTCATTGAGCAGTGGTTTGTAGTTCTCCTTGAAGAGGTCCTTCACGTCCCTTGTAATTTGCATTCCTAGGTATTTTATTCTCTTTGAAACAATTGTGAATGGGAGTTCACTCATGATTTGGCTCTCTGTTTGTCTGTTATTGGTGTATAAGAATGCTTGTGATTTTTGTACATTGATTTTGTATCCTGAGACTTTGCTGAAGTTGCTTATCAGCTTAAGGAGATTTTGGGCTGAGACAATGGGGTTTTCTAGATATACAATCATGTCATCTGCAAACAGGGACAGTTTGACTTCCTCTTTTCCTGACTGAATACTCTTTATTTCCTTCTCCTGCCTGATTGCCCTGGCCAGAACTTCCAACACTATGTTGAATAGGAGTGGTGAGAGAGGGCATGCCTGTCTTGTGCCAGTTTTCAAAGGGAATGCTTCCAGCTTTTGCCCATTCAGTATGATATTGGCTGTGGGTTTGTCATAGATAGCTCTTATTATTTTGAAATACGTCCCATCAATACCTAATTTATTGAGAGTTTTTAGCATGAAGCGTTGTTGAATTTTGTCAAAGGCCTTTTCTGCATCTATTGAGATAATCATGTGGTTTTTGTCTTTGGTTCTGTTTATATGCTAGATTACATTTATTGATTTGCGAATGTTGAACCAGCCTTGCATCCCAGGGATGAAGCCCACTTGATCATGGTGGATAAGCTTTTTGATGTGCTGCTGGATTCGGTTTGCCAGTATTTTATTGAGGATTTTTGCATCAATGTTCATCAAGGATATTGGTCTAAAATTCTGTTTTTTGGTTGTGTCTCTGCCCACCTTTGGTATCAGGATGATGCTGGCCTCATAAAATGAGTTAGGGAGGATTCCCTCTTTTTCTATTGATTGGAATAGTTTCAGAAGGAATGGTACCAGTTCCTCCTTGTACCTCTGGTAGAATTCGGCTGTGAATCCGTCTGGTCCTTGACTCTTTTTGGTTGGTAAGCTATTGATTATTGCCACAATTTCAGAGCCTGTTATTGGTCTATTCAGAGATTCAGCTTCTTCCTGGTTTAATCTTGGGAGGGTGTATGTGTCAAGAAATTTATCCATTTCTTCTAGATTTTCTAGTTTTTTTGCATACAGGTGTTTGTAGTATTCTCTGATGGTAGTTTGTATTTCTGTGGGATGGGTGGTGATATCCCCTTTATCATTTTTTATTGCGTCTATTTGATTCTTCTCTCTTTTCTTCTTTATTAGTCTTGCTAGCGGTCTATCAATTTTGTTGATCCTTTCAAAAAACCAGCTCCTGGATTCATTAATTTTTTGAAGGGTTTTTTGTGTTTCTATCTCCTTCAGTTCTGCTCTGATCTTAGTTATTTCTTGCCTTCTGCTAGCTTTTGAATGTGTTTGCTCTTGCTTTTCTAGTTCTTTCAATTGTGATGTTAGGGTGTCAATTTTGGATCTTTCCTGCTTTCTCTTGTGGGCATTTAGTGCTATAAATTTCCCTCTACACACTGCTTTGAATGCGTCCCAGAGATTCTGGTATGTTGTGTCTTTGTTCTCGTTGGTTTCAAAGAACATCTTTATTTCTGCCTTCATTTCGTTATGTACCCAGTAGTCATTCAGGAGCAGGTTGTTCAGTTTCTATGTAGTTGAGTGGTTTTGAGTGAGTTTCTTAATCCTGAGTTCTAGTTTGATTGTTTATCTGAAATTCAAATTTAACTGTTCTTTTGTTTGTTTGTTTGTTTTGAAAAACGTTTATTTTAAGTTCAGGGCTACGTGTGCAGGTTTGTTTCATAGGTAAATGTGTGTCATGGGGGTTTGTTCTGCAGATTATTTCGTCACCCAGATATTAAGCCTAGTATCCATTAGTTATGTTTCCTGATCCTCTCCCTCCTCCCACTTTCCACCCTCTAATAGAACCTAGTGTGTATTGTTCCCCTCTATGTGACCATGTGTTCTCATCATTTGGCTCCCACTTATAAGTGGGAACATGCAGTATTTCGTTTTCTGTTCCTGTGTTAGTTTGCTAAGGATGATGGCGTCCAGCTCCATCCATGTCCCTGCAAAGGACATGATCTTGTTCTTTTTTATGGCTGTATAGTATTCCATGGCATGTATATGTATGTATGTATACGCATCTCACATTTTATTTATCTAGCCCATTATTGATGGACATTTAGGTTGATTATTTGCCTTTGCTATTGTGAATAGTGCCACAATGAACATATGCATGCACATGTCTTTATAATAGAACAGTTCATATTCCTTTGGATATATATATCCAGTAATGGGATTTCTGGGAGCAATGATATTTCTGTCTTTAGGTCTTTGAGGATCACCACACTGTCTTCCACGATGGAGGAACTAATTTAAACTCCTACCTTTATAGGTAGGTTACCTAAACTCAATTCTGAAAAATCAGTTTCTCTCTTTCCCTTCGGTTGCTCTCATAGATATTAATGCTGATATATAACCTCTAGCTCAGTGGTTCTCAAAGTGTGGTCCCTGGGAACTTTTTACCAATGCAAATTCTCAGGTTCTAAGAACTGTTAACAAAAACTTTGATTCAGCAATTATTTTGTTTTGACAGACCTTCTAGGTGCTTCTGATACATGCTCAGATTTGAGAACCACTAATCTGTCTCAATCTGGGTTGGCTTTCTACCAGTATAATTAATTTCTACAAGTCTACATCCTAAAGGAGCCAAGTTAAAATAAAATAGGATGAGTGTGGAATTCTAACAACTTGAACTATGAAAGAAGTACTCTCAGTTTTTGGCTACATAAATTATATAATGAGAAAACTTCAAATAGTTAAAAAGTCCTCTTTTTATAGCAATCACCACAAAATTGGCACTCATAATTGAGTACAGCTGTTTTATTATGACTGTCATTGTCATTCTATATGAGCATAATTCACACTCTTTGATGAATGGTGTGGAGTCACTCAGTCCATGAGCTTGTCTTCATCATATACTTAATAATGAACTATAGCCAAAAACATTTGAATCTAATATATGCTTTGCTTGAGTTAATGAGGACCTTTAGGTACTTACTTCTTCTTTATTATTTTTTTGACAGGATTTTGCTCTGTCACCAAAGCTTAAATGCAGTGGTATGATCATAGCTCACTGCAGCCTCAAACTCCTGGGCTCACGTGATCCCCCCACCTCAGCCTCCAGAGTAGCTGGGACTATAGGCAGGCACCACCACGGCTGGCTAATTTTTTAAAAACCTTTTTTTTTGTGGAGGTGGGGGTCTCAATATTTTGCCCAGCCTGGTCTCAAACTCCTGCTTCAGCATCCCAAAGTGTTGGGCTTGCAGGTGTGAGCCAACTCTCCTAGCTCTTTGCCTCTTAATACCTGAGTTCCAAGGAGAAACACCACAGTCAGTCCCAAGTTATGATTTCATTTTCACAAGGAAAAAAATGAATAATTGAAAACTAACATGATAGTTTAAATAAAATATTGACTTTAATAGAGTTTTTAAAAATAAAACTATATCAAATTATGTCACATGAAACTGATTTTATTTTATTTTATATTTATTTTTATTTTTTTCTTTTTTTCTTTTTGCATCCCTGGGTGGGCACAAATTAATTTTGTTTTGTTCAATTCTTCTTACAAAGCAAGTACTCTGGGCAACTCAAAGACTCACTACATATCATGGAGTCAGAGGAGGGTGTAATTTGACTCATTGTTTAAATTGCATTTTATATAAACAGATCTCCCTTTGTAGAGACACACACACAAACCAATATGAAGTGGGGTTTTAACTACAAACCAGGGCCTGAAATAGTGTGTTCTGTATTAGAAGAAATGACCGCTTCCTTCTGGGAAATATCATGATTTTTGAGAAAGAATGCCAGAACTTATTCTACTATAATTTAGATGACAAGAACAGGCAAGTTTCATAATTTGGTCTCTGAGTATTTCCATCTGTAAAAATTAACAGAATGAGATATTTGCTATCTATTTCATAAACAAATTGTTAAGATGAGTCATGTTACTGCAAAAAGATATTAGTTTCTGTTTCAGTTTTCAGGGCCCTTTTAGAAGCCTGAGACTAGAATAAGATCTGCTCTTGGGTGAAATATGGATGGATACAGACTAGTTGGTCCAGGACATTTTGTGAAATCTGATTTTCCAGTAGGCTCTGCTGTGTAGGGCCTCTACAATATCCAGACTTCTCATACAGAGCTAAGCCCACTGAATGAGGGCCTGAACAAATTGAAGTGGGGACCAGCTTGGGAATATTGCCAGCATTAGGAATTTTCGTTGTGATTGAACTGAGCTTCATGAAATTATATTAAACTACTTCGTCCACTCTCTTTCATGTCTTTTCTTTTCCAGGGTAATTCTATAAACCAGGAACCCCCATTTTTTTTGGAGAGGCACTGTCTCAAATGACCAAGCCATTCCTGGGTTGCAGAAAGGTAAAATGGGCCCTTTCTGCAAAAAATCAGGATTGTCTCTAAATTCTTGGTATTGCTTTAAGTATATATTTGGAGTCATCAGAATTTACTTTTCTCCTGGCTTGGACTCTTCAACACATAATTACTTTCAAGTTACAAAATAAGTTTCTAACCTAAGTGAATATTGTGCCACATATCTCTGCACCTGGAATCCCAGGCAAGGAAGGGATACTGCTTTCAAGTGCACAATGGCTTTACTTAACATAAATGTCAGAGATTGAGCTCTTCAATACCAAATGAAATAAATCCTTTCTCCATATATACAGTCCAAGTTTTTCTCAAAGTCTCATTCTTTTGTTTATTGTAAAATGACAAAGTCTCATTGTTGGAGTTAAAAATAACTTTAAATAGGTAATGTGGCTATGATTCAAAGATAATTAAAATCAGACCTGTGAGTTATCATAATTTCCTCCAACTAGAATTAGAGATTATTACTAAGGACAAGAGATTAGTATCATTGGAAGAAAATACACAAAAATGCATAGTCACATCTTGAAGTTTTAGAATTCAGCCCAGTTACCATAGAGATGAAAATCAGGTAAGTTTAAATATCAGTGTATAATATTAAAACAATCTGATTATTTTAAGAAAGGGATTTATTTGTAAAACCATATTTATAAATTTGACTTTTAATTTATTTATTCTTGCCATTTCTTTCATAGTCATTTAACTATTTTATTTTTGTATTGAGAAACTATAACCTCTAGTCTCTATCCTCTAAAGAGTTTTGCTAATCTTTCATTCAAAGACTATAGGAAAGAAAATAAAGTAACATTTATTTGAATCTCACATGTGTGGGTAATTTGATAATGCTTTTTTAATGTAAAGGTTTCATATAACATCATCATTAGCTCTGAGAATAAAAGCAGACACTGATTTCTGCACTTAAATATTAATATAGTTAGACTTTAGGCTAGCTATATTTTCTTTGGTTTCCCTAAAATTAAATGAGTGCATTGCATATTCCATTATTTTAGAATTCTTTTCTTGTATTAGGACATATTCTGCGATAAAAAAAAATGTACCCAATGGTTAATGATATGCTCCCAAAATAGATATCTAGGCCCGATTTTATTACAAACCACACATATGGTGCCCATCTATTCCTCTCCTTGTACAGTCAGAGGTGCATGGCCTCAGGCAGTTGTAAAGTCTGGCAGGATTTTATTGAATTTATGGTGAAATCTTGTGTTGATTATAAGAATTGATGTCTTTGGCTTTCAGGTTTTCTGTGAGTTTAGGATTTTTATGCAGTAAATCTATATCACTCCTTCAAAATTATCAGAAGATTCTTGAGATTCCTCTAGGCTACATATCTGTATATATGCTGGCCATATT
Source organism: Pan paniscus (assembly GCF_029289425.2). NCBI lineage: Eukaryota > Metazoa > Chordata > Mammalia > Primates > Hominidae > Pan > Pan paniscus. The sequence goes on from NC_073254.2 coordinate 132,553,886, forward strand.
CATTTTGTATGTCATTTTTTGCAACTCTCACTGAGCCTCAAATCAAATCAAATATTGAAAAACATTTTTTATCTTGCCATTAGTTTTATTTTTAAGGGATGGGGTGGGGTGGGTAGGTTGCTACTGCCTATCTCAAAATATTTTATTATTGAGAATAGTGTGATTTCATACCCACAAATCTTAAAAGGCTTCAAATTCTGAGTGGACAAAAACATTTAATTTTGGATTGGGTGTTTACGGCAATTCAGTTAGCTCAACCAAACACAATGGTTAGGCACCAATTATTGTAGAAGAGGTTCATTTGATTATAAGTAAGAATAATCTACTTGAGCAGCCTTAAGCAAACATGAGAAATTTACTATTAGTATATTTAACTGACTCTTAGAACTCGAGGGCAGAAAGTGCTCTCAAGTCTTAGGAAAGACAGGACTGGAAACTGTAGATTGTCAGCATCTAAGGCATTTACTGTTTCAGTCTTTTCCACTGAGACCACAGCATCGCTTGCCTATGTTTTTCTCTGTAAAATTAGCTCTTTCTCCAGTCTCTTTCTGCAGAATGGCTGTCTTGCTTTTTTGTATGTCCATAGCCCACCACATCCAGTTTTACATCTCTGCAGCTCATTAAAACATTATTTCCACATGTTGAAAATTATTATGTGTGGGAAGAATGTATTACACTTATTTTAAAATTAGAATTCCATGGAGGGTTTTTATTACCCATTGTAGAGAGGAAGCTTTTAAGTTTAGAAGAGGTGGAAATTGTGATGAAAATGTTAGAACTAATAGTACCTGTGATGAAATCAGTTACATGCCTTCAGATAGCTGTGAGGACAAAATGAATGAATTGGCCCAAATCTTGTTTATTGTAAAATGACAAGTAAAAATAAAATTTTTGACAGATTTAATGAAAATTATTTGAAATGTGAATGTTTATTAATTGGTAACAAAGTGAACATGTTTGATTATGTTTAGGGACACTCAAATTCTAGTATAAATCCATCTCAACTCAAGTGTAATTTTGAAACACAAAATAAACACCAGAAAAAAAATAGAAATTTTCTTAGCCAAAAAAAAGGACAATCAAGCTTTCTGATGAGTAATGTATAATATAACCAGGATGAAAATGTAAAATCCATGGCTGCTTTTTAGTAGTGTCACATAAAATAAAACAAGAGCCCTGGTGGCTGGCAAGATGGCCGAATAGGAACAGCTCCAGTCTGCAGCTCCCAGCGAGATCAATGCAGAAGGCAGGTGATTTCTGCATTTCCAGCCGAGGTACCTGGCTCATCTCATTGGGACTGGTTAGAGCGTGGGTGCAGCCCACGGAAGGTGAGCAGAAGCAGGATGGGGCATCACCTCACCCAGGAAGTGCAAAGGGTTGGGGAAGTCCTTCCCCTAGCCAAGGGAAGCCATGAGGGATGGTGCCATGAGGAACGGTGCATTCCATCCTGTGAGGTGCCATGAGGAATGGTGCTTTCTGGCCCAGATACTGTGCTTTTTCCACGGTCTTTGCAACCCACAGAACAGGAGATTCCCTCGGGTGCTTACACCAGCAGCGCACTGGGTTTTAAGCACAAAACTGAGCGGCTGGTTGGGCAGACACTGAGCTAGCTGCAGGAGTTTTGTTTATTTATTTATTTATTTATTTATTTATTTTTCATACCCCAGTGGTGCCTGGAAGGCCAAAAAGATTGAACCCTTCACTCCCCTGGAAAGGGGGCTGAAGTCAGAAAGCCAAATGGTCTAGCTCAGAGGGTCCCACCACCATGGAGCCCAGAAAGCCAAGATCCACTGGCTTAAAATTCTTGCTGCCAGCACAGCAGTCTGAAGTTGACCTGGGATGCTTGAGCTTCGTGGGAGGAGGAACCTCTGCCATTACTGAGGCTTGAAGTAGGTGGTTTTCCCCTCACAAATTAAACAAAGCAGCTGGGAATTTCGAAGTGAGTGGAGCCCACTGCAGCTTGGCAAAGCCGCTGTAGCCAGAGTGCCTGTCCAGATTCCTCCTCTCTGGGCAGGGCATCTCTGAAAGAAAGGCAGCAGCCCTAGTCGGGGGCTTATAGATAAAACCCCCATCTCCCTGGGGCAGAGCACTGGGGGAAGGGGCAACTCTGGGCACAGCTTCAGCAAACTTAAACTTTCCTGCCTGCCAGCTCTGAAGAGAGCAGCAGATCTCCCAGCACAGCACTCAAGTTCTGCTAAGGGACAGACTGCCTCCTCAAGTCGGTCCCTGACTCCCATGCCTCCTGACTGGGAGACACCTCCCAGCAGGGGTCACCAGACGTCTCATACAGTAGAGCTCCAGCTGGCATCTAGCAGGTGCCCCTCTGGGAAGAAGCTTCCAGAGGAAGGAATAGCAATCTTTGTTGTTCTGCAATATTTGCTATTCTGCAGCCTCCACTGGTGATACAGGCGAACAGGATCTGGAGTGGACCTCCAGAAAACTCCAGCAGACCTGCAGCAGAGGGGCCTTACTGTTAGAAGGAAAACTAACAAACAGAAAGGAGTAGCATCAACATCAACAAAAAGGACATCCACACAAAAACCCCATCCAAAGGTCACCAACATCAAAGACCAAAGGTAGATAAAACCATGAAGATGAGGAAAAAACAGTGCAAAAAGGCTGAAAATTGCAAAAACCAGAACACCTCTTCTCCTTCAAAGGATCACAACTCCTCACCAGCAAGGGAACAAAACTGGACAGAGAATGAGTCTTTGACGAATTGACAGAAGTAGGCTTCAGAAGGTAGGTGGGTAATAACAAACTCTTCCAAGATAAAGGAGCATGTGCTGACTCAATGCAAGGAAGCTAAGAACCTTGATAAAAGGTTAAAGGAATTGTTTACTAGAATAACCAGTTTAGAGAAGAACATAAATGACCTGATGGAGCTGAAAAATACAGCACGAGAATGTCGAGAGGATACACAAGTATCAACAGCCAAATTGATCAAGCAGAAGAAAGGATATCGGAGGTTGAAGATTGACTTAATGAAATGAAGTGTGAAGACCAGATTAGAGAAAAAAGAATTAAAAGGAATGAACAAAGTCTCCAAGAAATATGGGACTATGTGAAAAGACCAAACCTACGTTTGATTGGTGTACCTGAAAATGACAGGGAGAATGGAACCAAGTTGAGAAACACTCTTCAGGATATTATCCAGGAGAACTTCCCCAACCTACCAAGACAGGCCAACATTCAAATTCGGGAAATACAGAAAACACCACAAAGATACACCTCGAGAAGAGCAACCCCAAGACACATAATCATCAGGTTCACCAAGGTTGAAGTGAAGGAAAAAATGTTAAGGTCAGCCAGAGAGAAAGGTCAGGTTACCCACAAAGGGAAGCCCATCAGACTAACAGTGGATCTCTCTGCAGAAACCTTACAAGCCAGAAGAGAGTGGGGGCCAATATTCAACATTCTTAAAGAAAAGAATTTTCAACCCAGAATTTCATATCCAGCCAAACTAAGCTTCATAAGTGAAGGAGAAATAAAATTCCTTACAGACAAGCAAATGTTGAGAGATTATGTCACCACCAGGTCTGCCTTACAAGAGCTCCTGAAGGAAGCACTAAATATGGAAGGGAAAAACTGGTACCAGCCACTGCAAAAACATACCAACTTGTAAAGAACATCAACACTATGAAGAAACTGCATCACCTAATGGGCAAAATAACCAGCTACCACCATGACAGGATCAAATTCACACATAAAAATAATAACCTTAAATGTTAATGGGCTAAATGTCCCAATTAAAAGACACAGACTGGCAAATTGGATAGAGTCAAGACCCAGACCCATTGGTGTGCTGTATTCAGGAGACCCACCTCATGTGCAAAGACACACATAAGATCAAAATAAAGGGATGGAGGAATATTTGCCAAGCAAATGGAAAGCAAAAAAAGCAGGGGTTGCAATCTTAGTCTCTGATAAAATGGACTTTAAACCAACAAAGATCAAAAGAGACAAAGAAGGGCATTACATAATGGTAAAGGGATCAATGCAACAAGAAGAGCTAACAATCCTCAATATATATGCACTCAATACAGGAGCATCCAAGTTCATAAAGCAAGTTCTTAGAGACCTACAAAGAGACTTAGACTCCCAAAAAAATAATAGTGGGAGACTTTAACATCCCACTGTCAATATTAGACAGATCAATGAGACAGAAAATTAATGAGGATATTCAAGACTTGAACTCAGCTCTGCACCTAGCAGACCTAATAGACAACTACAGAACTCTCCGCCCCAAATTAATAGAATATACATTCTTCTCAGTGCCACATTACACTTATTCTAAAATCGACCACGTAATTGGAAATAAAACACTCCTAAGAAAATGCAAAAGAGCAGAAATTGCCACAAACAGTCTCTCAGACCACAGTGCAAGCATATTAGAACTCAAGATTAAGAAACTCACTCAAAACCGCACAACTACATGGAAACTGAAAAACCTGCTCCTGAATGACTAATAGGTAAATAACAAAATTAAGGCAGAAATAAATAAGTTCTCTGAAACCAATGAAAACAAAGACACAATGTACCAGAATCTCTGTGACAGAGGTAAAGCAATGTTTACGGAGAAATTTATAGCACTAAATGTCCACAGGAGAAAGCGGGAAAGATCTAAAACAACACCCTAACATCACAAGTAAAAGAACTGGAGAAGCAAGAGCAAACACATTCAAAAGCTATCAGAAGGCAAGAAATAGCTAAGATCAGAGCAGAACTGAAGGAGATAGAGACACAAAAAACCCTTCAAAAAATCAATGCATCCAGGACCTCATTTTTTTGAAAAGATTAACAAAATATGTAGGCCACTAGCAAGACTAATAAAGAAGAAAGGAGAGAAGAATCAAGTAGACACAATAAAAAATGATAAAGGGGAGATCACCACTGACTCCACAGAAATACAAACTACCATCACAGAATACTATAAACACCTCTACACAAATAAGCTAGAAAATCTAGAAGAAATGGATGATTCCTGGACACATACACCCTCCCAAGACTAAACCAAGAAGAACTCGAGTTCCTGAATAGACCAATAAGAAGTTCTGAAATTGAAACACTAATTAATAGCCTACCAACCGAAAAGCACGCAGGACCAGATGGATTTACAGCCGAATTCTACCAGAGGTACAAAGAGGAGCTGGTACCATTTCTTCTGAAACTATTGCAAACAATGAAAAAAAAGGGACTCCTCCCTAACTCATTTTATGAGGCCAGCATCATCCTGATACCAAAACCTGGTAGAGACACAACAACAACAACAAAATTTTAGGCCAATATGCCTGATGAACATCAATGTGAAAATCTTCAATGAAATACTGGCAAACAGAATGCAACAGCACATCAAAAAGCTTATCCACCGTGATCCAGTTGGCTTCATCGCTGGGACGCAAGTCTGGTTCAACATACGCATATCAAGAAACGTAATCTATCACATAAACAGAAGCAATGACAAAAACCACTTGATTATCTCAATAGATGCAGAAAAGGCCTTTGGCAAAATTCAACAGCCCTTCATGCTAAAAACTCTCAATAAACTAGGTATTGATGGAACTTATCTCAAAATAATAAGAGCTATTTATGACAAACCCACAGCCAATATCATACTGAATAGGCAAAAGCTGGAAGCATTCCCTTTGAAAACTGGCAGAAGACAAGGATGCCCTCTCTCACCACTCCTATTCAACATAGTATTGGAAGTTCTGGCCAGGGCAATCAGGCAAGATAAAGAAATAAAGCATATTCAAATAGGAAGAGAGGAAATAAAATTGTCTCTGTTTGCAGATGACATGATTGTATATTTAGAAAACACCATCATCTCAGGCCAAAATCTCCTTAAGCTGATAAGCAACTTCAGCAAAGTCTCAGGATACAAAATCAATGTGCAAAAATCACAAGCATTTCTATACACCAATAATAGAGAAAGAGCCAAATCATGAGTGAACTCCCGTTCATAATTACTATGAAGAGAATAAAATACCTAGGAATACAACTTACAAGGGATGCGAAGGACCTCTTCAAGAAGTACAAACCACTGCTCAAGGAAACAAGAGGGAACACAAACAAATGGAAACACATTCCATGCTCATGGATAGGAAGAATCAATATCATGAAAATGGCCATACTGCCCAATGTAATTTATAGATTCAATGCTATCTCCATCAAGCTACCATTGACTTTCTTCACAGAATTAGAAAATCTACGTTAAATTTACTATGGAACCAAAAAAGAGCCTGTATAGCCAAGACAATCCTAAGCAAAAAGAACAGGCTTGGCATGGTGGCTCACATCTGTAATCCCAGCACTTTGGGAGTCCGAGGCGGGTGGATCATGAGGTCAAGATATCAAGACCATCCTGGCCAACATGGTGAAATCCCATCTCTACTAAAAATACAAAACTGAGCCTGGTGGCGTGCACCTGTATTCTCAGCTACTCAATAGGCTGAGGCAGGAGAATAGCTTGAACCTGGGAGGCAGAGGTTGCAGTGAGCCAAGATTGTGTCTCTGCCTTCCATCCTGGGTGACAGAGTGAGACTCTGTCTCAAAAAAACAAAAAAAAAACCAAAACAAAACAACAACAACAACAAAAAACAAAGCTGGAGGCATCACACTACCTGACTTCAAACTATACTACAAGGTTACAGTAACCAAAACAACATGGTACTGCTACCAAAACAGATACATCGACCAATGGAACAGAACAGAGGCCTCAGAAATGACACCACACATCTACAACCATCTGATCTCTAACAAACCTGGCAAAAAGAAGTGATGAGGAAAGGATTCCCTATTTAATAAATGGTGCTGGGAAAACTGGCTAGCCATATGTAGAAAGCTGAAACTGGATCCCTTCCTTACACCTTATACAAAAATTAAATCAAGATGGATTAAAGACTTAAACATAAGACCTAAAAACATAAAAACCCTAGAAGAAAACCTAGGTGATATCGTTCAGGACATAGGCATGGGCAAAGATTTCATGACTAAAACACCAAAAACAATGGCAACAAAAGCCAACATTGGCAAATGGGACCTAATTAAACTAAAGAGCTTCTGCACAGCAAAATAAACTATCATCTGAGTAAACAGGCACCATACAGAATGGGAGAAAATTTTTGCAATCTATCCATCTGACAAAGGGCTAATATCTGGAATCTTCAAGGAACTTAAAAAAACTTACAAAAAAAACCATTAAAAAGTGGGCAAAGGATATGAACAGACACTTCTCAAAAGAAGACATTTATGAGGCCAACAAACATATGAAAAAATGCTCATCATCACTGGTCATTAGAGAAATGCAAATCAAAACCACAATGAGATACCATCTCACGCCATTTACAATGGTGATCATTAAAAAGTCAGGAAACAGGCTGGGTGCAGTGGCTCATGCCTGTAATCCCAGCACATTGGGAGTCCAAGGCGGGTGGATCACGAGGTCAAAAGATCGAGACCATCCTGGCCAACTTGATGAAACCCTGTCTCTACTAAAAATACAAAAAATTAGCTGGGCGTGGTGGTGGGCACCTGTAGTCCCAACTACTCAGGAGGCTGAGGCAGGAGAATCACTTGAACCTGGGAGGCAGAGGTTGCAGTGAGCTGAGATTGCGCCACTGCACTCCAGCCTTGTGACAGACCGAGATTCCGTCTCAAAAAAAAAAAAAAAAAAAAAAAAAAAAAAAAGTCAGGGAACAACAGATACTGGAGAGGATGTGGAGAAATAGGAATACTTTTACACTGTTGGCGGGACCGTAAATTAGTTCAATCATTGTGGAAGACAGTGTGGCGATTCCTCAAGGACCTAGAACTAGAAATACCATTTGACCTAGTAATCCCATTACTGGGTATATACCCAAAAGATTATAAATCATTCTATAAAAACACATGCACACGTATGTTTATTGCAGCACTGTTGACAATACCAGAGACTTGGAGCCAACCCAAATGCCCATCAATGATAGACTGAATACAGAAAATGTGGCACATATATACCATGGAATACAGTGCAGCCATTGGGGGGCTAGGGCAGGGATAGCATCAGGAGAAATAACTAATATAGATGACGGGTTGATGGGTACAACCAACTACCATGGCACGTGTATGCCTAAGTAACAAACATGCACATTCTGCACATGTATCCCAGAACTTAAAGTATAATTAAAAATAAAAAATAAAGCAAGAGCTACTAACTCTGGCTAGACCACAAATACAGTAAAAACTGAAAAATAATCTTGGTTTTGTGCTAGGCTTTTTTGGGGGCTGGGAGAATAGATGTTGATTATTAAAAACTGGCATAATCTTTAAAAGTGATTAAAACTGCTGCTTGTTTTATATTTACAAAAATATATTAGTCATCAAAATTTCTAGAAAATAAAATGCTGGAAAAAATGATCTAGGGATTTTATAAAATAACAATGAATGGCCCAAAATAAAGCAATAGTTGTTAACTTCTATGCCATAGACTCACTGCGGACCGAGGGACTCATTTATGAGTCCCAAATATGGGACTTACAATTATGGCACAACATAAAGCAATAGTTGTTAACTTCTATGCCATAGACTCATTGCGGACTGAGGGACTCATTTATACTTTGAACTCAGCCTTACACATTTTTTTTTTCTCAAATACAAGCTGAAAATAAAAGCATCCATCAAAACATGTTTAGCCACATTTCACAATTCATGCAACTGAAGAAGAGAGTTTTAAACCCACTGGCAAGTTTATGATGAACAACAATGTAGAACATAGATTGTGAGTGAGTAATATAAGTTTTCTTAAGAAGACATTTCTCTGGATTCAAGCAGACGTACCTGGAACAAATTCTACTTATTGCATGCACAAGCAAGCTTTCCCTTCTTGAATAACCCAGAGGAGTTTTTAGAGCATTTAGTGAAGCTGTTAAACTCATCAGTCAAATTAAAGGCAGGCCTAAGCATCTTTGATTTTTTTTCAAAGCAAAGTGACTGTCGTTAATGTTTTCTCAGAAAGACCTCTCTCATTTACGCAAATTGTCTGAGGAAATTAAAATTTTCCTGGAGGGAAACTTGTGTGAGATCATGTGATACCAATGTCTTGCCTTGCAATTTACATCACTTTGAGATTTATTTGCTTATTTAAACAACTGAACATCTATGTTTCAAAAGACAAGATTATCAGCAAAATACTCACCTTGATCAAGATCAGTTGGATTCTTGTATTTTTTTGTCCTGGACAACCTACTCATGACATTACCTAAAGAATGCACTAGGCTGGGCATGGTACCTCATATCTGTAATCCCATCACTTTAGAAGGCTGAGGTGGGCAGACCACTTCAGGCCAGGAGTTCAGGACCAGCCTGGCCATCATGGCAAAATCCTGTCTCTACTAAAACTACAAAAATTAGCCAGGCATAGTGGCACATTACTGTAAACCTAGCTACTTGGAAGGCTGAAACACCAGAATTGTTTGAACCCAGGAGATAGAGGTTGCAGTGAGCTGAGATGGCGCCACTGCACTCCAGCCTGGGTGACAGAGTCATATCCTGCCTCAAAAAAAAAAAAAAAAAAAGAATGCACTAAACATGTTTCACACACTCAAGAAGCACTAAGGAACACTTGATAGACAAACTTTCTAAGTATTTTCTCTAACAAGACTATATCCATGGGTGGCTAAGTGAAAAAGTTTTCTCACTTTTTTTTTTAACCAAAATTTCACACATTTATTCTAAATGTGTCTAGATGGGACAGATTTTTTCAGTTAGTTGAATTTAAAATTAATTAACTTTAGTATTATATGCCTTTTGTTTATTTTATACTTTAATTATAATTCCTGTTTGATAACATTATCATGTTTTTATCTCACTTATTTTTATAGTTATTTTCTATTTATAATAAATGTCAGTGATTTTTCAGTTACACAGCAATAAAGATTTTATCGAAAAGAAATGTGTTCAAGGTAATTTCATTTACAGAAAAATGTAAATAAATATTACTTAAGTGATGATATGGCAAAAATCGTGAAGATAGAAATGTAAATAACTAAAGTTTCAAAAACATTGCTAGATTTTCCTAAGGTAGCAGTTGGAGAAAAAGAGGAAGAACCTGGAGTTCAGCAGATCCTACCACAGTCACAAACTAGCAGTGTTTACCTTGGCGCACTACTTAGATCCTATGAACCTCAGTTTCTTCACTTGTAAAATGGATATAGTGATAATGATTTTCAAGACGGTTGCCGTGAGAGTTAGGATTAACATATGTTAAAGTACCTAGTCTAAGAAATGCTAGTTATTTTTCAGGCAGTTAAGAAAACTTTAATTGAAAAGTGTATTAAGATATATATATATATATATTTGCATCTGTGTATTAACTTTTTCATGGAAAAATAGCAAAATAAAAGATTAGCTGCAAAACTATCTTGAGATTTTAGAAAGACTTTAGAAGGGGACAGATGAATTACATGTCATCTAATTCAAAATGTTAGGATAGTTGAAAGTGAATACTAGTATACCAGCTTTATCCCACAGACCTTGAAGTGTGATGTAATAATTAGGTTAGTTGTGATAATAAATGGCAGATAAATTTGCATCTTAGATTGAATCAAGAAATGGAGGCCAAGAGCTGTGACATTCAGTCTTCGCTCTGAAACTGAACCTTGGCTCTTAATTTCTTTTTTTTTTATTATTATACTTTAAGTTCTAGGGTACGTGTGCACAACGTGCAGGTTTGTTACATAGGTATACATGTGCCATGTTGGCTTGCTGCACCCATCAACTCGTCATTTACATTAGGTATTTCTCCTAATGCTATCCCTCCCCCAGCCTCCCACCCCTTGACAGGCCCTGGTGTATGATGTTCCCCGCCCTGTGTCCAAGTGTTCGCATTGTTCATTTCCCACCTATGAGTGAGAACATGTGGTATTTGGTTTTCTGTCCTTGTGATAGTTTGCTGAGAATGATGGTTTCCAGCTTCACCCATGTCCCTGAAAAGGACGTGAACTCATCCTTTTTTATGGCTGCATAATATTCCATGGTGTATATGTGCCACATTTTCTTAATCCAGTTTATCACTGATGGACATTCGGGTTGGTTCCAAGTCGTTGCTATTGTGAATAGTGCTGCAATAAACATACGAGTGCATGTGTCTTTATAGTAGCATGATTTATAATCCTTTGGGGATATACCCAGTAATGGGATCGGTGGGTCAAATGGTATTTCTAGTTCTAGATCCATGAGGAATCGCCACATTGTCTTCCACAATGGATGAACTAATTTACACTCCCATCAACAGTGTAAAAGTGTTTCTATTTCTCTACATCCTCTCCAGCATCTGTTGTTTCCTGACTTTTTAATGATTGCCATTCTAACTGGCATGAGATGGTATCTCATTGTGGTTTTGATTTGCATTTCTCTGATGACCAGTGATGATGAGCATTTTTTCATATGTTTTTTGGCCTCATAAATGTCTTCTTTTGAGAAGTGTCTGTTCATATCCTTTGCCCACTTTTTAATGGGCTTTTTTGTAAGTTTTTTTAAGTTCCTTGAAGATTCCAGATATTAGCCCTTTGTCAGATGGATAGATTGCAAAAATTTTCTCCCATTCTGTATGGTGCCTGTTTACTCAGATGATAGTTTATTTTGCTGTGCAGAAGCTCTTTAGTTTAATTAGGTCCCATTTGCCAATGTTGGCTTTTGTTGCCATTGTTTTTGGTGTTTTAGTCATGAAATCTTTGCCCATGCCTATGTCCTGAATGATATTGCCTAGGTTTTCTTCTAGGGTATTTATGTTTTTAGGTCTAACATTTAAGCCTTTAATCCAACTCGATTTAATTTTTGTATAAGTGTAAGGAAGGGATCCAGTTTCAGCTTTCTACATATGGCTAGCCAGTTTTCCCAGCACCATTTATTACACAGGGAATCCTTTCCCCATTTCTTGTTTTCATCAGGTTTGTTAGAGATCAGATGGTTGTAGATGTGTGGTGTTATTTCTGAAGCTTCTGTCCTGTCCCATTGGTCGATATCTTTGTTTTGGTACCAGTACCATGCTGTTTTGATTACTGTAGCCTTGTAGTGTAGTTTGAAGTCAGGTAGCATGATGCCTCCAGCTTTGTTCTTTTTGCTTAGGATTGTCTTGGCTATGCGGGCTGTTTTTTTGTTCCATATGAACTTTAAAATAGTTTTTTCCAATTCTGTGAAGAAAGTCATTGGTAGCTTGATGGGGACGGCACTGAATCTATAAATTACCTTGGGCAGTATGGCTATTTTCACGATATTGATTCTTCCTATCCATGAGCATGGAATGTTCTACCATTTGTTTGTGTCCTCTTTTATTTCATTGAGCAGTGGTTTGTAGTTCTCCTTGAAGAGATCCTTCACATCCCTTGTAAGTTGGATTCCTAGGTATTTTATTCTCTTTGTAGCAATTTTGGATGGGAGTTCACTCATGATTTGGCTCTCTGTTTATCTGTTATTGGTGTATAAGAATGTTTGTGATTTTTTCACATTGATTTTGTATCCTGAGACTTTGCTGAAGTTGCTCATCAGCTTAAGGAATTTTTGGGCTGAGATGATGAGAATCTCTGGGACACATTTAAAGCAGTGTGTAGAGGGAAATTTATAGCACTAAATGCCCACAAGAGAAAGCAGAAGAGACCTAAAATCGACACCCTAACACCACAATTAAAAGAACTAGAGAAGCAAGACCAAACTCATTCAAAAGCTAGCAGAAGGCAAGAAATAACTAAGATCAGAGCAGAACTGAAGGAGATAGAGACACAAAAAACCCTTCAAAAAATTAATGAATCCAGGAGCTGGTTTTTTGAAAAGATCAACAAAACTGATAGACCACTAGCAAGATTAATAAAGAAGAAAACAGAGAAGAATCAAATAGACACAATAAAAAATGACAAAAGGGATATCACCACCCATCCCACAGGAATACAAACTACCATCAGAGAATACTATAAACACCTCTATGCAAATAAACTAGAAAATCTAGAAGAAATGGATAAATTCCTCGACACATACACCCTCCCAAGACGAAACCAGGAAGAAGTTGAATCTCTGAATAGACCAATAACATGCTCTGAAATTGAGGCAATAATTAATAACCTACAAACCAAAAAAGGTCCAGGACCAGATAGATTCACAGCCGAATTCTTCCAGAGGTACAAAGAGGAGCTGGTACCATTTCTTCCGAAACTATTCAAAACAGTAGAGAAAGAGGGACTCCTCCCTAACTCATTTTATGAGGCCAGCATCATCCTGATACCAAAGCCTGGCAGAGACACAACAAAAAAAGAGAATTTTAGACCAATATCCCTGATGAACATCAATGTGAAAGTCTTCAAGAAAATACTTCCAAACCAAATCCAGCAGCACATCAAAAAGCTTATCCACCACAGTCAAGTTGGCTTCATCCCTGGGATGCAAGGCTGGTTCAACATACACAAATCAATAAACGTAACCCATCATATAAACAGAACCAATGACAAAAACCACATGATTATCTCAATAGATGCAGAAAAGGCCTTCAACAAAATTCAACAGCCCTTCGTGCTAAAAACTCTCAATAAACTAGGTACTGATGGAACATATCTCAAGATAAGAGCTATTTATGACAAACCCACAGCCAGTATCATACTGAATGGGAAAAAGCTGGAAGTATTCCCTTTGAAAACCGGCACAAGACAAGGATGCCCTCTCTCACCACTACTATTCAATATAGTGTTGGAAGTTCTGGCCAGGGCAATCAGGCAAGAAAAAGAAATAAAGGGTATTCAATTAGGAAAAGAGGAAGCAAAATTGTCTCTGTTTGCAAATGACATGATTGTGTACTTGGCTCTTAATTTCAAAGAGATTTCAATGAGGCTCTTTGTTTCTGTGTTTGAAGTATGCAGTAACTCACAGGCTCATCATACAATTTCTATTCTTTTTTAGCATTAATCATGCTCCCTGATCTCTGCTTAGGGTATTGTATCATTGAAAGACATTTGACAATCATTTTAGAATATAAGTAGAGGTGACAAGGCCTTTCATATTAGCAGCCCAGGCATTGGTTCCACTATGAAATTCAAAGCTATTTATTCTATCTGGATATTTAACATAAAATAGTTACATTTTATAGAGTTGGGCGCAGTGGCTCACACCTGTAATCCCAGCACTTTGGGAGGATGAGGTGGGTGGATCACAGGTTCAAGAGATCAAGACCATCCTGGCCAACATAGTAAAACCTTGTCTCTACTAAAAATACAAAAATTAGGTGGGCTTGGTGGCGGGTGCCTGTAGTCCCAGCTACTTGGGAGGCTGAGGCAGGAAAATTGCTTGAACCTGGGAGGCGGAGGTTGCAGTGAGCTGAGATTGCACCACTGCACTCCAGCCTGGTGACAGAGCGTGACTCCGTCTCAAAAACAAAAGAAAAAAAAGTTACATTTTATAAACTTTGAACCTGTGAGATGGGCTGCATTGGTGGTTATATTATTCTTTTCATTCCTTAGGTGAAATTTTTATAATCCTAAATATTATTGAAATTTTTTTCTTCATAACATGGGCCTGATATTACTGATCATAGTACCAGGCCAGGTTAGATATTTAATTCATTCATTATTAATTTGTGCTGAAATCTTAGATATTAGGTGTGTATAACTCTGGTCCTGTATTGAAGCTGCTTATGATATGTGTGGTGAGACATCTAATTAGACCAATGACCACAGGAGATGCCATCCATATGGACAGCCTCTGCTCTGCTCTGTCTGTATCTGGACACCAAACTGGCTCTCTGTCCTGGCATCTGTGAAGCATCAGGGCTGATTGCCAGATCCTCTTAAGATCAGCCCTGCTCACTAGAAGCAAAATAGAGGGCATCTTCCACCTCAGGACATCCTTATTCCACCCCTTGGGGCCTTGCTTGTTAGAAATCCTGTCTTGATTACTGTAGCTTTATTATAAGTCTTGTAGTCAGATAGTGTTAGTCCTCCAACTTTGTTCTTCTTCAATATTGTGTTGACCATTCTGGGTCTTTTGCCTCTCCATATAAACTTTAGAAACAGCTTGTTCATATCCTCAAAATAATTTGCTGGTATTTTGATTGTAATTTAATTGAATCTATAGATCAAGTTGGGAAAAACTAACATCTTGACAATATTGAGTCTTCATATCCATGAACATGGAATATCTCTCCATTTGTTTAGTTATTTGATTTCTTTCATCAGAGTTTTGTAGTTTCCTTCAAATAGTTCTTACACATACTTTGTTAGATTTATATCTAAGTATTTCATTGTTCCTGGTGCTAATGCAAACAGTATTTTGTTTTTAATTTTAAATTTCACCTGTTCATTGCTAGTATATAGAAAAACACTTGACTTTTGTATAATCACCTTGTATCTTGCACCCTTGCTATAATCACTTATTCATTTCAGATTATTTTTCTTTTTCTTTTTTTTGTGTGCCTATTTTGAGATTTTCTGTGATAGTAATGCCACCTGTGAATAAAGGCAGCTTTACTTCTTCCTTCCAAATCTATATACGTTTTAGTTCTTTTTCTTGTGTGATTACATTAAGCAGAACACAAACATTTTATTTTTTGCTCATATTACATGTTAGCAATTATCATCTGTTGCCATGGATGTGGTCTACGTCTTTGCTTCATTCTGGGACCTAGATGGAAAGAACCAACCCTGTCTGGAGTAAAAAATGAGCAACAGCTCTAGTGGAATCACAATTTCCCTCACAGATTCTCCTCAGAAAAAGCACATCACCACTTCTGCTCACATCCTATTGGCCTAAGCAACTATCACATGTCCTGAGGAGGCATTATGAATCACAGATCAATGAAACTCTTACATATAAAGGGGCAAATGTTTGGAGACAAGATTAAGGAATTAACATACCTATAGTGTCTAATATCTATCATATGGTAAATGCTAAGTATTATTATTATTCATTTTATTTTATTTTATTTTTGAGACTGAGTCTTGCTCTGTTGCCCAGGCTGGAGTGCAGTGGCGCGATCTTGGCTCACTGCAAGCTCCTCCTCCTGGGTTCACGCCATTCTCCCGTCTCAGCCTCCCTAGTAGCTGGGACTAGAGGTGCCCACTACCATGCCTGGCTAATTTTTTGTATTTTTTTTTTTTTTTTTTTTAGTAGAGACGAGGTTTCACCATGTTAGCCAGGATGGTCTCAATCTCCTGACCTCATGATCCGCCCACCTTGGCCTCCCAAAGTTCTGGGATTACAGGCGTGAGACACCATGCCTGGCCTACTATTATTATTATTATTACTATTAATTTCTCTTTCTCCGTACCTGCCAGAAAAATTCCCAACCCTGGATTAGTGATACTGTTTACTTTTCTCTACTTTAGCCAATCAGTGAAAATGACTGAAAAAGCTACATCAGCCTAAAATGATGTCCCTATAAAATCATGACCTCAACATCAGTCAGGTCTCTGGAGCTGGAGATGCTTACCAACATTTTCACTTTTCCTGCTTCAATATCCCATTCTATTCCCCTCAATGTCTACTTTAAACTTTCACTGTTTTCCTCCAAGTTAACAAAAAGATCCTCTTCCACTTGCTTCACTACAGATGACTTGCCCACTTGTCAACCATAATTGGGAAAATTGAGCTCATTTGATGGAATCTCATTTCCATTTCCTAGCTTGGCAAACCAAACTACAAATTTAGCAAACCCCATTATCAGACTTAATTCTCTTTGTCTAAGCTCTAATGATTAAATGTCTACTCTGCCGAAGTCCAATTTCATCTGTGTTCTTCATGCTATATGTAGATTTCTGCCTTCTCTTATACTTGATCATTTATCCCCCATTTTCTACTGTTTTCAACTTTTTTCTTATTCTTTTCCTTCCCATTAATTCATTAAACTTGTTCTTGACCTATTATTATACATCTGTTATAATATGTATCCTGATTTAGACATGGTACTTGTACATAACTTTTATACCTCTATTTATTGTATGGTCTAAAGGATGTTTGAACCATGTATTATCTAGCTGCATATCCCCTGTACTGCTTAACATAGTATTGTAGATATGCCATGTATTTCAAACATATTTGTTGAGTGAATACACAGTGACCCCTAGAAGCCTCCAGTAGTCAGCAATGCCTTCTCAAGGTCAGGCTACTTACTGCCACCCCTCCTGCTAACTTTATATTCTATACTTTAGTTTGACATTGTAAATGACCATAGTCTGATTTGATAAAACAGTTAATACTTATTATAGCAGTTACTGTCACAGATTCCATTCTAAACGCTTTACACCTATTAACTAATTTAAATCTTTACAGTAACCCTAAGAAGTGGGTGTTATTATCTTCATATCTGAGGAAATGCTGATACGGAGGTGTTGTTGTGTCTTTTTTAATATCAACATGGAAAGAGATTTAAAAATATAGATAGATGATAGATTAAAAATAGACATAGGTGTAGATTTCATTTTATTGTAGCTAGTAAACAATACGGCTTTGTATCCTGCCTCTTAGGTTTATTTTTATAGTAATTGATGAAGTCCGCATACAGTTATCCTTAAGGAACCTGAACCTTATCAGAAATATCACTTAACTGTGTGTGTATCAGAATATAAATGAAATGCTCTTCTCCCTCCACTCTTGTGAAATGCCTGATGAAGCTTAAGCATTTAACTTTCCTGTTGCTCTACTCATTCTCCTGTTGCCACAGCAACTAAAAAATGTTCATTCCACTGCTCTTGCAGCTACCTTACAAATACAGTTTTTTCTTTTTTTTTTTAATAAAAGACAATGAATCATATTTTAAAAAAACAGTGTGGTCAATATGGAGAACTACCATTCATGTGTTTCTTCAGCCCCAATGAACAAGTCTTAATTTTTCCTAGTAAAATTCTGTCATTTTAAGCATCATGTCCTGCATAATATTGGAACTGGAAAAATCAGGCTTTTATTATTCTAGAATTAAGACATGTATAGAGACTCACAATGTACAAAAGCCTATTTAGTCAGGGTTTTCCAAGAGATAGACCAATTAGATAGATAGATAGATAGATAGATAGATAGATAGATAGATAGATAGACAGACAGATAGATGAAAGATAGATATGAGTAGGGATTTATGAGAGGAATTGGCTCACATGATGATGGAGGCTGAGAATTCTCATGCTAGTCTGTCTGCAAGCTGGAAAAGCAGGAATGCTGGTAGCATGGCTGAGTCTAAGTTCAAAGGCCTCAGAACCAAGGAAGATGGTGATGTAACCCTCAGTTTTGAGAACCCTGAGGCTGCTGGTACAAATCCAAGAGTCCAAAGGCTGGAGAACCTGAAGTTCTGCTATCCAAGGGCAAGAGACGGGCTCCCCAGCTCTGGGAGAGAGAGTGAATCTACCTTTCCTTTGCCTTTTTCTTTGGGCCCACTCCAGATTGGATGGTGCTCACTCACACTAAGGGCGGATCTTCACCCACTCAATCCACCAACTCACTTGCCAATCTCCTACAGGAACATTCTCATAGAAACACTCAGAAATATTTTATCAGCTATGTAGATATCCTCTAATCCAGTCAAGTTGACACCTAATATTAATCATCATATTACTTATAACTTACCTGTAATATTTCTATCATCTTGAAAGGGGCGTTAACTCTCTGAAAGTTTGCCTTTACAATCTTATGTTCCATGATTTAGGAAAAAGACATATATAGTTCCTTTGCCATTTTCAAGCTTTTTATTTTCTTCACTTAGCTTTTTAAAAAAGATTTTCTAGTGTATTAATAAATTATAAAATTGAAATAAGTTATAGCTGAAATACTGTGGCTTTAATTAGGGCTATTTTGGTTGCAAATGGCACAAATATAACCCATGCTTGTTTAAGAAAAGGGAAATGTATTATAAGCCAGCTTGGGTACCCCTGGAACCCAAAGGTAAAAACATAGAAAAGTGAAAAAAGAAAATCGAGTGATGATCTCAAACAATGCCTGGATACTCTCTATCACTTATCTCCATTTTCTTTGCTCTTTGGCTCTGTGCTTCTCTCTCACTGCAGAGCAGCTTTAGACAAGTGTTGGAAACATAGGCAATGACAGCATTGGAATTTTACCTCTTATGGCCTAAGTCAGTAGAGAGATATTGTGCTAACTCTTTTTCCTCCAAGCTAAAAGAAAAAAAAAACAAAATAAAAAGAGGGGAAAAATGTCTCATTGGTCCAATTTGGGTGAGATGCCACCAAAAGAACAATCAGCACTGTCCAGGAGGCAGGGTCACATAACTTACATGATAGCTGACTTGATTTATCAACAGCAGGATTGATATTTCCACCTCTTCAAAATTCATCTTTCACTTGGCTTCCTAAACACCATTCACTCTCTGCTGTCTCTTTATCCTTCTGTATGTGTGTGCTCAGTCTTCACTGTTTGTTTCTCCATATCTTCCTGACTGATTCACACTGCAGTGCAGTGCCCAGGGCTCAGTGCTCTTCTTGGTTCTACTTACATTCACTTCCATGGTGGTCCTAAACAGGGCCCTATTATTATTAGTATGTCATCTACATGCTGCATTTTCTATTTTTATTTCTACCTCAGATATCTTCCTTTCTTTTATTTCTTTAAGTTTGCTGTCTTCGGTTGATATTTCCAACTCAATATATCTAAAACAGGATTCTTTAATCACCCCAACATCTCGTTTGTAACTTTTGAGCTTCTTGTTCTTCCCATAATCTTAGTTAAATGTAGGCCACCCATCCTTCCATTTCTTCAGGCCAAAAATATTGGAGTCATCCTTGGTTTTTCATTGCCTTTGTGTTCTATTGTCTTCTGATATAAATAAAAGTCTTAGGCCAATCTGACTGTCATTTCTTCATAACTTAACTGGGTTTTCCTCACTAAAGTTTCTAAGATATTTTATCTTTCTCCTTGGTGTTCTACAACTTCACACTAATGTGTCCAGGTGTGTGTCTTTTTCTTTTATTCATGGTCAGTGGTACACAGGTCATTTCAACCTTTAGAACATGCTTCTTTTCACTCTGAGCAACTTCTTTGCATAATTTTATAATTTCTTCTCTCAGTTCTCTTCATTCTCCTTTCCTTTACTCCTACTATTCAGATACTATATCCAGAATTGAGTGTTTATGTCTTTATATATTTTTAAAATTTTTGTACTATATTCTGGTTGACTTTTCAAATCTTATCTTTTAATGCCTACAATGACGGAAGAAAAAGTGTTTCTGCTCTAGAATCCTAAACATAGCCAGAATACCATTCAAGCATAATAAGATAATATAGCTATAACCAAACTTAGAAAATTAATATGGCAAATGTCCTTTCTTTGGAAATTTCCTGAGGATTCTCTTCAAGAAAATAATGGTGACAACTAAAAACAAAAATGAAAACAATTTGGGCAACAATTTCTATATCAAAGAGTAATAAAGGTAAATAATTAACAGCACAACTGGTGTGTGGCAGCCTAGAGAGCTGGCACTCAAGCTTGGAGAAGGATGGAAGCTGTGGAAAGGAGGTCCCTGAGAGGGGAAAAAAAGGACACCACAGAATTAACAGTAGGTAGAGAGCTTAGAAAAAAAGTGAGGATATAATACAAGTACACAATTTTAGAATTAACACCCTCCTCACCACCACCATAAAGTTGGAGTATGGAATAATTAGGGACAGAGACTAAGCAGTTAAAATAAATGATCTCAAAGGGCTGAAATTTAGACTTTGAGTGCTAACTTACTTATATGGTTAAACTCAACCAGTAAAAAACTAGCATAATATTCAACCAATCAATAGAAAACAGCTATCAATTTCATGCCAAGATTGGTTCCAGAAGCACATTCATAGTTCGTTTTTCTGAGTAAACTACAATCTGGTAGAGAATCAAGACGTGAATGAGATGATACCATTTGCCACAAGAATTTAGAGAAGGGAGACCCCATTTGGCACAGGGCTTGTGCATGTACAAGTGAACCTTTCAGAGCTGGGCATACTTCCTAGTGTAGGCCAATGCCTGTGAACTAAGCGTCTTTCTCATTGGCCACTCCATCCTTAATTCACAACAACACAGGCACTAAATAAAGGTTTAATACCATATTGTCTTGTCCTTGGAAGTAACAGCGTTCCTATTATAAGTATCAATTTTCTTTAAACTTCCAAAGTTCTTCTGCATGGGTCTTCATCAGTAATTTCTGGAGAAAAGCAATATTTTAGGATCCGAATACACCACTATGTCTTGTGAGATTCCAATTTGGGTCCTATAAGGAGCTCTTAAAAGTCTGACATTTTAGACTCTGCCTTGCCCTAACCCAGTGCTTTCTATTTCTAGGCTTTCAAAAGATCTTTCTACCTCCACTGTCCCTCCACTTTTTGTTTGTGATATAGATTGATTTTCTTTAATATCATGTTTCTACTGTCTGTCTTTTCTTGCCCCAGCCTGGTTCTCCTGAGGCAGGAGACCAAACCTCTAACAATCTTTAGTATCTAATAGTTTTTAGTCTTATGTTTAGCCTGTGCCATTTGTTTCTCTTTCTTCTTTTGTCCAGTCTTTTCAGCTTTATTTGCCTTGCTCTTCTTTGTCCTGCTTTGTTTTTCATTCATTCATTTATTCATTCATAAATATTAAACACTATACTAGGAGTGGGAATACAAAATCAATAAGAAATAGTCATTCTAAAATATTTCATAATCCAATAGATCTTTAAGTGGAAGTTAGAGTAGATGTAAGACCTTCAATTGAGCTAAGAAAAATGGTCTGGCAATGCCTAATACTTAACACGAAAATGGGAGAAGCAAATTTTGCCTAGGATGCCTGAGTAAAGCTTTATAGAGCAGGTACAAACTGAGCTGAATTTTGAGGGATAAGTAAGAGTTTAAGAAAAAAACAAAAACAGGGACTAGAGTAAGAAGGGAACGGTATTCTAGGTGAAGGGAAGAGAATATACAGAGTTATGGAATGAGTTAGATGTTTGTGAATATCTTACTACCAGTAGTTACTCTAGCTATATTTGATTCTTTTCTTCCTGGGAAAGCAAAGTGAACCCCATCAAGGTCTCTAATGTTGCCGGTGGAGTGGTCAAGGACATTTTTTTAAATAGCTTTCATTTGGATAGTTTATATCCACTCCCATTGAAACTCCTCATTCTTCATCCTCTTCTCCCCAGGATTTCTCAGGGGTACTATATTATTACCAAATATTGGATGTAGTGAAATTTGTTAACAAACTCATCCTTTGCAAATAATAAACAGGTTATTTGTAATGAAAGTTATTAAGGGGGATTTTCTAAGCCTGTATTTTGAGATGCTCAAACAATAGTCTTTGAGGGCAACTTACCAAATGCATTAAAGGAAGTCATTTGGAAACTTCTTTACTGCTTTCAGAAATAAGAGAATTGAATTTCTCTCTTGCAGCCAATTCTCTTCAGCCACACACACACACAAATGAAGGTTTACTAACACTCTTTCTCTTGAGAACACTATCTACTGTGAGTGGTGCCAACAGCTGAAAGCATCGAGCCTGCCCTTGCACTGTGAGAACACAGCTCTCTCCCAGGGTCTGCCCAGATGCTCATTAAAATCCAATGAGTACCCAACAAGGATGTGCTATTTAGTCCAACATCATAGTTTTTATAAATAAAAGAATTTCAACTCGGTGTGGGAGGATGGACAAAGTCGAGCACCATGGTAACTGGGTCAAATGAACTCTTTAAACAGACTACCCACAAATGAATGGATGTTGACTGTGCATGCCATTTAAGGCATCACAGCTTAACATGCTCCTGCCCTGTGTAACTTCTGCTGGTCCCCAACCTTGAAAGCTTTCATGTTTCCTTCTGTACTCACTCCAATTTGTGCCTGTCATAATTGACTCTTTCACTCCTCCGTTCTTTTTCTATTTCTGTAAATTATGATGTTTTTTTCCTATCAGTTTGGCCTATTTAAAGTATCTCATATTACTATTCAACATGTTTACTTCTTTCACAACTTCTGCATCCATAAGCTGTAACTATCTTTTCCCGTGTTTATTCCACAAATGAGAAAAAGCCACTTGACTAATGTCCTTGTCAAACAACACATATTACCACCATAATACTCTCTTCTTAAGCACAGTAGAAATCAGGGGGAGATTAGTATACAGGAGGGGACTAAAAATAGTCCTTGCTTTTAAGGAGCTTAAAATCCATTGGGCTGTCACAAAGAATACTTTTATTAAGTCTCACTGTGTGAGGAAAATGTTTATTTCTCCCAAAGAATGGTTGTGTTTTCTTTTGGCAGATATTGGAAATTATAGTATTTAGAATCATTCTCTTGTTTGCTCTTGCTGCCAGAATGCCGAGCACCAAATGTAACATTTTCAGACTATAATTACTTAAGCTTCAATTGCTTCCTTTTCTTTGTATGGCTTTGACTTTATACGGTTATTATAAATGGATACATATTATTGTAGGGTTAAACTTTTCTTACGCTTTTTAGGAGTGACATTGGTTTTAAATAACTACACAAACCTTTATCTTTGACTTGGATAAAAATATAAGACATGCTCATCAAATTTGCACATGAGAAGAGGCTAGGAAAGAGCATCGCAGCATTTGGTATAATGCTGGGTCAATAGGGGCTTCATTCTTCAGGATTCCAGAGAAGTGACATCATGAGAAAAGCAGTTAGAGTGGGATGAAGCCAAGGTTACACAGTAGGTGACGGGTGGTGAAGGAATGTCAGTGGGTAAATAACCTTGTAGAGAGGGGCAGGGATTTGCATGAAGTAAATTATAGTCGTATGGGCCAGGAGTGAATTCTTAAGGGACAGAAAGTGAGATTTTAAGTACTTTCCAGGTGTGTAACATTCAGGGGAAGGAAGATGCTTTTAGTAATGATTTTAAGAAAGTTTTCCTTTCAGATACTTTTTCTACAAGGCTTTTGTGGTCAACCTGATGTTTATTTGAATTTGGGGATATATTCAGATGAAAAGAAAGCTGCTTGGCTTTGGGACAGTAACAGTACAGAGACTCAGAATGTAGAGAGGTCTCAGGGGCTAGAAGAACAGTTTAGAACTGATGCAGGGAATACTAAAAGGAAAAACAACACATTGGTTGGAGTTCATGTTGAAAATCTAAATAAAAAATTGTGGATTGGGGTAGACATAGAAAAGAATGGGAGGTTTTCATTAATGCATGAGTTAAAAGTATGATGTGCGTTTCAAAGAGTGGACACCTTCAGGCAGTTTGCTGAGAAGGCAGAAAGTAAAACAAACAGGTGTTGGTCTGGGTGTACTGCATTCAGTTCTGAACACACAAAAAATAAGAGAAATATTTTTTGTAAATGAGCACATATAGCATATAGTGGCCAAATGGAAAAGCAATTATAAATAATGTTATGGTAAATAAGGAATGGTTAAGCCACTGTATACTTTTAACTCAAAGAAGAAAAAAATGGAATGAGAGGTAAGATCATTATTTTTAAGTATTTGAAGAGAAATAGTCTGGCTTCAGGGAGGAAGCATATGATTTGAAGGCAGAGAAAACAGTGACCAGATCTGTGATCCATCACCTACCTACCACCTACCCAGTATTGCCTCAACAACACCCCTAGGCTCTGTGATAAGTGGAGAGAGAGCATCTTGTTCAGCACATGGCAATTAGCAGGCCCTCCACAAATGTGATTTTATTCCTGTAATTAAGAAAATATGAGAAATCAATATGCATATTCTCTACAGTCCCAAAGAGTTAGGTCTAAAACCAATGTATAGTACCTACAAGGAGAAAAGTTTTGCTGAATTAAAAATATAAAATATACACTTTTGAAAATAAAGTGAGCTTTCTCAGCAGATGATTTTGTTTTCTGGCCCGGAAAGTGTTCAAATCCAAACTTTCTTATGCCAAGGTAACGTAAGAAATCTGTGATCTAAGTGACAGCTCCTATTTTGAGACTTCTATTAGGATTTAGGTAAAGGGACTTTTTTTTGGTCTTCTCTTAGAAATTAGAGATGAAGGAGATGGAGAAGGGATGGAACTGAACAGGTAGAAACAGAAATTGGGTAAAATCAGAAAAAAAGAATGTGTGGCTCTATGAATCTGGTACCAATAAAGAAACAAAGGCCCACTTGAAATACAGTAATTTGAGGAAAAAGTTTATAAAGTTTTCATTTACAAAGTTGAGTTGTTAGTGGCAGAATATATCAGAGTCATGAATGTACCATAGAATGTTAGCAGCGGAATGTATCCAAGACATGGCACCAAAGTAAGTTACCAGCAGCTAATTCTTACAGGTGTGTAGCAACCTCAGTTCTTGCCCCCTCAGAAGAAAGAATTCAACCAAGGGGCATAAGGCAGAAGGAGAAACTAAGGCAGGTTTTAGAGCAAGAGTGAAAGTTTATTAGAAAGCTTTAGAGCAGGAATGAAAGGAAGTAAAGTACACTTGGAAGAGGGCCATGTGGGTGACTGGAGAGATCAAGTTTGCGTTTGACCTTTTGACTTGGGGTTTTATATGTTGGCATATTTCCTCGGTCTTGTGTCCCTTCTCTCCGGATTCTTCCCTTGGGCTGGGTGTTAACATGTGTAGTGGTCTGCCAGCACTTGGGAGGTGTGCATGCACAGTGTGTTTACTGAAGTTGTACCCATGCTTACCTGAGGTGTTCTTCCCTTACCAGTCAAGTGTCCCTAGGAGGTCATATACCAGTTAAACTCCACCATTTTGCCTCTTAATGTGCATGTTTGAGCCCACTCACCCAAGTCCTGAGATCTTATCAGGAAGCTGCTGATCAATAGTTTCAGGTGTTTTGGTTTATTGGGAGACCTTTTGCTGATCAGTAGTTTCAGGTGTTTTTGTTTATTGGGAGATCTTTGCCTGATGTTGGGAAATTATTATTTTAGAGAGACAGCTCACAACCACCTGACCATCACGTGATGGTCACCTAACATTCCTGGTGTGTGTGTGTGTGTGTGGCGCGTGCGTGTGCACGTGTGTGTCAGGGGGAGCCGTCTCCTGTTCTGCTCATGTCTGACTAGCTACCCACTGTAACAGAGTGAGAAAGAACCACAATCCAACATTAGGGAGAGAAAGGAACAACCTTCATCTGGAAAGGGAGCATCATGTGGAGAAGATCACCTTGAAAAGAAGAGGGACCATTGTTCGAGAGGCTACAGCTCTAGGAGACCTCACAGGGAGGGCATCAAGGAAAGTATACCTTGACCTCACTCTCCTCCTTCCTTGGGGTCCCCGTTAGCCAAAGACAAGTGAAAGCTGGTGGGTAAGGAAGCATGTTGATGTTTTCCAAATGGGTCATCTTCCCAGGGCAGAGAGAAAGGTAGATCTTCTTAGTGAAAAATGTTTAAATAGAGCAATACAATCTTTTTGTGATGCTTTTCAAAATCCTTTTCTAAAGGCATTCAAACTAGAAACAGGTAGTGAAATATCTCTTGACAAAAGAAAAATATTCTTATGTTTATCTCCCTTTTCTCTTTCCAAATTACTTTCTCCTCTTGAGTCAGCCACTGCTATCAGTTCCACCACTGTCCTCAGAGCTCTGTGACTGGATCTACAGATGGGACTCCATAGCTGATTCAGGTCTGTAGCTGTTCCTGAGAAATTTCTGAGGAGCCAAGTTGGGTTTCTGTGAGTTCTTTCCCACTGCTCAGGTCCCCTTTTCAGTTGGCTAGTCACAGGGTACCATTTTTTCCTTCTGGTACATTAAAACTGCATCCCTGCATCCACCTTGTGATTCTAGGAAGCCATGCAGTTCCTGAGCCTTGTTACTCTCTCTCTCTTTCTTCTTGTTGTCACTGTCATTCATTTATTTATTCATTGATTTGTTCTTTTAAAACAGATTGAGAACCTACAATATGTACACATTGGGGATACAGTGGTAGATATACCAGGCATGTTCTTTAACTTCATGCAACTTATTTTATCATATTCTTTTTATAATATTTAAATATCCTAGAAATTTTCAAAATGTAACCATGTTCAAGACTTCCTTTATAAACTTAAGATATACAAATATTCATTTCAGATCAGGTATTCTAATTTTTGACATGGAAAATATGTCCCCATTGCAATTTGAAGGGCAAATATGTCTGCATTAGTGGTCAAACAGTAGTCTGAAATGGCTGCTCCCTAATTAATTGTCACTGTTAGCTTACAGTTTTATTTAGTTTGATGACAATAAGGATAGAATGTAAATTTAATTGAAGTACCATAAAATTGAGATATTAGAATATTTTATGAATAAGAGCCAGTTCTTAGAGTTTGCCTGTAAAATATACTCAGAGTTATGTGTAAGCTCTAGAGAATTAGGATGTGTATTAAAAATTTATCTGGTCCAACAACCTTTCACAGGTCAAGAAATTTAATTTCCATGGATATAAACAGAGAAAACAAGATATTCAATAGAAGCCCCCTACATTACTCTCTATATCTAAAAATCTTCCTTCAGGATTTTGATTTTCAGCAGCAGGTATATAAGGCTGAGTTGACCTTGACTTTTTTATACCATTATGAACTTGGGTTGTCACTATTGTTCCTTGCCTTTACTGAGTTGTACATCCATAATTTCTGGGATTAATGGAACCCCAGGAGCCCTATCCGTAGACCCCATGAAACTGCTTCTGAGCAGAATCTATAGATTTCCTGAAGGAAACAAAGAATTTTTTTTTCAAAGACCAACATTATGCATAGATATTGTATACCAGTATCTCCCAAATGGGCTAACTGACTTCCAGGAAATTCTTAAATATACTAGCTTTGGGGATTTAATTCAATTTATTTTTTTTCTGGCTTTAACTTTAATGCTCATATAAAAATTAATATAAGCTCATTCATAGTCATTTAAATAATCACCATACAATGGAGCACTGCTATGCAATATTAGATTCCCTATTTGTCTTTGGTCTAAGATTGAACTTGCCAAGTGACATCTGCTATAGGCACTGAGATTGTAGGTACTATAGCTATTTTTTGAAAAAATGCATTAGATAGACCTTATTCGTATACATACCACTTACATAATGCATTATTTCTAAGTGTGCCAGTAAATAAGCAATGAAGTTGCTTTTGTGCCTGATTTGAGCCATGATTAAATTGTGCATTAATTCATTCAAGTATTCACTTGGCTAGGAATGGGGCTAGGTGAGGGGATACAGAAATAATGATGAAGTTTGCATTCCATTGTGGGAGTGAGTGAAAGGATCAGAAAATATACAACTAAGTAAATAAGAAAATAAAGGCACATAACCAAGAAAATATGTTAGTAATACTTGCTGCAGATTTCAATGGAGCCACATGACAACCTCATCTTAACATGAGAACTTTAAAAAGTTATTAAGTGACACTACAATAAAACTTGCTCTTGTGGATAGCTTACTGGCAGAATTTTAGTTAAATGTGGAGTCTGATTATCATGAACCCAGAAACAAAACTGAAATTATGTATACCATTCTGTAAAGCATGCTAACATAAACAGGCATTCTTTACATTAGTATAACTGAAATGAAAACAAGGAAACTGATTAAATGTAGAAATAGAACTGTCTACATTTCTCTAATATTAATTCTGACTTCTGCTATTTTAGCACATCAATATCATCTGTCACATTGAATTAATGTTTTAATTATATTGGATTTTTTGCAAATTTATATCTAATTTGTAATTTTGATTCTATGTGATAGTTGTATAAAAGCTCTAGGCATGAGATGCTTATGCCTTGTCCTATAGATGTTTATTAATTAACATAATTTATGTCAAAACTAGAGGTTCCTAATTTTATTTTCTTTAATATGAGTTATTAACAAAAATACTTATAACATTTATTGTTGTTAAGAATGTGGCAAAATACTTTTAGAGACTAAGGAAAGAATGAATTACTACAACTTTTTGAGATAATAATCTGGCAGAATCTATTGAAATTCAAAAGACTCATACCATTCAACTCACTTTTGGGAAATGATTTATCAGAAACAAAAGCATCTTCATAAGTAGTTTTATAAAGATTATCATTGCAGCATTTCAGGTACTGCCAAAAACTAAAAAGCAAAACTTTAGCAAGTCAAACTTAACAATCTATAAAAAGAAAAATACGTCATGACCAACCAGACTTTATCCCAGGATTTTAACATTCATTTTGCCTTTTTTCATTTTTATTCTTTTGTGAGGTACAATGGACTTTTCTAGAGGCTTTGTCATGTGTGATAACAACAGTTCTGATGGCTAGTAGAATTTGTGATTGTGTGCTCTTGCGTTTTAAAACTTTCTCAGTTTTAATTTATACTAAGGCAAAAGTACTTGTAGATATAACTCAAATAAAAAAAGCACTTTGGATCCCACAATATTTTTTATTACAAAATGTTTTTTATTTTAGAAGTTTCTAACAATTATTATTGCTAGTGTTTGTGAATCTAAGAGTTGTAATTTCTTTCAATCAACTGACTTTTAATACACTAGCTTCCTTTGGGTACTTTCTGATAAAGATTATTCTTTAAAAATATATTTATTGTGAAATATTTCAAACACATTTATAAATATGGGAATCGTATAACAAAGAGGCTTGTACCAACAACTCAGCTCTAGAAATAATCTTCCATATTTGCTTCTGATCTTTTAAAAATCAACCTCATCTTTTAGAACACTATTTGATTTACAGAAACATCGAGAAGATAGTAAAGAGAGTTTTCATATATCCAAATTTAGTTTCCCTTATTACTAACATCTTACATTTGTCACAATTAATAAACCAGTGTTGATACATTATCATTAACTAAAATTCATCTTTTGCTTCAAATTTGAAATAATGTGATAAAAACGGAACTTTATATCTGTTGTCTTAATCCCAAAATTATGTAACCCCAGTCTAATCATGAGAAAAACATGAGAAAAATTCCAGTTGATAGGATCTTACAAAATATATCACTAGTATTCCTCATAATAGTCATAGTCATAAAAAAACAGAAATGTCTAAGAAAATGTCAATATTTGTTAGTTTTTTAAAATCTTTTTTTCTATTCCAGGATTCCATCCACAATGCCACATTACGTAGAGTACCATGTCTCCTTAGGCTTCTCTTGGTTATGACATTTTCTTAGACTTTTCTGTTTTTTATGACCATGACTATTTTGAGGAATACTTAGTGATGTATTTTGTAGGATCCTACTATCAATATGATTAATATGATTTATCACCTTTGATGTTGACTTTCATCATGTGGCTATGGTGGTATTTGCCAGATTTCTATAATGTAAGGTTACTTTCCCCACACCCTTTTTTTTTTAATGGTACTGTATGGAAAAAACTCATTATGAGAGTTCTCCCTCCCTTCACCTCCTTGAAGGTGAAGTGTCCACATAAATTATTGGAATTTTTCTTTATGCACAGCAGATTTGTCTTTTTGCCTCTATGTATTGATTTAGTCAGTTATTTATTCATATGACTCATTGCTGTGGTTTGAACGTGTCCCCAAAATTTCATGTGTTGGAAACTTAAGATCTAAATTCATATGTTGTTTGAGGATGGGGGCTTTGGGAGGTAATTAGGATTCAATAAAGTTTTCAGAGTGGGACACCCCACCCCCCGTGATGGCACCGGTAGCTTTACAAGAAGGGTAAAAGAGAAATGACATGCACGTTCTTGCTTTCTGGCCATTTGATGCCCTCCGTCATGTGATGATGCTGCAAGTAGGGTCTTACCCGATGCTGTCACCTTGATATTAAACTTCCCAGACTCCAGTACTGTTAGAAATAAAGATATGTTTATTATAAATTACCCAGTCTCAGGGATTCCGTTTTACTAACAGAAAATGGACTAAGACTTATGGATATTTATTTTATATGTTGTGTTACAAATTTTTACTACTTTGCTTATCTTGTTGCTCTAATTATTCCAAAACTTGGCCATTGTGTGTTATTTATTTGGTTTCTATGTGCCTTTAACATACTTCTATCAATGTGTAGTGGGGTGCTTTATTGGCGTGAGGGTGGAGAAGTACTTTCTCACTTTCTGGCACTTATGTGAGATGCAACATCATCTCGTTTTGCCCCAGTCCTAGAACTGGCCATTTATTCAAGGAGCTTCCTTTTACTGGAAATAGTATTAGAAACCCAGACCTGGCTTGTTGAGTTCCAATAATTTTTAAGGGTTTGTATTAACTGGTGCAAAATTCATTTAAATATTGTGTATAATTATCCCTACAGATGTTTGGAAGAAAGCAGTGTATTGAAAAGAGCACAGGCAGACTTTGTTTTGAGTCAAAGCTCTTTATTTTAGGGGCAGTATGACCTTGAAATACTTAGCTACTCTTCTGATTACTTCTTCCAGCTTACTCAAGCCAGACAAACAAACTTGTGTTTCTTTGTAACTTTCCCAAAGCAAAAGAAAATCTTGTGACAAATACCATGCAGAAAAAAATATATATGTGTGTGTATATATATGTTTAAAATAAAATACTATACCTTAATGGTATCTCATAATCTACGGTAATTATTTACTCAGACACTGTAATATTACATACATTTTATCCTTTAATTCTTACAAAAACACTATTTGTATTATCTGTATTATTCTTTCCTCCATTTTAGACATAAGGAAACTGAAACCCGGGTTAATTTAACAAGTGTAAAGTTTCTAACATCGTGGCAGTTACATATTCAGTTCTAATTAATGTTATTCCTCTTGTCCTTTACTAATGTGAACAAACAATGATTAAAGAGTAAACGTTTGGCCTGTCTCATGGGCCAGGGAGTTGCTTGCTAGATCTTACTTGTTTGCCAGAGTGTCTCACAGAGTCAAGCATGCTGTGGGGGTTAGTGAGTCCGCTGGCTGGAAGCCATCCCCTTCTTGCCAAAGTTAAATGGCCTATATAAACTTTTTTCTAGAGCTGGTACACCAAAGGCATAAGTAACAACAGCAGTCATCAAAGTAACAATAATATTTGACAGTACTTGAGATTTTACTTTATACCAAGCACTATGTTAAATTAATATTAATGTTCATCATCTTATTTCATTGTCACAGCAAATTTGCAAGGTCTAACTAGCCCATTTTTTTTTTAGATGAGAAAACTGAAGCTCGGAGTGATTAATTTTATTTCCCTAAGTAATGCAAATTGTAAGTTGCAGAGTCAGTGTTTGCAGCCAAGATTGTGTGATTCCAAACCTGTTTTCTTAGCTATTACACATGGGAGAACAGCACTTGCTGGCAAGTGAAGGAGCTATGGGCATTTTTTAGAACTTAGTAACAGCAACAAGCTTCCCTTAAGTTCTAGGGTTGCAAATATTTGTGCAATGCAAATGAAGAGCAGGGCTTGTGAGGATTGTAGAAAGGTAATTGATGAAGGCTTTACGCTTAAAGTCTGAACACTGAACAACTGTAGAAATACCTTATAAGAACTTTCAGCAGTAGGCACAGAAGTTCTGATACATGGAAGCAGAGATCACCTGGCATAAGAAAGGAAAGCAATGTACAACACAGAATTAGAGTAAACTATGGGAATTTAGGTAGGACTAGGACAAAGATGTATCCCTCAACCATTCCCAGCAAAGTACATCATCATTTTTATTCTGAAAACAGTAGATATTAACGTTTGACCTATTTGTAGTCTTTTATTTGTAGTTTTGGTATATGCCTTGTAGTGGATTATATGTTTTAAAAAGACTTTGTGATGGTTAATTTCATGTGCTAACTTGACTGGGCCATGGGATGCCCAGACATTTGGTCAAATATCTGTCTGGGTACATCTGTGAGGGTGTCTCTGGATTTGAATTGGTAGGCTGAGTAAAGCAGATTGCCCTTCCTAATGTGAGTGGGCCCCACCCTGGTACCCACCCAATCAATTCAAGATATGAATAAAATAAAATAAGCTGAGCAAGATGGAGCTCCTGTGACCTGACTGCTTTGAGCCAGGACATCAGTCTTTTCCTGCCTTTGGAATCGAACTGAAATGTTGGCTCTTCTTGGGTCTTGAGATTGCTGGCATTCAGACTGGATCGACACCATCAGCTTTTCTGGTTCTCTGGCTTTCAAACTCAGATTTGTACTTATACCATCAGCTCTCTTGCATCTCCAGTGTGGGACTTGTCAGCTTCCATTATAGTAAACCTTTGTAATTTTTATAAGGATTAAAGATTGTCATATTAAGGATTATTATTATTCAAGGATTGAATACTGCTAATAATAATACATATTATATTATTAACATGTTATTATTAATTAATATGTTATATTATTAATAATATGTTTTATTGTTATTAATATGTTATATTATTAATAATATGTTATATTGTTATTAATATGTTATATTATTAATAATATGTTATATTATTAATAATATGTTATGTTATTAATTATTATGTTATTAATAATAATGTATAATATATTATTATATAAGGATTATCATTATATTAAGCCAATTACTTATAATAAATATCTCTTGATATATGATATATATGGTATATATTAACTGTATATTTGATATATAAAATATGTAAAATATATATTATATATTTGATATGTATTTTATATATATAATATATATGCACACACATACATCATACACATATATTCTGTTTTTCTGGAGAATCCTGACTAATGCAGACTCCAACAATATTTCTATTTTCATACACTCTTACAGAACCTTACCATTCCTCTATTAAGAGTGTGTTCCCTCCTCTTGCACCTGTCTGGGTTTAGGACTAATAGAATACAGCAGAAATAACACTGTTTGAGTTTCGAGGCGAGGTCATAAAAGGTGACACAAATTCCAACTGCCACTCTCCCTTGAGACACATGCCTTGGGAGTGTTGAGCTTCCATGGAAGAAGTGCTTGACCAGATATGTGAGTGAGGAAGAATTCCAATGATTTCAGCTCCAGCCGCTGCACAAAACAGCCTGAGAAAAAACTGCCCACCTGAGGTCAGTCGACACCCAGTACCTTGTGAGAAAGGTAATAATAATAATTCATTATTGTTTTATGAGACTAGCATGCAGTTTGTTATATAGCAAGAGATAACCAAAATATGTGCACGGAAATAAAAATACATAGAAAGCTATAAACCTAAGTATATGAATGCATAAGGATGTAAATTGGAAGTTATAATTGAGTGATTAAGATATAATAACTATCAGATACAAAAGTGTGTTGTGAGATAGGTGTTTCTATAAACATTTTAGAAACATATAACCAAAAACTGGGTTACACAACTTATAGGTTCCTCTCTCATATCAAAAGTTTAAAGAAATTTAATTGCTGACATTTTTAGGTAGAAGTGTGAAGAGAATTTCTTTGGACAAAGCTGCCCAGTGATGGCAACCCTCCCTGTCCTCCCACCATCAAGCAGGAGGGAAAAGGTGCTTCCACAATCTTAAGTCAGTTAGATAGCCCCCAACGGAGCCACTCAGAGGACTTAGTATCTTACTGCAGCCTGGGAAAGCTAGAGGATGAGAGATGGGCTGGTTAGCTGCTTTAGTGGTTGAGTGAGAAAAGCTTGACGCTAGAATAAGATCAGATAACACTTCTACCCTTTGTTGGGACAAATAACGCTTATTTCCAGTGGACTAGAGGTAGGCTAAGTGGAGACAGACAGTGCTATCCTGTAGATATTTTTAATTCTTTCTAAGAGAGTTACCTGAAAGAATGATAGAGAGTCTGTTTAGAATAAGCCTTCAATGCAAAAAGTGATGAGGGATGAACATGTACCCAGAGGAAAATGCATCACCTATACCATAGGAAATACATTAAATGCTCCTGGGAATTTCTAAAGAATCCACAAAACATACACATAGTCGGCTTCACACATCTTCTTGGCTCAGGGTGCTTGAAGCCATCTTAATGTAAGAATAGTCAACTAAGTGATGGCCTGCTCCTCTCTCCACACAGGCCCAGACTCTTTTCTAAACTTTGCTCCAACCCAAAAGGGGTGAGGAAACTTGGTGAGCTAAATGCGGTAGAAGTGGGGAAGATAGGGGAAGAGAGAAGGACTCCCTCACTCCCTGATCTTCTACCTACAGAAGACACTAGCTAAGGGAGAGAAAACAATTTAAATAATTTTAAATTCTGATTATTAAATGAGAGTAGACATTTTACAATTTCTGAATTGAAATTGTATTTCAATAGATAGTTAACCAATAATTATTAAGCAACTATTATGTGGCAGTCACTGTCAGATTGAGGATGAAGCTGTGAACAGAACAAAGAAAATCCCCTGCCCTCATGGAACTTACATACTAATGGAGAGATGCAGACAATAAATAAATGAATAGGTTCCATTTATGGTATATTGGATGGTGATATGTGCTGTGGAGAAAATATAACCAGGAAGGGTGGAGGGAGTGCCAGGTGTAGGGTGAGTAGATGATCATAGAAGGCATCCCTGAGGAGATAACACTTTCCATTAATGCTTTATGTTGAACCTATTTTAAAAAATTGAAAGCGCTTCTTCTGTTATTTTAAAAAATTGTATTAGTTAGGGGAAATAATGCTAGCAGTTATTCAGGTGAATTGTGCAATCTCATTCTCTTGACACAATACAGATTTATTTTTGGCTCATGTTATAGGCCGATATGGCTCATAGACTTTCAGTTACACAGGCTGTTTGCCTTGAGGGGCTGCTACAGCCCCAACCCCCAAGCCCTTAGAGCCCTGCACTGAATTCGCCTCACTGGGTCCACAGGTGAGGTGAAGGAGTGCATTTGGAGAAAGCACAGCTGTGTTTTATTACTTTAGCCCAGAGGAGACACACATAACTCTCACCCACATCCACTGTCAAGGAGGCACTTGGCCATGCCTAGATGCAAGAGAGTCTAGTAATGAGTCCATAAAGGAGTAGTAAAAATAGATTTTGGTGAATACTGTGAGTCTTGGGCCCATAGAGCTTCTTGGATTGAGTGGAAGCAAACAGACAAAGAGAAATATTGGGACGCTGGTTGGGCTGGCTAGGCAGGGAAATTGCGCTAACAAATAGTGCCTGATAGAACAGTTTTGGATTACGTTTAATAAATGCTATATGTAATATATAGCATGTAATGTTCAGTACTATAATGGATTTGTTAGGGTAGAATAATTATGAATGACTTTTATCTTGTATTTAATTTTAAATTAATTCTATTTACTAAATAAAAAGGGGGAAACGCAGTTCAAAACAAAGTACAAGATTTGCTTGAGTAAATGTTTGCTATGGTTTTATGGAATGTCATCAAAGTGGCAGAAATGTTTCATTTTAAACCCAAAATATAATTTTCATCTAAGAATGTGCCTTAGGGATTCTTATTCATTGGACGATTTATCAAGAAGTAAAAGGGTATATTTGCAATATGAAGTGTGTTTAAGGCATTAACTAGAGAATTATTAACATACCCAACATGTCTTGTTCTGTTTTAATATCAGATTATTTGTAGACATCATTTATTTAAAAAATAACAAAAGTGTTAGGAATTGAAATAAAGACTGAAACTACATAGATGAGATATAAAGGGATGTATCATATGGTAGTTCTATTTTTAGTTTTCTGAGGCCCCTCCAAACTGTTCTCCATAGTGGCTGTACTAATTTACATTCCCACCAACAGTGTATGAGGGTTCCTCTTCTCCACATCCTCCCCAGCATTCATTGTTGCCTGTATTTTGGATAAAAGCCATGTTAACTGGGGTGAGATGATATCTCATTGAGGTTTTCATTTGCATTTCCCTGATGACTAGTGATACAGAACATTTTTATATAGCTGTTTCCATTTGTATGACTTCTTTTGAGAAATGTCTATTCAGACCTCTTGTCTGTTTCTAAATTGAATTATTATTTTTCCCTATTGAGTTGTTTGAGCTCTTTATATATTAATTCCTTATCACATGGATGGTCTGCAATTTTTTTTTCCTGTTTAGTGGATTGTCTTTTCATTTTGTTGATTGTTTTTTCATTTTATTTTGTTTTGGTTTGGTTTTTGCCAAACCAGGACAAAAACCCTGGTTTGACAAAGCCCAGGGTTGGGGCTGGAGTGGCCACTGAAGGCAAAGAGCCTGTGTATCTGAAAGTCTATGAGCCATATTGGCCTATAACATGAGCCAGAAATAAACATGTATTGTGTCAAGAGAGTAAGATTGCACGATTTGCCTGAATAACTTCTAGCATTATTTGCCCTAATACAATTTTTAAAATAACAGAAGTGCTTTCATTTTTTTCTTTTTTCTTTTTTTTTTTTGGTTTTTGCTGTGCAGAAGCTTTTTAGCTTCATGTGATCCATTATCCATTTTTCTGTCTGTGCTTTTCAGGTCTTACTCAATAAATCTTTGCCCAGACCAAGGTCCTAGAGTGTTTCCCAAGTGTTTTCTCCAAGTAGTTTCATAGTTTCAGATCTTGAATTTTAGTTTTTCTTCTGCATATGGTTATCCAGTTTTCCCAGTAACAAATTTTGAAGAGACTGTCCTTTCCCCATTGTATGTTCTTGATACCTCTGTGAAAAATGAGTTGACTGTAAATGCATGAATTTGCTTGATATATATTCAATAGAAAAGAAATCAGTGTATCAAAGAAATCTGTGCACTCCCATGTTTATTGCAGCACTATTCACAATAGCCAAGATAGAGAATCAACCTAAGTATCCGTAATAGATGAATGGATAAAGAAAATGTGGTACATGTGTACAATACAGTATTATTCAGGCATGAAAAGGAAGAAATTCTGTCATTTTCAGCAACATGGATGGAAATGGAGGACATTATAATAAATGAAATAACCTAGGCCTAGAAAGACAAGACAATTATTGCAGTTTTCACTCATATGGGAAAGCTAAACAAAATTAATTCATGGATATAGAGAGTAGATTGATGGTTACCAGAGGCTGGGAAGGATGGTGGGGAGAGGGGAGAGAGAGGAGATGGTTAATTGGAACAAAAATACAGTTAAGCAGAAGGAATAAGATCTAATGTTTTGTAGTAAAATAGGGTGAATACAGTTAACATTAATCCATTGTATATTTTACAATAACTAAAAGAGTAGAAATGGAATGTTTCCAACAAAATAGGTACCCACTGTAAGATATAATTGTTGTATTCCATGTAATCAACTGTCCCAGCACTAGTACTGAAAAGGTTATTTCTCCATTAATTTGCAGTGAGAGCCCCCTCATTCATCCTTTATCAGGATTCTTTATGTGTGTGGATTGTTCCTGGCTCTTTGTGAAAAAGTTTTGGAGGTCCAGATGCAGCGCTGAGATGTTTGATATGCAGGGTATTTATTAGGGATCAGCACTTGCAGAAGGGAGGAAAAGGAAGCAGGATTGGGCAGATAAGAAGTCAACCTGTGGTACAGGGCTAAAAAGAAGACTCAGCCAACCTTGCAGAGAACGTGGAATAGGAATATAACAAGCCTTGAGAATTGTCCCATGGGTAGCCGAAAATCCCTGGCCCTTTTACTTCCTCAGTCAGTCCTGGGATGTGGACCACTCTGGGAGGGATGTGCTGTGGAAAGCCAGGCCTCTGCCCAAGGCAAACCCTGAAGAAACTGAGCTGAAGCTATAAGCACACAGCATCAGCAGCAAGTCCTTTCTTGAAGATGGAGGGCCTCTTTGGCCCGTCTCCCAGTCCACTACATTATTCTCTTCCATTTGTATATTATCATATCCTTAAATCAATAATTAATATCCGGGCGCGGTGGCTCACGTCTGTAATCCCAGCACTTTGGGAGGCCGAGGCAGGCAGATAACCTGAGGTATGGAGTTCAAGACCAGCCTGGCCAACAAAGGGAAACCCCGTCTCCACCAAAAATACAAAAATTAGCCGGGCGCAGTGGCGCGCGCCCGTAATCCCAGCTACTCGGGAGGCTGAGACAGGAGAATCGCCTGAACCGAGAGGTGGAGGTTGCGGTGATCTGAGATCGCACCACTGCACTCCAGGCTGGGTGACAGAGCAAGACTCTGTTTCAAGCAAACAAACAAATAAAAAGAATTAATATCTGGGAGGGCGAATCTACCTACCTGACAATTATTCCTCAAAATGGAATGATCTATTATCAGCCTTTTTGTGTCTATTTTAATTTTAGGGTTTTTATACCCAGTTCGAAGAAAATTGCACGAACTTATAATTCGGGAAGAAATTGTATCTCTGCAATATCACCTTACTGTAAAAATATATAATATGCTTCTATTAATTTACAGTTTATTTTATGACCTTTATAAGGCTTTACAATTTTCTCCATAGAGAATTATCATCTTAAGTCAATTTCTACTTAAAGTTTTTGCAGATATTTTAAATGGATATTTTTTCCTTTGGCAATTTCCATAGCTTTGTTTCTAATATATAGGAACACTTGATTTTGTATATTCATTTTACATCTGGAAATTATTTTGAACTGTTAGCTGTATTCATTTGTCTATGGATTTTTTTCATAATTTCTTTGTAAACATATCATCTTCAAAATACTCTGTTTTGGCCTAATTTTATCTTTTGATTTTGATGCTTTTAATATGTTTTATTAAAAGAAATTATGTAAAAATTATTTTATTTCAAGACCTAAAATTTTCAGTACAATGTTGAAGCATTGTTTGGTGTCTCATTTTAAAAGGTATGTATCTAAAATTTTACCATTAACTTTTACTTTAGATTTAGGTTATTCATAGATGATTTTTATCTGCTCAAAATAGTCAATAATTGCAGTTTGCCTAGGTTTTTTCTTTTTTTCATAGAAGTGTTGAACAGTATTCAATGCTTATCAACATCTAAGATGGACCTTTGGAGTTTTTCTTTTACCATCTTAATGCTGTATTTTATACTAGATTTTCTGGTGGTGTACTCTCCTTGCATTTCTGGCTTAAAACCAAGTTGCTTATGACTCATCTTTCTTTTTATACATTTTATGTTAGAGTTTTATATAGAATATTTGCATCTGTTCAAAAGTGAGATTGATCTCTAAATTTCTTATCTTGTACTATATCTGTTTGATTTCGGTTTGAAGTTATTCAAGCCTTATAAAATGAGGCATTTCAACTGTTTTTGTTTTCTAAATTGTTTGAAATAATTTTTTAGAATAGAAATTTTAAAAAATTTGTTCACTTGGCAAAATAAATCCCATATAGAATTAATAAAAGCCTGGAGATTTTAGGGGAAAGGGAGATTGGGGGTACAATTTTTTATTATCAATTCAATTTATTCATTAGCCTTTAGTTTATTCAAGTTTCTAATTTTTCTTGAACAGACTTTATAATTTGTATTTTTTCTAGATAATTATCTTTTTTGTTTTTATTTTTGAATTTATACACAAAATTATTTCTTTAAAGCTTTTGAAATTAAAAAATATCTTTACTATAGCTGTCTTTTCATTCATAATGGTTTGTCATTTTTAGATAAGTATTCATAAATATTTATTTATATTAGTTTAATTTTTTGATATAATATCCACTTCAGTTTATTAAATCAATTGATCAATTGTTATTTTCTAAATTAGTCTTTTTTTTGGTATTTTTAGTAGAGATAGGTTTTCACCATGCTGGCCAGGCTGGTCTAAAACTCTTGACCTCAGGTGATCCACCTGTCTCAGCCTCCCAAAGTCCTGGGATTACAGTGGTAAGCCACTGCTCCCCGTCAGTTAGTTTTTACGCTTAATTATCTCCTTTGTTTTGGTCTTTCTATTATCTCCATAATTTTTTTGCTAGCTGCTTGACTTAACTGCTGAAACCATTTTTTAAATCTTTCTTGATTTTTTTCATAGCCTGTACTTTAAGCTATATTTGTTCCATTAAGACAGCTTTAATTAACAGAAATTTATAGCTTCTTTACTATAATTAACAGGAATTTATAGGTCCTTTTACTTTCAATTTTAAATGCCTTCTCACGACTGCTATGATTTGACCTTTATTACATGAGCTATTTAGAATTGGATATGTAAGTTTCCAATTGTGTGCGCTTTAAAAAAATTATCATAAATTACTGCTATTGTATGCTGAGATGCAATGATTTTTTAGTGGAAATAAATGTCAGAGGAACCATGTGCTTAATGATATGGAATTGTGAATTAGGTAAATGCTACTGTGTTCATCCAAATTATTCTCTTTATTATTTGATGATACGACAGCTGATCATAAACAACTATTAATGCTTGCTGATAATGACAGTTTTCCAGGGTAAATGTTCTGGTAGAAGTGTTAGAACCATAGCAGGATCTCCTAGTGTTCCTGAAAGATTAGAAACCTATTCAGTCTCAATTTTTTAAATATGCAAGCTGGACAATTTTGTCCTGCCTAATTGTCTAAGTCAGTATTTTAATGATGTCAATTCTCACATGTCAAGGAGGGAACACAACATATTTTTTAGCTGCAGATAAGATTAAAGGCAAAAACAAGTTTCTACTGCTTATGATGACAAATTTCATGATTTAAAATTATGTATCAATGAAACAAGTTATTGTCTTGCTATTGCACATCTGCAAAAATGTATCACCAAACATCATTGGATTTAACATATACATTTTAGCTTAAATTCCAGGCTTCATTTGGATTTTGCTGGTTTTTTGCCAATGTCCTTTTTCAGTTCCAGGATTCAACCCAGAATACCGCGTTGTATTTACTTGTCACATATCCTTAGTCTCTTCCAGTTGAGACAGTTTCTCAGTCTTGCCTTTTCCTTTTCTTTTTAAATATCTTTGATTACTTTGAAGAGTTTTGATTAGAGCAGGTATTGTGTGGAATGTCCTTAAATTTGAGGCCATCTAACATTTACTCATGATTAGACTGAAGTAATGTGATAGAATGTTTTGATTTTCTTTTTTTGTTTTGTTTTTTGAGACGGAGTTTCGCTCTTGTTGCCCAGGCTGGAGTGCAATGGTGTGGTCTCTGCTCACTGCAACCTCCGCCTCTGGGGTTCAAGCGATTCTCTTGTCTCAGCCTCCCGAGTAGTTGGGATTACAGGTGCCCGCCACTACTGTGGCTCATTTTTGTATTTTTGTGGAAAAGGGGTTTTGCCAGCCACTGAGTCCAGCCAATTTTCTTTGTTTAGTAAAGAGAAATGCATGGTTAGAAAAAAATTCATAGATCTAGAGTCCATTTCTTTCATCGGAAGGTAATTTAAAGTTAATTATTATAATTTTGCCTTATAAATTGTTGGATCTGGATAGTAATGAAAAATTGACGATGATGTTTGACAATAGTATCATTTGTTTCATTTTGGATGAAAGCTAAAAATGAGTGTCATGAGATCTCTTGTGAATGTGGTTTCTCTATTATAAGTGATATTAACACACAACATAGAAACATTGTAAATGCACATTATGCCCCGTGAGGAGCATTTTTGCTAATATATTCCTAAGTAATTCATAAGCAAGGAGCAAGCACACTTGTTATATAAAAAACTTCCAATGTTTATTGATATATATCGATGTCATTCAAAGTGTTTAAGAAAAAGCATCACTATTTTACTAATAACTACGGAATGGTTGTAAATTACTAGTGCAAAAATGACCCCATATATTAATTGCTTTCAAAGCAGGTGTATAATATTCAAAATTATCTTCTTTTTTCTGCTTTTATTTTATTTATTAAAATGTATTTTATGTCTATTGAATATAAAGATTGTGATTGCACTTTGCACATTGTGGTAGTTTTTACAATTTAATTATTTTATTTTATAAAAATATCAAATTGGAAAAGAATGATTTTTTACCACAAATAGTTTAAAATGCACTCGTCTAGACTTTATCT
The DNA here is from genome assembly GCF_029289425.2 of Pan paniscus. Lineage (NCBI taxonomy): Eukaryota > Metazoa > Chordata > Mammalia > Primates > Hominidae > Pan > Pan paniscus. The sequence continues at coordinate 132,596,487 of NC_073254.2, forward strand.
TATCTATTGCTTTCATGATTTTTCATGTTTTCTTGTTCTTGTTTCATTTCCACTTTAAAAAATATTCAACACAACTTTAAAGGAAGATGTGTTTTCATTTTTCTGTTTTAACATAGAATACATATTAATTTTAAATCATCTTTAAAGACTGTTTCATAAAAGTAATTTCATCTGAAGTAAATTCCTGAACTGCTTGGTGATTTAAAAATATATTAGCATTAGATACTTTGAAATATTAATTTCTAGAGTTATTTCAAGTGGGCAGTGTTTTCAAGTGTTTGCTTTTTTTTTCCTTCTATTTTTATTTCTCTTGTTCTATCTTACTCTCTGCAGACACTTCTCTGGCTGTGAGTTTTCTGTTGCATCCCTAGAGTTTGCCACACCTCTTGTCCAGAATTAGGTTCTATAAGAGCATCTGAGATCCTGCACCATTATAGTGGGATCATGACAATAATATTTTCAAACAAATGAGCAACTTGCCTCAGTTCTTGAATCTATGCTTTCTTATTTCTTTGGGACTGCATCCTTCTACAAACCACAGAAAATTCTTTCCAGTGACACTCTTGGTCTTGGGTTTAAAGAGAAAAATTTTGACTCTGGTTTTCTAGTTCCCCAATCTCCCACCCACTCAATCATTTTTGCTCTTTTCTATCTCACAGGAGCCAACATCTAGGCCCAACTCGCTACTCTTGGATGAGGGGCCTAACTGGATTCTGCCTTCTCTTCTGCTTATCATTTTAGGCTTTTGCTCTTTTAGGGACATTGAAGATATTTTGAGCCTAGTTTTACTATTTTATATCTATAATTACTATCAGAACAACAACAACAAAATATTAAACCATAGTGTGAATGTATAGATCTATTTTGATAAGAAGCCTTCCATTTTTCCATCTCAAATGTTTTATTAGGAAAGCAAAACTGCAACTTTATCAGACTAACATTTTGTATATATTAATTACAATAGTTTTGAGGGTACAGGGGATTTTTAATATAAACAATACATAATTATTTTTGGTTACATGTATAAGTTCTTTAGTGGTGATTTCTGAGATTTTGGTGCAGCAGTGTACACTATACCCAATATGTAGTCTTTTATCCCTCACCCACCTCCCAGTTTTTTCCTTGGGAGAAATCCATTTTACTATTCTCCAAGCTTTGCGTCCTCATAACTTAGCTCCCAAATATAAGTGGAAACATACGACATTTGGTTTCCCATTCCCGAGTTACTTCACTTACAATAATGGCCTCCAGCTCCATTCAAGTTGGTGCAAAGGCCATTATTTCATTCCTTTTTATGACTGAGTAGTATTCCACGGTGTATATATACCACATTTTCTTTATCCACTCATTGGTTGATGGGTATTTAGGATGGTTCCATATTTTTGCAATTGCGAATTGTGCTGCCATAAACATGCAAGTGCATGTGTCTTTTTCATATAATGACTTCTTTTCCTTTGGGTAGATAACCAGTAGTGGGAATGCTGAATTGAATGGTAGTTCTACTTTTAGTTCTTTAAGACATCTCCATACTGTTTTCCATAGTGGTTGTACAGTTTACATCCCAGACAGCAGTGTAAAAGTGTTCTTTTTTACCACATTCATGCCAACCTCTATTGTTTTATTTTTTAATCATGGCCATTTTTGCAGGAGTAAGGTGGTATCTCATTGTGGTTTTAATTTGCATCTCCCTAATAATTAGTGATGCTGAGCATTTTTTCATATGTTGTTGGCTGTTTGTATATCTTCTTTGGAGAATTATTTATTCATGTCCTTTGCCCACTTTTTGATGGGATTATTTGTTTTTTTCTTGCTAATTAGATTGAGTTCCTTGTAGATTTTGGATATTAGTCCATTGTTGGATGTATACTTTGTAAATATTTTACCCCACTCTGTGGCTTGTCTGTTTATTCTGCTGATTATTTCTTTTGCTGTGCAGAAGCTTTTTAGTTTAATTAGGTCCCATTTATTTACTTTTGTTTTTGTTGCATTTGCTTTTAGGGTCTTAGTCATGAATTCCTTGCCTAAGCCAATGTCTAGAAAAGTTTTTCTAACATTATCTTCTAGAATTTTTATGGTTTCAGGTCTTAGATTTAAGTCTTTGATCCATCTTGAGTTGATTTTTGTATAAGGTGAGAGATGAGGATCCAGTTTCACTCTTCTACAAGTGGCTTGCCAGTTTTCCCAGCACCATTTATTGAATAGGGTGTCCTTTCCCCACTTTATTTGGCTTTATTTCTGAGTTCTCTACTCTGTTCCTTTGGTCTGCATGTCTATTTTTATGCCAGAATCATGCTGTTTTGGTAACTATAGCCTTGTTCTATAATTTGAAGTTGGATAATGTGATGCCTCCAGCAATACTTTTTGCTTAGTATTGCTTTTGCTATGCAGGCTCTTTTTTGGTTCCATATATATTTTAGGGTTGTTTTTTTCTAGTTCCTTGAAGAATGATGATGGTATTTTGATGAGGATTGCACTGGACAGTATAGCCATTTTTACAATATTGATTCAATAAATCACTCTGGACAATATAGCCATTTTTACAATATTAATTCTACCCATCCATGAGTATAGGACATGTTTCCATTTGTTTACGTCATCTGTGATTTCTTTCAGCAGTGTTTTGTAGTTTTCCTTGTAGAAACCTCTCTCCTTGGTTAAGTGTGTTTCTAAGTATTTTATGTTTTTTTGCAGATGTTGTAAAAAGAGTTGAGTTCTTGTTTTGATTCTCAGCTTGGTCATTGTTGGTGTATAGCAGTGCTATTGATTTGTGTGCATTGATTTTGTATCCTAAGAGCTTACTGAATTTATTTCTTAGATCTAGGAGGTTTTGGATGAGTCTTTAGGTTTTCTAGGTATATAATCATATCATCAGTGAACAGTGACAGTTTGACTTCCTTGATTTCTTTCTCTTGTCTGATTGCTCTGGCTAGGGCTCACAGTACTATGTTGAATTGAAATGGTGAAAGTGGGCATCCTTGACCTGTTCTAGTTCTCAGGGTGAATGCTTTCAGCTTTCTCATTCAGTCTGATGTTGGCTGTGAGTTTGTCAGACATGGCTTTTATTACTTTGAGATATGCCCTTTCTATGCCAATTTTGTTGAGTGTTTTTATCATGAAGGGATATTGAATTTTATCGAATGCTTTTTCTGCCTCTATTGAGATGATCATATGATTTTTGTATTAAATTTCATTTATATGATGAGTCACATTTATTGACTTGTGTGTGTTAAACCATCCTTGCATCACTGGTATGAAACCCAATTGATCATGATGTATTATCTTTTTTATATGCTATTAGATTCAGTTAGCTAGCATTTTGTTAAGGATTTTTGCATCTATATTCATCAGGGTTACTGGTCTGTGGTTTTCTCTTTTTTTTTGTTATGTCTTTTCCTGGTTTTGATATTAGGGTGGTGATATTGGCTTCATAGAGTGATTTAGGGAGCATTCCCTCTTTCTCTATCTTTTGAAATAGTTTCAGTAGGATTGGTACCAATTCCTCTTTGAATAAGCATCTGATAGAATTGAGCTGTGAATCCATCTGGTCCTGGACTTCTTTTGGTTGGCAATTTTTTTTTTATTACTATTTCAGTCACACTACTTGTTATTGATGTGTTCAGAGTTTCTATTTCTTCCTGATTTAATCTAGGAGAATTGTACATTTCCAGAAATGTATCCATCTCCTCTAGATTTTCTAGTTTGTGTGCATAAAGGTATTCATTGTAGTCTTGAATGATCTTTTGTATTTCTGTGGTATTGATTATAATATCACCTGTTTCATTTCTAATTGAGCTTATTTGGATCTTCTCTCTTCTATTCTTGGTTAATCTTGCTAATGGTATCTCAATTTTGTTTATCGTTTCAAAGAAGAAGCTTTTTGTTTTATTTATCTTTTTGTATTTTTTGTTTGTTTCAATGCATTTAGTTCTGTTCTGATCTTATTTCTTTTCTTCTGCTCGGTTTGGGTTTTATTCTTGTTTCTCTAGTTTCTTGAGGTGTGATATTACGTTGCCTATTTGTGCTCTTTCAGGCTTTTTTTATGTAGGGATTTAATGTTATGAACTTTTCTCTTAGTACCACTTTTGCTTTATCCCAGAGGTTTTGATAAGTTTTGTGTCACCATTACTGTCCATTTCAAAGAATTTTTTAATGTCCCTATTGACTTCATTGTTAACTCAAATATAATTTAAGAGCAGATTATTTATTTCATTCCCATGTATTTGTAAAGTTTTTGGAGCTCATTTTGGTGTTGATTTCTAGTTTTATTCCTCTGTGGTCTGAGAAGATGCTTGATATGATGTCAATTTTCATAAATATACTGAGACTTGTTTGGTTGCCTATCCTATGGTCTATCTTGGAGAATGTTCCATGTGCTGATGAGAAGAATGTATATTCTGCATTCATTGGGAAGAATGTTCCATAAATATCTGTTAAGTCCGTTTGTTCTAGGGTATAGTTTAAGTCCATTGTTTCTCTGTTGACTTTCTGTCCTGATGATCTGTCCAGCACTGTCAGTGGAGTATTTAAATCCCCCACTGTTATTATGTGACTATCTCATTACTTACGTCTAGTAGTAATTGTTTTGTAAATTTGGGAGCTTCAGTGTTAGGTTCATATATATTTAGAAGTGTAATATATTTTTGTAAGGCTAATCTTTTTATCATATAATGCCCTTCATTGTCTATTTTTACTGTTGTGGCTTTAACATCTGTTTTGTCTGATATAAGAATAGCTATTCCTGCTTACTTTTGGTTTCCATTTGCATGGAATATCTTTTTCCACCCCTTTACCTTAAGTTTATGTGAGTCCTTATGTGTTAGGTGTGTCTCTAAAGGACAGCAGATACTTGGTTGGTGGTTTTTTTTTTTTTTAATCTATTCAGCCATTCTGTATCTTTTAAGTGGAGCATTTAGGCCATTTACATTCAACATTAGTATTGAGATATGAGATACTGTTCTATTCATCACATTAGTTGTTGCTTAAATATCTTGTTCTATTGTTTTCATTGTGTTATTGTTAATTAGGCCCTGTGAGATTTATGCTTTAAGGAAGTTGAATTTTGGTGTATATTGAGGTTTTGTTTCAAGATTTAGGACTTCTTTTAGCATATCTTGTAGTGCTTGTTGGGTAGTGGCCATTCTCTCAGCATGTGTTTGTGTGTAAATGACTATCTCTCCTTCATTTATGAAGCTTCATTTTGCTGGATATGAAATTCTTGACCAACAATTATTTTATTTAAGGACCCCAGTCCCTTCTGATCTAGTATGTTTTTAGTGTTTCTTTATTGAATGTCACTAAATGAATACGGACATTATCACTAGTAGTACCTAATTCAGAATTGCTATTTTTTGGTCTGTGAGAATACATTTAAATACAAAAAAAATTCTTCCAGACACTGAAATTTAGGTGAAATACAACTTGGCTTCAAATTCTGTTTTATTGGTCCTTCTGCACTTTCAGTAACTAAGATAATACAATATAAAAAGACATGGCATCATAGAAAATCAATAAGTGAAATTATTCTTAGTCGTATCAGAAAAGAAGCAAAATACCCCTTTTTACAGTGAAGTTTGCTTTCGATTATTAGTAATTTTTCCTTGCTACCCTAGATTATCATTACTTTTTCTACATTTTTCTGCCTGTTTTCATACCAACTATATAAAGTTTGTGGTGTCTATAAAAACTTAAAGATATTTCAAGTCAGGCTTGACAGCTAGATTTATTTTTGAGAATGAGTAATATTACTTCTAAAATAGTATTTTTCATTTTAAATATTAATAGAACAAAAGGATGATATGTTCACTATGTTTTATGAATGAATATAGGTTCTCTTGTTCTATACTGAGGCAATTAATTTGGGTTTAGCATACTCTGAATAGTGACTAAATACTTAGACAATTGATTTTGGAAATACATTAACATGTTTAGACTATAAAAATATATTTAATATTCTCAAATAAACTTATTTATTTGGAAAAAATTCTCAAATTTATTGGGAAGAAATAATGCATTTAAAAAGATAATATTCTACCTATTTGCTTTTAAGATAAAATCCAGAGTGAAAACCTGAAATAGCAAACATATGAGAATGGATGGAGTCTGATAAGAAGACGTGTTTGTCTTTATGGCAGGTATCAATGATTACTCACCCAATGGCCATTTTCTCCTGCTTTTTCCATTCTGACAGAATTTACCACCCACCATAGAGGCACAAAAAGTCCAGATGTCCATTTTCTGGTATCCCTGATAGTTAAGTCCAATGAGATGGAAGAAGTGCTACATGTTTCTGGAATGGTTTTGCTATTTTAAGACCAGCATGGCACATGTATACATATGTAACTAACCTGCACAATGTGCACATGTACCCTAAAACTTAAAGTATAATAAAAAAAAAAAAAGAGAGAGACCAGTGAAAAGAAATACCTTCTTCCTTGCTGCTTTTGGACATTGTCCTGGGAGGATGAAATGGTGAAAATTATGACAGCCATTCTGTAATCATAGCAAGTAAGCCAAAGGCTCTAACAATTCTGGGCTGTGGAAAAAATAAACTTTGTAACTGCTTTCATCTGGACTTTCTGTTACATCATGTAATAAACCTCTACTTTTAGTTAGGTACCATCTTGACTGAGATAGTCTCTACTTAAGAGCCAGATTAATTCTACTCTATGAAGATATTAAAAAGTAGCTAAAATATGCTCATGTTGGTGGTCAGTACCTGATGTAGGGAGATGAATGGATGGGTGAAGGGTTAAGAATGTTTGTCTGTAAAGTTGAAATTATAATTTTATGTTTATCGGAACTAATATTTAGTAAAATTAAGTTTATTTTTTAATAGACTGAAGGAAACCTAATGCTGGTATTATGAATATATGTGAGACTAAACATCAGCTTTTGGCATGGGCAATTACGGTTCTTAGAAAAGTAAGATGGCAGGGGAAAGAACTTAGGTAAAGCAGGAATGTTGAGAGTGAGTTATGCCTAATTTTGCCTCTGTAAGCACCAGAAGCTTCTCTTTAATAATTGCTTAAATGTCAACCAATTCATGATGTTTATAATAACATTTAATTGTTTTTAAAATTTATGAATTTATGAAGGCAAGTTTATTTGAGAATAAGAAACCACACTTCAGAGGGTTTTTTTTTTTTTTTTTTAATGAAGTCTTGCTTTTGTTGCCCAGGCTGTAGTGCAGTGGCATGATCGCGGTTCATTGCAACCTCTGCCTCCCAGTTTCAAGCAATTCTCGTGCCTCAGCCTCCTGAGTAGCTGGGATTACAGGCACCCGCCACCACACCCAGCTAATTTTTGTATTTTTCATAGAGATGGGTTTTTGCCACGTTGGCCAGGCTGTTCTTGAACTCCTGATCTCATGATCTCTCCACCTCGGCCTTCCAAAGTGCTGGGATTAGTGGCATGAGCCACTGCACCTGGCCTAGAGGTTTTTACTTGTGCACAATTATAGAAAATGTATTATAGATCAATATACTGTGAGATTCCAGTATTAACATTTAAATCTATCCTCAGCATGGTCTCAGGAGGGAAGAATCTTAGCTTGGTGAGAAATAGAATTCTCTAATCATTTAGCCTCCAAAGTTTTGCTGATCTTCTTGTGCATTCCTTCATTCTGCCACAGAAGGATTCATTGGGCAGGACTAACTGATGCCAGGGAACAAAAATATATAAACTTTTACTTAGGGATACAGATGCTTTTCAGTTGCTTGGCCCTGAGACATTCTTTCTATAAGGACAATAGTCTTTACTGTTTGGAAAATTCTGATACTTATTATGCAGTGGGGATGAGGTTTTCTGGAAGGGAAATTCTGGATCTATGTCTTTCTGGAAAGACATATAGATGTCATTATGTCCTATGTAAGACAATTTGATGGCGTAAAATTAAAGAATGATTGTTTTAATTATTCACTCCTAATGTAATATTAGCATCATGGCAAAATGTGAATTTCTGGCATTGCAACTCCAGCCATTTTGAGCTCACTAGAGAACTATGAAAGAAAAGTAGGATTTTGCTCCTATAAAACCTGAAGAATATAATATTTCCTCCCCCAGTGTGGAATCCTCTAGAGGAGCAGCTTGATATAGTAGAAAAAGCACCAAAATAAGGTTTATATGTTTTAAGCTCTAAGTTTTGTTTCTTTTTTTTATTCACTGATCATTTAATTTGTGACAAACTTTCACCTTTCCTAAGCCCTGATTTTTTTCTTATATAATAAAGATAATAATTTCTTTCTTGCAAGAATAGCATTTTGTGGCGATTCAAAGAACTAATATGTTTCAATGTGTTTCCAAAGCTCTAAAGCATTTACAAGTGTTGTCATCTTATCTTTTGGGCTGTAGAAATTTGAAAGCTGTTACTTGGAAAAGCGGAGCCTCTGAGAAGCAGGCATACTGATATCGGAAATGACAGGTGACAACCTGACCACAAAAATGAACTGGAAACCAAAGTACAACATTGGCAGTCATAATGGTGACTGATCATTAATGGAAAGGTGGATTATGTTTAGAATCATCTGTTTTTAAAAAGCACACAGATGTGCAGTCAAACAGCGTTTTTTTAATGGTTAAATATTTTGGATCATACGAGGGTGAGGTTTAGCTGATTAGAAAATGGATACATGTGTTTTATATTACTTCCCAAATGTCTTATAAATAGAGGCACTGATTGCCTTTGGTTCAGGCTGTATTTTCCAGGGTGAAAACACGTTTTGTTGCCCTGGTTCATGCACTAGGCACAAGGCAAAATTTAGCCTCTCAAAGTCTTGAATTAATCATAAATTTTTACCCAAGTATTTTTCTCAAAACTATTTCATACCCTGCACACCAAAATATTCAAACTCTTTGGGCTGTTTTTTGAGCCATGTTTTCCATTGACTTTCCCTCCCTCCCTCTCTGGCTGAACATCTGTCCAGTTATTCCCCTTATTATGCATTGGTCAAACATCTGTGAGAGATAAGCTCCAATATTCTCTGGTATGGATTCTGTGGTGATTTGAAATATTTTTGAATTTTTTAAAATACCACTCCCATCAAAAGGGTGTCCAGTTGCCTTTCTTTGAATATAGAACCATCTTAACATGAAAAAGATAGAAAAGATCTGAGAGTTTACTCTACATTCAAGCTAATGAGTTTGCCTGCTACAGTTTTAGGATTGCTTGAAGCCTCCTGAGTCAGAAAAGAATTTTATTACAACAATAACAACAGCCAGAGTATCAGCATTTTCTGGTCCCCTAATTACCTAAATTCTAATTCCCCCAGGGAGGCAAAAAGAGGATCAGGTGACATCTGCACACATAGGAAAGAAACTTGAGCTTAGAGAACTCAAATCTTTTAGAAAAGGTTAGTATGCATGTCTTCTTTTCCTTTGGAGGGAGTCATTATCTTTTATTATATTGGGTAGTAAGCATGACTGCCCATTTCTCAGGAGTGTCCACTGTATATTTTAATGCTGTCGACTGTATAAGCATTTTTGAAAAGATAGCCTAGACCAAAGGCAGTCAGAGCCTCTATTCACAAGACATGCAGAAACACAAGAGACTATGGTGAAGCATCTCCCAACACCTCCCAAAATAATCATGGTTGACTTCTGAGGCTAGGTGTACCTTTCACAGATTTAGTGGGGGTTCCAGCTGAATCCAGACAGATGAGTACTCAACTGCCAGACATGTGAGTAAGGTAGCCTTCAGTTGATTCCAGTTCCCAGGATTCATGCCATTCCAGCTAAAAAGTAGAGCAGAGATAAGAAGTTCCCCCCAGGCCATGTTCACATTGCAGATTTATGAGTAAAATAAATGTTTTTTACGCCATTGTGTTTTGGAGCAGTTTTTTTATGCAGCAGCAGATAACCAGAACACACTGTTTAGCTTAATGCTGCTCTGTAAAGGCAAACCTTCCACTAGATTTACCCCAGCTGTGAGATTAGAAGCCCCACTGCAAAAATTCTGGATAAAATATGTTTTATTGTTCTTGTACCATATAAATAAATAAACAAAATAACACAGCAAGGGAAATTGTAGCTTTAATGAGGAAAATATATTAACGTCAAGATTTAAAGGGATTGTGCTTAAGTGAGACTTTTTGCCATTTCTGTATCTACCTACCTGATCTTTCCTCTATAGGAAGCCAAATGATATATTTGCTAATAAATTTTCCTCACGGCGCAGTCTTCCATAATCTGTGTTTCCTTGCCATAACCTAAAGAACATAGAGAATACAAAGTTGTTCTATGTATGTAGTCTTGGGTTTGTCACTAAAACTACTTCCCACATGCTGGGGTCTACAAAATATAATTTGTAAAAATGCTTTGGTGACCAACTCTGCCAGGCATCTAGCAAAGGAGGTAGCAGCATCACCAGGTCAGACCCAGTTAATTCTGACAAAATGTTTGTTTGGGGTGAAATTTTCTGGCCAAGAAGTAAACTTGAGAGAGTAGAGTTGTATCTGTTTTCGTCTCTAGCTTATCAAGTCTGTTTGTTCTCTCTTTTTTTTTTTTTAAATTTGAGACAGAGTCTCATTCTGTCACCCAGAATGGAGTGCACCGGTGCGATCTCTGCTCACTGCAACCTCTGTCTCCCAGGCTCAAGCGATTCTCCTGCCTCAACCTCCCGAGTAGTTGGGACTACAGGTATGTACCACCACTGCCCTGCCAATTTTTGTGTTTTCAGTACAGATGTGGTTTTACCATATTGGCCAGGGTGGTCTCAAACTCCTGACCTCAATGATCCACTCACCTCGGCCTCCCAAAGTGTTGGGATTACAGGCGTGAGCCACTGCACCTGGTTTGTGCTCCCATTCTTATAATGATATTCAGTCCTTGTTCCCTGAAAGCAGTCATGTTTCAGTGTTCATACTGAATTAGGTTCACTTAGATGAGAGAGGTATAAATTTGCTCTGTCTTCTTGACTATAAATTGACTTGATCTGGCCATTTCTGATTCTCTAAGCTCTATATCAGAGTATTGGTTTGCATACTGAACATATATAGAGCATATCATCTCTCTGCCATCTTGTAGTTATTAGCTCAACATAATTACCCCAGTGATCTCTCTACCTCACTGTGTTTTTCTTTGAGGGCTGTTAGGTATCTTTCCTCAGAGGTAGATGCTTTTGGAGCATTCAATTCAATTAATTCCAAATACTATATCTTGCAACCATACAGTTAATCTCTGGCACTTCTCAGTCTCCGAGTCCTGCCCTCTCTATAATATTACATGGACTTTATTAAACCTTGCATGTCTTCTTTTATTAAACCATGCATGTCTCAAAGGCTGATACTTTCCTCCCTAAGGATGTCTTCAATTCTTGGCAAAATGTGACCGAAACCAGTCATTTTGAAAGTCTGTTATAAAATTTTAATTCAGCCTACAGATGACGTGGATTTTGTTGGTAATGTTACTCCAAAATACACCAAAGCTTACTGGGACACAGCTATATCCATTAATTTACGTATTTTCTATGCTGCTTTTGTGCTACAGTTAAAGAGTTGAGTCATCATGACAGAGACCATATGGCCCACAAAGCCTAAAAAGTTTGCCAAACCCTGTCTCATATGGCTGTTACACTTATTTGTGTGTGTTTTTCATCTTTTCTCACCCTCTGTGTCCTTTAGTCTGGATATTTTCTATTGGCCTATCTTTCAGTAAACTAATCCTCTAATCTTCTTTTCAGCTGGTTTTAATCTATGGCTAAACCCATCTATTGAGTCCTTAAATTCACTGATTATATTTTTCATATCAAGAATTTCTATGTAATTTCTCTTTTATAGAATTTTTTGATTGCTGGTGAAATTCTTCTTTTGTATTTATATGTTGAATATATTAATTAAAGTTATTTTAAAGTTCACATTTTGCAAGCCAATATTTGGATCACCTGTGGGACTATTTCTATCTTCTGTTGTTTCTCTTGGCCTTTGTTTATTTCATTTTGACTTATGGTAATTTTTCTTTGAAAATGCCAGATATAATGGTTAAAAAAGGACAGAGATATTCTGAATCTCTGGCTGAGATCATCTTTGTTGACAGAAGAAATTTCTTTCTGGTAGGCAGTTACAGTAAGAAAGAGTACCTTAATACCAGTCATGAGGTGGTTGAACACTGGTTTTGAGTTTTTCATGATGGTTGTTCATTTCAAGTTATCCTTACCCTTAGAGCGTAGCTCTTCTAATGTCCTAGTTGAATGACTAGGGTATTTACCAGAGCCCTTCCTACTTTGTGTGGCCTGAACTCCAGGTTTTGTCTTCTCAGCCCCTTGAAGTTTCCAGTAGTTCTGCTCAGCTTCTTGCCTCTTCACTGCCACCTTCTGATTAGTTTCTCAGTCTACCTAGCTACTTACAGATTGCCACAGAAAAAGCAGTACATAATGTTAGGCCTCTTCAAAAGAGCATTCATTTTCTCCAAGATCTTTGTCCTCTCAAGTCCTGGATGACTTAGTAGCTTTCTGATGGTTTCCAATGTATTTTTTTCATTTGTATGTAAATATTCTGAATAGCTTTTCTAGTCACTCTTGGAACAGTTCAGCAGGGATTGGAGGAGTGGGGATGGTTCGTGACAAAGCATTCAACCATTACCCTCAATAAGCAAATTCTTATTATTTTTGATAAGTTGTTTAGTTCTTTTTCTTATTTCAGTGGGTTTAGGACCATGGATTTCTCTCTCTGGCCCCCTGTACTGGAAAATAAAATTACCCTAAGATAGGTTTTTTTCTCCAGAACTTTGTTTTGTGTTGGTCGCCTGTGGGGGACACCTGCTCTGGAAGGAAGCCACACCACACAGTTTGTTGATTTATTTTAGCCTGTAAGAAATCCCTGTTGCACTGAATTTGCTTGTCTTGGCTGCCTGCCTTACTGCCTGTCTTTACCTCGCCAAATTAGGAGTTTTATATAGGATTCTTTTGAGATTCCTCCATTTATTTCCCCAACATTCTCTTTTTCACATTCAGAGGAATTGTGAGTCAGTGAGGTGTGCCTGCTTCTACACTGAACCATACATTCTATAGTATGAAACTTCATGGAATTCATATACCATTTTTCTTTCTTTTTTAAAAAATGTCTCCATTTATTTTGACTGTTCACCTTTAGAAACCATTACATCTAGCAAAACCATTTCCTAGGGCTTCATTTCAAGTTTATTATTATTATTTTTAGCAATGAACATTTTTATAGCACTCTACATGTGCCAGACAATCCACTAAGCACTTGACATATATTAATTCATGTATTTTCCCCACTTTACAGATAAGAAAACTGAAGCACAATGATCTTAACCAACTTTCCCAATGTCAGAGCTAGTAAGAGCCTGGGCCATAGCCCCAGGAATTCTAGTTTCTTAACCCAGCTTGGAAGTTTGACTTGGATGTTCATGTGATAGAATGGTAGAGAATGGAAGAAAATAACAAATCACAAGTATTTCCCAGTTAGTAACTCCTCAAACCCAAGGATGACTAAGGCTGACTCCCAGCACTTGGCATGTCATGGTTCTATCCTGCTAATTCCGTATTCTAAAGCTCATTTGTGGCTGTCTGTCTGGAAGGGGAGAAAAATCTCTCAGACCCGGAAGTGTTTGGCATTTTGGGTGAGTGAGGGTGTGAAGAGCAGCTTGTAATTCCATAGGATGTCTGGACAACACTGAATTTTTCTTACCCCCATTTCTAGTTCAGCTTTTCCAATACCTGCATATCTTTCTCCTTGACAATCTACACAACTTTGCTCAAAAGTCACCTTCGAAGCCAAGCTCTCTCTGATGATCTCATTTAAAATTGCAAGTGCTCTGTCCACAGACAACCAAACTCCTACCTTATTTATTATAACACTTATTGTCTCTGACATACAACACAGTTTATTTACTGTCTGTCCCCTACTCCAATTCTATATCATTACTACCTAGAAGATTGTCAGACACATATTAGATGCTTATTAAAATTTGCTGAATAAATGAAGAATAACAACTTTAAAAATCAGTTGAATATATTTTAAACTGCTAGAGAAAAAAGTTTAGTGAGGAAAAAATTAACTGATTTCAGGGATCACTCTCTTTTATTGCCTGATGCTCAGTGTCTTGAAAACTGTTGTTTTACACATTTTCTCCATTTTATGATTGCTTCAAATGGGAGAACAAATTGATTTTCTTTTATTTCATCTTGGCCAGAAGAAGAATTTCATGCTTTATCTTTTATTTATTTGTTATCTGTGTCTCTCTAAAAGAATATAAGTTCCGTAAATGTGGGGGACTTTTCTGTTTGCTTCCATCAATATCTGTCCCAATGATTTGTATTCATATGTATTCTCCATAACCTATTTTCTGTAATTTCCAGTTACCTAACCACTGGAAAGAGTTTTCTTTGCTGCAGCCCAGAGCATAAGACAGATATATGTTCTGAATGTAATTTACATGTGAATATCTTAATATTGCGTGACAGCAGTGACTTTAATCTTATAACCCTCTTTCTCCTAGACTAGGTGATTAGAAAGGGAATTAAGACGACTTTATTACCATCATATTACTGGGGATTAAATTGAACAGGAAATGCCAATATCTTAGAGTTTTCACTGTATAATCTTTGCATGGAGAGATACATGTTGAAAATACAGTTCATCTATAATGGGAGAGAGAGCAATCTGCTACTCCACTACTAAAAAATATAATTAAATTCCTTATTGCTACTTGCTACTTATTTTACATAGCTGGACATGAAATACAAAATGTAAGAAACAATCACCTCATTTGCACAGTCCATCAGAGTAGTTGTAATCTTTTGATTTGGAAACCTCATTAACATAATTTCAGCATGTCAGTGGAAGTCCATTTTGATAGCATTATTATTTGGCTTTTCTGAAGCTGTGCTAGATAAATTAAGTGACTCTCCAACTGTCAAGGGTTGAGTGTTGTTGCCAGAAACAATAGAAACAGAAACACAAGAATCAGGAAACCTTCAACATACACCAAATTTTCAGACATTTTCCACCTGAATGTTAAATTTGAAAAAATAAATTCAATAATCTTAATAATTTGTTAAAGCAACAGTTACCTATAAACAAGAATTATGTTTCGTGAAGGACTCTCTTTGACCCAGGGGAATGAAAAATAGAAAGTGGATTAGATTACTCAGAATGGGAATTCCCTGCTTGGAGCATTAGACATATGCTTTGGGGTTTAGAAGACACAAAGCTTGTCAAGCTACTTTGTAATTCAGGCCTGGAGCTTCTTTAAATGCATGGCCAGTCTTTAGTTTCAGACAACATATTGCTCGTTAGCTTTTCTTCAGATACAATCTTAGTGTTTATTTCTTTTCAGGTGCTGAGTTCTGCATTTCGTGACACCAGTTATGGAATGGGTGACCTTAATTGTCTACTGCATGTTGCCTGGGCCGGAATGCCAATTGGATAACAGGAAGGTCATGGTTGCCCTGTGGACAGGGTGATGCAAAGTTTAAGCCAGGACTTGGCTGACGCAGGAGAAGACATAGACTGCAAAAACTGATTGATCATGAAAAGTCAACTTGCAAAGGACAGCACGCATGCACTCTGAAGCCTACAGGAGAGGTGCTCACACTTACACCTCCCATGGCTTTATTGCCATGCTTTATTCATTCATTTCTTTAGTATGCCCCAATAGATGATGGTGGACACAAGCATTTGATGATAGTTTCTTAACCAATTTCTACCTCTTAAACAACTCCTGAATAATAAAAAACAATAAATTTTATCTATAGAGAAGAAAAGACCTTAGAAATTATTTGAGGTAGTTCACCTTAATGAGAATGAGAAGGAAAATAGGTTGCCCAAGGTCATAGAGCTTTTAAGGCACATAGAGTCTGTTTTAAGGTACGTAGAGTCTGTGTATGCACATTATCTCATTTAGTCTTCATTGTGTCTCTGTGATGTAGTCATGGAAACTGGCATAATTGCTATTTTATTGAGGAGAATGTTGAGTTTCAGAAATTTCAATACCCAACATAAGAAGAAAAGTGAGGTATAAAATCAGGTCTTGAACTCAGAGCTTTAACTCCTCCTGCAATATTCTGTGGCCTCTGAGTTGTGCCCAGAATGAGAATTTTAATAAACCCTGGCCTGTATTAGCTTCCTACTATTTTTACTAAACCATTACTTTTTTTCCTTGAATAAAACTTGGTATATTAGCTCACAAAATCTGTTGTTCTATTATTCCATGTTCTGTGTAATTCTTACCAACAAACTTATTGTTATCAATAAAGCAAATCAAAAAAAAGATTCACGGAGAACTATTGTTTTTCTATTCTAATTCCTGCCATCATCTTGTGTAAATTTAGTATCTACACAGATAACATTACCTTCAACTCTTATGCCCTTGGCCTTCGAACTCCTTGACTTTTTAACCTGTTTTCCTGACCCCATATTGGATTAGTCAACTATAGGAAATACGTTGCCTCCATAATGTTAAAGACCAACATCTTAAGGGGATAATTATACTAGGCAGGGGTGGAAGTGTTGGCAGTGGAAAGATAGTCAAGGTTGGCACTGGTCGTGTTACCAGTTGTGAATTTTATTTTTAATGTAACAGAAAACCACTGAAACGTTTTCAGTAACAGAGTGACATAATCAGATTTGCAATAAAAAAGAAATACACTGTTGTCTGGAAAACAAAATGAAGAGGGACAAAGGCAATTTCAAGCAATTAGATGATTATTAAAAGAGTTGATGATGGTTTGTATCGGGTTGATGGTAATGGGAATAGAAAGAATTTTTAGGAGCTAGAATTAATAGGACATGGTCATTGGTTGAATATAGGACTCAAGGGAAACGAAGCATTTAATAATAATAATAAATAGTGTTAGGCTTGGAAAACTAAGAGTAGCTGTGGAAATACCAACTGAGATAGGGAACACTGAAAAAGAAATAGGGTTAAATTTGGGAGGAAAGGCAGATGGGAAAATGGTGAAATTAGGATTCAATACGTTCATTTGTGGTAACATAGAGAAATCTGAGTCCTACAGGGAGTATGATACATGAGACTGAAGTTAAGAATAAGAGAGGTTCAAGAGCAGAAGGAGACTCTGGGAAATAGTTTATCACAGATACTGTAGGTGGTGGATGCTCCAAGGATGCAGATGTAATCAAATGATTCCAGCTGCAAAGTGAAGATCCATTGCATTTAGCAACATTGAAGTCAGATATGTTTTTAGTATGAGTTATTTCAATAGATTAGTGGTAGAATCTAGAATTCAGTGGGTTGAGGAATGAGGATAATGTGAGCAAATAGAGGGAGGAATTGCAAATACTTCTTTTAAGAAGTAAGTCAATAATCCAAATACAAATCTCAATGCTATCTAAAACTGCTCTTCGTACTCATTGCCCAGATAAAAATCAATCACTCAAAACTGGCAGCTCTACCTCTTCTTTTTCAGATTCATACCCACCATCTGTATCAGACTCCCTTAGCCTAGTTCCTCTTAATTTTTACTTGGGTCTCCTCATCTTCAGCCCTCTTAGGTACATCATTTGAAAGCTACTGGAATGACCTTTAGAAAACTCATATACTCTTCAAAATCCTTCCATTTCTCTCCTTGTGGCAAACTTCCATTCTCTCCAGCCTGACATGGCCATTCCTGGTGCATCTCACATTCTAGCTACAGAATACTATTTCAACTTCCTTCAAGTGTCTTCTTTGCTTGGCATATGCTATTTATTTTCCAAGAATGCCTTTAATCCCTTCCTCATTCTACGTCACTTGGTAGATTCTTCTTCAGCCATCAAAATTCAGCTAAGATTTCATCTCCAGGAAGCCTCTTGGCTTCCCCCTGCTGTCTTTATTAAATGCTGCCACTGCACATGGTGTGTTCACCAATTTTCACACAAACTATTTGTCTATCTTTCATTGCTTTATATCCAAAACCTTGTGCAAAATCTGAGACTAAATTGATATGTACTGAAAGAATGAATACGTGCTTTAGATACAAGGGGAAAGAAATACAGATGACCTATCACTCTCCCCAGATGCCCATCTTATTTATTTATGCTTCAATTCAGATGACTTGAGGAACAAGACAGCCTAATAGAAGGCTCCACGGATCATCACCTCCTGCAAGGATACCAAGTTAACAAATATTACACACAAAAAGAAACATCTTCAGAAGAACTAAAAATTAGGTGAGCACTCAATCCCTGGTTTTAACTTCATATCACTGGAAGAGCACTGAAAAAAGTAGGAAAGGTAGTCTTGAATCACTGACCCCTTTCCCATTCCCCGCTGGCAGCAGACATATGGCACAGAGAGAGAGAGAGACGCTGTGCTCTCAGGGAAGGGAAAGCACAACAATTGTGAGACATTGAATTGACCTCAGTGCTGCCCTGCCACAGCAGAAAGAAAAACTGGGCTGAACTCATCTGATGCCTGCCCAAGGAGCGAGTATTTAAACCAGCCCTAGCTGGAGGGGAATTGCTCATCTCAGTGGTTGGAACTTGAGTTCTGGCAAGCCACACCACGGTGGGCTGAAATGTTCTGGGGCCCTATATAAACTTGAAAGGCAGCCTAGGCCACAAGGACTGCAACTCCTAGGTGAGTCCTAGAGTTGAACTGATCTCAGCCAGTGAACTTGGGGGGCACACAATCTATTGAGACACCAGCTAGGTCAGCTAAGGGATTAATTGAGCCACCCCTCTCCTACCCAGGATGCACAGCTTGTGGCTCCAAAAGAGACCCCCTTCCTTCATTTGAGGAGAGGAGATAGAAGAGTAAAGAGGATTTTGCCTTGCACCTTGGCTACCAGGTAAGCCACAGTAGAATAGGGACCAGTTAGAGTCATGATGCACCCTTTTCAGGCCCTAGCTCCTGGACAACAATTCTAGACACACGCTGGGCCAGAAGGAAACCTGCTGGCTTGAAGTGAATGACTCAGTCCTAACAGGGCTTATCACCTGCTGACTAAAGAGCCCTTGGGCCCTGAGTAACCAGCAGCAATACCCAGGTAGTATGCTGTGGGCCTGGCATGAGACTCTGAGACTTGTTGGCTTTAGATGAGACCTAGCACATTCCCAGCTGTGGTGGCTACAATGGAAGGCTCCTTCAGCTTGAGAAAAGCAAAGGGAAAAGTAAGGGGACTTTGTCTTGCAGCTTAGGTACTAGCTTGGCCACCGAGTGGGGAAGAGCACCAAGCAGGCTCTTAGGGTCCCCAATTCCAGGCCTTGGCTCTTGGATGACATTTCTGGACCTACCTTGGACCATAGGGGAGCTCACTTCCCTGAAGAGTGAGTCTCAGGCCAGGCAGCAAGCTGAGTGAAGAGTCCTTGGGTCTTTAAGGGAACATCTGCAGTCGCCTGGCAGTACTCCCCATGGGCCTGTGGTGGTGGTGATGGCCATAGAGTAAGGCTCCTCTGCCTGTGGAAAGAGGAGGGAAGAGTAGGAAGGACTGCATCTCCTAGTTTGAGTGCCAGCTGAACAGAAGTACGGTAGAGTATCAGGTAGACTTCTAAGGTTTCTGAGTCCAGTGATTTGCTCCTGGACAACACCTTTGGGCCCACTCAGTGCCTGGAGGAACTCACCACCTTGAAGGGAAGGACACAAGCCTGGTTGGCCTTGCCAGCTGCTGACTGCCACAAGGCATTTAAAAATCAAACTCCTAAAGGTCAAGGATAAAGAAAGGAACCTAAAAGCTGCAAGAGAAAAGAAACAAATAACATACAGTGAAGGTCCCATGCATCTGGCACCAGATTTTTCAATGGAAATCTTACAGCCCAGGAGAGTGACATGAAATATTTAAAATGCTGAAGGGGCAGGGGGAAAACTTTTACCACAGAATAATATACCTGGCAAAAATATCCTTTGAACATGAAGGAGAAATGTAGACTTTCCCAGACAAACAAAAGTTGATCTTGTAGGATCAACACCAGATTGATCCTACAAGAAATGCTAAAGTAAAATTTACTGAAACAAATGATAATGGAAACATAACATACTGCAACCTGTGGGTTATAGTGAAAGCAGTACTAAGAGGCAAGTTTATAGCTATAAGTGCCTGCATCAAAGAAGAAGATAAGGTCAGGCATGGTGGCTCATGCCTGTAATCCCAGCTTTTTGGGAGGCTGAGGCAGGTGGATCACCTGAGGTCAGGAGTTCAAGACCAGCCTGGCCAACATGGTGAAACCCTGTCTCTACTAAAAATACAAAAATTAGCAGGGCTTGGTGGCAGGCACCTGTAATCCCAGCTACTCGAAAGGCTAAAGCAGGAGAATCACTTGAATCTGGAGGGGGAAGTTTGCAGTGAGCCAAGATCATGCCATTGCACTCCAGCCTGGGCAACAAGAGCGAGAGCTCGTCTAAACAAAAAAAAAAAAAAAAAAACAACACACAAACTTCAAATAACTAACCTAATGATGCATCTTAAAAACAACTAGAAAAGGAAGAAAAAACCAAACCCAAAGTTAGTAGAAGAAATAATAATGATCAGAGCAGAAATAAATAAATTTGAAATGAAGAATATAATACAAAGTATCAACAAAACAAAAAGTTGGCTTTTGGAAATGATAAATAAAATTGACCAACCCTTATCCAGGCTAATTAAGAAAAAAATAACAAAGACCCAAATAAATAAAATTCGAGATGAAAAAGGAGACACCACAACTGCTAACTGCAGAAATTCAAAGAATAATTAGTACCTACTATGAGCAACTATATGCCAATAAATTGGAAAATATTTAAGTGGATAAATTCCTAGATGCGTGCAACCTACCAATATTGAAACATAAAGAAATCCAAAACCCGAACAGACCAATAACAAGTAGTGAGATCAAAGACAAAATAAAATGTATTCCAGTAAAGAAAATCCCAGGACCTGATGACTTCATTGCTGAATTCTACCAAACATTTCAAGAGGATCTAATACCAATCTTACTCAAGCTATTCTGAAAAACAGGGGAGGAGAGAATACTTTTAAACTCATTCTACAAAACCAGTATTACCCTGATATCAAAACCAGAAAAAGGCATATTAAAAAAAAGGAAAACTATAGGCCAATATCTCTGATGAATATTGATGCAAACATTCTCAACAAAATATTAGCAAACTGAATTCAACAACACATTAAAAAGATGATTCATAATTGCTAAGCTGGATTTATCCTGGGTATGCAAGGGTGGTTCGGCACATGCAAATCAATCCATGTGATATATCATCTAAACACAATGAAGAACAAAAAAGTATGATCACTTTTATTGATGCTGAAAAAGCATTTGATAAAATTGAACATTCTTCATGATGAAAATCCTCAAAAAACTGAGGGTAGAAGGAACATACTTTAGCATAATAGAAGCCATATGCAACAGATCCACAGCTAGTATCATAATGAATGGGGAAAATGGAAAGCCTTTCCTCTAACATCTGGGATATGACAAGAATGCCCACATTCACTACTGTTACTCAACATAGTACTAAAAGTCATATTAGGGCAATCAGATGAGAGGAATAAATAAAGGGCACTCACACTGGAAAGGAAGAAGTCAAACTATCCTGGTTTACAGACGATATCATCTTATATTTGGAAAAAACTAAAGACTCCACCAAAAAACTGTTAGAACTGATAAATTCAGTAAAGTTGCCAGATAAATACCAACATACAAAAATCAGTAGCATTTCTATATCCCAACAGCAAACAATCTGAAAAAGAAATCAAGAAAATAATACATTTATAATAGTTGCAAATAAAATAAAATACCTAGGAACAAACTTAAAGAATTGAAAAATCTTTACAATGAAAACTATGAAACTCTGATGTAAAAAATTGAAGAAGACACACAAAAATGGAAAGGTATTCCATGTTCATGGATTGAAAGAATCAATACTGTTATAATGTCCATGCTATCCAAAGCAATCTACAGATTTAATGCAATCCCTATCAAAATGCCAATGAAATTCTTCATAGAATTAGAAAAAACAATTCTAAAATTTATATGAAAGCACAAAAGACCCAGAATAGCCAAAGCTATCCTAAGCAAAAAGAACAAAACTAGAGGATCATATTACCTGACTTCAAATTACACTACAGGGCTATAGTAACCAAAATGTCATGGTACATAGTGAAACAGTATAGAGAATCCAGAGATAAATCCATACATTTAAAGTGAAATCATTCTTGACAAAGGCGCCAAGAATCTATATTGAAGGAAGAACATTCTGTCCAATAAACAGTGCTGGGAAAACTGGATTTCCATAAGCAAAAGAATAAAAGTAGACCCCTGTCTCTCACTATATACAAAAATCAAACCAAAATGTACTAAAGACTTAAATCTAAGACCTCAAACTATGAAACTACTAAAAGAAAACATTGGAGAACTCTCCAGAACATTGGGCTGAGCAGATTTCCTGAATAATGTCACACAAGCACAGGCAATCAAAGCCAAAATGGACAAATGAGATCATATCAACTTAAAAAGCTTCTACACAGCAAAGGAAACAATCAACAAAATGAAGAGGTAACCCACACAAATGGGAGAAAATATTTGCGAACTATCCATTTGACAAGGGATTAATAAACAGAATATATAAGAGCTCAAACAACTCTATAGGAAAAACAAATCTAATGATTTCATTAAAAAATGTGCAAAATACCTGGATAGACATTTTTCAAAAGAGGATATACAAATTGCAAACAGGGTATGTAAAGGTACTCAACATCATTGATTATCAGACAAATGCAAAACAAAACTACAATGAGATATCATCTCACTTCAGATAAAATGATCTTTATCCAAAAGTCAGGCAATAACTAATGTTAGCAAGGATGTGTACAGATTTATCTCTAGATAAAAGAGAACTTTTTGTACACTTTTGCTGGGAATGTAAATTAGTACCATCACTACGAAGAAAAGTTTGGAGATTTTTCAAAAAACTAAAAATAGAGCTGCCATACAATCCAGCATTCCTACTCCTAGAAATATACCCAAAAGAAAGGAAATCGTATATGGAAGAGATCTCTGCACTCCCCTGTTTACTGTAGCACTATTCACAATGGCCAAGATTTGGAAGCAATCTAAGTGTCTATCAACAGATGAATGGATAAAGACAATGTACATATACACAATGGAGTACAATTCAGACATATAAAAGAATGAGCTCCTGTCATTTGCAACAACATGGATGGAACTGGAAGTCATTGTGTTAAGTAAAATAAGCCAGTTACAGAAAGACAAACATTGCATATTTCATTTATTTGTGGGAACTAAAAATTAAAACAATTCAACTCGTGGAGATAGAGAGTAGAAGGATGGTTACCAGAGGCTGTGAAGGGTAGTGTTGGGGGGAGTGGGGATAGTTAATGAGTATAAAAAGTAGTGAGAAAGAATGAATAAGACCTCGTATTTGTTAGCACAACAGGGTGACTATAGTCAGAGATCATTTAATTGTACATTTAAAAATAACTAAAAGAGTATAACTGGATTTTTTGTAACACAAAGGATAAATGCTTGAGGTGATGGATACCCCATTTGCCCTGATGTGATTATTATGCTTTGCTTGCCTGTATCAAAATATCTCATGTAACTAATAAATATATACACTTACTGTGTACTCATAAAAATTAAAAAGAAAGAGAAAAAAAGAAAAGAAAAAGAAAAACATCCAGATGACTTGAAAGGCAGAATAATTGGTTTTTGTATTTCAGGTAAATAATATTCCTAGAAATACATAAAGAAGTAATTTTCATGAGGTGTGAAAATACAGGTTTTAGCTTATGCAAACTTTGTAAATCAAATCAAATGGGATCACAAAATAAATATTAGAATTTTCATTCTTTATTGTCTTTTTCCATTAATTTTGAAGATTTTATGGGCATATGTATTTTTAAAATTCTGTTAAAGTAATGAGGCTTGGCAATTCATTTCACGAAGGATTAACTCTAGTACATATATATTAGCATTAATCCTTTTTGGAATAATTATTTATAAAATATAAATTTTTATATTTATATAACATTTATATATAATATATAATATAAAATTTATAAATTTATAAATACATAAATTTATATATTTATATGCATACACACAGTTTAGTAGTCTAGTAGTTCCTGTGTAATTAAGTAGGTTATGTAGGCAATATGAGGACTTCTGAATACGTCTTCAGTTGCTACCATGGAAACAATTTTTAGAGATGTTCTGCAGAGTGATGTGATGCTGATTAAAGAGTTCAAGCACTTCATTTTAAAATTAGGCCAGAGTCAGCCAGGAAGAAGCTGCACATTGCAGAGCTGGTCCACCTCTTGCTGCTGAGCTGGGCTGTGCTGTGCTGGGCTGCTCCTGCCAGGTTGCCATGGCCAGCAGCACTTCTTTACAACCTTCTTGATCTAAGGAGGCCAGGAGGTAATTTACAGCATGGCAGCTCTGGTGATCCTTGTCAAAAGGTTAATAGTTATGAACTTTCCAGTTAAGAAATGTATTATGTACTGCTCTGTAATCTGTGAGTGCTTAGCCTTAAAGGGCTTGATGAGGATAATATTCTGGCATTTTACATTCTGACACGAACTTCATAACCATTAAAAACAAATGCTTGGCAAATTAATGGCTGTTGGATCTTCATTAACTTGCAGTGAAATATAATATCACTTTCATTAAAATATATTGCTGAAAAATGATGGTGAGAAAAATGTATTCTGAATGACAGTGAAGCTGTGAGATCCTAGGGCTGTTTATTTTATTACTATGGCAACTGTGATAAAAACATACACACTACCAATGTTGTTTCCTTTAGTGAAAATTCTAAATTATAAATCGACTTGCTAACTAATTTTAAATTCTTACTTTTCAAAACAAGGTGTTATTTTAGGGGTAAATTTCTAAAACTGAAATTTAGTCTCTTATTAGAAATACAGATGCAAAATGACTGCAGGACAATTGAAATTTAAAATAGCCTAAAACATTGAAAAAACTTTTCTATAGCTGAATTTTCCCCAGACCACTTACCCTTTATCCCTTTGCTCTTTTTAACTTACCAAGAATACAGTGCTGTGTAATTATGAAAATCTCAGTATTTGTTGCTATGAATCAGCGTAATGATACTTATCAAATCATTTAAAGAGAAATTAAATTTTTGCCATTTTAATGGGCATTCAAACAGTGTTTCACAAAACCATTAAGGTAAAAAAGCATCATGCCCATTTTATAGAACATGTTCTACCTGTTGTGCCACACTTAAACCAAGCTCTCTGTCAAAAAACAAACTGGCATATGTGAGTATTCATAAATAGACATAGACAAAGAATATTTTCATGTGTAGACACTTGTCACCAGTAAAATAAAGTAGTTTGAATTGCACTCAGCTGAAAACATGCTGAAATCTAGGTTCATTTCATTCATCGATTCATAAACTATTTATACCCAACTACTTCTGTGTAGTGTGGCAGGGATGTAAACTTGAAACATACACATCTGGGTACCTTTATACTCAATCATACTCTTTTTCTTCTGTCTTAATCTGTTTTGTGCTCTTGTAGCAGAATACTACTGGCTGAATAATGTATAAAAAGCACAACTTACCACCTCACAGTTCTGGAGGTTGAAAAGTGATATGGTTTGTCTGTATCCCCACCCAAATTTCATCTTGAGATCCAACATGTTGTGGGAGGTACCTGGTGGGAGGTCACTGAATCATGGGGCAGGTCTTTCTCGTGCTGTTCTCACAATAGTGAATAAGTCTCATGAGATCTGATGGCTTTATAATGCAGAGTTTCCCTGAAAAAGCTCTCTCTCTCTTTGCCTGCTGCCAACCATGTAAGACATGACTTGTTCCTCCTTGCCTCCTTTCATGATTGTTAGGCTTCCCCAGCTATGTGGAACTGTAAGTCCATTTAACCCCTTTCTTTTGTAAATTGCCCAGTCTTGGGTATGTCTTTATCAGCAGTGTGTAAACTGATTAATACAGTATATTGGAACCAGCAATGGGGTGCTGCTGAAAAGATACCCAAAAATGTGGAAGCAACTTTGGAAATGGGTAACATGCAGAGGTTGGAACAGTTTGGAGATCTCAGAAGAAGAGGAAAATGTGGGAAAGTTTGGACCTTCCTGGAGATATGTTGAGTGGCTTTGCCCAAAATGCTGATAGCAATAAGGACAATAAAGCGCAGGCTGAGGTGGCCTTAGATGGAAATGAAGAACTTGTTGGGAACTGGAGCAAAGGTGACCCTTGTTGTATTTTAGCAAAGAGACTGGCAGCATTTTGCCTCTGCCCTAGAGATTTGTGGAATTTCGAACATGAGAGAGAATGATTTAGGGTATCTGGCAGAAGAAATTTTTAAGCAGCAAAGCATTCAAGATGTGACTTGGGTGCTGTTAAAGGCATTCAGTTTTAAAAGGGAAACAGAGCATAAAAGTTTGGAAAACTTGCAGGCTGACAATGTGATAGAAAAGAAAATCCCACTTTTCTGAGGAGAAATTCAAGCTGGCTGCATAAATTTGCATAAGTAACAAGGAGCTGAATGTTAATCACCATGACAAGGGGGATAATGTCTCCAGGGTGTGTCAGAGACCTTTGTGGCAGCCCCTCCTACCACAGGCCTGGAGGCCCAGGAGGAAAAAATGGTTTTGTGGTTTGGGCCCAGGGTCCTTCTGCTGTGTGCAGCCTAGGGACTTGGAGCCCTACATCCCAGCTACTCCAGCTGTGACTGAAAGGGTTCAAGATACAGCTTGGGCTGTTGCTTCAGAGGGTGGAAGCCCAAAGCCTTCACAGCTTCCATGTGGTGTTGAGCTTGCTGGTGCACAGAAGTCAAGAATCGAGGTTTGGGTACCTCTGCCTAGATTTCAGAAGATGCATGGAAATGCCTGTATGCCCAGGCAGAAGTTTGCTGAAGGGGCAAGGCCCTCATGGAGAACATTTGCTAGGGCAGTGCAGAAAGAAAATGTGTGGTTGGAGCCCCTACACAGAGTCTCTACTGGGGCACCGCCTAGTGGAGATGTGAGAAGAGGGCCACTATCCTCCAGACCCTGGAATGTTAGATCCATGGACAGTTTGCATCATGCACCTGGAAAAGCCACAGACACTCAATGCCAGACTGTGAGAGCAACCAGGATGGGGGCTGTACACTGCAAAGCCACAGGGGCGGAGCTGCCCAAGGCTGTGGGAGCCCACCTCTTGCATCAGTGTGACCTGGATGTGAGACTTGGAGTCAAAGAATATCATTTTGGAACTTTAAGATTTGACTGCCACACTGAATTCCAGACTTGCATGGGGCCTCTAGCCCCTTTGTTTTTGCCAATTTCTCCCATTTGAAATGGCTGTATTTACCCAGTGCCTGTATCCTCATTGTATCAGGAAGTAACCAACTTGCTTTTGATTTAACAGGCTCATAGCTGGAAGGGACTTGTCTTGTCTCAGATGAGACGTTGAACTGTGGAATTTTGAGTTAATACTGAAATGAGTTGAGACTTTGGGGGACTGTTGGGAAGGTATGATTGGTTTTGAGATGGGGGGACATGAGATTTTGGAGGGGCCAGGGGTGAAATGATATGGTTTGGCTATGTCCCCACCCACGTCTCATCTTGAATTCCCACGTGCTGTGGGAGGGACCTGGTTAGAGGTAACTGAATCATGGGGATGGGGCTTTCTCATGCTATTCTCGAAATAGTGAACAAGTCTTTATCAGGGGTTTCCACTTTTGCTTCTCTCTCATTTTCTCTTGCCACCACCATGTAAGAAGTACCTTTTGGAGGGGTACGGTGGCTCATGCCTGTATTCCCAGCACTTTGGGAGGCCAAGGTGGGCCAATCATCTGAGGTCAGGAGTTCAAGACCAGCCTAGCCAACATGGTGAAACCCCATCTTTACTAAAAATACAAAAATTAGCTGGGTGTGGTGGCGCATGCCTGTAATCCCAGCTACTCGGGAGGCTGAGGCAGGAAAATTGCTTGAACCTGGGAGGAGGAGGTTGCAGTGAGCCGAGATTGCACCACTGCACTCCAGCCTGGGTGACAGAGTGAGACTCTGTCTCAAATAAAAAAAAAAAAAAAAAAAAAAAAAGAAGTACCTTTCACCTCCTGCTATGATTCTGAGGCCTCCCCACCCATATGAAATTGTAAGTCCAATTAAACCTCTTTTTCTTCCCAGTCTCAGGTATGTCTTTATCAGCGGCATGAAAACGGACTAATATAGAAAGTCTAAAGTCAAGGCACCAGCGGTTCAGTCTCTGGCTCCATTGCTGTGTCCTTCAAACAAGGGGAAAGCTAATCCTCACATGGCAGAAGGTGGAAGGGCTAAGGGGCAAAAGGGGGCCAAACTTGTCCTTTTGTAATGGCATTAATCCCATCCATGAGGCAGAGCCCTCAAGGCCCAATCAGCTCCCAAAGGTCCCACCTCCCAGCAGCGGTATGATGACAACCATATTTCAGCATGAGTTTTGGAGGGGATGAACATTCAAACCATAGCACCTTCTTTACTCCATTAAAGATGAAAACTCTGTGATTTCTGTGTTGAAATTGAAACTTTTTTGGTTCTAAGGTTTTGCAATTACATGCACTCTTTGATTGACTGATCAATTTTACTGATGAGGAAAATGAAAGAACCTGTGGTTTCTTTTTAATTTTTCTTTTTAAAAATTTTTCCCTCTGCTCCAGAGCATGGTGTTTTCCAATTAGAGGTCAATAAAAACAGTGATTTAAATATTTTTGAATAAATAAAAAGTAGCAGTTCCTTATTTTTGTCCTGCCTTTAGTCTACAGTCTACATTTTTGGCAAAAATTTTCATTTTGCAAATCTTTTTCCAGTATGCAGTGCCTGTGAGCTTCAAGTGCATTTGTTAACTTGTTGCATTTTCTTCTTTTGTCCTTTCTCCCCTCACCCCCATTTCATCAACAAGAACAACACATCATTTCAAATATCAAGGTATAATCATTCTCCTGCATGGCAAGTGTATTTGGCCATACTTTGGGCAGTATTTATCTTCTCTCAGAGAAGAGTCCCATTATCTTCATGGCAAGTTCACATTTATGACTATGGACTTCATGCCTATCAAGCAGCCCTGAGAGCCAAAAGACAGAATCAAACTGGATTCCCAACTTATTGTGTATAGCTTTTACCCAAAAAAGTTGTTGAGAAGATTGGAAAAGACAATATATATGCCTGGCTAAACAACTAATTGTTTTCATCTTTATTTTTCCCTGTTTTCATTTCTATTTTTTTTAAATAAAGCATTATAGTCATAATTTTCACTCTAGTGAAGAACTCATAAAGGTATGAAGGACAGGCTTGGCGTGGCAGCTAGAATCCGATAACACCTATATTTTTATGCAC
Organism: Pan paniscus; assembly: GCF_029289425.2. Classification (NCBI taxonomy): domain Eukaryota; kingdom Metazoa; phylum Chordata; class Mammalia; order Primates; family Hominidae; genus Pan; species Pan paniscus. Next base: position 132,625,730 of record NC_073254.2, read on the forward strand.
CACTATGCTTGGTGGATTGATATCTTGTATCAAGTCATGAGACAATTGCTCCAATTCTCCTTTGAAGGGAGAAAAATAGGTCAGTGAAAAACAGTAGGATCTAGTTGCACCTGTCCCCTTTTATTTGCTCAATTTTTATTTTGAAAGAATCTCAAGCCCACATAATACTCATAGACACAGTACAAATAGTAATCATTGTCCCCCTGAACTGTTTGAAAGTTGCTAATATGGTATCTAATCCCCTCTGACTATTTTAGTATGTATTTCCTACAAATGAAGACATGGTTCTACATAAACACTAATATTCATCATGAAATTGACACTGATACTGAGACATTACTGCCTTCTAATCATCAGACTCTACGTTTTACCAAGTGTTCCAGTCATATCCTTTATTACCAGATGATCTGGTCCAGTATCACATGCTCATCTAGCTGTCATGTTTCCTTAGTCTCTCTCATTGGGGAGCAGGTTGGCATTGGTCTGTCCTTGGCTTTTATGACCTTGGTGCTTTTGAAGATTACAGGTCAGTTATCTTTTAGAACATCCCTCAATGTGTTTTTATCTGAGGTTTCTTCATGATTACATTTGGGTTATGAATTTTTGGCAGAAATACCACAGAAGTGTTTTTATTGCATCTTATTTTTATTTGTACTATGTTATAGTGACTCTAGGGACATTAAGTTTGATAAACTTGATCAGGTGGCATTTCCACACACAATTACATCATTATTTTTACATCTATCCATATATATTGAAAATTGTATGTTCACACCAATGCCTCTAATTCCAAACCAAAGCTACAAGAGTTCTTCTAGGTTTTTCCTTTTCCATAATTGCAGCTTCTATCTGCAACAGCAAAAATCTTGGCTTTCGTAGTCCTTAAAATATTTACTTATTTCATCAATCTCCCCAAATGTAACTAATCTTAAGCCATATCCACCTCACCTCACACAAATGCTATGCTTCCTCTGCTCAGGCCCTACTACCCCCTATTGAACCACTCTTCTACTCTAATATTCTCCTCACACCCTTGGGCTGTCACATTCTGAGCTAGGCTGCCCCTCTGTGTGAGCCTCCATACCTCCTCAAGCTCTAACACTGATCTGGGTGCCTCCTCCCCTGCTTACCAATGTCTACCTTGCTTTACCTCCCCTAATAGCTTTTGGATTAAGTTATTTAGGATGGAAGAAAAGGAAAGGGAAGATAAGGAAAGAAGAGGGAGTGAAGCAAAGAGAAGGGAAAGGAGAGCAAGACAGGAAGAGGAAGAAGAGAAGGAAGTTGACTTTTGTATTACCCTGCTTTCACTCCCGAGTTCTCTCTGCTTTTGAATTCATTGCCTCCTTTACACCCGTTTTCATCTTCAATTAATATTATGTTTTTAAAATTAGAGGCCTCTACCTTTCTGCCTCTGTTTTTTAAAATTTTCCAGATTTATTAAGGCATAATTGACAGAAATGAATGTATGTACTGTATTAAATATGATATTTTGATAAACACATACACTGTAAAGTGATTATGACAATCAAGCTAATTAACGTATTCTTCACTTCACATAGTTACCACTTTTTTTGTTGTTGTGAGAACACAAGATCTACTCTCTCAGCAAATCTCAAGTAAATAAAATACAGTATTATTAACTATAGTTACCATGCTGTACGTCAGATCTCCTGAACATACTTATTCTGCATAACTGACACTTTTTACACTTTGACCAACATCTCCCCATTTCTCCCAATCCCTAGCCTCTAGCAATCACCATTCTACTCTGTTTTGATGACTCTGACGTTTAAAAATTCCACATGCAAATGAGATCATGCAAGATTTGCCTTTCTGGGCCTGGCTTATTTCATTCAGCATAATGTCCTCCAGTTTTATCAATGTTGTTGCAAATGGCAGGATTTCCTCCTTTTATCCATTCATCTGTCTGTGTACACTCAGGTTGATTCCATATCTTGGCCTTTGTGAAAAATGCTGCAATGAACACGGAAATTCATATATTTCTTTGAGATATTGATTTAATTTCCTTTGGATATATACCCAGTAGTGAGATTGCTGGATCTTATGGTTATTCTAAGATTTTTGAGGAACCCCAATATTGTTTTCCATAATGGCTGTACTAATTTACATTACCACCAACAGTGCACCAGGGTTCCCTTTTCTCCACGCCCTCACCAAAACACTTATCTTTCATATTTTAGATAATAGATGTGAGGTGATATTTCATTGTGGTTTTAATTTTAATTTCCCCAATAATTGGTGATGTTGAGCACTGTTTCATATACTTCTTAGCCATTCCCATTTCTTCTTTTGATAAATATCTATACAGGCACTTTGTCCATTTTTTAATCGTATTATTTGCCACTGTTTTCTTTGTTCCTGTTTGCTCAGCTCGAATTCTATTTAAATTTCAATTAGTTTGGGAAAATTATCCCTAGTGAAGGTAATGGTTTTGAATATCCTTTTGGAAATACAGTTCATCCTCACCCTTATATTCCTTTTTATCATTTTGGACAAATTATTTAATAGGCCAAATCTTTACAAGTAAATTAATTGGCTAAAAGATGAACTCATATGCATTTTGATAACTTGAATGTGTTTGGCTACTTATACTCCATCAACAGAGAAAGCTGAGAAAGTAACTCTTTTATAATAAGCTTTTGAGTGGGGAAGGTCACATCCAATGGCCATGATAGAGTGGGTGGAACCAAGTTACTGTGTCATTTAGCACAGTCCTGCCCATTAGCTCTGAATCAAGTCTGTCTCTTAAATTACATTAATGTTGCTGGCAATTTCAAATCAGGAAACGTGGGTACTTTTTGAAGGAAGGATGTTTTGAATTTGTTGGTGAAAAGGCAAGAGATAGCTTTAGCTCAGATTTGGAACAAAGAAGAAAACAATCTGGACCAAGGCAGCCTGTTTCAGAGGCCAGCTTGGTGTCTAGTGGCAATACCAACCTTCTGGGAGCACTTCTAGTTATGCTGGCCTATCTCAACTATACGAAAGGAAAGCACACGAAGGAATTTTGCCTAAATTTGGACTGGAGTTTTAAAGGTGATTAGCAAGCCCTTGGGTGCTGTCTGTGTCGTAGCAATGGGGCTTTAATTATAAAATCCCCAAGTGCAATACACAGATCAAGAGTTGAGTTCCAGTGTTTGATAGCCCAGGAGGGAAACTACTGTTACAATAACTTATTGTACATTTCAAAATAGCTGAAAGAAAGATTTGGAATTTTCCCAACACAAAGCAAGGGCAAACATATGAGGCACTGTATATCCCAATTACCCTAATTTGATCACTACACATTGTATGCATGTGTTAAAATATTGCATGTACCTCAGGAAGGTATACGATCATTATGTATCAGCAAAAAAAAGGTTTGAGGCCACTTGTCTAGTTCCTCAGCCTTTGTGACGATTTCTCCTAAGAAACTCATTTGTGTGTGTGTGTGTGTGTGTGTGTGTGTGTGTGTGTTTGAGATGGAGTCTCACTCTGTCGCCAGGCTGGAGTGCAGTGGCGCGATCTCGGCTCACTGCAAACTCCAACTCCCTGTTTCAAGCGATTCTCCTGCCTCAACCTCCCAAGTAGCTGGGATTACAGGCACACACCAACACTCCCAGCTAATTTTTGTATTTTTAGCAGAGACGGGGTTTCACCACGCCAGCCAGGCTGTTCTCGATCTCCTGACCTCGCAATCCACTCGCCTCAGCCTCCCAAAGTGCTGGGATTACAGTGTGAGGCACTGTGCCCGGCCAGAAACTTTTTAAAAAAATTAAATAAAAGCATGTAAAATTTCATTTTATAAATAAGGCCATTTCTATTTTATTTCTATTATTATCCACAGATATTTATTTATTTATTATTTTTATTTTTATGAGAAAATTCAAATTTATTTTAATGTCGTGTCATTTTCAATGTGTTTAAAAACCTCATAAATTAGTAGGAGCCCTAGTTTCCTGGGACAGCATGCCAGATGTACTGAAATTTGTCACCTTTCCCTACAAACCCCTAGAAATTTAATCCAAGTCCATAGCTTCAGAAAGCCAGGAGTTGTATCTTCAGAGAGTCTACTCCTCTGGTTCTTGGTTTTTCTTTCAAGGGAAGGAGATCACAATATTTCAAACAGTGAACAAAACCAGTTGAGCTTCCAGCTCAGTTTTCTGTAGAATGGAGCAGGGAAGACCCCACTGACTCCAGAGAAAAGGGTGAGGTTGAGATGGATTATTTCTTTACAGCTTTGTGAAAATGGAAGAAAAAAGATTGACAAATTCGGATCCATTTCATAGATAAGAATCACTTCATAAATGAAGGCTCCAGCTCCTAAAATGGGAGGGGCCTGGCTGGACAGCCTGAATCAGATGAGGAATTTGCCACACTGAATAAAAACAATCTGAAAAATAATCCTAATTTTGAAGCCAGATAAAATACTTGGGGAGAATGGAAAAAAGAGGAAAAAGCCCCAAACAGATGAAAAAATGCTAACATCAGAATGGTATAAAAAAATTTGGCTGAGTTTTCAGTGGTGGTGGCCAATTTAGCCTGGTTCTGTAGTAGGGTCACAAACCTTGACCAAGCAGAGAGTAGTAGAAAAGGCTAGAAAGAGGGGCTTGAAGACGATGAATTTTGACTCCTGATTTTATTATTCAATTTCTTTTTTTCATCTAAAGTAGTCTTCCGTGGCCAGGAAGCCTTGCCTCCCAAGACCAGAGTCAGTTGGAGCCGGTTGTTGTTGGAAAGGAGTGGGTTGGGTAACTGGGGTGGAGGCAGGGAGACCCCCACTCTGCTGGATGTCCTAGGTGGAGAAGAAGAACTGCACTTCACAGAGTCTGGGGTGTAGTGGGAAGGGGATGAGGCAGGAGCAGCAAGCTGGGGAGATGGGACCCACCTCAGTCCCCAGCTTCATTTTCTTCTAATATTTCCCCACTGGTGGCATTTTCTGCAGTCTTGGAGGCCTTCTTTTTTTTTTTTTCTGGGTTTTTCGACTTGCAGAACTCGAGCAGGGCCTTTAGCTCTGCATCCTGGACCTCCATCTCAGACTTGTAGAGGTCAGGCTTGAGGGGACTACTGGTTATCCGCATGGGGCCACTGGGCATGAGCAGAACTGTAAATTTAAACTGGGCAAAAAATTCACTCTCCTTCTCATGGAGAACATTAAATGGTTGCAGCAGTTCATGTTTGGCGCACTCCACCACACCTATCCGAGCCTTCTTCTCATCTTCAAATGCTCTTAAAGTAAACAGCATGACATCAAAACGCCTTTCCATCCACTGAAGAAGGCACGTGAAGTTTTCATTTTCAGTCCATACTCTTCAGGGGTGTCTCATTTATAAATAGGGGTTCTCTGTCCTGCATCCTTGGCCTTGCCCTCTCCTGAGCTGACGAGAACATCCACAGCGTATACTTCATATACCTCAAATTCATCTTTTTCGTGGTCCTTCTTCTGCTGGTCTGTGGGATTCTGGATAACGGTTTTTTCTCCATCGATGACATGCTGCTTCAACTGGTGTGACAGCATACCTTCTATTGGCTTGTAGTTAAATTACTGGGCAACTTTGTTCCAGGCTTCTGTCACTTGTGTGTTCTGATTTCCAGGTTTGACCAGGCGTAGGGCAGCTTCAGCACAAAGGTGAGCTGCCTTAATAACATCTGCTTTCCTCCCTGTTACTTGGGTCCCCTGAGCCACATCAACCACAAAAGTATGAGCTACATTAGCGATGAAGCCATCCACATAGACCCCAAGGTCAATTTTTACCAAGTCACCTTCCTTGAGAATATAATCCTGGCCACTCTTCAAAGGGGAGAAGTGACATACACAGTTATTTACTGAAATACTGGTGGGAAAAGCAATGCCTTTCTTCATTTCCTTTTCTTTCTTGAAGATTTTCCCTGTTTCTTCCATAATCACGGCATCACTTTTCTCACACAGGCTCAGTACCAATACACCTGAGCTAGATGCTTCCACCAAGGACCTAAGTACCCGGTTGGCAATGTCGCCCCCCATCTTATACTTGGTCACAACCAGGTCTTCAGCGATAGTTTGCTTCTGCTGCTCGTCCTCACCCTACATCTTCCTACCACCACCACTGCAGCCTCATTTCTCCTGAGCTGCCGCCTCTGTCTCCCTTCCTTGCCGCAGGTTGTGGTCAGAGCCCCCTGGATCCTTGAGGAGAGGGCGAGCGAAAGCGCGAGCTAGCAAGGGAGCGGGCAGGCAGGCGAGCGTCATCCACAGATATTTAAATGAAAGAGACAAGCATACCACACCTTAAAATTTTGAGAATTGAGGAAAGAAAGACATTCTTTTTCTATGAACATGCCAAGCGGGATCCTAACTTAGGGTGTTTGCATTAGTTATTTCCTCAGCTGGAAAGCTGTTTCCCCAGAGCTTCCTTCTCATTCTTGACTCCTTCTTGCCATTCAGGTCTCAACTCAAACTTCGGTGAAAACTTTTTAATTAACTAAACTGCAGTCCCTTGGTGTTTCACCGGCATAGCACCTTAATATATTTTCACCTTGGCACTTTCATATTCTTATTGTATTCTTGATATATTGGCTATTTGCTTACTGTCTACCTTCATCAACGTGAATGTAACTACCAAGAAAGTAAAGACTTTGACTGTCTTGGAGTTGAGTGTTGTATTACTAGTACTTTGAGTATCTGGTGTCACATAATATCTACTCAATAAATAAATGTTTAAAGAATGAATGACATGAAAGCAATAGTGATTGAGTAGAATGAAGCCTCTTCAGATGAATTATATTGGACACAAGAAAAAATAGCTGGGATGTAAAATGAGCTAAAATAGCAGTTACATAGGTATTAACAAGCTGGTTCAAGAGTGTAATTCACTTCATATTGACCAGCCAGAGGTAATAGCAAGCAGCTTTCTAATTGAACAGGGCCCAAACAATATGGTTACTTATGACTAATTAAATTAATCATCTTCGACTTTGTTAAGTGCCTTATAGATGTTTAAAATATCTAAGAAGTATTTACTATATCTATATGAAATATTAGAGGTCATTCTCAATATTCATGGAACACTAAGGAGCTGCCAAGCTTCATTTGAAATGCTGGGGATACAATGGTGAATTAGAAAGCATTCACTGCCTTCAAAGAACATACTCTGCTGTCTAGAGTCTGGAGGAGGATACAGGACAGGAGACTGGTGGGGCCACCATGTGGCGAGTGTTAAGATATTGCCAAATAGTGTTACGGGAGCACAATGGAAGGGCATAAAAGGTCACAAAAACTTCCTTGAGAATGCAAAATCTAGGATAAATAAACTTGTAGGAAAGCTACAAATTAGCTAATCAAATGTGAAGGTTGGTAAAAGGGCAAATGACCCAAGGAGGTGAAAGATTCCAAGGTCACATAGGGAAGCTTAGGAACATATGTATATTTGTGCAATAGAGCATGAGGGAATGCAGTGAGCATACCCCACCAAATGATCATGTTGGTGCTTTGTTAAAAATGATTTAGTGCATCACTGCATTTACCCAGCGTTAGTGAACTATGGTCTTTCTTACTCTAATGGAAAATAAATTCCCAGTGTGTCACATAACTTGTGGAGAAGGACAAAATAACTTCATTTAAGAATTTTGGTGATTTAGAAAAAGCATCTAATTTTGAAAATCGGTTTTATTCATTGAGTATTGAATATCTGCTCTCTGTCAAGCATTGTGGTCAATGCTGAATGCAGGGTGGAGAACAAAACAGATAGAAAGAACACTGCTGTGGATCTTGAAGACTGTGCCATTGGAAGCATCTTTGGAAAGGGCTCTGCATTGTTCTGAGGGCCACAGTCAGTAGTAGCAATGGTGAATTTTTCCCCATGGCTTTATAGGCAGTAGATATCAATGAGAAAGCAAAGCAGATACTGTAGATGCCATGTGGTGGCTATGGAGCAAAGCCTAACTTTAAGGAAGCACATCAGAATCCTCCTTAGTGTTTCTTGGAAATACTTGATGAATTGGGGTAACTTTGTAGGGGAGATAGCTGAGATTCTTTGTAGGCAGAAACAAGAACAGGTCCTTTACTGAATACTGACTATTAATGTTAAGGTGACTTAATTCATATCCACAGATAGGTAAGGCCTGATGATCTGCAGATTATTCTCATGATCAAGTTACGATGGATTCTTATACTTTCGTATACCATGACACCATGGGTAAAAATAGTATTAATGTCACGCTTTCAGGCACAGACACATTTGCTGGACCCTAGTGCACAATATTGGCATAATAATTTTATCTGCTGGAGTTGAGTGCTCCTTCTATGGGTTGCAGTAAGCAGACAGATCTCCTTTAGGGTAGCAATAAAAGTAAACTAGTGATTTTTCCAGCCCATTCAGGTGTAGGTTATTCATGTGATAGTAAAAGTTCATATGCACAATTTTAAAACACTAAAATGGGTCAAGACTGAACAAGAGATTTTGTAAAACACACATGTGTTGATGATGGTATCTCTTTCTCTTGAAAGCCAGGATGGAAAGAATGTTTTTAATCAAGAATCTGGACAGCTTATTGGGGAGTGCTGGAGCAGCCTCAGAGAGTGGCTTTTAAATTTCACTTTATAACATTTTACAAAAATTAGATGACAGAATAGAAAACTTCTAAAGAGGTACTAGAAGGCACTGATTCTCTTTATTTTATTTGATTGTTTTAAATCAAAATGATAAACTTAGAGCTCTATTCCATTTATATTTTAAGCCTGTCATTTTGAGCTAACTTGTCATTTATCTATCTTTTTATGCTGTAAAGTTTATTGGAAATAAGTTAATTCATTTTAATAAATGCTTTGTGCTTTTAGGAGTGAAAAAATCCCACTTGCATTAAATAAAAATACTATTATGATTGCATCTGTAATCATTTCTGTCATGGGAAAATGGTGTTTCTCTAAACCTCTAATGAGATCTGTGCAGGTGTTTGTATATTTGCCATAAATCTGTACCCACACAAAGTTCATTCTGTGGCATAAAAATAAATCATCTCATTCAGGTGGAATTGAGCTTTGACTCAAGAATACTCCTTCTCACTTCTCTTTCCAAAATCAAAGCAACACTTACATTTCCACTGCCATATGCTATCTTTCTCAGCTCTCAAACTACTTATATATACTGGGTTCTTTTCCTTCTGTTATTTCAAAGACATGAGAGAAACTGGAGCATGAAAATGGATTTCAGCTTATGTAAAACCACGGAGTAGGTTTCCTCAGAGACTTAGGGAGGGGGTTTGTTCTGAAGTTATGATGAGTCATCACATACAGGCCTCTGGCCGAACTTGCTATCATATAGTATTTGCATATGAGTAAACAGAGTTGTTCTTTTCATAAGATTGATAAGCACTTCAAGCTTTTAAATTGGGGCCTTCCCCAGTTAAAAAAATATATTTGTATACTATATATAGTATACATATAGTGCATACATATGTAATTTTTTCCTCAAAAGTTGAATATTGTAAGGATAGGAATACTTGCTTTCCCAAGATGGTGGATAAAGGGGTGGTATGTGGTTTTTATAATTATTTGCTCTAAATATGTAAATTCTGGTTTCTGCTTGGGCTTTGCCTTACTGGGTAAGCTTGGGGAAGTCCCTGATGCCTCCAGTATCTCAAGTTTCCGTTTATAAAGTGATGGACTTAGAATTATTGTAAATGAGAGTCAAATCACTTATTGAGCTATTTTCATATATCTGAAAACTTAGAACCATAAAGACTGGGAATCCAGATAACAGGGAGGATCATTCGCTTTATGACCTGGAGGTTCAAGACTACAAAGACACAAAGCAAAACCTTAACAGAGCACCAACACCCATTTTCAGTCTCCCCATGGGCAGCCCCCTGTGGGGGTGGTTTGTCCGTGCTCTCTGTCTACTCTCAAAGCAGCATACGCTTCTATAACCAGGAAGTTCAGGAAGAGCTTCATGTGCCTGGATTGATGGCAACATGGTGAAGGAAAACTATTGACAGATATGTGAACATGTTAATTCTTAATTTTATTATGAAATGACCAGCCAATGTTTATATTGAAAGCTAAACATATCTAATATCTGAGCACAATTTGAACATTAATATAATGTGGAGAAAATACAGAGGCCAGCTTCTCTGGCAGAGTGGCCATTATTTTATCCATCACAGGATAAAGTTTCTGAAATTGTTAATATTTATTAAAATAACTTTCTTCTGTCCCTAAATATATAAATACATTTCATCCACAAAATTTAAGACATATAATGTATCTAGAAAGTTACTAAAATGTTCTTATATCCTGCAAAGCAACTACATGAAAACATGCATCTAGCTAATGAATTCAATAAGTATGTGTAATTGTAGAGTTCCTTTTCTTAGTTTTCTGTCCTTCATTCACATTCTATTGGAGTAACTCAAAGTGAGGCTGAATAGCATTTCATGCCTTCACAGGTATTAAGCAATTTCCATGAGAAAAAGCAGCTAGTTCAGCTCTCAATTCCAAAGATCACACAAGTGCTTTTCCTCTAAACAGCCCTATGCTTTGATTGTGGCAGGAGTGCTTTATGTGTTCTTCATACTTCCCATTACCTCACACAGAATATTAAAAAGACCATGCCCAAAAGTCTACATTTAATAAAATTAACAATCATTATTGCCTCATCAAGGGCATTCTGAAGCAAAACTGGCTTATTTTTAAACACCAGTGTAGAGCAATGGAGAGTACAGTTAGCTGCCTCTGCCTTGATTCAAGCTAAGGCGCTGTGCTGCTTCTGCTATTACTTTTGAACCAGCAGTGCAGATGTTAACGCAGTCAAAAGGGCAAATAATTTCATTATATTATTATGAATAATTTGCCCATACAGACTCCCTGAACGTGTCAGAGGGAGACCAAGAGGTTTGCTGACTACATTTAAGAACTGCTAGTTTTCATTTTTGGTGTCCCTTTGATGAGTTTTACAATCAATAATATACTAGTTTAATAAAAGAATTCAAAAATGTTCCTTTATTTGCCATGTTCTTGGACCACTTTCAGTAACAATGAAATTATCTGAACTTAAAAGTTTAGGGACACAACCCTATTTTAGTGTCTTTTGGGGAAGTGTCGCTTATGATAACCGTGTGTATTCCTTCCAAATTAATTATTATATTTATATTTCCTAACTCTTAGGAGGTTATTTCAAGTAATTTATATTTGCTAGAAGACATTTCATCAGATGTTCATCTTTTTTTTACATAGAATTAATCAAAGTGGACACTTATGATTTGATTAATTCCTTCATTGTGGATATTTCTTTTTTAAAATCATTTTTATACAACAAATTGGGTATTTTTCCCTTTTATCTTCATTTGGTTAAGTCTCCTTTATAGTTTTGTTATACTTTAAATCAACATTGTTTGCTTTTTACAATTAATTCTACATTTTAATGTTTCAAATTAATTACTTTATGCTTTAAAAATGTCTTCTTTTGGCCAGGCACAGTGGCTCACGCCTGTAATCCAGAACTTTGGGAGGCTGAGGTGGGTGGATCACCTGAGGTCAGGAGTTCAAGACAAACTTGACCAACATGGTGAAACCCCATCTCTACCAAAAAAACAAAATAGAAAAAAAAACAAAACAAAACCAAAAATTAGCCAGGCGTGGTGGTGGGTGCTTGTAATCCCAGCTACTCCAGAGGCTGAGGCAGGAGAATTGCTGAACCCCGGAGGCAGAGGTTGCAGTGAGCCGAGATCGAGCCATTGCACTCCAGCCTGGGTAACAAGAGCAAAACTCCATCTCAAAAACAAACTTTAAAAAAAAGTCTTCTTTTTTAAGTTTATCTGATTGTTCATGTTCTAACCACCTTATATAGATGTTTCTTTAACTTTAGAATTTTTTATTAATAAAAAGAGTTAAGGCTATGGATTTTCTTTGGACCTTTGTTTTAACTGTAAAATATATTCTGTTATTTTGGTTTCCATTTTCTCTTGGACAGCAGAATTGTTTAAGAGAAGACTTCTGGGTGGATAGGAGGGTGATAGTATAGTTTTGCAATAGTAGTTTTTTTTGCTGTTTTTAAAAATTTGTTTTAAGTTCTATTTTTATTGCATTGTGATTAGGAAAGCTAATACACACAACACACACACAGTAAATTTATTGCCTTTTTAAACCTAATATAAATATTGTTTGTGAATATTCCATGTGTTCTTAGAAAAAAGTTGTTAACTTTGTTTTCATTCTACTGACTTTGATGTATATCAAGTAGACCTACCTTAAAAATCATCACTCTATTTGTGTATTCTATTTTCTAATTTTGTGTTCACTTGAACTATCATTGACTAAGAGAAGTGAATTAAAGTTTCCTGCTCTTAACAGATTTCTATTTCTCCTTGTGCTGTCCCCCTGCTATACACTTTTTTCCTTCATGTGTACTAATGCAGTGCAGTCCTACCTGATATAGATATATTCATATTGTTAGATATTCATTCGGTTTGAAACCGGAATTGTATCTTCTCCATCTCATTTAATACCTTTCACTCTGAATCCAATCTCATCTAATACTAAAATTGCAATCTCTGATTTCTATTTGTGTTTGTCTAGTATGTCTTTTCAATTTTTAAATTTTCAATCTTTTCAAATAATTTCATTCTTCTGCTCCATACTGACATATCATCTTTCCAAGTAACATGGCTCTGACGACTTCCTTGTGTAAAACATATAGTTAAGTATTTTTTTTTCTTTTGGCATCTGTGTTTAGTCTATTTAAATTTTTATATAAAAAACAGGCTTGGTTTTATATAGTTCTGTTATCACAGCCTATGTCATACTTTCTGTTTTCCTAGCATGTGTGTATGTAGGGGTTTTAAAAAGTAATTTTGAAATTTGTCTTTGTCTAGTGATTATTTATTTATTTATTTATTTATTTAGTGAGACAGAGTCTCACTCTGTCTCCCAGGCTGGAGTGCAATGGTGTGATCTCAGCTCACTGTAACCTCTGCCTCCCGTGTTCAAGCAATTCTCCTGTCTCAGTCTCCTGAATAGCTGGGACTACAGGCATGCGCCATCACGCCCAACTAATTTTTGTATTTTTAGTAGAGACAGAATTTCACCATGTTGGCCAGGCTGTTCTCAAAGTCCTGTTCTCAAGTGATCCACTCACCTCGGCCTCCCAAAGTGCTGGGATTACAGGCGTCAGCCACCACACCTGGCAAATGATTATTGTTTTAAGTTTTACTTTTTATTCATAAATGTATTGGTTTCCTATTGTTACCTGTCAAAGAATGATGAAGTTGATATATTTTTACGTCCTTCTTTTTTCCCTCCTTTCCCTTTGACAGTGAATTTTTATTAATTTGTATATTTAATATTTATCTTTTCTATTATAAATATACTTCTATTGTTTCTTGGTCATTTAAAATAATCTCGATTGATCCTCACCTTGATCTAAAAAATTACTTATTACCTCCTATCTTTCTGTCCTTCCCCTTCCCGACTTTCTTCAGCTGTCTCATTTCTACCTTGTCAGGATTTCTACTATTTACATTCTCTTCTAGTATCGTAATCAACATATTTGTTTTGTCTTAGTCACAGAATTAGTTTCAGTATTTGATATCACTCCTTTTACAATTGTTTATCAAACATTTTTTGGTTGATTGAAGTGTTTTCTAGTACTTTCTTCAAGAAGGCTCATGGGATCCATAGCCTATGAGTTCTTGCTTTTTAAAATGTATTTTCTTTTCTTTTATTCTTAAACAACAATTAGAGCCTAAAATTCTTGGGTTTTATTTTCTTTTGATGGCTTTGTAAAAAATTGCTCCACTTTTATCAAAGTTGACTGTTTTATTGGGAAATCAGACATTAGCCAGGCATTTTTTTTACAGGTGCATGTATAACATCATATTATGGCTTTTTGGCAAAAAGATTCTTTCATTATTATGACATTCAGTAACTAGTAACTAAACTAAGATATGCCTCAGTAGTGATTATTCTACATCATTTTCCTATGGATAAAGGGCATTCTTTCAATATTTAGATTCAACTTTTTTTTTTTTTTTTTTTTTTACTTCTGGAACACTGTCTTTAATTATATACTTACATGTTTTTTTCTCTGTTCCATTATTTTTCTTCCTTTATTCTAGGACTCCAGTTATAAATGTTTTGCATTTCTTTGACCTAAACTCCATATTTAACATTTTCACTATAATCCATTTGAAAATTAGCATCATTTTCTTTTTGCCTACTTTCCTCAAATCCCGGACCTTATGTCTGTTCCTGTGCTGTTAGCCACATCTTTCTTCATTCTTTATCAATATTAGAACCTTTTAAAAAGTTAATATTTGTGACCTGCTGTTTGGATTTTTTTTTCTATTTATTCCTTTTTTTAGAAAAAGAAAACGTCTTATTTTCGTTCTTTTTGATTAACCATCTTAAAAAAAATGAATCCTTTCTGAACTAGCAAGAAGGACTAGGGCCAACTTATGAGCAAACAGGAATTTTATTTACAATAGCTTTTAGCATGGAGTATTATGTTTCAGTTTATTCCTCACAAGTCAGCTGAGATTAACACCTCTAGGGCTACTCACATTGTTGTATTTCCCTTCTCTATCTTTCTGGAATATGGGTTGTCTGTGATTTTTCTATTCAACTCCAACTTGGCTTTTCTTTGTAACCAAACTAGACGTGAGGAAGCTCTTCACAGCAGCCTACTCACATGTTTCCGTGTGGCCAATACAGTTTTATTGGTCTTGCACGGTAGTAATTTTAAAACACGGACATGCACATTCTTTGACACTCTTCTCATTCAGACTTTGAAGTTTGAGGTTTCCCTTAAATCTGAGCGGGCTTGTGACTGCTTTGACCAACAGAGTACAGTGAACGTGATGCAATGGGACTCCCCAGAGGATGACATAACAGGCCATGTGGCTTCTGCCCTATTTTATGGGACATTTGCTCGTAGAATCTGAACTAAGATGTGGGAAGCCCAAGTACCCTGATACTACTGTAGTGGAGAGGCCACATGAGGCACAAGCTTAGACAGTCCCAGCTGAGCTCAGCACTTTGGTCATCCCCTCTGTACCAGATATGTGAGTGAAGCTGTTTTGGATGATCCAGACCAGCTCAGTCACCAGTTGGTTACAACTGAAAGATTTCCGTCAAGGCCAAATGGAACAGAGGAATGACTCAGCAGAACACTGCTGAAATTGTTGACCAAATTCATGAGTTATCATAAAATGGTTGCAGTTTAAACTTTTAAGTTTAGCTGAAACAAACATCTTTGTGCTGCTTACTTAGAGAAGTGCACCTGGACTGATTTTGTGAGATTTGTAGTTACAGGGTCTCTTGAACTATGTTTTCTTTTACTATAGATTTTTAATGCTTCTGAAGCCACTTTCCTATTACTTACATTGAAATGTTAGCTATCTCATAGCTTCAAGGAAAGTGGAGTTCCCATTCTTTTCTTTTCTTTTTTTGAGAGGGAGTCTCGCTCTGTCGCCCAGGCTGGAGTGCAGTGGCGTGATCTCCGTTCACTGCAAGCTCCGCTTCCTGGGTTCTAGCCATTCTCCTGCCTCAGCCTCCTGAGTAGCTGGGACTACAGGCGCCCACCACCACGCCCGGCTAATTTTTTTGTATTTTTAGTAGAGACGGGGTTTCACCGTGTTAGCCAGGATGGTCTCAATCTCCTGACCTCGTGATCCGCCCGCCTCGGCCTCCCAAAGTGCTGGGATTACAGGCATGAGCCACCGCGCCCAGCCTCCCATTCTTTATTCTTAGTTTTACTTTTGGGTGTTATTGAAAAAGGGGAAAAGACAGGACTGTGACTAACAGTTAAAAGTCAAAAGGCTTCTAAGCAGAATATTTCCATAGCAGAGCTATTAATGAAGATGTTCAAGTCTAGAATATAAAATGACTTTTCTAAAGACATAAAATTATTTCGTGTTAGGTAAAATTCCCAATTTCCTGACTTCCCATTCTTCATTTTTTTCATTATGCTGTTAATATTATAAAAAGTCAATAATGACAAGAATTCCAGATTCAGTGTATGGGATTTATAAAAATACTTTGTTTTCTCAAGTAACAAAAGAAAATTGGAATTTAAAAGATAAAGGACAGTATAATAATTTACTGAATAATAATCTGTAAAAAAACTTTTGTCTAGAACAATTAAAGAAAATATGTAAGTTTTACAATTCCTGAATGGCTTAGTAGAATGCCATATTAATTAATAAAGTTGGATATATGAATAACCAGGGGCTTTTCCAAACATTCTGGTAGTATACAATGAACAAATAACTCACTTTCATTAATGTAGTAATGTGATTTGTTTTGTGTTAATTTACTTTAAATTCCAATTTTACCCAATATCTTCATTTTATATAGAGAACTTAATTTATACTCCATGAAGAAAAATTAAAAACAGATATTTTAATTTCAGAAGAGTCTGTATTTCATTAAAATATGCACATTTAATATTTTAATTTGCATTTCTCATAAAAAATAAACATGAAACCAAATATTGATTTTAACACAAAATTGTTGTAGTATCTAATAGTACTAGAAATCCCGAGAGTATGCTAAAATATTTTGTTTACTAATGAGATATGCATCAGATTTGATTGGTAGAGTCATTTATTTATTATGCTGTGGGTATTGTCATAGTGGCTGAGATTACAAAACTGAGTAAAGGAAAATTCCTGCCTTAGGCAAAGTTTTAAGTTACTAGAATATACTAAATTTACCAACAATTTACACTTAAAAAAATTGACTTTATAACTACATGGTTTCAAATCATAAGTGCAGGAAGGAAGTAATAAGTAGGGAAACTGACAGTGAATCTAAGATTTCCTGCCTAGGAGTGTTGGCTTGGAACAACATTAAGCAGATATTTAAAGAATTCAGAATTAGGTTTTATGGGGATGTCCCTTTGGATAGTTTTGAATTAGCATTTGACACTGAGTAGTCAATTTGCAATAAGCATTTCAGAGATGGATATATAATTTTTGAGATGGATATACAGTTACTGAAACTATTAGAGCTAAAGAGATGTCTCAGATCCTCTAAATAGAATTATAAGAAGACAACAGTTCTCCTTGAAGAGGTCCTTCACGTCCCTTGTAAGTTAGATTCCTAGGTATTTTATTCTCTTTGAAACAATTGTGAATGGGAGTTCACTCATGATTTGGCTCTCTGTTTGTCTGTTATTGGTGTATAAGAATGCTGGTGATTTTTGTACATTGATTTTGTATCCTGAGACTTTGCTGAAGTTGCTTATCAGCTTAAGGAGATTTTGTGCTGAGACAATGGGGTTTTCTAGATATACAATCATGTCATCTGCAAACAGGGACAATTTGACTTCCTCTTTTCCTAATTGAATACCCTTTATTTCCTTCTCCTGCCTAATTACCCTGGCCAGAACTTCCAACACTATGTTGAATAGGAGTGGTGAGAGAGGGCATCCCTGTCTTGTGCCAGTTTTCAAAGGGAATGCTTCCAGTTTTTGCCCATTCAGTATGATATTGGCTATAGATCTGTCATAAATAGCTCTTATTATTTTGAGATACGTCCCATCAATACCTAATTTATTCAGAGTTTTTAGCATGGAGGTTGTTGAATTTTGTCAAAGGCCTTTTCTGCATCTATTGAGATAATCATGTGGTTTTTGTCTTTGGTTCTGTTTATATGCTGGATTACATTTATTGATTTGCATATATTGAACCAGCCTTGCATCCCAGGGATGAAGCCCACTTGATCATGGTGGATAAGCTTTTTGATGTGCTGCTGGATTCGTTTTGCCAGTATTTTATTGAGGATTTCTGCATCAATGTTCATCAAGGATATTGGTCTAAAATTCCCTTTTTTGGTTGTGTCTCTGCCCACCTTTGGTATCAGGATGATGCTGGCCTCATAAAATGAGTTACGGAGGATTCCCTCTTTTTCTATTGATTGGAATAGTTTCAGAAGGAATGGTACCAGTTTCTCCTTGTACCTCTGGTAGAATTCGGCTGTGAATCCATCTGGTCCTGGACTCTTTTTGGTTGGTAAGCTATTGATTATTGCCACAATTTCAGAGCCTGTTATTGGTCTCTTCAGAGATTCAACTTCTTCCTGGTTTAGTCTTGGGAGAGTGTATGTGTCAAGGAATTTATCCATTTCTTCTAGATATTCTAGTTTATATGCATACAGGTGTTTGTAGTATTCTCTGATGGTAGTTTGTATTTCTGTGGGATGGGTGGTGATATCCCCTTTATCATTTTTTATTGTGTCTATTTGATTCTTCTCTCTTTTTTTCTTTATTAGTCTTGCTAGCGGTCTATCAATTTTGTTGATCCTTTCAAAAACCAGCTCCTGGATTCATTAATTTTTTGAAGGGTTTTTTGTGTCTCTATTTCCTTCAGTTCTGCTCTGATTTTAGTTATTTCTTGCCTTCTGCCAGCTTTTGAATGTGATTGCTCTTGCTTTTCTAGTTCTTTTAATTGTGATGTTAGGGTGTCAATTTTGGATCTTTCCTGCTTTCTCTTGTGGGCATTTAGTGCTATAAATTTCCCTCTACACATTGCTTTGAATGTGTCCCAGAGATTCTGGTATGTTGTGTCTTTGTTCTCATTGGTTTCAAAGAACATCTTTATTTCTGCCTTCATTTCGTTATGTACCCAGTAGTCATTCAGGAGCAGGTTGTTCAGTTTCCATGTAGTTGAGCAGTTTTGAGTGAGTTTCTTAATCCTGAGTTCTAGTTTGATTGCACTGTGGTCTGAGAGATAGTTTGTTATAATTTCTGTTCTTTTACATTTGCTGAAGAGAGCTTTACTTCCAACTATGTGGTCAATTTTGGAATAGGTGTGGTGCTGAAAAAATGTATATTCTGTTGATTTGGGGTGGAGAGTTCTGTAGATGTCTATTAGGTCCACTTGGTGCAGAGCTGAGTTCAATTCCTGGGTATCCTTGTTAACTTTCTGTCTCGTTGATCTGTCTAATGTTGACAGTGGGGTGTTAAAGTCTCCCATTATTATTGTGTGGGAGTCTAAGTCTTTGTAGGTCACTCAGGACTTGCTTTATGAATCTTGGTGCTCCTGTATTGGGTGCATATATATTTAGGATAGTTAGCTCTTCATGTTGAATTGATCCCTTTACCATTATGTAATGGCCTTCTTTGTCTCTTTTGATCTTTGTTGGTTTAAAGTCTGTTTTATCAGAGACTAGGATTGCAACCCCTGCCCTTTTTTGTTTTCCATTTGCTTGGTAGATCTTCCTCCCTCCTTTTATTTTCAGCCTATGTGTGTCTCTGCACGTGAGATGGGTTTCCTGAATACAGCACACTGATGGATCTTGACTCTTTATCCAATTTGCCTGTCTGTGTCTTTTAATTGGAGCATTTAGTCTATTTACATTTAAAGTTAATATTGTTATGTGTGAATTTGATCCTGTCATTATAATGTTAGCTGGTTATTTTGCTCGTTAGTTGATGCAGTTTCTTCCTAGTCTCGATGGTCTTTACATTTTGGCATGATTTTGCAGCGGCTGGTACTGGTTGTTCCTTTCCATGTTTAGTGCTTCCTTTAGGAGCTCTTTTAGGGCAGGCCTGGTGGTGACAAAATCTCTCAGCATTTGTTTGTCTGTAAAGTATTTTATTTCTCCTTCACTTATGAAGCTTAGTTTGGCTGGATATGAAATTCTGGGTTGAAAATTCTTTTCTTTAAGAATGTTGAATATTGGCCACCACTCTCTTCTGGCTTGTAGAGTTTCTGCCAAGAGATCCGCTGTTAGTCTGATGGGCTTCCCTTTGTGGGTACCCCGACCTTTCTGTCTGGCTGCCCTTAACATTGTTTCCTTCATTTCAACTTTGGTGAATCTGACAATTATGTGTCTTGGAATTGCTCTTCTCGAGGAGTATCTTTGTGGCGTTCTCTGTGTTTCCTGAATCTGAATGTCGGCCTGCCTTGCTAGATTGGGGAAGTTCTCCTGGATAATATCCTGCAGAGTGTTTTCCAACTTGGTTCTCCCCGTCACTTTCAGGTACACCAATCAGACGTAGATTTGGTCTTTTCACATAGTCCCATATTTCTTGGAGGCTTTGTTCATTTCTTTTTCTTCTTTTTTCTCTAAACTTTCCTTCTCGCTTCATTTCATTCATTTCATCTTCCATCACTGACACCCTTTCTCCTAGTTGATCACATCAGCTCCTGAGGCTTCTGCATTCTACACGTAGTTCTTGAGCCTTGGCTTTCAGCTCCATCAGCTCCTTTAAGCACTTCTCTGTATTGGTTATTCTAGTTATACATTCGTCTACATTTTTTTCAAAGTTTTCAACTTCTTTGCCTTTGGTTTGAATTTCCTCCTGCAGCTCGGAGTAGTTTGATCGTCTGAAGCCTTCTTCTCTCAACTCGTCAAAGTCATTCTCCATCCAGCTTTGTTCCATTGCTGATGAGGAACTGCGTTCCTTTGGAGGAGGAGAGGCGCTCTGCTTTTTAGAGTTTCCAGTTTTTCTGCTCTGTTTTCTCCCTGTCTTTGTGGTTTTATCTACTTTTGGTCTTTGATGATGGTGATGTACAGATGGGTTTTTGGTGTGGATGTCCTCTCTGTTTGTTAGTTTTCCTTCTAACAGACAGGACTCTCAGCTGCAGCTCTGTTGGAGTTTGCTAGAAGTCCACTCCAGATGCTGTTTGCCTGGGTATCATCAGCGGTGTCTGCAGAACAGCAGTTTTTGGTGAACTGCGAATGCTGCTGTCTGATCGTTCCTCTGGAAGTTTTGTCTCGGAGGAGTACCCGGCCGTGTGAGGTGTCAGTCTGCCCCTACTAGGGGGTGCCTCCCAGTTAGGCTGCTCGGGGATCAGGGGTCAGGGATCCACTTGAGGAGGCAGTCTGCCCGTTCTCAGATCTCCAGCTGCGTGCTGGGAGAACCATTGCTCTCTTCAAAGCTGGAAAAAACTACTTTAAAGTTCATATGGAACCAAAAAAGAGCCCGCATCACCAAGTCAATCCTAAGCCAAAAGAACAAAGCTGGAGGCATCACACTACCTGACTTCTAACTATACTACAAGGCTACAGTAACCAAAACAGCATGGTACTGGTACCAAAACAGAGATACAGATCAATGGAACAGAACAGAGCCCTCAGAAATATCGCCGAATATCTACAACTATCTGATCTTTGACAAACCTGACAAAAACAAGCAATGGGGAAAGGATTCCCTATTTAATAAATGGTGCTGGGAAAACTGGCTAGCCATATGTAGAAAGCTGAAACTGGATCCCTTCCTTACACCTTGTACAAAAATCAATTCAAGATGGATTAAAGACTTAAATGTTAGACCTAAAACCATAAAAACCCTAGAAGAAAACATAGGCATTACCATTCAGGACATAGGCATGGGCAAGGACTTCATGTCTAAAATACCAAAAGCAATGGCAACAAAAGCCAAACTTGACAAATGGGATCTAATTAAAATAAAGAGCTTCTGCACAGCAAAGGAAACTACCATCAGAGTGAACAGGCAACCTACAAAATAGGAGAAAATTTTTGCAACCTACTCATCTGACAAAGGGCTAATATCCAGAATCTGCAATGAACTCCAACACATTTACAAGAAAAAAACAAACAACCCCATCAAAAAGTGGGTGAAGGACATGAACAGACACTTCTCAAAAGAAGACATTTATGCAGCCAAAAAACACATGAAAAAATGCTCATCATCACTGGCCATCAGAGAAATGCAAATCAAAACCACAATGAGATACCATCTCACACCAGTTAGAATGGCAATCATTAAAAAGTCAGGAAACAACAGGTGCTGGAGAGGATGTGGAGGAATAGGAAAACTTTTACACTGTTGGTGGGACTGTAAACTAGTTCAACCATTGTGGAAGTCAGTGTGGTGATTCCTCAGGGATCTAGAACTAGAAATACCATTTGACCCAGCCATTCCATTACTGGGTATATACCCAAAGGAATATAAATCATGCTGCTATAAAGACACATGAACATGTGTGTTTATTGGGACACTATTCACAATAGCAAAGACTTGGAACCAACCCAAGTGTCCAACAATGATAGACTGGATTAAGAAAATGTGGCACATATACGCCATGGAATACTATGCAGCCATAAAAAATGATGAGTTCATGTCCTTTGTAGGGACATGGATGAAATTGGAAATCATCATTCTCAGTAAACTATCGCAAGAACAAAAAACCAAACACCGCATATTCTCACTCATAGGTGGGAACTGAACAATGAGAACACATGGACACAGGAAGGGGAACATCACACTCTGGGGACTGTTGTGGGGTGGGGGGAGTGGGGAGGGATAGCACTGGGAGATACACCTAATGCTAGATAACGAGTTAGTGGGTGCAGCGCACCAGCATGGCACATGTATACATATGTAACTAACCTGCACATTGTGCACATGTACCCTAAAACTTAAAGTATAATAATAATAATAAAAAAAGAAGACAACAAATAGAACCCAGAGGAAACACACATTCTAAGGAAGAGATAAATGAAAGTGTTAAAGAGATCTTGGGATTTAAGTATTTGACCACCTTGGACCAATTTCTGTTGAGTGGTGAAGTCAGAAGTCAAAGTGTATTTCATTAAACTAAGGAATGAGTAGGAGTTGAAGAATTACAAATTATGACAATGGTTTTTTTTAAGAATTTTGGCAATGAAGACATAGGGGCTTGGCCATACAAATCTTTATGAATCTATTTTCCTTGTCTGCTTGCCACTTAAAAGGCTGGAAAGACAGTAACATGTTTTCTACCATGCTTTGCCGAGGATGCTGTTAAATGGTATGCATCATTTCTATTTTGAAGGTCAGGAAATTGAATCAGAGGAAGCTAAGTGACAAAGCAGTAAATGGTAGTATTTGATGGTAACAAAAAATCCAACATCTCTTAGTCTGCTTCCAAAACATTTTAATTTCCTCCTGTGCCACAAAGTCTCAGGAATATGACATGATGACAAGGAGATGAAGAGGGTAGGAGATACTGTCAAGTAAAGTTTTTGTTTGTTTGTTTTTTAATAGGCTGAGGGCAAGGAATTGGGACTTTGTGGAATACTAAGAGGAGAGAAAATGGGGATAATAAATGAAGTACAGTCAATCTAGAATATAGTAGGAGATGAAATCCATAACTCCTGAGAAAGATGAACTTTGCACAACCTAGGTATTTCCCCATTCGAGACTGAAAATAAGAAGTAAAAATACTTGTTACAGTGTGCAAATCTAAAAGTGATACAGAGAGAAGCAAAGACAAAGCAGCCTTGAGACCAGGACTCTCCTTTGAGAGTGGGAGTGAGGATTGAGACAAGAAACAGGAGCACGAGAAGAGAAGTCAATGTTTGGCAGAGCAGCAATCCTGGGGTGTGGGATGACGGTCTGGCTGATGGTCTGTGAGGGACCACAGAACACAGCACGAGTTCTGCTGCACCTGGAGGTGGTTAGCTACAGTCCATGTAAATTTTGATATGGCCGGAAATCCTGACCCTGACTTTGAATCATGACTTCGACTTGGATATAATCAATTCATTATCAAGCCTTATCAATTATCCAAATTATTTCTCAGATGCTCCTTTGTCATATTTTTCCAAGGACCTCAAAATAGGAAATCATATTTATTGGAATTATTACCAATGACTCTAATACATTTATTGCAAAATACTTGAATACATTATCAGAAATATATGCTAGTCAATCTAGCATTTATATATAAGAGAACAGAAAGGCACTCAAATACATAAAGGCTAAAAATATATATCCAATTTTAGCTTAGTATTTAAAATTTATAATTAGAAATTGAGCATATCTGTTTGAAGCTCTGTTCCTCTTTCAATACTACTAGCTCAATAGGCTGTAGTTTAGGGTAAGTTACTTAACCTCTCTAGTTAAGTATTTCCTTAATCTGTAAAATTAACACACTTGTGTCTTTACTGTGAAGATGAAATGAGAAAATGAACATAAAGTGTTTAACAAAGTGGCTGGAATGAATGTGGTAAGTTCTCTCTCTCTCCTCTCTCTCTCTGTATACGTATACGTTCATATATATGCATACACAGAGAAAGAGCACTTACACATATGTACGTGTGTGTATATATACATATACATACATATATATACATATACAAACCTATATATAGAGTTCTATCAGTCAAGCAAGAGATTAAACAAAATTTCTGACTGAAAAAAGGAAAGTCATGGTATTAAATAATTTGCAGTAAGTATTGAAACCATATAAACATAGAACATAAGGTAAATAAAGTTGAATGTAATTATAAGAGAGAGCAAATCTTTCTCTGAAATCACTGACATGGACATTCTAGTCCTCCAATATACCTCTCGTCCTCTTAGATAAAATGCTTACTTATTCACACTATAACAAGCATCTCTGGTTTCACTGAGACATCAATTTCAATTTCTCCCTATGCATTATCCATTAGCTACCCCCTACCATCTCTTCTATTTGTTATGGCTTCCGTGATCCATCTTTTAAACCACTTTCTTGTGAATACATAAAACTCGTTTACTCCAGTGTCTTCCCAACTCCTTGGCAAAAAATATCAATTTTTAATGAATATAATTATTTTTAGTTTGTATACATAACTCTAGGGATAGTAGCTGTGTGCTACTAGAGATAATGTAGAAACAAATCAACTGATTCCTCTGTTAATCTGTCCTTTTCTTGGGTTTAAAGCCTGGCAAGTAATCTTGTGATATTTTTCTAGTTAGATTCCTCTCCCATTAACCACAAAGACAAATGTAAACTTTCTCTTCCTTAAACCTTCGGTTCAGTCCTGTCTCATTCGATCTCAAAAACTTATCTTCCTTCTTATTTTACTTAGACAATGGATGGGAATATAAACTTTCTTCTTTCACACCCATCCTTTCCTCCCTTGGCAAGGTTGTAGTGATAGAGGTGCTTCTAGAAAATCAATACCTCACCTGGATTCCCATCATTTACTTTTCTGTTTCAATTTGTTATCAATAAGTTGATAAGAAATATAACATTCCCCTTCTCCACTCTCCTCCTTCCTCCTGAATTCTTTTCATTTATGCTTACATATGCTCAATTTCTCACATCCTAAAAGAAATAAACAAAACAGTGACTTATGTACCTTTTCTGGAGAGCAAAATCACTTCAATTATTGTCTACAACTCATTGATTTCATGTCCTGACTCTCACTCTTCAAACAAAGCTAGTCCGGCTTCTGTACCCACCATTTTACTGAAACTGCTTTGTCCATGGTAACCACTAACTCTGAGTCACTAAATCCTCAGTGGTGTATTTAAGTCTTTTTCCTAATAGATTCCTCAGCAAGATTTAACACAGAAAAAAAAATCCTACTTCCTTAAGTGTTCTGTCTTTCCTTGGAACTTCTGTCAGCA
The DNA here is from genome assembly GCF_029289425.2 of Pan paniscus. Classification (NCBI taxonomy): domain Eukaryota; kingdom Metazoa; phylum Chordata; class Mammalia; order Primates; family Hominidae; genus Pan; species Pan paniscus. The sequence continues at coordinate 132,651,049 of NC_073254.2, forward strand.
GATTCTTTTCTCATTGGTCACTAATTTTCCATTTTTACTCATTTCTTCAATATTGTAGTTTATCAGGGCTTAGACCTTTTCAGCTCTCTGTAGGTGATATAACCCACTCTCCTAGGTTCAACTATTAACTATATGCCAACTACTCTCATTTCTCTTCCTCTGGACTAGACCTTTCTTCTGAACCCCAGGGTCACATCCCCAGCAGCACACTTTTATCTCCACTTGAATATTCATGGATTTCTCAACTCATCCTATCTAAGCCCGAACTCATCTCCTCCTCTCTACACTCTTCCTCCTCCACTGTTCTCCATCTCATTTGTGTCACCCCCTTTTCTAAGCAGAATTCCAAAATGGCCACAACCTCTGGTGTACATGCCCTCTGTAACCCCTGGGACTGTGAACAACACCGATTTCACTTGTGTTATTGAGTTGTCATATAGTACAGTTGTCTCTAAGTAATCACCTGAGCCCTATAAAAGTGGAGAAGGGAGTCAAATTTTCAAAGAATGGGAGAGACTCAACATAGCATTGCTGCCTGCAAGATAGAGAAGGCCACATGATAAGGAAATGCAGGTGGCTTCTTAGAGAGAGAACAGACCTCTGGTTGACAACTAGGAAGGAAAACAGGGCCCTAGTCCTACAACCTCGAAGATCTAACATTCATCAAAAAGAATGAGCTTGAAAGACAAGTTTTCTTGAGAGTCTTCAGACAAGAATACAGCCCAGTCAACATCTTGATTACAGCCTTGTGACACTCTGAGATGAGGTTGCAGCCATGCCATACCTGACTTGGAAGCTACAGAACTGTAAACAAATAAGTGAGTGCTGTTTCAAGCCAAAATTGTGTGGTAATTTGTTATGCAGCAAGAGAAAAATAGTACATCATCTGTCAACTGAGTTTTTGAGAGTCAAACAATCCTGAAAACTATCATTACTTTCTTTCTGTTAAGTTATTCCAAAACTCAATCAGTCAATGAGTCTTATAGACTCTCTGTCATGTATTTGAATCTACCCAGCTCTGCATATCCCCTTGATACCATCCTAGCCTAATTAGTTACTGTCTCTTGAATAGAACTCTGAACTACATTCCTAATTTGTTGCTCCCAATTCATGCCTGCCTCAATCTAATCCACTCTTTACAATGTAGCCAGGTGTATTTTAAATCAACCACGGATCATATAACTCTCTCTTCAATGTCGTCATCTCGCTGATAGTAACAACACTGTTAGTTCCATTCCAAGTATCTCTCTGACTCGAGAGGCAATGCATGGGATGTTCCCCTTTTACCAACACCTTCTTCCATTCCCTACATGAATGTCACCCATTCCCTACGCAACAGTCTCAAATGCTTTCTTTCAACTCCTGTTGTGTGCTGTGCTCCTCTCACTGCAAAGCTCAATATATTCTTCTCTGTCTCCTACATATGCTTTTGATCTCCTTCCATCTTTCCTTGTCTAGTTAATTCATGAGCATCCTCAGGTCTTAGGTTACATGATACTTTATCAAGACAACTTTCCTAATATCCCCAAATCAATGAAGTCTCCAGAATTTAATGTCCACTGTTCATGTTGGTCTCCACTGAGAACACTAACTTCCCCTATCTCCCCAGCACTTGACACAGACACTGAGTAAACCTTTTTAAATTGCTTACTTACTTGGTTATCAAGCCATATTTTCAAAAAGAAAGAAAAGTTAAATAAAGCCATAACCAGCCAAATCAACCAAATAATTGTCTAGTCTACAGTCTCAGTCATTACATGACAAAAATGGGGAGGCAAATGGGAGCGAGTTGAGAAAGAAGGAAAGACTTGTTAATTTCTCATGTATAAGGATGTATTTAATAACTAGTTACATATTTAATTCTCATGTAAAAATACTCAAATAAGTTGATAACAAATATAACCCATTTTTCAAGTAACCATATGCTTCCTCTAGTACTTGCTATTTTAGGATGAAAATTGTATGAGTATTGGTATGAGCCATGTTTTTCTTATCACAGCCTCTAGAATCCTATGGATGTACTCCAACTATGTTATAGCTCATCTACATATTTCATATCAAATTAATATTGTTAAAATTATGATTTATTCATTACTTTTTTGAGGTAAAAATATTGTTTCAGAGCCAATGCATTGTATTTATCTACTTCATGGACTCTACAATATTACAGAAATCTGCTGGAGGTTTTCTTTAGTTCCAATTGTGTACTTCATAATCCACATGGAAAAACATTCAAAATGTGAATTCAATTGTTCACCAAAAACAATAGTAAGTGGTGCCAAATTGAAACAGAAACAAGCAATACATCTTATATCAGTAACACATGTGGAAAGAGCAAAGTGTAATTATATACTTATGAAAGTTAATAACAAACTCTATATTTTGGGAAGTAACAAGACCACTAATAATCATACCATTGCACACAGAGTGCAACTGAGAAACAGATGTTTTAAGTGAAAATGTCTTAAAGCTGAATCCACTAATAATACATATACTAAAACACACCATTGCTCCCCAACTGTTTATTGGTTTTCCAGATTCTGCAAAGGCACTGTTTTTATAGCTGTCTTTATGACTCAGAGCATAAATATGCAAATACCCTAATGCTTATTTTGATACTTTGATGCTGACTCTTAGAGTTACTTCAGTGCATCTTGGTATGCAACTAATACAATGGGCATAAAGATAAATTGGTCACCAACTATAGCAAGTTTTATGTTATTTTAATGCATCCTCAACTATGTTTTAATATGATCTATATTTTATATTTCTGGAAAAAGTTGGGACTATAAATTTTCCATTTTATTGCATTTATGTTTTTTTTTAAACACCACAGTTCTCACAGATATTTGAGGGTTCTTTGGGTCTGTGTACTATATTAAAATTTTAGCATGTTTATGGGAAACTGTCAATTAAATTAGGATATTATGTTATAATTCAATTTAGGAAACAAAAAGAACTTTCCAATGTATTTTTCGGTCATCATTCTATGGTAGTGCCAGAGAAAATATTTAAAGATTGGTATGAATTAGAAAGTAGTACAATTAACCAGTCCTAGAAACGTCTGCTCCACTTGTTCCACTGAGTTAAGGACTCCACATTTGTATTTGTTAAAACATTTGCATTGTGGCAGAATTTCTAAGGAGTAAGATTCACCAGACTTATCATTGAACATTTTACTAAAAAGCATTGCTTTTGTTTGGCAATCTTCCTAATCATAAAGTGATTTTATTTTAAGATGTTAAAGTTGGTTAAATGGAGGAGACACTGCTATTGAAAGAAACAAATAAATTAAATGTAGCCTTTGTTAAATTTTCTTAGTAAGATTACATATTTTAGCAAAGATAAGTATGACAGTAAAAATATTTGCTTTTACATAGGCAGATAGAAATACTCTCCACATTTCTTGAGAGAAATTCTGAAACTGAAGGGACAGATTGTTAGATCTAACCAAAAGACTATGAGGAGATTAATCATCTACCAAGGACTGTGAGTTTCATGGAGTATGTGTCACAAGGGATAACTGGAATGTAAGTATGCATTTACAGATGGTCTTGCGGCCATGAATCCCATTTGGGCAGCTATGTCTGGAAGGCAGTGGTAAATCAGATTCAAAATCTGCAAATATGATTGTCCTGGTTCTGCATGGATTATCGAAGCCTAAAAAGAGCAGAACAAGCCTTTTTTGTTATCAACTTGTGCAGTTTTGCTGGGCAGATAAGTCATGCTGACTTATTCTATTACTTACTGATTTTTGCCATCTTATGACCAATTTGAGCAGGCTGACAAAGTGTTGAGAAAATCCTGTGATCTATTACTGTCCTGTATTTCGCTGGCAAAAAAAATTCTGTTCTCTACATTTACCTGCATTCAAAAATGTAGAAACTTGTACTTCAACTCAAATATTATTTTTCACAATTAAAATTAGGAATATTTCCTGCAATAGTGTATTATTTTTATCTATTATATTTAAATTTCTTTTTCAAAATGCTTAATAGTTTAAAGCAGTTTGCTGCCAAAATTTCAAGACAGGTTCTTACAGGTGATGTTTCTTATAATTTCATAGTTTTTTTTTTAAGTTTTATGTACTTGATTCTCATTGTATATTACAAAACTAAGAAATACAAAGAATGAAATGAGTAAATATCTTTAGCAATTAATGTAAGGCCAGCATCAACCATGAGTATTTCTAATTGGATGTACTGACAGATCTCACATCCTTAAGAATGAAGTGGAAAAATGACTCAACATTCCTCTAATTAGCATGCATAACAGCTTTGATACTCTGTATTAATTCCTTCTTTAATTGATTTTGAGGTTAAATGGGTATTAACTAAACAATATTTTATTGTTTACTGGTCAGTTTAGTGCACTTTATTACAAACTAACTCTATGGCTTTTACTTCTATTGTATATCCATGAAAAAAGGGGCTGCAGGGTTCATTTAGTCAATGAAGAGAAAAAATTAATTTACATGTTGATGAATTATAAGGAAAAAAAGCAGTTTTACCTTTAATTGCTTTAGGGAAGTAATAGATAGCATTCTCCCTTTGAAGACTTTAAAATCAGTCAAATTGAAATAAATAGTTGCAATATATACTGACGTATACCATTTGGGTTACAGGATAATATTGGCAGAGTAACAGCATTTCTCCTTGAATGATATAAGCAGTTTCGTAATGCAATATACATTTTCTGGAAGTTGGGTTTGTGGAGGTATAATTTATATACAACAAAATATACCCTATATGTAGTCACAATTCTATTCATTTAGACAAATGCAGAGTTATGTATCTGTCACCACAATCAAGATATAGACCATCTCCATAACTCCAAAGAATTCCCGCACACCCCAGTGGGCGTGTGGGAAGCAGTGGTCTTCCCACACGCCCACTGAAAACACCAGTCTGTGTGTTCTCTTCCTGTAGTTTTGCCTTTTTGAGAAGGTCACATAAAATAGAACCATTTAGTATGTAGCATTTTGAATCTGGTTGTTTTCACTTAATATATTAAAGATTCACGCATGTTGTTGCATGGCTCATTCCCTTTTCTTACTAAATAGTATTACTTTGTAAGGATGTATACAAATTGTTTATCCATTCACTTGTTGATGAACATACAGATTGTTCTCAGTTTTTGGAAATTCCAAATAAGGTCGTTTTTAAAATATTCATACACAAGATTTTATGTGAACATGTTTTCATTTCCCTTGGGTAGGAGTGAGATTGTTGGGTTGTATGGTAAGTGAATGTTTAACTTTATGAAAATCTTTCAAACTGTCTTAAAAAGTCATTGCACCATTTTGCATTTTCACCAGCAATGTAAGAGAAATTTAGTTCCTCTTCTTCTTCACCAGTATTTGATATTGTCTTTTAAAAAATGTAGCCATTCTAGTAGGTATGTAGTAGTATCTAGTTGTGATATTCATCTATACTCATCTTATGACTAGTGATATCATGCATCTTTTTATGTGTTTAGTAATAATAATAATAATCTGTGTCTCTTTTTGTGGTTTGTTTCATCAAATATTTGGCTAAACATTTTGAGGGGGATTTCTTGTCTTACTATTATTGAGTTGTAAGAGATTTTTAAATTTATTCTGCATTCCAGTTCTCTTTCAGACAGGTTTCTTGCAAATATTTTCCCTCAATCTGTGGCTTGTCTTTTTGTTTTCCAAACAAAATTTTTGAATGAACAAAAGTTTAAAATTTTGATTAAAAACATTTTTTTTGAAATCATGCTTAGATTTTTCTACATAAGACGGCTTTATATTAAATAAAGCCACAAATGTTTTCTCCTATAATATTCTCTAAAAATGTTTAAATTTTAGGCTCTATCTTTAGGGATATAGTCCATTTAGAGGTATTTTTTTGTGTGACTTAAAATATATGTCAAAATCATTTTTTAAAATATATGAAGATTATATTTTTCCAGCACCATTTTTACGTCCTTCTTCACTGAATAACCTTGACAGCTTTGTCAAAAATCAGTTGTGTATCTATGTAGATCTATTTCTTCACTTTTTTTTTTTTTTTTTTAAATGAAGCCTTGCTCTGTCGTCCAGGCTGGAGTACAGTGGCATGATCTCGGCTCACTGAAACCTCTGCTTCCCAGGTTCAGTGATTCTCCTGCCTCAGCCTCCTGAGTAGCTGGGATTACAGGTGCCTGCCACCACGCCCAGCTAATTTTTGTATTTTTAGTAGAGATAGGGTTTCACCAAGTTGGCCAGGCAGGTCCCAAACTCCTGACCTCAAGTGATCCGCCCACCTTGGCCTCCCAAAGTGCTGGGATTACAGGTGTGAGCCACTGCACCCTGCCTATGTAGGTCTATTTCTGAACTCTCTGTGCTCTTTAATTGATCTATGTGTCTATCATTTAACCAATATCATGCTCTCTTGAATACTGTTGCTTTATAGTAAATCTTGAAACCAGGTGCAGTGAACCCTCTAGCTTTTTTCTTTATTGTCTTCGAAAATTGTTTGGGCTATTCAAATTCTTTTTTTTAATGCAAGTATTGAAGTTAGGTTGTCATTGTAATTTGTAAAAATTGACATCTCAACAACATTGAGTCTTCTACTCCATGGGCATGGTACATCTCCCCGTTTATATAGTTCTGTTTGGTTTGTCATAAAGGTGTAGTATATGTTTTTTAGAATTATATTTTTAAAGTAATTCATGTTTTGGTGCTATCATAACTATTGCTTGTAAGTGTAAATTTAAAAAGTTTTTTTGCTAGTTAAAATTCAGATGATTTCCTATAATAGCATGAAAACTGGCAATCTGACTGAACTCACTTTTTATTTCTAATACCTTTTTAAGTATTTAATATTTTCTTTGTAGACAATATGTCATCTGCCAATAGAGACACTTTTATTTCTCCTTTTCCTATTTATATGCATTTCATTTCTTTTTATTGTCTGCTTGCACAGGCTAGAGCCTTTAGTGTAATGTTAAATAGAAGAGGTAAAATAAAACATCCTGGCCTTATCATTCTTTCACCTTTAAATATAAGGTTAGCTGTAGCTGTTGCAATTTAATTAGGTTGAGGAAGTACCATCTAATTTCTAATTTGCTTTTTATACTAAATGGCTATTTTATCAAAAGGGTTTCTTCATCTTTTGCAATGATTACATGATCTTCTTTTTAAGTCTATTAAAAAGTCTGTATGATGAAACACATTGGTTGATTTTTAAATTTTGAACCAATCTTGCATTTCAGGATAAATCTCACTTAATCATGAGATATTATACTCTTTATATATCTCTGGGTTTAATTTGATAAGATTTTATTGAAGATTTTGCATCTATGAAGAATTTCTGATATTGACCGTTTGTTCTTCTCTTTTTCCCAATGAGTCTGGCTAGAGGCTTATAACATTAATATTTTCAATTAACTCACTTTTGTTTTCATTTATTTTCTCTGTAATTTCATTATTCTCATTTTTATTGTATTCTTCTATTTACTTTGTATTTAATTTGCTATTGTCTTTGTAGTTTCTTAAGGTAGGAGATTAGAACATTGATTAGATCTTTCTTCTTTGCTAGTATAAATATTAAATGCTATAAAATTTCCCCTAAGTATTGCTTTAGCCAAATTTAACAAGTTTTGATATGTCATGTTTTCATTTTTATTGAATTCAATAGATTTTTCAGTTTCCCTTATGACTTCATATTGATCCATGGAGTTTTTCCAATTATGTTATTTAGTTTCCAAATATTTTTCCACATATCTTTATTGGTTTCTAGTTTAATTCCAATAGGTCGGAGAATATACTTTGTACTATGTTAATACTTTTAAATTTGATGAGGCAAAAATATTATAGCATGAGCACTTCTTTGTTTACATTATGGCAAAACATCTTACAAATGTTTGTGAACTACAGTAGCTACTTCATATTGATGACCACAATTCTTTACCCAGCTCATTATGGGTGAGGTATTCTGCCACACCTCTTGACTCTAGACTCAACTGTATGACTTGCTTTGACTAATGAGATATTAGAAAATGTAATGCAAGCAAAGGCTGGAAAAAGGTCCTTACATGTTTTTACCCTTCTTTTTTCCTCTGTGACCACCACGAAATCATGCCTGGGTCAGCTTTCCCAAAGATGAATCACATGGAACAGAGCTTGGGTCTTTCACCTAAAGTCATACTGCCCATTCTACAGCTGACTAAACGCTCATGAACAAGCACAGCAAAGATTGGCATAACTACCCAGCAGTCTTATAAACTCATGAATAATAATGTATAGCTGTTATTTTATACCACTGAATTTTTAGGTGGTGTGCACTTTCTTGCCTACTTTAGCTTTTCTCTTTCTTCCATTTTTGAAATTGCCATGAGAACATATATAGAGATCTACATGGAGAATATCCTCAGGCTAGCCTGCTGGAAAAGAAAATGTGCAGAGTAGAGTCACATAGAGAACAGAATTCAGTTGTCACAGTCGAGGTCACTCTATCCCAGCTCTAAGCCATAGTTGACCTAAGCTGCAGGGGAAAGCCCAGGCCAGACTAGAAGAAGCTCCCAGCTGACCACAGCCTCAATTGCTGACCTGAGGCCAATGAGTAAAATAAATTGCTATTGTTTAAAGGCCATGAAATTTGGAGTGTTTTGTCACATAGCATTATTGTGGCAATACATAACTGATACAAAAACCAATAATCATTTGTACTTTATTTTGAGAATGAGAAGAGCTGTAGAAAAGAAAATAATAGGGTGTTTGTATAATGTTTTACAGGACTTTAGTGGAGCAGTGAAGAGAACAGGAAAAAGCAGGGCTAATTTACTTGATCTGCTCATATTATTCTCCACATTGTTCCTCCAAAAATGACAGAGCCTACTTTGCATGTTTTAGTGATACAAACGGTTAGAAAATGAAGGGTTCACATTTTATGAAATCTTGTAACATCTCTAATTCATCATTTCTGGTATTGGTAACTTCAGTGTTTTCAGTATTTTAATAATGATAACTATAATTTCTTTTTAGATATGATTTTTATTCTCCTAGAGAAGCACATAATTTCTATAGAAATACATCTGCAGTTTGATAATGAGAACCATTGGAAAACAGGCCAGGCTTGCAGTAACTTACCTGTAGGCAATTATTCTGGGACATAGTTTAAAGAATTTGAGAAATTCTTACAATTCAAAATGAGTTCCATCTCCCTAAATTTTCATAGGAAACATAAGGTTGAGCTTTTTCTCTGATTAGCACAAAAGCTCTTTCTTCAGAAAATCTTAGGAAATGTCACAATACAAAAAGATGGTTAGAATAGAGGTGTTCAGTTGCAGAATGTAACTATTGCACTTCATTTTTACATAATGATATTATTAAAAATTGTAAGAACTTTAAATGTATTTGCATAAAAGAAAAACATTTGAAAAAATGTAGATCTACTCTAAAGACTGTATAAACAAAAAGCTCAAATTGCATATTTGTGGTCTTATTCCATTTATTTATTTATTTCTATTTATTTATTAACCTTTCTTTTTTCCAAAAAAGGTTAGAAAAAAGGTCAGTTTCTTGAAAGGTTGGGGTAATGGGCATTTAATGGCAGCCATGTTTTGACATATCCAATGAATTCCGTGAATTTGTATTAGGTTGGTCAAAGACCTGCCTTTCTAAAGTTTGGCCCTTATAAAAAATCATTTCTATTTTAAATAGGCAAAATCTTGTAAAATCCTACTTTATTTTTCTTTTGAATAGTAACACTGTTTAACGTGGATCACTGTACTCAGAAAAAAATCTTTGCAGGCTTATGTGACCAGTGCAGCAGTAAGCATTAAGGTAGCGTATTCAGTACTGGTGATACTTAAGGAACAGGATAATATAGTCAAGAAGATTCACTTAAAAGGAAAGTGTAATTAAGTTACAAGACCATATTTGAATCACAGCTCAGATACTTATAGGCTGTGTGACCTTGGGAGATTGGTTCAACTTCTCTAATACCACTAGGTTTAACTTTTCTAAGGAGAATATGGATATAGTGGTGATACCCATTTCATAGGATTAATCAAGGTTCAATGAGGTGATTTTCAATCTCCTCTCCCAGATTAAGGGTAGATGGCTGGGGTATTGGCAGGAGGCTAGCACTGTATGATCCTGGGTGGACAAGACAGCTGTATTGATTGTGGGGCATGAGATAAGCAGGGAAATCAAAGTAGCAGCCATTACTGAGGACAGGAGACAGAAAAACTGTGAAATATTCAATAACAATAAGATTAATATTAATAGTGATATTAAATATCCAGAGTTGCTGTTGTGCCAACCTTAAGTGAGTTAAATATATTTTCTCATTTAATTCTCAGAAAAATCTCCTGAGATGGATATTTTTCATCCTGTTAGAAAACTGAGCAAGAAAGATAAAGTTACATCACAGCTACCAACTGATAGAGTGAAATTTAACCCAAGTACACCAACCCCAGAGTGAATGCTATAAACCACTGTGCTATGCTGCCTTTATACAAATCCAAAAAATTCAGATGGAGAAAAAATATTTATCCTTAAGCAATGTATGCAATTGCAATGATCAAAAGTGAACAAGTAGGTTCTGGATTTTTAGTAGGTGGAAGGCAGAACCCATTCATTCATTCCTTCATTCAAGTATTGACTCAACACATATTTATTGCTTTTTATATGCTAAGAATAACACTGGCAGGGGAAAAACAAAACAGAAAATAGCCTCATGGAACTACATTCTAGTGGAGGAGACAGACACTAAAAATTAAATAGGTAGTATCATTTCAGAGAGTAAAAATATTAAAAATAAAATAAAGCCGAGTAAGGGGACAGAGAGGGGCTACTTCAAAAAGAGTGATTAAGGAAGGCTTCTCTGAGGAGACTGACATTTGATTGAAACCATTAATAATAAGAGGGATCATCTCTTTAAAAAGCTGGAAAGTAGTCCTTTAGCAGAGGGAACAATCAGCGTTAAAAGCTCTGAGGTAAGAACAATGCAATGTGAGCGAAGCTTAGGGCCAGAGGAGGAGATCAGACAGATCACTGAGAGCATGAAAGGCCAGGTAATATAGTGCCTGTGGAGGCCTTAGAGAGATTTCTGGAGGTGCCATTTGACAGATCCACAGAGCAAGGCCATTTTCTATAATTACTCTTAGTGGAAGTTCCTACCATGAGTGGAAGAGAGATGTTAAAGCTACTGAGATATGTGTGAGATTGTCAGAATCATCTTCTTGTGTCTGCTTAGCTCAAAGTATGCCATCAAGAATTACCTGTTACTGGGTGTGATGGTGCATGGTTGTGGTCCCAGCGACTTGGGAGGCCGAGGTGAGAGGATGGCTTGAGCCCAGGAGGTCAAAGCTGCAGTGAGCTGTGATTGCCCCCACTGTACCCAGCCTGGGCGTGATGGTGCGTGGTTGTGGTCCCAGTGACTTGGGAGGCTGAGGTGAGAGGATGGCTTGAGCCCAGGAGGTCAAAGCTGCAGTGAGCTGTGATTGCCCCCACTGTACTCCAGCCTGGGCAACATAGCAAGACCCTGTCTCTAAAAATAAATAAATAATCATTTGTTCATTTTTTTCTCATGCCTTTTTTCTTATTTATTTATTTATTTATTTATTTTTAATAAGCCTTAGCTGAAAAACCTCCCTGAAACATTTATAATGCAAAATGAAATGAAACCATCATTAAATTTAGGTTTTGCTGCTGATTAGGGACATGATGCTGGGCAAGTAATTTAACTTCTTTCAGTCTTAAGTTTCCTCATCTGGAAAATAAAGAAGGCAGGGGTTGGATTACTGATATATAAAGTTCCTTGTCTACCAAACATCCATTTTTCCATGTTTCTATGATCTAGATAGACAGTAGAATTTATCTCCTAGTGATTCACTTTTTTTTCCTTCACACATACAAAAAAAACCCTAAGAAAATTCAATGCCTGCAGTGCTCAAGACAGTATAGAGTAGATATTGCCACCAAGTACAAATGGATACACAAATAGTATACATATCCTATTAATTGTGATCTTCTCCTTACATCTGTCATGTTTTGACTTACCAAATATTCTCTTTAAGAGGCATTTTTATTACAGAAAACAAGATGCATGTGAGTTTATCTCAGAGCCTGTGATACATCAACCACTTTTGCTTCTTCCTTGATGTGACACAAGTTTTCTGGTCATTTCCACATGTGCTGTTTTACTCACCTGCTACTCAGTTGTCAGGCTGATGGTCACAGGCCTTCCGTGACAAGGAGTTCCACTGTCATACAGAGACATTAAATTGAACAACTTCTATCACAAGGAGTTAAACTTCTGAAACCTGCCACCTCTACTAAATAGAGGATTAAACAGAGGTTTAAAGTGAGTTCCCATTGATTAGTTAAAGGATTTATTTTGGGTATACTTAAAACTCACCTTTGACAGAAGTGTCAGCATATTCTGTTGAGAAGAGCAGATACACCCATCAGATACTAAGCTAAAGTCTAGCTTTTTAAAGAGGAGAGCTTTGATTTGTTAGGAACTGAAGAAAAACACATTTCTGGTCTGCAAAGTCACATCCTGTGGCTGGAAGGGTGTCCTTTGGAGGGAAATATATTTCTGAAGAGCTAACAGTTGTTTGAATTGAATTAGCTCAATACAAAAAAAAATGATTAGTATTCTGTGCTGTTGCTTAGTATAACTATGGTGTTTTGTGAGGCTTTGTCTTTCAGCAAATTTTTGGTAAAAGTGGATTCTGGATTTTATATAGCTGGAGTGAACCAACCATTTACTTTCAATGTGAACATTATTCATTTGAAGACAACAATGTTCATGCATTTTTTTGTTACATTATCTGTATGTATCACAAGGTATCACAAGCAACCATATTTCCTCAATTGGCAAATCAGGTTGGCCATTTCCTGGTAAATTAAAGCCCATTTGGAATTTGAATAGATCTTATTTTGAACAAGCCTTTTCCCCCTGTTTCTGCTCTCAAATTGGCCACATTGGCTTAGAGCATACCCATCTAACCTGCACTTAGTTTTGGATAGACAGAATTTGGAGACTTGAATTAAAAAATAAGGAAGCTCCATGTTCACCTCACCCCACCCCAACCAAAGCAGTACCACTCTTATCTGAATTCCTGATCAAGTGCTGCTAAATACTTTTAAAACCACTGTACTACAAGTAACCTAGAGGCAGTCAGTAGTTTACGTGCTCCTAGATTTAGGAATTGCACAAACCCAGCCTTTCTTGTATGTTGTTGACTTTTCTGTGTGATTCTTCTCTTGGAGTAGTCTAGACAATTCCACATACTGCTTGCTTTCGTGTCCTCTTTGAATTTTGGTGGGGGGATTAAAATATTGGGAGGGTTTGGTTTCTGGACAACTTTATTTCACTATGAAGTATTCCTTAATGGAAACCCTAAGACCAGTGGACTTTGTTCCTAACGTTTGAAAACATTCAGTACTTCTGTTACCTGACTTTCATAAATAAGCAAACACTTTTAGTTTCTGTGATATATTATAGATACTAGCACTATTGGTGCATTTGTTCCTGGTTTTGGGCCCAACCTACTTCTCCCAAATAAAGTCTGCTTATTCCTAAAATATTATTTGAGCTTGAAGGCACTAATATATTATAATCCCAATTTTATTCTTCATCATTTTACTTTCCAATTCATCCTTTGTTTTCTCTTCCTCCCCTGTTCAGATCCTCTTTTCTTCATATTAAACTATTTTGCCAGGAAGTTCTTTACTTTTCATCAATTCACCGAACTTTCCTTAGCAGACCTAGTTTTTACCATCCCAGAACAGCTTGTGCCATACTTGGATTTCTGTAACTAGGTCACTGCTGCTGCAATTGTAAAGACTGAGCAGCCCTGTACAGAATGCCAACTGGCAAAGGCGGATCTCCAGATCTCCAGGCCTGCTCGTTGGTTGGACGGACCCACAGGGACTTGGGCTTCTACCATCTTTCTTGAGAAAACAGATGTTATGACCAGAAGTGCAGAGGAGTAATACCTTGTCTTGATAAGATAAACTTAGCCAACAGAAGCCAGGGGACAGAGAGAACCAGCAGATAAAATGTTTCCCTGATTAGTCCTTTCTGAGGGCAGCAGTTCATATGGCCTCTCTGGAGATAACTGCAGGTCATCAATGCCCAGCTTGGTAGGGGTTCCTAACATGTACTCTTTTTCTTTCCCTGTTGCATTTCCCTTTCCCCTTTACCCTTGTTTCTATGGGATTTTATTTCCCAGTAAAGTGTAAGAACATGCTTTTGCTTCAGGCTTATTTTCTAGGGAAGCTAGCCTAAGTTATTCCCTAATTTGCATCTCTATTTTACTCCTCTCTTCTGAATTCCAAGGTCATATATCCCAAATACCCAACTACCTACTTGGCTTCTCTGTTTGAACCTCCAGTTGTGACTCAGATCAACATATCCAAAATATCCCCATCCCCAGAGATCCATAGCATTATTTTTTCACTATTCCCATCTTAATAAATTACATCTTTAAACACCGAATTGTTTAAGCCTAGAGGCTGGGAGTCATTATTGTTTTGTCCTTTTCTTAACTCCTACGTATACTTAGTTCTTAATTATTATCAATTATCTTTCTTAAACATCTTTCTAATCTCTCCCTGTATTTTTATCTCTACTACTGTTGTAGTAGTTCGAGGACCAGTAACCTTTACCTAGACTCTTATAATTGTTTCTGAATTAGTCTCTTTGAATCCATGCTTGTCCCCTTCAATTTATTCTCTAAATGAGGCCTGGATGTTTTTACAAATGCAAATCTCATCAGGTTATCTCCTACTTACAAGCCTTCATTAGCTTCCCATTGCTTCCCATTACCTTCGAATAAAATGTTCCATTATTGTTATGGTTAACAGGGCTCTACATACATCCTCAGTCTCATGTCATGCTCCTCTCATTTTTGTTCTCTGTGCCCTGGTCACACTAAACATCTTTCAGTTTCTCAATCAGATATGTTATTTTCCACCTCAGTAACTTCACAAATGCTCATCCTTCATCCTGGAATAGTTTGCCCATTATAGTTACCTGGATAATTCTCAAGGTTCTTTTAGGTTTCCAATTTTCGCATTAAAATTAAATTAAAATTAATGCTAATTTTATTGTGAAGATTTTGATGAGGTTCCAATTTATATCAGTGATTGCAAACTCCCATATCAACCCAAACTTGTCTTTTGTAGCACCCATCATACTTTCGAAGATTTGCTAAGTTTCTATATCCCAGCTAGACTGTAAACTCCATGTGATCAGAGAGACCTTGTGCTAGTCACTGTTCTATTCCAGCTACCTAAATACTTTGTCCCAGCCTGTTACTCCACTGGGTCATGTAGCCTCTCTGGTGAGAGCAAGCAACGGGGAGAGATTGCAGTGTCAGGTCCAGACAGCTAACATCTCAGAAATTTAAGCCTACTGAGAAAAGTTACCAAAAGAATAAGATCTGATATTATCTAGGCCATTTATTTTTAGTTTGCTTTACTTAATTTTGTTTCTTTTCCTTAACAGGGAAAAGAAACAAGTTAGAGGGATGTGTTCATTTGAAGGTCATTGCATTGAAGCATAATATCTAGAGATGGAATCAAGATAATCTCCAGTTTGCAAGCTCAGTGCAGTTTCCTCCCTCTCTCCCTTCCTCCCTCTCTCCCTCCTTCCCTTCCTTTCTCCTTCCTTCCTACCTTCCTTCCTTCCTTCCTTCCTTCCTTCCTTCCTTCCTTCCTTCCTTTCCTTCCTTCTCTTTTCTGCATAACGAATTCTAGGACTTTAATAGTATTGTACAACAATAACTTTGTGAACAAATTTTAATGTGAAGAATACTATCTTGCTCTGTTCTCATTTCTTGGTTGTCTGTACAAATTCAATGCACTCATTTTTTAATTCAAACTCAAAACATTCCTCTATATGATTTTAGCATCCTAGTCATCATCCTTCTTACAAATTCTTTCTTACTTCCACTCAAGTTCCTTCCTCTTTCTTGGGGTTTCATGAATGCTAAGGCTCCACATTATTTCTTTATTATTCTTACATCGCAATGTTTTTTGCTTAGTGAAATAAATTCTTCTGATTTTATTATTTCAATAATTCTGTCTTCAACCATAAAAAGGAGAAAGAGATATTAATAAAAATGCCTGACTCTAAACAGTATCACTTAAATGATGCATTTCCCATTTATTTTACTTAAAAGAACAATTTCTTTCAATTTCTATATGATCACTGCTAATTACCATTTACCACACCACCTTGTAGTAAATACGTATTTGTGAATGACTGCATGTATATAATATTATTCAGTGAATGAAGCAACAGAGTTCCAAATATCAAAATGAAGTAGTCTCCCAGTTCCCCCAATTCAGTCTTCTGTTAGTAAACTGAAAAATTTCTTGGATTTATGAAGTTAAATCCAGTTAAATAATTAAGAATGACTAATTTCACTACTAAAATAAGTATGTATCTGATTATGTATATATGTGTATGTGACTATATGTATGTATTTGTGTGTGTGTATTTGACTATTTTGTGACACAGAAGACAATTATTCCTGGGACCTATGTTTCCCATTGATGACTGGTTTGATGAAGCAAATTTGATTAGCTTAATAATCTCTTCTTCTTGCTTTATAGTTTTACATGTGCTCTTCTTAAAGCAGTTTATTCGGTCAAAAGAAGAGGACCTTCAAGGATATAACAGAAGCATTCTTTAGTCACCCTAATGATAGACAGTGAAGCAATCTGGTGAATAGTTAGGATGTTAGTGGGATGGGAGGATTTGAAAAGGAGCAGATATAGTTGAGTATTGGAAAGCAAGAATTCAGTTTGGTACATTTTAAGTTGAGAAGTCAATTTTATGGACGTCCAAGGAGAGATATTGCTTAGGTAGTTAAATGATTGAGTCAAATATTCGTGGGAAAGGTGAGAGCTAAAAACATAAACTAGGGAGTTATTAGCTTATAAAGTTAACCTTTAAAGCCATGGGATTCAACGTTTCCACCTAGAACATATGTGTTGTTAGAGAAAAGTGTGAGGCTTGAGCCCTAGAGCATGACAATACTTAGACATCAGGAAGACGAGAAGGATCCAGGAAAGGATATAGGAAGGAGTAGCCAGTGAAATAGAAGGTAAGCAAATGAACAAAAATGTCCTGAAAGAAAAGTGAAAAAAGGTTTCAAGGAGGAGAAAGTGATCCACTGTGTCCAGTGAAGTTGATGAATTAAATGAGGCAAGAAATGAGAACTGATCATTGGATTGTTAACCAGAGATTACTGGTGACTGAGAAATTTCAGTGGAGTGATCAAGGTGAAAGCAAGATTGGAGAGTGTTCCCAAGATAATGAGACAGGAAGAACTGGAGACAGAAATAACTCTTTCGAAGAGTTTTCATCTAAAGGGCTTTAGAGAAATAGCTGGTAGCTGGAAGGAAACATGAGATTAAGAGAGGGTTTATTTCATTGTTTCAAAAGTTGAGATTTAATGTACATATTATGAAATGCACAGATCTTAAGTGTACTTAGTTCTGATAAATGCACATACCATGTGGCATGCACACTCTTATGAAGATATAGAACATTTTTCTCAGTCCAGAACATCCCCTTCTAGCCATTCTAGTCAAGTACATATATCATCCTACTTTCCCTTATCCACTCCATATGAAGCAACTATTGTTCTGATTTCTCTCACCATAGAACATTCTTGCCTAGTCCAAGAGTTCATATCAATGGAATCACAGGGTGTGTCTTATTTTGTGTTGTCTATTTCACTCAGCATAATGTTTTTGAGATTCATCATATTTCTGTATGTCTGAATAGTTTATTTATTTATAATTATTGGGTAGTATTCCATTTCATAAATAAATTACACACTGTTTATTCATTATCCCATTTCTATTTCTAATACTTTCATTTAAGTGGGATTTTCTATGGTCATAAAAAGCCTATTCTATTACTCCAATAGTTCTGACCAGTAGATAGTTTAGTCTTGTATGGAAACAAAATCCATCTCCCTATAACTTCTAACCACTCATCTAGTTATATGTCCTGGATCCAAATGCAAAAAAAAAAAAAGCATTTTCTTTACATTTTCTCGTCTAGTATAAGCTTTCCTGGTTCTTTCAAATGTGTCTGATATGGCATATTCTTTTACTCCTTAAATTGCTCTCTTCTTGCTCCTGAGACTGTGATGATTTATGACTCTTGAAATAATAGTGCTAAGGCAAATAAATAAATTAATATAGAAATGCATAAATAATCCAGATGTAGTTTGATCAATACAATGAGGAACTGTCACCAGTTATTCTATCTACTATATTTTATTAGTGCAACCTACAATCCCATCAGATTTTTCTTAGTCACATATTTCCTTTACAAATTTTGAGCTTATTTTCAATCATATTTGAATGCATTTTTTGGAGTCATGGTTTCCAAGTTATAATTTTTAAGTTAGTTTCTTGGAGTAACTAGCAGGGCTTTCCATTTATCCCTGTCAAGCTTTATTTAATTAGATATGTCACACTATTCCAATGTGTTGAGTTTCTTTTTGCAATATTAGTTATTTCATACAATGTATTTTCCATATCACTCAGTGTCATATCATCTTATATGTGAGACCACCATGAATATCGTTATCAAAATCATTTAGTAAAGTATTGATTGCATAGGCTGAGTGCTACTAAAGATAAGCCCTTTGATACACTTAAATACTTCTCTCAATATTTACTTTTGTCCCTATGAAAAACACTTTGCTGTTTCCAATTTTAAATGTACATACTTGTGCTATAATCCAGCTTATATACATTTTTTACCACAAGAATATAATGAAAGATGATGCGTTTTTGATACTCAGATTTCTAAAGGATTCCCCTGCTCAACCTTTCCAGCATCCTTGAAAAACAAGCAAGTAAAAATTGTTTTGAATTACTTTTCCTTGGAGACAACAAACTGACTTTAAAGATCAGGTTCCTTATTCTAAATGCCAATAAATGTTTTTAAAACATAATTCATTTAAGAATTTTCCCAGGTAATGGCATATAAATGATATCATGTCATAGCAAAAAGAAAATGCATAGGCTTTTGATAAAGAAAAACCTGATTTTAAATTTCAGCTATACGATCTTGAGCAGATTATTCAGGTTTCTTCAACTTTAGAATTAGGAAAATCATTTCTACCTCATAATGTTTCTCTCAGGATTAAGTAAAATAGTGTAATGCAGAGCAAGTGTTTGATACATTTATGTTGTTATTAGGCATCTTTCATTCCCCTTCTGCTGTGCCCGTATGTCAGAGACTACCAAGAGAAAATATAAACTGTGAGTCTTGAATATGCAGTTGGGAACAAGATCTAAACCTTTTAAAAGCCATTTCCAACACTCAATACTGTACTACTTTGAAGAATTATTTTAAACTTGTATTCTCATACCAATACTTGATCTATGTTTTTCAAACTTATTTGTTTTTAATGAAGCCATCTATTTTCTAGTGATTATATTTTCCTCTCTGTGTGCCATGAATCAAATTTTAATAATTCATATTTAAGGCCTATTTCAGGCAGCATAAAATATGCCTAATTGTTTTGGTTTTATGGCTGTTTTGAACTGAATATTTGTGTTTTCCCCAAATTCATATGTTGAAACCCTAATCCCACTGTGATGGTATTTAAAAGTGGGGCCTTTAGGAGGTCATGTGAGTGGAGCTCTCATAAATGGGATTAGTGTCCTTTTAAGAAGAAGCCAGAAGATTAGCTAGCCCTCTTTCGGCCACGTGAGGATACCACGAGAAGTCAGTGATCTGCAACCTGAGGGTTCTTACCTGAACCCAATCATGATGACACCCTGATATGGGACTTCCAACCTCTTGAACTGTGAGAAATGCATTTCTGTTGTTTATAAATCATCCCGTATATGGTTCTTTGTTATAGCAGCCTGAGTTGAATAATATAATGGTAGAAAGAAAAAGGCAGAATTCCTGCCACCTTAACAAATCAATAATTATTTAGTATAATTATTTTTAAAGCATTAGGCTCATGGGAAATAACATCTTTCAATAGAATTTTACATGATAATTATATAGAATTATATGCCTATTTCCCTTATAGACTCTCTACTTAATTGCTTCTAAATCTTTACAGTATTGGTCAGATTTGAAAACCTGTTTAAATAATAATAATCATACTAATAATGGCTATTGATTATTAGGAGACAAATCCCAAGGAATTCTCATAATTTACCAATTTAATTCTCATGAGCAAACCTATGAAGTAAATGCTCTTCCATTCTCATTTTACAAAATAGAAATTGAAGTATAATCGAGTAACGCAGCTTACCCATGATAGCTTATCTACCCATAGCCCAGCTCCACCACTTACAAGCCGTAAGTGGGATATGAGCCTAGATATCTGATTTGTTATTGTAAAAATAGTGAAAGAAAAAGGTTTTAGGAAGAAGTATACTTAAGAAGAATAATTGGGGGGCAAAAATAGATAAAACGGCTATGGGATAAATTTGTGTGGAAGTCTGTTTTCATGTCTTCCTTCGTTGGGCTCCCAAAGTTGATTCACAACGTTAGGAATTTTAGGAAGCATGCATTCAAACACCATGGTTTATTCACTGGGCTGTGGTCGTATGCTGGCAAAAGAGGAGCACTCCATGTCTTCCCATTTCATCCTATGGGTGGATCCAATGTCCTTATGCACTAATTGCAGAACAGGGAACTGTCTACCAACTTGCCTCCAGTGACAGGCAGGGTGCAGGATGAAGAAGACATTATCACACACCTATTCAGGGCACCCTTATAAAACATAAAAGGCATGTGCAATTTTATTTCATAAGGTTACCCAGGAATTCTGTGTTAACCCAAAGTAGCTCAAGAGCATGTTGCTTGTGTGTTTGTGACAATGGCTGAGGTTCTTGCAAGCATGGGGCCAGGACTGCAACTTTACCTATCAGTCTATGGGTGGAATGGACACATGCCTTTCCCATAATTTACCTTCAATAGGTAGACCTTTCTGTGAACTTGACATGTGACCTTATGAACATGGATAGCGTCCTGCCAGAATAAGTGGTCCTCACATGGACAGACTTATTATGGCAATTAATTTTCATGTTTTATTTTGTATTTCACAACTGATTGTGTGGTGTTGCTGTTGTCGCCTCCCTCCTCAGCCTCACCAACACACATGTTGGAGCGATAGTTAGTGCAGTTATATAAACTATAAGTCGAAGCCGTAACATATATGATAGAGCCAATTTGCTTGTGGAGTATAGGTTCCAAATAAAGGCAATCAATAAAGCAAGTGGTGTCTTGGCTTTTATTCAGTGACACAAGCTTTTGAGGGATTTTAAAGGATCATTATCTTGCTAAGCCTTCCTTTGTGATATGTTCCATAGCAAACTAAATTACATAAAGTGAAGCATCTTTTAGTCATGTAGATCACTGATTAGGTGATGATATGTTCATTGCAGTTCTGCTGCACTTATTTGCACAAGGTTAAGTATTTACAGAAATCTTGGTATGAAATTCAAGATGAATTTTTCTACTTTAGCAGAAATGTTGTATACTTACATCCTTTAACTTAATAATTTGTTAAGATAAAGGAAAAAGAGATGGAGTGTTTTGAGGAGAAAACAGAGGCATTAGAATTCAAGGTAATATAGATTCCTTCTTAGTAAAAGATGGTGTCACGACTCTCTTAAATATGTTAATGGCTTATTCTATACTGTACTATTATGAATGAATGAAATCACCAAGTATTAATGTCATGACACATTATAGAAAGAAAATCTGTTTTATTTTATTTGAAATTCAAAATAAAGCATTAAGGTGAGTGACCAACATTTAAATAAGTTTATTAAGTGAAAAATTGTGGGAACTTACAAAAACTGTACGAATTTGCTGTTGGATGATACAAAATAATAGCATTTTAGAAATGATCTATTCCCTATATAGTGATAGTCTTTTTTTTTTTTTTTTTTTCGAGACAGGGTCTCACTCTGTCATCCAGGCTGGAGTTCAGTGGCGCCATCTCGGCTCACTGCAAGCTCTGCCTCCTGGGTTCAAACAATTCTCCTGCCTCAGCCTCCCGAGTACCTGAGATTACATGTGCCCGTCACTGTGCACAGCTGATTTGTGTACTTTTGGTAGATACGGGGTTTCACCATGTTGGCCAGGCTGGTCTTAAACCTCAAGTGATCAGCCCACATTGGCCTCCCAAAGCGCTGGGATTACAGGCATGAGCCACCATGCCCAGCCTATTCCCTATATAGTGATATTCTATCTTATGCTTTGAATGCAGTTGGCTAAACACATTGGCAGTAGAATAGCTTTTAAGTGCAAAATATCCCGGAAATAGAGAAATATTAAATTTGTTGAGGGAGTATGTGGAGATACAGTCTAAATTTTCAATCATAAAAATTAAGGTCATGAAAATAGATTCACTAATTAAAAATTAGCTAAAAAGAAAAAAATAAGGAAAATACTACAATTTAATATGCTTAGGTAAATCAGGTGTTCTTTGCACTTAGCCAATAGTAAGATAGTCAATTTAATAAATGACCTCAATGTAAGAAGAGAAATCTCTCTTGCAATGGGTGATGCAAGGACTCTGTTCTCTTTTTTATTCTTTCTCTGTTACTCTCAGTACACCACCCTGAAGACTCTATGAAACTTATCTCTGATCTGTGCAGACAGAGTACAGAATGATTTAGTTCCTTTAAATGGGTCTTCTCTGTGAGGCCCTCTTACAGCATTTTAGACAGAAGCCATCTAAGTGAGTAAATGGTAACAAGATTGAAGGGATTGGATGAAAGGAGACTCTGGGTCCCATTTAGATTCTTTTATTTTAGCAGGTAGTCACCCTGTTTAGGTTTTCCGTGCAGGGCTTGGCCTAGTGTTGTGGGCTGTGGGTCAACATTTTTCTTTTCAGAGCCTTCGTGTTATTATTTTGGTCTGCTTGGTTTACCTGGTGCCACTGCGGATCCCACTGGTGCCTGTGGTGTTTCCTGAGTGGGTGGAAGGAGCGCTCCAGGCCAGGTTGCCTGTTGTCTCTTGCTAGGGGAAGGAGGTCTCCTGCACATAGTGACAAAAAGTGTTTTCTAGGCTGGGTCACTTGTGGAAACATGATTCTCTTTGCTGGTGCCACCAGCCAACTGGTATCTCTACATGTGAGAAAATGTTTTCTGGACAGTGAGGACCATGAAGCTTCCTGAGACAGGCTGGTTATTGGGACAAGTTTCCTCTTGCCATTGCAACCTGGCTGTCCAGCATCTCTGGGTTGGGATGAGGAGAGTCTCAGGCTCATGGGGGAAAGATAGCATTGCCTCTGGCAACTTCTTGTGAGCAGAGCCCCTGAAGAATTTCTGTGGCTACATCCGCCAGGCTTGCTGGGTGTTTTCAGCAGCCTCTCCATCCAGGAAAGGAACGAGTCTACCTGGGCTGCCTTCTGTTGCTAGATTGGGAGTTAGGAAACATCAAGCCTGGAGAGCATTCTTTGAGGGTGAGTGGGGCATAAAATGACCTGTTGCTATGTTACTCCTCTAGTTCTGCTGCCCCTAACCAGTTCTCTCTACTTTCCAGATTTCTCCTTTGATTGTTTCTTACATTATTGTTGATATTTATAGTTGTACTTAACAGGGCAGAACAGGAAGAAATGATCCTATGCCCTGTTGTATGGGTGAAATTTCACTATAATTACTTTTTAAATGAGACAATTTTATGTCAATACAAAATTACATAAATTTTAGTATAAGTAAATTTTTAAATTAAAAATCTTACTATAGAGAAGAAAGATTTTAATCTAGAAAAATGAAAAAACTTAATTTCTTATTTTTGTGTGTCTTGTTAGGTTCTTGACACCTTAAGAGTACTCTATGATTGAATCAATTAAAATTGATAAAGACTGCCAATATTTACAATATAGTGACATCTGTCATTAGCGCATGAAAATTATCCTTTTGTGATACCAGATTAAATGAACAAAATGAGTTGAAGTACTACAGATTAATCATCTAGACCTTGTTTACATTTTTCATACATCTATTTCTAACTCAAATCTCTTCATTCAATCTCTACCTCAGCCCAAAATGCATCCACATTTTATGTAGAATTCATATCAATGGAAAAAATCAGCTGAGAAGACTGAAAAGGAAGAGATGCCATTATTTTTGCTTTTAAGCAGGTAAAGAATACTATTTTTAGTCTCTCTCATTAAATATTTAATCTGGTTACTTTTTCCTTGGATCACAGGAATATGGTAGGTATTATAGAAGCTTGTATTAATCAGTCGAATCCAAAAGCAGATGTAATACTTGGTGAAAAGAAAAGGTGAAAATACCAGCATGTTTTCTTTGAGCTATTTTCTCCCACGCTTTCACCCTTTCACTATTTGAGATTTTCCTATAATCACTGTTTCTGTTCTCTACCTGCCATTATTTTCAAGGTGTCACTGCATTTATACAATAGGAGTGTGGGTGTGGTGGCGGGGAAGCCTCTGTACCTCAAAATCTCTGGCTAGTAGCAAGGCAGTTCACCAGGACCTACTGGATAGAAATTTTCCAACACTATAAAGTTTCTTCCTTATAAAAATTAAATTAAGTCTGGGTGCAGTGGCTCACGCCTGTAATCCCAACACTTTGGGAGACCTAGGTGGGAGGATCACTTGAAGTTTGGGGTTTGAGGCCAGCCTGGCCAACATGGCGAAACCCTGTCTCTACTAAAACTACAAAAACTAGCCAGGCATGGTGGCACACACCTGTAATCCCAGCTACTTGGGAGGCTCAGGCAGGAGAATCACTTGAACCCAAGAGGCAGAGATTGCAGTGAGCCGAGATCATGCCACTGCACTCCAGCCTGGGCGACAGTGAGACTCTATCTCAAAAAAAAAAATTAAATTAAAAAAATTATATGTAATACTTAAGGTGTCTATAACAATTTCGTGACAAATAATTATAATATGAAGTTCTGTGGGCAGAATTTGTGTGAATAATGTGCCAATGTTAACTGCGACTACACATTAAGTTCAGTCAGTGCATCCAACTCTAAGTGACTTTTTCATAGGAAAAGGTTGATACCTTTTTCCTGAGGGTTAAAAGTTTAGGAATAATAACAATAATGTCTATAGTCTGTGATAGACCTGTAAAAAATTGTATTATGCAGAGGTTTCACACATGCACATGTAATTCTTTAAAATATATTTGAACCTATTTTAGAAAATATCTGGGATTATCATAATTGAAGAATGATAATTGAAATGAAATGAAATAATTATGCATATTAAATGTATATTATTTATTGTTCTGTGAAAAATAATTGAATTGCTTGCATCTTAGTTTGGCAAGAATAAACTAGCCTATTTAGGCCTTTTTAATAATGAAATGGAGTACTTATCATTCATATTTTCACAAGTACTTTGATTTTCTTCATTGTCATGCTTCTACAAGAATGTAAACAGACTTTATTTTAAAAACGTATAATTG
Source organism: Pan paniscus (assembly GCF_029289425.2). Taxonomy (NCBI): domain Eukaryota; kingdom Metazoa; phylum Chordata; class Mammalia; order Primates; family Hominidae; genus Pan; species Pan paniscus. The sequence goes on from NC_073254.2 coordinate 132,676,469, forward strand.
TAAATTAGTAGAAGAAATGACAGTGACCTTATTGGCCTTAGAACATCAGTGTATCCTGGAGGCTCTCTCAGCTAACCAAGAAGATAGAGCTTGGGGAATGTATGGAGAAATTGTCATGGGAATATTTATTATTATTTTAGGGGAGCTTATAAGCCTTATTGCTAGTCTAAGAGCCTGTTAGCCTGTCTCGCAGAGACATCCGACCCTACTTCTCATTCTGAAACTCTGTGCTCAGGAAAGTGCCAGGACCAGGTTGTATTATCCTGGGGAACGTGAGTATGACAAATGAGGACTGGTGCATGCTGAACCATGGCACTGCATACCAGGTATGTTGTATAACATCAAGATTGATAGGACACACTTGGCTGAAATGAAGCAGTCCCTGGTATATATTCAGTCTGGCTTACATGCAGATTGTTAGAGACTTAAAAATATAAGACTTAACTTGAATGGGGAAATAGAACTTCCAAAGGTCTGATTTGGTGCTTGTTCAGATGCTATAATCTATAAACATGTACCCCTAGTGAGGATTAGGATGCTAAAGTGTAAGCCTTCATTGTCTACTTTAACTTCTTTTAGATAAGCGCACCTTATTTGATTTTACAAAGTGGGGTCTTTATTGGCTGTCTCTGACAATCAGCGCTTCCTACTGATATATGACAATATAGTGGTGCTGCAGTTACTCATACTCCACGTTTTTGTCTGCTTTGTGCTGCTATAACAAAGTACTGGAGACTGAGTATTTATAAAAACAGAAATTTATTTCTCACAGCTCTGGAGGCTGGGAAGCCCAAAATCAAGATGCTGGCAGGTTTGTTGTCTAATGCTGACTGCTCTCTGCTGCCAAGATGGCAACTTGATGCTGCATCTTCCTGAGGTGAATAAACACTATGTCCTCACATGGCAGAAGGGCCAGAGGGTGAAAAGGAGCAAACTTCCTCCACAAGCCGTTTTATAAATGCACCAAATCCCATTTATGAAGGTGGAGCCCTTATGACTCAGTCACTTCCCAAAAGCCACACCTCCCAATACTGTTGCATTGGGGATTAAGTTTCGGCATTCAACTCATAGCACTCCATGTTTTAAATGGAACAGCAAAGACCTCACTCTTTTATACTTATTTTAAGTTGCTTGATAATGGATCCAATTCTGCTTGTTGTTGGGTCATTATGAGATTGAGACTAAGTGACTGACAACCTTTAAAGCTAGCAAATAACAGGATATTACTCAAAAGACTAGAAAAGCAAAGTGAGACCACACATTAATTAAAAATGATTAAAATTATACACTCCTGAGATATTAGTATGAAAGTTCTTTTGTAATATATTTAAATGAATAAGATTATTAAAATAAGTCATGAAAATATACCTAAATACTTTCTAGTTTTCAAATACTCCTTTATTTTAACTTAGTTATTTAAGAAAACTTAAATTGTACTACATAAGTACACAAGCTTTAAAGTAACTGGAGGAAATAATTGAGGTGATTTAAAATGTAGTTTCTTTAATTTTTATTGGCAAAACTGCATGAAAACAACTGCTTTAAGATCTAAAAGGATGTATAGTCATGCTCTACATAATGACGTTTCCATCAGTGATGGACCAAATATATGATGTGGTCTCCTAAGATTATAATAACATATTTTTAGTGTACCTTTTCTGTATGTACATAGATTTAGATACACTAATACTTACCATTGTGTTACATTTGCCTTTAGTATTCAGTATAGTAAAATCCTGTACAATTTTATTGCTTTAGGAACATGTAGCCTAGGTATGTAGCTGGCTGTACCATCTAGGTTTGTGTAAGTACACTCTATGATGTGTGCACAGTGATGAAATTGCCTAATGATGCATTTCTCAGAACTTATCCTTGTAGTTAAGTGATGCATGATCATATTTACTTAATCAATCACCTCTTGAAATTTTTAAGTGAATTACAACTTTTTATCTTAAATTTTAGCTTTCAAATTGGTGAAATTATGACCCATCCTTAATTTGAGTTGACTAAAGCTCTGCTGCATGGCAAAATTATTGGCAGGGAGTAATACTCAAAGACAGTTATTTCAAATGCTCTGATTGAACTTACATTTAATTTAATAATATTAAAATGTTATATGCAGTGATCTATAACTTGGGGTGACAACATATATTCTCCGTAATCTCAAGAAGAAATAGTGAGTCTCAGACTTTGAGAATTATAACATGTATCTCAGAATATACATCAGATTTTTAAGTCCTCATTTAATTATTCATTAGTGATATTTAATGTCACCACTTGCCAAATACTTTCTAAATTCATCAGAACTGGAAAAAATCCCAAGGATACACTAATAACAGCTGATATTTATTGTCCGCTTACTCTGCTTCACATAAATCATCTCTTGGTTGCTGCTCTTTCTCTGGATACCACTGCATTGCTGTCAGCACCCTAGGATCTCTGGGAACAGACACTCAAATGCTGAGTCTCCCATGGAACACGTGAGAGAGTTCTTTAGGGGGCATTCATTACGATAGTGGTTGAGGAAATGTGGTGTTTCTTCCATTTTTGTCTCAACAATCTTGCATCTTCCCACCCAGGCTCTTGCTGCTGGAGCTCCTTGCCCATTGGCTCTTGGACCAGGTACCACCAGGTTGGCTCAAATCCAGATACTAGTATTGTATTCTATTAAAGTAGCAGAACTGCTTGTCTGGCAAATTGTTTGGGTTAGTAGAATTCCCACACAGGAATGAGGTGACAGTGCCACTTTCTTGAGGGAGTTCTCAATCTCTGTGACTGATTCTCTTTGATTCAATGTTGGCTTGAGGATTGAAAGGAAAATCCACTATATATACTGCTATATTTGGGACTTACCACTGACAATTCCCTCTTCTCCTTTCCTAATCTCTGGCTTAAATGGATTTGGAAGAGAGAGAGGGAGAGAGAGAGAGAGAGAGAGTGTGTGTGTGTGTGTGTGTGTGTGTTTGAGAGAGAAAGTGTGTGTATGTCTGTGTTGGGGATAGGCTATCCAGATTATGGCAGAATAGTTCATGTCTGAGCTTCTCTTTAAAAGGTGTGAAGTGCTGTGACCCTTTTTCCTTTGCTGTGAGCCCTAGTCATCAATTCCATAGCAACAGGAAATATCATGTTCACTGTGCACTAGTATATGGATGAATCAGTAAGCTCCTGAAGGGGAATAGAAGAGAGAGATGTCAAGTTAGGTTGAGTTAGATCACAATCAAATTTTGAAACTAGTCCAGGAGTTTCTTATATACCAAAAGCGAATGGAAGAATACTATAATCTCTTTACATTAATTTGGATAACTTCAGTGCTAAATTCTGAAATACAGGTATTTTGCTATTTTTGTGATGGTTAAATCAAAAGAAAGTTATTTCTGTCTTGTTCTGAAGCAGAAGTGGCTTTCCAATAAAGTGAGTTCTGAAAAGATCATATGTCCTTCCACAAAGGTGTGATATCTTTACATGTTGTTGTAGGAGTTCAGATACATAAATAGCTTGTTGAAGGACTATGACTGACCTTAGAAATTGCCCCTTCCAAAGTTATTTAGTACAAGTAATTAGAAGATGTGGTGTATTAGTCCATTTTCATACTGCCATGAAGAAATACCAGAGACTGGGTAATTTATAAAGAAAAAGAGCTTTGGCCGGGCACAGTGGCTCATGCCTGTAATCCCAGCACTTTGGGAGGCCAAGGCAGGCAGATCACGAGGTCAGGAGATCGACACCATCCTGGCCAACATGGTGAAACCCCGTCTCTACTAAAAATACAAAAACTACCTGGGCATGTGGCACACGCCTGTAGTCCCAGCTACTCAGGAGGCTGAGGCAGGAGAATCGCTTGAACCCGGGAGGCAGAGGTTGCAGTGAGCCGAGATTGTGCCGCTGCACTCCGGCCTGGCATTAGAGTGAGACTCTGTCTCCAAAAAAGAAAAAAAAAAAAAGCAAAAGAAAAAGAGGTTTAACGGACTCACAGTTCCACATGGCTGAGGAGGTCTCACAATGATGGTGGAAGGTGAAGGAGGAGCGAAAGCACGTCTTACATAGAGGCAGGCAAGACAGCATGCGAAGCAGAACTCCCCTTTATAAAACCATCAGATCTCATGAGACTTATTCACTGTCACAAGAACAGCTTGGGAAAACCCACTTCCACTGATAGCAGTAGCTGCTCCAGATGCCCTGCTGCTGCCATCATACCAGCTGCAGCAAGGAAGCATCACTGGAGCTGCACGATCAGTGGGGCCAGCAGGAGCTGGTGACAAGGAGGGTCCCCACCCCTTCTGAGTTGGGGTAAGAGCTCCCTGGGTGCCCTTGCAGCTACTCAAACTGTGGCTGCAGACCCAGGTCTCCTGCTCCACAGAGCAGGCAGAAGCCCCACCCTCCTGGGTGGGGCTACAGCCTCCCATGTTGTGGCTGCAGATCCAAGCCTCCCTGTGCTCGTAGGGAGCCAGGAGCAGGCAGGATCCCTGCTCTTCTGGGTGCCACTGCATCCACCCAAACCATGGCTGCAGACTCCGGCCTCCCACTCCATGGAACAGGCAGGAGCCCTGTCCCACTTGGTGTGGCTGCAGCCACCTAAGCTGTGGCTGCAGATCCAAGCCTCCCTGTGCTCTTGAGGGGCCTGGAGCAGGCAGGAGCCCTGCCATCTCTGGCGCAGCTGCAGCCACCCAAACCATGGCCACAGATCTCGGCCTCCCAGTCCATGGAGCAGGCAGAAGCCTCACCTACTCTGGGCACAGCTATAGCCACCCAAACAGTAGCTGCAGACTCAAGCAACCCTGTACACTTGGGAGCCCAGGAAGGCCCCCCTGCCCTTGCAGGCTTAAAAGTGCCTGCTCCCACTGCCTGGCTTCTCCCTGCTGTCAGTGCCTGCTCTGGTCTCAGAGCAAAACTGGGAGAGCCAGTTGCCATGAATGGCAGCAGGAGACAGGTTCCTGGGCAGAAAAGTGTGGGTCCCTGGTGAAACCCCATATTTCGGCCAGGGAGGGCCTCATGGCTGGGATCCTGGCTGCCAGTCTCATGGACAGGAGTAGGAACTTGTAGTGGCTTTTCTGGGCCCACCCATGGCCATCCATGGACCGATTGGTGTGCACTTCCTCCTCTTTGAGGCCCATAAAAGCCCCTGGATCAGCCAGTGCTGAGCAGACCACAGGATGACCAGCTGCAGAGAGAACTAGCTGCACAGAGGAGCTACCCTCTCTGCTGAGAGCTTCAGAGACCTGCAGAGACATTGGTACTACCAGTTGTAGAGAGGAACAACCCACTCCAGGGCCTTTTCTCTGCAAGGAGCTGGGCAGATGTTAGGATGACCAGTTGCAGATAGGAGCCACCCTCTCCAGGGCCTCCTCTTGCCAGAGAGCTGAACACTCCTTGGGATGACCTGCCTGCAGAGAGGAACAACCCACCCCAGGGCCTCTTCTCTGCCAGGAGCTAGGCAGATGTTGGGATGACCAGTTACAGAGAGGACCCACCCTCTCCAGGGCCTCCTCTCTGCCAAATGCTGAACACTCCTTGGGATGACCTGCTGGCAGAGAGGAGCCACCCACTTCAGGCTTCTTCTCTGCTGAGAGCTGCAGAGAGGATGAGACCACCTACCTGCAGAGAGGAACCACCCACTCCAGGGTGTCCTCTTCAACAGGATGACCTGCCTACAGAGAGGAGCTACCCACTGTGGGCCTCCTCTGTGCTGTTCTAACACTCAATGAAGCTCTTCTTTCTCTTGCTCACCCTTCACTTGTCTGCATAACTCATTCTTCCTGGATGTCAGAGAAGAGCTCAGGCAAAGGCACCTCTGGCTACAGAGGTTTCCAGCCAGAAAAGTGACACCGCAAAGATTCTGTAACACCGTGATTGAATTACCTCCCACAGGGTCCCTCCCACAACACATGAGGATTATGGGAACTACAATTCAAGATGCAATTTGGGTGGGGGCACAGCCAAACCACACCGTGTAGTATTTAGGAGAACATCAAATTGGTGCTGAACATGACAAATCACTGTGTATTCTTATGGGTACAATACACATTGAGATAAATTAGTTTGATCTCACCAGGAGGCAGAATGAAGTTTGAGGGCCTCATGATTGTTTGTTTGTTTTTAATTATATCGTCCACGTAGTTTAAAAAGGTGATTTGTTTTTAATGTTAGCTAAAATTAGAATAGTTGGTCTGAACTTGCTTGTTTCTAGGTAATATTTTCCAGGTAGCTGGAAGAAAGGATCAGAGTCCTCATGCATGAGGGAATTTAGATTTCATATATAAAGAGCCTTCTCCTTTATAGCAGATAATGTCTTTAAGGGTGGTTACACAATCAGGCTCTTTGAATTTACTGCCCAGCCTGGCAGAATCTCATTTATAGTCTGAGAAAACCTTGCTTTGTCTATTGAACTCATGTCATTCTGAAATCATTTCTCAGTAACTCTGCCAGGTATATATTTTAGCTCTTGGCCTGTCTGTAATTCTTCAGTAGGGGACTATAAAATTCAATTCTTTTTAAATTTCTAATATAATAAATAATATGTAAAAGAACATGGAATATTAAAGGAATATGAAAGTGCCAATCTAATCATAATTTAATGCGTTCCTTGTAGCCAAGACAGAATATACACTTATGCTTAGAAAAAGAGTATTCTAAACATATAAATCATTAATAGTCAATTCAATCTTATTCCTTTATTATGAAAATACAAACATTAAAAGTGATATCCAGCTGGAAGCTCTCCAGTCTTTTCCTCCAATTCTTCTTCAGTCTTCCCCAAAGAGAAAGGAATGATAATCTGATTGCTGAATGTCAATTAGGGCAGCCTTTTCCTCCAATTCTTCTTCAGTCTTCCCCAAAGAGAAAGGAATGATAATCTGATTGCTGAATGTCAATTTGGGCAGCCTTAGGCTTTGTATGGAAAAGAAGAGACCTCTCTAGCTTGTGCTCCAGCTCATGATCTCTTCCCTGCTCTCTTGCCACATGAAAGAAATGGCAGGTCCTACATGTGAAATTTCCTATTTATGAATAGAGCTATTCTATTTCTCTTTGTCTTTTCTAGGATAATTTTCTCCATTTTTTGTCATTAGTTCTAAATCCTGTATAATCTTGATTGCCTTATCTGTACATGTTTATAGGTACAAATTTTTCTTTTAGAAACAATTGATGAAAAACACAATACTTTATATTTGGTCTTAGCCATCAAAGAGAATCAAGGAACTCTTAGTTTTCAATATAGAGTTATAAAAACTCTAACTAATACAGACTAAGATTATATAAACTTTGTACCTGCTAGAAAATATTGACGATTTACAATAAATGTGTCAATTGAATACCATATGTCTGATCTCTTAGTCTAATCACTGCTGTAAGAAGGTATCTCAGACTGGGTAATTTATAAACAGTAGAAATTTATTACGGTTCTGAAGACTAGAAAGTTCAAGATCAAGGCACAGGCAGATTAGCTGATGAGGCTTTCTCTCTGCTTCAAAGATGGCACCTTTCTAGCTGTGTCCTCACATGGTGAAAGGGGCAAGGCAGCACCCTTCAGCCTCTTTTATATAGGCACTAATGCCATTCATGATCATGGAGCCTTCATAACTTAATCACTTAGCAAAAGACCCCACCTCTTAATACTATCACATTGGGTATTAGGTTGCAACATATGTATTTTGGGAGAACATCAACATTCAGACCATGGCATCTGTTAACCAATATTCCTTCATTCTCTTGGTCTATAATTGTGTATTCGTATCAGAATTACTTCTGTGTATTTTCTGTGATTCTTCTGCTTTTCTATTACTTGACAATGCGTGCTCCTTTTTAGTTTTCTGGAAACTTTCTTCTCCTTTATTATTTTTCAATATTAGTGACAATTCCTTTGAGACAAAACCTGTAAATTACTGCAGAAATCTTAGTTTTCCTGGACATGCAAACTTGAACTTATTTAATACAGTCATGTATTCACCGGCATTCTTCTTAGCTGCTTGGATTTCAGTTCTCTCTTCATATTTTGTCCTACCCCTCAGCTTCAAAATTATTCTTTCTGGAGAAGATATATACAAACTCTTTGTTGAGTGGGTCTGATTTTTCCAAATTACTTTACGTTGTTCCTGTTTTTTGTTTGTTTTATTGTTTCAAGCATAACTAAAATATCTTTCTATGACCTCTAGAATTTCTGAATTTCTTGAGAATTTTTTCTTTATGACTCTCTTTTCATGTACTTGTGATAGTTTATTCGTTTTGAATCTCCATCAGTGTTTCTGTTTTAAATATACAAGTAATTTATATTTACTCTGATGAAGAAGAGGGCACTGCTGAATATTTTCATTATAGGGATGGATATGATCGAAGTGATACTCTAGAGAGATGAATCTTACATTCATAGGCTGAGGAATTGATACATCTTGCTAGCAGATTAACTCATGGGGACAACTATGGTCTCTTAGATGTTCATTTTAACCACACTTTCAGTCTCTACAGAATGTTGAGAGGGAGTAGATCAGTGTTTGTAATGCATTTTTTTTTTTTTTAGAAGGAGTTTCACTCTTGCTGCCCAGGCTGGAATGCAATGGCGCAATCTCAGCTCACCACAACTTCTGCCTCTCGGGTTCAAGCAATTCTCCTGCCTCAGCCTCCAGAGTAGCTGAGATTACAGGCGTGCACCACCACGCCCGGCTAATTTTGTATTTTTAGCAGAGACAGGGTTTCTCCATGTTGGTCAGGCTGGTCTCGAACTCCTGACCTCAGGTGATCCACCCGCCTTGGTCTCCCAAAGTGCTGAGATTACAGGTGTGAGCCACAGTGCTAGGCTGTAATGTTGCTTCTAACTGGACAGAGTGGCCAGTGAAGAACAGATTTGGGTTTAATAAGCACTTTACTAAAAAAAAAAAAAAGTATGAAAAAGCCTAATTAATCAAATGTCCATGGAAATGGAGACCAAGGGTTGTAAAGGAGCCTATCTTCATTCTTTTATCCTAAAATAGACTAGATTCTAAATCTAGTAAAAATTTCTTTGGAAAAGTTGACAGATGCCTATACATATATATTGTCACCATTTCTCTACATCTCTAGATTTGGATATGAAAATAAAGTTGTTGAATTCTGTTCTAGACTGTATTTTTCTTTTCTTTCTCCAGGGATACACACACACACACAGATATATATATATATATATCTAAGGTTGATTATATAATTAGAGATGATTAATACCAAACACTGACCATTCTACTAAATCAATACTGTCTTGTTGACTGATACATAAATCATGAGTCACTTTTTAATGTAATATGTAGAAACATCCTATTACTGAGGAGGCTCAATGCAAATAAAGATATTTTTCTTCAGCTTAATGTTAATTTTCCTTGAATACATGCTGTCCAATTTCAGTATATATTAAATGACAAAAGAAACACTGAAAAATGTATTTATTTATTCACTCATCAAATATTTGTTTGAATACTGACTGTATATACTAGATTTTTACTACCAGAAGTAAAATAATTAACAAAATTTTAAAAATGCCCTATTATTTTGCAGTTTATAGTATACTGGGGAAAAAGTAAGCAAACAATTATAATAAAGTATGATAAGTTATCTAGTAGATCAGCAAATTAGAAAAGCACCTAGCCTATGCTTAGGCTGCTAGAAAAAGATTTCCTGAATAAGTGATACCAAGCTGATTCCTTAAGGAGGGATAGAAGATAAAAAGGTAAAGAGGAGATTTAATGGCATATGCCAGGCATTCATCATTGCAGGATTTGAAATAGACATGATCAGATTTTCATTTTATAATTCTCATCTTGGCCGAAGAGTAGGGAATAGGTTGGGTGATGCTAGTGGAAATAAGAAAAGAGACCTTGGGACTAGTCATGAGGTTCTTGCAGTAACCCATGAAAGACGATAGTGACTGGAATTAGGGCAGCACCACTAATAGCGATGTAGTTCAAGTTAGAGCTATAGGCCTTGGTGCTTGATTAAGCAAGGGCAACAAGGAGATGAAGGAGGATCCCAAAATAGTGCCTTCTTTTGTTTCTGTAGAAATATATTGGGATTGTGACCTTTGTTGAGATAAGAAATACCAGAGGAAGAACAGAATGCAATCATTATTTAAGACCTCTCCTCTTCTCCCCCGCTCCCCATGCCCTCCCTCCCGTCTCTTTCTTCCCTTCCCCTCCCCTTCCCTCCTTTCCCCTCTTCCCTCACTTCCTCTGTCCATCTTGAAAGCTTAAATCTTTAGTCTAAAATTTTCAGTCCCTTCAAGTCATTGTCTTCTATGAAGCCCAAAATTATTTTGACAAGGAAACGTCACTTTAGCTTCTGTATTTAGGGTGAATCAGTGGGTAAAAATAAAAACAGCCTATCACCTTGCCAAGTTATTTCAAATATTTCTAACTGCTTAATCAAAGGAGACAGAATATTGATGTATTTAAGGACATTTGCCGAGAGTATTTCTTGACCTTATTTAAAGACTGAAGATGAAGCTAGGCAAATTATTCCACGCAAAATAAAATAACAGTAACTGAGAAAAAAATATATCCAAGAGAAATTATATGCTGCTATGTGAATATAATTTCTATAGATTTTACCTTGAGTACTCACAATTCAGAAAGAAATTTTTATTTTATTTTATTATTTTACCACAGTGCTCTTCAAATGGAAGAAATCTAATTTAAAATAACATCAACAATGAAAATAATGGAATTATTATCTTTCTTACTGGAGAAGTGTTGGCAAAGAGGTGGAGAAATTGGAACCTTTGTACACAGTTGGTAGGAAGGTAAAATGCTTCACCTGCTATGAAAAACAATATGGAGGTTCTTCAAAAAATTAAAAATGGAAATACTTTCATGCTGCTGATAAAGACATACCAGAGACTGGGCAATTTACAAAAGAAAGAGGTTTAATTGACTTACAATTCCACATGGCTGGGGAGGTCTCACAATCATGGCGGAAGGCAAGGAGGAGCAAGTCACATCTTATGTGGATGGCAACAGGCAAAGAAAGGGCTTGAACAGAGAAACTCCTGTTTTTAAAACCATCAGATCTCATGAGACCCATTTACTATCATGAGTACAGCACGGGAAAGACCTGCCCCCATGATTCAGTCATCTTCCACTGGGTCCTTCCCACAACATGTGGAAATTATGGGAGCTAAAAGATGAGATTTGGGTGGGGACATAGAGCCAAACCATATCAAATACCATCTGATCTAATGATTCTGAATATTTATCCAAAAGAATTGAAACCAGGATCTTGAAGAAATATTTGGGCTCCCACATTAACTGCAACATTATTCACAATAGCAAACATGTGAAAATAACCTAAATGTCTATTGACTGATGAGTTGATAAAGAAAATGTGGTATATACATACAATGAAATATTATTCAGACTTAAAAGAGAAGAAAATCCTGCCATATGTGATAATATGGATGAACCTTGAGGACATTATGCTATGTGACATAAGCCAGTCAAAGATGATAAATACTGCATGATTCAACCTATATGTGGTATCTAATATAGTAATGCAGAAAGAAAGAGTAGAAGGGTGTTTGTCAGGGGCTGTGAGGATAGTGAAATGGGAAGTTGCTATTCAGTAGATATAAAGTTTCACTTCTGTAGATATAAAGTTTCACTTCTGGGGGATGGTTACCTTCTAGAGATCTGTTGTACAAAACTATGCCTATGGTTAACAACACTGTATTGTACACTTCAAAACTGGGCAAAAGGGTAGATTTCATCTTAGGTATTCTTACCACAATAATAATAATAAAAAGACAAACTGAAATCTAGTCTGAAGTGAGACTCCATCCAGGGACTCAAACAGTGTTACTGACTCTCCTACTCTCCCTATCTCTCTCACATCTTGGCTCTGTTTCTTAGGAATTATTGGCTTATTCTCTCCTAATACAGATGGCTACCTCCAGGAGGGCAGAAGAAGGTGATGGTGGGGGCTAACATTACCTTAGCTAGAGCTCAGAGAAGCATGAGAGAGCTCTTTGATCCCATTGACCATATCTAAAACTCCAGAAGATTCTAATTGCTCAGGCTTGGGTCATGGGTCCAACACTTGTTGGAGAATGGTGGTCAGGTGTGCAGGGAATTGTGACAGCTCACCAGAATTATATAGTCTGAAAAAATGTGAGCAAAGTGCCTGCTGTTATCCAGTGAAAGGGATGCAGAATACGGGGCAGATGGAAATACACATGTCCATTATATTTCTATTGGACACATTTGAAAATTTGCCTGAATATTAACTGTAAATTACAAGACTGATAAATCATATCAATGCCAATCACTGACATGAATAAATAACTAAAGAAAATTGCCCGTGACAAAAACCACATGATTATCTCAATAGATGCAGAAAAGGCCTTTGACAAAATTCAGCAGCTTTTCATTTTAAAAACTCTCAATAAACTAGGTATTGATGGAACATATCTCAAAATAATAAGAGCTATTTATGACAAACCCACAGCCAATATCATACTGAATGGGCAAAAGCTGGAAGCATTCCCTTTGAAAACTGACACAACACAAGCATGCCCTCTCTCAGCACTCATATTCAACATAGTATTGGAAGTTCTGGCCAGGGCGATCAGGCAACAGAAAGAAATAAAGGGTATTCAATTAGGAAAAGAGGAAGTCTAATTGTCTGTGTTTGCAGCTGACATGATTGTATATTTAGAAAACCCCATCGTCTCAGCCCAAAATCTCCTTAAGCTGATAAGCAACTTCAGCAAAGTCTCAGGATACAGAATCAATGTCCAAAAATCACAAGCATTGCTATACACCAAGAAGAGACAAACAGAGAGCCAAATCATGAGTGAACTCCCATTCACAATTACTACAAGGAGAATAAAATACCTACAAATCCAAGCTTATGAGGGATGTGAAGGACCTCTTCAAGGAGAACTACAAACCACTGCTCAACGAAATAAGAGGACACCAACAAATGGAAAAAAAATCCATGCTCGTGGATAGAAAGAATCAGTATCGTGAAAAGGCCATGCTGCCCAAGGTAATTTATAAATTCAATGCTATCTCCATCAGACTACCACTAACTTTCTTTACAGAATTGGAAAAAAACTACTTTAAATTTTGTACGGAACCAAAAAAGAGCCCGCATAGCCAAGACAATCCTAAGCAAAAAGAACGAAGCTGGAAGCATCATGCTACCTGACTTCAAACTACACTACAAGGCTACAGTAACCAAAACAGCATGGTACTGGTCCCAAAATCGATATATAGACCAGTGGAACAGAACAGAAGCCTCAGAAATAACACCACATACCTACAACCATCTTATCTTTGACAAACCTGACAAAAACAAGCAATGAGGAAAGGATTCCCTATTTAATAAATGATTGCTGGGAAAACTGGCTAGCCATATGTAGAAAGCTGAAACTGGATTCCTTCCTTACACCTTGTACAAAAATTAACTCAAGATGGATTAAAGGTTTAAATGTAAGACCCCAAACCATAAAAACCCTAGAAGAAAACCTAGGCAATACCATTGAAACCTGGGCAAAGCCTTCATGACTAAAACACCAAAAGCAGTGGTAACAAAAGCCAAAATAGACAAATGGGATCTAATAAAACTAAAGAGCTTATGCACAGCAAAAGAAACTACCACCAGATTGAACAGGCAACCTACAGATTGGGAGAAAATTTTTGCAATCTATCCATCTGACAAAGGGCTAATATCCAGAATCTACAAGGAACTTAAACAAATTTACAAGGAAAAAAAAAAACAACCCCATCAAAAAGTGGGCAAAGGATATGAACAGACACTTCTCAAAAGAAGACATTTATGCAGCCAACAGACACATGGAAAAATGCTCATCATCGCTGGTCATCAGAGAAATGCAAATCAAAACCACAATGAGATACCATCTCATGCCAATTAGAATGGAGATCATTAAAAAGTCAGGAAACAACAGATGCTGGAGAGGATGTGGAGAAATAGGAACGCTTTTACACTGATGGTGGGAGTGTAAATTAGTTCAACCATTGTGGCAATTCCTCAGGGATCTAGAACTAGAAATACCATTTGACCCAGCAATTCCATTACTGGGTATATAACCAAAGAATTATAAATCATGCTACTATAAAGACACATGCACACGTATGTTTATTGTGGCACTATTCACAATAGCAAAGACTTGGAAGCAACCCCAGTGTCCATCAATAACAGACTGGATAAGGAAAATGTGGCACATATACACCATGTAATACTATGTAGTCATGAAAAAGGATGAGTTCATGTCCTTTGCAGGGACATGGATGAAGTTGGAAACCATGATTCTCAGCAAACTAACACAGGAACAGAAAACCAAACACCACATGTTCTCACTCATAAGTGGGAGTTGAACAATGAGAACACATGGACATAGGGAGGGGAACATCACACACCAGGGCCTTTTTGGGGGTGGGGGCCTGGGGGAGGGATAGCGTTGGGAGTAATACCTAATGTAAATGATGAGTTGATGGGTGCAGTACGCCAATATGGCACATGTATATCTATGTAACAAACCTGCACGTTGTGCCTATGTACCCTAGAACTTAAAGTATAATAATAAAAAAAGAAAAAAAATTGGCCAGTAAAAAAGTATTATCAAAGAAAATGTTTCAGAAAAGTCTTCATGCCGTGAGGCTTTGCTCCTATTATAGGAGGAAGAACAGTTCTGTGTTATTGTAGTTGTTTAAGGTGTTGTTACTGAGGTTTTTTTTTTTTTTCTTGAGATTTTGTTAGAAAGTGACTTAAAGCTTTAGCTTTAGCTGGAAAGTCGTTTGCTGCCTATTTTATAGCTTGTATTTGAGTAACCTCCTTACTCTGCTATTTCTTTGGTCATGAACTGCCAACATCTTCTCAGAGCACTTGCTTAAGGATATGACTCTCATGTATTCTTCTCTCATATTCAGCCAGAATTAAGTTGCTATAAAAATTGTTTCTGGAAAATAAAAAAGGTAATCTTCTGTTTTCTCATCTGACGGTTTCAACCGGCTTATTAATGTCAAAATGAAGATGCTGGAAGAACTCAAGGAAGGAGATAAATGTGTGTGCGTGTGTGTGTGTTTGTGTGTGTGTGCATGTGTGTTTCGGTTTTGTTTTCTGGCAGATTCCAACTACCCTAGCAGTTATGACAGGCGTCATGTATCAAGATATTTAAAAATGAATTGGGCCGGGCACGGTGGCTCACGCCTGTAATCCCAGCACTTTGGGAGGCTAAGACGGGCGGATCACGAGGTCAGGAGATCGAGACAATCTTGGCTAACACGGTGAAACCCCATCTCTACTAAAAATACAAAACATTAGCCGGGGGTGGTGGCACAGGCCTGTAGTCCCAGCTATTTGGGAAGCTGTGACAGGAGAATCACTTGAATCCAGGAGGCAGAGGTGGCAGTGAGCCGAGATCGCACCACTGCACTCCAGCCTGAGTGATAGAGCAAGGCTCTGTCTCAAAAAAAAAAAAAAGAATTGTAGAATTGTGCATTATTCATTTTTAATTCTTTCAAGAAAGAGAGAGAATGCATTTTGTTTTGTTTTTTCAACATTTTTCCTGCCACTACCAAAAAATTATTTTTTCTTATTTTCATAATTGAGGATTGTGTTGATTTCAAGGCCAACAACTTTAAACAAATATAATATTTGTTGGTAAACCATTCACCCATCCCAACTAAGCCTCTGAGGTGGGAAAAGTTTGACTTCTCTTCTATAATAAAGGATTATCTCTAGAAAAAAATCATTTATATAAGCATGACTTGGCTAACTGGATGTGCACATTGTCTTATGCTTTCTTAATATAGTTTCACATTTATTTCACAAAGAGAAAAATGTTAGCAGGTCATTAAAACCAAAATGTTCACATTCTGAGATTCTTGGTTCTGTTTTTATCTAGATCATTTCTTATTGGATTATCCTGGCTTCTCTTTAACCTATTACTTTACAAATAGCTCCCATGCTTGTCCAATTTGCTAGGCTACTGCACATTGCCTTGACAACTCAAGGAAAGACTTTTATCACTATGGAAACAAGTCAATATAAGCATCTTCACATTTTATTTATAGACTAGGTAATGTAAGAGGCATGATGAACACTTAATATGATCTGAAATACGGGAGATGCTTTCTTGTTTTTAATTAATAGAATTAATGGTTGACATGGACATATGCATCTTTTCATAGCATCTTTTCACAGAGGAGACAAAACTGCAATTGTCACTTTATTTCATGTGTTACTTTAATTTACAGGTTTTTTTTTTCATAGTTCAAGGTTAACATCTAGACCTGCGACAGGAAACTTAATAGATGACACTAACATGAAAAGGGAGCTTATGGATATGTCAACCAGAGAGGTGTCAGATCCCCAAAATATCGGCAAACTGCCATAATGATCTTACACTTAACATGTTCTAAATTGGAATAGGAAATTAATAATTCACCCCTTTATAGGTTTCATTGTATAATAGAAAGAAGAAATAATTTGGGTCAAACACTAACTAAAAGATTTGGGGAAACTACTTTATTTCATTTTAGCTGTCCCATTTATAAAATGGATATAATAATATTTATCTGTTGGATTATAGCAAAGATTGCAAATGATCAGAAAAAAATGTCTAGTGCAGTGCCTCCATACAACAGGTGATCAAAAAACAAGAGCTATTACCATCATGATGTGTAACTTTTAAAATACTGAAATGATTAAGTGGCTTAATGATGATCAGATTCTCCCTAATTATGCAGCTCTCAAACGCCATATTAGTAGATTTATAGGCATCTCAATAAGTTTACTGATTTGGTAGAGACAGAAGGTAAATGTGTCTATATCCTACTTCTTATTTAAAAATATTCTAATGTGGTCAAATGGGCTTCTGTAAATAAAGGAACAAATATCACTTTTTGAATAATTATTAGTCACTTATTTGTGTGCTTATTAGCTACAGATTCTAGAACATAATTTTCTCATTCCAAATAAGGAGAGCTTACCTTCACTTATTTCTGGAAAACAATATTTTATCAAAACTATTATCATTTAAGAAATTTATTTCCTGCAAGTTTGGCAAAATTTAGAGGACTTAGATAGCTTTCCAATGTGTGCATGTGTGTGTGTGTGTGTGTGTGTGTGTGTGTATTCTTAAATATGGCATCAAGATTTTCTGCAACTGAATTAATTTTGAATAAAAGTTATCTTTTGTCCTTCAACATGTAAAAATCAGCTCTTGACTATCAGAAGAAACTTATACTAAGTTACACCATTTAGTGTAGGAGATTTGATGGTAACCATTTCACAAAGCCAATTTCTGGTTTAATTTTCACTGTGTATAAAAAGTTTTTCTTGGTTTTAATTCAGTTTCAAAGGATTTAGGGTTTATTCTGAGAGTCTAAGTTTATGTGTCATTGGATAAATAAGTGCATTTTCCTCATTCTTCAAATATTTTTCTGGAACAACTATTTCTAGCTAAAGTACTCTGATGGTAAGTTAAAAATTACAAATGTGCTTAAGACTATCATATAGTTTTAAAACGTATCCTTGTCCATTAGCCAGGACACACAGAAAAGCAAGAAAGCTTGCCAGCCATGGAGACATTTTCTTTCTTTCTTTCTTTTTTTTAATAAGCATTTCTTTTTATGCTTCTCTGTTTTATTTAATCAGATAAGAATTAAATATTGGCAGGTTGGAGAATGTCACCACAAACAAATGAAGGATGTGCATTTTGTTTCAGGTAAAAAGAGACAATACTATTTAGTTGTGGGAAGGGAAACATGATATCAAGCTGGCGAGCTCTTAAGGTTCATTTGGGTTTTACGTCTATGAATTTGTTTGAACTTGTTCATTAAACAACAAACTTCTCCTTACTTCACCTAGCAAACAAAAAGAAAAATTAATCTAAAAAATGCAGAGATTATTTCTTTGTGCTTCCTCTTGGTGCAAAAGTCATAGGTTGATTTCCTACAATTAAACTTGGTATTTAACAAAGAAAACAAATGATTGAGAGAAAAAGTATCATGTTATTAATGAAAAATAAAATAGTAAAATGTCCCAGAAATAGAAACAGGCATCTTTTCACATTCTACTGTTTTCTACTGAATAAATGAATATCAAACTGAGAAACATTAATGCATGTGGTTGAACAGCAGGTAACACAGGTAATAGCAACACTAAACAAACAAAAAGTAAAAAATAATCAGTTGCATTTCTGTCTCATTAGTACTACCTATGATTTCAGACTTGAATTCATATTCAACATATTTCTGTGGAAAGATACAAGACCTAAAATGGAGTAATATGTTTTCCAAGTAAGCTTATTTGGAAAATATTTGAAAGAGCAGATTATTTGACCATGTGCAAAGCAAACATTAACCATCTCAACTTCTTCTAATGTTATATCAACAAACCATCCTCCTCCTTTACATAATTCAGTAGCTTATATATATTGTGTTAGATTGTCCACAATTATCCTTCCTTCCCTGCCCTTGTTAGGACTCCCCATGGACATGGTAAAGTGTCTCATCCCACTGGCTTTTGGCTTGGTCACATGACTTGCTTTGACAAATGGAAGGTGCAGAATTGAGATCATGCTTTGTAAGCATGGTATTAAAAGGCATTATGTGCTGCTTCTCATCTTTCTTGCACTCTGCCATGACATTATCACATCACAGATGGAAGCTTCTCTTTTCACCTAGATCCTAGAATAAGGAAACACAAAGAGTAAACCTGTACCCAACCCACAGCCTGGAACAGACTCACTGCAGCCAATCCTCAGACCCACGAATGAGAAGTCAATGTTTGCCTGAACAATGTAAGCCTGAAAGTTTGGGCTTGTTGATTATGCATAATTATAACTGGAAAAACTGACTAATACAAGTGTCCGTTAAAAAATTAACAAGAAAAGTTCAATAGAGATGGCATTATAAAACATGCTTGCAGTTTATCCAGGAGTAGGGGATAAGACCTTAGCACCAAGGCCTTGTACTAAGAAGGTGATGTAAAGGAGCTTAGTACATAGCGGTGGAGACCTCACCACTGGGTGCAAGAATCAGAATAAATATGGGAGTTTGGGGACCTACTTTTAAAAGAATGAAGACCTTGGACAAGTTAGCATAATCGGAAGTTATATCAAAGAAAAGAAGACAAGGAAGCAGTGACTACAAATGGGGTAAAAAACATAGAGGAAAATCAGCAGCAAGACTGATGGTTTACGGAGCCCTGGAGTAGTTGAGCTGTTTCTTCTTTAAATTTTTCTTATTGTGATGCTAGCTTGTAGTAATGTCAAGTGGCTTCAGATAAGATGGGTCAAGGGAACAAGGCAGGGCCTGGCACTAGAGGCCCGGGTCACTTCTATGTGAATTATCCTCGTAATAAACTGACAGCATCTGAAAGGATCTTTTCAGGATGGGGCTCCAGGGCGTGATAAGCATACCTGTAAGAACTGTAAGACCTGTAAGACCTGTAAGAACAAACCAAACCACAAAATTAACATGAGATGAATACACTGCCAGCTTGCCAAGACAGATCGTAATGTAGTGGGTGGTCTCTTTGTCATCTTAAGTAATCATTGTGTTGGCATAAGCTTACAAATAGAAATATATTTTTAAAGAATTACAGAGAAAAGTCATTTTACTTTTACAAAGGCCATCGCTACATTTGGATTTAAAGGCTTTCAAAGACAGGACTGTGTTCCCTTTGATACAGGTTTGTTTCTCCATCTCCCCATACGGATGTTTCACTGTCTTGCTTTAAGATTGTCAGTAGTTTCCCCATTCCTGTAGTGTAAACACTATACCCTCAAATTCCTCCATACTCTGACTGAGATCTTCTTACATTTCCAAACCCATTTCATATTACTCATCTCTTTGAAACCTCTTCAACAAAACAGGACTTATTTAAATATGATAGCATCTGGTAGTCAGAGTGCTGATTTTTAATAATACTTAACTTATGAACTGTGTGGCCCTGGACTGGTCTTTATTCTTTCTGAACATTAGTTTCTCAGATGATATTGTATTGCTTAAAATTTTAAATAAGCTATTTTTTTTTTTTTTGGTGAGACGGAGTCTCACTCTGTTGCCCAAGCTGGAGTGCAGTGGTGCGATCTCGGCTCACTGCAACCTCCGCCTCCTGGGTTTAAGCGATTCTCCTGCCTCAGACTCCCCAGCAGCTGGGACTACAGGCATGTGCCACCACGCTCGGCTAATTTTTTTATTTTTAGTAGAGACAGGGTTTCACCATGTTGGCCAGGCTGGTCTCGAACTCCTGACCTCAGGTGATCCGCCGGCCTCGGCCTCCCAAAGTGCTGGGATTACAGGCCTGAGCCACCATGCCTGGCTAAATGAGCTATTTTTTAAAAAGGAAAACTGAAGCAAGACCAATGTTTCATTTTGCTTATTCTTGTGTTTATTTCTGATACTATACTATTCTCTCTTGCGTAAATCTTTTGTTTTCTTTATGTAAGTCTTAAGGTGAGTCACAACTCATGTTAAGCACTGTCTCTGGTGAGCATCTCTTCCAGAGTGTCCTGCCTGGTGGTGATTGATTTCTCCTGTTGCAACATGCATGTCATTTAGCATGGCTATCCTGTATTGTTGCTTATTTTTTAAATGTATATTTTGTGTTTCAACTCAAGGTTTTGCAGGGCATAGACACTCAATTTCAAATTTGTGTATACTAACTACACTGTGCAAAACCTTGTTTATTTAAGACAATCAATAAATAGAATTCTAGAGGGTTACAAGTTACTTTAAAAGTCATAAGATTCCACTTCATGTGTGATGATATGATTATTATAATTATGATAATAATTATGCAGAAAAGGCCAAATATATTTATATATTTTATATAAGTATATATTATGTAAATATACTTAAATATGCTAATTAACCCATCTTAAGGTGGTCCTTTTTAAATCTTTTACATTTTTCTATAAGTGTAGAATAGGAAAATGCATAATATAAAAGATTATATTCATGTAGAGATTTATAGATATTTTAAAATGTATATTCCTTTTATTTTGTATTTTTAATTCTATTTTTATAAGTATTACTGAGAAGTAAATTGTTTTATGCTATGTAATAAGACAGTTATATACAGCTTTATCAATCTATAGCATTCAAATGCATAAAACAGGAGAACTTAATAACTGAATCTAGACCAGGGTCAGGAATTATTTTCTGTGAGGGGCTGAGTAATAAATATCTTAGGCTTTTTGAGCTCTTGCAGCTACTCAGTCCTGCATTGTTGTGTAAAACTAACCACAATAGATTAATGAATAAGCATGGATATGTTCCAGTAAAACTGAATTCAAAAAACAGGCATGATCTGTGATCCAGTTTGCTAAGTCTTGAGAGACAATTACATCATCTAAACCAGCATGTGAGTTTTCTAGTTGTAATGAGTAATGACTTTCCATTTTTTCAGTGGATGAATTTCATTTTATAAACCAACTATCAAAATAAAATCCCTCGTGTTTATTTGAGAGATTTTTCCTAAATCCTTAATAATAATTTTGGTCCATTTCTTTTCAAGATTGAAGTATTTTACAAAGAGAATCCTGAGATACATTGCCAGATTTTTACATGTGTTTTGCTTAAGCTTAATTAGTATTTTTTCCTTTAATTTATTGACTTTATAAATTTATTTTATGTATATAAAATAGTGAATTTTCAGTTCAATTTACAAGCATCTGTTTGAACCTCTGTATGACTAACACTGTGTCAATGCCTCAAAAAAGTATTTATCTATATCTTTCCTATTTCTTCACACTAGATTTCTTTAGAAATATTGACATAATATAGTCAAATAGTGGGGTTCAAATTGTCTGTTTGGTTATATAATGTCACTTGTGGTAGTTTCCTAGGAGAGTGGAATCTTTTCCAAAGTTATCTTTATTCTAGTGCTTTCATCACATTGTATTTCATCTATGAAATAGGGATGTATCTTATCATCAATGTGATAAAAATATCCACTGTCATATTTACATATATAACTTAATCTTTTAATAATACATAAAGTAATGAAATGACTTATCAAAAAAACAGTGGTGTTTAACTTGATCACAGAATCCTGGAGTGGAGAACACACATTCAAGTGAGTCAGTGGGAGCAACGTGTTGAATAATTTTAGGTTTTTAATTGTCCTTTAAACAATGTTTGGGAGCAAATTCTGGGGAGTAATGTCTAATCTTTCTGGTAGGATCTGCAGCTGGGGTTTATTGTCTAATTAGGATTATCTTCCAAGGCAAGACTTTAAGCCCCACAGAAGAAGCAGGAAAAAAATATGCATAAATATATTTATCATCTTATTTTATATTACATACATAAAACTAGATACTAAATATTCTATACATGTCTGCTATTCCATAGTATATATCTATACTATAACAGATTTATAGTTATAAAAAATTGTTTGGCTAAGGGTATAGGCTAGTGTATGATATGTGTAGACACATGGATTGGACCTAGACTGAGTGGATACTGAAGTTTGGGAGAGCAATACGTTTCAGAACCTTCCCACTGATCAAAATTGGGCTCCTGATATACTCCTAGGCACTGCTAGGAATTTGTATCATCCCATTGGAATGGAATGAGCCTGAAGTTTGAAAAAGTTAAAAATTACAGGTGGATGGATTTGGCAGAAGGCAACAAATAATATGTCCCATAAAAATTAGTTGATGTGTTTGTATTAAAGTGATTACCAGAATGAGCAAATGTAATCCTTATTTCCACACCCATTTAAGTCACAGAATCTTTTTTTTTTTTAGACGGAGTTTCACTCTTGTTGCCCAGGCTGGAGTGGTGCAATGGCACGATCTTGGCTCACCGCAACCTCCACCTCCCAGGTTCAAGCGATTCTCCTCCCTCAGCCTACCTAGTAGCTGGGATTACAGGCATGTGCCACCACGCCCGGCTAGTTTTGTAGTTTTAGTAGAGACGAGGTTTCTCCGTGTTTGTCAGGCTGGTCTCGAACGCCTGACCTCAGGTGATCTGCCCACCTCGGCCTCCCAAAGTGCTGGGATTATAGGCGTGAGCCACCGTGTCTGGTCTAAGTCACAGAATCTTAAAAATCACTTAACAAGTATGTTTCATTGCTTACATTTATTTTTATTATTTTTGAATAGCTTATCCATAAAGATGACTCAAAATTTTAAACATACCAGGAGACAATCTAATGAGAAATAAATGCCACTCTCACTTCAATCCCATTCTTTTTTTAAAAAATGGAAATTGCTGTTTTTATGTATCATCCCAGAGTATTCTACCAATATATAAGCATACGCTTACAGCATTTATGTATTATTAAGCGTCTACACCCCAATGGTGTGATGCATGCTATTCACATTGTGCTTTTTAAACTTACTATCAAACTCAGGGATGAATCTATGTCAATGAACATTTTAAAAATGGCTACAAATGTATGAATTTACTATAATTTATTTAATCAGTCTCCTTTTGATGGACAATGCAATTGTTTTTAATCTTTTTGCCAGTATAAGGAATGCTGAAATAAATATTATTCCACATGCTTTAATACACATGCAGCTCTGTCTGCAAGACACATTTTCTTAGAAGTGAGTGGCATTTTACATTTTGATAGATATTGTCAAACATTTCTACTATGTGATAGATATTGTCAAACATTTCTACTACGTGATCTGGCTAGTTTATATTCATATCATTAGTGTATGAGGTTGCCTGTTCTCTACTTTCTCCCTGACATAGCATTTTATTAAACTTTTGGATTTTTTCTAATCTCGTAAGTGAAAACAGCACCTTGTTTTAATTTCTATTTCTCTTATTAGGAATAATATTTTACATTTGTTTAAATTCTGCTTTTTATTTCCTTTCCTGGAACAATCTCTTCAAACCCTTTCATCATTAGGTTGTTTTTTGTGTGTGGGACATAGTGTTGCTGATTTTTAAGAACTCTTTGTATATTTAAGAAATTTTATCCTTTTATGTAATGTAAGTATTCTCATCTGTTTGTAGTTCTTCCTTTACCTCTGTTTATATTTTTTAAGAAAATGTCTTTAGTTTTATAAATTTATTGATCTTATCTTGTATGGTTTCTTTGAATATATGCCATATATACACTCTTCCCATATTCATGCTATGAAGTGATCTTTTACTTTTTATTAAAGGAATTTGATATTTTTATTTTTACTTCATATATTTAATCCATCTGGAATTTATTTTAATATAAAGAGAGAACTAGATATTCAACTTAGCTATTTTCCAGGAAAAATCAGTTCATCTCAAATATTTTATTGACCAATCTATTTTTCCCTCAGTAACATATTGTATTACCTGCTAAATTTCTGATACATTTAAATTTGTTCTGAACTATTTTTATCACAGAGTTTTTGCTTATTTTTATACTATTATAAATTTAATTTTGGTAACTTTATACTATATGTAATACCTGGCATGGCTACTTCTTATCATTCTCAAAATATTTCTAAACATTCCTGTGTGTTTATTTTAACATATACATTTTGTTTTTATTTTTCCCATTGTTATTATTATGGGTTTTGATTAGGTGCCTATTTTGTGCTAGAAACTGAAAGAATACCCTGACATAAATTTTAAAAATAGTTGTATTCTAAAAACGTATTTTATTGTATAATAATTGTAAACATAATATATTTTATTAAAATATATTGAAGAATAAACAAATGGAAAGATAGGTTATGTTCATGGATTGAAACATTTAATATTTTTAAAATGTCCATACAACCTGAAGCAATTTGTAGATTCAATGCAATTCTTACCAAAATTCCAATGTCACTTTTTACAGGAATAGAAAACAAATTATTAAATTTATATGGAGCCATAAAATACCTCAAATAACTGAAACAATCTTGAGCAAAAAGAACAAAGCCAGAGGCATCACACTTACTGATTTCAAAATATATTAAAAAGCTACTGTAATAAAAAATCATGGTCCTGGCATAAAAACAAACACGTTGACCAAGGGAATAGCATTAGAAATCCAGAAATAAACCCACACATTTATATTACAGTCAAATAATATTTGATAAAGGTGCCAAGAACACACAATGGGGAAAGGACAGCTTCTTCAATAAGCAGTGTTGAGAAAATGATATCTATACGCAGCAGAATGAAATTGGATCCTTTCTCATACCATACATAAAAATCAATTCAAGATGCATCAAAGATTTAAATATAAGACCTAAAGCTGCAAAACTACTAGTAGAAAACACAGGAGAAAAGCTATACAATATTGGTATAGGTAATGATTTTTCAGCTATGACTCCAAAAGTACAGGCAACAAAAGCAAAAACAAATGGGATTGCATCGAATTAAAACATTTCTGCACAGCAAATAAAATAGTTAACAAAGTGAAGACACAACTCATAGAAATAAAAAAAACTTTTGCAAATCATACGTCTGAATTTGCCTTCTTTTATGTGGTCAGGAATACACTTAACCTCTCTGAAGCTTTGTTTCCTTATCTGTAAAATCAGAGAACTTGGTTACTGGAGTTCTAATGCTCTGTCAAATAGTAACTTGTTATAATCTATGAAAGTTAAATTGGTCAAAAATCAAATGAATTTTGTTAGGTAAAATAATAACTTTCTGACATTAAGGATTAAAGGCTAGAATAGGTTACTTGAGGAAGCTAAAATGACCCATATTCAAAGTCCATGAAAAGCCTATCATTTCATGTACTAGTATTGTGTCCGGAATTGGTGGGTTCTTGGTCTCACTGACTTCAAGAATGAAGCCACGGACCCTCGCGGTGAGTGTTACAGTTCTTAAAGGCAGCGTGTCCGGAGTTTTTTCCTTCTGATGTTCAGATGTGTTCGGAGTTTCTTCCTTCTGGTGGGTTCGTGGTCTCGCTGGCTCAGGAGTGAAGCTGCAGACCTTCCCGGCGAGTGTTACAGCTCTTAAAGCGGCGTGTCTGGAGTTGTTCGTTCTTCTGGGGCTCGTGGTCTCACTGGCTTCCGGAGTGAAGCTGCAGACCTTCGCGGTGAGTGTTACAGCTCATAAAGGCAGTGTGGACCCAAAGAGTGAACACTAGCAAGATTTATTGCAAAGAGCGAAAGAACAAAGCTTCCACGGTGTGGAAGGGGACCCGAGCCGGCTGCCACTGCTGGCTCCAGCAGCCTGCTTTTATTCTCTTATCTGGCCCCATCCACAACCTGCTGATTGGTAGAGCCGAGTGGTGTGTTTTGACAGGGCGCTGATCGGTGCCTTTACAACCCCCGAGCTAGACACAAAGATTCTCCACGTCCCCACCGGATACAGAGTGTGGACACAAAGGTTTTCCACGTCCCCACTAGAGTAGCTAGATACAGACTGTCAACTGGTGCATTCACAAACCCTGAGCTAGACACAGGGTGCTGATTGGTGTGTTTACAAACCTTGAGCTAGATACAGAGTGCCGATTGGTGTATTTACAATCCCTGAGTTAGACATAAAGGTTCTCCACGTCCCCACCAGACTCAGGAGCCCAGCTGGCTTCACCCAGTGGATCCCGCACGGGGGCTGCAAGTGGAGCTGCCTGCCAGTCCCGCGCCATGCGCCTGCACTCCTCAGCCCTTGGGTGGTCCATGGGACTGGGCGCCATGGAGAAGGGGGCAGCGCTCGTCGGGGAGGCTCGGGCCGCACAGGAGCCCACGGAGCGGGAGGAGGCTCAGGCATGGCGGGCTGCAGGTCCCGAGCCCTGCCCCGCGGGAAGGCAGCTAAGGCCCCGCGAGAAATTGAGCACAGCAGCTGCTGGCCCAGGTGCTACGCCCCTCACTGCCCAGGGCGGTGGGGCCCCGCCGGCCGCTCCGAGTGCGGGGTCCGCCCAGCCCACGCGCACCCGGAACTCGCGCTGGCCCGGAACTCGCGCTGGCCCGGAGCTCGCGCTGGCCCGGAGCTCGCGCTGGCCCGGAACTCGCGCTGGCCCGGAACTCGCGCTGGCCCGGAACTCGCGCTGGCCCGGAACTCGCGCTGGCCCGGAACTCGCGCTGGCGGGCAAGCACCGCCCGCGCCTCTCCCTCCACACCTCCTCACAAGCTGAGGGAGCGGACTCCGGCCTTGGCCAGCCCAGAAAGGGGCTCCCACACTGCAGCGGCGGGCTGAAGGGCTCTTCAAGTGCCGCCAAAGTGGGAGCCCAGGCAGAGGAGGCGCCGAGAGCGAGCGAGGGCTGTGAGGACTGCCGGCACGCTGTCACCTCTCAGTCTAAGATCAACCCTAATTGAAAATACTATATTTTGAAGGTAAAATCTCAGGTTTTTTGCTATTTTGCTCATTGTTTTAACTTCATGTCTACTCTGAATGTAATTATAGGTGGTGGAATCTACACAAATATATCATTATTATTATTAATAGAATGACAAAACTTTTTAATTACAAAAAAGCATCCACATTTGTTATTGACCTGTTCCAATCAAACTAGTAAGAAAATACCTCTTTCAATAACTTCAAAGATTTCATTTAAACATGTGTCAATTAATTTCTTAAGAATCAAATATAACAGAATGCCAGTTCTCTTGAGATTAATGGGCTTGCTCGAAGGAAAATAGCACCAGAAGTATGATTATTTCAAATAAGTCAAAAGACAATAGTTTCTTTCCCCCTTGTTCCCACTTATATTCTGTTCTATGACAACTGACTCTTCACTCACTTGTAAGCACAGCAGTTCTCATGAAAATATAAATCCTTAATTTCTCCCAGTTTTCTTGTTATTCTCTAGAGGTAAAACCAAACAAATTTCAATAAGCTAAAAAAAAAAGAAAGTGAACTTGCCAAATTAAGAGCTGGTTCATGAGACTGGGTTTGCTATGTGTTTAAACAAAGTCAGGATTCATTAACTATGCCTGTAACAATCAAATAAACAAAACCATGCTCTACAAGGCATCCATTAGCACGTTTAAGTGCATAAATCACTAACCATGTGACTTACGGCTTAACCATTTGCCGAAAACAGCTGTTTTCTCAGTTCAGATAATGAAGAGAAAAAACAGCTGAAGCCAATTAGTGGATAAGCATTCATTCCGAAATATCTGAGACAGTTGAGTGATTTGTTTTGCAGGCCAGATATGTTGTTATCCAGACCCAAGTAAGAAAGCTCCTTTTACAATAAATTGAAGGTTTTACATTAACCCTTGTTTGTATTGGGCTGTCCTCCAAACAGCAAGCAGAGCAACAAACAAACAAACAGCTGATTAAAATCCAGTGTCCTTGAAAGCATTGCAGTGCATTATTTATTTAGGATTGTTTGTTTTGTTGCTCATGGAATATTTTAAGCATTCATGAAGACTAGGGCAAAGCAAAATATCTAATTTCAAGCAGAAATTATGTTTACCAAAAAGAAGTTGTCTATCAAACAGAAATAGACTCTAGAAAAGACTGAGTATATTTTATATACTCAGATGCTGAAAGGAGATCTATTTTCAACAATGGAAAAACTGTAAACATTGCATTTTAGGTTGGAATCAACACCACTGTCAGCAAAATTATTTATTGAGTTTTAAGTGGGAATCCTCCAGTGAAAGATTTTATGCAGCTTCTCCTGCTACAGTAAGGGTATAATCTGGAACTTCCCTTGCTTTGACAGTCCTGATAATTGAATTAATATCATTCACTAATAAAAATTCCAGAAACATGACAGATTTCCCTCGAAGGAGTCATCACCAGGCAAGGTACCAAGACACAATCTTTCTTGTAAAGACTGCCTTGTCACAGACAGGAAGGAGAGCTGGCTTTGCAATCAGATCAGCTGAATTCTGACTGGGCCACTTACCAGTTGGGCAATGATTGTTAACTTTTGGAATCCTTCTGAACCTCAGTTTCTTCATCTGTATAACACAGATAATTACATATCTCAAAGCCTTACAAGTTTGTATTGTGAAATTTAAATGAGTCATTTACTCTTTGATGAAGTTGACATAGTATGAGTTTAATCCAAAGTTCAATTCTCCTAGTGAAATGTGAAAATATATTTTAAAAATGGCTAACATTCTGCCTGTTATAAAATGAGCATTCAAAATAAGTGGAAGTTATTTTCATTATTTCTCATGGAAGTCAAATGTCATGGGTTGTCTGAGAGAGACTGAACTTTTATAATCGGAGAAGAATGGATTGATCATTAAAAGTTAGAAGTTTGATTTTCTGGAATAAAGATATGATTTTGCCTTTTGGAGGGAAACTGTCTCACTGGAGGGATCTCATTAGTTATACTGATAAAGACAGTACCTACCTACTGTCTTTGGGAGGACTTGAGAATGGTGAATTAACCAAAGTGTCATTGCTTCAAAGAAAATGTTGGGTATTGTATTAGGGTAGCTCGTCCTGGTGGAAGCCTAGGAAAAGTCCACCTTCCGAATATAGGGATGTGGGACTTCCATGAAGAGAATGGATGGTCTCACTGCCAATGATTCGAAGAGGGCAGAAAAATAAGGAAAGGACTTAGGGGTGAAACAGGAGCGTTCACTGTCTCGGGGGCTGAAGGGGTTAGGGACTGAACTGCTGATAGGGGAGAGATGCTCACGGGCAATCCTATTGGGGGAAGATGAGTTGGCTATTGTGAGAAGGTGGCAAACTTGAAATAGGAAGTATTTTCGTAAGGAAGTCGAGGCCAAGGAACCCGTTAGAGAACCTGGGGTACCTGTAGCATTGTGGTGACCGTATTTCACTCACCAGCAGTGTATGGGAGTTCCCATTTCATTACGCCTTGACTGTAGTGATTATGCAAAATAAAAAATAAAATCTTTGCAAACCTTATATATGTATTGACTGTAACCTGACAGTGCCACATAGATATGAGTGCTATAACCCTGCTTTATACTTGTAACTGCTTGATTTTTTGACAAAAAAAAAAAACAAAACTTTTTTTTTTTCTGAGACCTAGGAAAACTAAACTTAATCTGGAGACTCAGAACAGTTAAGCTGTTGTTGATCTAGTTCAGTCACAAAGCTTGCTGTCTATCCAATACAGACTTTCCATCTTGGAGCTTCCCTATTTTTCTGCCATATTTTTCTTTCCTCTTCCCCCGATTGCTGTTTGCATTTTACAAGGTGTTATGTATGTTGGTTTTCACATGTCAGGAGTGGAGAGGCTACATAACTAGTCTGTTTGTCCTGCCTTCTGGTTCTGGCCACTGGTGTCCTCTGGTCTCTGGCACAGTGAGGCTGAAGGCAAGGGGAGGAGAGAAGAGAAATGGAAAAAGGGAGGAGTTACAACTATGTCACATCCAAGTTGTGGGTAGGCAACCGATGATATCTACCTGCCTAAAATTTGCATTTTGATTATTGATACAAATGAAGATAATTCCACTTGTTAGCTTGAGTTAATTTATCTTTTGAAGATTATTTTCCTTTGTTCTGCTATCTACTGTGGTTTTAAGGTTTTCAGTTTCAATTTATGCCAGAATTTGATATAGAAAGGATATTAATGCTTTATCAAGCAATTTCATGTGAATATTCTACTTTTTTATTTGCCTTTCAATTTTATGTTTTGCAATGCACAAGAATACAATCTTTTCTTTGTTATTACTTATAAATTTAAAGGCATTCTTTATATTAGCAGATTAGAATACATAAATTTTACATTTTCCAAATAAAGACAAGTAACAATTCTTTTTATAAATTTACAATGCAATGAAACCTTTCCTAAAGATAAAGAAAAAAATTCTCATTTAATATTACAGATGGTGGATAAACACCACAATATAATTAATTCAGATTAGAAGTAAAATCCAATATAATTGTACAAATGAACTGAGAATATGAACAAACAATTTAAAACAAAAATACATGGTTCTATGTATACAATAATCATAACTTCAATAATATTTTTTAATTTACTGTTTATTTGTATAATTTCTAAAAATATATGAAAAAATTTAGTCTTTCTAGAAAATTAAAAACAAACTCAATCTAAGTTAAAGAAAATGATATAGTTTGTATATAAGAAAGTAGTCAAATTGTTTAGGGTGAGTATAATCTTTGTTGAAAAGATTCTTGCAGGACTCTGCCCTTATTAATTTTCAGTTGAAGTATAATTACTAAACATTTTTAGAAAAGCAGCATGGACATTTGTAACAAGAATCATAAATAAATCCTTTGGTGCAGAAATTCAAGATTGAGACATTCATACTAGGAAAATAATTCTGAAAAAGCAAAAAAGCTATAAGCTATAAATATGATTGTATTATTGATGGCATTAGTTATAATGGAAAGCAAATAGTACTCTTATAGGAAATTATTTAGCACATCGTTTTTTAACAACAAAATGGAATATTATATACCTATTAAAATAATAATTGTAAGAATTGACAGAAGTAGAAAATTTACTGGCAATGTCAAGTGAAAATATCAAATACAATATAGCATGTACAGTCTGTGTCAAGCTATGTATCATATTTGCAATGTTGTGTAGTTGGATAGTTGAAAATTCACTTTATTACATTTACTTTAATTTTTATTTAGTTTCTTTTATTTTAATAATTTAATTTAATTTATATTTTCCAAGTAATTAGCAAAATATATAGTCATACTAATGAGATAAGTAATAATTGTAACATGTATGTTTGTTTATGACCATGGCATTCCCTGACACTTGCCCTGGTATTTCCTTCAGTAATTAACTTCTCTCACCAATTTCCTTGTCTTCAGCAGAAAGTCCTCATAACCAAAATGCCAGGATTTAGAATTCACCAGGCCATTTAGCTTCCTTTTGTAAGAATTTTTCATTAGGGTAGACCCATTATGTGCATTTAAATGTGCATTTCAAGAATCGGGGAGTGTTGTCTGGGATTCTTGTTTTGGTTTTTGCATTAGAGAATAAAACCTTCAAAACAAGATTCTTTGTTTGAAAATCTTCCTTTGGATTCCACTTAAAAGGCGGAGAAATGATCAAAATAGCATCCCACAAGCATTCTTGGCAGGGCTGTGATACGTGTTGAAGTTTTCTTTATTCTCAGGATTGGCATTTGTTGAAGAGCTTTTCAAAGACGGTAGATACATTAAAGAAGAAAGCACTTTCAGCTTCAACTAGTATATGGTGAAATTAATGAGTGATTTTCTGACCTCTGGATTTGTGTTAGAGTAACATTAATTATCTATAAGACCTTTGCACATCCTCTACCACTGACCTCAGCCAAGGAAAAGACTTCCTTCTAATACAGCACCAGTGAATTTTTTGTGACTCTTTGCAGATTTATATCTGTAGCAAGGATAAAATTTCATAAGATACTTTAAATTAAAATAAATAAAATTACTGTGATTTTAAACAAAATTATATTAGTCATTATTTTTTCTTGAAAGGGAAGGATGAAAAATATACAAGAGCCTTTTTGGTAGATCTGTTATTGGCTTTCCTCACTGGCTTTACTTTAAAGTCATTTCTCCGGTCGGAGCTGCTTTGATTTATGGTCACTTGAAGTGATCCCTAATGCCCCTCCTTTGTTCCTATTTCCTATTTGGTTGCCAGCCCTCCCAACACAGTCTATTATTCTGGAATTGGTTTAGTTGTGCTTGAAAGGAAGTTTGGTTTATTTGGTTTGAGAGCTTCTCAGATCTGCTTTTTTGTGTGTAACACACATAGGAGGAGTTGGAGTTTGCCATTGCCATGTAGTATTTTTTACAATCCTCCAGACCCCATACTTTCCATGCAATATTATTTCTTTTTGTTAAACATACCAAAATAGCTGCACCCTTAATGGAAACTTTATAAGCCCTACTAAATACATATAAATTTTTGAACTAATAATTTTTAACTAAGTTTCAGAGCATTGCAATAGTTTTTCTCATGCAGAAAAAAGTTTTGTAGGAAATTAGTTCAAATTTAATTAGTTTTCCACCAAAACCTATAGGTCCAGCTGCTTTATTTCTTTATATATCCTTTAATAGGTTGCAGTCTAAAAATGTTTCTAGAGAGGTAGTAGTTTCATAGAAGTAAAGTGGAAAAATGTCTCTTCCATTTCTTGTTAGAGGCACATGAGACAATCAATTGCAGACTAAGCTTCAGGCTTTTGTTCTTCAACTTCTAGAATACACAGGAGAAATCATTCACTAGGACTGTATTCTACTTTGGGAGCATGCTGACCTATGTATTTTCAAAAAAAATATTTTTAAGAAGTATAAATATTTACACAATAAATTCAGAAATCAAAGTCCTACCATGTATTTTCATTGTTCAGGGAAGATTCACCAATTGCTCCTCAACACTACCTTTCCTTGTGGAGAGCTTGTATTTGACAGAGTTGCTCCTTTAATGTCACTGCTCTGCTGATTTAGTCTTGAGTTGGGGATCTTTTCGTGGGTGAATATTTTATCTCTCTCTTCTGACTCCATGTCTGTTCTCATCCAGTCTGGTCTCTCAATCAGTGCTTTTCAAACCTCATTGTACATACAAATCACCTGTTAAAATACAAATCTTGTTAAAACACAGATTGTGTTAAAATGCAGATTCTGGTTCAGGAGTTCTCGGTGAGTCCTGAGATTCTACATTTCTGTTACCTTCCAGGTGATGACAATGCTCCCGGTCCGTATTTTGAATTAATAACAAATATCTGGATTATCAGAGACTGTTGGCCACTCCTGCTAGATACTACACATTACTACAAGAGAATTTGAGAGCTATGAGACCATAAGAGCTTCCTGATGCAGTCTTCCATTCTTTCAGTCCAATTCTGTAGAGCATCTGCTCTGATATTCAGATCTCACAACTCCTCTAGCTGGCTAAAGCTTAACCATCTCTAAATGTGTTACATTGCCAAAGTGTAATTGGGAAAGCATCTTTTGATGGGGAAGGTAGCTGGGTAGCAAAATCAATCAGGAAGCAAAATTTAAAGCTACTTTGAGTTTACAGGCGTAGAGCTAAGGTAACAGGCAGGGGAGTGACAAGTGAGAATGTAGGCTAGAGAAGATACCAATTAAGGCTAGAAACTGCTAAACAAGAATAAATAAAACAAGTCACAGATCACATATGCTTGGCCAAGGAACAGGAAAAAAATACTCTAGGTCAAGCCCAACTTGGTATTCCCAAGAGACAAATTCGGGTAGACTACAGGGTTGCTGTTGAAGTTGTCATTTAAAATGCCCAACAGAGCTGGGCCTCTGTATGGATCCATACAGGTAGCACAGTGAACAACTCCAAGGGACATCATTTACCTAGACTATGATGTGAGTGGTGCTTCCTGGAATTGTACAATGTCATCTTTGGTCTTACTCTTCTGACTCTCAAAGCAAAAGCTTGAGTATACAATTGGGTTATTATAGCTGCTAACATACTTTCTAAAAGAAATCCTCTTATATTCTATTCCTTTGGCCTTGAGATAATTGTTTCTAACCAATGAGAAATAACCAATGTAATTTCTTGACCTGCATGAATTAGGTTAAAGCTAGACTGCCTAATAAAGATGCCCAACCAGCATTGACACCTAATGTATTAGTCAGGGTTATCTAGAGGGACACAACTATTTGGATAGATGTATATATAAAGGGGAGTTTATTAAGGAGTATTAATTCACATGATCACAAGGTCCCACAATAGGCCGTCTGCAATCTGAGGAGCAAGGAAGCCAGTCTGAGCCTCCAAACTTAAGAACTTAGCGTCTGATGTTTGAGGGTAGAAGCATCCAGCATGGAAGAAAGATGTAGGCTAGGACCCTAGGCCAGTCTAATCTTTCCATGTTCTTCCGCCTGCCTTTATTCTGGTTGCCCTGGCAGCTGATTAGATTGCACCCACCCAGATTGAGGGTGGGTCTGCCTCCCTGAGAACACTGACTCAAATGTTAATCTCCTTTGGCAACACCCTCACAGACACACCCAACAACAATACTCTGCATCCTTCAATGCAATCAAGTTGACACTCAGTATTAACCATCACACCTAAGAACCCTGAAGTTTCCTTCTGCCTCATATAACAGTTCTGAAGTGTACTTTTCAGACGCATGAGTACCATGCCCCATATAGTAATTTAGAGATCCAATCTGGTGGTGGATCTGCTACCTTCAACAGAAGGCTTTCAAGACTGTTCTAGTCATTGCTTTTCCATCGACAGAAAAGTAAGCTTGGTAGAAATTGCACAGTTAAATCTGCTCACATTTTATTTGTCAGAAATAGTCACATGGCCATAGTCAGCTGCGGAGAAGCTGGAGATTACTGCTCTAAATTGGGGCTGTGGATGGGCCACTTCTCAAGTACAACTACTATTATTGAATAAAGAAAGAATGCACTTTTCTCGACAGCTAGCAATATCTATATGCTCTATAAACCCACCTTAGTGTCCTACAATGAGTTTATTATTATTATTATTATTTATTTATTTATTTATTTATTTTTGAGACAGAGTTTCACTGTTATTGCCCAGGCTGGAGTGCAATGGCGCGATCTTGGCTCATTACAACCTCTGCTTCCTGGGTTCAAGCGATTCTCATGTCTCAGCTTCCCAAATAGCTGGGATTACAGGCCTGTGCCACCATGCCCAGCTAATTTCTTTGTTTTGCATTTTCATTAGACAGGGTTTCACCATGTTGGCCAGGCTGGTCTTGGACTCCTGACCTCAGGTGATCTGCCTGCCTCGGCCTCCCAAAGTGCTGGGATTGCAGGTGTGAGCCACCACACCTGCCCATACAATTCTTATGCTTTGCATTCTGTACCTTCATGACTTATTTCTGTAAAAATGTATGGGCAAGACCACCTTTTTAACTTTAAAAAATGTTTGGTAGATGTTAATTTTATATGTTTATTGTTCCGCGAATGCCTTTTTATGAAAAGTGCTAAAATACTGGCCAGGCATGGTGGCTCACACCTGTAATCCCAGCACTTTGGGAGGCCAAAGCAGACTGATCATGAGGTCAAGAGATCGAGACCATCCTGGCCAACATGGTGAAATCCCATCTCTACTAAAAATACAAAAATTAGCTGGGCATGGTGGCGAGCGCCTGTAGTCCTAGTTACTCGAGAGGCAGAGGCAGGAGAATCGCTTGAATCCAAGAGGTGGAAGTTGCAGTGAGCCGAGATGGTGCCGCTGCACTCCAACCTGGCAACAGAGCAAGACTTTGTCTCAAAAATAATAATAAAAATAAAATATTGGTTGATGGACCGATGGCCATTTAGTACAAAGAAAAGAGCTACATTTTTGTAAGCATATAATAAAAATATTTATTTGACAATTCCAAGCTAAAGTATGATTTAATAGAAAAAAATCTCTTGCTAGTAATTGTCTTTAAAAATCTGAATTTGAATTAAAATCTATGTTATTTTTATATAATAGGATCTCTATAGGACAGAGTACTTTCCTTGTTTGAACTCCAGCAGAAAAAAAAAAAAAAGTACCCTGTCGTTAGAAAAATTAACAAGGAAGATTTGGAATAAAGCCAAAGTTGAATTATGTGTGCCTCTATGAATAAAACTAGATCCCTACCAAAAGTGTTAGTATTTTCATTAGTGTTAGTGTTAGTGTGTATTTTACATTCACACTTCAGAAATATGTGTCTAGAGAGAATTTATTTTCTATCAAAGGGTGCCTTCTTTTCAAGAAGATGTTTCTGTTGCAAAGTAAATTAGTTATCTTGAAGGTTGCTGGTATATTGAGGTTGGGATGATTTATTCAGCCTTTTGCAATTCAAACTTGGAGTAGCATAAGTAAAATATACATCACTAATCTGTTTGTGCTCAGTACTGATGGTACAGAATTGCTTTGAATATTATTTCTGGTTTCTTGCCAGAGCCAGGTGTTGGTAGGCGCAAAAATGGAGCATGAGATTAAAGAACATGTGGATGCAAATGAGTCTCAGGAACTTCAAAGTATATTTGGGTATTAGGTTCCCGATAGCAAGATACAGCTGTAGTCCTCTAAAAATGTAGCTACTCACTATTTGGTCCAGGTCCCAGGAAATTTCTAAGATGCACATTTTGTAGAATTTATGGGCAGGCTCTACCTTTCATTTTAAATCTTACTGTCTCTGAGTGATTGATCTGATGCATCAAAAGAATAATTTGCATAAGTGAATTCATATGTGAATGTCTCTCATCCTTACCCATCTTATCCTGTAGCATGCTTCCATGTCCTCTGTCTTATCAGGGTTATCACATGCTCTCTTGGTCAGAGGTCATGCTTGTCTGTCACTTTCTTGCATAATCCCTTCACCTGAGAGAAGAAGTGGGTGGGGACACCTGGTTTCTACTTATTGAAGGACATCCATCTTCCATAATAGTAGAAACAGGAGAAATAATGCCCTAATACTATGTGGGTTTTAAAATTATTGTAAAGCCTTTGAAAAAGTTCAGTAACTCCAGATGAATGGTAAATACATGTGTAAAGTTTGGTAGGTCAAATTCAAATTTTTCACCACTTAAAATACTATCAAAGTTTGAAGGAAACTTGTATGCTAATGTTCAAATTGTGTGTGTATGTGCGTGTGTGTGTATGCGTGGTGTGTTGTCACCGACTCTGCTATTATATGACTTACAAAACTTAAGTTGAAAAAAAAAAAAAAGTCCTTTTAAGACATCATTGGCTGGGCCAGTGGCTCACGCCTGTAATCCTAGCACTTTGGGAGGCCGAGGTGGGTGGATCACTTGAAGTCAGGAGTTTGAGACCAGCCTGGCCAACATGGCAAAACCCCATCTCTACTAAAAATACAAAAATTACCTGGGTGTGGTGGCACACACCTATAATCCCAGCTACTCAGGAAGCTGAGGCACGAGAATCGCTTGAACCTGGGAGGTGAAGGTTGCAGTGAGCCAAGAGTGACACTGGCCTCCAGCCTCCAGGCTGGGTGACAGAGTAAGACACTGTCTCAAAAAAAAAAAAAAAAAAAAAAAGATTTTGTGCATCACTGCATTTACCCAGGATTAGTGAACTATGCTTTCTTTAAAAAAAAAAAAGGAAGAAGTAAAATTTCTTCCTGAGGTATTAATGAAATTAATTTCATTCATTGAGTAGATAATTCTCAATTACTTATTAGGTGATAAGTACTCTTCCCGCCAAGCACTAAAAATACAAAGTTGAACCAAACAGACATGGTCCTTGGCTTTCTGGAGCTTCTATTCAAGTAGAAGGAGACAGACAGTCAAGATCATTTCAGTATTAAATGCAATAAAGGAAAAAAGAAACGGTGTCTGGGGGAGAATTTTCTGGGGATTACTGGAGTTAAGGTGGTCTGAGAAGGACCTTGAAGAGCTAATTCCTAAAGAATGAGAAACATTCAGATAATAAAAGAGCCAGGAGAGGGCTTTAGCAGAGGGAAGTGAAAATGCACAGGTCTTTAAAGGGGGTGGTATAATAGTTAAAGAACCAAAAGAGAGCATTGTGTGTAGTATTGAGCAAGGAGAGAATGAATGAGGTAAATTGGAAAGATATGCAGAGCTCAGATTATGTAGCTCCATATAGGCCATGGTCACAGTTCCAGGTTGAATTCTCAGGAAGCTGTTTCTCCGAGACAGAAATTAGCATGTGAGGCAAATTAGAGAGTACTCTTGGATCTACTTTGGAAGGTGGTGATGACGCAGGGTGGGGCAAAAGGAAAGGAGGAGCTGCACTGTAGTCCAACCAAGTGTCAGCAACTCCTTGGGAGCACTGGATCTGGGATGGCTCTTTTGAGTTGTCCCAAGTCATATTGCAATGGTGCTCGGTTACTGGATACGGGCCGCTCCTGAGAGGAAGTGTGATTCTGGAGGAAGCAGTTTTCCTTAGCCAAGACAATCCATCAGGAAGGCTGATACCCGAGAGCTGACTTGGCAGCATTCCCAGCAGTGAGTGAAGTAAGTCCTTCATTCCTGGAGGGAGATGGGGGCATGTGGATATTATTTCAAGCACAATGGGGAGCCACTGCAGAGTTCTGGAAATGAAGCCTTGTAGTCTGATTTACATTTTCGTATGGTTAATTTTTTATGGCCTGTTTTTGAAGAATAAATGATATAGAATACAGAGTTAGAAGGGAAATGAAGTGTAATATTGGTGTAAAAGCAATAGATTCAGTCAAATTTGGCCCATGTTATTTTTCTGTTCTTGACCAAAAGTTATAAAATTTGGAAAAATCAAAGGAAACAGTTTTTATTCAGACTTAGTGATATCAGGACTAATAAGAGGACTAATATAATTGAATGTTTCTTTGCTCATTCTTTCCTGAGAATTGTTGAAATGAGAAATTATCTATAACTGTGGTTATAGTGAATGCATGAATGTGTGTGTGTTGTGTGTGTGTTCATAAGAGAAAGAGAGTTTTATTTCTTTTTCTCTTCTTTATAATGTTAACCTGAATTTTTGTATTTAAAGTTTTTTCCCTTCAAATGTCTGCATTTTGGCATCTAACTTCAGAGACCCAGGATGAGTTACATATGATAGATCCTTATAACGAACCATTAGTCTCACTTCTTGGAAAGAATATTAGAGTTTGTGCTAGGCTCACTGTGAGAGGCAAATGCTTACCAGCTGATTAACCTGTTGATAAAAGTGGTGGTAGATGTGGCTACATGGCTATTGCGCAGAAGCACAAGGGAAATCTTCATGGTAATGGGATAGATCTACCTCTTGATTGTGATGCTGTCTGCACAAATCTATATGTGTGATAAATTAGTATAGAGCTATCCATATAAATTTTACGTGTATCAATGGCCTGGTTTTGATATTGTACTATAGTTATGCAAATATAACCATTGGGAGAAACTTGGTGATGAGTACATAAGACCTTTGTAACTATCTTTCAAACTTTTTGAGAATCTATAATTATTTTAAAATAAAATGTTAAAAAACGTTCTTTTCTGCATGACAAATGTGCTAGTCATGCCACTGTACATTCTCCTTGGATCATTGTACGCACTTTGATGACTTAAACTACTGCAGGCACATTGAAGACCTAAGAATCTTTATTTTATTCAGACATCCCCCCTGAGTTCCAGACTACATAACTTCAGGCTGTCCCCATGGGTACCTCAAATTCAAGATGTCCAATGTGCATCCCCCCAAACCACAAAATAAATTTCATCTTAAAAATAATATTGGTTATCTATATCTTATTTTCTCAAAATACTTTTAAAAGTCTTATTTAATTCTCACAACATCCTTCCTAATTGGTTAACAGAAATACTATTATCCTAATCTAAGAGTTAAAGAAATCAAAGAGAGTTGTTAAATGACTTGTCTGAGGACTCTGGTTAATATAGTAGAAGAGTAAATATTAAACCCACATATCTTGATTTATATTCCAGTACTTTTTTCAAAATACTATTATTGCCATCTGAAGTCAAATGCTAGTGCATCTTTAATATATTATAACACATGCAAGTAACTTAAAAGTAGTGTGTTTATACTTTTTTTTCTAAAGTACCTGATTAAATAGTTCTCTAGAGAAACCCACATGAAGTAGGTCTATATTTTTGGGCATTTTAAATAGGGCACTGAATGTAGTATTTCTCCTCAGCCATTCAGCATATATTACTCTCATTTTTAACTCTGTTTCTTTGTGTTTTAATTCTGGGTGATAGGGGCACTTAATGTAACAGGACACAGCATGAAGCTTTTTGCTTTCTTAGGGCTTTAAGACCAATAGAAAAAATTAACATTCTTATAGAGGAAAAAATTCTGAAATACAAAGTCTCTGACATCTGTTTCCCTCGTTTATTTGGATCTTTTAAGATTAGCTTATCTCTTCTGGGCTCTTGGAGTCTTAAATTGAAAACACTGCTTTGATATATGTGTGTCGCTATGATTTGCACACTGTTAAAATGAATATCAGATGGTTTTATATTTTTGCAAAGGCAATAGCTCAAGCAGGTAAACTTTATCTTATGATCTGAAAACCAAGATGTTGAGACATGGATATCAAAGAATATTGCTTAATTACTTTAAATATCTTAATATTTTAAAGACTTGACCTTAACAAAAATTAATTTAAATTATGTTGTATGTTATAAGATGTATATCCAGCACACACTTATTAAGTATCTGGACACAGACAGGAAAGTAAGAAAGGCCTTTCACCAAGGAAGTTAAGCAAAGCTACAGATACATTCCATTTTAAAGAGTAGCAGATGACTGGTGGAAAAGGCACCACCAAAGAGAAAGATATACTTGGATTGTATGAACTACGAAATGGGCTTTGAGACAGCAGGAACACCTCAAGAGAGAAACAATAATCCAGTAAATACTAAACATTAAGTGAAATGCCTAGAAAAACTCTTTTAAGATATTTTCACAGGAAATTCAAACATGATAAAGCATAAGGAAATCCACAGAGGTTGCTGATAAGTCTTGATTTGCAAACTTATTCATGTTTCTTTCAGATAAATGACATGATGACAAAGTCAGAAGACACAAGACACTAAATTGTCCCTCAATCCACTGTTCCAATAGCATATGTTCTCCTGCCTCACTTGACTAGTGAATAGTAGATGAAATCAATTCAGCCAGTGATTACTTTTACTTAATGAATGTCACATCTGAGGTCAGGGTGTCATATGTGTGTGTGTATTGGAGGGGGTAGCTGTAAAATGACATTGATGTAAGTTTTGTTGTTGCACCCCTAGGTGGTAAATACCCAAAGTATCATTGAATCCTAAGGTTTTATATTTGCTTGTTTTATGCTACATGTAAACCTAAATTAGTGAACATGAAACATTGCAGGAGGGTCCTTCTAAACAACATAGCGAAACTTGTGGCTCCACTAACTCTTCAACTCAACAATTTGCAGCTCTTTGAACTAAACCTTGTAGTTCACGTGTGTTATTGCTCATAGAGATATGAGGCTTGCTGATGTGAAATACATACTTTCCACTCAGATTGTAAGGCCTTGAGACTGTGTCATGGCATAACTTGATTTAATCATTGAGAGGCCTTAATGACCACCCTTTCCCCTCCTTCAAAGCTAGTCCAATTGAATTTTTGTATAGTGGTGGTGGTGAGAGTAGAACAAAGCAAAATGGGAAATGTATAGGAGGGAGGAAGAAGTAGCCACATTCTTAGCCTTACATTTTTACTCAAAAGTTTCTAGAAATGGAAGAAGGTTTGGGCATACTACTCTGTAAAGGGGATGTAATGAAAAGGAAGAGGCCACGTGGCTCTAATAAAGTCGCCTGTTGGGATACCTGCTCCTCACACCTTTCTTCTGTTCCTGTGGCTACCACATACCTGTCTGTGTGTGACTGGGTGGTGACTCAGTTCTCAACAAGGCATGGAGCTAAGAGGAATCTAGGATATGAACATTTCTCACTTTCAAATAATTTTAGTCTTGAAAAACAGGCTACAAACTTGATTCTGGTACTTTGAATTTTCTGATTTAAGGAAAACCTATTTTTTTCTTATGATACAGAAAATAAGAGAACAGAAAGATAAATCGAGGCCAAAAAAGCAAAACAAACAAAAACATCCCAAATCAGCAAAGCCACTAACATTTGTAAGTATCTTCATAATTATGTAGGGAAGCATCACTTGAAAATCTATATGAATTTTTCAATAAAAGCAAGAGCAGCCTGGGCACAGTGGCTCACGCCTGTAATCCCAGCACCTTGGTAGGCCGAGGCAGGTGGATCACCTGAGGTCAGGAGTTCGAGACCAGCCTGACCAACATGTAGAAACCCCATCTCCTTAGCCGGGCGTGGTGATGCATGCCTGTAATCCCAGCTACTCGGGAAGCTGAGGCAGGAGAATAGCTTGAACCTGGGAGGTGGAGGTTGCAGTGAGCAGAGATCGCGCCATTGCATTCCAGCTTGGGCAACAAGAGCGAAACTCCGTCTCAAAACGAAACAAAACGAGAGCAAAACAATTATGCTTATAGTTGAAGCTGGTTAATATGCACATATGGGTTAGCCTAAAAAATTAATTTGAACATTACAGACTACAGGAAGATAAGTTTTTGTTATATCATCTGGATTTTATTTTTCAGGATGGGTGAATAATAATAAACTTAAAATAATAACAAAACTGCAGTAACTTCACATTTGTTTTTTAGCTTATTTTTGGTGATGATATATTGATTAATGCATGTGCACAAGAGAAAAATGATAAAAGCTTATAGGAAATTTGTCTGTAGCAGAATTAATTCAATGTATGACTCTATGATACTAGTAGCCAGATGAAAATAAAATGTTTTAAAAATCAAGCTTGAATAAAATAAAGACATTTTGACATTTTTTGTTCTAATTTTGTCACATTTACTATTATCACTTATAACCTGAAAGCAAAATTCAGTAGTATTCCTTTTTTTCTGCTTCCAAAATGGACTATTATTTTGAGATCTATAGTTTCAAAATTAATTTGATTTTAAAATTGAGCTAGTATTTTGTCCTAAATGTTTTTAACATTGTGGGATCAAATACCTAAGAATAAGCTGCAAAATCTATTAATTTAACATGGTTAATCTAAATCACACCAAATATTGTTGTTAAAATGAAAAGACTACACTGTGGGCATTTTTGATACCCAAATCTTTGCTTTGTATGTTTGTTTTGTATGTTTTCAATTATCTCATGATTCACTTGCATGGTCTATACTTACTTGCATTTTATTTAGATCTCTTGGCACAATGTTCATTTTGCTTTTGTGAGTTTTTCTGGCATCATTATAATAAACTATTTTAAAATTAGATATTACAATAATTTCTTTCATACTGTCAGTGCTGTGTATTTTATTCTTCACCATCAATATCAGAAGTTACTAACAGAGAGGGTTGAAAATGAGTTGTCTGAATATTATTGAAAGTTACCTGGAATATACCCTACTCTCATTTTTGACATATAATATTACAACTAAAATGTTACAATGTTTGACTTTTTATACTGTTGCAGAAGACACTGAAATGCAGTAGGTAGTGGCACAATCTTCATTTTAAGGAAATAATAGACTACTTTCTGACAATCTATTTGGATTTAAGCAATGTAGAGTGAGAAGGCAATCAA
This sequence comes from Pan paniscus, assembly GCF_029289425.2. Classification (NCBI taxonomy): domain Eukaryota; kingdom Metazoa; phylum Chordata; class Mammalia; order Primates; family Hominidae; genus Pan; species Pan paniscus. The sequence continues at coordinate 132,720,298 of NC_073254.2, forward strand.
TCTTTGTTTATATTTAAAGTGTCGCAATGATTAAAAAAGTATGGGGAAGGGCATAGATTTGAAGCAAATACGTTATCTGATGATATCTATTTTAATGTAACCTACTTTCCATGGTATTAGGAAAAGTATAATAAAAAGAAAGAGTGATTGAAAGGCCTCTGATCAAATCCTCTCTGAATTATTCCTTAAAACACTTGAAAAACACAATTATTGTTTAGATTTTAAGGCAGGCCTGAATTGAATTACTGCTTTAGTATTCAATCTCTTTGAATATCATTATTTTCCAAAATATGTGAAAGTAGGGATAGATGGAAATTAATTTACTCTGAACATTTAATCATCTACACTGCATGGAGACAGATAACGTTCTTGAGGTTTGAGAGAGTAAAGAAACTGTTGAACTTCCTTTTTCACCCGTGATGATTTAGAACAACTAATGGAAGAGATATTTTACATGAGAATTTCTGATTCTGGGAGGATTAGTTTCCAAGCTACAATTCAATAAATATTTCTGAGACAAATGTTAATCTTGAGTATTCAAACCAGCTCAAGAGAATTAATATCAATTCGGCCTCTGTTCATACCTTAAACTATGACCCAGATTGATGAATTTGAATCCCATTTCTCACAGAAAGGCCACCTTTTAAAAAATGTAATGCCCATAGAAGAAAATGGATTAAAAGAGACCCTATTGCTATTCCCATTCCTGCACCAGACTACGTCTTTTATTACAAATATCTCAGAAATAACATTGTGATAAAATTCACACACACACACACACACACACACACACACACGTGTGTGTATATATATATATATATATTTATGTCTACAGTCTGAAAATACTTTCATTTTTCTTTTTAAAAGGTAATAAAACCTAATTACATGAATATAACAAGATTAACAGCATTGGTACAATACAGTAGCTCCTCTTTTATGCTTGAATTTGCTTTCTGCAGTTTCAGGTACCCATGGTCAACCAATGTCCAAAAATATATAATGAAAAATTCCAGAAATAAACAAGTCATATAAGATGTAAATTGAGTGCCATTCTGAGTAGTGTGATGAAATCTCAAACTGTCCTGCACCTTTCTGCCTGCAATTTGAATCATCCCTTTGTCCAGTGTACGCACAATGTATTCACTTTCTGCTCATTGGTCATCAACACTGTCTGCTCCTGACATCCAATGACATCGTCATGGCTTAGTGAACCAGGATCACCTGAAGCAGACAATCCTTCTTCTGATACAGCATCAGAAGCTCAATAGTAGCCTAATGTTATGTCACAGTGCCTCTCTTTATCTCATCACATAGGCATTTTATTGTTTCACATCATCAAAAGAAGAAGTGAGTACTGTAAAATGAGATGTTTTGAGAGAGAAAGAGGTCACGTTCTCATAACTTTCAGTGTAGTATAATTATTCTTTTTTATTATTAGTTATTGTTAATCTCTTAATGTGCCTAACTTATAAATTAAACCTTATCACAGGTATATATGTATAAGGAAAACCATATTATGTGTAGGATTTGGTACTATTCGTGGTTTCAGGATAGTAATTTTGTGTAGATGGAGGGGGTACACTGAGGGGAAATCTTAGAACATATCCCCCACAGATAAAGGGAAATGACTATTGACAGTAGTTTACTAATCATTACTGTTTATTTCCTTTTATTCTTACAATTGAATTTCATGCATACTTTATTTTCCATCACTAACATCAGGGGCTATTGATAAAATTAGTTCTCTTAATAGTAGCCATGAATGCTAAAATATAAAGTTAATGTGATACGTGATTATTTCAATTCATAGGTTTGGAAACTGGGACTATGAAATATGAGGCAACTTTCCAAGGCCATTTTTGCATCAAGTGCTATTGTGACATTAGGCTGGGTCTTCTTAAGTCACAGTTGTTTTCTTGCCTCCTGTCATATAGTGTGGAGTTCTCCATAGTATAGCATGACAGGAAGCAAGAGATCTATATTTATGGAGATCTCCAAATATCAGTAGATAACACATGTTTTGCTTATACTGACATCAAAAACCCTGTCTCCAAAACAATCTCAAATGAGATTCTCATGAGAACACAATTTGTTTGGAGAAATTAGCATGGGAATATAAGTTAAAATAAACATTTAAAAACTGTACGTTTATTTTATTTTTAAATAAAAAACATTTCACTGTTAGATCTATTTTCAACAGTAGAAGTATGCACAAGTTTATAGAAGAATTCTAGTAACATAAATTTTGTTTACCAATAATGAAGACCTTTGTCTTTATGAAGATTACAAGTATCCTGTGATTTATTTAACCAGTAACTCTGTATTTAAGTAAAAACTTGTTTATTTTCAATTAAAGAGGTTAATATCACCTTTATTTTTTAGTCGCATTTTTATGTATATTGCCCTGAGGTAAAATTACATCTACACAGAAAGTAAGATTTAATGACTAATCCATATAAACAATTAAATACTTTTGCATCAGGAGCTAAATCATTAGTTTTAAACAACTGTTCAAGAATCATAAAGCCATTGAGATCAAAGCCAGAATGGTTTGTGTGATCATTCCTGTTTTTCTCATGTTACTCAATAGTAAATGCCAAGAGTTCCTGGAATGTTTATTAGCCAAATAACTAGTGAAATAATATAATCATTTTAAAACCTGATGTCAATTATTATTTTAAAAAGTTTTATCCAGTACCCAATTATATTCTGATTCACTTTGCCAAAATCCTTAAGAGTCAAATAGTCATTCTAGAAAGATGACTGAAATCATAGAGCATTTAGCAAGGCTTTGTTGATACATGAATGGATGAATGAAATGAAAGAATGAATGAATGAAAGGACCCCTGGTAAGTTTCATAACACTTTTTAGTTCCATCCTACATAAAGAGACAGAGATAAACATATATTGAATGAAGCATCTAGTATGAAATCAACACAACTTTCCTTTCACCAGAAAGAGTAGGGCAGACTGGAAAATAGCATAATTTTTGAAAAATGGATAACTGTAACTAAAACTCATTTGCATTTTACTTCTTCCAACTGTTCCTGGGAATCTATATAATGAGCATACCTTGGTCTCTTGTGGGATTCTGTCAATAGTTTAACCTCTCCTACCCCTCACAAGACAACACCGGCATGCTGCCCAGTTACAGAGTCAATTAATCAGAGCATTTCACATTGTGATGCAGGGAAATATGGCAGGTCCTATATGGAAAGTATCAGTGTGTATATATCATTTTAAAGCTATATGTTTTGCTTCACTCTAAATTCCTTCCTGGTAACTTCAGTTAGGCTCTTTTTTGAGCTTGTCCCTTCCATTATACAACTATGTAAGTTCTTGCAGCAGCCAGTGCCCCATAACTTGGAGTCATAGTCATTCACAACAGTTCAGGACTAGCTATATAATTTGTCGGCCCAAGATTGCATGCCACCTGGAGAGAGGAAACGGAAGTGTTTATAGAGAAACTCCAGTCCGTGACAGAATGAGGGCTTCTCCCAGAATGAGGGCTGCTCCCAGGAACGTTAATTTCTTGACTTTTCTGATCTGCCACATTTCTGGAGGCAAGAGAACATCCTGAGGCTGAGAAGTGCAGTATCTGGCAGTTAAAGGTTGGTCTGTGTGCACTCCCGTGTTAAGGGTGGGGGACCATAGGTGGGGCACAGATATGTCGCCCACTGGGCCCAGAGTCAGGCCTCCTACCTGGAAAATGTTGAGCTGGTGATCACACAGATCTTACTCTGTTCCCCTAACTTTCTCCCTACCAGAATTCACAGAGGGACACACTGGAGTCAGACTAGAGCTATGGGGGATTGTTTGGTATATACACAGCTCCTCCCAGTTCTTCAAATCAATCACGCTCAGTTACCTTTGTCCAGTTTGGTCAGCTTTCCTAGACTCCTTTCCTTTGGTACCCAGGAAAATATTTATAGGTATCTGAACACAAATAATGAGCTGGGTTCAAATTCTCTCTTCCAGGATACCACAAGGGATGTGACTGGAAACTGTGTATTACTTTCCCTAAGCCTTTCATGACTATTGAGCTTCTGGAACTTTAGGTAGGGGTGTGATTTATGCAAAATACCTAAAATGCTTTTGATAAGACAATGTGATAAATCTGTGTACTCCAAGTACCATTTACTTTCTCTTCCTAATAGAAGAGTAACGGAATTTTGAGTTGACTTGGTGTAGCCATGTGCCCAGCTGAAAGACTGTATTTCCTGGCCTCACTTGCAGCTAGGTGTGATCATGTAACTAAATTATGATTAATGAAATATAAGTGGAAGTACTTCTTGGGACTTCTCAGATGACATTTTAAAAGAAATAGTGTGTTATCCTGTCCCTCCCTTTCTCTTTTTTCCCTTGCTGTAACATAGAATAATTGGAACACTAAATGTAATCTTGGGCCAGGAGTTGACCTTAAGAATGCAAGGCGTATTCTGGGGCTGAAAAACAGACAGAGAGGAAACTAAGATGTAAATTATACTATAAAGTCAGTTTACCAGTCCTAGACCATCTTTTTTAGGAATTATTTTATATAAGAAAGAAATTAATGTTTGACTTGATTATGCCACTATTATGTTTCCTGCTATATGTAGTTGAGCACATTTTTAACTAATATGGAAGATGTTATCTATACTCCCACACCAACCTACCCAGGTCTAATTGCTACCTAGTTACCGTGTTGTTATACAAAATTGCCATAATACTATTTTGTATTCTGATTTTTATTTTACGGTCCTGTTATCTCACAAATAGTTTTTTTTGTTGTTATTTTTAGTGTTTTTCACAAGTTTTCTTGGTCATCATTTTTAATGTATACATATGAAGTCATCTGATAAATTAGTGACATTTTAATTTATTGAACTGTTGCCCTGATGTTGGACACAAGTTGTTTCCATTCTCTCATAGTTATAGATAGTGCTGTTTATAACAATAAGTATATCTAGAAGAATAAATAAATTATTATGCACAGGTTTGTGCATATTTGGCTCAATTTTATTGTTGTTGATAACTTCTCTCTAATGAAAATGCCACGAATAGAAAATTTTGGAGGCTGCCCTTTATATTCTCATTTTAAGTTACACAATCTCTCTTGTCCTCTCCTTTCCATTTCAGGGTCACGTTTCTCTTTAGATTACACACAGCGTCTTGTGATGCTGCCTCTGGTCAGCTGATTTCTCCTTGCCTCATTCCAACTTCTTTTGTCAGAAAATTCTTCAATATTGCCACATTCTTTCACAATAATATGGTAAGGAAGATCAATTATCTTTACAAGGCTTTGGTTTTAAACTTCTGTCACTTCATCGGATCAATCTTAAGTACCTTTGAGGAGCACTCATACATAGACCAGTTTCATCTGCTGATTGCATAAGGAAAGTAATATTTTGAATATCTTCAATTAATGTCACTTAAATCACTGAGCTGGAATGGAGTTGAAATGGGTCACCTAGACCAACAGTTCTCACATCTGGCTGCTCATTGACACCAATGGTAGAGCTTTGTAAAGTTACCAGTTCCTTGATTACATCACAAACCTATTGAATCCAATTTTCAGGGGAAAGAGTGGGAAAAAATGAGTGTTAGGAAATTGCATTACTAAAAGCATCCCAAGGTAATGGTGATGGATAGTGGGCTTTGGGAATCACTGGAAGACACAAAAAAATTACTCACATACCAGCTGGTTTCCTTTGTGTTAAAAAAATAAATAATAACGTTCTTTTTATTCTTCCCTTTCTTTGCGGTCCTACTGTCATCATGCCAGATCAGATTTTCACTGGCACTTGGCTGGATTATTAAACAGCTTCCTAACTGGTTTCCTTTGGTCCTTCCTCCACTTGGCCTTTAGCTATTGTGGCATCACAAGGCTCAGTGCTAGACTTCTACTCTTCTTTAAACTGTCTCTCTGGGAGGTCATATCCACTTATGCACAGATGACATACACATTTCTTTATTCAACCCAAATCTCTCAATGAAGTTTAAAATACAGCTTTACAATTGACATTTGATATCCCCTCTTGAACATCTTGAAATTCAGTGTAACCAAAAGTGTTATCAAGATCTTCTCTCCAACCTCCTTCAATATTTTTTTAATTAAAAAAATTGACACATAATAATTGTACATATTTATGAGGTACACAAAGGCACATAATGATGTTGTGATACATTCAATGTGTAGTGATCAAATCAGGGAAATTAACATATCCATCATCTGAAACGTTGATCATTTCTTTGTATTAGGAACATTCAATATCCCTCTAGCTATTAAATGTATATATTATCATTAGCTATACTCGTCCTTCAGTGCTATAGAACAGCAGTCGCCACCCTTTTTGGCACCAGGGACTAGTTTCATGGAAGACAATTTTTCCTTGGATGGTGTGTGTGTGTGGTGGGGATTAGGGATGTCAAGTGCATTACATTGATTGTGCACTTTATTTCTATTATTATTACATTGTAATATATAATGAGATAATTATACATCTTACCATAATGTAGAATCAGTGGGAGCCCTGAGCTTGTTTTGCTGCAACTAGACAGTCCCATCTGGGGGTGACAAAAGATAGTGACAGATCATCAGACATTAGATTCTCATAAGGAGCACACAACCTAGATCCCTCACATGCACAGTTCACAATAGGGTTTGCACTCCTTTGAGAATCTAATGTGGCTGCTGATCTGATAGGAGGTGGAGCTCAGGTGGTAATGTGAGTGATGAGGAATGGCTGTAAATACAGATGAAGCTTCGCTCCCTCACCTACCACTCACCTCCTGCTGTGTGACCTGGTTCCTAACAGGCCACAGACGAATAGCAGTTGGGGACCCCTGCTATAGAACACTAGAACTCCTTTCCGCTATCTAGCTGTAACTTTGTATCCTTTAACAAATCTCTCCCTCTACTCCCCCTTTCCCTTACGTTTCCCAGCTTCTAGTATGCTCTGTTCTCATTTTTACTTCTATGAGATTAATTTTCTTTTTAGCTTCTCCATAAGGGAGTATATTTGGAGTTTAAGTTTCTGTTCCTGGTTTACTTCATTTAACATAATGCCCTCCATTTCCATCCATGTTGCTGCAAATGACATGATTGTATTCCTTTTTATGGTAACCTGTTGTGTATATGTGCATTTTCTAAGGCAGCTAATAAAGCATCATTTGGTCGTAAACACCAATACTTCTGAGAATATGTCAGAAATATTTTTGAGATTTTAAATTATACCTATTTCCGAAAATGGAAAATATTCTATAAAGGTTTATACTCCTATGATTAAGTAGGTGAATAATTTTCATTACCAATTGAAGGGATTGGCAAAAAATTGTACTATGAATTTCCGGAATATCAGAAGAAAGGTCTCCTATTAGTGTGCTGATTCTAATAATAGACATTCATTCATTCACTGAGAACACTGTCCTAGGCTGTGGGGATACAACAATGAACCAGATTCACACATTGTATGCTGTCAATGAGCTCATGTTTCAGTTAAGGAGATGTACAATTCATAGACAAAAATTATATGAAGTCATTTTAGATTCTTTATTGATTACCTAGAATACTATGCCCTAGGAAATAATTTAAAGTAAAAAAATGTAGGTTTGAATCCAGGGTCACAACTTACTTGATTGCACAAATCTTAGTTTCCCCATCTATGCTATGGGTTTCTTTGGAGGAACAAAGATCTAATGTTCTTAGCAAGGTACCTGACACTTAGGAAGCCCCAGAAATTATGTTAACTAAAATAATAGCAATGATAATAATAGACAATTATTGTCAATGAGAATTATTATATTATTGTTCTTGTGAATACATTATTTATTATTATTATCATTATCATCTTTGGCAGATCCTGGCTCTAGGAGTTTGAGCAATATCATTTGTGAGTGACCTTCCATTTTCACACACTCAGAACTTTTCACTGTTTCTCAAAGTGTTCTCTGGGCATGAAGTCATGCATTGCTAATAATTTCTTACATGTACAGTGACAAGTGCTCTTTCATGTGACATTCATTGCCTCCTTCTGGTATATTTATAAAGATCCTGTTTTTAGATGGTAAAAATATGGTTCAGAAAGATTTAATATCTTGCTCAAGGTCACATAGCAAATGCCACAAACTTTGTCTTATATTATTCTAAATATGACAGGTTGTTGTGACTCCAGTCTTTTTCCTAGAGGCAGAGTAGTCCTGAGTAGAAAAGAGGAGTAAGTCATTAAAAAATAATATGAGGCCAGGTGCAGTGGCTTACGCCTGTAATCCCAGCACTTTGGGAGACTGAGGCAGGCGGATCACTTGAGGTCAGGAGTTCGAGACTAGGTTGGCTAACATGGTGAAACCCTTTCTGTACAGAAAAATACAAAAGTTAGCTGGGCGTGGTGGCTGGTGCCTGCAATCCCAGCTACTCAGGAGAGTAAGGCAGGAGAATCATTTAAACCTGGGAGGCAGAGGTTGACAGTGAGCCAGGATCACACCACCGCACTCCAGCCTGGGCCACAGAGTGAGACTCCCTCTCAAAAAAAAAAAAAAAAAAAAGTGAATACAAATATCCTCATGAGAATGGATTAGTAGCCTTGCTATTTACAGGTCTCCCTATTGTTAAATGCACACACGACTAGCAAGTTGAGAGTATGAAAAATGCAGCAGAAATAGCAATTTAATATATCTCCTATCTTAGATATCTTGGGTATTTCACTGTAAGAGCTTTTCTTTTCTTTTTGGTATAGCTTGTATATCTGTTTTATTAATTATCTCAACTTTTGCAGATGCCTATTTTTATGAAAATATTCAAATTATGACTCTGGGAGCCAGAGAGAGCTTGTATAGATTGCACTTAAAAAGAACTAATTTGGAAAATTTTTCTAGTCTGTACTTCCTAAAGCATCTCTCTCTATTTCCCCTCTGAATCAGTGGCTGATTTGATTAGGCAAGATAGAGTTGGGTGGAGGTGGAAGACAGATTGTGGAGCAGAAACAGCGGGTTTGCTCCTTTAATATACCTTTCACCTCACTTTTCCTTTGCCTCTAAAATAAAAGACAAGCATTACATTCTCAGGCAATTTGCAGCTAGGAGTTTCCAGGTGACACTGTTTTGCCCTGAGTCTGCTGTTGGGTTCTTTCCCTACTCTTTTCTTTTTGTATAGAGTGAACAAATAATACCTGGAAGCAGCCATTTTTAAAATGATACAGCAAAAAAACAGGAAGTAGCCCATGTGCTGTCTATATCTGGAGAACTTATATGAAAGGAATAAACCACAATGTGTTGGAGTTGCCATTAAGCAGCTTTTTTGTTATTTGCAGGGAACTGCAATGTTTGGGTAAGAGACTGCTTGACTCTCAAACCTCCCGTATAAAGACGCCATGTTTTATACTTGTGTTCAGTGGGAGAAGTGTCTGATCGGTATTTTTGTAAATATTTAAAGACAATGCGTTGGAAACAAGAAGAGCGGACTGACCTTATCATGAGATGTGATCAATAAATGATTGTATTTTATTGCCTAAAGCCAGGAATTTCTCTTATGTAGGGGAGTGAGAGGTCAAGGGCAAAGTATCAGTTACTTCTTAATCAAGAATAGAATATCTCCTCCACTAGCATTTTTTTTTTTTTTTGACAGAGTCTCGCTCTGTCACCCAGGCTGGAGTGCAGTGATGTGATCTCAGCTCACTTCAGCTTCCACCTCCCGGGTTCAAGCAATTCTCCTGCCTCAGCCTCCCAAGTAGCTGGGACTACAGGCTCACACCACCACGCCAAGCTAATTTTTGTCTTTTTAGTAGTGATGGGGTTTCACCATGTTGGCCAGGATGGTCTCAATCTCTTGACCTTGTGATCCACCCACCTCGGCCTCCCAAAGTGCTGGGATTACAAGCGTGAGCCACCATGCCTGGCCCACTGGCATTTAGTAAAAGATGAATTTTTAAAAATAGGTGAAGCCTAAGTAATCATCTTAAATGACAATTACAGTGGAAGGTAATATCATCTTTGGTAAAAAAAAAATTCAATAGAAAAGGCTGGGAATCTGAGAATCAGCTTTCATCTGAGTTCTACCATTTGCTTTTTACGCATCTTTAGATAAATCAAGTAAGTTTTTTTGCTTAAATTTCTTTACATTTTAAATATGATCAATAACACTTGGTCTCTCTCAATTCTTGCTCTTAGGATGATAAGTAGGTCAAGCACTTTGAGTACCTTTGAAAAGAAACAGTATTGAAGTGTCATGGATGTGTACATCATGAGTACTATGCTTCCACTTACATTAGGAGAAGATAACACTGCCCTTTATTGTCAACACAGGTTAGAACATTGACCAATCATCACACTGATATTTAGCAAAAATGAAATTTGTTAATTTGAAATCCAAGTTGTAGTCAAAGATACTTTTGCTTTGAGTGACATAATCACTTGCTAAATCTAATCAAGGATTGTGCCACAACTATTGTAGATGCATCTGTCAAAATAGTCGTTGGTATTTTGTTAGCTAGCTAAATGAATTCTAGAGATGAAAATTACTAAATAGTAAGAGTAGAACTGTAATATGGTTGTAGAGTTTATTCAGGGCTTATGGCTTCCTGCCTTCACTCCTAAACTCAGTCTTGTTCAGGATTCTCTGCCTCAGCCCTAACATCCATTCAATCTGCAAACCAGGAAAAGTAGTCATGATAAAAATGGCATTACTAACATGTCTGGAGATATTTTTAGCTTATAAGCTCTTGTACGAATATATCTGTCCACTTAGAATATCAATGAAATGTAGGTCTGAGAATATAAGCCTGATGGTAAAAACTTCCTCATTTTCTTGTACAACAAATCTAACAGACTGCAGATTACTGAAAGTAAGGCTGAGTGAAAGGAATCAGTCAGAACTAGTTTGGAATAATGTGAAAAACTGGGTTCATTGCTGATCTGTTTGATTTTGTTGTTCATGAATTTTAGCAGAATCATTTTTACTGGTTCCTGTGGTTTTGCCTAGCACAGAAAAAGGATCTTATTGTGTTGATATAAGACCACTTTTTTTTCTGAGCCCTGTGCCAAAAAGAAAGATGGTCAAGGGAACTTAGCATAAAAGCAAGAAGGTTTGTGGAATAGCAAAGTCTAAAATCTCAGCCTAATATGATATGGAAGTGAAGAGAGGGGAGAGCTGTTTGCTTAGGAAACAGTTTAGGAGTCACTGGCTAGGGTTTCCTTCTGTGATCAGAAAACAGAGCAAGAAAAATTGAGCAAAAAGTTGGATGGAGGCTACAGTCAGAGAATTGGAGGTTTGAATTAGTGATTTTGGAAAATGAATTTTATATTAATGACATGGTCAAAGATATCACTATGGGAGCAGAGTGTGAGTTTGATTCTGGACTGGTTGGTCATATGGGTACTGATGTCAGCTAGCATGATGAAAGACTGTGGTTCAGATGACAGTGTATCCCATGAATCAGCAAATTTCCTGTTTGTTGGTAAATAAGTAAGGGAAAACAATTTTATAGCTAATTAATACTAATAATAATATCTAACATGTTGGGTATGACATAATATGTGAAACACAACTTTAAATGCTTCCCATGTATTATTTCATTAATATTCTCAATAATCCTGTGAATTAGGTAATATTATGTTTCACATTATAAAATGAAGACATGAAGGCATAGGGTGGTCCAATAACTTGATGAAGGTTTCAGGGCTAATAAGAGGCAGAGAGCTTGGATATGAGTCTAGAGAGTCAGATTTCAGAGCCCTTGTGTTTATCCAATTATAGTATAATGCACAAACATCCAAGGAGGCTTTTTATTTAAAGAGCATGTAGGAATACTGACCTGACAGTGGCAATGAGAGTCTTGGCCCTCAGATATGTGGATATGAGAAAACCAGGCATAACTTGGAAGAAGAGGGCTATAGGAAGGTGGTGTCCTCAGAGGGTAAGTCAAGTTTTGGATTAAAAATAATAAGTTAGAGGAAAAGATCCCCAAAATTATGGGGCATAGCAGCATTTGCTTGTTCCTAGAGAAATGTAGAAAGGGTGTGGAATATGGAGGATATATAGGTCCTAGGTCAAGGCTCGGAGAGGGTACCGGTGTTGTGGTTGAACAGTTGTGGATTATACACAGATGCATGACCAACAGATGAGGGATAAAATCCACTCACTCATGGAACTGCATCCACCCATGGAGGCACTTTTTCTTAATTCGTACAAAGGTGTTGTAGAGGACAGCAGAGACCCTAAAGAATTTACACTTTGTACATTGCATTAAATGATGAAAAACAAGACATGTTTTAGTGGGTTTAAACTCAGATGTCTCTTTGAGGAGGGCAGACATTGGGCTCAGCAGCCAAGGGACTTGTCCCCTTGGAGTGTGATGCTGATGGACCCAGACACTGCTCATTCCCTCTACTGTGCTGTCAGGCTGATGGTGGACCAATTGCTGAGAATTTATCTGAGCCACACTAGTCCAAAGCCCAGAACTCATCCTTGACAACTTCCTCTCCCTTCCTGCTCTGTATCTGATCCATTACCAACCTGAAATTTTCTCTGTGTGTTCCTTTCCTCCATCTCCTCCTACTGCACTAGTAAGCTTCTATATCTGTCCCTCTCCAATCCATTCTTTATGTTACAGCCAAAGCTATAACCCACGTTAATACTCCCTCCTTCTTAAATAGCCTATTGGTACTGACCGTTTTGTTTCTGTGACCTTCATTTTCCACCTTGTGAGGGTGATGAGTATCCCCTTCCCTTTTTCTACTCTAGCCACTCTGCAACTCTCAGTCCCTCACATTTGCCATGTTCCTCCTGCCACAGTTCCTTTGCATATTCTGTTCTGCATATGAGAATGTACTTTTTTCCTCTTTTCATTTAGGTTATTCTTACTTCAGATGTTGGTTCAAGATTTATGCCCTCCAGGAGGCCTTCCCTGGTTTCTCTGAACAGGTCAAGTATCCTGTTGTAGACTCTCATAACCCCTCTGTACAGCACCCTGATAGCACTCATCATAGTTAACATTTGCTTTATGTTCGCCCCACCACCCCCAGTAACACTGCTAGATCCGCTAGGACAGGACTGTGTATTATTGCTGCTTATTCTGTCACCAGTGTCTAGTACATGGCCTGCCATACAGTGAGCATGCTTATAACACATACTGGTGAGAAAATAGTTAAAAGTTGTTCCATTCCACTGGGATCTAATTCTCTGTGGGTTACAGAAACTTGTTTGAAGAAAAAGCACTTCACCTGGAGCTCGTCATCCTTCACCGTTAAAATTATGCATCTCTCCCTTGTTGTGCAGATAAATGAGGTCTAGACATTTAACGCCTTGACAGTTCACTGCATGCATGGTACTTACAAAAGTGTGCATTGTCAATAAAGGCCAATATACTCCTAAGAGGCACAAATAGGAAAATTGGTAAAATGCAACCAGCTTCCTATGAGAGAGGTCAGACCACAGCAGCTTTCTCTCATGTATAGGCATCTTGCACAGAAAAACTGTAATCATGCAAAGACACGGCAGAGCACAATTACCCTGTACTTGACATAATAGGCTCTGATTGAGTGTAGCATGCATTTCGTTTAACTAGATTTTTGAATGGAGAATGAGTCAACCATGTGGAAAATGGTACTTGGTTTTGGAGTCAAGAAATCTGGGTTTGAATTATGGCTCTGGCATTTATTATTTGTGCGACCTTGGGCAAGGAATAGAAAAATTCATGCGCATTGGGCATCTATCGGCATTTTGATAAGTCTGTTATTAACTTACTCCTCTCTTCAACTGTGTAAAGTAGAGATTATCATTATTCTCATTTTTATGAGGAAATAAGAAAAAAAGCAAGAACCAGGTCAGAAAATGAGGCTCGTATCTAGGATTGTGACTCAAAATTCAAGCTCTGTTTATCACATTATGCCTGCTAGGATGCTTGAGATCTTAGAATCCACCTCTATTGTATGTAAACAGGCATAATAATGGTGTCTTTAGGAGAATATGGTTTTGCCATTATATCAACAGAGCTGTAGAAGTGTAATTGTTGCTCAGCAAGTCTTAGGATTTAATTAACAAGTAGGGTGAAGTGACTATGAATTATCAAATTTCAATTACGAAGTGCCACCTGCCAAAAATTGTTTAAAATTTGATGTCATTTGTTCCACTACCAAAATACTGTAAGTATATTATTTTTTCATATATACATATACTTAAAACAACACAAATGAAATAGGGCAGCACAAAAGAATAGCCCAGAGTTTTTAACAATTATTTTTTGAGCTTCTATTTAATCCTGGTCATAGAATTTAAAAAAATCTGAACTTCAAGAATAAATTTGGTAATTTTAGGACATTTTTAAGGTTTTGGAACTTTTTCCACTTTTTCTTTTCTTTAATGCTAAATTATGAGATAATTTATTTGTCAAATGAGGATTTGCCTTGATCTTATTCATTGAAAAAATGGATAGTCTAGTATTTTTTAAAAAATTGCTTGGAATTAAATACCTCGGTTGGGGAGCAAGCAATGATTTCTTGACAAAATAATCTGAAATGTTAATAATAATTAATATATATTACTATAATTTCTCCACCATATTAAAGATTTTTTTCCTTTACCTATATTGAAGGCATTAAGTGCTTAGATTTTGGAACCAGGTTAATTATATTTTTCCAATATCAGCAGTATGAAATTTTGCTAACAATATAGTGTTAATACATTGCAAATATCACATTTCTATATAATACTTTAAATGAGATTGAACATTTCTACTGATAATTGCAAAATTTAACCCCCTGATGTAGACCAGTGGCAAAGAAACTTAAAAGGTCTGAACTATTAAATATTTTGAAATAATTGTAATTGTAATATTTTCAAGTTCATATTTTGCAAGTCAATCCAAGGCCCTTGGAAAACAAGTGAGGGCTGGTACCTGGTTTCTGAATGGTACTGGAAGGGAGTTTTCATATTATAATGATTCAAAAATATAATACAATTGTAATTCAAAATAAAGTATTCACAGTGCATGCCTCTCTAGGCATTGTTAGAGACAAGTTTCTATACTCAGTAGACCCAAATGGATGATCAGAGATGGGACTCTAATGGCCACAGAATGCAGAAACAGCACCCAAATCGAGTGTAATGTGGACAGCTCGTATCTGCCTCAGCTGCCGCTTATGGCCCACATCATCTAAGGTTATTTGATGCCAGCCTTAAATCAAGCAAACACATAAACAAAATAAATGAACTGACATACCACATGGTAAGGAAATCCAACATGTGAAATAAAAACTTTATCTTTTGTAGATTTAAATCCAATTTGGGTAATTTTTAAAACATGATAACACAAAAACATTCTTAATTAGTAAACTCATTTGTAAACCTTATCACACATCTCTAAGTTTTTAAGACTGTGCCTTATAACAGCCTATGTTTATTAATTGACAAAATACTCTTTACATTTAATTATGACAACTATTCCTAGGAAATGGATGGTGGGTGCTAGGATATCCATGACTTTTTCTCTATTTTCTTTTTTTTTTAGTTTTCCAACTGAAAACAGCCTTTTCTTGATATCTTTTAATCAAATATTTTTGGTTTTTTTTTCAAAATGTACCTAGGAATATACAGATTATCTAGAGATACGATTATGTGATCTGAATTGGATTCACTATACTTATACTAACAATTCCAATGTTTCCAAAATTTTTTGCTCATATTTAAACTGCCTTAACTGAAGCATGTCTTTGTCAATATCTCTTTTATAGCGCAGTTACAGCATGATAAGATTATGAAAACAAAATGAATACACTGTTAACAAGAATGACTACTCAATTTCGGTTCTTAAATTCCTTTATATGATATTGCAAGTCCTAGTCTTTCATAGTTGCTCCTATATTGCCTATATATTTATTTTATTGACTTTGCCATGTCATATGCTATTGTTTTCTGTTTAATTATTCCTGTTTCTAATTTATAATATATTCATATCATATCTTATGAGACATAAAAATGATTATTGCACGAGAAATGATGTGGTCACCTAGGTTATTGCAATGTACTAGATTTTGCTCAAGCATTATCTTACTTATAAACTCCATGGGAGTCACCTTAAAACAATGTATATTGAAATATAAACACAATATTTATAGTACCATTTATTGGCCTGGGTGCAATCAAGAGACAATAACGACTTAGTAATTTAAACATGGGAAATTTAACATAAAAATTATTAAACAATGATAAGAGAACAACTATAAACATGAAAACAGGGAGAGTAGTTAAGGAAGGACAAATTTGGGAACAGGCTATGACCACACTGAAGAAGGTGTAATTGCTGACCACTGGATCGCAGAGACATTTGGTAAATTGCTTCCTGCAGAGCTGGTCCACAGTCACCAGGCGAAGTAGGCACAACTCTCTGGGCACAGGTGATCTTAGGCTAAGAAGTGGGACCATAGAGAGTCAGCATCAAAACCCAGAGCTTTTCTATTTGTGGCTTGGGTAGGGTGGCTCTGGGCTACACAAGATGGAGGTCATGCCACAAGCTTGCTGATTATCAGCTCCACAGTACCCCTTACATTCATATCACTCGGGGTTGTGGGCAGCAGTTAACAGGGCTAGCGCACAGGTCAGATTTTTCTGGGGCTTCCACTATGCCATTGTTTCCTGAGTCAAGAACTGTAGAAAACACACTGTGAAAGCTGTACCCTCTAAGCCCTTGACAATGGTGAAAACCACATGAAATAGACAGTGGGAAAAAAGTGCACTACCAGGAGGGAAGCCTCTGCCTTCTTGAAATGTCTTGGTATTGCCCTCTACTGATAAGTTTAGCATCATGATAGCCAAAAAAGAAAAAAATAAAGGTGAAGGGCCTAGATTTATTTTCACAGGGAAGGCAACCAGGGATGAATTTGGGGCTGTGAGGCATTATCAATAATTGCCACACGCCACAATTATTTTTAAATTTATTTTACTTGTTTATATTTTAGAGATAGGGTTTTGCTAAGTTGCCTAGGATGAAGTGCGTTGGCACAATCATAGCTCATTCTAGCCTCGAACTTCTGGGCTTCAGTGATCTTCCTGCCTTGGCGTGAAGAGAATAGCACTGGTCTTGAGGTTGGGCAAGAATCTTACCCTTTCTCAACTTTGGCGTGTTCCTCTGTAAAATAAGAAAGTTTTATAAAATCAATAATTCCACATTTCAATATAAAAACTCCTGAGACTCCATAGAAATTATACTGCTTTGAGACTTTCCACCCATTCTTTAACCAGAACTGCTTTACCATTATTTACTTACCACAGTGCGGTCCCTGTGAGGGAAAGTGATCGTGGAGGTCAGGTTATAACTTTGGGTTGGGTCTGGATATGTGTGGACAGACTATTGACAAAAGACTCTCTTTCTCTTGCTTTCACACAGTTTCAGGAGCTATGGTTCTGTTCCTCATAAGGTTTTATTTGAAGAATATTTCTTCCAGTTATAAATAAATAAGAAACAATAAATTAAAGGACATCTAAATTTCCTTCCTACTGCGAATTTCTACAGTTGCTTGTTTCAGTTGTATTATCTAGTCAATTTGTGTGATTATTTTCATTGCACTACTTATCCTGTTAGGCCTGGCCTTAGCCCAGAGTTTGTGTTCTTCCAGACTTTTCTCCAAGCATTTGCACCTCCACGACCTGCACAAGTCATGGTTTTGTTTGCTTCCTTGCTCTTGGATGTGATTCTGATCTCTGGCCCTTGGACATCTGGTTAGTTCTGGTCAGTACCCACCCTGGACCAGCCCCAGAGATTACACAGGTATGGATTCTAACATCTGCTGTGCTCCTATCCATTCTTAGTTTGCTATGCTCCTGAGGACAAACAGAGCAATGAGGATAGAATAGAAAGGTATGGGCATTATATTAGATTAACAACCATTAGATGAAACAAGAGATTATTGCAAATTAAGGTGGTGAAGATGGGCCAGGCACTGTGGCTCACACCTGTAATCCTAGCACTTTGGGAGGCCAAGGAGGCTGGATCACTTGACGTCAGGAGTTCAAGACCAGCCTTGCCAACATGGCGAAACCCAAAAAGTCCAAAAATTAGCCAGGCATGGTGGCCCGTGCCTTTAGTCCCAGCTACTCAGGAGGCTGAGGCAGGGGAATTGCTTGAACCCAGGAGGCAGAGGTTGCAGTGAGCCGAGATTGTGCCATCGCACCGCAGCCTGGGCAACAGAGTGAGACTCCATCTCAAAAAAAAAAAAAAAAAAAAAAGATGGTGGAGATGGGTTTAAGAGTAAGGAAAGCAATAATCAATAGATGCCTATAATCTCTGAACACTCTTCATTACCTTGGATGCCCCTTGTTTAATCTTGTCACTTTTGATGTACACTGCAATGGTCATCAGCATACCTTTCAACCCTTCCTGTAGACAACTGCCCAAACAGCTCATTTAGGCCATGGGCAGTTTTGGCAGCCTTGGATGCTAAATGCAGCTGAGTTCACCTACCTTTCTACACCATCCATGGCTTCTGAATCTCCCCCATGAAGACACTCCATATCTTGCCTGCATCTTTTTCATGTCTGTGATGGAACTGCAGTGGTTAAGAATTTGACTGCAACAGGGTGTGATGCCTTATCATAACAAGGAAGGTATTTACTACAAGTTGATAGCAGGACCCACCGCTTATCTTTCAGCTAGAAATAGATATATTTGACAAAACATCTATGTAATACTCCATGCCAGATTACAGTCATGTGCCGTATAATAACATTTTGGTCAATGACAGATCACAAATATGACAGTGGTCCCATAAAATTATAATGCCATAATACCATATTTTTATTGTACCTGTGCTATGTTTAGATATGTATAAAATATATACATATCTAAAGAAATTTCACAAATAAATACTATTGTGTTACAATTGCCTGCATATGTAGTACAGTAACATGCTGTGCAGGTTTGTAGCCTAGGAGCAATTGGCTATACCATATAATCTAGGTGTATAGTAGGCTATACCATCTAGGTTTGTGTAAGTATGCTCTATGGTGGTCACAGGCCAATGAATTACCTAACAATGCATTTCTCAGAATGTATCCCCATCATGAAACAATACATGACTCTATATGAATATACTAGGTTTGGTGGAAAATTTGCTTTATAGGAGGTATTATTTAGGGTCTTTTCTAAACTGTTTTTCAGAAGACACTCCACAAAATTTATAAATAAAATAGAATGGTTTTCTCTCTTACCTAATAGTCCAGGGTGGCAGGTAGACATTTCTCCACAAGGCCATCTAGGGACTCAAATGTGTGATGCATTTCTGCCGCTTCTGCCACAAATGCTGTGAAGCTTCCATCTCTGGGTCTAGAGAATTTATTCCAGTAAATTTCTTTACAGGATGAAAGATATCTCACCAGCACAAGGGAGGTGGGAAGAGAACATGGAAGTCAAGCACCTTTTTAAAAGATTTGAAATGGAAGCCGTGCACATGACTGTGGATCATACCTCTCATTCATGGCCACATACAGCTGCAAGTCTCTACGCTTATGGCCGTACAGCTCAGCCAAAAGGGGTGTATGTGGGAAGTTCTGTTAATAAAAAGAGGAAGGGGAGAATAAATAATAGTAGGGGACAATAACATTCAATTTAATATATACATTGAATCAAGGAATACTTCACCACAATAACCACTAAAAGATATACACAAACGCACACATACCCACACACATACTACTACTATCGATGTCTATCTATATAAGATATATATATATTATATCATATATAAATATATATCTTAGCTGAAAGTAAAGGGAAATATCCTAAAGCACTGCTCAGTTCTGTGAATACCCTAAGCACTTTTTATAGACAGAGAGAGGATCTCAGAAGACTAAGACTAGCATGATGTTTAAAAGGCAAACCAAATATATGGAACTAGAATAAAAACTTATTTTGAAAAGACACAGCTAAATATTCTCATGTAAACTTTTTGAGGCTGTTTTAGTGAGGGTTACTGTTTGTATACAGCAAACTCTAACTGCACCTAGCACATGAAAACTAATTAGACTTATTAAAAGACTCTCCAGGGCTTGTAGACGTAACAGCACCTTGGACTACAGGTTTGAAAATAGGCATACATTAAGAAGACAGTTTCAGATCGAGATATAAGAAATACAGCAACCATCTTCACCAGGAGAAACATGGCTAGCTAGGATGATGTCTCCACTGTTGTGGGACTATTACAAATGAATTACAACTTTCACTTTGTCTTTGGCTTATTCTCTCCAGATATAAAGTCTTAGGTGGGAGTATATGATTAGCTAAGACTTCATCACATGTCCTGTACTCTGGTTGCCTCTGTAACAAAAGTGGGGCAATTTCTCTTGCCAACACTACACATAATGGAGACTCCCCCAAAACTCAGAAGGGAGGTAAGATGCAAATTAAACAATTTTTAAGTCTACTACAGATCCTGGCAAAGGCTTTCTAGTTTGATTTTATAGCCAGTGGTGATCTGCCTCCAAATCCTATCTCTCTTGAATTATGGCTTATGCAGGTTTAATAAATCACCTCTTACTAGTTTAATTCAGGAGCCTCTTCTCTTGTCTTGGACATTTTTGGTAATTAAGCGTACTCTTTCTACTTGAAACAACCATACTCATGTTTCAGGACTTTATCTCCCTCTGATTCTGCCTTTTCTTCTCTGGTTGTTCTCTATCAGACTTTCATTTATTTCTCTATTTTCAAAAAACTGATTTTCTCTAGAAATTCAGTCTTTGCTTCTTTTTTCTTCTGAATTTCATACTATGAGCAACACCATTCACTTTTTACTTTCCACATTTAACACATATATAAATAAATTCCAAATCAACATACTTCCTGCTTGGCCTCTCTCCTCGTAAGATACAGATTGGAATTAAATGCTTACACCAAGAACTTCACATGCCCATAACCAAACTAAATATGTTCTCACAAATTGTTTTTTTCCTCTTAATCTCTATCTTTATGAAAAAACACTATTTTTAATTGATGCAAACAGTTATTGAATCTTCTCTATCTCTTCCTCAATCTCATAACCCCCATGAACATCCTTTTGGTTGTCAAGATCTATTAATTCTACGCTTAAGTCTTGCTTCTTTCTCTCTGCTCTTTTCTACCCTTACCCTCCCTGTCTTAGCTTAGGCCCTACATATTGTGTCTTTTAATGAACTGATGATGGCCTATGGGTCAGTTATGTCATACCATATTTGTCTCCTTGGTGTTTAGTGCTTGGGATATAGTATCATTATCGAATTGAAACATTTTAAAATTCCATTATAAAGGAGAAACAGTCTTGTATAGATGACTAAATATATGTGCATCTGTGCCTACTACATTCACTATAATCATTATGACTTAGATAAGATGTAAAATAGATTTAATGACTAAAGTATATGAACAATATATGGCAATTTATATGTGAATTACTGTTTGAAGTATATGTGAAAATATCAGTGGGACATTTTAAAATCTTCTGTACACACTCATGTGTTCAATATTGAGCCAATATATGAATGAGTCAAAGTAGCTGTGGCTACTTGAGCTGGTTGCTCAGCTATTCCTGTGCTTTCCTTCTTTTATGTTTCTTTGTTCCACTTTATTTTACCCCAGTTTTAAACTCTTGATAATTAAGTATGCAATACAGAGTTCAAAATCTAAGTTACATTTTCTGTGGATATTTTAAATTAATAATGGGAATGGAAATGTATCACTCAATACACCTCTAATTTCAGTATTTTATTTTTTTAAAGTTAGCATTTGCAACTATTAAATCACTGTTAGTTCATTAAGATTAACCTTTCCAAAAACAATTAGCTCATTTCATATTAGTCCATTTTTATACTGCTATGAAGAAATAACTGAGACTGGGTAATTTATGAAGAAAAAGAGGTTTAATGGACTCACAGTTCCACATGGCTGGGGAGGCCTCACAATCATGACAGAAGGCAAAGGAGGAGCAAAGGCATGTCCTACATGGTGGCAGGCAAGAGAGTGTGTGCAGGGGAACTACCCTTTATAAAACCATCAGATCTCATGAGCTGTATTCACTATCATTAGAATAGCATGAGGAAAACCCACCCCCATGATTAAATTAACTCCCATGTGGTCTCTCCCATGACATGTGGGGATTATGGGACATAATCAACAATTCAAGATGAGATTTGGGTGGGACATAGCCAAACTGTATCAGAGTGCAATGACAATTTTTGTACAGTAAGCTGGATAGAGGTACTTACCTGGGGCTTGGTAAAAAAAAAAAAAAAAAAAAAAAAAAAAAAAAAAAAAAAAAAAAAAGCCATGGTTTATTTATATTAAATAATTTTAATAAAGTAACATACACATAATTAGGAAGGTATTACACACTAAATTTGTATGCAATTTTTTAAATTAAAGCTTTCCATCAGTTTTCATTCATGATCACAGCTTTCTCTTTTTAAATAATGGATGTTATATCTGAAGTGACTACATACAATTCCTAATCAGGACTTTCATTTTGCTTTCTTAAAATTGTAAAAGACCGTGATTGATAAGCCATACGGTTCAGGCCAGGAGGTGATAAATAATGTAAAATCATTTATTAAAGCATTAAACATTTTACAATTGGGATTACACTTAAAGAATATAAAACTCTCCATTTTTTATTGATAAAAGTAATGTTGAAATTTTTCAAAACACAAATGGATTTCAAATTCAATAGTACCTTTAAAAAATTTAAAATACTTTATTTCCAGCTTCATTGAGATACAACTAAAGTACAATAAACCACGTATCTATGAAGTATACAACCTGATAAGGTTTTTATATATGTATACACCAATAAAACTATCACTACTATTAAGAAAATGAACATATCAATGACCGTAAGTCCTATTTATACATCTTTATGACCCATCTCTCTTTCCTCCATGTCTTCAGGCAACCACTAATTTACTTTCTGTTTCTACAGATTAGGTTTCATTGTCTAAAATAAAATCATACAGTTTTCTCTCACTCAGCATAATTAGAGATTCATTCTTGTTTAATCTGTTAATCATTTATTACTTTTATTGCTGAGTAGCATTCTATAGCAGGAGTATATTTTCTTTATACATTCACCTGTCAATGTACATATAGATTATTTCTAGGTTTTTGCATACCACATATAAAATTGTTATAAACATTCATTTACATATCTTTGTGTAAATACATGCTTTTATTTGTGTTGGGTAGATGGCTAGATCACATTATAGGTACATGCTTAAGCTGCCAAATGTTTTTCAAAGGCTATACTATTTAACATTTCCACCTGCAGTATATAAAAGTTCAAGTTCCTCCACATCCTAGTTAATATTTGGTATGGTAATTCTTTTTAATTTTATCAATTCTAATAGGTATATGGTGTTTTACCATTGTGGTTTTAATTTGCATTATTTTAATGATTAATGATATTCAGAATCTTTCTGTTCTTATTTGATATTCACATAACTTTGCTGAAGTATCTGTTCAAATATTGAACACATTTTTATTGGACTCTTCGTCTACTAATTATTGAGTTTTGAGTTTTCCATGTAATCCAGATACAAATCATTTGCTGGGTCTGTATTTTGTCAATATTTTCTTCTGTGCCTTTCCTTTTCATTTTCTTAATGCTAATTAGATTTGTAGTTAAAAATCTCACAAAGAAAATTGCCAAGCCCAGATATCTTCACTACTAAATAGAGTTAATAATGCATGTAGAAGTAAAGTATATGAAAACAAAGGGACAAAAGCAGAGGGAGAGGAAGTGGAAGAATTCTGTTATAAAAGACCTTACACAGTTTCAGCTTTCAGTTTCAGTACCATTTATTAAATAGGGAATCCTTTCCCCATTGCTTGTTTTTCTCAGGTTTGTCAAAGATCAGATAGTTGTAGGTAAGCGGCATTATTTCTGAGGGCTCTGTTCTGTTCCATTGATCTATATTTCTGTTTTGGTACCAGTACCATGCTGTTTTGGTTACTGTAGCCTTGTAGTATAGTTTGAAGTCAGGTAGTGTGATGCCTCCAGCTTTGTTCTTTTGGCTTAGGATTGACACCTTATACAAAAATCAACTCAAGATGGATTAAAGATTTAAACGTTAGACCTAAAACCATAAAAACCCTAGAAGAAAACCTAGGCATTACCATTCAGGACATAGGCGTGGGCAAGGACTTCATGTCCAAAACACCAAAAGCAATGGCAACAAAAGCCAAAATTGACAAATGGGATCTAATTAAACTAAAGAGCTTCTGCACAGCAAAAGAAACTACCATCAGAGTGAATAGGCAACCTACAAAATGGGAGAAAATTTTCGCAACCTACTCATCTGACAAAGGGCTAATATCCAGAATCTACAGTGAACTCAAACAAATTTACAAGAAAAAAACAAACAACCCCATCAAAAAGTGGGCGAAGGACATGAACAGGCACTTCTCAAAAGAAGACATTTATGCAGCCAAAAAACACATGAAAAAATGCTCATCATCACTGGCCATCAGAGAAATGCAAATCAGAACCACTATGAGATATCATCTCACACCAGTTAGAATGGCAATCATTCAAAAGTCAGGAAACAACAGGTGCTGGAGAGGATGTGGAGAAATAGGAACACTTTTACACTGTTGGTGGGACTGTAAACTAGTTCAACCATTGTGGAAGTCAGTGTGGCGATTCCTCAGGGATCTAGAACTAGAAATACCATTTGACCCAGCCATCCCATTACTGAGTATATACCCAAATGACTATAAATCATGCTTCTATAAAGACACATGCACACGTATGTTTATTGCGGCATTATTCACAATAGCAAAGACTTGGAACCAACCCAAATGTCCAACAATGATAGACTGGATTAAGAAAATGTGGCACATATACACCATGGAATACTATGCAGCCATAAAAAGTGATGAGTTCATATCCTTTATAGGGACATGGATGAAATTGGAAACCATCATTCTCAGTAAACTATCGCAAGAACAAAAAACCAAACACCACATATTCTCACTCATAGGTGGGAATTGAACAATGAGATCACATGGACACAGGAAGGGGAATATCACACTCTGGGGACTGTGGTGGGGAGGGAGGAGGGGGGAGGGATAGCATTGGGAGATATACCTAATGCTAGATGACGAGTTAGTGGGTGCAGCGCACCAGCATGGCACATGTATACATATGTAACTAACCTGCACAATGTGCACATGTACCCTAAAACTTAAAGTATAATTAAAAAAGAAAGAAAGAAAGAAAAAAAAAAGTAGATATAAAGTGAGATATTCTGATATGTTAAAGTGATGGAGGGCATTATGTCTTTAAAGGTGGTGTAAAAGATTTGAACTAGTGAATTCAACAGATATTTTATAGTGAATGTCACGAGTAAGTACATTGTATAAAGTGTTTTAAATCATCAGTGTGAAGAATGAAGCAAAATGTATGTAATGTATGTGAAACAAAATCTATTTAAATGATTAAAGTAGGAAAAAAAAAAAAAAGACCTTACACAGTATGTGAAGTAGAATGAAATTACTTGAAGGTATACTTCCTTATATAAGGCATAGTTTTTGCTTCCTTTATTTTAAATAAAAGATACAAATATGCTAAATGCGAAAGTTTGTGGAAAATATTTCATGCTTACATTAATCAACAGAAAGATGGAATGTCTATATTCATATAAGAAAATGTAGACTTTAGAACAAGGAACGTTTTATGGGATAAAGAGGGTCTTTTATGACAAAGTCATTAATTCATAAAAAATCATTGCAAATCTAAATGTGTATACACATAATACTAGAGCTTTAAGATTTATGAAGCAAAACCTGATAGAAATAAAAGATAATAATAGATAAATTCACAGTTATAGTCAGATATTTCAACACTCCTCTCTCAATAATTGATAGAACAAGTAGACAGAAAATCAATAAGAATACAGGAGATTTGAACAAGGTTAACAACATGACATTTATAGGACACCCCACCATAAAACAGCAGAATAATATCTTTTCAAGTGAAAACAGAAATTTTTGAAGACATAATTTTATGGGCCATAAAATACAGGTATCAATAAATTTAAAATAATTCAAGTATGTTTTCTGAAAAAATTGAATTAGTAATCAACAACAAAGTGATTTCTAGAAAATCCATAAATATTTGAAAACTTAATAACCTACTTCTAAGTAACACAGGGACCAAAAAAAAAGCACACACACACACAAAGGAAATGAAAAGTTATTTTGAATTAAACAAAAGTGAAAACACTGTATATCAACATTTGTAGGATATAACTTAAGCAGTGCTTAGAAAACTTTATAGCATTAAACACTCAGAAAAGGTGAAAGATCTCAAACCAATGATCTTAGCTTTAACCTAAACTAAAAAAGAAGAGTAAATTGTATCCAACAAAAGCAGAAGAATGATAAGTAATAATTATAAATATGTAATAGTAATTAATAAATATAATAAGGATAAAAATAAAATATACAGAGATACCTTGAAGCTATTGCAGGTTTCATTCCAGACCACTGCAATAAAGTGAATATTGCCATAAAGCAAGTCACGTGAACTTTTTGGTTTCCCAGTGCACATAAGCATTACATTTACACAATAGTTTAGTCTATTAAGTATACAAAACATTATATCTAAACAAATGTGCATACCTTAGTTAAATTTTTTTTTTTCTAAAAAATGCTACCAGTCATCTGAGACTTCAGGCAATCCCAAGGTTTTTGATGGTGGACATTCTTGCCTTGATGTTAATAGCTACTGACTAATCAGGGTAGTGGTTGCTGAAGGTTAGAGTGGCTGTGGCAACTTTTTAAAATAAAAGACCAATGAAGTTTGCTGCATCAATCAACTTTTCCTGTCATAAAAAATTTCTGTACCATGCAATGCTATTTGATAACGTTTGACCCACAATAGAACTTTTTTCAAAATTGGAGTTAATACTCTCAAACCCTTCTGCTGATTTATCAAATAAGTTTATGAAATGTTCTAAATCATTCATTGTCATTTCAACAAGGTTCAGAGCATCTTCTCCAGGATCAGATTCCATCTCAAGAAACCATTCTTTCTCATCTATAAGAATCAACTCCTCATCTGTTCAAGTTTGATCATGAGATTGAAACACTCCAGTTGCATCTTCAGATTCCTCTTCTAATTCTCTTGCTATTTCCACCAGGCCTGTAGTTACTTCCTCCACTAAAGTTTTGAATTCCTCAAAGTCATCTATAAGGGTTGAAATAAACTTCTTCCAAACTCCTGTTAATGTTGATATTTTGACCTCCTGCCATGAATTATGAATGTTCTTAATGACATCTAGGATTGTGACTCTTTACCAGGTTTTTAGTTTACTTTTCCCACATCTTTCAGAAGAATCACTATCTATGGCAGCTATAGCCTTCTGAGTTTCTTTTCTTTCTTTCTTTCTTTTTGTTTTGACAGGGTCTCACTTTGTTGCCCAGGCTGGGGTGCATTAAGCCTCAAACTCCTGGGCTCAAGCAATCCTCCTGCCTCAGCCTCCTCTGTGCTAGGACTACAGCCACATGCCACCATACCTTGTATGTTAGTCTGTTCTTGGATTGCTATAAAGAAACACCTGAGGTTGGGTAATCTATAAAGAAAAGGGGTATATTTTGGCTCACACTTCTGCAGATTATACAGGAAGCATGGTGCTGGCATCTGCTTCTGGTGAGACCTCAAGGAGCTTTAATTCCATGGCAGAAGGTGAAGCAGAAGCAGGCATGTCACATGACAAGAGAGGGATCAAGAGAGAGAAGAGGGAAGTCTTGCACACTTTTAAATAACCAGATCTTGCATCAACTCAGAGTGAGAACACACTCATCACTAAGTGGATGGCGACAAGGCATTTGTGTGGGATCCCTGCCCCCATGATCCAATACCTCTAATATCTTTGGATGTTTGTTCCCTTCAAATCTTACGGGAAATGTAATCTCCAATGTTGGAGGTGGGGCCTATTAGGCCTACATAAGATTTGAAAGGGCCAGGCATGGTGGCTCATGCCTGTAATCCCAGCACTTTGGGAGGCTGAGGCAGGTGGATCAAGAGGTCAAGAGATCGAGACCATCCTGGCCAACATGGTGAAACCCCGTCTCTACTAAAAAAATAAAAAAATCAAAAATCAAAAATCAAAAAATTAGCTGGAAGTGGTGGCACACGCCTGTAATCTCAGCTACTCAGGAGGCTTAGGCAGGAGAATCACTTGAACCCAGGAGGCGGATGTTGCAGTGAGCCGAGATTGCGCCACTGCACTCCAGCCTGGTGACAGAGTGATACTCCATCTCAAAAAAAAAAAAAAAAATATTGGAAGGGAACAAGCATCCAAACTATATCACCCAGCTAACTTGATTTTATTTTTTGTAGAGATGGGGTCTCCCTATATTGCCCAGACTGGTCTTGAACTCCTGGGCTCAAGAGGTCTTCCTGCCTCAGCCTCCTAAAGTGCTGGGATTACTAAAGTGCTGGGATTACAAGTGTGAGCCCCGCTATGCTTGGTCTGAAATTTATTTCTTAGAGAATAAGGCTTGAAAGTTAAAATTATGCCTTGATCTATGAGTTGCTTAATGAATGTTCTGTAAGCAGGCATAAAAACAACATTAATTTCCTTGTACAGCTCCATCAGAGCTCTTAGGTAACCACGTGCTTTGTCAATGAGACATAATATTTTGAAAGAAATCTTTTTCTCTGAGCAGTAGTTCTCAACAGTGGCCTTACAATATTCAGTAAACCATGCTGTAAACACATATACTATCATCCAGACTTTTTTTTTTGTCTCATTTATAGACCACAGAGTAGATTCAGCATAATTATTAAGGGCCCTAGGATTTTCCTAATTATAAATGAGCATTGGCTTTAATGTCAAGTCATCAGCTACATTAGCCCCTAACAAGAGAATCAGCCTGTCCTTTGTAGCTTTGAAGTCAGACATTGATTTCGTCTCTTAAGATGTAAAAGTCCTAGATGTGATCTTCCAATATCAGGATGTTTTATTTAGGTTGAAAATCTATTGTTTAGTGTAGCCACCTTCATCAATGATCTTAGCTAGATGTTCTAGATAACTTGCAGCAGCTTCTACATTAGCACTTGCTGCTTCACATTATATTTTAATGTTATAGATATGGCTGTTTTTCCTTAAACTTCACAAACCAACCTCTGCTATCATCAGACTTTTCTTCTACAGCTTTTTCACCTGTCTCAGCCTTCATAGACTTGAAGACAGTTAGGGTCTTGCTCTGGATTAGGCTTTGGCTTAAGGGGATGTTGTGGCTATTTGATTTTCTCTTCAGGCCACTAAAAATTTCTCCATGTCAGCAATAAGGCTGCTTTGCTTTTTTATTATTCATGTGTTCACTGGAGTAGATTTTTAATGTCCTTTGAGAACTTTTCCTTTGCATTTATAACTTGGCTAATCGTCTGGCACAAGAGGTATAGGTTTTAGCCTATCTTGGCTTTCAACATGTTTTCCTCAATAAGCTTAATCACTTCTAGCTTTGGATTTAAAATGACATATATGGAATTCTTCTATTCAGTTGAACACTTACAGGCCACTGTAAGGTTATTAGTTGGCCTAATTTCAATATTGTGTCTTGAGGAATAGAGGGCCCCAAGGAGAGGGAGAGAGACAAGGAATGGCCAGTCAGTGGAGCCAGTGTGTCAGAATACACACATTTATTGGTTAAGATTGATGTCTTATATGGGCACAGTTTGAGATGCCCCAAAACAATGACAATGGTAACATCAGGGATTACTGATCACAGATTACCATAACAGATATAATGGTAATGACAATGTTTGAAATATTGTGAGAATCACCAAAATGTGACAGAGAGACATGAAGTGAGCATGTGCTGTTGGAAAAGTGGTACCTTATGAAACACAAAGTATTGCCACAAATCTTTTATTTGTAAAAAAAAAAAAATCTGCAAAGTTCAATAAAGTGGAACTCAATAAAATGAGGTATATGCCTGTGATTATATATAGTAATAAAGATAAAAGCAGATAAAAAGAAAACCAGTGAAGAAAGTCAGTACAATTGAAATTTTGATCCTTAAGAAAGTCAACTAAATTAATAAACTTCTAGCCAAACTCATTAGGAAAATTAAAGAATAGACATAAATGACCAATATCAGAAAAAACTGGTGATATTAGATTCAACAAACATTGAAAAGATAAGAAAAAGATTTATATATGAACAAATTTATGCTAATAAACATAACAAGATAAAATGTTTACATGCCTTAAAGATACAAACTACCAAACTCAACAAAGCTCACTCAAGAAAAAACCTGGGTATCTCTAATTGAATTTTAAAATCTTCTCAGAAAGAAAATTTCAGACACAAATGTCTTCACTGCTGAATTCTACCAAATATTTTCAATTGTACTTTAACTCTTGCAGAAAATGGAAGAGGAATGAATACTTTCCAACTCATTTTTAAAGGACTACCTTTCCGTAACACCAAAACCAGATGAAGATATCACAAGAAAAAAAAGCTACTGACCAATATCCCTCATGAACATAGAAGCAAATATTTTTAAGTAAATTTTAGTAATATGGTTCAACAACATGTTAAAAAATACATCATAATTGAGTTTTATCCAGGAAATGAAAATTCAGTCTGAAAATCAATGCATGTAGCTCCCCATATTAACAAAGTAAGTAAGAAAACCTGTGTGGTCATCTGCATAGATGTAAAGAAAATATTTGACAAAATTTAATGTTCATTCATGATTAAAATAAAAACTCTCAAAAAGCTAGGAAAAGATTGAAACTTCCTCAGCCTGATAAGAGGCATCTTTGAAAAACTGTTTTATCAGTGTCCCACTAATGCTTTCTGGCTTCAGAAGTGGGTGTCTGGTAGAGAACTTCCTTAACACCATTCAACAGCTCATGAGGACCACAGGAAGTACCATTAGGCTTAGGGTGATCTCCAGGGAACTCAAAATAAGACTGCTTACAGCTGAAGTTAATGGCCCTAAGTCTCATCTTCTCCAAGGCCTACATGGCTTCCCGGGGCAGAGAGGCTCAGTGTTTTTTTTCACAGCCTCTGCTAACCCTAGAGTACAAGCTTCTCATAACAGAGATGGTGTCTTTCTTTTGCTCACTAATTATGCCAAGCATAACACCATGACATAGCATTTTATCTATACTTACTTACTACATTATTATTTTTTTGGAGGGGAAGGTGTTAAAAGTGAGAAATTAAAATTAAAATGGTTTCCCTTATCACCAACATATCAACCCCTCCTGCCAACTCTTTTGTCTAGGATCGTAGGATTCTTGGACATCAGGGAGGAATAAATAAGGAATGTCTTGGAAGGAGGCCCAAATCACCATTTTCTCACTGAAATTAAATTAAGCTGTTGAAAGAAAGAGAAAACCCATGATCCAGGGTGTAGTCTTTTTTCATCTCCCCTTTAAATACTGCTCTTTTGTTATTAACATACTTGTTCATTTGATTCTTATGATGAAATGTGTGTTTTTTTCTTCTAAAGCATATAACAATCATCTAGATGGTCATTATTATTATTATTCACTTTTGACATGTATGCTGTGAACTATCAGTGTCTGCTGACACATTGGATAAATATCGTGGTGGAGAAACACTGTAAGAATACTTTGGTGATTGGCTTGATATTCAGTTTTCATTTGGCTGTTTTTAGCACCATAAGATTCTTATTTTATTAGAATTAATTCTATTGAGTGACCCTTCTGCAAGTATATTCTGACCCTTTACAGTAACAGCCAAATACATTTTTAGCTCATTATCTGGTACATTTTATCATGCCATCAGCTACATGAAGAGCTGATATACTCTTAGTGACCTTCACATAGAATTAAGTTTAGAAAGGTACACAAATGGCATACAGTTAATGCTAAAATAAAAAAAAAGCATATACATATATATCTATACACACATATGTACATATATGCACACACATATATAACAGGCTTTTAATGTATTGAAAACTTGGAAAAATGGGAACTGGATTTTAAGAAATTTCAGTAAATAAATAAAACTTCCTTTTTGCTAACTTCAAATCTATCCTCAGGAGATCCTATTACATGATTTAGGAGAAAAATGCACACACACACACACATTCACACTCATATTTGGGATGAAAATACAACCTCAGAAGTTTCCTATTTGAAATAATAACGATTCTTGAAACTGACTACTATTGTTCATCCCCTCCAGGAATGATCTCCCAGGTTGAGAAAACAAAACCTGGAAAGAAGTCCAAATAATCTACAATGAATTAAATCCTTGCATTCTTGAGAAAGCAACTTGAGATCAGGGAGCAAATTAACATATAACTTCATCTCCAGATGTACCCTCTTGCATTTGTAAACCTCTGCTGAACCAGCTTTCTAGTTTTAAAAAGGTTGTTTATATTAAGAGCTCTTGAATTATTATATTTAAGGCAGTATTTCTTATATTCAAAGATTTTTATTAAAAAAACGAAGTTCAATTATATTTAACATTGATCAGGCTAAACTACAATTGGAGCCCTAATTAATGTTTCAAAAATTTAGACCACTTAATGATCATCATCAGCAGGTACTAATAATTCTTGGAGTCCCAAAAAATGTCCCAGGCAGTTTCCATGTTGCATTTCTCTTGGTCTATGGAAACAAGTGGCAAGAGTAGTTGAAAGTAAATGAGCTGTTCTTTCAATTTAATTCAAGATGTTTTCAGTACTCTGAATAAAAGACTTTAGAAACTGTTATTTTTTTCTTCTGATCTTTATAATGCCCCTTGAATTAAAAGCTAAGCTGACACTTTAATTGTGGTCAGGCCAAAGCAGTGTATTCATAGACTGGATAAATGCTAATTTGTCAGCCAGGCTAAATTATGCATGTCCTCCTATCTTCCCATTTCCCATGACTGTTCGCAGTTGGGGGTTGCTTCTCTATCCCTGGTTTCTCTAGAAATCTTTGCAATTGAATCACTAAGATGCTTCCTGTTAGTGAGAACTAACTTTCCCTCTCCCTGTCTTCCCTACTACCTCTCCTTATGCTTTTGTCTTCTACAGGAATATTTGTGAATTGTGCAAGAAGAATACACTATGTGGATTATTTCTAAAATCAAATGTTTGAAATTAAGGTAAATTTCATTTTTATAACAAAGTTCTTAAAGGCACAAAAAAGAAAATAGACAAAACAGTAATCCACAGTGAAAAACATAGAAAGACTCTTATTTGTTATTGGAAAGGGTAGAGACTTGAACAGATTTTATTTGTAATTTGTTATAACTTTATAATAAATTTGTGCAGAATTATATTCTGAGATAAATTTTAATACATTGCCATTTCCACATATGGCTGGGGAGAACCAAGACAAAGGTAAAATAGTAAGTTAATAAAGATCAGCAGTCATTGACTTGTATTGCAAAGAGCCTAAGCAGTCACTGAGTTAGATGAGGGAACTCCAAGCAATGGATTCATCCAGAGTCAATTTGATGACTCTTCTTCAAGAGTCTTCAACTGATTTATATATTGAGATTTTCTGTTAGATTTTTAAATAAATCTGATTTATACCTTGAGACTTTCTGTTAGTGTCTTAATCTTACTGCTGCTTTAAAAAGAAACAAAAGTTTTGAAAACCACTGAATTCAACTGTAGTTATGCCTACCATAACTACAGTTATGAAGATTACATGAAGATTATACAAGAAGAATGACTGATGCAAATAAATTATTTTTCAGTCAATTATGAGCCTTCCAGCAAGATAGCTAGCATTTCTTGAAGATGAGGTTTCTGATTTGTTGGTTTTGGTGTTGCTTACTCTGCAGCACAGTGAAGCCTCCAAAAATACTTCCCCCATGTATAAATTCATTTTACTAATCTTAGCCAATATCTTCCTAGATAGAAGGGCCATCAAGATTTCCAACAAGGGTCTTTACCATTTGATTTCCCATCACAGGATGAGTTCTGAGCATAGAAAGCAGCCTGAAGCCCCAGGATTCAGGTCCCCAGATTACGAAGGACTGGACAGGATTCACCCCTGTAAGCAAAGTTCTTTTTCTCTAGTACTGTGGTTTCTGGAAGAAACAGTTGTTTAGAGATAAAAAATCAGGAAATCCAAAATGAATAAACGTGAAAATGTAGAAATTGACTGTTGGTGAGGACTTGAAGATTCTTTCCATATTTTGAAGATGTGGTTAAATATTAAATATAATCAAAATGTTTCTACAGTTGCATGGCCATTTCTTTCTGTCTCATGCATACTTTGGCATTGCCTTGATGATTTTACCTCTGTGCCCCAGACTCTCAGTTTTGGCTCTGAAGGAGTTAATCTACTACTTATACTCCCTGCTCCTCCTGTGTGGATCTTGTATCACGAGACGATGAAATATTTGACTGTACATGCCACTCAGACTTGACTAAAATAAGAAACATCACTTTCTTTTCCTAGTCACGTATTCACTTAAAAATATGTCTATTCACGTATCATGTACATGACTCAATAAGAAATAAAACATTCTGGGCACCATAAAGTAAAAAGAAACTTTGAAATAGCCCTTTACCTGGTTAAGTTTTTAGGACATTGTAAAGGTTGGCAAATTCTGTCCTATGGACCAAATCTAGTATGTAGCATGTGTTTGTATAGCTTGGGAGCAAAGAATGGTTTTTACATTTTTTAATGTTTGAAAAAAGGAAAAATATTTTATTATAGATGAAAATGATTCAAAATTCAAATTTAGTGCCTATGAAAAAGTTTTCTTGGAGCTACACTTATTAATTTAGGTATCTGCTTTTACATAATAATCAAAATTGATTAGTTGTAACAGAGACCTTATGGCCCACAAAGTCTAGAATATTTACTTTACAGAAAACATTTACCAACACCTGGAATAGTGAATTTCTTTATTTATAGCTGAATTTCAACCTGAATTTTGCATCATTTACTCAATTTCCCAATTTGGATGTCAGTCTGGGTGCCATGTTTTCTCTGGTGGCTCTTCTTCTAACTTCTTTATAAGATTATCTTTTTCTCTGTAGACATAATAGCCCTTAAGTTGGCTTATGCTAACTTTTTGTTCTGTCATTCAAAAAAGAAAAAAAAATGTGTGAACAAAACAAGGGAAAGAATACCAGCTTCCTTTGCTATGGGATGACACTGATTTGGAGCTGAGATTTAAGAATATACCCAGATTTAGGCCTGAAATAGCCTAATATTTTCTGTTTCTCCCTTTTTGGAAAAACTAAGACATTTTCTCTCCTTTTCCTGTTTTATAGTTCATGTGCAACAGCTTGTCAATTGCTCAATAGTCTTGTTTGCTTCAGAGATATCTGAAGTTACACTTAGAGAAGAGGAAAATTTAGAGAAGAGGAAAATCAATTTGGCAGTGATTTAAGAGGTTCCTTAGGGATGCACTGAGGCCCATCATTTTTGTTTCTTGATGGCTCAAGATACAGTTTTGCCATCTGATATAGGACTACTTACTAATCTATGATTTAGTAGCAGATATTTTAGTGATTTTTTTTTGTCATCCAGACACTCCCTGTCCTAAAATAATGCCTGATTAAAATGAATCTTGTTTCCTAGAGAAATCAGCAAGGCACTGCAGATTAGCTATTTGTAAACTCCTTCTGAATCTATCTATAACACAGTGAAACAGGAATTAGAAGCAATGTGACTATACTCTGGAGCATTTTCTTTAGGTGTTTCATCCACAGAAACAGCTTTGAGCTGGAAAGCACTTCTGTAAGTGTTTTGAATTTAAATTCATGCAATGTGCTAATTATTTACTCTATAGAGTGTTTCTTGGCTCACATACTTTTTGTATGATTTTATATATGTGTGTTATAGATATATGGCATTCTAAATAAATATTGGCTAGTGGATCAAGCTTTATAGTGCGACTAGCACTTATTGTTTTCCTTAAATGGGATACTATTCATAAACTTTATACATGTATCTTTTATTTTTATTTAAAGGATTATAGAAATTCCAGTGTTCATTGCAAATAAAATATTTGTGATGGTGAAGGATTAATTACTAAAGTGTTTTATAGTACTCTCCACTACTGATTTTACATTACATGTTTATTTGTTTATTATCTGTCTCCTTCATTAGAATGTAAGTCCCATGAGTAGGGTGTTCAATTTGTTCATCGTTGTATCCCCATCACCTAAAACCATGCCTGACACATAGGGTGTGACCAATACTTATTGAATGAGAAAATTGTCTGGCACCACTCAATCTGTAAGAGCGGGAATAGAGAGAATAACATATAGTGGATAATACGAATTACCTGCAGAAATCACTTTAAATGTCTTCATAATTTCAAGTTGATAAAAGGAAAGAAAATCTAAGCCAATTTTGACAATAAGGGGAATCTGTAGCTGTATCAATGATAGTAATATCTCAGCAAAGAATATGTTTACATAGAAGTCAGGAAAAGGGAGCCTCTAGGGTAAGACTGTCACAGTATTTTACTTCACTATGAGGGTGAAATTCAATGGCCAGGAATCTTGAATAAGCAGACCCCTCTTCCTACCAAAGGAAGTAAATTTCTGCAGCCACTAAGATCATGCAACCAAATATCTATACTCTGACTTTACTCTCATTACCAGAGTTTTCATTATAATTGAGCTTGCTCTTAAATGAAGGGAGAAGCCTTACCAGTAGATTTGGGCTGAATTGGCCAGTCTTCTTGATATCACTGCAAATACATAAATCAGCATTCTTTTGAACTCTATGTGAGTTTGCTTAGTGTTTCCTGAAACTGACCACTCCTGGGGACTCTGAGTGTAATGTTTTGATTGTTGTCCCTTTGCTGCCTTAGAGACTAATCAGTTTTCTCAGGTTAGAGAAAACTATCTCCAGTTTACTATTTTCTATCTCCTGGAGGACAGAGATCTCCATAATACCAGAGTTTAGTATGTTATTGGTATTATCGTAGTGAGATTCAGCTACATTAGGCTGGGTTAACTAAAAAACAAAACAACACCACAAAGTCAAACAGAAGGAAAACAAAAATTTTTGAAAAGACACACTGGCTTAAAACAATTCTAATTTTTCTCTTGTTTAAGCAAAGTCACATGTCTAGGAGACTCTGTGGGTAACTGATCTCCACAGAACAACTTAGTGATTTGGCTGAGAAAGTCTGAACCATCCTAAAGCCACAAAATCTGGAACTTGCTGGCCAGCCAAGTGGGGAGACAGATAATATGCTGGCTTGAAAATGCTGTCATACAAAAGAAAGACTCATTACATCAACTCATATTTCATTCGCCAAAAAAAGTCAAATTGACCATCTATATCTAAATGTGTTTGAGAAGTGCAATTCTCTTATGGAAGGCAAAGGAGTACTGGAAAAGTTGGTGAACAACAATTATATCTACTACATGTTAAAAGAAAGAGTTAATTCGAATGTGCAATTTAAAAAGTCAGCTTGCAAGATATTTAACAGCTTAACATTACTATTTTGAAAAAAATGCGGGATTTTTATATTATATATATATACACTCACACACACATATATACACATACACATATATATCCACACGTATATGTGTGTATGTATGTTTGTATGTAGGTATGTATGTTTGTATGTAGGTATGTGACATTATATTCACTCTACTGGTAACTTCTCAATGATTTATCACCCACTCTACTGATACCTAGAACTCATAAGGATCTCAGTAAACTGGTTTAATCAAATACTATAGTTGGGAACATTTTAAAATATTTTTTCTTTATGATTTTATAAAACATCCTTAATCTCTATTTAGAATTTGAATCACTTGAATGTGGCAGAATGACTTAATTTCTCCCCCTGTAGTTTCATCTTCACTAATGAGAAGTCATTTTCACTTCTCTTAGCAAAAGGACAAGGCAGGAACTTTCCTTCCTGAAACCCAAGGCTTTAAGTCTTCCAGAAAAATATAAAGACACATCTGTTTTCCTATCTTTTAGAGAAGAGGAGTTGGATTATTCAAGAGAGGAAAAGGTGTGCCTCAACACTGAGAGGAGGAGCTTAAACTCAAGTCTTGGGAGCCATGGTGGTTTTTCTTTGCTGAGATATACAGCAGGGATTGGAGGCTGTGAGCAACAGACCACCATGCCTTAGAATGCACAACATGGACTCGGACAAAGATGATCTCAGCATCAAAAATGATGGACTAAAGACCAGAGCCCCTTGCTTCATTTTCTTAGGAGAGTATGTCTCCTAAAACCTTCTGTAGGGATCTCTATGTCATATATTACACATTTCATCATAGAGAGACAACAATTTTTACTTGATAAAGAAAAATAAAGTAATTGGATACTTTTTATGAGAAATTGTAAAGGAGCAAATGCATAGCATTGCAAAATGAGCAAGCTTAGTTCTTTGTGTGAATGTAGTTTTCCAGAACTTGTGTGTATGCTATTAGTAAGTAGAGTTTGTAAGTCATTTTACTAGCCTGTGTTCTAACTCTTCTCAACTATTTCCAAGAAGTGAGACATTTTAAATCTCTTTGAATTTATTTAGATTTTAGTTGTCTTCTAAACAGCAGCAATATGTGTGTGTGTGGGGGGGGTCAATTTCAAATTTTTTTTTTCCTAACTGTATTGTAGTGATTTAAGGAAGCACCTTCAATGCATATGAATAATGAAGTTCTAAAAAGCACTGTTATTGCTGCACAAAGGGAAACATTGAGGACTAGAAGAATTAGGGAATTGGGATAGACTCTGGCTGCATCTAATGATGTGGAGAACTGGTGCTGTTCCTTGATGATCAACTTAGTATAAATAAAAGCCTTGCTCAGATTTGACGATGATGCTACTTTCTATTCCTTTTTCCTCAGGCCCCTCATTGGAGACTTTCCATAGTTCAACTGCAGAATTTATTCTTTATTTTATTAATGGGAAAGGAATAGTTTTTAGGCCTGTAATTTCTAATGTGATTCATTATAGGACTAGGAAGATTGGGCTTCATGAAGACTGGTCTGGCATTGATCAATTCTTAACCATCAAAGAGACTTGATTCTCCAGGTATATCTGAGTGCCATTCTGAAGTGTAAACCACAGACAGTCTCCTTGGGATGTATGAAACCATCACAAGGACAGAGGTGAAAACTGAGAAATAATTCATTCAGCCAACAAATATGTATTCACAAACTACTTATTCAGAATGATGTGGCTGCTAAGGACACGATAGTGAATAATATAACGCAGGTCCTATATCCATTGGGCTATGTTTTAGTTGCTTTTGTGGGGAGAAACAGTAAACACGTAAAATTTTATAGATACGTTTTATGAGAGTGAGCTGACAGATGTATTAGTCAGGGTTCTCTAGCGGGACAGAACTAATAGCATATATGTCTATTAGTATGCTATTGGTATATATGACATATATATGGAGAATTGACTCGCACTATCACAAGGTGAATTCCCATGATCAGCCTTTTGCAAGTTGAGGAGCAAGGAAGCCAGTAGTAGCTCAGTCCCAAACCTCAAAAGTAGGGAAGCCAACAGTGCAGCCTTCAGTCTGTGACCAAAGGCCCCAAGAGCCCCTGG
The DNA here is from genome assembly GCF_029289425.2 of Pan paniscus. Lineage (NCBI taxonomy): Eukaryota > Metazoa > Chordata > Mammalia > Primates > Hominidae > Pan > Pan paniscus. The sequence goes on from NC_073254.2 coordinate 132,759,779, forward strand.
CAAACCACTGGTGTAAGTCCAAGAGTCCAAAAGCCAAAGAACTTGGAGTCTGACATCTGGGGCAAGAAACATCCAGCACGGTAGAAAGATGGAGGCCAATTGGATTGTGCCCACCCACATTGTTAGTGGGTCTTCCTGAGGGTGAATCTTCCTCTCCCAGTCAACTGACTCAAATGTCAGTCTCTTCTGGCAACACCCAGAAACACCCATATAGACCTTGAAACAATACTTTGTGTCCTTCAATCCAATCAAATTGACACAATATTCTTTTAATATTAGTGAAAGTGAGATGTATTGGGTAGAGATCAGATAAGGAAGCTCACCTAGCCTTGACTTTGCTAAAGAGCTGTGTGATCTGAAGAACTTAGCTTAGCTTGGATGAATATTTCTTATCTATAAAATGAGAGAGCTTGGCAACATGATCTGTACAGGTACTTCTCTTCTAAGACCATGTAAGTCCAATCTTAAACAAATTAAGTTAATATATGTAAATCTCTTAGAACAAAGTTTGGAGGAATGTAAGTGCTTTCAGAGTTTCAGTTATGATATGAAAATGATTATAATTTTCCTTTTAATCTGTATTCCTTTCCCTGTCTTGCATAGTTTTAATGTAAAGTAGACCATTCTTCCTGAAACTCCCAAAGATGTTATCTGTGAGATAATAACAGAAATATAATTAGCTCTTATTAAGTATGTTGAAATTAGCCAAGGACTTTTAGAAAATCATTGAAAGGATTTTTTTTTTAAATAAGGGGTAATTCTTTCTCAATGATACCTGTAAGTGTATAAATGATCAGATTTTAGGTGGGTTAAAAATTTCTCATTTCATTGTTGCATATTTTGTGTCTAGTATAATGTGCAGTAGGTCAAATGTTAATAAACTAAGTTTTGATATCTCAAATATAACTGTGCTATGTATAGTAATATAACGTTTATTGAATGACTATTATTCTGGGGGAAGATCCTTTGTCCTGTGTTTAGCCTTTTGTGATTTTAACACAATTTTAGCACATTTTAAATGAACAATTTTCTTTTTTTCTTTTTTTTTGAGACAGAGTCTCGCTCTGTTGCCCAGGTTGGAGTGCAGTGGCGTGATCCCGGCTCACTGTAAGCTCTGCCTCCCGGGTTCACGCCATTCTCCTGCCTCAGCCTCCTGAGTAGCTGGGACTACAGGCGCCCACCACCATGCCCGGCTAATTTTTTGTATTTTTTGTAGAGACTGGGTGTCACCGTGTTAGCCAGGGTGGTCTCGATCTCCTGACCTCATGATCCACCCACCTCGGCCTCCCAAAGTGATATTTTTAACAATAATAAATAATAATAGAATAATAGTACAAATCTACCATAGATTTAGTGTTAAATATGTACCAGAATAGTACTAAGAAGCTTACTCACATTATCTCATTAATCCTGGAAGTTGTTATTGTGTTAGTTTTACAGACTCTGAGATGATTTACTAATTAAAAACCTGACCAAGGTAGCAGAGCTGGGAAAGAGAAAGACCAAGCTCCTGGGAATAATTAATGCGCTGCACTGTGCCTCTGTTCTGATGACCAGAATAAAACTGTCTTGTTTAGGTGAAATAGCCTTTCAAAGCACTGTTTTATTAAAAACGCAAATATTTAAATTTCTACATCTGTATTCATAAATTAGGTACTTCTCTAATTTTTAATAAGCTTTTTATTTTTAATAGTTTTAAATTCTAGTTTTAGATGGAGAAGTTAACAAAAATTATACAGAGATTTCTCATACACCCAACACTGTTTCCCCTATTGTTAACATCTTACATTATTATTATGGTACATTAGTCACAGCTAATAAATCAATATAAACACATTATGATTAACTAAAACCCATACTTAATTTATATCTCGTTAATTTTAACCTAATGTCCTTTTAATATTTCCGTTCTAAGATCCCATTCACATACCAAATGACATTTAGTCGTCATGTCTCCTCTGGCTTCTCTTGGCCACGGCAGTTTCTCAGTTATTTCTTGCTTTTGTTGGCCTTGATACTTTTGAAGAGCACTGGTCAGGTATTTTGTAGAATATCTATTTACTGTGTTTATTTGATTTTTTTGTTTGCTTTTTTGATTTGACTGTTTTATGGGTTTGGGGGAGGAATATCACAGAATTAAATTTACTTTCCTATCACTTCATATTAAGAGTACATTGCTAGGCTAGCAACATGACTTACTGCTGTTGATGTTAACTTTAATCATCTGGTGGAGGGAAGAGTTTGTTAGGTCTCTTCAGTGTAAAGCTAGTAATTTTTCTCTGTTTCTATACTTCCCTTTTTGGAAGGAAGTCATTGTAAGCAGCCCATATTACAGAAGTTTTGCTTCACTTCCTGGAAAGAAGAGTACTTACATAAATTATTTGGAATTCTTTTGCATGGGTAATTTGTTCATTCTATACCACTGATTTATGTATTTGTTTGTTGTTTGTTCGTATCAGTATGAACTCGTGGCTATTTATTTTATATATTGTATTATAATTCAATACTATATATATTTTTCTTGCTCCAATTATTACAATTTTATTCATGGGAGCTTTTTCAGTTGTCTCAAGTTTCTTTGACATACACTCATCATTGTATTTATTTGTTTGTTTTAGCATTTGCTTACTTTCTGGCACTATAAGGTGTTACAGGCTCATCTTGTATATTTCTTCCCTCAGTTGTAGAGTAAGACATTTCTCTGAGGAATCTAGTTCTTTTTACTGAAGAATTGTATCAGAAACCAACATCTGAGTGCTATGTGTGCTCTTTGCTATTGGGGTGTTGTTGCTTTTCAGCCCTCTCAACTGACAAAGCAAGGAAATATGTATATACTGATCCAAGTTTATACACATATGTATAAACATTTTCTATATATAACCTTCTATATTTATATTAAGCTAAACATGAGTTCATGCTCATATCTCCAACTGTAATCATTATTACATAGATCATTTTAACTTTGTCCTCTTGCTTTTCTGTAACCTCCCACTTCAATGGTGATAAACTTGACTTCCACTAATTTACTTGTTTGATTCCAGCATATGGAATTCATGTGTGTATAGCTGCATCTCAATTCATATGTGTATAGCATAATCAGAACTGTTAACCTGTACTCCTATGGGAAATAACTTTATTAACTAGAGAACAGAGCTTACGGACAGTTGCTTTTGTCTTTAGTCTTACAGACTACTCATTTCCAAAATTACTTAGGACAGCATCCTTTAGTGAGGATATTTTATACATTTGTAATAGTTAGATTCTTTCTCAGAGTTTATATTCCAACCTGGAACTTCCTGATCTCTGAAATAAATTTTAAAAATTTGAATAAATGTAGGTTTATTTTTTGTTCAGTAAAGTACTCTGGGTGTCATAAATGCAGAATGTTAAGTATACACCCTGACATTTTCAAACCAAATAGTTTCTCAGCTCTCAAAAAATATCCTGTGTTTTACCTATCAAATCCTCTCTACTCCCTAAACTCTGAACACTGATCTGCTTTGTGTCTCTAAAGTTTTGTATTTTCCGAGATGTCAGGTAAATGAATCACACAGTGTATTTCCTTTTCAAAACTTCACTAAGCAATGTACATTTAACATTTATCAGTGTTTTTTTGTGGCTTGATAGCTCATTCCTTTTTGTTATTGAATAGTATGGATGTAGCACTGTTCGTTTATTCTTTCATCAACTGAAGAACATCTTGCCTCTTTTCAGTTTTTAGTGATTATAAATAAAGATGCTATAATCTTTTGCATGCATTATTTTGTGTGGTCATTAGTTTCAAACCAGTTGGATAGATACCTAGGAGCATAATTGGCAGAATATATGCTAAGGCAATGTTTAGCCTTGTAAGACACCAACAAATTGTATTCCAAAGTGACTGTAAATGTTGTAAAGGCAAAATTTTTGTCAGGAGGGTGTCTGGGATAGAGATAGAATAGGTTTAAAAGGGGATGCTTGTACCTTTCTATTCTGTAGAACAGATTATAAGAATATGAATTATCTGTTTTTTGAAAAGATGAAAGAACTGAAATAGCATCTCATTCCAGATAATTTTCTTTCCTTTTCTCTTCTCCCTCTTCTCTTCCTCCTTATTTTTCCTCTGTGCTTGCTTGCTATGTATTTACAATTTCTTTGTTCCCGTTCAGATGTTGACGCATATGTTGTGTCCTTCAAAACATCCTTCTCAATTCATGATGTAAGTGGTTGAATTACAGTTAATCTCTGGTGTATGAAGTTCTTTTTCTTCCTTTTTTTTCACAGCGGTGTTGCTGATTGTTGAGTTGCTTTTGATTTTCCTGACTGTTCAGTGATAATTTAAGTGGGAACATGAGTGTCAGTCTCAATCAGTTTCTGCCACATTCTGATACAAATCGTATATCTGACCAAGCAGAGAATTAAAAAGAAGTATCTTTTTCAATACATTCTATTTTGCTATGATTTTGGACATACATGATATAAAGCGGTTTTGGACATGTGTGAAATAAGACAGCTTAATTCCACTTTTTGTTTTTGATTATCATTTCTTTTATGATGTCATTATAAAGATCTTATTTGATCTTTTCCTTTTTCTGTCTATACTTTGTCTCGTATTTGCTGCTTCTAATCTGTGATGGGTGGAGATATGGCTAAACAAGTATCAAGATTAAATAAGGAGCACATAATATCTAGTAATCTTAAATGCCACCATATACTATCTATGTTCATCTCAACAGCACTGAAAAGTAGAAATTTTTTCTCCAGTCTTATAGACAAGTAAATTGAATGAAATTCATAATATATTTTCAAATGTTATAAATAAGAAGTAGCAGAACTGGAAATCCAGCAGAGATTGTGTTTTTCCAAAAGCTGACATGCTGCCCATGTCTCCATTTTTTTTCATGCAAAAGACCTAAAGAGTAACATACAAAGCTTTAATATAGAGACTTTTGAAAAACTCTGTTATTTAATGGCTTTTTTTCTCTATATTCTTTCTGCTAAGAAATCCTGGAGGATGGAATCTACCAAATGTTTGACTTTTGAAATGTAGGTTTAACTGAATTTGCTTTTTCTACACTTCTTTACTTGCTTTCCCATTTATGAACATGTAAAATTCTGCTTCCATGCAATTTTCATTGAAGAAACAGCTAACTGAATTGGATTTCTGATGTATAAAGCAAGTCCTTTATGTTCTTCAAAGAGCTTACCCCAAAGGACCAACTGATAACATAGCCCTGTTGTAAAATAATTTATTATAAAGGTCTGAAACAGGAGCTTTTCCACCCTGTCAGCTAGACGCATGTGCCCTAGTGATATTATACCTCTCGGGAGGTTTTGAGCATCTTTGGTTCATTTTGCTCTATAGCTTTTACCATGCAATCTGTATTTGTGTTTCCATAACTGCCTCAGACTATACTATTGCCTCCAGAGACAATCTCAAATTAGAAAAAAATGTGTTACTAAAAAAAATCTTCACACTTTCTGAGTTTTTCTTATTTCAATGTGAAATATTTCTGCTTTTGGGCAGTTATGTTTGACTTATCAAGTAAGAAGATGACAACCTTACTTATCAAGTAAGATGCATAAACCAAAATTTTATAATAGTATTGTACTTCATGGGAGTGTAAAATTTAGTGAAATTTCAGAGAGGAACTATTGTCACTTTATTCTGGATGAAAAAGCTAAATATATCTAAAGGCTGCTTTTCTTTGAAGATATATTTTAATTATTATAAAAATATTTAGATGTAATGAACGATAGCACTTTTTTTAAACAACTGTGGTGAAATATAATGTATATATAACAAAATTCATCATTTAAAGTATGCAAGCAGATATTGGTAAATTTATGTAGTCAAATAACTACCACCTAAATCACTGTTTGGCAAATTTCCATCATCTAAAAAGTGTTTTTGGCTATCTTCCCCTTACCTCACCCTGGGCGTCTTATCTACTTTCCATCATTATAGTTTTGGCTTCTTGAATTTCATAAAATGAAATCATACAGGATGTAGTATTTTGTGTCTGATTTTTTTCAGTCACCAAAGTGCTTTTGAAATACACCAGTGTTGTATGTTTCAGTAGTTCATTCTTTTTTATTGCTCAGTAGTATTCTATTGTTTTGAGTTTGTTTATTCATTCACAAGTAAGTGGACATTTTGTCTAGTTCCAGTTTGGGGCTATTGTGATTACAGCTGTTATGAACATTCGCAAACAATTTTCTATGATCATATGTTTCATTTTTTCTTGAGAATATCTAGAAGTGGAATGACTGGATCTTATGATAAATGTGTATTTATCTCTGCATATTAAAAAAAATACCCGCCAAAGTATTTTCCCAAAGGTCAGTACCATTTTGCACTCACACTAACACCATTGTGTTTGAATTGTTCCATATCTTTGCTATCATGATGAATTTTATGTGTCAACTTGACTGGGCTAAGGGATGCCCACATAGCTGGTAAGAATTTATTTCTAGGTGTGTCTGTGAGGGCATTCCTGAGAGATATTAGCATTTGAATTGATAGACTGAATAAAGATTACCCTTATCAATATGAGTTGGCACCATCCAACCTTTTAAGGGCCTGGATAGAACAAAAAGGCAGAGGAAGGATGAATTGGCTATCTCTTCTTGAGCTGGAACATCTGTTGTTTCCTGCCCTTGGTCATCAGTGCTCCTAGTTCTTGGGCCTTTGGACTCACACCTGCACTTCCACCATTGGCTTTCCTGGTTCTCAGGCCTTCAGGCTTGGACTGAAACTACATTACCGGCTTTCCTAGTCTCTAGTTTGCAGATGACATATTATGGGACTTCTTACCCTCCACAGTCTCATGAGCCAATCCCTCATAATAAATCTTTTTCTATGTATTTATATATTTTCCTTTTGGTTTTGTTTCTCTGAAGAACCCTAATACTCTTGCCAACAATTAGCAATGTCGTTACATTTAATTTTAAACTTTCTATTGTATATAATGGTAGTATCTCATTGCAATTTTAATTTGCATTCTTTAATAACAAATAATATTGAACATCGTTATATACTTATATGCCGCTTACATATCTTATTTCCTAAAGTATTTGTTCAAATATATGCCCATTTTTAACAAGTTCATTAGTTTCCTCATTTTGAGATTTAAGAATCCTTTGTGTTCTGAGTACAAGTTCTTTGTCAGATATATAATGCACAATTATTTTCTTCCAATCCATCAGATGCCTTGTCATTTTCTTAATGGACTATTTTGAAAAGCATTTAAACAAAATTTATGAAATCTAATTTGACAATCATATTTCTTTTAAGATTTATGTTTTTGTAGCCTATTTAAGAAATATTTATATAACCTTATGACAGAAAGACACTCTGCTCTTTTTGTTCTAGAAATTTTGGACATATGATACATTAAAGTTAATATTTGTATATAATGTGAAATAAGGGCCATAATTCATGTTGCTCCCCTCCCCCTTTTTGTTGCATGTAAGTTCCAGTGGTCTGACTATTGAAAAAACTCTCATCATTGTATTACCTCCAACTTGGAATTTTCTTTGTAGGAAGGCTTTTAAATAAGAGTTCAATTTCCCTGTACATATAGCTTTTTCACATTACTTTTTCTTCCTCAGTGAACTTCTAATTTATGTTTCCTAAGGTCTTTGTCCACTTCACCTAAGTTTTCAAGTTTTGAGGCATAAAGATGTCCATAACATTTCTTTATTATTTGTGAGCTTTTCTGTTCTTTCCTGATACTGCTAATTTGTGTTCTTTTTTCTTAATCAGTCTGGCTAGATATTTATAAATTTTATTGATATTTTCCAAGAACCAACTTTTGCCTTCAGCAACTTTTTTCTATTGCTTTTCTGCTTTCTATTTTATTAACTTGTATTCTTTTCTTTATTATTTATCTTCTTCCACTTATTTTGTGAATAATTTTCTCTACTTTTTTCAGTTTCTTGTGTATAAGCTTACAACATTTATTTGGTATGTTTATTTTCTAATATAAGCTATGATACTATTAATTTCCCTCTAACTACTGTTCTTTGTGTGAGAAACACATTTGATATTTTTATTTTCATGTCATTCCAAATATTTTCTAATTTGTATTGTGATAGCCATTTCAATTTATGATTTAGTTGTGCATTTTAAAATTGATACAAATATATTTTTTCTTATTAATTTCTAATTGAATTTGATTCTGGCCAGATAATATCATATATATGATTTTAATAGGGTTAAATTTATTCAGATTTGCTTTATAAACCGAAATATAGTATATCTTGGTGAATATTCTGTGTAATTAGAAAGCATGTGTATTTTTTTGTTGTTGGATAGAGTGTTCTGTATGCTGATTAGATAAAATTAGTTAAGAGTATTGTTAAAGTATTCTGCATTTTTATTGAATTTTTTTTGTCTAGTTTTTCTATCACTTTTATCTGTTGCCGAGAACAAGCTGAAATCTTCAACTATAATTGTGATTTTGGACCAGGCACACTGGCTCATGCCTGTAATCCCAGCACTTTGGGAGGCCGAGGTGGGTGGATTAATGGAGGTCAGGAGTTTGAGACCAGCCTGGCCAACATGGTGAAACCCATCTCTACTAAAAATACAAAATTTAGCCCAGAATGGTGGCATGGGCTTGTAATCCCAGCTACTCAGGAGGCTGAGGCAGGAGAATCGCTTGAACCTGGGAGACAGAGGTTGCAGTGAGCCGAGACTGCACTATTGCACTCCAGCCTGGGTGACAGAGCAAGACTCCATCTAAAAAAAAATTGTGATTTTGCCTATTTCTCTTTTAGTTCTTTCAGTTTTTGTTTCATATATTTTAAAAATTATACTATTAAGTGCAGGCATATTTAGGGTTTTTATGTCTTGGTGAATCAAGTCACTTATCATTGTGAGATGATTCCCTTTACACTGGTAATATTCCTTATTCTGAAGCTTTAAAACAATTTTGTTGGTACATAGTAGTGAATATATTTATGGGGTACATGAGATGTTTTGATACAGGAATGCAATGGGAAATAAGCACATCATGGAGACTAGGGTATACATCTCCTCAAGGATTTATCCAAGTGATATTTTGCATTGTATATATTTGTGCATTTTTAAAGTATTAACTTATTTATACCTGTACTCTTAATTTGGGATTCATGTAGACAACACACAGTTGAATCTCATTTATTCAGTCCAACAATTTCTCTATTTTAATTGGAATGCTTAGGCCATTTAAATTTAATGTGGTTATTGATATGTTTAATTTTAAATGTACTATCTTACATTTATTCATTTTTTAGTCATTTTTACTCTTTTCCTGCTTTCTTAGGGATTAATCGTTGTTTTATGATATTTTGTCTCCACTATAGGCTTTTTAACAGATATCGCTTTGTTTTATATTTTAGTTGTCTCTATAGGTTTTGCAACTATGCATCTTTAACTTATCATTACCACTTTAACATATCACTTCAAATAGCATTTATATAACTTCCATATCTACACTCCCTGACTTGATGCTAATATAGCCATACATATTAAGTCTACACATGATATAAACCTCTCAATATGCTGTTATTATTTTTGCCTTAAACAGCCAGCCATCTGGCACTGTTCACTCTTTTGGGAAGATTCAGATTCCCATCTGGCATCATTTTCCTTCTTTCTGTAGAGGGTCTGATGGCAATAAAGTTGCTCACCTTTTTTCTTTTTGATTTTGGTCTGAAAAGTCTTCATTTTGCCTCATTTATGAAAAAAAATTTTCATTAGGTATAGAATTGAAGGTTGATAGATTATTTTATCCTATTAATTTAAAGGCACCATTTTTTATCTTCTAGACATTTCTGACAAAGTTTCTGCATAGTTTCTGACAAAGTTGTGTGGATTTGATATCATTTCTGATGTTATTGTTATTTCTTTGGCTTTCCCTATATCATGTGTTTTTCTCTGCAGCTTTTAAGATTTTCTATTTGCCATCATTTTTAGAATGTAATTTTAATGCACTGTGGTATACTTGTATGTTCATTTTTCTTGGAGTCTTTTGAGATCCTAAGGATCTGAAGGTTTATATTCGTTATCACTTCTGAATACATTTCAGCCACTATTTTTTCAATCTTTTTAAACTGTCTCCTCACACCTTCCCCACCTACCAATCATTCTCTATGCTTTTGGGGTTCCAATTGCACATTTGTTAGCTTAATATTGCTTCACAAGTTGCTGATAATCTGTATATTTTTTTCAATGTGTTTTTGCTCTAAACTACATTTTGCTTAGTTTCTATTGATATGCATTGATTAACTAATCTTTTCTTCTGTATCTTTTAATTTTTTCTTCTTTTCTTTAATCTGTTGTTGATCCTCTCCAGTGTATTTTTATTTCTAATATTATATTTTTCATTGTTAGTAGTTCCATTTTTTAAAAAAAAATCTGTTTCCCTCTTTATTATGTGTAAATTTTCCTTTATAATCCTGAGCATATTTATAGTATTTTCAATTTTTGTTTTATAGTCTCTTCTAATGATCTCCTTCATTGTTAGGTCTGTTTATATTTATTGATATTATTATATTCCACCTGTCATATTTTCTAGCTTCTTTATATGCCTAAAAATTTTTGATTGTATGTTCTATCTAACACATTTTATGTTGTAGATTACTAGATTTTGTTGTATGCCTTTAAAGAGTATTGAGTTTTGCTTAGCATTAAGTTGAGCTATTTGGGATCAAGTTGATCCTTTCAAAGTTTTCTTTTAAGCTTTGTTGAAGTTAATCCAAAGCAGTTTTTAGTCTTTTGCTCTTTTAGCCCATGACTATAGTAAACCGTCCTTAGACTCTACTCAACACTCTATGAGTATATTATGAGATTCATCCCTTCTGACTGATTGGAATGCAAAATGTTTTCAGCTCTGTGAACCTAGGGAATTATTCAGCCTGTTTCCTGGTGTCCCCCCCACCTCCCCAGTCTTAGTGAGTTTCATTCCACATGAGTTCAGACACAGAGTTGAAGACTTGAGGGAACCTTCTACATATGTCAATAACCCTTCTTCTTTCTATACAGATCCCTTTACTTTTGTACTCTTAATTATTATATATTTTCAAATTTTATCTGAAAATTAAGATTGGCTTCCTAAAGAATTAGAGAGATGCTACACACATCTGATTATCTCTTCATTTGAAAGTTATTACAAAAATTTGATTTTGCATGCATATGTTCATGTGTATGTGTACACTGCATGCACACACTGTATGTGCATATTCTTACTCTCTCATGCTTACACAAAATATTTTACAATCCAAAGCAATAATAAAATAAAGGAAGAATTACTTTTAGAGATGATTCCTTGAAACTTAATTTTGATTTTGTTTTCAGTGGAAATATATTAAAATATATGAATGAGCTATAATGAGCTCAGTTGTGAATTGGCATATTTCTGATCTGTAACTTTTATGAAATGAGGAGGATACACAAGGTAGAGTAAATGCAGACATGTGTGTATCATGTAGATGAATATTGGGCTTTCCAGCATTAATCTGGCACCTCCTTCAGTAACCTTTCCCCTGGCAAAAGATGGGTGAATTGGTCTTAAATCTCAGTTGTCAGGATGAAGGGATCGCCAGCAGCATTTCTTCTCATCTTTAAATACAGATTCTGTTGATACACTTTGACAGGCACTTATGTGTGTTTCAAAATATTGAAAAGGGTCATTCTCAGCTAAACCAGAATTTGCCTAATTGTTTTTGCTTTCTGCCCCTGGGATTTGAGACAGCAACAATGTGTGGCTAAGCAGTATAAAGCTTTCTTAACAAGTTCTGCAACTTAGTGACCCTGCTGACAAATGACCTTTCAACGCTCTACTGTCAAATTCCTAAACAAGAGCTTTTTCCCTCAGTGTGAAAAGTTAGAATCATTAGGAGTGTGAAACTTTGTGGAAATCTCTAATGGGGTTTTGAGTTTTCAACAAAATAAATTATCACTTAGTTAAATATTATCTCCTCTCATACTCCATCTCCACTGCTTTAATTGTAATTTTTCTAAAACCATAATACTCAAGGCAACATCTACTTACCTAAAGCATTTTTTCATAAGACTCACTGTGTATGAAATAGCTTCTTACCTCACTGCTATGAGGTGAAGGTAGCAGACATAAGTGCATGGATCCTTTTAAATGCAAAGAGGTATATTTAATACCTACTATTTAACTACTTCCTAAAAAACAAGGACGATGAACTTCATTGTTATTAACAAAGGAAAGAATACTGGTACACAAGTCCCTTCAGTGAGACATACAAATAGGACTGCAATAACCTTTGTAATTGATAGATGTGAAACGGTATTGTGCATACACATACACACACACACACAAAAAAAATCAAAATTTCACTAATTGATTCTAGTAGCAGCAAAAGCCAGATTGAGTTCATAAAGTTAAAATTATAGAATATTCTCAAAGTAAATTGGATTTATTAATTTAATTTCATAATAAAATGCAAATTTACTTAATGTTACACTAGACTTCTGAAGACTCAATAATAGTAGTGTTGTTCTTGTTGCTTTCAAGTGGTTGGTTCTGAGGTTATGTATTCTTTTATGTAGGTTAATGTTTTTCTTACAGTATCACTAATACTGTCAATTTGTTTTAATGTCTCTTTCTTTTAATAAACCTCTTCTGATAGTGTGAATGCATTTGCTTCAAATGAATTACCTTGACGATTTTCACAATAACACATGCCCGGAAAAAAACCTTACAGCTGTTTTTCTTAAAATGGGATTTATTTTCTCCAAGAAATGAATAAGTTTGGTAGAAGGGAGAAAAGCAATACACTGTAAAATAGGAGAGAAAAAGTAAGGAAAGAAGAAGCACCAACAACTATAAATTTTGTAGGTTAACAGATTAATCACTTAAACAGAGAAAACACTCAAATGCTAATTGATATATACATTTTTGAAGGACTGACATACAAAAACTTGTGGCTGCCTTATATATGTAATAGTTATTTTATTTTTCTGGTTGCATTTATCAATATTAAATATAGGTCCATAACTTAAATTTATTATAAAATGCTGCTATTATTGGTCTGGGAGGTAACTGTGTATGAGTGTATATGTGTGTACATATATATGTGTCTACATGTATACATATACACACATTCATACATATATACAAACATACATACACACACACACACATATACGCACGCACACACATAATATAAAACATACAGTAGCCCACTATTGGTTCAGTTAACCATTTACTATAAGCAGCAAAGCATGCATTTTAATGTAAGGTATTTAATGTAAGGTATTATAAGGTATCCATTATAACAATGGAGTTTAGTTAGGATTGGTCTCTTAGCCTTCTGTGACAATACTGAAATGTTGAATAAATGCTCCATCTGACTTTTCTCATCACTGACCCATATAAAAAACAGTGCCCAATAACCCACAGGTCTTCTGCATTCTCTGTCACTTGCCTTATTTTCTGAGTATCCTTCTGTTAATTTACAACAAGCAATGATACCAGTAAAACAGAATTTTTTCATACAACAAGGAGTCATTTCTTCCTAATTAACAGTTTCATCTCTTGACTAAGTTATGAAATACTCAGGCCACTGAACTACCACTTACATTTCAACCAACCCTGTAGTTATTGATTGAGGGGAGAAAGGGGAATAAAAATAATGTGATGTTTAATGATTTTAGGGTATTTATAAGGATTTCCGTGACATGACATTTCTTCTTTTAAAAAGTTTCCTCCATTTAGATATTATTATTCTATTTAATTCAAAAGAGATTTCTAAGTTCAATAGTAGAAATGCAACACATATTTAAAGACTTACAAAATGAGGGTTACCAGATAAAATACAGGACACTCAGTAAAGTTTAAATTTCTATGAAACAATGAATAATTTTTTTAGTATTAGTATCTCAAAGTATTGCAAAGTATGTATTTATACTAAAAAATTCCTGGTTTACCAAAAATTCAAATTCAATTGGGCATCCTGTTTTATTTTGTTTTTAATTTGTTAAAACCTGACACCTCTACAAAGCCAATCTCTAACATCACTAAAAGAAGATTATGAGTCTTCACTGTAGATTTCAACCTGCAGAAAATAACTGAGAAATCCTGTTGTCCCTTAAATACTAAGACACATTTCTCATTTCATTATCTCTGAGGCTGATTGATTTAACTGAAAAAGGCCAGAGTCCTCATTAATTGGGTCATTAACTCTAAATCATGGGAATGGTGTGTGGTCAGGAGTGAATTTTTAAAATATAAAAATCTAAACTAAAAGTCAAGTTTAAAGGCCTCTTTTCTTCCCTTTGTATTTATCTTTATTTTCACTCCACTCAGAGTTATATAAAGACCTTGCTGAAGGCGGGAGACTGTCAGGTAGATGTGAGAGGGGCCACTTTATCACAATGACAGATGCCTCTGGCACCCGTAGCAACTTGAGTCCTCTAGCCACAAGGCTCTGGGCTTGGGGGCTGGGGTACAGATCTAGCTCTGACAAGCAGAGGCCTTGTGTGTGAACCCCACCTGGCCATTTGGAATCGTGGTCCTGAGGTAGCTCTGGAGCAAGTTGGCACAAATAAAGATTTCATAGCAATGTTTTCCAGATCCAGAAAAGGTGAAATCAGATCAACCACTGATTTCTCTGTTGACTTGATAATGAATACTCATACACAGGTGAGGTAACTGTCTAACAGCCTTTCTGGTGATTAGTTTAAGAGAAGAACATTTTCTATGGCAGCTGTTAAAGTTTAGCTCAAAAGTTAAAAATCTCACCACTTTTTCATCTGGCCCAGTACATAATATTCTTGAAATAAAACTCAGAATTAAGATCCATCTTAGTCTTGGCTGAGAGTTGAAAATGAAAAGGCTCAAGTTAGCCCCATATTGACAGGGCTGTGCTTTAAGTATAAGCACACTCGCTGTCTCCATTTTCATTTCCAGTTTTATTCCAAGAGGAAGAGAGACAAGAGGCCAAGTTCCCCTTAAGAAGGCAAATGTCTCTTTTCTTCCTGTGAATTTCCAGATAAACCCTCTGAGGTATATTTGCATTGAGAAATGCAGTGCATTGTATGTTGCTAGGATGCAGCAATTATTAAAGTAATTACTAAAGTGGTATCTATATAAAGTAAATTTGGATGATGTTTAAAACTCAAATGCCCACTTTGTGATATTGTGTATAATATAGCTTGTTTGTAGACAGACTACTCCTTTGCTAATGATATTGAAAAAGAACCTTCTTTACTTTGTTTTGCCTTTAGAAATAGATAAGTCCTTCTAGTTGAAAACTAGTTATCATTTTATCTTGTGAATAGTTTAACAGGATAATTATTAATAGTAGGAAGAAGAAAATTGTGACTTTTAATATGTAAAAGATATTTAATATATGTATACAAATTAATTCATGGTATCCCAGTCCTAAAACAAAAAATCCAACTAGCCTCTAATGGCTTTGTGGTTGTACATAGTCATTTATTATGACTACTGAATTCACTTTCACATTTTGAATCACTTTAAACACCTTCCTCAAATCTTTTTGCCAATGTCATTTCCCTTATAGGAATTTTGTTTTTCCCTGTCCTATCATGTTACCCTATACTAAATTAAACGCTAGGCTATTATGGGAAAAAATAATTCTCCATTCTATTTAGAGAACAGACCCAGATACGTCTTACATCATATTTACATATCAGATAAATTTATTATTATTTCACATATATAGATCCAAGAGAAGTTCCCGGAGGTCCTTTGCTTTTCAAAATAAACAGTGCTTTATGGGTGTGAAGGAAAAACTAATTAATATAGTGTTCCAGCAACTTCTTAGAGAAGTGGAGTTATCCTTCTTTTGAAAAATAGTGCCCTGCCTTTTAATGAATGAAATGAGAATAAAAGCATGGCAAGAGACAACCATGGTTCACAATAATAGAGGAGAAATTTGGAAATAGTAAATGTGGTAGACTAAACATGGCTACAAATTGCTTGCTGCTCTTCCCATCAAGAAGTAAAGTCTAATTGCCCCTTCCTTGAATCTTAGCTGGCTTTAATGAGTTCTTTGACTGATAGAATATAGCAATAATAATGCTCTGGAACTTCTGTGGCTATGTTAGAAAAAGCCTTGAAGCTTCCACCTTGGTCTTGGAAATTCTCTCTGGGAGTCTGGACCTGCATGTAAGAAGTCCAAGTACCCTGAGACCAACCACTTAAGGAGGTCATGTTAAGTTGCCCTGGTTAATATTCTTAGCTGAGTTTGGTGTTTCAGCCATCACCATCAAGATGCTAGTCATATGAGTAAAGACATCTTGTTCCCTCCAGACCATCCCTAAACAAGTTGAAAACTACAAAGGGATACTCATAAACAACACAGGAATCACTCAGCTAACTCCTGCTCAAAGTTCTAATGCACACGAATTCTAAGATAAAATAGTTATTGCTTTAAGCCACTGGGTTGTAGGATCTTTTCTTATGCAGCGACAGATACCTAGAATAGACTACCAGAAACCAGAGTTGGTCTTGAACAGGGTAGGTCTCTTTGTGTGACTGACACCTCAACCTTTTTTCTTTTGACCTTCCATCTTCTGGGTGTTGTCTGGCATTGTTTCCAACAATTGGGAAATACTAGTATCTAGATATAATAATTTGAATGGCAGATAAAAGGTAGGAGCTAGAATGGCTTGTTAAGCACTATTACATAATAATGTTATCATTTGATATTCTATTTATTTTAAGTTCTGGTCTCCTTATGCCCTTAACAGTTCTTTTGAAAGCCAAAGCCATTGCTCTGCCCCTCGAGTGGGTGGATGAGTCTGCTTGACTGTCAGACTTCATGGATAAACTGGCTGAAACCACATAATGTTCGCTCACTGATTACCTTTCTCCTTGTTAAGCCTTTCTGATGGGTGTGCACTGAATTCAGAAAACTGCTAAAATCATGTTAGACACAGAGAAGATGCAACCAACTTTGGATGATGTACAGAAAAGAGTTAACATAGCAGGCCTGGCCGGGCATGGTGGCTCACGCCTGTAATCCCAGCAGTTTGGGAGGCCGAGGCGGGTGGATTGCAAGGTCAGGAGATCAAGACCATCCTGGCTAACACAGTGAAACCCCCTCTCTACTAAAAGTACAAAAAATTAGCTGGGCGTGGTGGCAGGCGCCTGTAGTCCCAGTTACTTGGGAGGCTGAGGCAGGAGAATGGTGTGAACCTGGGAGGTGGAGCTTGCAGTGAGCCGAGATTGCGCCACTGCACTCCAGCCTGGGTGACAGAGCGAGACTCCGTCTCAAAAAAAAAAAAAAGGAAAAAACAAAACAACAACAACAAAAAACATAGCAGGCCTGAGATTGCTATCATTAGAAAGTAGGGTTGACTGTTGGCTGATATTTAGGATTGTATATTTTTGGGACAATTCCTACCGTTCTGTAATTGATAAGAGGGGTTCCCCATGCCTAAATAGTTTTTTACAAACATGTGATTTGTGTCAAACACCTACTTTTCTTCTGCAAGTCTGGGATTTTGGTATGTGCTAAGAAGTGGATGTCTATGTGATCAGCCCCCAATAAAAACTTTGGACACTGAGTCTCTAATAGCTTCCCTAATCAGCAATATTTCATATGGGTTGTCACAATTTGATGATGGAGGAATTAAGCATGTCCTGTCTGACTCCATTGGGAGAGAACTATTGGAAACTTGTGCCTGGTCTCCTCCAGACTTGGCCCCATGTGCCTTTTTCCTTTGTTGATAATACTTTGCATCTTTTCACTGTAATCAGTCATAGCCATAAGTATGACTATATGCTAAGTCCTGAGTCCTTTGGGTCCTCCTGGTGACTCATGGACGTGTGGTGGTTTCAGAGACCCCAGACAGGGATAGCAAGTGAGCCAAAGGAGAATCTCACACACACACGCACACACACACACACCCCACATAGAGGCATGCATGCATGCACACACACCACAGGCACATGCACACACACACACACCAGTGTTCCAATTGAGACTTTCCTACCAAAAAATTTTTAAATTTTTAATGAAAGAGGATTTGGATTTTCATTAAATAATACTGGTAACATGAATGTTATAATTATTTATATGCTTGCTTAACGTCACTACCTCCACCTCCTGTCTGCTTCTCCTCAGTCCACTTCAGTGAGGCTTGTTCCCAGTCACTCTGACAAAATGGCTCTCTCTCAGCTCCACTTTGCCAATTGTCACTTTTTTCTTTCATCTTACTTGTTCCTTCAGCTGCATTTCCCACAGTTGAGCTCTCTCCTTGAAACACTTTCTTCTCTTGGCTTTTGAAATACCAATATTTCCTGATTTTTATCTGACCTTTATATCCACTCCTTTTCACTGTCCTTTGGTAATTTTGCCGCGTATTTCCAAGCTTCAGATATTGGAACGACTTGGTTATGAGCTGCCTTCTGTTCTTTATTTAAACGCTCTTCCCAGTTTCATTTCTAGTGTCTTGGCTTTAAATATCATACATAAAATGATAATCCTCAAATTTACTCTCCAGAATTGTAACCTCCCTTGAGCTCCAGATTCTTACATGAAACCACTTAGTCAGGATCTCTGCTTAGAAGCATAAAGCCCTTTCAAACGTAGAATGTTTAAATCACAACTCCTGATTCTTTGTACCAATCCTCCTGTCCCTGTCTGAACCTTCTCCTCCCCACCCCTTTCTGTCTTGATAAAGGCCACTACATTTAATATCTTCTCTATCCCAGAAGCTGGAAGCAACTTTTATTTCCAGTAATCAAGCTTCCACTCAAGAACATTACCAGATAGTTTTTTTGGCTCTGATGGGGTTTATGCATTTATACTGTATGCTAGTGACTCCTGATAGAAACTTTTTAAAAATTCACGCTTTTAAACTTTCATGAGGGCACAGCTTTTTTGAGAATTTGATAACTATAGACTCAGTAAAAATACACATAAACCACCTAAACAAAAAGTGTGCATGTAATTTCAAATGAAATATGTATGTGTGTATGTATATACCTATATATAGATATAATTTTAAATGAATACATAAAATTTTAAATGTATTAAAATGAAACGTGAAAACGGTTACAATTATAATAGACTGTAAACCAAGTTAATATACAAGACAGGAGAATTTAAGTATGTTGGAGTATTAAATTAACTCCAAAAATCTCAGGGTTTTTCCCCCTACATCATCCATTGGTGTTTTTGACATTTGTCTCTCATACTGCACCTCTAAAATATGCTTTGAATCTGCTCCAAACCTAGTCCCAGTCACTGTTATTTCTTGTCTAACTGTCAAGATCCTTGTAATGGTCTCTCTGATTCCACTATTGTACTCACCCATAGTCTTTGTTTGGAGTCACTCTGGAGTATGAAGTATAGGGGGTCAAAGAGTGAATGCTGGAAGTAGACTTTATAAATGAAAATCTTGGACCCGGCTTCTAATTAGTTGTGTCAATTTCTTTATATCTAAAATAGTGACCATAATAATAACTTTTATTAGAGTTGTGGGGATTACATAGATTGACATATCTAAATATAAAGCATTTGGATAGCATCTAGTACAAAAAACACTCAATGTTAATATTAATAATATTGTTATTTTTACCACATTAGGTTCACAAGAAAAGCAGAACCAAGAAGAGAGAGAGTTAGTAAAAGGAATGGTTCACACGATTATGATGGATTAAAAAGTCCCCAAATCTGTAGTCTGCAAGCTAGAGACCCAGGAGAGGTGATGATGTAGTTCCAGTCTAAAAGATAGCAGGCTCAAGACTCAAAAAGAGGTAATTTTTCAGTTCAAGTCTGACACAGCTAGCCTTTGTGTCCCGACCCAAGTCTCATCTTGAACTGTGATCCCTGTAATCCCCACTTGTCAAGGAAGAGACCAGGTGGAGGCAGTTGAATCATGGGGGCAGTTTCTCCCATGCTGTTCTCCTGATAGTGAGTTCTCATGAGATCTGATGGTTTTATAAGGGACTCTTTCCCCTTTTGCTCAGCACTTCTCCCTCCTTGTGAAGAAGGTGCCTTACTTCCCCTTTACCTTCTGCCATGATTGTAAGTTTTCTGAGGCCTCCCCAGCCATACAGAACTATGAGTCAATTAAACCTCTTTCCGTTATAAATTACCCAGTCTCAGGCAGTTATCTATAGCAGTATGAAAATAGAATAATACAAAGTCTGAAGAGAGGGAAAGACTAATGGTCCAACTCAAGCAGTGAGAAATCAGGCGTTCCCTCTTAGCCCTTTCGTTCTGTTCAGATCTTCAATTGATTAAGTGGTATCCACCCACACTTGGGAGGGCAGTCTTCTTTACTCAGTCTATTGATTCAAATGTTGATCTCATCCAGAAACACCCTCAGAGACACACTCAGAATAGTCTGACAAATGTCTGGGCATTCAATGGCCAAGTCCAGTGAACACAAAAAGTTAACCATTACAATTACTATTATCATTAGTCCACTCCTCAGCCTGAGTAAGCTTTTAAAAACATAAATCAGTTCACTTCACCTCCCTGCACCAAGCCCTCCAGCAATTTCCCATCACATGCCTTACAAACACCTCTCACTCTGTCAGTGAGAGAGTTGTTCTACAGTGCTATTTCGGGTCCCTTCAGCATTCTTTCCATTTAGGTATCTCGGGTTTATCAGAAGCTCCTTCAGGAGACCACCCCTTCACCCTCCATTGTCCCTCAACTTAGGGAACACATTAAAGATTCTAAATTGTTTCTTTAAATTACTTCTGACTACTCTGGAAGTAAGAAAAAAGCACCCCTATATTTCTCTAAACACCACCTCTCTTAAGCCTTCCACTTCTTTAATTAAATTCTTGGCCTTTGTTTATATAGCAAGGAGGTAAATGATGTATTGAGTTTCTGTTGACTTTGGACTCTTCCTCTGCAGCTCCTGCAGATGGTCTAGCACTTCATCATAAAACAGGGGATTATTTATCACCTATCATGTTGGGGCCCCAACCAAAACTGATTTACAAAGGGCTCAATTTTCACACATTGCTATATAAGTGTTGTCACGTTCTTTCCAAAGTAGATATTTAAACTATTAGCAACAGTCTTTGGAAATGTCCATACTCACCAGCATTGGATGTTTTTATTTGTAAAATCTTTGCTTCATTAGTAGCTAAAAAAATGAATCATCATGTCACACTTTTTAATTTGCATGTATATTAGATTAAGGGATCTTTTTGCCTAATGTATATACAGTGTTAATATTTTTACATATAATCTAAAAGTACAGGTGGATGAACTTAGACTATTTTTCTTTTCTTTTATCGCTAGGTACTTTATATTACAGGTATATTAGATTAAAGGATCTTTTTGTCTGATGTATATACAGTGTTAATATTTTTACATATAATCTAAAAGTACATATGGATGAACTTAGACTATTTTTATTTTCTTTTATCACTAGGTACTTTATATTACAGGTTGAGTATTACTTATTCAAAATGGTTGGGACCAGAAGCATTTCCAATTTCAGATTTTTTTTGGATTTTGGAATATTTGTATAATCAGAACTCTTGGGGATAGGACCCAAGTCTAAACACAGAATTCATTTATGTTTCATATACATCTTACACACATAGCCGGAAGGTAATTGTGTACAATATTTTTAATAATTTTGTGCATGAAGCAAAGATGGTACTTAGGTGTGGAAGTATCCACACTTATTGATTGTACTTATGTGTGGAATTTTCCACCTATGGCATAATTTTGGTGCTCAAAAAGTTTTGAATTTTGGGGCATTTGAGATTTTGGATTTCTGCATTAGGCATGCCTAACCTGTATTTTATTTTTAATCATGTATGATCTATTTATGTGGTTGCTCATGTTAGTCTGATGTTCCTCTTGTGTATTTGCCTGAAATGCATATATTTTCTTCGTAAAACTTCCTAAAATTCATTCTCAATATTTCATCTGTTACCTTATATTTTTTGACATTCAAAAACTTTAGTTTGTGTGTGTGTATGCAAAGCTGTTTATCTTTTATTTAGTTTGTTTCTCATTGCTTCTAGATGCCATGCCATTCCTGACATTTGATACTTTTTGATTTCTGTTTTCTTCCAATTTTTCTGTAACTTTTATGTTTAGCTCAATCAGCTTATATTTTATTTGGTAACACTGTGATAATGGTCTAAATTTACCTTTACTTTTTTTAAAAAAAAGATAGCCAGTTTTTCAAACATCATTTATTCAATAATTAATAATCCTGTCCTTCCAAACTTGTCAAGTCCTTAATATATGACTTTCCAGTAAGTGAAGCCATTTCTAGACTATTTATTCTTTTCCATTGATTTGTCTGTTAATTTTAACCATTACCAGCATTTAAACATTTTTATGGACTTCTCATATTTGAAAACTTTTTTGCCGTTGACTTTTAGGACTACAGAAAAGTTAAAAATTAAGTGTGTGTGTGTGTGTGTGTGTGTGAAGAAATTAATCAAAGTAATGTGAAGAAGTGGAACTGGTAGAGTCAATGTATAAACTTGATGTAATTGTATTTTCCAAATACTGATAAGATCCTTAGAGACTGTTTTTCTTCAACCGATTAAAACTTCCAACAGAGAAATTTATCCTGTACATTGTTGATTATTATCTGTGAAACTTTGAATGATAAACCAGTATATGAATGCGCACAAAGGTAGTTTTTATTTGGTTTATATTCTCCTCCCCACTCTCCAGTCCAGGTAAGGCACTTGAGGAGTTAGCAACATCTCTGTAGGATCCTCTATGCTATGGTTAAAAGCTGAAAATTAAAGCCATGCTCTTCAGTCAATACTCCTGAAATAACTCTCAGAATAATTTATTGAATCCTTTCAAGGAGAACTGGGAAAGTAAATTTAGCATATTATTTCTGACTTTGAAGTATAATATGTCAGACTTACTTTTCTATTTATGTTATGTTTTATTTAATGATTGCTAAGAGTTATGAGTAAATACAGATTCCTAAATAAGAGGAATTGAAATGTAGATCAGGAAACAGGAAAAATAAATGAGCAAATTGTTTAATTTGGATTTGGTATGCAATTGTTTAAGAAAAATGATCATCTCTTCGTTTTAATGAATACTTCCAGATAGTTGGCTTTTAGTGTTGGTACAGGAAATATCAGCTTAGTCTCAGCTTCTCTGTTAATAAAAAATGTGTAAAATTCAAATTTTTGGTAATTTAAGCACATTTGTACTGAGTCATAATCACTAATCACTTTGGCATCTTAGGAAGATTAAACATTGAATCTGATGATAAAATAAAATGTGTTAGGATTAACTGCCAGATATTTGAGCCAATAGCTCTTGGGTCCTGAAAAATGACTTGATTCCAAGGGCTTAAGTCATTGGTAATTAGTGGGAGGAGGATAGTTGTGAGCCAATTTCCTTTTTCCTTCATCCTGTTTCTCTCCATTTCATTTAAAGGACTTGAAAGTGTTCACATGGTCTCTTTAGGTCTTCTGCAAGGTAAGAATAGATTTTAAGGTAATAATGCATCAGAATAATGCTGAGAGAAGTAATTCATATTAGTGAAGCCAAAAGTTTACCTTACATTCATTTCACTCTAAAGCAAAAGGTGCACCAGAGCGAAACAAGACTTGACCTTGCTGATATAGTTACTAGTATCTCAGTGACAGTGATGCCCAGTGGAAGCCAGGAACCCATGCAGGTGTGTGCTTGTGTGTGGGTAGAGATGGAGAAGTATGAGGGAAAGGGAAGATGTAAAAAAAATGGGGGGGGGAGATAGGAATATAAAGGGCACTTTGAATGCTTAATCAAAAGGGACTTTGGCATAACCAAAGGGCAGCCACATGGGAAGAATAAGAAATGTTTGTACCACCCTCTAGGTTTCAACAGTGTACCTAAGAATCTCTTGAATAAGATGGAGTCTTTTCTGGTAAGGATGAAGCCTGTGTGATTTACTTGTGCCTATAGACACTAAAGTCAAAATTACATTTGGTGCATATCCTACTTTCTCAGGAGCTAAACCTGGACATACATCTGGAGGCATCAATAGGTTTGATTTGAGAAGCTTTATACAACAGCTGGTAATAGTAGCTGACAAATTGAGTTTAAAACACCTGACTTTAAAACTCCTGTCACTATGTCAGAGGCATTTAAACCAGGGTGACTCTGTCTTGAACAGGGGCTAGGTAAACTGAGGTTGAGACCTATTGGGCTGCATTCCCAGGGGGTTAGGCATTCTAAGTCACAGGAAGAGAGAGGAGGTCAGCACAAGATCCAGGTCACAAAGACCTTGCTGATAAAACAGGTTTCAGTGAAGAAGCCAGCCCCAAATCCCACCAAAAACAAGATGGTCATGAAAGTGACTTCTGGTTGTCCTCACTGCTCATTATACACTAACTAATGCATTAGCATGCCTAAAAGACACTCCCACGAGCGCCATGATAGTTTGCAAATGCCACGGAAATGTCAGGAAGTTACGCTGCATAGTCTACAAAGGGGAGGAACCCTCAGTTTTGGGAATTGTCCACCTCTTTCTTGGAAAACTCCTGAATAATCCACCCATTGTTTAGCAAATAATCAATAAATAACTATTAAGTATTATCAGTCGAGCAGCCCAAGCTGCTGCTCTGCCTATGGAGTAGTCATTCTTTATTCCTTTATTTTTCTAATAAACTTGCTTTCACTTTATGGTCACTGCCTCGAATTCTTTTTGAATGAAAACCTTCTCTTGGGGTCTGGATCGGGACCCCTTTTTGGTAACACCTTTAGTGAACCAGCTAAGGTACATTGGATACTTGTCAGTGAGTATAAATAATGTTAATTTGTTAAAACTTTCCCATTTTTAAGAGCTCCTCTGACAAACTAGAGGCATAGACAGTCTCCAGTGCCAGAGAAAATTACACAAGTGAAGAAGTAGCTGCAAGCTTTTGCCATTGAAGTGTCTTCTCAATTAAAGATGGAGCACTGGCATGATAGCAGACAGTTCAAAGCACGCACACTATATAGATCTGGTCAAACCAACTCTGATGAACTTTTTACTCAGAATTTCAACTGAAAGAAACCATATTCCCAAATGTTGCTTAATAGATAAAACACGGGAGATCAATTTTGCCTGAATTTGTATTAGTGCTCCATGAAATTATGATACCATCACACCTCTATCCCTGTTATTAGGATATGCTTTCTTGAAATTTTATTTCATTTTTGAGAAGAATGATGCAGACTTTTTTTCTGTCAACAAAGAATCATCATAGACAATGTAAGCCTCAGAGACACTTATCTTGACAATTTTTTTAACAAAAGGCTACACTTGTAATTTTCAAAATAACCTCACTAACCCATGAAAAATATTATTTTTAGATTTATATAATGATGCATAATGACTCTTCTCTGATAAGCTTTGGTTTCATCATCCATCAACAAAAGGAACTCTTTTTGTTCCTTTAGTATTTAAACACTTTTATTATTAGACACTTTTAATAAGCTTATATAAGGTTTTAGTACAAATATTACCATTAATCTTGCTGTGTCTATCTACTATGAAAGATAAAAGCTAGTTTCAAATCAGAACTGTAAAACAAAATTTGTTACTGTTACAGAACATATTTTAATTTACACCTATATTTTAAAACTGGATATGTATAAAAATGCTATGAAAGGTTAAAATTCTAAACAAGTAGAACACATGAAGAATATGATCACTCCTTATCTAAATACAGGCTTTAAATCAGCATCAAAACCACTTTCAAAAATAGATCATAGGAATAATCAATATCATAAAAATGGCCATATTACCCAAAGTAATTTATAGATTCAGTGCTATTCTCATCAAGATACCATTTACTTTCTACACAGAACCAGGCAAAACTACTTTGAATTTTATATGGAACCATAAAAGAGCCCATATAGCAAAGAAAAGCCTAAGCAAAAAGAACAAAGCTGGAGGCATCATGCTACCTGACTTCAAACTACACTACAAGGCTTCAGTAACCAAAACAGCATGGTACTGGTACCAAAACAGATATATAGACCAATGGAACAGAACAGAAGCCTCAGAAGTAACACCACACATCTACAACCATCTGGTCTTCGACAAACCTGACCAAAAAAAAAAAAAAGAAAAAGCAATGGGGAAAGGAGTCCCTAGTTAATAAATGGTGTTGGGAAAACTGGCTAGCCATATGCAGAAAACAGAAACTGAACCCCTTCCTTACACCTTATCCAAAAATTAATTCTAGATGGATTAAAGACTTAAACGTAAAACCTAAAACCATAAAAACCCTAGAAGAACACCTAGGCAATACCATTCAGGATACAGGCATGGGCAAAGACTTAATGACTAAAACATCAAAAGCAATTGCAACAAAGCCGAAATTGACAAATGGGATCTAATTAAAATAAAGAGCTTCTGCTCAGCAAAAGAAAATATCATCAGAGTGAACAGGCAACCTACAGAATGGGAGAAAAATTTTTCAATCTACCCCTCTGACAAAGGTGTAATATCCAGAATTTACAAGAAACTTAAACAAATTTACAAGAAAAAAACAACCCCATCAAAAAGTGGACGAAGGATATGAACAGACATCTCTCAAAAGAAGACATTATGCGGCCAAAAAACCTATGAAAAAAAGCTCATCATCACTGGTCATTAGAGAAATGCAAATCAAAACCACAATGAGATACCATCTCATGCCAGTTAGAATGGTGATCATTAAAACGTCTGGAAACAATAGATGCTGGTGAGGAGATGAGAACACATGGACACAGGGAGGGGAACATTACACACCGGGGCCTGTTGGGAGGTGGAAAGAAAGGGGAGGGAGAGTATTAGACAAATACCTAATGCATGTGGGGCTTAAAAGCTAGATGATGGGTTGATAGGTGCGGCAAACCACCATGGTACATGTATACCCATGTAACAAACCTGCACGTTCAGCACATGTATCCCAGAAGTTAAAGTAAACTAGAATAAAATAACATAAAATAAAAAAGATCATAACTGTTAAAATATGTACAATACATTAAATATCTTTGTTGATGATTTTATTGTTTTTTCAACATCCCAGAGACAATACTGTTCACTGAATATTCCTGATACAGTACTCTTTTCCCAAACTCCCTTGTAGTTTGGTGGTGACCATGCCACCAGTTCTGAGTATACAGAAACATGCGTTACTTTCAATCAAAAGTACCTCAAGGCATGTGTGACTTATTCCCACTTTCTCTTCTACCTTGATTCTGAAGGCCAAGTGTTCCAGATTGTATGCTAAAATATGGAAGCTGTGTAAATGCTTGTATCAGCCCTTGGAAGCGAGCTATCCTGGAGAGCCAGAGGGCTCATGGTTACTCCAAATGACAGTGAAATACATTTTAACATACTCAGTCTTAATGGTTTTGGAGTTGCTACCACACATTGTGTAGCTTGTTCCAACCAAGATATTGACCTAACCAGAGCAGCACTGGCATGCATTAGGACTTTTAATAAGCATTTGCATGTTGTTATCTATATTATACAGAATAAATCGTTATGAAGAGATATCTAAGAATACACAATTTGTAGATAAAAATTGGGATTTATGTGTATTTCCCCATGTTGAGGGACCTCTTCTACTAATTATGTATCATGTCAGACAGTACACTAGGCCTTTATACATGTTTGTCAGCTCACACACAAAACTACCCCATGATATAGGTATTGTTGTTTTTGTTGTTACTATTATTATCATTTTTAAGATAGGGAAACTGGGACTCAGTGAGGGTAAATAATTCTCAGTGAGAATTATTAGATAAAAGATAGCATAGATAAAAGATAGTCATCAGATAAAAGATAGCATAGCCAAGACTGAAGCTCAGTCACTAGACCATGCTGCCTTTAGTCTCTGTACTATTTTTTATTTAGACTGAGATAAATGAAGTAAAATCTTATTTCTAATAGAAAGTGATTTTGCTACTCAGTAAACAATAACTCTTCTTGTTCTTTTCATTTAAAGCATTTTATAGCTCAGAATATTTATAGAAGAGATATTTGAAAATCCATTTTTAGAGGATTGAATCAAAGATAATATATTTTAGTAAAATAACATATGACTGGCTTCTAAAAATCTATCTTAAAGAAGAGGTCCAGAAAAATGGTTGAAACATACTTATTTTTCTTAAGATGCACTTTTTAGGCATGATAGTAAAAAGTGCTTTAAATGATAGTAAAGCATTTTCATGTGTAGCATCGAATATTTAACAGCATTTTATTTTTCTTATCAATGGTGTTCCAGAATTTGATATAACTTCCAATGTATTCCAAGTCATGTGTCAAGTTAGCATGTTAGTCTGTAAATTTTGCTTACATTATTTGAAACATAAAATTTGATCCCAAGCAAAGACTATATAATTATTTTATGTTGATTTTCCCTCTGATATATTTCTTTTTAAAAAGCGATTTTGCTTTTTTGAATCATAAAATCTTTCAATCTGTTTATTTATAAGCAGCTCCCATGGTTATGCAAAAATATAGACTTATGCAACTTAAAATGTATGAAATGAATATCGTATTTTCTCACTTAACGGGTATCAAGTAGATTATTTTTAATGCTGAAGTTGACAAAAGTGAAGTGAGAAAAACATTTCTGCTTATATATTACAAAACTGTATAGCAGTAACATTATGTAAATATTTCTACATGAAATCTATATTGCAAGTCATAAGTCACCATGACCTAAACTAGATATTAAGGTTATCAAAGCAATGTTGCATATGAAGGTGGTTTCATTCAGTGATTTGGTTTTATATTCACTACATTTAAGTAACAATTAACTACATAAAAATAAATTAAAACATGAACATATAGATAGATCTCCATCTTGAAAATAAACATGAAGTCATAATTCTGCTTCCAACCTGCCTATGTTGGGGCATTTTAAAAATTCCCTTAATTGTACATCCTACTCTGTCTTATATACCCTATTTCAGCACAACAGAACAGAGAAAGAATAAGGTTTCCCTTACAACTCTTAAAACTGATATTATCCTATGAAAGTCATTTAGTTATTTTAATTATTTTCACGACACTACCCCCAACAGCTTTCAATTTATTCACAGCTAGTGGGCCTCTTTCA
Source organism: Pan paniscus (assembly GCF_029289425.2). Classification (NCBI taxonomy): domain Eukaryota; kingdom Metazoa; phylum Chordata; class Mammalia; order Primates; family Hominidae; genus Pan; species Pan paniscus. Next base: position 132,788,803 of record NC_073254.2, read on the forward strand.
GACTATAAATAGTTGTAAATCCCTACAGGGCGAACTTTTTGAGAATTATTTTATCTGGGTTCTTAGAAAGCTTCATATGACTATCTTTTGATGTGCTATTTTAATCCTAATGGAGGAAATTAATATTATTGGAATAATACATATATAAGCTGTATAACTGAACAGCATGGTCATTTTAGTTGATTATTGACCTCTACCACCTCCATTCCTTCTGCCCTTCTGGTTAAAAGCTCGAGAGAGAGAGGAGAGGGAGTTAGTTCTGCTATTACATATTTTCTTCATGTTGGATAGAAGGTCATTATTTTGAACTCATAATTGCCCCTTGGTCTCTCAAACCCCATTAAGCTTAATGGTCTGATTTAATTTGCTTGGCTGGTCTTTACTCTAAAAATACCTTCTACTCCTCCTGCTTTTCCTTCCCTGATATGAACAGACAAGGCCTGGTTTTAATCCATGTTACATAAAATTTCCAGAGGAACCAATGAACATTCTATTCATGACAAAGATTTATAGCAATGCCTCTTCCACTTCATCAAAGAGTGCGATTGCATGGCACATACAGAGTGGGCAGACAGATTTTAATGATGCAGTTACCAAAGTTTACCTCTCTGGCTGGTGTAAAAACTGGGCCAACAGGAGTTAAATGTTCCCTCCACAGGAGATCAGGGACAGAATTTTGAATGTCAACTTCTTCCTTACTGAGCTACTACATGTTTTCTTTTATACTTCTTCTACTTCCCTCCTCCCTACCCCACCTCCCATCAAGAGACTTATCTTCCACATTCTCACTGCTGTATTGGTTCAAATCTGCCTTGGACTCTCCTAAAAGTTCTCACAGTGCTGACAGGTCAGTGTAACAGTTTTCCATTAGTAAATTCCTCATGCATAATTAAAAGGAACTTAGGAGACAAAACCATGAACTTGATACTTGTTATCATTATTCAAAATAGGTAGTTTGAGTTTTAAATCTAGAAAATTCTGACTTTTGCCAACAACAGAAAGAAGGTCCGCAGTTGAATAAACCTATTTTTTTAAGAGAATAGCAAAAGGAAAACAAAGGCATCTTACAATTAACTTTTTGTTTTGATATTTGTTTAATGATTTGTTTTATTTTTTAAAAAATTCCAGACCAGTCAAGTCTATACAATTTCATATTGATTTTTCAAAATTCAGTATCATTCAACACTTATTCATTTCTTTTCAAAACGTTTCTCTTACATAAAGTTATAGTTTTCTCATTTTAAAGATGTAGTAATTTGTTAAAAGAATCCAGAAAAGTAATATTTACCTACAGAGTCGGAAATCAAGAAATTAGTTGATTTCAAAAGGCCTCAGTTAAGTACGTACTGAAAAGACACATGATACAATGTAAGCACTTCCCTTGGGTTTTTATTAATTTTGTTTTATTTCATTTTCTAGACTTTTCCATTTGTCTTTTGGGCTATATGTACATCAGTAGAATGCTAGGAGCGCGGTTGGTCAAATAATGATATGCATATGGATCCCTGTAGGTGGCGCTGCAATCCTGCAAGAATAATTCTAGAGCCACCAACAGGTCTCCATTATGGTCTACCCAGATACTGATTTGGGACGCCTTCAGAAAATGGAAACGCTAATGAAAAATTAGTTAAATTTAACCAACAGTGATTTGTCCAATTTAAAATTAAAAAGGGAAATCATGTAGAACAAACCTAGGCATAAATATAAGCACGTACAACACATTTTAAACATCAACACTACGTCTTCCTTAACCCTAATACTCCCAAATAATCTTTTTTAGAACCCTTGGCAACCCCAATTTACACACACTGAAAAACGACAGTGCAATAAGAAAGATTGCAATGGCTTCTTCAACTGAGTAGTCAAAAGCATAGAATGATATTGAGAGTAATCTAAAAAAAATAAGCCTTTTCTAGGCTTAATTTTTATAATTTTTATAATATAATAAAATTATTAAATCTGCCAAATAACAGAAATACTTTCCCATGTTAGCACTTTAAATATTTTTAATTCTTTATATATTTGAGACTTACAGAGTGAAACAAAAATACAAAGAAAAATTTTATTAGTTGAATCAAAGCCTTAAGTTCATGATTTGTAAGGGGAGGAAGCACAAAAAAGTATCTGACTTTTTGATAGACTTGACACAGAAGTGAATGGAGACTTGCAGTTTACATCAGGGTTTCTCAATCTTGGCATTGTTTACATTTGGAGACAGACAATTCTTTGTCATGGGGGGCTGTGCATTGTAGGATGTGTAGCAGTATCCTTAGTCTCTACCCACTAGATGCCAGTAGCACTCCCCCACCCCACTCCCAGTTTGTAACAACCAGAAATGTCTCCAGACACTGCCAAATATCCCTTGGAGGACAAAATTGCTCCTGAGTGAGAACCGTTGGTCTATAGTTATGTATTTTTTTATACACAAAGGAAGAAGTATGTTGGAAGCGTGTCCTGTGATAAGCTATTCATAAAAATAGTAAGAGTTTGTTTTCTAATTAATTAATGTCCCAGAGGACCTAGAAACTTTGAGTATTCATCAACATAGACACAGTAACTCATCTCTATCACTTCAATACAACAAGGCATGCATATATTGTCTTCATCAAGTTTACATGCATGTTTCTTGTTTGAAATAACTGACTACTGTTTAAAGTTTTATCAAACAATTTAATGGTTAATGGAGTACCTACCATATTAAAATATTTGGGATTATACCTATTATGTATGCTTTCAGAAGATTACTGGAACATAATCTTCAAATAATAGTGGTTAATGAATTTTCTGGTGCTTTTTTAGGTATTTACTTAGAATAACATTGGAATCACTCACCATATTCTTCAATTTGAAGGTTAATAATACTCTGTTGGAATATGACAAAAAATACACTATTCATGGAGTTTACGTATTTTGGAGAACTAAAAGTGTTATGCATCAATTTACATCAGATGCCTAGGGCATCTCTTTGCATAGCATGTTAGAATTTGAAGAGACATGCGAAATAATCTTACGTCCGGCCACTTTAGTGGTTTTGAAACTGAGGCTTACGGAGGTTAAATAGTGTCCTCAAAATAGCACAGCGAGAGAAAGTTCTGGGACTAGATCCCAAGTGTCTGGAATGCTTTCCAGTGGCTTCTTCGCCATGTCATGCTTATGGTGGAAGATGACATCTCAGCTCTGGGTCTACATTTAATCTATTTCTGTATTTTGAATTTAATAATATCAATGCATAAAATACTGGCTTGCCTAGTTATATTATCAAAATATCGTTTAAAACCTTAAGACCCTGTTTGTTAGTTCAGGTCCACCAGACTGCCTACTTAAATAAAACAAGTAAAAATGATGGTGAGAAATTCTTAAGTACCTGTTTGATGAAATATCACTTGATAATTCTGGAAAGCTTTCCTGTTTATTTGAATATTATAGCATTGCTGAAATTGGAATTAAATGAATGCCTGATGTTGATTTTCTTAAAAAAAGAAAAATTCTGTTGCATATTTATTGCTACACTTATTTGTAATAAAGTGTGATAAATTCCCTCAAACATGACTACAAGGCCTGCCATAGCATGTGTTTTGTCATTGCTGTTCAAGTTTACCAGGTGCTGTGTGATAGTTCAATTACCCAATACCTATTTATAAAATCAAAATATTGCAAAATGTTTGTTCCTTCAGCTTTGGGCTCAATTATAAGAAATGCGAATGCTGAAATTCTTTTGAGATATTTGATTAAAATAGGACCATCAGATAATCCACAACATAAAGTATTTTTTGATGTTCATCAAAATAAAAATTGATAAAAAGTACTCTTGTCGGGATGCTGCAGACCTAGGAAGGTGGTCTCAGTTTGAGATGAGCTATTCTAATAACAATTCCTTGCCATTTATAAAGAATGATATAACTGGCTCTGACCATTGAAATCACCCTTTGAAACCTTCTAACCCACTAAAACAATCCCTTTTTCATTCTATTCAAGATACTCTAACTGAAAAGTGTTTTGACTATCCCTATATAGAGTTCATATAACCTCAACTTCAAATGTTACGTGTTTATCATCTAGTGGTCTTTATTATATTATAGAAAAAGGGGACACTGAAAACATAATAAATATTAGTTTGAAACGGGCAGGGAGAAATTGAAAAAAGATTTTTAAAAGATGCAATGACTGTGTAGAAAACTCCAACATACCGTTTCCAAATCTAATACCATAATTCTGCTTTTAATTAGACTATTCTTGGATCAATCACAATATATTTATTTCAAGTCAGAGCTAAATACCTATGTCCTATATGTGTTACGGTACTTGATGTAATGGTGTTGAGGCTAGAAAACAAATCCTAACATGATCACAACTTTAATGAGTGTGAGCTGAAAAAGCTGCTACTTAATGCTGGTCTTTCTACAAGTGGAAGCTTGAAGTTTGCTTCTGTTAATTTGGGAAAAAAATCTTAATTTTTTTAAGTTAAACAAATGAAAAGTAATTACCCACCAATATTATTCATGAAGAAAACTGTTAAGTGATCTTAGAAGAAAATGAGATGCTTAAAAATTAATGTATATAGGTGGAATCAGAACTGTAACTCTGTAGATTTTTTTCATTTATTTGTTTTCAATGGAACATTGGAATTTGACCTTGTGATCTCATTATATTCTTCCAGATTGGGAGGGACCCCAATCTGTTAACCTCATTCCAAGAAGAAAGCAGTTTCAGAAATAGTTCCTTCAAGTGGATGTGAATGAGAAAGCTTCATGTAAAATGCATCATTGTAGAACTATCACAACAGAGAATGAACATCTATGTCTCTCCCTATTGCACTGTAATACTGTGAGGCTGGGCATTAGCTTTTTAGATGTTATAGGGATGTGGAAATTGTGAACGAAATTGTGAACTGAACTGCTGAACTGCAATCTGTGAGCCCAGTGAAGGTAAGCTACATTTATAGTATCCTGGGGGTCAAGAGAAAACTGGAAGAATCAAGGCATCTGTTTGAATCCTTGCTACTGCATTTACTAGCTGAGGCATTAAGTCATTTAAATTTACTGAACATCAAGTTCCACGTATGTAAAATAAGGAATACAATACTTGACTAAGAGATTTCTTGGTAAACAAACAAGCAAAAGGGCTCAAAAGATGGGAAGTATTAGAAAACTTATGTGCGTGCTAAATATCAAACCAAACCCACCTCATCATGTCTAGTACATCTGTATGAGGAAATTCATTTGTTCTCTCTCTCTGTGTGTCTCTCTCTCCTTCATCAGTTCATTGATATGAGCATCCATCTCTCTCCAATAGAACCTTGGATTCTATTTTTTAGCTTTGCCTCCTCTCAGGTGACTTCTGAGCCTCTGACAGGCCCCTTGGCACAATTTTACTTCCCTATTGGCTTGGAAATAGTGTAACCTACTCTTGTGACAGACACCAAAGGGCCTACACAGTAGAGAGCATTCAGGTGGCTATCACAAGGGACTAAATACACAGAGGCTGGTGCTAGACCCAATGTATGGATAACTGGCTCTTTTCACTCTACTTTTGGCTAGTGAACACAGCTGTCTACTGATACTTCATTCGAGACCTGATAGACCTGATGTTTGATTGTCTTGGCCACGTTGATAATGTCAATTCATTCATTACTGGGAAACAGGAAGATAAACTTTTTACTTTCCCTTTCATAAATTTGAAATTTTTTGTTATCATTGATTTCTGCAGATACAGAGAAAGAAAAGACTTCTTTGAACTCTTTGAATAAGAACAGAATTCCCTTCTACCCTGTTTCTGACTTAATACTCCAATAAAAGCTAACCTTTTAACAACAGCAGCTGATATTTACATAAGATTCACCATGTGTAAGTTCTAGAACCAGTTAGTTCACATGTACTATCTTAGTTAATACACACTGTTAAGATTATGAACTAGATAAAATAATATTTTTCTGCATTTTTAGAGATGAAAAAATATATTCTACAGGGTCAGAGTTAGCCCGTATGTTTTCAATAATTTTTTACACATTTGCTTTTTTTTACTTGATGATATATTGCAAACAATTACCTGTGTCATCACAATTTTTTCAAAAACGTATATTGGATCGATTGAATATCCCATGATATTCCATCAGTTAGATGTCTCAAAATTCAATCAACAATTCCTCTATGATTTAATGTTTTATCTGTTGAAAGTTTTGCTAATACAAGTAAGGCTGGCATGAATGTTTTATAAAATACTTTTTGTCTGTATTTTTCATATTTATAAAAACATTTAAAGCAAAATTATAAATCAAAATTTATGATCATTTTTGAGACCCTTGACTGATTTCCAGACCGCGTATCACCAGTCACAGTCCCTCCAACAGTGTTAGAGATGATCTCATCACACTATAGTGAATATGAATATTCAATCATTAAGAAAGAAAAAGAGTAAGAGAAATAAAAGTAGGTATAGCATTGTATTACAATCACGTGATTTAAATGTTTGGATCTTCTTTAAACATGTATATAGCTTTTAATTTTGTAGTATTTTAAAAATGAATTCTATATGACATTATGTAACAGTAACTTTTTCTGTTAGATTTTAGGCAAACATTTTAAAATTTTATTTGCTTTTTAACTTTTTCAAAAATTTATACTCATAATTTAATTTTTTTTCAAATTAAAATGTACCAAATAATCACATGAAGTTGTATACTTCGTACAAACAGGGTTTTAATCTTCACAATCCTTCGTGTTTCACATTCTTTAGACTACATACTTAGTAATCTCAAATAATAACATATTCATAATTTATATTTAAAACATGATGTCTTTGGGTAAATAAATTCATACATATAGACATAACAGAGACACACACACACACACAAATAATATAGGTTTCTAAGCTCCCCAACTTTTCTTTTTTTTTTTTTGAGATGATGGAGTCTTGCCCTGTCGCCCAGGCCCGAGTGCAGTGTGGCCATATCGGCTCATTGCAAGCTCTGCCTCCCGGGTTCATGCCATTCTCCTGCCTCAGCCTCCCGAGTAGCTGGCACTACAGGCACCCGCCACCATGCCTGGCTAATTTTTTTTGTATTTTTTAGTAGAGACGGAGTTTCACCGTGTTAGCCAGGATGGTCTCGATCTCCTGGCCTCGTGATCCGCCTGCTTTGGCCTCCCAAAGTGCTGGGATTACAGGCGTGAGCCACCGCACCTCGCCTGAGCTCCCTAACTTTTCTACTTAAAGTGTTTTTCTGCCAGTGCTTAAAAACTCATGTAAAGTTATTTGTAAGAATTAAGTTATGATAAATTTTCTTCACACTCTTTCATTTTAAGCCAATATTGTACTTAGGTTATATTGTGCTTTTTGCTTTCTATCACAGTTTAGTAGACTTAAAAAAATAAAATGATATCTATCTACCCGTCTACATGCATACAAATATACATATTTGTATCACATAATTGGAAGAGCTTGGAAGGAAAAGATTTTTATTCTGAAGGCTGCGTGTGGCTAATATTTTGTGAAGTAGACTGGATTTTGTACCGTGAGACTATTACTTATATCATGTAGTTAATTGTTGTTTGCTTGTAAAGAAGCTATGAGCACAATATGATGGAAATCTTTTGTCATTAAATCAACAGAAACAGACTTAAAGAAGGCAACTGCCTGAGACCCCATTTCAATGAAGGAAGAAAATAAGGAAGTCATGTTTTGATAAAGCTATCAGAATTTAAATATATGTACTAGGATTCCATATCTGTTTTGGTTTAAAGAAAGAATTTTTAGTTGGATAAATCTGACAAGATTTGAAGATAAAAACAAAAAAAAAATCTGGATCTTGTCTTTCTCTTATAAAGTGCGGTTTCTTCACATCACTCAGGAATGTTTATTCCAACTTAAGGCAGAACAGAAAATTGATTAATGCTGACTGCTTTCCTATGTCTCTGTACTATATTTACCTGAAATATAAACCACAATTTCAATAAATGGGTTTGTCTGATAATAGCAAAAAATTGAATCTCTCTGAAAATTCTGAATAAAATGTATGTAGTTTGGTTACATCTCTTTCTTACAGGAAAATGTACATAGGTAATATCATATTTTATAAAAATGAATTAAAAAGAAATGACCAAGAGCTTATTAAATAAAGAGTGAAATTAGATAGGCTTTAAACCCCCAAAACAATATTCTCCTATGACTTAACTTCAATTAATATTAATTTAGAAAACCTTTTTCTTTCCCCCATAGGTAGCTTTTAATCAATTTTTCCCCTGATTCAAAACTACTGGATACTTAGGGCAGATGCAATTCTATAACCTTCTTCTTCCTCTACTACCCTGTAGAACAGATGATACAAATCTTTTCCCTGTGTTCAGATGGAACGTTTTATAACCACGTCGTGAACTGGCAGCTTGAATTTTGCACACTGCTACTTGCCATACTCTCTTGCAGCCCATGTTGTAGATAAAGCGTCCTTGTATTGAGGTTATTTTGGAACTGAAACTCCTCTGGATTTGTTCTGGTGCATTTTTGCCTCGTGCTTCTAAAGTTTTCGTTTAAAAGCTATGGGTTTTTTTTTTTATGATTTAAAGCCAAAAAATATATGCTTGTGCTTAATGAGTAGTTCTATTTTTAATTTTCTGAAGAACCTCCATACTATTTTCCATAATGGCTATACTAATTTACATTTCTACCAACACTGTATGAAATCCATCTTTCTGCATCCTCTCATTTCCAAGAGTGTTAAGAAATGCAGTGGAACAACTGTATAAACCAGAAGAATCAAGATATGCATATTAAACCCAAACTGTATTGATTTTCCATGAGAAGTCTGCTCTGTCAATAGTCCTCTAAATTATGGTGTCTGTATGGTTATAGATTCAGAGCATGAGTGATGATGGTCTGATGGTAGGGAGGCCATATTTACAGCCAGAAGAGTATTTACCCCAGACAGATGAACTTTCTGTTTTTGTGATCTAAACAATAACAAGCAACAAATTTAACTTTTAGTAATCGTTTTCACTGATGTGCACATCACTGAATTAAATTCTATTCCAAGGGAAAAAGACGTGGTATAATGATACTGAAGTCAATAGTTCTTGACAATCTGAATCTTATTGAAACCTTGTTAAAAGTCAGTTGTGAGACAAGTTGTAGATTTTTATTGGTTCTTTGCAATTAGATAGAGATTGATATGAGATGCTACTTGTTCTGGCTGACAGTTGATAACAAACACATGTCCTGTGAATATGTTTGAGAAAAACGACTTGTTATGAGGTTCGTTGAATGGTAGTAAAACCGAGCGTAATTTACCAGCAGTATTATTCACTCTAAATTTCTCAGTTACCCCATCTCTATTTCCTTCTTTATTTTCTGTCAATTTTTCTCTATCTCTGCCTCTCTCCGATGTCTCTCAAGTAAATTGCTTTTCCTTTTCTTTCTATTTCATTTAACAAATACATTTAACAAATAGTTCTTAAATGTGTGGTGTGTGCCAGACACTGAGTATATGCTGGGTATGGAGAAATGACTGAAATAGTCTCCATTCTAAAGAAACTGTCAGTAGTTAGGGAGCATTATATGTAAAAACTGGTGGTTTATTCTGCTTCTGGACAACATGGTGAGCTATGACAGGGTCCTACATTGCTCTGTAGAACCAGTCACTGGACAGTAAGAAAGGTTGATGAATTTGGAGTCAAGTCACACATTGCAAAATTCTGGTGAGCATTATTCACATTTTATTCTTAATAAATGACACCTCACTGAAATACACAATGCAATGTGAATTTTGCTCCTTGGAGTGTGTAAAGTAACAGAGAAACTCTACTCAACCATAAATAAAAAACTGAAAAATCTTGGAGAGACCAAAGGTGTTTGTATCTTGATGGAACCAGGGTAGTTGGAGGTAGGGAAGTTTTCAAATCAGGGAAGGCCAGGAGCCTCAAATAAAATGCAAGATGAGTTGGCCTTTCTTTTCGTGCCCCTTTTCTTTCCCTAAGCTCTCAATTCCGTGGGCAGGAATATAAAAACACCCACTCTGAGGTAAGAAAGGGGAGAACTGTAGTCTAGTTGTGGCGGAGGTCCTCTATCGGTGAGCAGGCACAGCCTGAGGAGTTCCTCAACATTCTTGCAGCTCAACCCTTTTTCCCCACTGCATGAGCTAATAAGAACAGAAAGTAAGGGGCCAGGATGAAAGCAATGACAGAGTGAGAGTTACTGCAAGTTCCCTGGCAGTGAGACAAGGCTGGAAGGGCTATGAGTCTATGATACAAAGCGATAATTATATCTCTTCACCAAGAGGCGCACAAGTTGCAGCCCAGGTTTTTGTCACTCTTCTGAATAACAAAGATCAGTCAAAGCAATTGATAGATCCAATAAAATTTGAGTTCCTAGTTACTGAGAAGCTTAAACACAATGCAATAAAAATCACTATGGAAAAAAGTGTTACCTTAAAGGCAAAACAAATGCAATAGAAATAATAAAAAAATTAAACTTGGAATTATAAATACATTCAACAGATAAAAGAAGATTAAAACATGAAGTAAAACATTTTCAAGAAAATATGCAGACATTTTGGGAAATGTCTGAAATGAATAAATTTTTAAAAACAATGAATGGGTTGAATGACAAAATATATACAGTAAATAAATAAATAAATAAATAGTGAGCTGGAGATTGAATAGCAGAACTTTTCCAGAAGGAATAGGAAAGGATTAATTGGGGATGATAGGGGAGAAAGGCAGGAGAAAAATAAATGAGTAAAAAGGGTGTATATTGGCAGAATTTTGAGCATCTGGATGACGAAGTCACGAGAGTATTTTTGGATGAGGAAGTATATCCTAAACAAGACTCCAAAAAGTACAAACAAGGAGAAAAGCTGAAGGGTGTGATTTTATCACAATCGAAGATTTATCTTCTAGGAGAGATATTAAAGATAAAACTAAAAGTGGGAGAAACTATTTGCAGTGGCTAAAACACAGAAGAAATTTTAACCTGTATGTACAAAGAGACAAATGCACTGCTGCTGGAGATGTAAATTGGAGCAGATATTCTGGAGAAGAATTAGGAAACACTATATGCAGTTATAACTTTTCAAATATGAAAGTTGTATTTGATAGACATATTTGAAATGACTGGAAAAGAGGTAATTATGGTGAGAAGGGAACTGAAGTGAAATAAAGATGACTGGAAAAAAATAACATTAAGAGAAACAAAAATGAACTTTGGAAAATGAGTATAGAATGTCATAAGAGAAGTATACTACCAATACTACCAATCTATCCATCATTATCTAAAAGAAAAAATAAACGAATGACTTTCATAGGGAATTATAGCCCACACTAACAGATAATCACCAGATGTTCTTCTTGGTGGTGACTTGAGTAAGGGGGAGGATAATTTTTGTAGTCTTTCCTCTGGATGATAGTTATCAGGAAAAAAAAATCCAGAGGGTGTAATGCTTGAAGTGAATCTTCAAAGATAAATAAGAATTAATGCATTGGACAAAAGTTAACTGGGGAAAGGGAGTATAAGAACGTAGGCACTGTGGCCAGGCGTGGTGGCTCATTCCTGTAATCACAGCACTTTGGGAGGCCACCTCTACCTCAGTTCATTCTCCATAATTTTTTCCAGAATAATATTCCTAAATGTAATCCGACCATGTCACTTTTCTACTTTAACTTGCTCAGAAGCTTTCTTTCAGAATAAAGCCCATGATACACCCTTCAAGGCCCTTCATGGTTTGCCTTTGACTAAATTTGAAACTCTATCCTCCTTTTCTTAACCTAGTGACCCACAAAGAGTGCCCTGAATGACATCTGTTCTTTAAGGCCTCTGTATTTTTTACTGGCAATAGAGTGCCTACATTCTTTTTTGTTTTTTTGTTTTGTTTCGTTTGAGATGGAGTACTCCCCCAGTCACCCAGGCTGGAGTGCAGTGGCAGGATCTCGGCTCACTTCAACCTCCGCCTCCTGGGTTCAAGCAATTCTCCCACCTCAGCCTCCCGAGTAGCTGGGATTACAGGCACCCATGGGTTCTTTTCTCACCATAATTACCTCTTTTCCAGTCATTTCAAATATGTCTATCAAATAGAGCTTTCATATTTGAAAAGTTATAACTGCATGTAGTGCCTGTAAGATCCTTGTCTTGTTTATAATCTTGAAGTAAAAGCGTTCAACTTTACAACCTTGAACATGATATTAGCTAAGGGTTTATCGTATGTGGCCTTTATTGGGTTGAAGTACATTTCCTCTATACCTAATCTGTTCAGAGTTTTCATCAAGAAAGGGTATTGAATTATGTCAAGTGCTTTTTCTACATCTGTTAAGATGATCATGAGATTTTTATCCTTCATTTTGTTAATGTAGTGTATCACATTTATTGATTTGCATATGTTAAACAATTCTTGCATTGTAGGGGTAAATCCCAATTGATCATGGTGAATTTTTCTTTTAATATGTTTTTGAATTCAGTTATATAATATTTTGTTTGCAGATTTTTGCATCTATGTTTAGCAAGGATATTGGCCTATATATTTCTTTTCTTGTGGTGTCCTTATCTGGCTCTTATCAGGGTAATGCTAACTTCATAAAATAAGTTTGGAGTTATTAGCTCTACTTTGATTTTTTTTGAAAGAGTTTGAGAAGAATTGACATTAGTTCTTCTTTAAATGTTTGGTATAATACAATAGTAAAGCTAATCAGTTCTGGACTCGAAAGGAGACTTGTTATTACACATTCAATCTTCTTGCTCATTGTAGGTCTATTGAGATTTTCAATTTCTTTGTGATTCAGTGTTGGTAGGTTTTATTAGTTGAGAAATTTATCCATTTCTTCTAGATTATCTGATTTGTTGACATATACTTTTTTTTACAATAGTTTCTTATAATGATTTGTATTTTGGTTGTATCGATTGCAATGTCTCCTCTTTCATTTATCATCTCATTTATTTGAGTAGTCTCTCTTTTTTCCTAGTCTAGCTAAGGGCTTGCCAATTTTATCTTTTCAAAAAAACCCAACTCTTAGTTAAATTATTTCTCTAGGCTCATTTCATTTATTTCTGCTATAATCTTTGTTATTTCCTTCCTTCTGCTAAATTTGAGGTTACTTTTTTCTTCTTTTTCTAGTTTTTTGAGGTATAACTTTAGAGTATTTGTGATTTGTGTAAAACATTGTTTTACATGCCACCCTTACAGTATTAGAATTAGTATGACTACATATGATTTATGTCATCAAGTTTTTTACTTCCTTATTTTGTACTATTAATTAATAGTCATTCATTTCAGTTTAAAGAATTCCCTTTGACAGTTTCTATAAAACAGGTCTGGTGGTGATGGGCTCCCTTAGCTTTTGTTTATCATAAAAAGTTTTTACTTCTCCCTCATTTTCGAAGGATATATTTGTGGATAAAGTGTTCTTGGTTGGCAGGTTTTTAATTTATTTTTGTTTGTTTGTTTGTTTCTTCATTTTTTTCTACCAGCACCTTAAATATACCATCCTTCTCTCTCCTGGTCTGTAGGGTTTCTCCTAAGAAATCTGCTGAAAACCGTATTAGAGCTGTCTTCAATGTGATGTGTTTCTTATCTTTTGTTTCTTTCAGTATTTTTATTTCTTTGATTTGTTGTAATTTGATTATGAAATGTCTTGGTAAAGTCCTCCTTGGGTTGAGTTTGATTGTGACCTCTGAGCTTCCTGTAGTAATATCTCCCCAGAATTTTGAAATTTTCAGTCATTATTTTCTTAAAATATGCTCTCTAGTCTTTTTACCTGTTTTCTCCATGAGGACCTCTTATTATGCGAAGGTTAGTTCACTTGATGGCGTCCCATAATTCCTGTAGGCCTTCTTCATTCTTTTTTATTATGTATTTTTTTCTTTTTGTTCCTCTAATTAGATAATTTGAAATATTCTGCTTTAGACCTCACTGATTCTTTTGCTTAAGTCGGCTGTTAAAGCTTTCTAGTGAATTTTTTTAGTTCAGTTATTATATTTTAATCTCCATGACTTGTATTTGCTTTTTATTACTTCTATTTCTTTTTCAAATTTCTCATTTTTGTTCTAAGTTGTTTTCCAAATTTTATTGAATTTTGTATTTGTATTTTCTCATACTTTCTTAAATTTCTTTAAGAGGATTATTCTAAATTACATGTCATTTTATAGATCTTCATTTTTTTCTGGGTCCGTTACTGGAGATTTATTATTTCCTTTTGGTATTATTATGTTTCCCTGAGTTTTCATAATCCTTGTGTCCTTAAATTTATGCCGTACATTTGATAAATGTCTGTCTTCTCTGGCCTTTGCAGATGTTCTTTGGTGGTGATAGGCCTTTACTATTTAGTTTAGCCTGGGATTTTGTATGGGTTGACTAGTAGCAACATGAAAAAGCAGACTTTGGTGTCAGATTTTCTAGTTGGGCTGGATCATTTCTGTGATCTGAGGTTAAATGGTATTGCTGGTTGTGCTCCATGGTCCATTAAAACCACTGACTGAACTTTGTTGTCAGGTGGGAATGCTGGCTGGTCTCTAATCATCTCTGTTTGAGCAGGGTTTCAGGCTGTCTTCCTTGAATGGGTGGTATTGTTATTTAGAATCTGTACTTGGGCATTTCTATGTGATGGGTTCTGAGGCTGGATGAGGTCTCTAGGTTGCTGCTTAGCCACACAACATGAGCAGGGCCAGAGGCTATGCTCCACAGATACGTGTAGACTTGGGCTTGCCTCCTGGCCTAGGGTATACCTATGCAGAGCACTAAGATTTGGTAAAGCCACCACACTGTGGTTAGCATTGAGTGGGGCCAGATGCTCCCTCTGTGGGTAATTACTGACCTGCAATTGCCTCCATGCTTTGAATACTTAATGGAAACATTTGAACTTAGTTGGAGCACCCTCTTGAGTTGAGTGGGTTCAGATGTTCCCTTTATGGGTAATTGCTTACCTATAGCTACCTCTTGCTCTAGGGAAGACCTAATGAGAGTATCCAGGCTCTGTGGGAAAATTGGTTAGGCGTTTAATTCTAAAAGACCCCTGAACCATGTTTCCTTCAGCGCAATGCTATTGGCTGGTTATTTGGGGTGGCATTGCTGTTGGCTGGAATGTAGAAAAACCACCAAGAACTGTGCACTGGTCACTGTGAGCCCCACTTTCATTTTTTTTTCTAACTGACCCCAGGGAGTCTAGCCCTGCTAGTATTTCTAATGCTTCTTTTGGAATGAGACAGGAGTTAGCCTCACGTGAACAGTTCTAGAACAGTGGGGGAGCAGAATGTCTGCCTCCAACTCACTTTTCCCATTGTAGAAACCGAGAGTCCAGAGGAATTATCTGGTGCTGTGCCAGCTTGGAGGAGGGGTAGCACAGTCAAAGAGAGCTATTCATTTTATCATTCAATAGCAGCTTTCTTGGTTCTATAGTCTAAGAGAGTGTATCAGTCTGATTTCTAAGATCTGGGGTATTTACAATGATAGCCTTGACTGTGGATAGTTGCTAGTTGGATTTCTGAGGTTGCAGGGTGAAGCCAAAGAACTCCTATTCCACCATCTTCTTGACACCACTACTAGATGAGATTTCTTTAGAATGGGTTTTGGAGTATGCTACAAAGGTGACAGAGGATAAAATCTAAGGGAACATTTAAGAGTTAGGTAGAAGAATAGGAAGCCATAAAATCACTATGCTTCAGTAGGTCTCCTTTATTAAGTTAAGAAGGTTTTTATTTGGGAAGTCTTTTTCTCTTTCTTTCTTTCTTTCCTTTCTTTCTTTCTTTCTTTCTTTTTTTCTTTCTCTCTCTTTCTTTCTTTCTTTCTTTTTCTTTCTTTCTCTTTCTTCTTTCCCTTTCCCTCCCTCCCTCCCTCCCTCTCTCTCTCTCTTTCTTTCCCTCTTTCTTTCTCTTCCTTCTTTTTTTAATATCAGTAGCTATTGATACATAAATTAAAAAGTATTCCATCAAGTCATTTAGGGAAAATATTACATCTTGTCTTCATAGATGTTATTTTACGTGTTTCTCCATAGTGACTCAATTTGGGCCTCTATTTGGGCCTCTAGTCCACCTAGTTGTGGAAAGTCTGATATTGACAATTCATAAGCCTAGTGACTTCCAGGTTAAAAATGAAGACTCAAATTAAATTAATCTGTACTTCTTCTCTTCCTTTATTTTCTCCCCCTCTCCCTGGAGGTGATGTAAATTATGATGGGGGAGGTACTTAACATATTATTCTGTTTCCCGGGGAGGGCCTTCAGTGAGTGCCATCATCCATTTTTAGCAGCTTCCACCAAGGTGTCATTGATCTTGCCTGGTCTTCAGCATTGGCTTGTGTTTTCACTTTCCCAGCCTTAGCCTCTACTGGTCAAATTCCAATGTGCTATGGGTCCCTGTCCTCACTCTCAGTTCCTACAAATTTGTCAGCCAGCTGATTATTTTAGAGAATGCTTTAGAACTGTCAGGTGCTTTTCCACCACTGATTCTGGTGCATGCACCTAAGCACCTCCATCAGCTGTAGTTCTTGACAATTTCAACCTCCTGTGGCACAAGGGGGTTCTCTATGAGGATTTCATTTTCTCCAGGGATGTGGTCTCTCTACTTCCCAGAAACCTAGACAGTATCACACTACATTCCCCTCTATCTTCCTCCTTCCCTCTGCAATCATACTTTTTCTCCTTTTAGGTGAGTAAAACTAATGTATTTCACTAATCTCTGATGCATGATTCATAGCCTGTATCTTGAACCTCACAACTTTGCTCTTGATATGCAGAGGCCAGTTATCTGTAATTCCAAGAGTAACATTTTTTATTCTATAAAGGCTGCATATTGCACATCAAAAGCACATTAATCTTAAAACTACTGTCCGCATTTAATTTAAAAAATCTGTTTAGCTTGGCTCAAAATCAAGCTTTGTGCTCGAGGCCACCACATATAGAAAGTGAGAGATGCTACCTTAATTATGAGGGAAAGGAAGGACTACATAAAAAGCTGTAAAACAGCAAAACAGCAAGCTCTTAATATATATCACCATATTATTCCATTATAATTTGATACCTATTTATGTATTAGCCAAAATAGGCTTTCTTCTGTAACAAAGACTCCAGAAATTTAATGCAATAAAGGTTTATTTCTTGCTCATTCCCAGAGCAATGCAAGAAGGTGGGGGATGGGAGAGTAGATGGTAGCGATACTCATTTAGGGACCTATGGTCCTTCCATCTGGTGGGTCCACTGTCTTTCAAGGCCTCAGAGGATTCCACTGGGTTTCTGCATCTGCCAGAAGGCAGGAAAGATAAAGTGAATGGAATACCCATGAGATATTTTATGGATTAGTTAGTTTGGTAGGCAGAATTCTGAGATGGTCTCCAAGATTCCCCACTCCCTGGTATATGCACTTTTTGATTATGAGATATTTGACTCCTGTGCTTAGGCGATGCTATTTGGCACAGTTGACTTTTAGAAAGAGAGCTTATCCAAGTGGGCCTGATCCAATTACATAAGACTTGGTCAGAGACTGGAAATCAGAGACCCAAGATGAGAGAGAATTGATGTGAATTAATTCACATCAAGATTTAAGATAAAATACTTACATGTAAAACCCAAAACTATAAAAACTCTGGAAGACAACGTAGGCAATACCATCCTGGACATAGGAATGGGCAAAGATTTCATGACAAATACATCAAAAGCAATTGCAACAAAAGCAAAAATTGACAAATGGGATCTCATTTAAGAGCTTCTGGACAGCTAAAAAAAACTATCAACAGAGTGAACAGACAACCCACAGAATAGGAGAAAGTATTTGCAGACTTTGCATCTGACAGAGGTGTCTAATATCCAGCATCTATAAAGAGCTTAAATTTACAAGAGAAAAACAAATAACCCCCTTAAAATGTGAGCAAAGGACATGAACAGACACTTTTTCAAGAGAAGTCATACATGTGGCCAATAAGCATATTTTATAAAGCTCAGGATCACTGCACATTAGAGAAATGCAAATTGAAACCGCAGTGAGATATCATCTCACACTAGTCAGAATGGCTACTATTAAAAAGTCAAAAAGTAACAGATGCTGGCAAGGTTGCAGAGAAAAGGGAGCACTTATACACTGTTCGTGTGAGTATAAATTAGTTTAACCATTGTGGAAAGCAGTGTGGTGAGTCCTCAAAGAGCTAAAAACACAACTACCATTTGACCCAGTAATCTCATTACTGAGTATATACCCAAAGGATTATAAATCACTCTCCTATAAAGACACATGCACACATATGTTTACTGCAGCACTATTCACAATAGCAAAGACATGGAATCAACCTAAATGCCCATCAATGATAGACTGGATAAAGAAAATGTGGTACATATATACCATGGAATACTATGCAGCCACAAAAAAGAATGAGGTCTTGTCTTTTACAGGAACATGGATCAAGCTGGAGGCGATTATCCTTAGCAAACTTACACAAGAACAGAAAATAAAATACAATTTGTTCTCAATTATAAGTCGGAGCTAAGTGATGAGAACTCATTAAAACAGAGAAGGGAACAACAGACACTAGGGCCTAATTGAGGATGGAGGAGGGAAAGGGGCAGCAAAAATAACTATTGAGTGTTAGGCTTCATAACTGTTTGATGAAATAATCTGTGTAACAAACTCTCATGACAAGAGTTTACCTATATAAGAAACCTTCACATGTACCCTGAACCTAAAATTAAAGTTTAAAAAAGTAAAAAAAAAAATGAATTAAGATAGAAGAATGAAAATTAAGAATTGAAGCTAGAGGGGCTACATGACAAAGACCTGAGAGCAATCTGAAGCAGACAGACAGCTTGTAGGGAAATTAGGATCTCAACCTCCAGCTTCAGGAAATGAATTTTGCCAACAACCAAAGAACGTGAAACATCCTGGAGCCCCATATAAGAATAACAGGCACCACCTCCCTAACCTGTCAATATCCTGAGAAATAATGAGCAGAGTATCCAGTCATGCCATACCCCAAAATCTGACCTAAAGAAACTGTGAGATAACTAATTTGTTTTTGTTTTTGTTTTGAGACGGAATCTTGCTCTGTCACCCAAGCTGGAGTGCAATGGCACAATCTTGGCTCACTGCAACCTCTGCCTCCCGGGTTCAAGTGATTCTCCTGTCTCAACCTCCTGAGTAGCTGGGACTACAGGTGTGAGCCACCACATCTGGTTAATTTTTTTATTTTTATAGTAGAGATGAGGTTTCACCATATTGGCCAGGCTGGTCTTGGACTCCTGACCTTGTGATCTGTTACAGGCGTGAGCCACTGCACCCACCCTAATTTGTATTTTTTTTTTTTTGAGACAGAATCTTGCTCTGTCACCAGGTTGGAGTGCAGTGGCGCGATCTCCACTGACTGCAACCTCAGCCTCCCAGGTTCAAGCAATTGTCCTGCCTCTGCCTCCAAGCAGCTGGAACTACAGGTGTGCACCACCACGCCCAGTTAATTTTTGTATTTTTAGTAGAGACAGGGTTTCATCACGTTGGCCAGGATGGTCTTGATCTCTTGACCTCATGATCTGCCCACCTCAGCCTCCCAAAGTTCTGGGATTACAGGCGTGAGCCACCGCGCCGGGACTAATTTGTATTTTTTAATGTTGCTAAGCTTGTGGCAATTTCTTATGCAGCAACAGGAAACTAATGCTGCTTGGAAGTGACTTACTTCACTTTTGCCTACACTGCATTAAACAAAGTTTAATCATTCAAGCCCATCTAACTGCAAGAGACATTGGAAAATGTAGATTAATTTGTTCCTAGGAACAAAAGGAAATGAACTGTTGAGCACATAGGAGTGACTTTGCTATTGTTATTTATTTTAGCCAAAGATAACCAAGTCATATTCTCTGGGGCCTTTAAAATATACATGCTGATACATTGCAGTATTTAATATGATTCACTCATTTTGTTTTCTCACAATAATGATAAATGTAATGTCAACCTTATTTAATGTTTAGGCCTGATTTTCATCTGAATATATTAGATGAACTTCAACAAGTTATTTTGCCACTCCATTTCATTTCTGCTTCTATATAAAATAGCAGATGGGTAATCCAAATCACAAATAAAAGGACAGACACTGAACCTTTAATAGAACATCTGAGAAGGAGAGCTTAGGTACTGGCTTAACAGACATGGAAATTAAAACTATTCCTTCTTGGGTCATGTCAATGACCATATCAATACACTCTGATATTCTCAATGGGAAAATCAATATAACAAATGCTTGGGTTCATTATTCTCTCTCTGCCTTTCTTTTAAGAAATGTTTCTGACATAAATTTAATGTATAGTTAACACACTGAAATGTAATGTGATGGTAGCTTTTTGCTTATTTTGTTCTGAATATTCTACACAGATCTTATCCACAAAAATATTTTTTATCAACTACAGATGCTCACCCTCCAACCGACGTTTTTGTCTTCAGTTCTAGACCTGTGTTTTCAGTTTCTTAATCAACATTTTTACCTAGTTATATGAAACTGTTTCAGACCTAATAATATTTCAAAAATTGTACTCACCGTATTTCAACCCAAACTCACTTCCAAACCTTGTATTTCTTATCTTAAAGAATCATATCACATTCATTCAGTTCCAAGTTGGAAATTTGAGGGTAATCTTAAACTCTTCTTTTTCTCTTATGTCATCCAATCTGTCACCTAGTCCCATCTTCTCTATGTTCCACATAGCATTCAGATCTTTCCTCTGCTCCCCATTTCAACTAGATTTCATTAGCTCAGACCTGCCTTATTTCTCTAAAATACTAGAACAGCTTTTTAATTAATTTCCCCAACCCCAGTCGGATTATCAGCCACATAGTTGTGAGAGTGATATTTCTAAAATGCAAGTCTTATTAACACATGCTTAAAATCATTTAGTGGCTCCTTTTTGCAGTTAGGTAACAGTCCAAAGTTTTAGATATTTACCAGGGCCCTTATTATCTGTACCCTACTTACATTTCCATCTAATCTTTTGCTACAACCTCAAGAGATCACTCTTAACCAGCTTTATAGAAATTCTTGCAGTTTTCTGATGAGGCATACTCTCTGGCACCTTTGAGTCATTTCAGTATCTTTTTGTTAATTTACATTTCAAACTTCTTGCATAATAATTGCTATTAAAGACTTTAAATCGTATCTTTTCTTTGAAGACTTTGTTAACTTTCTTGGATAAAGTGAGGTGCTCTTGAGAAATTTTGTAACTATGGGCCTCTACCATGATCACCTTTCCAATTATGTTCTTATTGCCAGTTTTTAAATGTCTCCTACAGTTGCTAGATGTTTTGGGGGGTGAAGCCTACCACTCATTTAATCTCCATGTACTCAGACAATAGCTTAACACATAAAACATGGGAGACACTCAAAATTGTTCTATGAGTGGACAAATAAGTGAACCACAGGGAGGGAGTTAATTTGAGAGGAAGTTGTGGGATATAATTCAAAACACATAGTAACTAAATGTTTGAGAAAAAGAATTGTGGTAGTTTATTCTACTTTCTTTTTTTTGGTCTTGACTTTCAGAATGATGTTTTCTTCTTTATACTTCCCCAGAGACAACACGTAATAGGTAATTCTGTATTGAATAATAACCAGAATGCAAAATTATTATATTACTTTTTAAAAAATTGCTGTTCATAACAAAAAGTAACAAAGATTTGAATGAATCTTTTGAAATTTTATGTAATTTCTATTTAGACTAATTTATATATAAAGAAGGGAATAAGTAATTTTTTTCCATTCAAAAGAACTAAATATTTCAAGCAAACATTTTAGGATAAATGATCAACATCCAAAATTCCTTAAAAAAGTGAAATATGCAATGCAGTTCTTCAAGAGGAGCTTTTTTCTTATATTTAATTTCACTCAGGAAGATATGGTAAATTATTGTAAGGTTTAGTTAAATTCTGTAAACGGCCTTTTTCAGGAAGACAGGCATTATAGCAAGCTTGTATTTCTTCCTTGATTCTGGAAATTGATACACTGAAAGCAGTTCATAACAGTAAAGCTGTATCTAAGTTTATGTTTTTACCAAACTCAACCCTCTGTAACATAGTCCCCAAAACAAATAATAGGGAAATAGTTTATAAACAATCATGTTTGCACTGGAATCCATGAAAGCTACAGTTTCAATAGTTCTAAGATTCATTATACAGGTTTTAGAGATAGAGAGAGACACACGGACACAGAGAGAGACAGAGAGGGGAAGAGAGAGAAAAAGAGAGCGAGAGCACAAGAGAGAGAGAGGGGAGAGGGTTGGGAGAGGGAGAGAACGACTAAAATGTGCACTTATATGTATGTGTTTATGCCTAATTGCCTTATCTTTGTATGAATAATCTATAAAGTCAAGCTTATCATTTCAGTGATTCCTTTAATCATGCACAGTATCAGTTAAATAAAAATTTGGCCTTTCCCCTTACTTTCTATCTATAGAATTTGAGCTGTATAAAAGTGAAATTTTACTCAAGGATTAACCAATTAAATATCCATCTTCTTCATTTGAACTGATTCAATATACCAGAATTGGAAGAAGCCTGAAAATCCCTTCATGGCTTTTGTTATTGTATCAGGCCTTTTGATTTTGTAAGCTCTGGATTTTTATCTTAAGTTTGAATACAAAGAGCAACTTAGACTCATAATGTGCCCTGTGAAATCCCACATGTGTTTTCCTCCTCTGTGCCTCATTTTCCTGCATTCCTAGTATATGATGAATCCTGTTCTCAGTTTACAGGGATGTGGACTATTTTGGGTTATGTCCAAGCATTTAACATGCTAGAAAAGGCAGCAGTGTTTTAAAGGGCCTCTTCCTCAGAAGACCTCTGAGATTTCGTAGCTACACAGAAATGAAAGTTATTCTCACTCAAAGTAAATTACTTCACATTGAATTTCTCATTTATCTAAAATTTCCATTCATCTTTAATAATGTTATTTGTTCGTTTTGTCCTTTCCTTGAATGTAGAAAAATATACTTTATGATCTCTCAGCCAAAAATACATGTTTAAACAAGTGTCTCTTAATATATTATATGTGAGCACATGTGAACAAGTTTTAATATTAATTAAGTTATTTCTGTTTAGCTAATCTTACATTATATGATGACTTAAAACTATCAGTGATAAATTGCCCTTTATTGATAATTTATGTATTAAATTTTACCAACTCTAGAGTAATGACTTTTGTTTTTTAAGTAATACCAAGAAGTACAATTTTTTGATGCGTATTTTACATAAAGTTTTCATATTTACATACTATGTGTTAAGGGAGTTGGAAAATATCTGTATAAATCAATAATTCCATGATCTTCACCAAGTCTATCTGTTAAGCTAATGAATGTTACAAATAATACCATTAATCTTGACCAATACCTAAATAGAAAAATGATTTAAATATTGAGGGGAAGAGAGATTTATTTGATTAAATAAACGTACTCCAAAGTTACTAAGTTGTTTCATGCTGAAGGATTGGGTACACTATTATATGCCTCTGGTAACATTCTTGACAGATAATCTTATGAGACAATGGGTATTTAATGAACACCTGTGTCCTTTGCATTGACCTAGCTGCTATAGACTTCACTGTATAGCTTATAGTCTCTGGCCCACATTGGAAATACAGTATTTTGGGTGAGGAAAGACATATCCACAAGGAAATATCATTACATGTGACAATTTATTTGATACTCAAATGTAAAAGTGTGATGCATTATTTGGTACAGAAAAATAGATAATGGATCTGCATGTAATAAAATGGTATATGTAGTACAATTACAAAATGCAACAGAAGACAACGTAGAGGACGCTTTCATCATCATCATCAACAGGAGTCAACTGTGAAGAAAAGACAATAAACTTTGGATTTTCAAATAGCTCTGCCTGAAAAAATGCTATATCCATTATGATGCAAAATATGAGATATTTTAAAATTAGGGTGAGAGACTTTATACTTCAGTTGTAACTTACAGGTCTTCACTATTTCTACCTTGAAAAGAAATAATTTTACCTAGATCACTGAATTGTTTTAGGATATAATGTGGTAATACGTTGTAAAATACCTGATAATGACTACCACTCAGAAAATGATGATGTTTATTATTATTTTGTGTTTAATTTAAAAAATAAGATAGACTAAATCTGCATAACTGAGACTTCTTAAGTTTTCACTGACATCTCAAGATAAAACACTTTATGGTTTTTATGCAAGTATAGATTATTTACATGATACTATCATTTTTATTTCATCTATGATTATATATGTATATTTATATTTGCATGTTTGTCCAGACTAATACAAATATGAATGACTAATTTTAATATAAATTCACATAATGTGAACATGTGCATATATGTGTGTATGCATACATAAATATGTTTATGTACTTATACATATAGAGATACTTATTCATTATTTCTTCCTTCAAATTGAAGCAGTAGGCACTGCTTTAAAACTAGTTACTTCTAGTCAGGCTCATTTATCAAACTTTCTTTTTTGATGTGAAAGTTCTCTACTGTGTCTTTATTTTAGTATGACTTCTTGCCTCATAATGTAAATAAAAACAAGGAGAATCTTATTTTTACAAAGGAAAAAACCTTAGACAAAAATAATTTTGAGAAATAAAAGTGGATAACATGTTTTCCACATAAATGTATTAAACATGATTAATACACTAAAATATAATAATTTTATAACTCAAAATATTTCAGTTAGTGAAACAGTCATAGAACTAGAGGGTCATTCTAGGCATGCAGATTGTATTCCCAGTGTAAGGAGCTTCAGGATCAATTATCAGCATACTAAATGGGTGGTGCAAACAATGTCGCCAATAGTGCTAACAGGTGCTGGCTTATCTTTAAGAATGACGAAGCAGTACCAATATTCTTGTACAGTTTTTTTTTAAACTAAAAACATTATAATTCTGGAAACACATTGATAAAAATCAGCCCCTTCCAATTGTTAATGCATCTTTTAAATAAACAAACCTACATTTTTTTCCTGAAAATATTTCTCGAAATAGAAATATCAGTAAGTAACCATCCTCCCTTCTTATCTTGCTTCCTTTCTTTTTCAAATGCCTACGTAATACTAATTATGTAGAAACTGTTTTAGCAGCATAAATTCGCCCAGTACTCAGAACAAGCCCATGATATAGGTATTATTATCCCTGTTCTAGAGATTGCATAGTCATCATTTTTGGTTTTAATTATATTGGATAAAGTGTAGTAACCAAGCTTTTTAAGGATATATAAATCGCTTAGGATTTTGAGAAGCTCTTTGGTTCCATATAGGCAAATACGAGCATGCATTTAAGTAATTAACCAAAAAAAGATAAAACAAAAAGTTATTTAATTAGGTTAGTACTGACCTTTTTGGCCTTAAAATAATAGACTTATTTACAACGTTTCCTTTCTTTTTTCCTTTTTTCCTCTTTTCTTTCCCTTTCTCCCTCCCTCCCTTTCTTCAGTCCCTTTCTTCATTCCTTCTTCCTTTCTGTCTCTCTTCTCTCACTCTCCTTCTCTCTCACTTTTTTTGGGTTTTAGAAAATTAGGTGTTTGGTTTTTTTTTTGAATTAAAGTTAGTGTAATATAAGTTACTACCAGACAGAATTGTAATTTTGGTCTCGGATTCCATTCAAACCTGTATGCAGCCATGAACATCAGGTCTAAGTGATTTTGCATAAAGCAGAGCAGCTATATAGCCTTTATCTCAACCTAGTTGAGAAAGGAATAATACGTATAGTTAATACAGGTGTCATTTATGCAAGCATTTTTCGTCAGGGTTGATTTCTAGTTTTTACTACACAAACTCTTTTGTGCATATTTTATTTCTTAAAGTTAGTTTGCATTACTTTTGTTGTGAAATTATAATTAATGATTCTGAATATTACATATTTTAAAAATAATCTTAAATAATATTTTACTATATCAAATAATTTTCATGATTAGACAAATGGGCAGGTTAAAAATTGGATCTATAATTAACAAGGTACAAATAAAAGCAAAGCAAATGATCCTATACTTGTTTTGTCAGTTCTTCCCCCAAAATACCTCTATCCTCCTTCCATCTCTCCCCATATTCACTGCCACACCTTTATCAAAGCCATCACTTTGCTTCTCCAGATAATTAAAATGTTTTACTGACTAATATTTCTGTTTTTTATTTCACTTCATTTCAAAATGATCTTTGAAAAATACATACCACATAGCTCTCTTAACTAAATCTTTTAGTATCTTTCTATTGCCCTTAAATTTAAATTTATAGCACAACCTACAAAATTTTTCATCATGCACGTCCCACCTGCCTTTCTAAAAATCTTTCATAGTCCTTTGTTTGTTCTATGCAACAGTGACATTAGGCTTCATTTTATTTTTCTGTGTCAGAGCTGGAGAGTCAATAAGAATAATGTTGTCTTTCTCAAACATTATTGACTCCAAAAAAATTAAGTTACCTTTTACATTACCCTCATGCACATATTTTACTGAAACAAAAGTTTTACCAAACAATATTTTTTAGCTATAATCCACTCTATTATTTGTATCCATTTCTTTCTATTATATTTACAAAAAAAATACTTGGCAATTGGTTCACTAAATTGATTTCATGACCCTTTAATGAATCAGAACCCACAGTTTGAAAAACATTGGTGTAGTTAGTGGTTAAGAGTTCATGCTCTGAAGTTGACAAAAATGAATTTATATCTTGAGACAACCATCGGCTGACTGTATATAAACTTTGGCATACTTGACCTCTGTATCACAGTTTCTTCATCTAAAATGTTAAGCAATAATAGTATTTTCTTTATGTCATTGATATAATGACCAAATTACAAAATGCGTATGAAGTACTTAGACCAGTGCCTGAAACTGATAGAAATGATTTTTATTATTGACACTTTTGTGAATATTATTTGTTGTATATACAGGTCTTTTTTTCTTACTAGAATACTATTTTCCAGTGTCCCACACCCATATTTTATGGGTAATTCCACCTTATTCTCAAAGTGTTACATCTGTGATGTCTTCTTTGACTCACTAGGTCTGGACTCCCAACTCAGCTGCCTTCAGAGGCCGAGTAGGCAACTGAAATTCATGAAGTCATTCTATGTGATGCCATGGTCATACCTGGGGCAAAATAGGGACATGGGACTGTGTGTGTATACACACACACACACACACACACACACCCCACATGCATACACAATCACACACTCACACATGACAGCTGATTTGCAGTTTATGCCTGACATTAGATCCTCTTTCTATAGGTTCGCATGGCAGCCTATACTTTGCTTTCTACAATATTCATTATCAATATTGCCAATATTTGTTTACTATTTCTCTTCCCGCCAAAAACTATAATTAACTCCATATGGATAAAACTGTAACTACTTTATTTACTTTGTATTCCTAGCCCCAAGCCCAGTGCTTGGAACATGGTATTCCTGAGTGGAATACAACAGAATGGAGTGTCCTGATATGAGCCTAACTTGTGCTTACTTGAGAGTTCTGATAGGTCTTGCCTTTGTTGAAATACTGCCTGGCATCAAATTGCCTAAACTGGAAAAGAGGCTCAAGGACAGTGGGCCATGCTGGAGGGAAGGGCTACTTCTGTATATAGCACCACTGATGATGACTAGCTTGGTCATCAGTATCATCACCAACACTACTATACTCAATGCTATTAGCCCCATCTTTATGGATTTATGCTTAATCTTGGAAGAGGAATCTAGAATCCTAGCCATTTTACTAAAATCCCTCTGGGAGATTCAGAGTGCAAATCAGCATGAGTGGATTCAGCAAAGTTGATGCCAGAAACTTTGACAGCAATAGCAGGAAGCACTGTCAGCTATACAGTGATGCTGTATTTTTCTGCTTCAGCTATTGGCAGGCTTGGAACAGGCTCAATGGCAATAGTGTCAATGTGAGAGGGGAATGGTGCATTTCTAAAGCAGCCATCTCACAGACCAGGAACTGTTGGGTCTATGGAATCCCTCCTGGTTACCCAAATTTGGGGCTTGAGAATATTTGTAAGACCTCTTCAATGGTTTCAAAGATAAGTTGAGAAGGCTTTGGTAATGTAAATTGGGCTGGAATTCTAGAATATGTGGATGAGGGCACAGCAGAAAAAATACAGTTTGGAGACATTGAGATCCAAGTTTTAGTCTCAGATTGGAGAAACATAAAAATGATTATAATGGTTGGTCTGTGGAAATTATGGGTAATTCTTTTATGTTATCTTTTCTGAAATGTTTATAATGCAGTTTGTTATTTCCAAAATGAAAAAAGAATATTTTAAAAGAATGCTAATAACAATAATAATCTAATTACAAAAAATAATTCGTGTATGTTAATAAATTTGCTGTGATATGTGGAACGTGTGTGTGTGTGTGTGTGTGTACAAACCTGTAACAGAGTTCAGGATATGTAAGTTAGCCAAAAGAATTGCTAAACTCAATTCATAAAAGAGAAACCTGAAACTTGTGACTTGTCCAGATTTTTCCATAAAAATAGAAATCAAGTATGCATTAGAATCACCAGCTCACATAAACATTCTTTAGCCTCCATTGATTGAATACTTCAAATTAAGTAGCAAACTAAAATAAAATTCTCAAGATAGGAGGAGGCTGGTGTGTGTGTGTGTGTGTGTGTGTGTGTGTGTGTGTGTGTGTGTGTGACAGTGAAATACTGAAAGTAATTGTTGAGCTGGTTGGGAGGACCTAAAATAACAAGGTGTACAGTAACATTTATTTTTCCTCTCCTAAATAAATTATTCAAGTATGTTTTACATTTATCTTGATTTTTATTTTCTCTAAAATTATTACTTAGTGACAGGCAAACACTACTAGCATTATTTTATGTAGCACTAAATGATAGAAAAGAGAGATTTATATGTAGCCCAGAAGCTTCAGGAAGATGAAGCAGATACTATCCATAGAAGTGTCGTAGACTCGCTTAGCAAATGTTTTCGCAGTTAAAATGGAATCAAAGTGCTTATTTACCTCAGAGGAGTTAAACCCATAAGTCCACTAATAGTAATTTTGTGAATGTTGAAACTGTGTTCAATTTTGATAAAAGATGCTTTAATGAATCCTCCTGCATTCACTCATTACAGAAGGCATGCCTGTGTTCTCCTTATGTGCCAACAGAAAAACTTTCACTGCAAGAGAGAAAAAAAACCCTGGCATTTAAATTCAGTATAAATTTTTTTCTTTTTGTCCTGAGATTGGAAAACTATTAGTGTTGAGTTAATGTACTGACCAGTGTAGAAATAGAATCTGAAAATGGTTCTAATTCTCTCTTTTATTTATGTACTTTTGTGCACATACACTTATCTATGATAACTATCTATTTTATAAACTCAGAAGAAATGAAAAGCAAATCAAATAAAGCTGGTTTAAATAATTTGAGACTGAAATAATGCAGTAATTATAATTTCTGTGTATGGATGGAATGTATCTCCCAAATAATAACCTCCAAACCCATGTGGCCAACAATTGGAAAATCACTATCATGCACCATAAGACATCAGCCATTAGTTCCTGCTCATGTGCCATTTGCCATTCCTTTGGGTTATGCAGTGCAGCAATGCTGAGTATACTCTTTGATGTTATCTCTCTGAATCCTGCTTGTTGCAAGCTCATCACACTTCTGGCTGACTCTGAAAAATGGCAGCTAGCTTTGGGGTCTATAGTGGGAGGGAAGGGTGCTTAGCTACTTTTAAGCTACAAAGAATATGCTAAATCATGCTTCAGTGTGGCATGAAATCAGAGTGTTACTGGAGATAACAAAAAACAAAAAAGCAGAAAACAAATAAGCTGTCATAAACTGCTCTAGGATGATTCAATTTTTCTACTTACAAATGCGATCTATAAAAGATAAAATATAAAGTACATAGTAAGCCTTTCAGCCTGCATATGTTGGTAATGAAGAAGAATGCTATGTTGCATGTAATGGAGGGCTGGAACATTAATGTTCAAGTGTCAGGCCACTTTCATTGCTTGCTCCAAAATATAAATGAGTGATACAGAAGAGACTATAGTTAAAAAATACTGTAGTGATAGATAACCATGTGAAAATCAAGAATTGCTTTGACATATTAAATATAATTTTAATAGCATATTAATTGTTAGATCTTATGTAATTAATAGCATCACAGGGCACCTACATATATATTTATTTGATGCTTTCATCAACCCTATTTTGTAGGCATTACTCTTGTTTTCAGATGAGGAGGTCAACTAGTAGGCTAAATGACTTGCCTAAGATTGCACAGACAAAAAGCAGGAGCCGTGGGTTAAGGCTCAGAACTTCTACTTCAAGAACATGACCCTGTGCTTGGAATCTGGTCTTTGAGGCCAGAAGACCAACTGAGTGTGCTCAGTTGTTTAAGACACTTTGGCCTTTGGAATGCTTCAAATCCATTATTTTATTTATTTGTTTTATTTTTATTTTTAGAGATGGGATCTTACTCTTTTTGTCCAATCTAAAGTGCAGTGGTGCAATCATAGCTCACTGCAGCCACCAGCTCTTGGGCTCAAGAGATCCTCTTGCTTCAGCCTCCTGAGCAGCTGGGACCACAGGTGTGTGCCACCATGCTTGGCTATTTTTTTGTAGAGATGGGGGTCTCACTTTGTTGCCAAGGATTGTCTCTGTCCTCAAGCAATCCTCCCACTTCGGCCTCCCAAAGTGTTGGAATTAAGGCGTGAGCCATGGCACCAAACCCTGAATCCATTTTATCGTAAGTGGTTGACTTATCCAGTTCTAGCATTGGCATAACGCTCTGGCTGTTTGCACATTATGCCAAACATGCTTGTTGAGAAAGGAATGCCATTTTGGAATAACACTGTCCAATATGTGAATTATTAAAGATAAAATAATATTTTAAAAATTCACTTTATATATTTAACTACCCTAAGACTTAACGCAAATCTTCTACTTTTTTTCCTTTTTTTTTCATGAGATCCATGAGGGATGATTGCTCAGTTCTTCAAAACATGCCTACCAGCATTCTTTCACAGAGACATGAGACATAACCTTTCTCTTCTTTAAAAGTCCTTATTCAGCGCCACTTCCTCCAGAAAGTTTACTCCATCTCCTAGTCAAAGCAGCCTTGGACCACCAAGTCTACCATATTCTGCATTTTCCCATAGGTAAAGAATTATTTCTGCAAAGCTGATATGTTGCTTAGGTCTCTGTTGCTTCAATTTTGAGGTATAAAATATCCTGGTCTATTTTCGATGTTTTCTCAAGCCTTCTTTAAAAAATTCCAGCTATGCTGAATTTCATAGAAATTAGTTTTTCATTTTCAGACACAAAATAATTTTAGCAGCTAGCTTTTACTGCATCTAGATACTTGTCTAAATTTTACTGGATTTACATATATCTGCAAGCCTTGAGGCTCTGAAACCATAATGTGTCTCTCTTTCTTGCTTTTGCTGACCCACAAATATGAATCTTTTAAGTTCCACTTCAAATGCTGTATCTCTTTTTGAAAGACAAAAAAAAAAATTCCTAATTTGAAGGAAGTTTACCTCCCAGGTACCAATATCTTTCAAACACTAAGAAACTAAAAAAGAAATACCATTTTTATATTTTCCATTGTCACCCATATATTAATATTTTTTGTTCACATATTTTGACTTTGCTAGATTATTAAGGAATTTAGCCATCAAAAATTCTCCATGAAAAGAGGTAGATTTCAGACACAAATTCATGTAAATAAGTGAACTCTGAACAATTGGAATTCTCAATTCATACTGAAGGTATGTGGTGTAGAATACCTTCTGTGAAGACAGGGTGTTTACCATAGCACTAGTGTTAAGTACATTTGGGCCAGGTTTACTAAGCTTCAGGCAGGTTCAAAATTCAACTGCAATATACTGGGGCAAGAGGCAGCCAAGGAATGTCTGAGTGGTAAGAAATGGCCTCTAAATTTACAATTGACTGAATAATCTCTACATTTAAGAATCATCAATGTAACACAATGGGGTTAGTGTCATAAATTACAAAGTAATTTGTTGAGGTGATATTCAGACTTATTTTACATTTCTATGGATTCCTATTTCAATGATGTTTATTTAAAGAAGATAAAATATAGACTAGCAGTAATTGATATTGGGTATAAATTTCCCCCAGTATGTTTGAATTTTACATCCCTGTCCTTGCAATAACAGCGGTTCATACTCGATCAACATTTTGGAGTGCATTACTGCATTAATTGCATTGTTTTACCCTAAGTTAAAAATACCTATATTTTTATAGTGAGCTATATAAATGATTGAATTTAAAAATGTGTTCATTTATAATCAGACTTGTGGATTTTAACTGCTATCTTTATATATGTGTATATACAAAAAAACCACAAATAAGTTATAGGTGGAATTGCAAAGTCTAAGGAAGTTTTGTAGTTGATGTGTTATAAATCTATAAATATATAATCTATAATATTTATATATTATAGTTATATATAAATATATTTATAATTATATATTAAGATATTTGTATAGTAAATACATATTTACAGATTCTATGTATATATGGTATCTATTTATAATATATATCTCTATGTAATCCGTAAATATATAATCTATAAATTATGTAATATATCAAATATACTTTTGAGTAATAGCTAAGATCAACATATGTCCCATTATGATCCAAGTCCTGCCCATCTCTTCAAACTCCCTCACACTACCTTTCACTTTATTGCTAACTTTGGTAAATATGGCCAGCTTTCTTTTGTTTACTAGAAGACAATGCCCCCTGTATTTTCTCAGCATTCTATGCTTTCTACTCTGTCAGGAGCAGTTCCTCTGCTCTTCTTGTAGCTGGTCCTTTCTCTGATCATCCATTCTTAAGTAGATTCTTCTTGCTATACTCTAGGACAGCACCTTTTTTTCTTCTTAGCACTTAGGACAAACTGTAATGATTTCAATTATTTGTTTCACCACATACCATTTCCCCAATTAGAATGTAAGCTTCTTAAGGATAGTCACCTGGCATGTCTTGTTCACTGTGTATTTAATAAGGTACTGGCTGTTCAGTATTTTTTGAATGACTGAAAGAGCACACTTATTTCACAAATATAGTTTTCTTTTATTTTGTATTCTTGGAAATATGAATACAAATTTCCTGAACCCTCCAGGTCCTAAGCTTGAATCATACACACATTGAGTAATAGGACTATAAACAGAACTTAGTTTATTTCTTCTTGGAGCCTTTATTTGCACTTTCTCTGCAGTATTTCTGGAGTATTTTAGATGTTTACTAACACATACTCTAAAAACATGAGAAACATTGTTGATAATGTCTATACTTACGATTAATAGGGTTGTGCTAAGTTGGTTGCTTTAAAAATTGTGAAAATCTACAATTTATGCCAAAAAACCACAAAGTATATTATAAAAACTTCTATGCAATGTGAAACTATACAAAATACCTAAACATAAGCAGAGGAATAGGATTCAGAAGGAAACGTACTATATGTTGAAAGTGTTCATCCAAGGGTAATGGGATAATAGGCAATTTTGATTTTTTTGTATTTTTCAATATTTACAATCTCTATATTACATATAGATATATAGAGCTATGTCTCACTCTTAAAGGTAATTTTTTTTCCCAACTGCTCAGTGATTTTCAAACATTAAAAAACAAATATCCAGAAAATCACTGAGCAGTTGGGAAAACAAATTACCTTTAAGAGCAAGATACAGCTTCAGAGAGTGGAATGATTAATTCCTTTTGTAACTACTTATTTAGAGTTTTATATGTTCGTGGAGCTATTGCAGGATGTATCATGTTTTCACGAAAGTGAAATCTAGTTTCTACCATTAACTATGTAAGATATGTTTACATTTCACTGTAATTGAAGACAGAATGTTGCAAATTATTATGAAGAATATGAGATAGAGAGATGGGAAGGTTATTTCCTGGGGTATGATTAAAGTACTTCATGGCATTGGCCATCAGCAAGAATGTTGACAACGAGAGGAAGACTATCCGGATCAAGGGACTGACATCCAGAAAGGCGGAGAGACGAGGAGACATGCAATGTTGTAGAAAAAGGAAGTAGATAAATGTGTGTTAAATAGGAGATATTGAAAAAAAAGTTCAGTTAAAAAAATAAATAAAATGAAAGATTCATGGGTCCAGCTTATGGAATGACTAGAAGCGTAGTCCACTGAGTAAAGCAGAAGTAAATGATAGAATTTACATAGGGTAGAATTTTAGATAGGGCAGGTTTTCAGGGCATTAGGAGAATCAGGGAGATATATGTAATTTTAAACAAGTTGGGTTTGTATACATTTATATATCATTTGCAAGATATGCATTAAACAGTGAAATATATGAGTCTGAACCTCAGGAAAGAGATATGGCTTGGACATAGAAAGGTGTGAGTTGTCTTTGTCAAGGTGGTGATTGAAGTCACTGGCCTGGATTAGATCCTCTGAAGAGTCACTCCAGAGTATGGATTGAGGCTTAGTAATCTGGGTATTTTAACTGCCAAACAGAGAGAATAGAGAAAAGGAAGACAGGAGGCTCCTGTGGAAGTTAGGGTAAGTGCCAGCCAGATGTGATGTCATGGCAATAGAAATGGGAGGAAGAGGAAAAATATTGGGGATTCCTCTGTTGCTGTTTTAGCGTTCTGTTTTGATACCAAAAAGTTAGCGTGAATAGCATTATTTTATACAGGCCCGGGATTTCTAAACCTGGGGGCATATTAGAATTATTTACAGAGTTGTCTAATAATTTAATATACAAAATATACATCAATTGAGTGAATGAATAATGTTTAACATATGTCTTGATCATCTTTACCAATACCTTTTTTATTTATATTAACTTATGAAATTAGAGTATAAAAATTCCATTGAATCTAATAAAATTCAATATACTCTATGATGCAAAATTAGTAAGTTTTTCTGTGGGGGCAATTTTAACATTCGAAAAGAAAGAATGACATTTAACTCATCAGTAGCTAGGAAGATTGAAAATTCCCAGATTTGGAAAATTCAAGTTTCTTAATATCCCTCATCTGGTGCTCTCCTTTCCTGTACTGGCAAAATGGTTATTTGTTAGCACTTGTGAAAAAAGTCATAATATGACCATAACGTCGTAGTCAGCCAATTGTTGAATTATATTTACCTCTTTTCATATTTCCCCAGTTTTGCACCTGGCCTTGGGTGTTTTCATTACACAAAGTGCAAAATCATAATGTCTCCTTGTCTTTCTAATTAAGAATACTAGCAAAGGAATGAGTTAGCTTTTTAAAAATTTTCTCTTCTCACCAATAAGTCATTGAATCCCCTTTTCATTGCTTTCCACTGAATTATTGTTTACTTAAAAGAGAATAAAAGCAATGACCTGGAAAAGGTGTCCCTAGAGCTCTTGTTAATAATTATTCTTTCAAAATAAATCAGAAAAAAAATGTTTCTTTGAAATTAAATAGAAAGGCTGTACCAATAGTAAATAAAAATGTACCAAGTTCAACATCTGTATGTTTCCATAAGCATAATCACTATAAAATCAACCTAGAGAAACTGTCAGATGACTAATATTAAAATGAGAACTATTAAAATTGCATTTGTTTATTTCTCACCACAACACAAATACACTTTGATATGTAATTAGTAATGGACAGATTCAGATCGTTCAACGTTTGCTGACAGTACCTGATTACAATTTTTTCCCTCTATACTCAATATTCAAATATACTACAGTGCTCTTATGATATGCTTATTATTACAATTTTATTCTACTTCCAAAGGATATATATTGTATGATTTAATATGGAATCACCATCAAACTCTTAAAAGAACAGCTTTAACATTGGCAAAGAGATCTTCAAAGAGAAGAATTTTAAAGTAGGGCCACCTCTTCCATCATGTATAATCTTCTTCACAGACAATCTGTTTCTCTTTCCATATCACCTCATTCTGTATGGGCTTAGTTAGAAAAATCCCAAAATTTTGGAATTGGGAAGAAGTTTAGAGAGTATTTAAATCTAGCCCTTTAGCCTATTCATATGTAATGCTATTTTACAATATTGCTGCAAATGGTGACTGACTTGGGACGTGGCTACACCTTTAGAAGTACTTCTTATTATTTTGGCCATCTGAATTGTCAGGAAGTGGTTTCTCATAAGCAGCTGAAGTATCTTCCCATCACTGGTTTTAATTATACTTTCTAGAGTCATGTGGAATAAGATAAAGTATATATGATCTAACCAATTTTGCTCACTATATCCAATTCAAATAGCAAAAACACAAAAACCATGAAGATTAGTGCATCTTTAGCTTATCTATGACTTACTAGCTGTTTTATGCTTCTGTGAACTTTTGAAGTGGTTAGTATAATTCTTTATATTTTGGCACATAATAAAAATTTATCCTCTAACCCAGTCTATGAAATCATATCAGAGGGTAAGTATATGCAGAACTTTTGCCATCAATATTTTGTTTTTTTCAAGATAATATGTAAAATCCATGGTTTAATGAGAATAACATAAAAGGACATTATTTAGTAGGGTCAAATAGCTCTATGTGACAGATTAGGACTTGGAGCCAGGTTGAAGTAAACTTTCTAAGTGCTGAGTTTTCTTCAATGAGAAAGAAAACTGGTCCTAGAACCAGAAGGTTGACATCAAAAATAAACTAGACTGTCACTTTTTAACTGGCTAATCTGCAAGTTGATCTCCTTGCACTGTATCTACATGATTGGGATATTAATTGCTCTTCCTATAGGGCTGCTGTGAGAACCATAAATGAGGTAAGTAATGGCACCAAATGCTGTCTCGGGCACACAGGCACTGCGGCATACTGGTTAAAAGCAGTCTTTGAATCAAAGTTGTGCTCTCACCTGGCTTGTCAATGAATATTCCTGTGCTTGCAGAGTGGCTATTTGTTAGTGTTAGAAGTTGTGGACAAAAGCCGTAAGATGTCTATGACCATGATATCAGTCAGTTAATCATTACATTGCATTTATCTCTTTTCATATTTCCCCAGTTTTACACTGCCACGGGATATACCTGTGGTATAAATACCTGGGGCCAAGTAATTCAACTTCCCTGAGTCTCAGTTTCTCCATTTATAAAATGAAGCAACATAGGCTTCACAACTGATTTTTTTTTTTTTAGTGTTGAAACAGCACTCTTAGAAGCCTTACACAAATGTCTTTTCTGTGTGTGTCCACAGAGAATATTTAAGATCTACTCTCTTAACAATTTCAAGTATACAGTACAGTAGTACTAACCATAGTCATCATAATGTGCATTGAATCCCCAGAACGTATTCATTTTAAAACTGAAAATTTTAACCCTTTGACCAACATCTCCCCATTTTCTCTCTCTCCCCAGACCCTGGTAACCACCATTCTGATTCTGCTTCACATATTTGTCTTTCTGTCTGACTTATTTCACTTAGCATAATGTCCTCATTGTTCATCCATGCTGTCACAAGTGACAGGATTTTCTTCTTTTTTGTGGCTGAATTATATTTCATTATATAAATATACCACAATATTTTTATTAATCCATCCACCTACAGACACTTGAGTTGCTTCTCTGTCTTGGCTTTTGTAAATACTGCTACAGTGAGGTTAGGTGCTGTGTCTCACCTCTATAATCCCAGCACTTTGGGAGGCTGAGGTGAGAGGATTGCTTGAGACCAGCCAGGGAAAAATAGTAAGACCTCATCTAAATTAGTTGGGCATGATGTTGTGTGGCCGTAGTCTCAGCTACTCAGCTGGCTGACGTGGGAGGATCACCTGAGCCAAGGAGTTCAAGGCTAAAGTGAGCTGTGACTGCACTCCACACTTGGTGACAGAGCAAGGCCCTGTCTCTAAATAAATAAAGAAAAATCTATAATAAACATTGGAGTGCAGATATCTCTTTGAGATACTAATTTTGTTTCCCTCAAATATATATCCTGAAGTGAGATTGCTGAATCCTATGATAATTGTATTTTCAATTTTTTGAGGACCCTCCATACTGCCTTCCATAGCAGCTTTACTGATTTTCATTCCCGCCAACAGTGCACAAAAGTTCCCTTTTCTTTACTTCCTTCTGCCACTTGTTATCACTTGTCTTTTTGATAACAGCCATCCCAGGTGTGAGGTCTGTTTGATAAACAGTGTTGGGAAAACTGGATATCCACATACAAAAGAATAAAATTGAACCCCTATTTTACACCACTCAAAAAAGTTAACTTGAAATGTAAGCCTCAAAACCATGAACCTCTTTGAAGAAAACATTAAGAAAATTCTCCATAACACTGATCTTGGCAATGATATTTTTGTATATGACCCCCAAAGCACAAGCAACAAGAAAAATAAGTAAGTAAGTGGAACTACATCAAATTAATAAGCTTCTGTACAGCAAAGAAAATGATCAACAAAATGAAATTGAAACCTATGAAATGGGAGAAAATATTTGCAAATCATAATCTGATAAAAGGTTAATATTCAAACTATACAAGGAATTCATGCAATTGAATAACAATAAAGCAATCTGATTTTAAAATGGCCAAAGGAACTGTATAGACATTTCTCCAAAGAAGACATACAAATGGCCAACAGGTACATGAAAAAGTGTTCAAATTCACTAATTGTCAGGATTTTCAA
The DNA here is from genome assembly GCF_029289425.2 of Pan paniscus. NCBI lineage: Eukaryota > Metazoa > Chordata > Mammalia > Primates > Hominidae > Pan > Pan paniscus. Next base: position 132,827,359 of record NC_073254.2, read on the forward strand.
ATTTTTCATAAAAGTTTCAAATATTCATGAAGTTAATAACAGTGTAATGAACCTCGATATTCGCATCACTCAAATTCAACGAGATTTTGCCACACTGACTATCCTTTTTCATTTATTATTGTTAATTTTATGAGAACTAAATGAAACTGAGGGCATGCAATACTTAGCGGAGTTCCTGGTACAGAGTGAATGCATAATATGCAGTTTCTATTTAAAGTTATTCATCCATAAAATAGGGATAATATTATCTAATACGGAGTAATTTTTGAAAAATTAAATCCCAAAAAAGTAGAGGTGGCAGTTCTTTTTAATTTGAAAAGTGAAATAACATTGCACAGATAATTAGTATGATTAAAGAGGATCACTGTTAATCACAGAAAAGGAGAAGCAAATAATAGTATGTCTCTATGCCTGCAACAAAGAGGAGAGTGTTCTACTCCTACGCACATAGGGGAAAAGAAAACTGACGTGAACACAGAAAGATTGGTAGTTGCCAAAGACAAATTACCCAAGGCCTATTGTTGAGTAGAATTGACCCTAAGAGGCAGAACTTAATAAGTGTCCTCCCTTTTAGGATGAGTAAATGTCACCATTGGGACGCCTTGGATAATATACGTAAGAGAAAAGTTTTCAATGTCCTGACCTCCCCTGCTCCTTTTCCTTTACTGTATTACCTGAAGAAGCACAGCCCACTGAAGATTGTCGCCTTTCACAGTTCACCTTACCCAGGTTCCCTGTAGGACACAGCAATACTGATGGTTTATTTTCTGATAAGCTCACCTTCTTGCCTGTCCCGACATAACATTGCCCAGATGGCCCTCCTGCCACTATGGCTTCTCATTTCAGGCCTTGACCCACTTTTCGTCTTCCCACCCCAAATGAGGGCATCACAGCTCCTCTCTTGGTCTGTCTTTCTCTACTCTCTACATCCTCTCCACTGGCATTATCCACCTATTCTCCAGCTTTCAAAAAATTATAACTAAACAGATGATTCTCAAATCTACCTGAGTCTACTCAAGCTTCACTCTTACAGTCCCCAAGGCCACCTAGACTATTCCATTTGGAAATTTCTGTGATACTTCAAACAAACTCCATAACTCTCCATCAGAAATTATTAGTTTTCTTCTCCCAACTTCCTTAAGTGTGAATTCAGATTTTTAAAAATTGTATGCTAAACTCATATTTTAAAATAATAATTCTTTCTAGAAGGTGCTTTAAATGAGATAGATTTAAGTTTAAATCATATTTAAGCCACTTGTATCAAAAGGCTATAAGGAGCTCTGGACTTAATGAACCTAAGTTTCCCCACATATAAAGTAGAGGTGATATACATCTGGAAAAGTTGTGAAGACTAGGCATAACATATATAAGCACGTAAAGCAATGTTTGACATATAATGGTACATAATGAATAAATAAATAATTAATTTGAAGCTACTTGTTTAAATTAGTTATAAATTTAAGTTTCATTTTAAGTCACCGAGTATTTGGTACCATGATTCTTAAAATAGAATATTCTATTTATCAATGGTTGGTTGATATTTTTCTTCAATAACCATATTGAATGGTGCTACATGAGTAAACATCTCTGCAGAAAACATGTGAATGTTGCTAAATTGAAAAATTTAGCAAAATGTTTGCTATTGAATCATAGCAAAAATTTACCAGCCTAAGAATTATGGTTTATCATCCACGACAACTACGACCTTTGTACATCTCCTTGCTGCTCATGAAGATCCATCCAAGATAATTAGAAAAAGTAGTGGAACCACTTGAACAAGATAGCATGCACCAATAAGGTGCCAATGAAATGTGTTCCTGACAGGAAAGAAGTTACAAATGTAATTGAACCACTACTCTCTGAAATGCCCTCTTATAAAAAAAAAGTAAATAAGTAAGTAGATAGTGAAGGGAGTGGTGAGGATGGTGGTGGTGAGGAGGGTAGAACAGGTGGTGGGAGGGATGAGTGGCTAAGGTGGTGAAAAAGGGGGAGATTTGTGGAGGAGGAACAAGTGAGGGAGAGTAAGAAGAGGGAGATGGTGAAGAATGGGGTAGAGGAGGGGGTTTTCAAGGAAGGGGAGATTATGGAGGGAGGGGAGATATGGAAGAAAAGAAGGTTATGTAGATTAGTGTGGAGCGGGTGATGGTAGATCCAGAAGGTATTAAAAGCTACAAAAAGTAAATAACAGCTTGTTTGTTGATAGACACATCAGGCATGGCATTCTATAAATAAGATCATCTTTGAAGCAAACACCACCTTAGACCCCTTAATGATATCATTCTTGAACTGGTTACTATGGAAGCACAGTGATTTGTATTACCATTTGTCTTTTAGAGGTGATCTCCCTCCCACCCATATTCTATGCGTGGGAGATATTCTTGAACATATTGTATCTTTTAAAGGACAAAACAAATAGCAAACATAATTGTTTAAATGTAAATATTTATTATGGTTGGAAAATGAAAACTGTTTAGAATTTTTAGTCCAGATTTTGTGTTTATGAGACAAGTTAGTATTTTAAGTGACTCCTAATCAGGAAGCAGAATATTGGATATTCTTCTGATGCTTGATACTAATGCTGGTAAGGATAGAAAAACTTCACTCTTGGGGTCTCCTTCGGTTAAAGTCTCCTAACTCTAAACTTCAAATTTATTTTTAGTATATATATGCTTCAAATATTTCACAGGACGTACCTATACTAAAATACTATTTGCTGTTGATCTAAATTTTAAACTTAACTGCAGTTCTGTATTTTATTTGGCAACCCTATTCTGGGCAAGTCACTTAATTTGCATTTCACTGGGCCTTCACTACAGGAGTGATGTGGGATTTTTCTATTAATCTCTCAAAAGCACAATGCTACACTTTTTTCTGTGAATATAGAAAAAAGAAATAAAAATGGAGCACTTATTTAGGAATTTCAGCTCAAAAAATCTGGAATTCAGGTGCTCTCAGGCTCACGGGTTATATTTGTATCCCCTCATGAGTCATGTACTATGGACTTAGAAATTTAAATTCTGTATTTGAAGATGGATACTATGATACATATTCCATTGAGCCAATTTTGGAGTATTTTAATTTAATAATAAAAATAGATGACATGTATTGAGTATAACCTGTGAAATTCAGTACTTTAAATACATTATCTAATTTGAATCTCAAAACAATCTTATGTGTTAAGTAATAATTTTATCCCTCATTTTTTAGGCCAGGAAACCGAGAGACAGAAGAATTGAGTAACTTGCTAGTGGTCACACAACTAGTAATAGGTATGGCTGGGATTTGAATGCAGACTGTCTGACTTAATAGTTTTTTTCTCTTGATCACTACTCTATTCTACCTCTAAACCTTGAGATAAAAAGTCTCACAGACACAAAGTTTAGCTTGAACATTTTATGATATATTATAGAGATTTGCTTATTAGGCCAAAAAAGAAATAGAAATGATTTAACAATACAGCTAGTCCAGCTGCTTATTGAGCTCAATATTCCTCCTTATTCTCCTTTACCCATGTTCCCTGACCTGTGAAAGCAAGCAAAGGATTACATGATCACAAAAGATCCCTACCTCATTTCATTCTACGGATTGAAAATAAGACCTGTGAAGCTGTGGCCAACAGCAAAAAGTGCTAAATAAGGTCATCTTACTTTAATTGGCATTTGTAGGTTGATAAAGAGTCAGCATAACTCTTTGTCTTCTTTCAGTTCCTTCTAGACTTAGACGATGACTTCCTGTCCTAGGCAGGGACCAGCTCAGTCAGCTCCTGGGACAGTGCCATTTCTCAGGCTATTTCACAGTAAAACCAAATTACAGATCAGCAGAGGAAATGGCAAAGTAATCTCTCTTTGCACAGAGACAGCAGAAAATGTATGAATAAAGTGGCCATTTAGTCTGGCTACTTTATGAAAAAAATAACCATTTTTCTTGATCGACCTTAGTCAAAAGTAATATCAACCCAGAAAACAAAGACTTTTTTAAAGAAAAGAATATCTATTATCAGATAAACTCCTTTGTGTTGGTGGGTTAGTCCTTTCTTGGTTGATTTGAAAGAAACTGTTCAAAAGTTTAGTGCAAAGCATGAACATGAAGAATTGTTTACCTCATAGCATCCTGCAAAAGATCTAGGCTTTTCTATTTCATTAAAATAATAATAAAAAGAAATTTAAACCTTGTGTTAGAAAAAGTTTTACTACAATATTATTTTATTATTCCTTGGTGATACCTAGCATGCATATCCAATAGAGACGCATCCAGTGCATACCACCAAGGAATAATAAAATAATAATCTCATTATAAACTATAATACTATTATATATTTATAACTTAAATATATTTTATAACTTAGTTATACATTCGTTATAAACTAATAACAAAATAATAGATTATAAATCTCAAGTTTTATAGTTTATAAATCTCAAGTTACAGGATTAAAGGGATGACGCTATTTCAAAAATCCTTTCCTAAAAAAAGTGATTTATTTCTACAGTACCTGCAATTATCTGTGGCCACTTTAATTGCTGAGTATACAGAATGATTATTTACAACACAAAAGTGAGAGAACAATTATGGAGATTACCACAGAACTTTTTCTTTAATTTGCCGCAGGTTTGTGAAGGAGAAAAGGAAAAGCATGAGAAATGGTTGAGAATGCCATTGTGATCAGTGTTCACAGAGGCTTTCTTTTAAGAAGAAGGAAGTTTGGTCTCCTTTGACTTTAGAGAATTGGTTCCCACTTTATTTAAATAACACCATTCAATATAGTTATTGAGGACATGTATCAAACAACCATTTATAAATAGAGTATTCTATTTTAGGAATCATGATTCAAATAATCACTTAAAGTAGAACTTAAAATTTATAACTAATTTAAACAACTAACTTCAAATAAATGTATTATTTATTCATTATGTACCTTTTATTTATCAGACTCAGCCCTGATGCTTTATATATGTTATATTTAATCTTCACAACAACTTTTCCAGATGTATAATATTACCTCTATTTTATATATGGGAAAATTTAGGCTCATTAAATTGAGAACTTGCTCATTGCCATTTGATACAAGTGGCTCGAATGGGATTTAAATTCAGTTCTATCTCATTTCAAGTACCTTCTAAAAGGATCATTATTTTAAAATATGAGTTGAACATACAATTTTTAAAATTAAAAAAATCTGAATTTATATTCAGGGAAGTTGGAAAAGGTGCAATCTTGCAAATGGTTTCCCCAAAATTTAATTTTATACGTAATGTATGTATAATACCTATGTATAATTTTATACATTCCTGTTTGTGTATACACACAAAACAAAAAACTCCTAACATTTTGGGGACAATATCCCCACTTGTTGAGACCAGGGTACAATGCAGCCTCATACAAGAAACTTGGCCGATAATCTTGAAGTTTTTATGCAGTTTTGGTAAACTGGGAAGAGTCCTAGATTTGACACAATTGTTTTCCTTGAAGGAATAATTATGTAATGAAAACCTGAGAGTGAGCACTAATGTAGCTTAACGTGGGGGTGAAAGGATGGACACATACTGGAGATGCTGGAAATGCTCCATTCAGAACCTTTCCACTGCTGCTTGTCAGTACTCCAAAGCCTCAGCAAGGGGGCTGGAAGGAAAGTGGGAATTTACATCTCATCATTTCTTTTATCTTAAACTTGGGTTTCTCATAGCGGCTCAACTTACTTCTACTGTTGAAAGAAACTCCTGATCTGGAGAAGTTGGGCACAAGTAGCTGAGGAAAAAAAGAAAGATGAAAGAAAAAGAGAAGGCCAAGGAGAGAGACAGAAAGGAAGGAAGGAAAGAAAGGAGGGAGGAAGGGAAAGAGAAAAGATTGAGGAACAATTTCTTGCAACTAATTTTATCAGAAGCTATAATAGCCAAATTAATTAAAAAGCTGCTTCTCTCATTGACTTTCCTACCGAGTGCCTGATAAGGTAGCATACCTGAGGGCCACACTTACAAATGAGAAAAGACACACTCCCTCTTCCGCAGAACTGGCCCTTGAAAAAGGGACTGCAAGAATTACAGAGAAAAATCTGCCGAGACTTTTCAAATGGCAGATGCTCATGGCCTTAACGTTCTTTACTTCCTCCTCAAGCACCTGAATGGCTAAATAGATAATATTGATATCAAGTCTTCCTGATCAAGTTATAAAGGAAGAAATCAAACATTGTGTGGATATATAGAAGGAGTTATCTCAAGCATAATTTAGCCACATTATTTTGAAGCCAATTGAAAATCTAGAACAGGGAATGACATCCAGATTGAGCACCAGAAATAAAGAAAATATAGTCTAAGAAAAACACTAAAGAGCATAGTTTGAAAGACTTTTTTCCAAGGAAAACATAAGAAAATCTTATTTTACCTTCTCAAGGAAAAAAAAAATACACACACACACAGTATATATAAAATATATGCATATATGTATATAGATTTGTATATATCTGTATACACAGCTTTATATGGAGAGAGACAGAATAAATCTAAGGTTTTTAAAAGAAGAATAAAAAATAGTCCCAGGCTTTTTCTCAAAATACTACCATAGTCCCCCTTTATCCAGGGGGGATACAAAATAGACCTCCACTGGAGGCCTGAAACTGCAGATAGTACCTAATTCTGTATATACTATGTTTTTTCCTATACATACATACCTATGATAATTGACCTATGATAAATATACCTAATTTAATTTATAAATTAGGTGCAGTAGGAGATTAAAAACTTACTTTTGACATATGTTTGGCTTCTTTTTGGCATATCCAAGTTGCCTGCATTACTACTCTTGTGCTTTGGGGCCATTATTAAATAAGGGTAACTTGAATACAAGCTGTGTGATGCTGAAATAGTTAATCTGATAACTGAGGTAACTATTAAGTAGCTAAGGGTCAGGTAGAGTAGACAGCATGGAAACGCTGGACAAAGGGATGATTCACATCCTGGGAGGAACAGAGTGGGACAGTGTGATATTTTATCATGCTACTCAGAATAGCACACAGTTAAAAAATTATAAATTGTTTATTTCTGGAATTTTCTGTTTAATATTTTTAGGCCACAGTTGACCTCAGGTAACTAAAACTGCCTAAAGCAAAACTGCAGGTAAGGGGAACTATAGTATTTGCAACAACACAATTTCTGCAGATTTTTGAGGAAAAGAGTCATAATTCATCTAGAGGATTGGAGTATCACGTAGCATTCTTAGTATATGGGTTTCCAAATCAAGGGATAGATTTTGAAAACTGCTTATTGCATTAATTATTTAAGTTGATTGAGATGCAAACTCCCTAACCACTGTTTATTACCTCTAAAACAACCCCAAACCAGTTTTAATTGAACTCTTAAATATGTAGGATTCACTAAAACCTACACAGAAATAGCAATTGAGCCAACATGTATTGTTTTGGTTAAATGCCTAGGTACTCTAAAAATAATGAAAAATGGTCTAAGAACCAGTTTTCTTTTTTCATTCTTGGGTGGAAATGTTGACTACTGATTTATGCTTATGAATAAGAGAAATGAGACTGAGAATTTTCATTTGCTGTTAGCCAAATGTAGGGCGAATTTAGAAAGCTTACTGAATTTTTTTCTACAGCAATCATTTTTTAAGAAGGAATTAACATTCATATTATGTTTGATTACAAAGCCAGGAAATGCAAGGAAGCAAATAATAACTGCTGTGAAAACTGACCTAACTCCCCAGTAACCCCAAACATCCAATCTATAGAGTCATATATGTATATGTGTGTGTGTGTATTCTATAGGAACTATAGCTGTGAAGAAGCTGCTGGCATAGAATGGGCCTGGGGAATCAATGTGATCCATAGGATGATTTGTGAAGAATAATCTCTTATTTAAAAATAGGGAACAAGTGCCAAGACAGAGACAGAGAACAACTTCCCAAGTGGAAGCCGAGGAATTCTGTTGTTGGTCAAAGTTGGGACTCTGGGGAGCTATACTAGAATGGATGCTGTCCAGATCTCAGGCCTTAATTATGTGCAATGTCAATCTCCCAACAGGTACCTGAAGAAAGGCAGAGGAGGGGGACCGAAGAACAAGGAATGTATAGGACTGCCATTCCAGTCCATGGGTAACCTCCAAGTTAGAGGAAGTGAGAAAATCTAAGAATCAGATTCACTCTTTATAGTGACCAGGGAGAATGCCATGCATACAACAAGACTATAGTTTGTGTTTCCGAATTATGTAGGGAGTTGTCCTTAGAATATGTGCTGTAGCATTACAAATATGAATATCCGTCTTTGATAAGTAAATGTTTGCCCCTTTCCATCATGCTTGAAGACAGATATTAGAAGAAACAATGTATTTTTTTTCAGGACAATATTTTTATTAAGGCACAGGTTGCCCTTCTGGGAAGAATTAGTGCAATAGATAAAATTTATGCCTTTTATCTGTTTTAGTGGAACAGATGCCATCTCCCTTGATAGATAACTGGGATATAAAATTTTTGAAGTGCTGATTGCAACTATGCATTTCCTAATGGAATAGATATAAATTTTCAAACCACAAACTCAGGTGTACAAAAACGTAACTACCTTTGCCTTTTTCCTTAGTTTAACTGGATCTTTACTTTGAGTTATTATATTTGGTAGCAGAAAATTTAAATGTTTTTAACTTTAAGTAGATGTATACATTGTAGGGTATCATTAATCATTTCAGGTTTAAATTTACTCAATTCCAGATTTCCCTGTCCCTGTGTCTTCTCCCCAGCTTGGAACATTCCAAGCACCTATATGCCATCATGACATGGGCAGACATATGCTTGGTGGTTCCCATGCCCCATCAAAGTGGCCTTCACTGAGCTTTACCTTGTCCTATTTGGCATTTGTGATCTTTATTTTAGTGTCTACCAGGAGGCTGGTGTTCCTAATGGGTGTACTTCAAAATAACCGCATCTTCATCTTGCACAGCTTGACCAGAAAGCCCCTCCGTGTTTGCTTTCCCATGGCACTCTAGGGTCATGGCAACTTGGTGGTTCTTCCTCAGGCCCTCTCTGCCCTGGACATGTCTTCATGATCTATGTCTTCTCTCTAACCCTACCAAGGTGGTAGAGGCAATTACTTGAGAATGTTATTAATACTTCCAAGCTTGTTTGGGGATATAGTTTTTATTTAGAAATTATTATTGTTGTTAAGAGGATACAGTTTATATTTGGAAAACAATCAACATTTATCTGGAGTTTCTATCAGTTTTTCTTCCCTCAAACTCATGTCAGAAATGGAACAGAGATTACAGGATCCCTTTCTCAGGGATGCATGCCAACTTGAATCTTCCAGTCCTCATCAAGCCCCTGTACTTGTCAGGACTGGCCCTGCCTGGGGACAGTATGCCTTACATGGCTCAATCTCATGGTTTGGTTTTCATGGAGCAAAGGCCAAGAGATTTTAAAAAGGGAAAGATTACACCACACCATCTGTATCGTACAGTGACCACCAGTATAATTCTACTTAAAATAAAGCAAAACAAAAGAAGATAATTGTGATCCATGCTGTGTCCACTGTAAAGCAAAATAAGAGTTTTCACCCTTTATGAAATATTCAAATAATTTTATGCCATCTTTTGTAACATGAAATGTAACTTGAAACCATAACAGAGTTGGTTCAGCTGTTTCCTGGAGAAGGGCCTGGCACAGTGTTTGAATTCTCTAGCATGAAGATACCTTCCAGAAGGCCGAGTAGGAGTGGATTGCCAAGGTTCTGCTTCACGCCTTGATGAACATAAACCAACATTTCTCACCAGTGAAGACTCAGATTATGGTGCTGAAAATATGTTTCATCACAAGATGACAGGTGGCCCAGCAGCAGCAGTTACTGCCTATTCATGAACCATTTTATCACAGAATAGAACCACGTACATATTGACAAAGACATCTTTGCTGTTATTGTGGGAGTCATGACATCCTACAACTTCTCTGTATCTGACGCTTTACCAGTTACATGAATCACCAGCTTTTTCTAAGAAATAATTTACACTTTTAATTATAGAGTCATTTACATAAATTTTTTGGCTAGATGTTTATAGCCACATGTTAGCTGCCAGTCTTTTTATTTTGACAGTCTCGCTCTATCACCCAGGCCAGAGTACAGTGACGTGATCTCCACTCACTGCTGCAACCTCTGCCTCCTAGGTTCAAGCAAATCTTGTGCCTCAGCCTCCCAAATAGCTGGGATTACAGTTGTGTGCCACCACACCCAGCTAATTTTTGTATTTTTTGTGTTAGCTGCCAGTCTTGAAGAATATTTGACTGCAGATTCCAAGATAATGTTGCCTTCTCATTGAGACCTACCCCAACTAACCTTTTAAAAATTGCAACCCTCTTTTCAATGCTCTGCTATTTGTTATTTTTTCCCTTGGCACTTAATCACTTTTTGATATATTATGTACATCATTTATTATATCTATTGTTTATTGTCCATTTCTCTCCACTAAGAGGTAAGAGCAGAGATCTATTTTCATTCACTAATGTATCAAAAATATCTGACACATAGTTGATGCTCATTAATATTTATTGAATGAGTGAGTTTGCTTGTAGATATCCTCCCAGACAAAGTTGCAGGATTAACTCAGTGGAGAATGCTTATGTCATTCCTTCTGTGAAAAAGAATTACTTTGATCACATCTCGTTACCTATGAGATTCGGTCCAACTCTTCAGTTTCATAATTGGCCCTCAAACTGTATCTTCGAGCTCCTACTTTTCTTTTATAGTCACTCAATGTGTAATCATAGTGTAACCATAGCAAAGTAATAGCTACGTTCCTTCACATGGTATTCGTCTTTCTAGGCAGCAAGGCTTTCCCTGTGTATTATTTAGCTATGTGGCATAATAAGGCATAAAAATCTGCCTCAAAACCCAGGGCAGTGTCTTAAGGCAACACACATTTTTGGTTTTTCACTTAAGCGTTGTGTGGGGCAGCTTTGATTCAGGCTGGGCTCAGCTGGGATCTGCTGGGCTTGGCTCCAGGTGGTAGGTTGGAATTAGGTCAGCTTTGTGTGCCTCCTCATTCTTCCTGGACCAGCAGCTATTCAGAGTATATTCTCTTTCTGGCAGATTACCGAATGCAAGGGGCCACATGCTAGCACATTTATGGGCTCTGCTTGCATCATGACTGCTCCCTTCCACTGACTAAAGCAAGACACATAGTCAAGCCCAATATCAATGTAGTGGAGAAATATGTTCTAACCAAAGGAGAAGAGATAGGTAAGTGGTAGATATGTTCTACCAAAAGATAAAAGAAGTAGATCACAATATTTTCTGATCAACACAGTGTGTATCTCACACATTATTCCTTGTTGGCATATCCATCATGACCTAGCACAAATGTTGCCTACTTTATGAACCCTCTCTATTGCAGTAGGTAGTCAGGTCTGAATTTTGAAATCCAGTGCACTCTGCTTACAGCTATTCATTAAGGCATAGGCTTGTCTCTTCTCCTGGGCTCTAAAGATCTGAGACAATTTCCTATTAAAATTTCTATTCCCAATATCTACCATACAACCTAGCAAGTTATACACTTAATAGATGTCATTTGTATAAGAATGTAGATAATCCCATTAAAGAAAACCAACCCCATTCAGATTCCATCAATGTCAGCTTTGTGTCTATCTGAAATGAGAAAACTACCATATGAAACTTAGTAGATATTGCATTAAATGTAGCACATTTAGGAAGTGTTCCCATATAAAACTGACTAGAAGCAGGTGATTTGAAATTAAATTCCATAATTAAATACCATATAGCATGCTAAAGTGTTCAGTACAATTTGCCAAGGGTTTTTCCACAGAAAGTGATGGAAAATTCTTTGGTAGAAATTGATGTTGAATGTTTAGAGCCTTGACAGAAAGAACTCCTTAGCAGTCAAAAATGTAGAATATTCTTCGCTTTCTCTCAAAGTTCTGCTACAAAAATCTCAGTTTTATTTCAGTTTTTTAAAATGACACATATAACGTCAATTGACAAATGCCTGAATTTGTTCTAGATGATAATTATTCCATTCATCTACCCATCCTTTCCAACCTACTATCTATTCATTGGTCCATATCTTTATTTATGTATTCTACTTTTCTGAACTAATTAACCTTAGTTTTATTTAACTTCACTCATAATCCAGTTTAGAATCAATGATTTATGATTTCAATTATATCTTTGCCAATATCCTGACCTGCTATTTCCCTTGGCCTTTTCATTGCTTTCATCTGAATGAAGACTGGATGAGTCCAAGTACTCATTTCCATTATGTCTCCTTGAACCATCTAAACACCATTTTGTTAAACTAAAAAGTCAATTCCCATTCCATTTTCTCCATCACAAATACACTATTGACTTTTAAGATTTATATTTTCAATACTCAATTAATTTCAAAACCACCTCATACAGTGGTTGTCAAATAAGTTTGATCTATGAAAAAAATGATTAGAGCTTGGGATTGCTATCCATAGCATTAGTAGCATGCTGCTTAACCTTATCAGCTGCATGCTCGACAATTATAAAATGAGTACCAACTGAAATAATTTTATATTTAATTTATTTTGGATAATCAGGTTTGCTGATTTTTATGATGAAATTTAAGTTTTGTTCTCTCTATGGAATTCAGGCATGATGTTTCCAGTTCATTCATTTTCTTACCTTCCAATTTATATATCCCTTATCTGGAAGGAACCACAAAACATACATTATTACCAGCTGACATATTCAGATGGATTAATGTACCAGAAAAAAAAAGTTTTCACCTTGGAAAGGAGAGTCAAGTCTTGATGCACTGGGGAGTAAAATGGGTATGTTTTGAAGGAGAAGCAGGATGACAAGAAAATTTCTAGTACAGGAATTATAAAACTAAATGCCTTAAAGGTCAGGAAAGTTAACGCAGGCAAGGTGTTCAAAAAATGCTTGTAAGTAACTGTGGATAAATAGAGTCCCTATGCCACCTAAAAGCATTCCAGTCCTACATATTATGTCAACCAAATAAAATAGCCCAGAATCCCCACTGTGAGGCTACTGGTCCAGAGAATTGAGTTCAGTGGAGAAAAAGAACCCCAAGCAATAAGGCATAGAAGTCAACAAGCATATGTGGTGAGAGGTAAGCCCTCCAGCACAAAGGCATGTCTTTAGTGCTGTCTTATCAACACTGAGAGTTACCACGTTAGAGAATTATGTGCTTAAGGCTTTACATCTTTTATAAATATAAGTTATATTTCAAGGGATAATTTGTCATAATTCCATGCATTATCAAAAATAGAACTAAAATTCCCATAAGCAATAAGAACAATAACAACAAAAAAGGAATATCTGTTGGAACCAGCCTTAGGGATTGAAATTGGAGATTTAGTGCTGTCAGGAGATTTTCTCTTTTTCCTTTCTCTTTTTCCCCCTCTCTCTTCTCTCTATCCATTTATTTTTCATTCTCTTTGCATATATGTTCCATTCTCTTCTGTAAATGGGTTTTTCCTATGTCCAGCAACCTCATCCTATTGATAATCATGAAAGAGAGAGAGAGAGAGACAGAGAGAGAGAGAGAGACAAAGGAACATTCCCTTTATTCTATTATTCATATATTAATCCTATAGCGGTAATCTAATTTACTTTATTTGTGTCACATGTACTCTGCATGGACCAATAATTATTACTTGGATTATAGTTTACCATGAATGACCCTACTGGCCAGGCATAGGTTTTATTTCTATTCCAAGTGACCAAAGGATAGGTCTATAACCAGGGAAAATGAATAAGAATGCTTGATAGGCAAGAAAATTAATACCCACAGTTCACTACATATTGATGCTAATTAGACAGCTATACCTCAATGAAAATAAATTAATTAAAATCTTTCTTGAGAAAGAGAGAAACAAAGAGCATAAACGCAGGAGACTCAGAACCATATACTTGTTAAGATTATCAACAGTAAAGCCTGACTTCCTATCTGGAACATAGGAAAACATTTACTAGATTTTGTGATCTTGGATAACTTCTCTAAACTTCTTAAATCTCAGTTTCCTCTTCCATAAAATGGGAATAATTTTTCCCGGTATATCACCTACGTCTAAAATGGTCACCATATCATGATTCCAAGCACTTACCACAGAGTAAACATATGTAAAATACTTAGCACGGAAATAAACAGTATTTAATTTTCAATAAATAGTATTCAGTGCATTAAAGCTATAATGCATTGATCAACTAATGAGAGAATGAACAGGAGATCTCACTAGGAGGCCAGGGAAAAATACATGAAAGTCCAAGGTTTGAGGGTCAAGAGATGAGCTTTGTGGTATTGTTCTTTCAAGGTTGACTACAATGGTATTGAAGTTTATTCTTTAGTTCTTCTACATTTTAAAAATTATCTGTCTAAATACAGTACAGCCCATAAGTGCAAAAACAGAAAACTATGAAAACAAAACAAAACAAAAGAACAGTTGTATTCGTTCTTAGCTACATTATGTCATTCAAGCTGTAATTTCCATATGTTAGCTATGTTGCTGTCACTCCAAACAGAGTGATGGAAGTTAAAAAATATTTAAAGGAACTTATGGTTATTCCCAGACATCTGGATATTTGTCATCATGGAGGCAAAACATCCATATATTTTCATCAAGAAGCTTTGAGATTAAGCAGCAATATACAGGGAATATCTAATAGGGGTTTCCTTTTTAATTTGTCTCTAGTGGTCATAAAGGTTTTGGTCTGGCATAATCCTAAATTTTTGTTTGTTTTGTTGTTCAATATGAAGATGTCATGTGCTCTGAATATATGCCATAAAGTTTTTCATAAACTTGGGATTAGTTGATATTGCTCTATCCTAGTGCTGTCTGTGGCAAAGGGGTGCATTTCACGATGGTGTCCATGGAGAAACAATGAAGCTACCAACTAGCAAAAACAAAGATCACTACTGTGCAGGAGCTCTATAAATATCAGGTTTTTGACACCTGGTTCCACATTAGTTGAGACAAATAGATTACCCTAAGGACCCAGGTAAAGATGAACAAGTTCATAAATTCAATGGTTTGCTTGCCTTGGATTTTTTTTTCTCATAGCAAAGCTAAAATGTTATATTTTTCTTCTAAGATTTCATTTTTTCATTCTCATTTACCAAAGATATTTTAAAATACAATTCTTAATAAGATCCTGCCCAGTTCAGCAAAGATAATTAAATTTTGAGCAAATACATTTGACTGTTGGATCCACGTGAAGACCTATCCATGCCACTACTGGGCTGACTTTCCCTCAGATCCATTCCCTGCTTTCTTCTGCTAAGCTCTGTGTCACAGAGACTGAATTCTAGCTATTGCATTTTTAGCCTCCTGAATTAGCTGGCTTTTCTTGTGTTTGCCCAACAGAAGTTACTGGCAGGAGATTGGAGGATGGAAGAAAAGGAGAGGCCAGGGTATTTATTTTTGTGCCTTCCTCCCACAGGAAGCATCTCCAGCAGCTTTATCTTTTCTATGGCTCCAGCTCCTATTAGGAATAAAAAAAATTTACCACTATTTCAACTGCTATTGAGTCACTCCAGCTGCTGAACTACAGTAAAATCTCTTCCAGCCTAAGGCTAGGAGTGGAGGCATGTTTTTATTGCTAATCTTGAGGTTGCCTCACCACACTCAGAATTAATAGTTCTTCCATCATCAATTTGCTACATCAAATTCTCTTAGTTTTAAATAGTTTCTAGTTTTCTGGCTGGACACAGACTGCAACACCAATTATCATTACTTGCCTAGTTGTTAAATAGAGAATATACCATTTTTAAACAAGTAACTCTAAAATATTCCAAATAGTTACCAATTTTTGTCATTAAAATTAATTTTTTTGTACTTGTACCAGCTTAATAAGATGAAAATGGGAAAATGTAGTTTTAAAATGTGAGCACATGGCCTCAAGCCACAATCATGGCCCCATTAAATAATTCTGCTCCCCTGATTTAGCTACAAAACATTGTATTGAAAGTTCAACTGCATAAGTTACTGTGTATATACTTATAAACTAGAAC
This sequence comes from Pan paniscus, assembly GCF_029289425.2. NCBI lineage: Eukaryota > Metazoa > Chordata > Mammalia > Primates > Hominidae > Pan > Pan paniscus. The sequence continues at coordinate 132,843,357 of NC_073254.2, forward strand.
AAGCCTGTTTTTGTTCAATCTGGAAGGCACTTTCTCCCATATCCTCAAGGATCAATGTCATACAATGGCCTAATGAAATCCAAAGAGCCCCTTTTTGCCTGGAATTTTGCACAAACCAAAAAAAAAAAAAAAAGGACAAGTTTAACTGCCATATTCTCAGGAAGGAGGAAAGTTGGAGTGATGAAGGCACTACATGCAGGAATTCCAAACTCATATGCCTTGAGTCTCTTCTATATCTCCTTGAATGGACATTAATAAGGATGCATCTTATCGGCCCATTCTACTTAAATCTGTATAATTGTGCCACTTTAACATTTTCAGCCTTCCAATCCTGTGGATTGTTGACCTAACAACTAACCATTTTATTCTTTTATATAGAAAAGTTCCTCCACTTTGGGAGGCCGTGGCGGGTGGATCTTGAGGTCAGGAGATCGAGACCATCCTGGCTAACACGGTGAAACCCCATCTCTACTAAAAATACAAAAAAATTAGCCAGGCGTGGTGGTGGGCACCTGTAGTCCCAGCTACTAGGGAGGCTGAGGCAGGAGAATGGCGTGAACCCGGGAGGTGAAGCTTGCAGTGAGCTGAGATAGCACCACTGCACTCCAGCCTGGGCAACAGAGCGAGATTCTGTCTCAAAAAAAAAAAAAAAAAAAAGAAAAAAAAAAGTTACTATTCTGTTGAAATTGGGAAAATATTCTGCAGAGGATTCCCAGCTAAATCGATGCAGAGAATAAACCAGGAGACAGCTCATGACTGTGATATGATTTGGTTAATTTATTGGACTTCTATCTCTCTGCTAAGCTATAAGTGCCATGAATATCTGCTCTAAGGAAAATACAGACATGAACAATTCAACTATGGCAGCAGGCTTGCCAAAAATCAAGCTACTAACACACTTACCAAAAACCCTTCTAATTAGCCATGTAATTACTCATAACTGACATTTGTTTAATATTTTAGAAAGGATGCATTTTTATTTATCTAACTTTATTGACACATTTCTGAGGAGGTAGAGTACATATCTGTAGCTCCATTGTATAGATAGGAACTGAGGCTCAGAGAGGTTTGATAACTGCCTCTATTCACGTCTATTAGTTTTTCTACAGCCTTAGTTACATCTATTATTTTGGCTCTAGAGCTATTCTTAAATTCGCTGTAACCCTGATTCAACCACACATTTTTGCATTATTAGTAAACCATTACTTACAGGTAATGACCTACACATAGGAAACACTAAAGTCTGATTTAAAACCAGATTTTCAGGGCTCCAAACTCTGAGTTTCTCATACTTCACCATATTGTATCCTACAATTTGGCCTTCATGTAAACATACCTTGACCTACGAAACTGTGAAACTGAGGAACTCCACTAAAATCTTACCAAAATAAGTTAATGGCTGCAGAAGACTGCATAGAGCTGAGCTAACACACTTTGCCTTTCAATGCTTGCTTCACACTGTGATGTCCTTCCTCTTTTTGAGCCTTTTCTGAACATTTCTCTAATATTGAAGCTTAGTTGCTTTGGATGCTAACATAGTGCACCTTGGGAAAACTTTGATTGCTACAAAGTGCATTCTCATCTTGAGTCAAATTCTGTCTTTCTAATCGCAATTTATTAGACCAAAAGGTCCTAGCTCCACCTTTTGGGCTTAAATAAAACAAAGATTATCTCTGTTTCTCTTTTAAAAAAATACTTGCAAAAAACTATCACTCATTGAATGGCTTAGTCTCTGAGCAAAATATTGCCCGTCCGTTCACCCAGTCCTAATAGTGGAAAGTTTTCAGTTCCTTCTCCACCTCAGATAGTTTCCTCTGTATAGGCTTTGCTGAATCTACATAGCTCCTATTTTAAGGTTTCCAGCTCTAAGCACAATATTTCTGGTATGGTTATATTGAAAAAAAAAGAAGAGCAAAGCCTTTTCTGGACACACTGGTATCTGTTTCTGTTTTCTATCATCTCATCTCTCTCATGTCATGCATCACTCACACAGAGCTCATGGCAAGCACAGATTCCTACTGGTTCCCTCATGTCCTGCTGTAAAGTCATGTTTTCCCCTGACTCTTCTACTAGTATGTTTATTTTGAACTTAAATCAATTTTCATTTATTAAAATTCATCTTGTTTAGCAACATCATAGAGCATACATTTTGAAGTCAGATTTGGTATGGAAGCAGCTGCTCAACATTCAACAAAATCCATTTCCTCTTCTTCCTGGGCACACATATAGGTCACATGGATGTTTCCTACAGCTGCTGTACAAAGAAGCATACATTAGGTGGTTTGAAACAGAAATTGATTCTTTCACAGTTCTGGAGGTTAGAAGCCTGAAATCAAGGTATTGGCAGGTTTGGTTCATTCTGAGGGCTATGAGGGAGAAGCTGTTCCATGCCTCTCTCCTAGCTTCTGGTGGTTGCCAGCAGTCTTTGGCATTTCTTAGCTTGTAGGTGCATCTCTCCAATCTCTGCCTCCATGATCATGTCGCGTTCTATTTGTGTGTTTACATGGCCGTCTTCTTCTAAGGATACCAGTCATACTGGACTAGGGACCAACCTTAATCCTGTTGTATGATCTCACCCTAACATAACTATAATAATAATATCTGCAATAACCTTATGTCCAAATAAGGTCACATTTTAAGGTGTTGTATGTTAGGATTTCAATGTTATTTTTTGAAAGGCACAATTTATTTTTTATTTATGTTTTTTATTTATTATGTATTTAGTTTTTCTTCAACTTTTATTTAAGTTCTGGGGTACATTTGTTGGATGTGCAGGTTTCTTACATAGGTAAACGTGTGCCATGGTGGTTTGCTGCACAGGTCAACTCATCACCTAGGTATTAAGCCCAGCATCCATTAGCTAATTTTTCTGATGCTCTCCCTCCCCCTAGTGTTCTTACCGTTCAGCTCTCACTTGTAAGTGAGAACATGTAGTGTTTGCTTTTCTGTTTCTGTGTTAGTTTGCTGAGGATAACAGCTTCGAATTCCATCCATGTCCCTGCAAAGGACATGATCTAGTTCCTTTTTATGGCTGCATAGTATTCCATGGTGTATATATACCACAGTGTCTTTATCCAGTCTGTCATTGATGGGCATTTGGATTGATTCCATGCCTTTGCTATTGTGCATAATGCTGCAGTGAACATACATGTGCATGTGTCTCTACAATAGAATGATTTATATTCCTTATAAATCATTACTGGGTGTATATACATACACCCAGTAATGGGATTGCTGGATCTAATGGTGTTTCTGTCTCTAGATCTTTCAGGAATCACCACAGTGTCTTCCACAATGATTGAACTAATTTAAATTCCCATCAACTGTGTAAAAGCATTACTTTTTCTCTGCGGCTTCTCCAGCAACTGTTGTTTCTTGACTTTTTAATAATAGCCCTTCTGACTGGTGGGAGATGGTATCTCATTGTGATTTTGATTTGCATTTCTCTAATGATCAGTGATGTAGAGCTTTTTCTCATGTTTGTTGGCCACATAAATGTCTTCTTTGGAGAAGTGTGTGTTCATGTCTTATGTCCAGTTTTTAATGGGTTTTTTTTTCTTGCAAATTTGTTTAAGTTTTTGTAGACTATGGATATTAGACCTTTGTCACATGGATAGATTGCAAAATTCTTTCCCATTCTGTAGGTTGTCTATTCACTCTGATGATAGTTTATTTTGCTGTGCAGAAGCTCTTTAGTTTAATTAGATCCCATTTGTCAATGTTTGCTTTTGTTGCAATTGCTTTTGGCATTTTCGTCATGAAATCTTTGCCTGCAAGGCACAATTTAACTCATAATAACCATACTACCCAAACTTTCCTGCAGTTACATGTAGTTATATAAATTATATTACTGAGTTCTAGCTAGTGGAATGTGAGTGTATGTAACACTTCCACACTTGATTCACAAAAATATCCCATGCTCTTTTTTCCATTTTGTTGGCTAGATACAGCAATGAGAATGGAGAGCCACAGATGGAAAGGACCTGGGTCTCTGACTGCCTTTTGAGGACGGCCACCTCTTAGAGACCAATACTTGCCTTAGTTAAATGAGCTGAACATAGATGTATTTTATATTGAGCCATTATGCTTTAAAAAAATTATGGACTTTCCAAATCCTAACTAAATACTTGGATTGACTTCAGTTCTATCATTAACCAGATGTGTGAACTTGGGTGTTATTTAAACTTTCAAAGTCTGTATACTTTTCATAAGAAGAGATGCAATACCTATCATTCAACCAGTTATGCTGAGTCCCTATTAGGTATCAGGACCATGGTTCTGTACAATGAAAATAAAGATCCCTTTCCTCAGGTAACCTACATTCTTCTGAGGGAGATGAATGCTAAACATGTAATCAAATATATAAATATAGAATGTCCATAGAGATATAGACTAAAAAATGATCAAGATTTACATAGATTAACTGGGAGGGAGGCTCTAATAAGGTACAATAGTCAAGAAGGCCTCTCAGGTATGGGAAGGGGTTGGATGTGAGACAAATGATGAGCAAAAGCCATCCATGTAAAGGGTGCTCTAGGGACAAGCTTTGGCAAGTTGAAGGAATTAAACCAAAACTAGTGTGATTAAAGCAAATGATAAAATGTCTGGAGCATAGGAAATAAGAAAGAAGAGAAATATGAGATGAAGTCAAACTGTAGGCAGGATGTATGTTATATAGGCTTATAGCTTATTACAAGATTTGGGTTCTATTCTAAGCGATTGGCAAACCAATTGGAGCATTTTATGATCTGATTTTTATTTTTAAAAGATTACTCTGATAACCATGTTTTCACTGGATAATAGGAAAAGCATGGAAGCATTTACTGGGCATTTGGAGTAATCCAGGTGAGAAATAATGGTGACTTAGACTAGGATGGCAACAGAGGACACAGTGAAAAGTAGTTGGGTTGTCTTATAGCAAATAAATATGTATCTGGAATAATGATGATGATGATGAGAGCAATTGCAACAAAAATAGCAGTAATAATAATAATACCTGGCAATGAATTTAGCCTTTACAATTGGCTTTTACTCTTCAGCTTTCCTTTTCAATTTCATGCACTATAAACATTTAAATCTTATCTTATTAATATCCTTTCCTGGATCAGTAATAAAGTTGTCAACTTCTAATTCAAGAGTGAACACTTTTATTTCCTATCCATTGATAGCCATTATAATGATGTTAAATGAATGAAAATGATCTAATCCTACAACCATAAGCATAATAGAAAGTGAGACATCAGCAGACACTTAAAATATCTCTGAAAGATGAAAAACAGATGAGTTGATGGAATCCAGAGGGGGCTTCAGGTAAAGGGGAAACTAGGCTGCCCCTGGCAATAATGCAAGTGACCCCAGATGATTGGAGTGAAAAGTGGGTCTGAAAGAGAAAGAATAATTAAGTTCCTATGTTTGTAATAATTCTCCATCTCTAATCCAGAAGCCAGGTATTAACTACCAAAGCAAATATATACAACTAAGTAAACAGCCAAAGGAAAATCAGTCTCAGAGTAAATTTAGCTGCCTAGCAAGAAATGGGGCAACTAGTATATTCTAGCATTTAGAAAATTTTAAGCACAGTGACTGACACTCAGCTCTGTATCTTGCTTGGCAAAAGCAACCTGTCAATAAAACTCATTTATGAGCAGAGTGGTATCAAGCAAATATTTTATTGTATCATTTTAAAATATGAAAGAAAACAAAAGTAATGTAAGAAGTAGAAGGGCAATTTATTCTTAGAAAGATGTATGTGTGTGTGTGTGTGTGTATGTATATATATATATATATATATAATTCATAAAATAAAAGAGTGGCATTACTCACCAAATTAAGGATCAAAGGAAAAGAAATAATTACTAATTACAAAATTAGTAATTGAAAAATTGTTAGAAGATGAAGTCAAAGAAATTCCTCAAATATATATTAAAACACATAATCATAGGAAAAAGATAACAATGACAAGGTATTCATTTAAGACACTCAGCACTGAATTAGTTTTCTGAGAAGGGAGCATACATGAAATGGAGATAAACTTATTTTTAAAAAGTACAAGAATATTTCCAGAGCTATGGTAGATATGCTTAAACTAAAAGAGCTTGACAAATATTGAACAAAATGAGTAATACTTTAAAAAATTGAGCCAAAATTGAATACTTTGAAATATTGAACAAATATTGAACAAAATGAATAACACTTAAAAAATGCTTTCTAGAGGTATCATTGTAAAATCTTAGAAAACAGGAGTGTTCCATTTATCTAGTGCTGTGTGGCAGACCACTTCAAGATTTTGAGACTTCATTAATATGTGAAACAGCTTGATGTAGCCATTCCACAATGTATACATATATCAAAACATCATGTGTGCATCATGTTGTGCACTAATAGATACAATTTTTGTTTGTCAGTGTAAAAACTAAATTTTAAAAAACATGGCTTCAAACAACAGCGACATTAATTTTACTCACACATCTGCAGGTGGGGCAAAGCTCAGCTCATCTCTGTTCTACTTCATGTCAGCTCTGGCAGCTCAAAGGCTGGGGTTAAAGTCTTTGGAAACCTCACTCACTCGCATGCCTGGGCAACGGGAAAACTAAAAAACATCTGTGCTGAACAGCTGGGTTTCCTCAGGCATCTTTGTATCTCTATGTGGTCTCTCCATGTGATCCTTCCAGCATAGTGGCTTCGGGATAGTTAGACATCTTACATGTTAACTCAGGCCTCCTAAGGTACATAGCCAGAGAGAAAGAGAGAGAGAGAGAGAAAGAGAGAGAGAGAGGCAGACAGAAACTCTACCATTTTTCTTTTCTAATACACATTTTGTCTTAGAATTAAGATTAACAGAAAAGTTAGAAAGATAGTACGGGGTCCCTACATACCCTGCATTCATTTACCCCATTGCTAACATCTTAAATTAATCCATTATATTCATCATAACTCCTCAACCAATATTGATATATTATTATTAAAGAAACACCATCATTTATTTAGATTGTATTCCTTTTTCTCTAACATCTTTTGATGATTACTGGTAGTATTTTGCAGAATGTCCTTCATCTTGAGTTCATCTGATATTTTTCTCATGTTAAGACCAGGGTTATGTTTGTGTAGAGAGGAAGACCACAGAGGTGAAGTGCCATTCCCAATATAATACAGCAAGAGAACTTATCTTCTCACTGATGATGTTAACCTTGTTCACCTCACTAAAGTATTGTTTTTCAGATTTCTCTGTTGTAAAGTTATTTTATTTCCCTCCTTTCTATACTATATTATGTGGACACAAGTCACTAAGCACAGCCCATATGTGAGGAAGAACTCACACTCTGCTTCCCTGAGGGTGCAGTATCTACCTAAATTATTTGGCATTTTTCTCTATGGAAGATTTCTGTCTTCTCTCTCATTTAGTTTTCAATCGTAGTGGTACAGACTCACAGATATTTATTTTGTACTTTGGGTTATAATTCAATATCTTATTCATTTTGTTGCTCACATTGTTTCAGCTTTGACCATTAAGCATTTTTTCAGTTAGAAAGTGTTCCTTTGAATTACCGCCATTGTTTTGTTTTTTGAGCAATACCCTAAATTTTAGCACATCAACATACTCCAGGTTCATCTTGTACACTTTCCCTCCCAGCTCTAGAACCAAACATTTCTCAAAGGAGCCCTGCTTACTTTTATTGGAGAATGGAGTTAGAAACTGTCTGAATGCTGGAGTACTCATTGCTTTTAGGCTTTCTCAGCAAATGGAGCAAGGAAATATATGTATGCATACTAACACGTGTATTATATATACATATGTGTATATATACACACACATATAATATATATAATTTTGCTTTTATATATCTATCAATATCTATATTAAGCTAGACACAAGTCCCTACAAATATCTCTGATTCTAGTCTGGTACCTTATGCTTCATTCCAGCCTTTCCTCCTTGCTTCTCTGTAACTGCTAACTCCAACGGAAAAAACCTGGCTTCTACCACCTGCCATCTGTTTACTTATTGTTCAATTCTAGTATATATGTGCAGAATTTCAGAATTCTTAACCTGTACTCCCATGACAAACAACTTTAGCAGCAACAATCCAATGCTTATGTATAGTTTCCTGGTCTTTATTCTTCCAGTTTTCAGGCATTTCCAAAGTTATTTAGCTGAATACTTATTTTCTCCACCCTTTTCAGTGAGATTATATCACACATTTGTAATACAGTTAGATTATTTTGACACAGTCTGCATTCTATCCTGGGATCTCCTGTATTCCTGGTTGATTTTTTTTAAATTCATCTATTAAGCTTTATTCTTAGTCCTTGAAGTCCTATGGATTTTGAGAAAAGGAGGGGTCAAACAGTATCATTTTGATTCATTCCTTAGTCATAAAAACATCTTCAGTTCTTCAACTCATCTTAGTCAACCTTCTCCCTTCCCAAAGGCCCTGGTGCCATTGATAGATTTTCATCTCTATGGTTTTCCCTTTTCCAGAGTATCATTTCAATGCAATCATATGGTATGCAGCCTCACAGGACTGATTTTTTTTTCACTTGGGAATATGTACTTACGATTCATCCATGTTGTTGTATGGATTAATTAATAGCTTGTTTGATTTGATCATGAAACAACATTCCAAAGTATAAATCTGTACTTTTTGTCCATTATCCTGCTGAAAGACATTTTGGCTATTTCTGTTTTTTGATATCTATCACTTTTTAACCAACCTTGAAAGTCACACAGCATCACTTAGGTTACATTAAATTCATTAGGAGCAAGTCACGAACATCAGCCCATATTCAAGTGGAGAGAAATTAAACCCAACCTTTTGTAGGATGAGCATCAAAGTGTTTGTGGTCATATCTTAAGACCACCTCAAAAGGGTAAAGAAAAATATCCTGACTGTTTTCAGGGATTCTTCAACTCTCCAAACTCAGTTCATGAGTGTTGGAATAATTATCTATTGCTATGTAACAAATTATCACAAACTCTGCTTCTTAAGATACTATTCATTTATTATCTCACAGTTCTGTGGGTGGGACATCTGGAACAGGGTAGGTTCTTTGCTCAGGATATCACAAGGCTAAAATCAAGGTGTCGGTAGAACTAAGTTTTTGTTTGAAGGCCATAGGGGAGAATCCCCTTCCAAACTCATTTAAATTTTTTGTTTGTTTGTTTTGTTATTTGTTTGTTTTTTTCCAAGCTAGATTTGTTTATTTGTGCTTATAAGACTGAGGTCCCTGTTTTCTTATTGGCTGTCAGCTGTCAGCAGGGGATAGCTCTCAGCCCCTAGAGGATGCCCCTCCTCACTGGCCCTTCACAATGTAGCTGTTTGCTTTTTCCTAGGTCAGCAGGAACACTTGTCTCTGACTTCTTGCTCTGCTTCTTTCGTATCTGAAATCAAAATCTAGATGTAAGGGGCTCATGATGAAGCCAAGTCCACCCAGATAATTTCCCTTTCTTAATGTCAGTTGTGCCATATAACATAATCTAATCGCAGAACTGACAGCCATCACCCTCACTGTACTGGGGATTATTCAAAGTCTATACACCAGGACCTGAGGATCTTGGGGGTCATCTTAGAATAATGTCTACCACAATCATGGATTATACTTAAAGTAAATGGCATACCTTTGACCAGCTATTGGAATGTCACAAAGGAGAATTTATTTGCATATGCTTTTTTGAGTGGCAGAGTAGAAATCTCATTGAAGTAGATATTGAAGTATGTATCTACTGAAGTATGTATGGGGCATTATGCACACAATAATAATGTAAAAAAGTATTGGTTTTTAACTTTTAGGTTCAATTCACAGATGAATTATGAAGTTTTGTCATAATAATGGAGTAGAATTTAAATGTCATCAATCTTGACAATACAAAAGTCAAAGTATGGCTCATGCAAGTTGGTGGGTGGAAGAAGTATGAAAAGTAAAGAAATGATTATGGGTATTGATATACTTATCTAGCAATAAAGGGATGGTATATACTGTCTAAAATTGAAAAACAAACAAAAACTTAAAAAAACAGAAGTTTAAATGAGAGGTTAGCAAAATTTTTCCTTTAGAAGGCCAGATAGTAAATACTGTAGGCTTCGCAAGTGATACGGTTTCTGTTGCAACTACTCAGGCCAGGCATTGTGGTATGAAATTATCCATACAGAACCCTAAACAGATAGATAAGGCAGTGTTTCAATAAAACTCTATTTACAAGAACTGGCAGCAAGCTGGATTTGGCCTACAGGCCATGGTTTGTCAATCCTTGGTTTAAAGAATATTCTTTAAAGACATAAAAAGTAAAGTAGTGCTGTAACTTTATTAAGAAGAGGTGAGGATGAAGCAGATTTTTAAGTAAGCTAAATCTTTACAGCCACAGCATAATAAGCAATAAATGATGGCTAAAGTTAAAACATCAAGAAGTGGTACTATGAACAATCATTTAGAGAAAATTGAGGCAATTAATTTAAACACTGAAATCACAGATTATTGCTTCCAGGGAGTGTGTTTGCAGTGGGGAGAGATGGGGTAGGAACTACTGCTTGTAAGCATAAACTACTTTGTACTATGAGAACTTAAATATTTGCATATTACCTTGATGACAATTTTAAAGAATAAACTATTGAATAAAACAAATTTGTAGACAGAGCCTCCATTTACTAAATTGATTGACCCATTATCGGTTTTGATTACTATTATTATTAAAATCTAATTATTCCGAAGAATATATTATTTCTTATTATTTATAAGGCTACAGCAAGAGTTTTTATAAATTCCATGGTAAAATTTAGAGATTGTATGTAACTATATTGATAGAATTTCCTTGATGACCAGATTTTGCCTTATTTTTTTATAAAAGACTAGTAGACAATGATATGACATTAGTAAATTTATGCAGTTTTCTAAGAACTAAACAACCATTCTGTGAATACAACTTTGTAGGAAAAAAACAGTATTTATTTCAATTTTATGGTGAAAATTTCTGTTTGTCCATTATTAAGATTTATGGTGATTTTCCTGTTCTGTATGTTCTTTAGATATTCTTGGCAGTGGTTCAGCTATCTCATATGTGAATCTCCTTGAGACTACAGTAATTTTCCATGACACCATTTGTTCTGGTCAGAGATAACATTTTAGCCCAACAGCCTGTACTTTATAATATTCTTATCTTTAAGGACTTCCATTCCACATTACTAATGCTTATTTTCTATTTTTTAATGCAAATGCTATTTTTCTTTATATAAGAAGTGAAATACAAATGAGACAAGTAGTTTCATTTTTCCTTTGGTATTTGTTATTATGATTCGCTGTAGGCAACAAATCAATATTGTATTTGTTGCACATCCAAACATATGAAACATGAATTCCACAAAACTTTTTATTGAATTATAGGGTACCCCATTGATTTGTAATCAAAAGAAAATGCCAGTGTGTTTTCTGAGCATTGCATTATTTTCATAAAATTATAGGCAATGTGTTACTATCCATTGGAGAGTATTTTATTAAAAACTATTAATAATAAAATCAGCACATCATCAAATTAACAATTTTTATGGGTACTATTAATTTGGTTAACTCTCAGATTGTTCTTTCTATGACCATATGATTGTGAGAAATGAAAACATAATAAAAATACTCATGGAAATTAGAAAACTGGTTCAAATTAACCTATTACAGTTTTGTTTTTACAAGTGTTTTCACTATTTAAAGAAATATAATATGTCACTTATTTTGAGCAAACTCAAACAAATGTTAATCTTAAAATGAAAAATGAAAAAGCACTCTCTTAAGATTATCAGTCTAAACTATACCTAAGTGTAGCAACCAGAAAATTTCCTAATTATTTGACTTGAAGTGTCTAGTAATATTTATAACAATATTTGTAATAAAACTAACATATATGTCCTACTTACCACTTGTCAGGAACTATACTAAGTGCTTTATATATACAGCATTTCCTTTAATTCTCTCAACACTCTACAAATATGTGTTATCCCCTTTTAAATACAGCAGAAAACTTGGGTCTGAGGTATTAAACATTGTGCCTTGCAGGATAAACATTTGAACAAAAGTTAAGCTCAGCAGAGGCTGAATTTGAATTAAGAAATTTAAATTCAGTTCTTCACTTCATAAATTTTTCTGTGAATAAAGAGATAGAGGAACAGAGAGGAAAGATAAAACCCTGAAATATGTTCATACCCAAAAAAGGGGAAGGAGGGAAAGTAGGCAACCTGTAAAGCTTTAGATAAAAAAAGAGACGCCCGTTAGTGTTTCATCAGCTGAAAGTATAAATGCCCTAAGTTGGGAAAATATTTCTGTTCTTTTAACTGATATTATTTGACTATCATGAAAGGAGAACCAGGAGAAATTTGGAAAGAGGAATTTGAAGCCGTGTTCTTTTAAAGAGTTAGAGATTAGAGACAAGACAGCAATGACAGTGATGAAAATGGTTGACAAGAAAGGGTTAGGTGAAACAAGAGAGACGTGCAGGATTGGAAGCGATAGCTTTATCATACACAGATGGTTCTGAATTGCTAGGCATATAGGCTATCCTAGATACAGGATGAAATAATGACAGAACTCTTCCTGGTATGGGAGTGAAGGGGATGTGTTTAATTTGGAGCTTAAAAGCTATCAAAACCATATACATTGTAGAAAAAAAGTTGAAATCCTGAAAACCGTTTAACCATGTTTTAAGATTTTGTCATATATTGTATCCATACCCTCCAACAAAGGTACACACACACACATGCTTCTAGATCTGCATTATTTCTCTCTGTAATAGCACCACCATGTACCCCGTTAACCTCATGTATGAACCTAGCGGTCATTTCATACTTGCTTTTCTATTCTACTCACATCTGTGCAATCAACAAGCCCTTTCAATTCAACCTTCTAAACATCTCTATTCTCCTGCTCTTGATAACTATAATGGCCTCAATGTAACTCACCCTGTGCATAATCTTTCCACTCCTACAACTCCCCAACCCATTCTCTGCACTGCCTCCCAGCTGATATTTTTAAAGCACGCATACCCACTTACACACAGTGATTATAAGGTATCTATGTTCACAGCTCTGCAAGAATTACTTATGTCCATGGGAGCAGTCGTTTGAAATGCAAGGTTGTTCAAACATCATTTCCAGCCTCAATGCATACCACCACCACCCTTTGCCCCCAGCAAAATTGAGCTAACTTTATTTGCTTGAACATATCTTGCTCCCTCCTACCTTTACACTGGCTGCTCCATTTGCTTAGAATATTCCTTCTCACCTGTGCATGGACTAGTCCACTTGGAAACCTTCTGAAAGTTATAATCACGTCTCCAGTCTTAAAACTTTGACTCCAAGGCAGGCTTATATGCTTGTACTCCATGCTGTCTCCAAGTGCTCTGGACATATCTTTACTCCTGCAGTTATACTGGGCTATAATTTGTTTTCTTATGTGTCTCCTTTTCCTACTTACACCTTAATCTTAAAAGTTGGACTAGCTCTTTAAATTTTATAATTCCTATGTCTACTATAGTTCCTGGGACACAATAGTTTTATAAACAGTTGTGAATAATAGACGAATTAAAGTAGTTTATTTTTAATTAAAATTTCTTTCCTCTAGTGAAGACCTCCAGCTATTACACTAAGTTCATGACACTTTTTTCTGTGTACATATATGGAGGAATATTAGACTGTTTTCTATTTCAAATTTATTTGAAAATATTTGTAATCAAAGTTATTGGATTTACTTTCATCCAGAACTTGAAATAAAACGCGCTTTGAAAAATAATTTTTTATCTTTCTTCTCACAATCACATAAAATCCTATAGAGAAATATAAACAGAATCTGTACTTGATGTTAATTCTGTGAGATTGGAATTAACAGGCAGTGCTGAAAGGATGATTCTTCATAGCACAGGCATCTTTTCTAAAGTAAAAGTATTTGGGGCTACAAAGAACTCATGTCCTCATGCTGCCTACAACAATGTTTTAATATTGGAGGAAATATTTCCAGTACACCACCTTATTAATTTTTAAACAGAAGAAAATTTCTTTCAATACTTTATAACAAATCAATATCAGCTGATCTGTCAAGCTTATCATCATGTGAATAGTATAAGAATATATACCCTAAAGTAGTTTTAGTCTATACAGAGTATTGTTTTGCAATAGGAAAAAAAATTGCTACCAAAGGGTTTACAGAAACTGAAACAATCATGAAAAAATTTACTCAATTTAACAACTGTTCAATTCAACTACTGGTGACTGCACAGTTACTAAATACTCAATTTTTTTAAAAAAAGAAAAGTATATGACACATCCATACTCTGGGTACTTATTTTGCAACTTAGAAAATTGAAGTGTAATACTAAATACACGAAGTAAATGAGACGAGGATATGAGGGCAGAATAGTTTAATTTTTAATATATTATGTTAAAGTTTTCATACGTTAGATGATCCCTATCACCATGATTGTGTTTTGCGTCTGACACAACAGACAATGGAATTCTTGGTGGCCAAAGAGTGAAGATGAGTAGAGTTAGAGTGCTCCATTTCTCAAGGGAGCAGGGACCTCGCTTCTACCCAGAGAAATCTAGTGATAAATTTCTTTTTATTTTAATATAACTGGTTGAGCTGATTGGAGTGGGGAGGTGGAGGGAGCAGATGTTATGGTGGGAGGGGTCTGTGAAAGAGGGAAAAAAATAAAACCCTAAAAGCAGAAGATGAGTGGTTCCTAAAAATATATTGTTATTAAAATGTTTGTTTGAAATTTTTCCTCTTCCGCCTTCTAAAAGAAAACATAGAAAGGAACATAAGGTTAGAGTTTAAAATATGCATCCATATGAGCAATGCCTCTAAAGATATTTGTGTTACTGAGTTATAAATCATAGGAATCATCTGTGAACTGTATAAAAAGTGGAGTTTCCAAGGCAGGTTTGGAAGGGTTTTATAGAAAAAGCAAGGGACCTACCTTTAAGAAAATGGGTAGTCTAAAACTTACTCTACACATCATTCATAATCTAAAAATTTGTAGGGACATGGATGAAACTGGAAACCATCATTCTCAGTAAACTATCGCAAGAACAAAAAACCAAACACCGCATATTCTCACTCATAGGTGGGAATTGAACAATGAGATCACATGGACACAGGAAGGGGAATATCACACTCTGGGGACTGTGGTGGGGAGGGGGGAGGGGGGAGGGATAGCATTGGGAGGTCTACCTAATGCTAGATGACGAGTTAGTGGGTGCAGCGCACCAGCATGGCACATGTATACATATGTAACTAACCTGCACAATGTGCACGTGTACCCTAAAACTTAAAGTATAATAAAAATAAATAAATAAATAAAATTAAAAAAAAAATTTCAAAACACTAAAACAATATTTGTCTGAGGGAGTCTAAATATGAAAACTAAACTCTTAATTATTAATTTAATTTGCATTTTGTTAGTAAGATGCTGTAGTGATAATAAATTTGCAATCCCTCTGTACATAACATTCATTGATTTATGAATGCCTCTATAATTATTTAAAGGTGTTTCTAATACAAAATAATTACAACATAATAAATGAAAATGTGGTACTTTTGAATCTAAATTTTGTATGTCAGAAAAACAATTACTTATCAATCATTTCACCTAGAATAAAATAAAGTTATGACTTTCTAAAATTAAATATGATGAGCCAGAAAAGCTTAATTTCACTTCATTCATGGATTTATCTCATATTCCTTAACGAAATGTAATATGAATTAATTTGCCATTTTGTCATTAAATCTAGGTGGCACTACCAGTTAATGTACTAAGTGAGAACCATTGTTGTTATTAACAATACTTGTAAAATAAAGTACTATAAATATAACAAAGTGGTTACTGGAGATATGCCAAAGCTGGCACTGCAGATCAATTGATCACCCTAACTTTTGTGGATTCAGGTTGTTCGCCGCAGTACCAGGACACTGCAGTCATCTCCCAACTGCCCACAAAATGAAAATAGCTGGCATGCATATGGAGTTTTTTTAATTGCAAAGAAAGTCTGATAGTGGATCCTAGAATAAACACACTTCCTTTGTGCTCCCCCACTTCTGTCCAAATCTGAAAAAGACCTCCATATGCTTTAAATATTATAGCCTGACACATACACCTATGCAATGAAAACTTACTCTGAGCTTCCTTATCACCTCCCTCCAAGTAGATTACCTTATATCAGAAATTACATGGAACGCATGGAATGTCTTTGCAAAAATGTGTCCCACAAACTTCACAGACAGGAAGAAGCCAATGTGAAATCTACTATTTAATTCTGGTGGCTTAAATTAGCTATTTATTCACTAAGCATTTTTTCTTTCAGTCCAGACAAATAGTGAAACTATATCTGCCAACCTCCCTTGCTATTAAGTGTGGTCATGTGGCCGAGTTTTGGCCAGAGAAATATAGCAGACATGTTATATACCCTGTAAAGCCTTCCTGTTATCATGTACTCTCTTTCTTCTCACATCTGACAGCTGGATGTTGATGGCCAGTACTGTTCTGGAGTCTCATGTTAACTTCTGTTAAAAAAAAAAAAAACTAGTCTACAGTATGTAATCTAGTTAACAGATAAGGGCTATGAAGAGACTAAGGCTTATTATGGTCAAGTGTCCTGCACAATTAAACTAGAAGCTTCCAATTTTGTATAATAGTGAATTCCACTGCCCTATAATTATTCCTGTTTTACAGCTGGGAAAAACTGACAAGGTCACAGATGCCCCTTTCACCTTTTCTAATGATTGATATTAATGGCTTCTTCAAATTATGAGTATGTTCAAGACCATGTGCTTCTCTTCTTTGGAATTTGATGAGATTCGTTCATTCAACAAATTTTTTTGAATACCCATTATGTACCAAGTATTGTTCTAGATTCTTGGGAAACACAGTGAAAAAATACAGGTAAAGAATCTTGCCTTGTAGAGTAAGTTTCTATGCTGTAAATACCTGATGTAGAGAGAATTGATTAATTACAGTGCAATTAATTAAGCAAACATTTTTAAGCCACTGGTAGTCTTACATTTCTGCAGCACATTCAGGGAGGACCTTTGATGTTTAAAATAAACACTAGAAGCTGTGAAAATATGAAATGCCAAGTCTAACCTCAAGAATGGTCTCCATGGACAGATAAGCCAGAGATACACACAATTTCTATCAGACATCTTTAAGTACCACTTTACATCCTCTCAGCATGACCTCTTTCTGGACCTTCATCCACCTTTGATTGCCAATTGCCATGAAGTCAGCCAGCTTTGAATGGGCTCAGACTAATCTCTTATAGACGGAACCTGACAGTGCTTGGGTACTGTCCTCACTGCTCCCTTTCACCTCCCATCCTTGAAGTTTCCTGTTAGTGCTAAACTTCAAGCTGCAGAGAGAATGACTCAAATGCAATTGAGAAGAAAGAGGGCATTAGCACATCATAGAACAAACTTTTGACCAGTGGAAGACAGCAGCCAGCATATAATTATTTCTCGGCTCTGCACTCTGGACAGAGAGTCCTGAGATGCACCATTTATATGGGCTCTATGAGGATGATTCCTCAAGAAAAACCAATTAGTTGTACTTGATAACAAGCAGTACCCATGTCAGGAATTCACTCTCTTGAGTTTAATTTCTTCTCTTTCCCTATATCTTCCTCCCTTTTCTCCTTACCTCTGCTTCTTTATGATTATCTGATCTGGTTAACTATTAGCATACACAATTTTGCCCCCGTCTCTGCTTTCTAGGAACACTTATTACACATGGCAAAATGTGGCAGTGATCACAAGAGATTTGTGAATGATGTGATATGAGGGTATACAAAAATAGATCTGTTTCTCGGTGTGGTTTCTAGGTATGTCAGGAAAGTCAAGGAGAAGGTGGGTTTTTAGGGTTTATTTTAAAATATAAATATATTCCTGACAGATGAAGAAGGATACAATTGGCGTTCAAGTTTGAATAATGTTGCAGATGTGTGTGTGAAGGTAATTAATTGTGGGATGTGACCACAAACAGTAAACGGGGAGAAGGTTCTTTAGAAGAAAGTGGAAGTTAAGGCTAACATTGAAGATGGTGAATACTATAGACACACAATGCTAAAAATAACACACACTTCTTTCAGGTTACCATGTTTGATGCCAAGTCAATAGGAAGCCAGAGCCTCATAAAGGGGACAGAGAAAGAGACTGGACAGTGGTTGAGAAGCATCTTCTCAAATTGTATCTTGCATAAAATTTTTCTGTACAAAATTCTGGGTCCCGTCCTTTGAGATTGTGATTCAGGTCTGGAGAGGGGCCTTGGGTCTTCATTTCTACTAAATTTCTAGATGCTGCTGCTATATCTATTAGGTGACCACATTTTGAATAGCACTGGTTTAGAAAATGTCTGTCCTTTCTACATATCAGTCCTAGAGGTGGCTTGGAACTCTGTGTTTTTCAAATTGGAATATTCCCTCTTTACCATCCTTTAAGTGCTTTCTGAGTACATGTGCACTTTACGTAAGTTAAGACATTTATTTAAAGCAATGTATACAGCATCTAATTTGTGCACAGCTCTGTGGTTGATGCTGACAGAGAAACATTGCCAGCTAAGCCTGAGAGATTAACTTTTCTAATTATCTCAACACTAACCCACATTCTACAGAGAAGATTGGGTTTCTGCTGCAATAAGACACAGAAAAGAAAATTTTAATGGGCTGGAAGCATCCAGAGGGACATGAAAAAGGAAGATTTAGAGAGATAGGATGTCAAACATGGTCTCATCTTCCTGTTGTAATTTTCCTGACTCTCTGCCACTGGGTATTATTTAGCCAAGGAGGTGATCAGTCTTTGAGTAGGTTTCAAATACAAAGAAGAAGCAGAATGTAGTGTATGTAATCTCAAATTTGCCCATTGATTTCAAAGATTCCTAGGTCAGTTTCTGAGTGCCACACTTCACTTCAGGAGGGAACAAGACAGAATAAAACAAGCATGTAATATGAGGTACCATGAAGAGAACTGGGATACTTATTGTGAAAAGTAGATTCATTGTGCTAATGGGTGTTGACTATGACAAATATTATTTTCTAAAAGGCTGCCATATGAGATACTAGAAGATAGAAACAAAAGAAAAGAAGGCTAATGAATGGAAGTTAAAATGAAACAAACTGGATCAATCTTTATAAAATTTGTCCACAGGAAATGTGCTGCTTGGTGAGAAAGAAAGTTTGATCGTTACTGGAGCTGTTCAAGGTGAGTCAAGTTAGCTGACTTCTAGTTGGAAATACATTTTATAAAGGCTTAGAAAATCCTTTGCCAGTAATTCCAAGTTGATAGAAAAAAAAATGACTTTTCTTTTTTGTAATTGCATATTTGCACAAATTCCAGAAGACCTGAATTCATAGGTGAAAATTTCATTTTGTTCATAGTACTAAAAACCGTATAGATGAGTGATTTAAAACATAATATGGGAACAAAAAAGCCATCCTCTGGTCAGGGCACTGGGTCTGCATTAAACACAGCAGGGCCCTGGTGAACATTTAAAGCCCTCAGTGGGAAGTGATTATCTTTCTACTCTCTAGGTTTGCCTGAAATTACCCAGTCTTGTCCATGCTGAGTCCTGAGTGTTAAGGGAAATTAATTGATGGTTTAATAAGTGAGAAATGAAAAGAGAGTTATATTCTGCTATGCTAAATTTTAAATAGAGTTTCATTTTCTTGTAGTGTCCATTAACTTATATTCACCTAGAATGCGAATTACTTAGGTTGTAATTTGAGACCTAATTAGAGTAAAACAATTTATCTTATTGCTGTTGAGAATTCTTTACCAGGTACTCTTAGCAGCATAAATTTTGAAAATGGTTAAACTAGGAAATTCTGGCAACCCATTTATTTATGTCTTAATGAGAGAAAGGAAAGAGAGAGAGAGAGAGAGGCAGAAAGGGAAAGAGAGAGAGAAGAAATAACACCACAAATTTTAACACATAGAGAAAAGGGGGGCACATAAAATATCAATCATAAAAGGTCTATGGAGTTCTTTTTAAAATGTCTCTTCCTAAGTTTTTCATGCACATGCTTAAGAGTCGGCACCATAAAAGCAAAAGCATAATGTATAGTAAAGTATGGGACTTGTTTCCCTTTAGTTATAAAGGGGATACATGTTGTATTTTCCTATGTCAGAAACTATTATTTAATTATTATTTTTTTAAATTTAATGGCCAGAATTAGAGTTTCTAGAGAAACTCAAAGACAATAGAAAAGACAGAAACAGGAACACTCAAGGAAATGTTAGCTTCTCGTATCTGCAGCTACAGGCAAGTAATAAATGTAGCCTAACTCCTAGCCAGATAAACCTAAATCCTCACACTTAGGTCTATTTAACTCAGTTTCTTTCACCCAATTCATCATGTTCAAATTGCAAAAAAAAAATTACAACACATGCTGAAACACAAAAGACACATACGTTGAAGAGACAGAGCGAGTGTCAGATCCAGATTCAGAAACAGCAGAGATTTGGGAATGATCAGACTGGAAATGTTAAATAAATATGACTAATATGCTAAGGACTCTAATGGAAAAAGCAGACAAAATGCAGGAGCAGATGAATGATATAAACAGAGAATTAAAAATTCTAAGAAAGTACAGAAATGAAATGCTAAACACTGAAAATCAAAAGGAGCAAAAGGAAACAAAACAAAACAAATGGTAACCAAAAACACTGAAAGAGAAAATAAGAGTTGTTTTGAGGGAGTCATCAGTAGTCCGGACACAGCTGATGAAAGAATCAGTGAGCCTGAAGATACGATGATGGAAACTTCTCAAATTGAAAGGCGAAGAAAAAAAAATGAAAAAAAAAAATGGAATAGAATATCCAAGAACTGTGGGATAATTACAAAAGAGAATACACAAAGAAAAAACAGACAAAGAAGCAGAATATTTGAGGTAATAATGGCTGAGAATTTCTGAAATTAATAACAGATATCAAATCACAGAAACAAGGAGCTCAGAGAACACTGAGAGAGGTAAATACCAAAAAATCTACACCTAGGCCTGTCGTTAGAAAATCAAAGACAAGGGCTGGGTGCGGTGGCTCATGCCTGTAATCCCAGCACTTTGGGAGGCCGATGCGGGTGGATCATGAGGTCAGGAGATGGAGACCATCCTGGCTAACACGGTGAAACCCCGTCTCTACTAAAAATACAAAAAATTAGCCGGGCGTGGTGGCGGGCGCCTGTAGTCCCAACTGCTGGGGAGGCTGAGGCAGGAGAATGGCGTGAACCCGGGAGGCGGAGCTTGCAGTGAGCCGAGATTGTGCCACTGCACTCCAGCCTGGGTGACAGAGCAAGACTCTGTCTCAAAAAATAAAATAAAATATAATAAAATAAATAAAACAAAATAATATAATTTAAAAAATTTAAAAAATTAAAAAAATAAAAAAGAAAATCAAAGAGCAAATCTTGAAAGAAGCTAGAGAAAAGGAAAACCATACCTCTAACGGAATTTGCCTTCAGAAACCATACAATTAAGAAGAAAGCAGAGAGAAATATTTAACAGTTGAAAGAAAAAAAAAAGGCCACTAACCTAGAATTCTTTATCTAGTGAAATTATTCTTTAAAAGTAAAGGGCAAATACTTTCTTAGTCAAATAAAAATTCAGGAATTTTGTTGCCAGAAAGAAATGTTTAAAGATGCTCTTCAGAGAGGAGAAAGTGATATGGATCAGAAACTTGTATCTGCATAAAGAAAGGAATAATGTTAGGGAAGGAATAAACAAAGGTAAAATAAAATCATTAAAAAATGTGTACTGAGTGATTATTGCTTCTGGATAAGTGAAAGGAATGACAACAATATTATGAGGGAAAGAGGGATGAATTGAAGTGCTCTGTTTTAAAGTACCTGCGTCACCCATAAACTGTTCTTTGAAAGTGGACTTAGATTTTTTGGAAGTGTATATGGTAAATTCTAGGGCACTGAATAATTTTTTAAATGTATAACTGATATGCTAAGAGAAAGGACAAAATGCAGTTATGTAAACTGTTCAATTAAAACCAGAGAAGGCAGAAAAGGACTGCAAGGCAAAAATGTTACAAAGAACAGATAACAAATAGAAAATAGTTGGGAATATGGTAGATATTAATCCAACTATATTATTAACCACTTCAAATGTGAGTGATCCAAATACTCCCATTAAAAGACAGATACTCTGACATTAAGTGTTCTTATCGCAATAATATGTAAATTTAAGAAGCTCAAGTATATGTTGCCAGAATTGCAGAAAATATATATTCTATTTTTATACTGAAGGAGCTGAAGACACAATTTATACACTTTTGAACAACATAAAAGACTAGTGATATATAAACCATTACAATCAGGTACAGTATTCCTCCCCTGATCCCTGTTTATTCCAGGGTATATGGTCCAAGACCCCCAGGGGATAACTGACATCTCATATAGTATGATACCAAACCTGATGGCCATCAGTCAGAACTAATTTCTGTTCAGATTTTCCATATGTTTAATTCCTTTTCCTTCCTAAGCATTGATCACGTCCTGTGGCCATAACTTTTGAAGTTTGAGGTAGGAGGTAAGCTAGCATGAATTTCTTTGTACTTCTTCACAATTTCATGAAGAGAAGATTCATTCTTACTGTGGATCTTAACAGCGTAAGTATATGATTTTTTTTTTCTTTATTAAGTCGAGAGCTTTCACCTTTTCACTTAAAGGAGACACTTTATGGCTTCTCTTTAGCACATCCAAATTGCCAGGATCATTACTCTTGCACTTTGGGCCCATTATTGAATGAAACAAGGGCTACTTGAGCACAAGACTGTGATACCAAGAGAGTGGATCAGATAATCTAGATGGCTACCAACTAACTAACAGGCAGCATCTATAGTGTGGATATACCGGACAAAGGGATGAGTCACATGCCTGGTGGGAAGGAGAGGGACAGCACAGGACGGTGTGACATTTCATCACACTATGCAGAATGGCTTGCAATTTAAAACTGATGAGTTATTTCTGGAATTTTCCATTTAATATTTTTGGACCATGATTGCCCACAGGTAACTGAAATCACAAAAAGCAAAACCGCAGATAAGGGAAGACTACTGTAATTCCTTTCTTGGTGGTTCTAGGCCTCCACCTCCCAGAGATCACCATGCCCAGAGCCCTGGTTTCTTCTTCTCCAGAGGTCTTTATGATGCCCTGAGCAAGCTTCCATCATGGCCTGCATGTAAAGTTGCCCCTAGGCAACTTTTTGATCATTATGAGTTGATCATAATATAATAGGGACTAATAGGTAAAAAAGACGTGAGATCAATATTAAAGAAGATATTTCTCATGGTGACATCTGTCCAAAGATAAACTATTAAGCTACTTGTTGATTTTCTAAGTCTCTTGGTCTTGGAAGAGTCACATAGATTTTGAGACAGTTCATCAGGGGTGTCATATCAAATATTCAAATACTTGCCAGGGATGATTTGATTCATAGATTCGTAAGAACTCCTTAGTCCAACAGACAAAACACAAGTAGAACACTTGAAGTTAAACCTTTTCTGAAGATTTTTTCTTATAAAGTTTGTAGGTCTCTATGTCTACAATGACCTTATTTTTTCCAAAAAAGTCATCAGCAGTTTTTTAAATACAGGATAGAAATATTACTGCAGCCAGAGTGATATTTTTGAAATGCAAATTTGAATAGATCACCACATCCAGATTAAATATTTCAGACTATCCATTTCCTTCTATAATTAAAGAAAACAATCTTAGCAAAAGTTCTGCTGTAGGGCCCTTCCTATATTTCCAACTCTTGATCTCATGAAGCTTCTTAATATCTATGTTCCAACCATTCCATACTACCTTTATTTTTGTATACATTATGCAGCTGCTTCTACCACAGGGCCTTTGCAATTGCTCCTACCACAGGGCTGCTGCCTAGAATACATTCTCCTACCATTTTTCTCTAGATTATTACTATTCCTTCTTCATATCTGAACCCAATTATCATTTACTCAAAGTTCTTCCTGATCTTTTTGACAATGTCAAATTCTTTTATTGTATTCCACTATAGTGCCTGCACTTTTCCTTCATGGCACTTATCAAAATTGTACTGTCATGTAATAGTGGTATGATCACTTAATTAATGTCTGCCTCTTACCATTTGAACTATAAACTCCACAAGGGCAAGGGCAGAATCTGTTTTCATGATTTATTCCCCTAAACTGGGACTGGAAATATTATTGAAATTCTTAAATAATTTTTAAAAGAGTGAATGAAAGAATGGTTCATTATACCTAAGAATAGAATCCCACTCATATTCCTTTTTAAATTTGTGGTTTCCTTTATTACAAAAAACTAGAGAGATTTCATTTAGCTCTGTATTTAATCAGAAGTTAGATAAGTAGCTGCCTGTGTGGTAACATTTCAACAAGGTCCTAATTCTTCTCTCTTTCCCCTCTGGCTGTTGGTTTAAATTCTAATTGGATAAATCTTCTTTACTTTAGTCTAAGGTTCTAAGCTCTATTAGGTTGAAATTCCTCTGAGGCAAGGGAAAGTTTGGCTTTATTGGGAGATTGCTGCTTAACTGGAGACAGCCTCACTGGGATAACCAGACGGGCCTTTAGTTCAGCTGTGGGTTGTTGCCTTTAAACTATTAACTTATAACACCTAAATCAATGTTTAAAATAACCTTATGTTGTCACTTATTTATTTACTTTATTATATATCCCAAATTAGAGAAGGCTTGGGCAGTGCTTGAATTCTGAAAGGGTCTTTCTGGGAAGCAAAGCTATAAAGGGATGCGGAAATGGCATGAGGCTCCTGGGTGGCCACAAGACCCTGGGGTAGGTGAAGAAGGATGTGTGTAAGACATGCTTTGTCATAGTCACAATTTTTTAGGGGCCATGAATCACTCATGTTGCTTTAAGTAAGGTGCTCCTTTATCCCTTAGGTTTCCAGAGTAGCTTCCAGAATGAGAAAAGGATGACAAAAAGTCTAGCAAGTTCTGTGTTAGCAATTCATGTGTGATATCCTAGACTTCATGTACATGGAGACTACTTTACCCAATTAATGACTGAGCTAATTCATGAAATAGTAATAATGATAAAACTTAAATGTTTAATCTGTTTGATGCAGGACAGGTTCTTGGCTTCACTCGGGAAGAAATTCAAGAGCAAGCTGGTGGTAGAAGAAAACAGCTTTATTGAAGCAGTGGCAATGTTTACAGCTCTGTGACTGCTCCTGCAGAGCAGAGCTACCCCATAGGCAGCGTGCCCAGAGTAGCAGCCTAGGGGAAGTTTTGCAGTTGTATTTATACCCACTTTTAATGACATGCTAATTAAGGGGCAGATTATTCAGAAATAGCTAGAAAGTGGGCGGTAACTTCTGGGTGTTGTCATGGCAATGGTAAACTGTCATAACACTGGTGGGTATCTTATGGAGGGGTGCTTTTGGTGCCTCTTTTTAGTTTCAGCCAGTCTTCAGTCTGGTCCAGAGTAGAATCCCACCTGCCTGCCTCCTACCTCCATATTTGCTCGGTGCCAATTTTGTAATGTTTCTAGAGTCCATTGTGTTCTTTCTTAGTATAAAAGATGACAGATATTAGATGATTTTTGTTCATTCACATTTAACAGAATTGGAGATGCAGAAGGATAGAATGTGCTAGTTTTATGTATTATGTAAATCATAAATGTAAACATTTTTACATACATATTTATTTATTACATAGTTATGCATTCCTGCATTCCTTTAGTCATGAAAGTTCAAGGTAAATAATGTAGGATATTTGCTCTATTATGTTTCTCCTCTGAAGATTACATGATCATATAAACCTTGTTGCTTTTATTTAGCTGATGGATAAACTACAGTAGAGTAATTTGGAAAGTGGCCCTATATTGTGTATTATATGGATTGAAAGCTTCATCATGTCTATCACTGCCTCTGGAATTCAGTTGTAGAGAATATAGTCACCTGAGGGCCCTTGGTGGAATAGTTTTGTTATCTATGGTGTGATATAAACCTACCACTACATATTTCTTTTTCTGTTTAGTTATTTTTAGGGCATTATTTATTTTGCAGTACATTTTCTGGTAGCAATGAAGTAAAAAATGCATTTTTTAGGAAAATTAAAGTTTCATCCTCACTTCTTTCATTTGTTGCATCATTTTGTCGTCTGCCTTCTGTAGGGAATGTGAAGGTCAGGTGGCTCTTTCACTTGCATTGTAACAATTCGTTTGTTTCTTTCAATTATTATAAATTCATTCTCAGAGAAGGAATGCAAGGGATCACAGTTAAGATGATAAAAATAATAGATCTCCAAGAAGGTTGTGTTAGTTTTTATATCTACATGAAATTACTTTTTTGGTATTGATTATATTCTTACTGCTCAGAAATAAACTACCCTCTTCCCGATCCAAGTTTGGAGAATAATTTTCTTTTCATTCTCACCTCTACAAATGCAACTTGTTTGTGCAATCAAATTCTAAGGCAAATCTCACAATGTAATGTGTGAGTATAGACAAGTCCTGCTGAGACAAGAGAATGTTTTGGTTTTTTAAGTCTCACTAAGCTAAGAAAGTCTTCTTTTTCTTGTCTTCTTTCTAAATTTTTCTTTTACATACCCTACTAAATACACAGATGCATTAACTTAAGATGACTTGATAATCTCCACACCATTTATAGAGAAAAATAAATTAAACAAAAAAATTTCAAATAAGAGTAGGCTAGAAGAGTATTACACTTATTTTGTGATGTATATTGTAGTAATAATAAGAGCTAACATTTATAGGGCACTTACTGTGTGCCTGGCAGTTCTAGCATCTAACACTGTATATAAAATATTCATATTTAATGAAGTTTTATTACGATGTATAGTAAAACAATCCAGGGTGTATTTGTTATTCCTCCACTTTGTATCCCCAGTACCTGCTATGATCTCACCTAGTAGTGAGGACCACGTGCAAGGAACAGAGTTCTCAATGTAACACCAGGTTAAATTTAAAAGATGACCAGTGATAATCTATCTCTCTTTTCTTGCCCCTTTCTGGATAAAAGGTAATGCGTCTCTTCCAAGTTTTGTATACAACTACTTGTTAATAAAACAAAGTAACTGAACATGAAAGAGCTAGAAACAAGTAACTATCATTGAGTAAGTTGCTAGTAATACAAGTACGAGGCATTACTGCTTTTGACAGTCATTAATTTACTAGCCAGTGGTGCCAAGACCCACCCCATAGCCTATCAAGTAACCTGTGTGATGTGTGAAGCCATGATGCTGCAAACTATTCGAACTGGTGGGAAATGTGGGGAATTACAGGTTAGATACCGGTGAAATATTGGTAGAAAAGAGTGCCTTTGGAGTTTGTTTGCAGAGATTACAGTCAACTGAAGGCTCCTGGTGGAATGGTTTTGTAACTTACTATGTAATGCAAACCTACAGCCGTTTATTTCTTTTTCTATTTAGTTGTTTGTAGGACATTTTTGTTTTTATTTTGCAATACACTTTCGGGCACCAGGGAAGTAAAAAATAATGCATTTAATGAAAAATTAAATATTAAATCTAATATTTCTCAAGAAAGTATATAAGATCTCAAATTTCCACAAAATATATTTCATCACAAAGTGCTCCATGGAGGTGATAATGATATTATTGACCATGTGACCAAAAGACACAAATTAATGAAGTGTCAACATCTTTTTTAAAAGTTAATAGTTTTTTAAATAACTGCACCTGAAGACAATGACTACATTAAAAAAATGTTCTAAATTAATTTTACTTTTGAATTTATATTTGTATTTGAATCTAAATTTTCTTGGAGTCATAAAAAAGTAAAGCCATAGTGTCATCATGTAGACTTTATTATCAGATAAATAAATGTGTAAGCAGTTAAATAACAGGTTTCTATCGGTACCATCAGATGTTTCAAATAAAAAGTCGACTAAAGTCATTTAATAGTAATTTTATATTTTTCATTAAATTTGTATCATTAAAGAGAAGTTTGGGAAGTTCATTCTACTGTGATAAAATAGTTGATATGAATTAAATTTTCAAAGCCAGTAAAAAGTTCAACATTGAACTTAAATTTATTAGCTTCATCATAATAGTACAAATGCAAATTTTGGTAAAGTATGATAACAAATTACTTTTTAAATTAGGAAACTTATGGAGTAAAGTAATATTTGGTTATGGTGCATACATAATTGCAATGTACTAATTCCATCTAAGTAAGTTTTAATATTTGAACAAAATAAATGGGAGTTGGCAATGTACAAAGATACAAATATTTTAAAATATAGAGTAACTAAACCATGCATTCTCAAAATTAAAAAGTTTGACGCAACAACAACAAAAACTTTAACATGGCACTGTATGACTTTTGTTTTTGTTACTCATCAGCATTTGAATTTTAGAAATGTTTGAGCCTTTGAAGGACTACTTTATAAATCAATCTAAGTATCCTGCAATAACATTGAAGATTTTTGTTGCTTTTTTCAAGGTCAATTGAGAATTTTTAGTCAAAGTATTTGATAAATGGGGTACCAAAACTTTTTAGCTTTTGAAATTTTAAGTAATGTTTTCAAATGTAATGTTTCTAAAAAAAAAAAAAAAAAAAAAGCAAGAGGGAGAGCCAAACAAATTAAACAACTGGACCTCTTCAGAAGATTTATTTGGAAATCTGTAATTGCTTGAAATATCTTAATTTGCAGGCTGAATCATTTAATAAAACTTATCTTTTTATTTAGAGAATGTTATAGCTATTTTGAAGTGGAAAAAATAGAAAAGAATCTAAAAGTGTAGCACTTTAATTAAACTAGTCAAATGTTCTAAAAATAGAAGCAAGTTATCTGATGTATGTGTTGTCCTATAAAAAATATTTTTTGAATGCCTCAATGAAAAGACATAGGCCTAAAACTTAAAGTATAATTAAAAAAAAAAAGAAGAAAGAAAAGACACAGGCTGGCAAACTGGATAAAGAGTCAAGACTCATTGGTGTGCTGTATTCAGGAGTCCTATCTCACGTGCAAAGACACACATGGGCTCAAAATAAAGGGATGGAGGAAGATTTACCAAGCAAATGGAAAGCAAAAAAGCAGGGCTTGCAATCCTAGTCTCTGATAAAACAGACTTTAAACCAAAAAAGATCAAAAAAGATAAAGAAGGGCATTAAATAATGATAAAGGGATCAATGCAACAAGAAGAGCTAAACATCCTAAATATATATGCACTTGATACACGAGCACCCCTATTCATAAAACAAGTTCTCAGAGACATACAAAGAAACTTAGACTCCTACACAATCATAATGGGAGACTTTAACACCCCACTGTCACTATTAGACAGATCAACGAGACAGAAAATTAATGAGGATATTCAGGACTTGAACTCAGCTCTGGACAAGCGGACCTAATAGACATATACAGAACTCTCCACCCCAAAGCAACAGAACATATGTTCTTCTCAGCACTACATAGCACTTATTCTAAAATCGACCACATAATTGGAAGTAAATGCAAATGCATTTACTCAGCAAATGCAAAAGAACAGAAAGCATAACAGTCTCCCAGACCTTGGTGAAATCAAATTAGAACTAAGGATTAAGAAACTCACTCAAAACTGCACAACTCCATGGAAACTGAACAACCTGCTCCTGAATGACTACTAGGTAAATAATGAAATTAAGGCAGAAATAAATAAGTTATTTGAAACCAATGAGAACAAAGAGACAATGTACCAGAATCTCTGGGACACAGCTAAAGTAGTGTTAAGAGGGAAATTTATAGCACTAAATGCCCACATCAGAAAGTGGGAAAGAACTGATATTGACACCCTAACATCACAATTAAAAGAACTAGAGAAACAAGAGCAAAAAAATTCAAAAGCTAGCAGAAGACAAGAAATAACTAAGACCAGAGCAGAACTGAAGGAGATAGAGACATGAAAAACTCTTCAAAAAATCAGTGAATCCAGGAGATGGTTGTTTTGAAAACATTAAAAGTTTAAATAGACCGCTAGCCAGACTAATAAAGAAAAAAAGAGAAAAGAATTGAACAGACACAATAAAAAATGATAAACGGGATATCACAACTGATCCCAAAGAAATACAAAGTTCCATCAGAGAATACTACAAATACCTCTACTCAAATAAACTAGAAAATCTAGAAGAAATGGATAAATTCCTGGACACATACACCTTCCCAAGACTAAACCAGGAAGAAGTCGAATCCTTGAATAGACCAATAACAAGTTCTGAAATTGAGGCAATTAATAGCCTACCAACCAAAAAAAGGCCAGGACCAGATGGATTCACAGCTGAATTCTATCAGAGGTACAAAGAGGAGCTGACACCATTCCTTCTGAAACTATTTCAAACAATAGAAAAAGTGGGACTCCTCCTTAACTCATTTTATGAGGCCAGCATCATCCTGATTACAAAACCTGGCAGAGACACAACAAAAAACGAAAATTTCAGGCCAATATCCCTAATGAACATCGATGCAAAAATCCTCAATAAAATACTGACAAACCGAATCCAGCAGCACATCAAAAAGCTCATCTACCATGATCAAGTCGGCTTCATCCCTGGGAAGCCAGGCTGGTTCAACATATGCAAATCAATAAACGTAATCCATCACATAAACAGAATCAGTGACAAAAACCACATGATTATCTGAATAGATACAGAAAAGGCCTTCAATAAAATTCAACACCCCTTTAACTCTATAAAAAACTCTCAATAAACTAGTTATGGATGGAACATATCTGAAAATAATAAGAGCTATTTATGACAAACCCATAGCCAATATCATACTGAATGGGTAAAAGCTGGAAGCATTCCCTTTGAAAACCAACATAAGACAAGGGTTCCCTCTCTCACCACTCTTATTCAACATAGTTTTGGAAGTTCTGGCCAGGGCAATCAGGAAAGAGAAAGAAATAAAGGGTATTCACATAGGAAGAAAGGACGTCAAATTGTCTGTTTGCAAATGACATGATTGTATATTTAGAAAACCCCATTGTCTCAACCCAAAAACTCCTTAAGCTGATAAGCAACTTCAGCAAAATCTCAGGATATAAAATCAATATGTGAAAATCACAAGCAGTCCTATACACCAATAATAGACAAGGAGAGAGCCAAATCATGAGTGAACTTCCATTCACAATTGCCACAAAGAAAATAAAATACCTAGGAAAACAATTTACTATGAATGTGAAGGACGTCTTCAAGGAGAACTACAAACCACTGCTCAAGGAAATAAGGGAGGACACCAACAAATGGAAAAAAAATTCCATGCTCAGGCATAGGAAGAATCAATATCGTGAAAATGGCCATACTGCCCAAAGTAATTTATAGATTCAATGCTATTCCTATCAAGTTACCATTGACTTTCTTCACAGAACTAGAAAGAAAACTACTTTAAATTTCATATGGAACCAAAAAAGAGCCTGTATAGCCAAGACAATCCTAAGCAAAAAGAACAAAGCTGGAGGTATCATGCTACCTGACTTCAAACTATACTACAAGGCTACAGTAACCAAAACAGCATGGTACTGGTACCAAAACAGATACATAAACCAATGCAACAGAACAGAGGCCTCAGAAATAACATTACACATCTACAACCTTCTGATCTTTGACAAATCTGACAAAAACAAGCAATGGGGAAAGAGTTCCCTATTTAATAAATGGTGCTGGGAAAACTGGCTAGCCACATGCAGAAAACAGACACTCAACCCCTTCCTTATGTCTTATACAAAAATTAGCTCAAGATGGATTAAAGACTTAAATCTGAAACCATAAAAACCCTAGAAGGAAACCTAGGCAGTACTATTCAGGACATAGGCATGGGCAAAGACTTCATGATTAAAACAATAAAAGCAATTGCAACAAAAGCCAAAATTGACAAATGAGATCTAATTAAACTAAAGAGCTTCTGCACAGCAAAAGAAACTAGTATCATAGTGAACAAGCAACCTACAGAATGGGAGAAAACTTTAGCAACCTATCCATCTGACAAAGGTTTAATATCCAGAATCTACAAAGAACTTAAACAAATTTACAAGAAAAAAACAACCCCATCAAAAAGTGGGTGAAGGATATGAACAGACACTTCTCAAAAGAAGACATTTATGCAGCCAAAAAACACATGGAAAAATGCTCATCATCACTGGCCATCAGAGAAATGCAAATCAAAACCACAATGAGATACCATCTCACACCAGTTAGAATGGCAGTCATTAAAAAGTCAGGAAACAACAGGCGCTGGAGAGGATGTGGAGAAATAGAAACACTTTTACACTGTTGGTGGGACTGTAAACTAGTTCAACCATTGTGGAAGTCAGTGTGGCGATTCCTCAGGGATCTAGAACTGGAAATACCATTTGACCCAGCCATCCCATTACTGGGTATATACCCAAAGGACTATAAATCATGCTGCTATAAAGACACATGCACACGTATGTTTATTGCGGCATTATTCACAGTAGCAAAGACTTGGAACCAACCCAAATGTCCAACAATGATAGACTGGATTAAGAAAATGTGGCACATATACACCATGGAATACTATGCAGCCATAAAAAATGACGAGTTCATGTCCTTTTAGGGACATAGATGAAATTGGAAATCATCATTCTCAGTAAACTATCTCAAGAACAAAAAACCAAACACCGCATATTCTCATTCATAGGTGGGAATTGAACAATGAGATCACATGGACACAGGAAGGGGAATATCACACTCTGGGGACTGTTGTGGGGTGGGGGGAGGGGGGAGGGATAGCATTGGGAGATATACCTAATGGTAGATGATGAGTTAGTGGGTGCAGCACACCAGCATGGCACATGTATACATATGTAACTAACCTGCACAATGTGCACATGTACCCTAAAACTTAAAGTATAATAAAAAATATATTTTAAAAAAAGAAGACATTTATGTGGCTAGCAAACATATGAAAAAAAAGCTCATCATCACTAGTCATTAGAGAAATGCAAATCAAAACCACAATGAGATACAATCTCACACCAGTTAGAATGGCAATCATTAAAAAGTCTGGAAACAACAGATGCTAGTGAGGATGTAGAGAAACAGGAATGCTTTTACACTGTTGGTGGGAGTGTAAATTAGTTCAACCATTGTGGAAGACAGTACAGTGACTCCTCAAGGATCTAGAACCATAAATACCATTTGACCCAGCCATCCCATTACTGGCTATATACCCAAGGGATTATAAATCATTTTACTATAAAGACACATGCACACGTATGTTTACTGCAGCACTATTTACAATAGCAAAGACTTGGGACCAACCCAAATGCCCGTCAATGATAGACTGGATAAAGAAATTGTGACATATATACACCATGGAATACTATGTCGCCATAAAAAATGAGTTCATGTCCTTTGCAGGGGCATGGATGAAGCTGGAAACCATCATCCTCAGCAAACTAACACAGCAACAGAAAACCAAATACCACATGTTCTCACTCATAAGTGGGAGTTGAACAATGAGAACAGATGGACACAGGGAAAGGAACATCACACACTGGGGCCTGTTGGGAGATGGGGGAAAAGGGGAGGGAGAGCATTAGGACAAATACCGAATGCATGCGGGGCTTAAAACCTGGATGATGGATTGATAGGTGCAGCAAACCACCATGGCACATGTATACCTATGTAACAAACCTGCATGTTCAGCATATGTATCCCAGAAGTTAAAGTGAAATCAGTCAATCAATCAATCAATAAGAAAGTTACCCTGAATGCACACCTAAAATCAGTATTTGTCAAAATAGTTGTTCTAAAATAAATACACATTTTAATGCAAAACATGTAGTCTTGAGACTATTCTTCATTTAACAGAATTTGTCCCAAGCATGTCAGGCATGTCAACATCTATGAAGAAAAATTTTTACAATTACAATTTATATGAACTATAGAAAAAAATGAATGAAAGGCATTAACAATTTTATCCAAAATTTAAACGTAATCATATCAAATAAAAGTATATTTTTCAAAAAAACTTAAGTGGAATGATATTGGATAAAATATGTGAGTGTATCAAGAATAGTTATTTTGCTTAATGTTTATGTTTAAATAATAAATATAAAAAGTTTTTAAATTTTGATATAGTGTACATGAATATTTATAATTTTTAAACAATTTTTCTAGAAATAATTTCATTTTAAAAATGATTTCTAAATAGTACCACTTTATAGGGACCCACAATATAATGAAATCCTTTTGTGTGTCAATTTATAAACATTTAAAACATTTTTATAATTTCTATATTTAGCTCCCTTTTCACATTCAAAAGTGTCTCATTTTCAGTGGTAAATAACATACTCTTTCTACTTACATCTTTATTATTATTCCCACTTTACACACGAGACACTTACTTTCTTGCCCAATGTCAAACTAGTCCGTGGCAGGCTAATTGGAGTTTGAACTTCTATTACTGGAACTCAATTTTCATTCATTTTTCCACTCATTATTCATTTATTCAACCAATGAATGTTCAATAGTACATTCATTAATGCCAACTTTGTACAAAATGAGGGAGACACACAGCATAGAAAAAGATGGCAAGGAATACAGTGATTAATTGTTCATGTATAACTGCCCCCTCTAGAAGCCTCATCAGATATGGCAGTGGTCAGAGGTGCCCACTGAGCTGGCCCCGAGCAGCACACTTTAGAGGAGTTAAAGGATAAATGGTAGTAACTTGTGGTGTATCAGCCACTGGAAGAAACACAGCTATTGAACTAAATAAGGCCTATTTGGGGGCCTGCAGTCGTCATCTAGAATATGAATGATACCAGCAAGGAATAATCACTTCCATCCTCATTTTTTAATCTGTCAACAGAGTGAGGCATAGGATACTTTTACTCAAAATTTCTGTGGGCAAAGAGAGTAGAGATAACCTAAGAGGTGACTGTGACATTTTGATATCGTGAGTGATGTTAATGTATAGTTGGTCTTTGTCCCTGCTTTCTGGCACAGAGCTCCTAAAACCCTTGGAATTTCCCAAGTGGGAGGGGCATCTTTTGTTCACAAGAGGAGACTCTTGGCAGGCCCCTAGATAGCTTCAGAATTGGGGGTGTAACTTTTAGCCCCACTCCTTTAACTCCTGGGGAGGGGAGAGAGGCTAGAAACTGAGTTTACAATCAATCATGCCTACATGATGAAACCCACATAAAAAACTCCTAAAGTACTGGGTCCAGGGAGCTTCAGGGTTGATGAACAAAATCCTTGTGCCAGGGATGGCGGGCTGTGAACCCCAATTCCATGGGGACAGAAGCTACTGTGATTGGGACCGTTCTGGACCTCATTCTATATACGTTTTCATTGGGCCTTTCATTTGTATTCTTTATAATATCCTTTATTATAAACTAGTAATAGTAAGGTAAAGTGTTTTCCTGAGTTCTGTGAGTCATTACAACAAATTATCAAACCCAAGGAAGAGGTCACAGCTGATTTATTGCTGGTTGGTCAGAAATATGGGATGCCCAGGACTTGCAGTTGGCATTTAAGTAGAGGCAGCATTGTAGGACTGAACCCTTAACTGGAGGGGTCTGCACTAATTCTGGGTAATGGGTGTAAGAATTAGTTGAATACCCAGCTGGTGTCAGGAAAGTTGGAGAATTAGTTGGTGTGGGATGAAAACCCCATACATTTGGTGTTAGGAGTGTAGTGAGTAGAAACAAATTATAGTGACCTATTAGAGTTATTTTCATCTCAGAAAACTTGCATGAAGAAGGGGGAGCTTATGCAAAAATAAAGAATAACAACATATAACTTCATCATCTACTTCAAGGAACAAAGATGGCATAGAAAAAAGATTTATACCTTTTCTCCCCCACATACATTTTGTAAACCGTATAGACTTTTTATGAATTAATGATAGCATAATAATATATATAATTAGCATTTTTTAAATTTTGGGGAATATTGATTATGAGTAGTTAGTGTACTCTAGAAAGCAGATACTTAAAACAATGTTTTCTCAGGACAGGTCTTTGAACTATAATTTTGATGAATAATTTTATTAGGATAGATACAGAAACAAATAATAGTTTTACTGAGGTTTCTGTTGTTCACCCTAGTACTGTAGTATGTACTCCTTTGAAATTTATTTGAATTCACATGAAATTAATTTGAATGAATTAACTGAAATAAAACTTGTCTTTTACCATAATAGCCAATAAGAAATATAATATTAACAATAGACCCAGCCGGGTGCAGTGGCTCACACCTGTAATCCCAGCACTTTGGGAGGCTGAGGAGGGCAGATCACCTGAGGTCGGGAGTTTAAGACCAGCCTGGCCAATATGGTGAAACCACATCTTTACTAAAAATACAAAAATTAGCCGGGCATGGTGATGGGCACCTGTAATCCCAGCTACTCGGGAGGCTGAGGCAAGAGAATTCCTTGAACGCGGAGGCAGAGGTTGCAGTGAGCCGAGATCATGCCATTGCACTCCAGGCTGGGCAACAAGAGCAAAACTTGTGTAGTCAATATTTATTTATGTCTACCCATATATTTACCATTTTACTTGTTCTTTATTCTTTCCGCTATCTCCACGTTTGCCTCTGACATTATTATTAATTTTTAGACTGAGGTATATCTTTTAGTGAAAATGTGCCAGAGATAAAGTTTTTCTGAACTTACATATTTTTGTTTTAAAATGCCTTAACTACAGCTTTGTTTTGGAAGAATGTTCTCACAGGACAGAGTTCTTGCTTAGTGATTTTATTTTTTCAGTACTTTCTGAATACCAATTCATGGTCTTCTGACATATTTATTCATTGAGAAGCCAGTGTAAATTTATTATTAACAAAAAACTACCAGGTTCATGTATCTTTGTCAAAAGTTGTAGATTATGTAGAGAACTCTAAGTTTCCATTGCTGGATGTTTAGTTGCATGAGTGTTTGAGGATTCACACGTATTATCTATCTCTACTCTCTAAATTTCAAACAAAATTTTAAAATTAGAGGTAGTAATCAGATTTATTGGCTTTATTCTTGACAAGGCTGGCTTGGAGAATCTGGCTTAGATGTGGAAATACAATCTGCCTTTTATGGCCCTGTGACCCACCTTATCCTGTATGTCTCATCTAGATTGAGGGCTAACCCACTTGAGGAAGGATTGGTGTCTGCAGAGCACACACACACTCAGAAAATACCTGCCTCACACAGCAGACCCTGGTAGCTGGATAGAGTGAGATGGCTTTCAGATGGTCTTGTGAAGGCTTGCCTGGGGCACACTTTGCTGTCAGGAAAAAAGAGAGCTCTCAGGGTAGAGCAGAGCAGGCTCATTTCCTTCCCCTAGTCCCATGAGTCAGGTAAGTTACTTCTCTTCTTTTTCTGGGAGAGAGTTAAGACAAGCCATGGATGCTCACTTTCCTTTTCTAAATGATGCACTTCCCTGCTTTATGGGCCAAAATGAGAACACTGAAGAGAGTTGAGAATAGTACTCCCTGCAGTAAGTGTAGTCACCAACCAGCTCCCTCCTAAGAGCTTGGAATCTCAAAAAAAAAAAAAAAAAAAAAAAAAAAAAAGCATTCTTGAACAGTCTCCAGGAAGAACATTCCTGAGAACAACAGGCCTAAGAGGAATTTCCTTGGGTTCAGAGGTCCTGTGTTACATAGCTCTGTATCACTCATAGTGCTTTCAGCAAAATGGAGTATAAATAAGCAATTGTAAATTTTGTTTTGTTTTTCTTTGTTCAGTCTTGCTTACAGCAACAAGATTTAAATTTAAATCACTATAGATTTGATCACTGTAGAAAAGAATCAGAAATTCACCCTCGTTTCCAATTTCAAATATAAACGCCACCAGTACAGTAAATGTACCATGAGAAACCTATTGGTGGCACTATGGAATTAGACAACTCTAGAGAAAACTTAGCAATAAATGGATATCCCTCTGAAACCTCAAGAGGTAATTTCCTTTGGTGGGATAATATGTAGATAAAATTGGAAATGAAAGCTATAGTTGAGCTATTTGTAATCAAGACACCTGCACAATTAATTTTAAGGTAACATATTGTTTTGTGGGTAAAATTAAATGTCTTATACAAATGTCTTATACAAGCACTTACACACTCTGGGAACAGATGCCAATGAATACATTTGGTGACTATTCATCAACCTCACAAAGATCACCTTAGCTTACAGAAAACACAGGGACCATTTTAAAAGTAAATTTGTAAAATTACATGAAGAGAAAGACATGCAATTCTGTGATTTTATGTGTCTTTTATTGCAAATACTATTGCTAAGACAAAATACCCACTCACATACACATAAATGAACTTCATGGATGCATTTATGGATAGAATGGATAGACTTCTGTGTTGAGGTATAGATGCCTTTGTGAACAAATTTTTGTGCTTTAGCATGTTTTGTTCCTTTGTTTTAACTCTAGCATTCTTACCAAGAAAAATAACACATGTTGAAAATCCAAAGCAATGTAGATAAAGATCACATACCTTTTAGACACTAGCAACATTAGAATACCATGCAAAAAAGATGTTCATCAGGGCAAGGCTAATAAACAGTCCCCTGGAAATATCTTTCACCTCCCGCATAGTCCATTCTTCTAGCTGTAACTCCAACTAGTGCCACAAGACTTGTTTTTTTCTGGCTAAGCCCTGGGCAACATTCACCATCAAAGTACTATTATCTTCTTAATTTTTGCTTAGAAAAGAAAGAAAAACACACTTAGTGTTAAGATTGGATATGTTTTTAATTTTTAGATATCTGTACTATGGACATGAGCAAAATAATATGGAACTACAGTTTTTAAAAATGGCCACACAGAAAACCACCTTAGATGAAATGAATATGTAACCTGCCGTCGATTTAAAAAAATTAAGCTCACTGTCTCATGTTGAAAGGTCACAATCATTAATCTATTTAAAGTTAACAACGGCCCGTGTGTCATACACGATTGTGGACACCTGACCTTGATACCTGCCATTCCACTGCCTCCCACAAGCTTTAGACAATTTAGTACTCCATCTGACAGTGACTTCTTTGTCATTTCTGGCTATATTCTTCATTTTTCCTCCTCTTGCTCCCACTTTAGAAACTACTATGTCCTTTCTTTCCCTTTTATGCTTTCTTATGAAATTTTATATCCTTTAATATTGTAACTACGTATATCACATAAAAAATAAACAACAAAAATCTTGGAAGGTATTCTACAGAATAAAGACGTCAGTCAGTTTGAAAATATTAGATACTTAATACAGGTAACATCTTAAGATTTAAAGTTTAGACTTATACTATGTTTTTAAAGGGACATTGATCAAGGATCTGAACTAAATTATAATGTAGACACAAAAAGACATCGCTAATGTTTCTGTAACAAAATGTCCACTAACAAAACAAAAGGTATTTTGTCTTAAAAATTTGCAATGCTTTATTTTAAACAGTACAATAGCAACAATTATGTACCGTGACACAATTATAAAAAATTATCATCAAAGATAATAAACATTAAGATATTGTTGAAGGGTATTATTAGCTGGATTGTGCCCCTCCCCACACACCAAATTCATATGTTGAAGTATTGGCCCCCAGTACTTTAGAATGTGACTGTGTTACAGGATATTTAGGGTGGAATATCTCTGTGGCACGTGGAAACGTCTGTGGCAGGTGGTGCCTTTGCCCGAGTTCTTGTCCTGCATCCAGGAAGAATGAGGTATGGAAACAAGCGGAAGGGGAGCAAGATGAAGAGAAGCTTTATTGAGTGTTCTAACAGCTCAGAGGAGACCCGCAGGGGGCAGCTCCTGAAGGAGGGGCCTTACCAGGGACCAACCCCCTTCGGCACAGGAATCTTTCTGCCTCCTGCAGCCATTCATGGCCCAAGGGCTGGGCCCCAACCCAGCTTTGAGATCCCAGCGGGTGCCAGGAGAGGAGAGAGACCGGGCAGCGGGATCAGATACCCCGGAGCCTGCAGAGACATGCGGGCCTTCCCAGCCGCCAGGGGGCAGGCAGCAGAGATGCATGGGTCTGGCCGCTGCAGCTGCACCCAGGGAGCTCCAGCCCCATCAACTCGGAAGGGGCGGGGCTCCTGCTTGTTCCTGGCCCTTGCCTGCTCGTGGAGCGAGAGGGCCAGGTCAGCAGCAGCGGGTTGGGTGGCTGCAACTGCACCAGGGAGGGCAGATCCTGCCTGTTCCCAGCCCCTTCCAAGAGCA
The DNA here is from genome assembly GCF_029289425.2 of Pan paniscus. Lineage (NCBI taxonomy): Eukaryota > Metazoa > Chordata > Mammalia > Primates > Hominidae > Pan > Pan paniscus. The sequence continues at coordinate 132,883,526 of NC_073254.2, forward strand.
CAGGAAGGCTCGGATCCACAGCTGCACTTTTGGCTGATGTAGCCCCGCTACGTATTGCAGGAGGGTGGGGCTCCTGCCTGTTACGTGAAGCAGGGGGCCTGGATCTGCTGCCGAGGTTTGAGGTTTGGGCGGCTGCAGTGGCACCCGGGAAGTTTCTGCCCCAAATCAGAAGGAGTGGGGCTCCCACTGACTCCACAGAGTGTGCAGCCCCAGCCCTCCTCTCTGCTGCAGGCAGCAGCTGTTGCCATCAACTGCATTTGGAAATAGAACCTTAAAAGAGGTACTTAAGTTAAAATGTGGTTTTAGGGTGGGTTCTAACTCAATACTACTGTGCCCTTATAAAAAGAGGAGATTAGGACACAGTCGACAAAGAGGATGACCATGTGAGGACGCAGCAAAAAGGCGACCACCTGGGAGCCAACGAGAGAGGCCTCAGAAGAAGCAAAACCTGCCAACCCCTTGAACTCAGACTCCCAGCTTCCAAAATTGTGAGAAAATTCTTCTGTTGTTTAAACCATCCAGTCTGTAGCATTTTGCTATGGCAGCCGTAGAAAACTCATACAAAGGGTAACAGCAAGAGTCTATTTGTCAAGGTAAGGTGAAAGTTTGGAAAGGACATAGAGCTTGTTTCTTTCTTATTTTTTTTTTTCCTTTAGGCATTCAGGGCTTGATAAGGCAAACTTTGCTCTTTAAAATATCAACATGTCTTTCAAGGTTCCCACTGAAAAGGTTACTTCATATGGTTCATTTTTGCCCATAATTTTTACTCACTTCAGAAAATAGGCTTTTTAGGAGTCTAGCATTTGCATTTAACTCTCTGAACAGGACTTAAAGAGTGTAACCAAAAGACAGAAAAAGATTACTCAGTATGGAACAAGCCAAGCAAAAAAATAGTTGGGGGAGTAGGGTGGAGGATGAAAAAAATGCACAGTGAGGGGGTTGAGTCAGCTCCTGTGTTTCCATGGAGAGGACTTAAGCTTCTCCAGAAGTGTAGTGAAGGCCCCTAGTGATCCATAAAGGTCCTGTAGCTGGCTGCACAGGGGTGGCCAAGGACCAGGGTGTGACTCACAGGCGGCATCTTGCTGAATAGCATTTTTTCACTTGTATTGGTAATCCAAAAAGCACTTGCCAATTGACATACTTTAGGCTAAACAAGAGGCAGAGGTTGTTCTCAGAACTTTTAAAAATTATTATATTATTTCTTAAATTTGAATTTGTTTCCTGTTTTTCTGTGTAAGGTATAAGCTCCATCTCAAAAAAAAAAAAAGAAGAAAGAAATCTCTGCCATCAGAATTTGCTTAGAATTCTGCTATAGAATGTCCTTATTGGTAACATAGAAATAGGATTAGGGATTATTTTAATAATAAAATAATAAACATATACTTTAAGAGTGATCTAAGGCTGCAAAATTTAAATTATATTGGCTGTCTAACTGACCTGGCTAAATACATTTTTTGATTATTAATACATAAATCATGGAGTTAAGTATATATACAAATGCAGAATTAAGTTCTTCAGCCCTAAATATCTTTTGGTGAATCAATTTAAAATTGCCTATCTAAATATTATTAGTTATTATTATTAAGCTATTAATATTTACAGTCTTTGCCACTTAGTAAAATGTTACTTTGTCTTAAAGTAGACCAACATGTTTTTATCCATCTGCCAAACTGCCAAATGGAATTTGATCTCTTGAGACACTGTACAATATTGGCCATTGCATTTGAATTAAAATTCTCCTGAAGCTAGTCACTGCATCACTCTTGGAAAAGTATTATCGAACTTAACTGAGCAACAGCACATCACAACACATGGCATTATAGAAAGCACAGAAGGATGCACTTATTCCTTCTAATTGGAAGTTTCAGAAACTGATATCACCCAACCTTTCCTTTTATTTTGAAGTTACATCACTACCCAAGCCTCTGTCTTTTTATTCATGGGTGTGCCTCCATTGTTGCTGGAACAAATCCAGTGCATTAGTGAAAGCATTGCCCTCTTGATGAGACTCATCTAAACACATCTGTCATCCACACACATGTTGAAGCATATTCACAATGGCCAATCAGAAAACATTTCTACCTCCAGGGTGGTCAATATAGTTATGCTGATATTGCCCAATCACAGATCAACACTTTCGATCTTTTAATATCCTCTCTGAACAACCATATACTTATTGAATGTTTTTCAGACTGTGCTTAAGTTGTTGAGTCATTTAAAACATGTTTCCTGTCCTGTATTCTCTTATCCACTTTTCTTCTAAAGATGTCTGCATTCTAGCTCTTAATTTTATATTTCTTACTCCACTGAGGCATTCCACATAAATATATCATCCAGTCTACTACCCTGTGTTTATTAAAATGTATTCTCTACTCCTTCAAAATACAATCTTCGAAAGAAACTAACAGCTAACTAAAAAGAAGTGAGGCTAAAACTTTAGTGACCTCAAGACAAGTTAGAATTCTATGGCACTCTAAATCCCTATTGCTGTTGGCTTTTCTGCTTTGCTCACTGATGGCAAGAATTGACAGCCTCCACAGAATATGTTTGATAAATCTTTAGAGGCTAAATTTCTCAGTGGCACTATGAACTTCTTTCTCTGAGGAAGTGGACATTTGGTTGTTCTTAGGGAAAGCTTAGATGTCCTCATGAAGAAACAGCAGTGTGGCTAAAGTATGGGGTAAGCTTTCTCTGTAATTGCCTGTACTGAGAAAGTCAACTGCTGCAAAGATAATGTGTATTAATTTAGTTCTTTTTTGTGATACTTACACTAGAAATTCATTTTTTCAGATTTCTCCCTAAAGCCCTTTGGCTACTCAGGAAGGCCCTGCGTGAAACTTGCCAAGGATTCCATATGACAGGTATCCCCCGGACTCCCCTGTTGCCTGGCACATTTATCTTAGGTGCCCCTGTGGGCAGGTCAGGTGATACACCCCTCACCCCACTGGAGAGTACTTTTGAAAGGTAGGAAATCTGAGTCTTGCTAGCTGAAAACTCTGACTCAGCCTTAACTTTCAAAGTAGAAATGCCCATACAAATACAGTGACTTTTTGTTTCTGACAATTTAAACCTCATTGCTATGGTATTAACTGGGATGCTACGGCAACCATAAACTACTAACTATAATTTTCCCTGAAAACAGCTGCCATGGAGCTGTGGAATATTTTCCTTAGACTTTAAAGCATTGACATTTCAAGGAAAACTCAGCCTTCTTGGCACAGTAGAGCTTACTCAAACTAAGATGTCTTAAATAAACTATTTGCACACATGAAAACTTCTATAAATGTGTGTAAATGTATTATCGTAAATGACTCATACCCTCAAAAATGATATAATTTTATATAACTTATATTACATATCATACTATGGTAACCTATAAAGGGCCGATGCCTTATGTGAAATACTTAAAATTTTATGATAAAAAATTTAATTGGCCATGATCATGTCTGTTAAGTCACTCAGCCAAAAGTATAAGGGCAAGAGCACCAGTCTTAGAATCGGGATCACTGTGATATAATTATGGCTTTGATTTAACAACCGTGTCATCTTAGGTACATCCAATTGGAAAGCTGCTCTTTAGAGTGGGTGGATTTCAATTATTGATGTTACTGATACTAGCGCTCCAACCCAAAAGCCCTCTTCATTCATTCTCTCAGGAAGAAAGGCAGCTTGCTGACTTGCTGTAGTTGAGCCACACACATAGAGTTCAGGTGATGTTCAGTGGATGTCTATTAGAGACATAATTCAGAATTTTTTAAAAAAATCTAATTAATAGTCATAGAAATAAGTGAGAAGATATTTTAGTCATACAACTATAAATGAAGCTCTGTGTAAATCCATCAGTCCAAGAGTTTTTAGAATAGAAACTGTGGCAGTTGGTATGAAACAGTCAAAGGGCAGGAAAATAAAACTGAGGAGCCAGCTCAGACAAATAGTTTAAAAGAGGGGAAATAATTTAAAAAAAAAACGAAACAAGAGACATCAAGGATCAACATAAGAGGCACAATATTCAACAAATAGGAAATTCAGAATAAAATAAATAAAGGGAATAAAACATCCAACCAAAAAGGAATGGGTGAATGTTAGCAAAACTTAAGAAAATCTTCAGATTCGTGCTGCTAAGTATCAAGAGGATTAATGAGGATAAATTCCTAGCTGGATGGATTTTCATGAAATTCACTAAATATAAGGAGAATATTTTTAAAGTTTCTAGCTGGGAAAAAATAGATTATCTGCACAGGAAGAGCTATCAGAATGGAACTGGACTTCTCATTAACAGTGTCTTAACAGTAGAAGATAATAAAGCAACATCTTAAAGTATTAAGAGAAAGTTATTTTGAACTCTCAATTATGTATCAGGCTAAATGACGATTAAGTTAAAGGGCCAGATAAAAATGTTTTCAGATACACAGGCACTCAGGAACTTTACTTGATATTCATTGTTCCTGAAGCTGTTGCTAAGGACATAATCCAGGCAAATATGGGATATAAGAAAAAGTAGGACAAACTCAAAGTTTCAGTGAAAGGACCCCTTAACATGGCAGTTGGTCAGTAGGTCCAGAATAGCTTGTCCACATTGAAGCAAGATCTATTAACACTTCTATGCAGATGAATTTAGCTTTTAATCTGTTCAATGTAGAAGTTATTATGCCTATATTCCACATACAAAAATATGAACAAAAATGAATCTACTTCATGCCCATATTCATAACTGTATAAAATAAGAATGACAGCTGATATTTTACTTTAAACTCACAGCCCAGATGAAATTTTTAAGCAAAACTCCAACAGGCAGATTTACTGAGCTGTTATGAATGTTTCATTATCTCCTAATTAAAGTAGTCTACTCGCCTCAATTGCCATATGCAAATGGAAACTTAGAACAAATTGATAAAGGGGTTTTCACTTGTAATTGCTGCAATTAAGAAGTATACAAACTGTTTGACTAAACATTTCACCTCTAATAACTTATTATAAGATAATTGAACAAATGTCCAAAATTTAATTTAAAGAATCTTAATTGTAGCATTCAGTGTATTTATTCAACAAATACGTGAGGCATTTGACACTTATCATTTATAAACATTAAAAGAAAGGAAGCAGCCTACATGCGTAAAAATAAGTTATAGGATAAGGAAAATTAGAGTATATTCACATATTGAGGCAACAGTCATTAGGATTGAGGATGATATAGAAACATATTTATTAAAAATGAGAAGTCCTCCAATATGAGAAAGCAAGTTACAATATGTTATATGGTCTCTTTTACATAAGTAGGTAACAGGAAGTTTGGTTGGTAAACTCTCTCTTTCCTGGTCATCCCCAAGTTCTCTGTCTTTTTGGAGTTGTCTTTCTCTTGCAATCATGTTGCCCCACAACAGCAAGATGTAGTTTCTTTCCTCCTTACCCTTCATGCGGGTGCTCTTCCTCTAGCACATTTTGGATAAAGATATTTGCCACACGATTGTGCCTAAATCATTCAGCGCTGCCCTCTTCCCCAACGTCTCTGTGGGATCCCTCAGGCTTCTCCGTGTTTGCTGCCAGTTGCCTTAGAACCACCACCATTCTAAACAAACTATCACAAGGACAGAAAACCAAACACCCCATGTTCTCACTCATAAGTGGGAGTTGAACAATGAGAACACATGGACACAGGGCAGGGAACATCACACACCGGGGCCGGTCTGGGGGCAGGGGGCTGGGGGAGGGATAACATTAGGAGAAATACCTCATGTAAATGACGAGTTGATGGGTGCAGCAAACCAACATGACACATGTATACCTATGTATCAAAGCTGCATGTTGTGCACATGTACCCTAGAACTTAAAATATAATAATAAAAAGAACCACCACCCTTTCTTTCTCTCCACTGAAGAGCATCAATATTGGGATTTTCATAATTTTTAAGCTTTTTAATCAGAGATTTGGTAGTGATGGAAGGTAATTAGAGCTCAGAAAATAAACTATTTCAAATATAACTGCTCTGTGATGCCTAGAAATTTACTGTGCAATCTCTTTCCTGTTGGGTTTCTCTTTCCTGTTGTGTTTCTCTACTGCTCCAGTTTTCAGCACTGCCATTTAGAAACATCTTTCCTTAGAGTAGTACGTCTAAAAAAAATTTTAAAGTGTCTTTGATGGCCTGATGAAGCTCATGAATGTTTTCTCAGAATAAAGTTTTGAACGAATAATACACAGAATTCCAAAGGAAGCCAATTATATTTAAATATAGTTCTAACAAGGAACCCCTTGATTCTAGAGTCAAATAGACTGTGCTATTTTCTCTTCCTAGTCTATTCAGCTTCTCTAATTGACAGGAACAATGCCAAAAGTACTGCTACTTTTTTCTGTTTTGCCACTTAACTAATTATGTTTACAAAATGGTATCCCTCTAGATTGAGGTCAGGAGGCCCTAATCTTTCACAGGCAAATAACAAGTCAAAGAGTTTTCCAAAACATAGGACACTGCTTTCCCTTAAAGGAATATTATCAGTCCAATTAGCCCAAACTTTTCATGTTTCTTCTTTAGATGCACATATTTGCTTTCTGTCTCTGTCTCTGTCTCTCTCTCTCAGAGACAGACAAAGAGGCAGATAAACATATTTTTAACAGTTACGATGATAACAAAAGATTTAATTTTAGGCCCCCTTTTCTAAATTATAGGTCTATCTATACCTATAATTTAGAAAAGAAGAAGTCTTTACATCAAACAACCAGTGCTGGGAAAATGAAAAGAAGTGAAAGAAAAAGAAGTTCCACAACTACCCTCTATAATTATCTCTTATGATCATTAGCCTTGTTTGGGAACCCGTTGCATAGTGCCATCAACCACTGTCTAACACTATGAAAGAATTATGTGAGGTTCTTAAAGCCCAGGATATCTGTCATTGCAGACCCTGAATTGTGTGGTGCACTGCCACATCATCTCACTTCAATAAATATACTCTTACCTTCCTGTATGTCAAGATTGAATGAAAAGTGAGACTAATTGCAGTGGGTCTTAGTCATTTAAAACTAGATATGGAAAAAATATACAGGAGAAATTACTAAAGGATTCACAGTTTTTTTGGATGAGTTAAACCCATGTATAGAAGAATATTTTTGCTATTTAATAGGTATCATTATGTTAGCCATGGTGTAAGGAGCACATCTGGGAATAGTTCAAAAGGAGCCATTAAAAAGCAGCTTTGTCCAGAATGGGTTCTGATACTGAAAATAATTAAAGATAGGCTCTTCTTGGTTATCTTTAATTCTAATAGTGTTAGGCTATTCTTGCACTCCTATAAGGAAGTTCCTGGGACTGGGTAATTTATAAGAAAAGAGGTTTAATTGGCTTACGGTTCTGCAGGCTGCACAGGAAGCACAGTGGCATTTGCTCCTGGGGAAGCCTCAGGAAGCATCCAATTGTGGTGGAAGGCAGAGGGGGAGCAGGCACATTGCATGGTGCGAACAGGAGCAAGAGAGAGAGAGAGTTGTGGGGGAGGTGCCACACACTTTTTTTTTTTTTTTTTTTTTTTGAGACGGAGTCTTGTTCTGTTGCCCAGGCTGGAGTGCAGTGGTGCGATCTCGGCCCACTGCAACCTCCGCCTCCTGGATTCAAGCAATTCTCTGCCTCAGCTTTCCGAGTCACTGGGATCACAGGCACCCGCCACCATGCCCAGCTAATTTTTTGTGTTTTTAGTAGAGACCAGGTTTCACCATCTTGGCCAGGCTGGTCTTGAACTCCTGACCTTGTGATCCACCCTCCCTGGCCTCCCAAAATGCTGGGATTACAGGCGTGATCCCACACGCCCAGCCCACACACTTTTAAATAACCAGATCTTATATAAATAAGTGAATTCAGAGCAAGAGCTCACTTATCACCAAGGGGATGGCCCAAGCCATTTGTGAGGAATCTGCCCCCATGAGCCAAACACTTACCACCAGGCCCCACCTCCATCACTGGGGATTACATTTCAACATGAGATTTGGGTGGAGACAGATATACACACTGTATCTATAGAGTTGTTTGCCTGACTGTCCAGAGTCATCTGACTTATCTATAGAGATCTGAATGTGCCTGAGAACCTATGGTCAAAAATCCATATCAAATATTTATATCATTTTGGGAAAAAGTTTCTTGATTGAGTTAGTTTTCTTCAGTCATTTAAATGCTTTGGTTGCTATTTCCAGCCTTATTCACCGTGAAACAAAAGCCACATTATTATTTCTTAATCTGATTTCACTAAACTTGTGAAAAATCCAAGGATAGGGACAGTGTCTGGTGTGTTGCCATTAAGCCTCAGCATCATTAAAAGAACACGCATTATTACAGAACCATGGAGTCACTGTTCTTCCATAAAGATTTGGAAAGTGTCTTAGAGACTGGCAATTTCCAAAGTATATTCCTGGAGACAAACTATTGCATGAAGGTGTCTCAGGATGACTGCAAGTGTGATGAAAAAAGAGAGAGGCTTTTTCTCTGCCACCACCCACATATTGCCACTAAAAGCAACTTATTTTTATTCATTTTATGTTTGGAGGAACTGCATACATTTTTGTTTAAATAAACAAGGCTATTAAAATCCCTGTCTACACATCTTCACCACCCACCTTCCCCTTAATCCACTCCACACAGGCTGTCATAGTCCTTGCACCACTGAATTCATTCATATAATGATCATCAACTCCATCTTGGAAAAACCAACATTCAATTTCTGTCCTCATCACAACTTCCTCTTTTAACATCATTTGACACAGAGAGACCCTCCCTCCTTCTTCCCAGCTTGACTTTAAACTTGGCTTCTGTTTTTGGGTTCCAGAACCCCACACATTCTCAAGTCTATTCTGCTGACCCCTTCTCCTCTTCCAGAGATCTGAATATGCTGGCACCTCAGACCAACTCTTAGTATACCATTCACTTACTCTCTTCCTGAGGAATCAGATCAGTTCCCATGGCATTAAATTGAATATAGGTTGAAAACTCCCAAATTTGTATTTTCAAATTGAACCTCTACCCTGAGCTCCAGTCTCCTTAATCCAGTTTCCCAGTCAACATCTCTGCTTAGATGATGAATTAGCCTCTCAAATGTAATATGTCTAAAAACAATTATTTACCACTTTGCCTACATTAATCCATTCTTCCTCAACCTGTTTATTTCTAAATACTCCCCAACTGTTATTTATTCTGTTTTTCAGATAAAAAATCTGGCAGTCATGGTTGACTTCTCACTTTTCCTCTTCTTCGTATCCTGTCAGCCCCACATTTAGCATCTATTCTGAATCTGAACTGACAATCTTTCATCATTTCTACATCTCAATCCTATACCAAACAACCGTGAGCTGTTTCATGGATTCCTGAAACCATTAAAATGGACCTGTTCTACTGTTGCTTTTAAGACTACATGCCAAGAGCTGCTAAAATATTTGCTTTATAATATAGATTACATCAAGCTCTACTAAAAGGTTCCATGATTTTTCTCTGTATCTTAACAAAATAAAATCTAAAGCCTTACTGTGATCTGACTCTGGTCTCAGCTATTACCAGTCTTCATTCTCTGGTTTCCAGGATTACAGATTTCTTTTTGCTTTGAAATGCTGAGCACATTTTATACAAGCTCTCTTCCCTTTGCTTGAACCGCTTTTCCCCCATATCTTTAAATTATTAGTTTCATGTTGCCATGAGCATTTTCCACAACTTCCCTGGCTATCCATGATAAAGTCTCCACCCTCCAGCTCTTTCTAGCATTTTATATTTTCCTCAGAGCACATGTCATTATTTGCATTTGTCTATTTTTAAATTTGTCAATGTTTTTATTTTTTGTATTGAGCAGCTTCTCTCTCGCTCGCTCGCTCGCTCTCTCTCTCACACACACACACACACAAACACACACACACACACTTTTTCTCATTTGGCATTTCTTTGCCTCTTCTTTTTCAGGAATAGAAAGCCAAATTCTTCCTATTTTCTAGAGCAGAGTAATTCTATTCTCTGTAACCTCTACCTTGACTTGGGACTCATAAAATATTATAATTACCCTTTATAAAGAGTCTGCTGCTTCTCCTAGCACTGTGCTACATGTCTTCTTCGCCTTGTCCTTTGATCCTCATGACTATTCCAAAATTAGTGCTCTTATAATCAGCATATTACAGACAGGAGACTGTGACTTAGACAAGGACAGGAACTTTTCCATGGTCATACAGCTAGCCAGGGGCAAGGTAACTACATATGGCACTGCCATCACTCCATTCTCATTACCATCTCTGCACCTCAGTGTGATTAATAACTTTAGGTTCTGATTTTTCTGGAAGGAAGGTATCTTTTTATCTGATTAAGAGAGATCATTGTCACAGGTGAATGCCTAGATTTAGCCCTTCTAAGGCATATATTGATTTTAAGTGCTATGTCCTTCAGCAAGAAGATTGTCCTCTGCCCGCTCCACTCTAACTCCCCAGAGCCTTACTCAACATACTTCCATTTTGACCTACTGCAGTACTAAAATAATTAGCATGAGCAAACCAACACCCAACTTTGGAAGGCTCAAGGCCTAGAACTATGTGTTGTTTCTCTATTAAATCCATTATAAAGCCAGATCCTATTCTATAAGCTTTGGAGAAAAAAAACAAGCAGACAAACAGGAAATAACCTTTTATGAGTAACAAACATTGCTTAATTTTGCATAGAGGAACCACCATATTGTATCTCAAGTATTATTCTCAATTCAATTTCTAAACTTATAATAGTTCTTAGATATTTTTACCTCTTTAAAATCCCACTTGTTCTGATACTGTACTTAATTTTTTAAAGGTAATTACTATATCCACTTGAGATCAGAGCACTTGGTAAAGTATTTCTCAGTACTATTTTGATGTTCTGTTAATTAAGTCTCAGGTCCATATGGAAATAAAATGGTTTTCTAATATATGTATTTTTTTCTATTTAATTTTTATTAAACAGAATATATATTAGACAGCTTAATCATTCTTAGTAATATTTTAGATTCTAAATTTAAGATAGATATAATTCATGTTTCATCAAATTCTATTTAACAAAAAGCTTTGCCAATAGGCCTAAAATATTTGCTGAGTATACAAATGGTAGTAGTTAGTTCTAAGCTCGTTCTTCTTATGATTTAATTAATTTTAAGTAGAAATCCTCTCCTTGCTCTGTATGAGTAACTCTCATAGCCCATTTTGTTTAAAATAGAGACACAATAGACATAATTGCTTGTACTGATATTATATCTTTTAATACAGATAGGTAAAACTTTATAAGTTGCTTAACTGATGCTCTCAAGAAAAGTGAAAAATTTGGGGCTCAGCAGGGTGGCTCATGCCTGTAATCCTAGCACTTTGAGGGGCGGAGGCAGGAGGATCACTTGAGCCTAGGAGTTTGAGACCAGGTTGGGCAACATAGTGAGACCTCTTCTCTACCAAAAAAAAAAAAAAAAATTTAGTCAGGCATGGTCGGGCTCACTTGTGGTCCCAGCTACTCAGGAGGCTGAGGTAGGAGGATCACTTGGGGCCAGGAGGTCAAGGCTGCAGTGAGCTGTGATCACACCACTGCACTCCCTCCTGCACCACAGAGTGAGACCCTGTATCAAAAAAAAAAAAGTAAGAAATTATTTTTTGTTTCTGATAAACAAATAAGTCATTTAAAAAATTTACCTCCTTACTTCCTCTGCTTATCATATAGAAGTGGTAGGTGTTTTCCCTTCCTCACTCTCCCGCCTCCTCCATTGATTTCTCTTTCCTGTGAGCCAGCCTCTTTTACTCTGCTTGGAGCTGAGGTGCATCTTTGAAGGCCTGCAGGTGTAGTAGTGATGCTAATGGTGGCAGTAGATTCGTCGGGGGTATCCGTTAGATTCCAAGAAAGACTCTGTGTAAAGGATAGGCAGGGGTCTCCATTTGTCAATATGATCTGGGTGTATTTACATAAATTTGCAAATACATTTATGTACACTGGATTACCATCTTTAAGTATGACAGATTATTGGGAATGAGAAAAGGTACTGACTGTCAATGCCACCAACAATGGATTCTGAGTCAAAATAATCTGGAGGAAGACCTGGGCTGTCTAGATTCTCCTGGATTCATGGTATATTTGTATGCTTTTGGATATATTTAGCATGCTGCCTGAATATGGTAGGCATTCAGAAAATGTTTCTAGACTGTTTTAGAAATCTATTTGTGTGACTCGTTTTTATCGTCAAAGCAGTATACTGGCAGCTCTTAATATTATTTAAGAGTGGAGAAAGAAAGGAATGAGAACAAGAAGGTGGAAATAGTGATCACCTTAGAAGGGATGTTTGCTCTTCACCATCCTTAACTGCATTCTTCAAATTTCAGATGTGCTAGTGACGCTTAGGAAGGAAGGGACACAGATTTGGACAGGTTTCCAAAATCCGTGGGGTAGTTTTCAGTGCCCATGCTTGCCCAGCCAATTTGGCAGTTGGCAGAAAATCTGCTCACCTTCAAAGGAACCTACACTGGAAAGTGCCAGTGATTTCATACACAGAGTCAGCTGGTTAGAATTACACTTAGCTTGCATTCAGAACCCAGAAGTAAGTTTCACAGAAATCCCACTAAGCATTCCCAGAAGCATTTTTAAAGTAAAAAAGAACTGAGCATTTAATGTCAGCATCTATTAAATGAAGTAGGCTTTTTATCTTTTTAAAGGTCAAAGTATAGATTATAGATGAGTTTAACTCCTGGCTCTGCCCCCAACTTCCTCCACTACTTTGATCAAGACCCTTGACTCTGGGGAGCCTCAGTTTCCTCATCATTACAGTAAGGTGGTTAAATTAAATTATCTTTAAGAGTTCTTTCCAATTCCAGCATGTGATTCATCCTAAACATTAGGTTTAAAAGTTTCTAATAGACTGACTTTGCCTAGGGAATAAAAATATTCTCTCATGGCCCTACAGCTGTGCAATACAGAAGTTACCCTGTGAGTCTTTTAAATGTTACATGATCTGTGCTGAACCCATCAGAAAATACATCTTAAAATACACATCTCTAATGCTAAGAATGACTTGGAGAAATTTTTGTTTTATTTTTAATTGTAACTTTTTAAAAACACTCAATTTATCAAGTTGATTATATTATAATTACTAATAATAGTATTTCTAATCTGTGTCTAATCTGTATCTAGTTGTGGAAGAAAAATTTTCTCTTTTTTTCTTCCACATTAGTCATTGAGTTTTTTCACCAAGCTGCTTGGTAGGATGAGAGCAATGTAAGAAAATTAACAATGGTTTTTTTTTTTTTTTTTTATTATACTTTAAGTTTTAGGGTACATGTGCACATTGTGCAGGTTAGTTACATATGTATACATGTGCCATGCTGGTGCGCTGCACCCACCAACTCGTCATCCAGCATTAGGTATATCTCCCAATGCTATCCCTCCCCCCTCCCCCCTCCCCACCACAGTCCCCAGAGTATGATATTCCCCTTCCTGTGTCCATGTGATCTCATTGTTCAATTCCCACCTATGAGTGAGAATATGCGGTGTTTGGTTTTTTGTTCTTGCGATAGTTTACTGAGAATGATGGTTTCCAATTTCATCCATGTCCCTACAAAGGATATGAACTCATCATTTTTTATGGCTGCATAGTATTCCATGGTGTATATGTGCCACATTTTCTTAATCCAGTCTATCATTGTTGGACATTTGGCTTGGTTCCAAGTCTTTGCTATTGTGAATAATGCCGCAATAAACATACGTGTGCATGTGTCTTTATAGCAGCATGATTTATAGTCATTTGGGTATATACCCAGTAATGGGATGGCTGGGTCAAATGGTATTTCCAGTTCTAGGTCCCTGAGGAATCGCCACACTGACTTCCACAATGGTTGAACTAGTTTACAGTCCCACCAACAGTGTAAAAGTGTTCCTATTTCTCCACATCCTCTCCAGCACCTGTTGTTTCCTGACTTTTGAATGATTGCCATTCTAACTGGTGTGAGATGATATCTCATAGTGGTTTTGATTTGCATTTCTCTGATGGCCAGTGATGATGAGCATTTTTTCATGTGTTTTTTGGCTGCATAAATGTCTTCTTTTGAGAAGTGCCTGTTCATGTCCTTCGCCCACTTTTTGATGGGGTTGTTTGTTTTTTTCTTGTAAATTTGTTTGAGTTCACTGTAGATTCTGGATATTAGCCCTTTGTCAGATGAGTAGGTTGCGAAAATTTTCTCCCATTCTGTAGGTTGCCTATTCACTCTGATGGTAGTTTCTTTTGCTGTGCAGAAGCTCTTTAGTTTAATTAGATCCCATTTGTCAATTTTGGCTTTTGTTGCCATTGCTTTTGGTGTTTTGGACATGAAGTCCTTGCCCACGCCTATGTCCTGAATGGTAATGCCTAGGTTTTCTTCTAGGGTTTTTATGGTTTTAGGTCTAACGTTTAAATCTTTAATCCATCTTGAATTGATTTTTGTATAAGGTGTAAGGAAGGGATCCAGTTTCAGCTTTCTCCATATGGCTAGCCAGTTTTCCCAGCACCATTTATTAAATAGGGAATCCTTTCCCCATTGCTTGTTTTTCTCAGGTTTGTCAAAGATCAGATAGTTGTAGGTAAGCGGCGTTATTTCTGAGGGCTCTATTCTGTTCCATTGATCTATATTTCTGTTTTGGTACCAGTACCATGCTGTTTTGGTTACTGTAGCCTTGTAGTATAGTTTGAAGTCAGGTAGTGTGATGCCTCCAGCTTTGTTCTTTTGGCTTAGGATTGACTTGGCGATGCGGGCTCTCTTTTGGTTCCATATGAACTTTAAAGTAGTTTTTTCCAATTCTGTGAAGAAAGTCATTGGTAGCTTGATGGGGATGGCATTGAATCTGTAAATTACCTTGGGCAGTATGGCCATTTTCACGATATTGATTCTTCCTACCCATGAACAAGGAATGTTCTTCCATTTGTTTGTATCCTCTTTTATTTCCTTGAGCAGTGGTTTGTAGTTCTCCTTGAAGAGGTGCTTCACATCCCTTGTAATTTGCATTCCTAGGTATTTTATTCTCTTTGAAGCAAGTGTGAATGGGAGTTCACTCATGATTTGGCTCTCTGTTTGTCTGTTGTTGGTGTATAAGAATGGTTGTGATTTTTGTACATTGATTTTGTATCCTGAGACTTTGCTGAAGTTGCTTATCAGCTTAAGGAGATTTTGGGCTGAGACGATGGGGTTTTCTAGATAAACAATCATGTCGTCTGCAAACAGGGACAATTTGACTTCCTCTTTTCCTAATTGAATACCCTTTATTTCCTTCTCCTGCCTGATTGCCCTGGCCAGAACTTCCAACACTATGTTGAATAGGAGCGGTGAGAGAGGTCATCCCTGTCTTGTGCCAGTTTTCAAAGGGAATGCTTCCAGTTTTTGCCCATTCAGTATGATATTGGCTGTGGGTTTGTCATAGATAGCTCTTATTATTTTGAAATATGTCCCATCAATACCTAATTTATTGAGAGTTTTTAGCATGAAGGGTTGTTGAATTTTGTCAAAGGCTTTTTCTGCATCTATTGAGATAATCATGTGGTTTTTGTCTTTGGCTCTGTTTATATGCTGGATTACATTTATTGATTTGCGTATATTGAACCAGCCTTGCATCCCAGGGATGAAGCCCACTTGATCATGGTGGATAAGCTTTTTGATGTGCTGCTGGATTCGGTTTGCCAGTATTTTATTGAGGATTTTTGCATCAATGTTCATCAAGGATATTGGTCTAAAATTCTCTTTTTTGGTTGTGTCTCTGCCAGGCTTTGGTATCAGAATGATGCTGGCCTCATAAAATGAGTTAGGGAGGATTCCCTCTTTTTCTATTGATTGGATTAGTTTCAGAAGGAATGGTACCAGCTCCTCCTTGTACCTCTGGTAGAATTCGGCTGTGAATCCATCTGGTCCTGGACTCTTTTTGGTTGGTAAACTATTGATTATTGCCAAAATTTCAGCTCCTGTTATTGGTCTATTCAGAGATTCAACTTCTTCCTGGTTTAGTCTTGGGAGAGTGTATGTGTCGAGGAATGTATCCATTTCTTCTAGATTTTCTAGTTTATTTGCGTAGAGGTGTTTGTAGTATTCTCTGATGGTAGTTTGTATTTCTGTGGGATCGGTGGTGATATCCCCTTTATCATTTTTTATTGCGTCTATTTGATTCTTCTCTCTTTTTTTCTTTATTAGTCTTGCTAGCGGTCTATCAATTTTGTTGATCCTTTCAAAAAACCAGCTCCTCGATTCATTAATTTTTTGAAGGGTTTTTTGTGTCTCTATTTCCTTCAGTTCTGCTCTGATTTTAGTTATTTCTTGCCTTCTGCTAGCTTTTGAATGTGTTCGCTCTTGGTTTTCTAGTTCTTTTAATTGTGATGTTAGGGTGTCAATTTTGGATCTTTCCTGCTTTCTCTTGTGGGCATTTAGTGCTATAAATTTCCCTCTGCACACTGCTTTGAATGCGTCCCAGAGATTCTGGTATGTTGTGTCTTTGTTCTCGTTGGTTTCAAAGAACATCTTTATTTCTGTCTTCATTTCGTTATGTACCCAGCAGTCATTCAGGAGCAGGTTGTTCAGTTTCCATGTAGTTGAGCGGCTTTGAGTGAGATTCTTAATCCTGAGTTCTAGTTTGATTGCACTGTGGTCTGAGAGATAGTTTGTTATAATTTCTGTTCCTTTACATTTGCTGAGGAGAGCTTTACTTCCAACTATGTGGTCAATTTTGGAATAGGTGTGGTGTGGTGCTGAAAAAAATGTATATTCTGTTGATTTGGGGTGGAGAGTTCTGTAGATGTCTATTAGGTCCGCTTGGTGCAGAGCTGAGTTCAATTCCTGGGTATCCTTGTTGACTTTCTGTCTCGTTGATCTGTCTAATGTTGACAGTGGGGTGTTAAAGTCTCCCATTATTAATGTGTGGGAGTCTAAGTCTCTTTGTAGGTCACTCAGGACTTGCTTTATGAATCTGGGTGCTCCTGTATTGGGTGCATATATATTTAGGATAGTTAGCTCCTCTTGTTGAATTGATCCCTTTACCATTATGTAATGGCCTTCTTTGTCTCTTTTGATCTTTGTTGGTTTAAAGTCTGTTTTATCAGAGACTAGGATTGCAACCCCTGCCTTTTTTTGTTTTCCATTTGCTTGGTAGATCTTCCTCCATCCTTTTATTTTGAGCCTATGTGTGTCTCTGCACGTGAGATGGGTTTCCTGAATACAGCACACTGATAGGTCTTGACTCTTTATCCAACTTGCCAGTCTGTGTCTTTTAATTGGAGAATTTAGTCCATTTACATTTAAAGTTAATATTGTTATGTGTGAATTTGATCCTGTCATTATGATGTTAGCTGGTGATTTTGCTCGTTAGTTGATGCAGTTTCTTCTTAGTCTTGATGGTCTTTACATTTTGGCATGATTTTGCAGCGGCTGGTACCGGTTGTTCCTTTCCATGTTTAGTGCTTCCTTCAGGAGCTCTTTTAGGGCAGGCCTGGTGGTGACAAAATCGGTCAGCATTTGCTTGTCTGTAAAGTATTTTATTTCTCCTTCACTTATGAAGCTTAGTTTGGCTGGATATGAAATTCTGGGTTGAAAATTCTTTTCTTTAAGAATGTTGAATATTGGCCCCCACTCTCTTCTGGCTTGTAGGGTTTCTGCCGAGAGATCCGCTGTTAGTCTGATGGGCTTCCCTTTGAGTGTAACCCGACCTTTCTGTCTGGCTGCCCTTAACATTTTTTCCTTCATTTCAACTTTGGTGAATCTGACAATTATGTGTCTTGGAGTTGCTCTTCTCGAGGAGTATCTTTGTGGCGTTCTCTGTATTTCCTGAATCTGAACGTTGGCCTGCCTTGCTAGATTGGGGAAGTTCTCCTGGATAATATCCTGCAGAGTGTTTTCCAACTTGGTTTCATTCTCCGCATCACTTTCAGGTACACCAATCAGACGTAGATTTGGTCTTTTCACATAGTCCCATATTTCTTGGAGGCTTTGCTCATTTCTTTTTATTCTTTTTTCTCTAGACTTCCCTTCTCACTTCGTTTCATTCATTTCATCTTCCATTGCTGATACCCTTTCTTCCAGTTGATCGCATCGGCTCCTGAGGCTTCTGCATTCTTCACGTAGTTCTCGAGCCTTGGTTTTCAGCTCCATCAGCTCCTTTAAGCACTTCTCTGTATTGGTTATTCTAGTTATACATTCTTCTAAATTTTTTTCAAAGTTTTCAACTTCTTTGCCTTTGGTTTGAATGTCCTCCCGTAGCTCAGAGTAATTTGATCGTCTGAAGCCTTCTTCTCTCAGCTCGTCAAAATCATTCTCCATCCAGCTTTGTTCCGTTGCTGGTGAGGAACTGCGTTCCTTTGGAGGAGGAGAGGCGCTCTGCATTTTAGAGTTTCCTGTTTTTCTGTTCTGTTTTTTCCCCATCTTTGTGGTTTTATCTACTTTTGGTCTTTGATGATGGTGATGTACAGATGGGTTTTCGGTGTGGATGTCCTTTCTGTTTGTTAGTTTTCCTTCTAACAGACAGGACCCTCAGCTGCAGGTCTGTTGGAATACCCTGCCCTGTGAGGTGTCAGTGTGCCCCTGCTGGGGGGTGCCTCCCAGTTAGGCTGCTCGGGGGTCAGGGGTCAGGGACCCACTTGAGGAGGCAGTCTGCCCGTTCTCAGATCTCCAGCTGCGTGCTGGGAGAACCACTGCTCTCTTCAAAGCTGTCAGACAGGGACATTTAAGTCTGCAGAGGTTACTGCTGTCTTTTTGTTTGTCTGTGCCCTGCCCCCAGAGGTGGAGCCTACAGAGGCAGGCAGGCCTCCTTGAGCTGTGGTGGGCTCCACCCAGTTCGAGCTTCCCGGCTGCTTTGTTTACCTAAGCAAGCCTGGGCAATGGCGGGCGCCCCTCCCCCAGCCTCGCTGCCGCCTTGCAGTTTGATCTCAGACTGCTGTGCTAGCAATCAGCGAGATTCCGAGGGCGTAGGACCCTCCGAGCCAGGTGTGGGATATAGTCTCGTGGTGCGCCGTTTTTTAAGCCGGTCTGAAACGCGCAATATTCGGGTGGGAGTGACCCGAGTTTTCCAGGTGCGTCCGTCACCCCTTTCTTTGACTCGGAAAGGGAACTCCCCGACCCCTTGCGCTTCCCAGGTGAGGCAATGCCTCGCCCTGCTTCGGCTCACGCACGGTGCGCGCACCCACTGGCCTGCGCCCACTGTCTGGCACTCCCTAGTGAGATGAACCCGGTACCTCAGATGGAAATGCAGAAATCACCGTCTTCTGCGTCGCTCACGCTGGGAGCTGTAGACCGGAGCTGTTCCTATTCGGCCATCTTGGCTCCTCCACCGAAAATTAACAATGGTTTTACCACCTTTTGTAAATGAAATATTTAAAGCAGTTAAAAGAAAGTAGCGATTACTTAAGAAGTAAGAGGAAAAATATTAATCCAGGTTGAGGATGTCACATCCCAAATGCCAGAAGTGTTTTGGATTTTGAATTTTTTCAGATTTTGGAATATTTGCCTATATATAAGCTATCTTGGGGATGGAACCCAAGTCTAAACACAACATTCATGTATGCTTCATATACACCTTATACACGTAGCCCAAAGGTAATTTTCTACAGTATTTTTAATAATTTAGTGCATGAAACAAAGTATATGTACCTTGAACCATCAGAGGGTACTGGTGTCACCATCTCAGCCACCCATGTTGACAATCTGTGGTTGTTTGGCATCACATCTTTCCTGACACTGAATTTGTATGCCACTGATAATCATTTTCTCATCCTTATTCACATATAAGTACTTAACAATAAAAAATGTGATGTTATTAACACAATGAAAAAATGTTTTCAGGGTAACTAAGCAATCCAGTAGCATCACCAGAATACCTGTATCAGCTGTTAAACAGCAGTAACAACCAACAACAGCAGGCTTTCAGCCTCCATCTACTATGCTGTTTTGATTAAAAGATTACCATACACAGTTTTTTTTGTTTGTTTTTTTTTTTTGAGAGAAAACATTAGAAGCAGTTGAGGGGCTGAGGGACCAGAAAGTGAGTTTTCTGGGGATGAGGAGGCATTCTGCTGGATGGATTTTTAAAATGTTTCCTTCAGGATCATCTGCCTCATTAACAATGACTTATTGTCTTAGAAGTCTCTCTTTGATTTGATAGGCTGACATGATTCCTTATTCATTTATGAATGCATGCTGCTTTAGCCCTTCAGGAAGCCCATCACACATTTTAACCGTATTGTCAATAGGCACTTTTTCTGCAGTTTTAAAAAGGCCATCTTCATTGTCACTTTTTCATGATCACCTTGCTTCAGAACCATCTAGGCAATTTCACCATCAATGAATGAACAACTGTCTCATCATTAGTATTTAAAACTTCTTTGATATCCGCTTCTTGCAGGATTCTTGATGGATTCTGAAGGTGTATTTTGCATATATAATGGGGTCAAACATAATTTTTTTCTCATTTGACATACAAAATCTTTCAAAGTCATTGCTTTGTTCCTAACCATCACTGAACATAGTTGCAGGCCAAATGTTATGCCAGGCATGCACAACTGTATCTTTAGTGAGTGTGTTCCAAGAACTGGCAATAGCATATATAGCATCCTTCATGCTACACTTCTTTTGAAAACCTTTGACACCCACACCTCTGTTCACTGCTGCTAGCATGCTATTCAAGGAAGTGTTTATGTGTTTACTCTTCATGGATCTAAGGATACTCTTTTCATATGGTTGAATTAATAAAGTCACATTTGGGGAAAATTACATGCATTAACATTATTTTTAATGAGAATTTCAGCTGTAGTATGAGTGGAACAGTTGTCAAGCAATAACAATATCTTGCAGTCATCATCCAGTCCAGCTTTGCTGCAATGAGTGCAAACCACTGATACAAAATATTTGTGAAACCGATCAGAAAAGATGTCCCTGGTAATCCATACCTTTTTGTTAGTGTAACAATGAACTGGTAAGAAAGTCACTCCTTGAAAATAGCTGTAATGCAAGATTTAGCCTATCACAGTAAGTTTATAATTATGTGTGCCTGCAGCATTAGCACATCTCAACACAGTTATTCCCTGGCATTCTTAATTCCTGTGGGGGCTGACACATCAGCTGTAGTCCATCTTTCATGGACAATAACACCAAAACAATGATGTCTTATCAGCATTATAATCTTGTTCTGGCATCAGATTTTCATCAGCAATGATCTTGGCAAAGTCATCAATGAATTTCTCCACTACTTCATGTCAGTAGATGTATTGTCACTGTGAATCTTTAAAAATTTAATGCTGTGTCTTTTCTTAAATTTCTACAGTCAGCCCGTTGAATATTCACAGTTCCCTTCCATTTAAAGTTCATTGTGATATATCTTTGTTTGTTTCATGATCAGCATACCATCAAGTAGCATGTGTTTACTGCAACACCAGCAGTTCCACACTTTCAATACATGATTAAGACCTTCATTTTTAGCTTTATGCAGTGTTTTTCTATTTTTCCTTACTTCTGTTCACTGCTTTTAGCATAGAACCTCAACGGTTTATCCTTCTATTTCTTTAGGTCATATATGGAGGTCATCCCAACACCGTCATCTGCTCTAAGATGTTTCACACTTACACCATTGTTCATTTTCTCCAGCGGTCTGACTTTCTTTGCTGTGTATGCTGCCTCTTTTATTTTATTTTTTAAAATCACTGTTGTAGGGCTTCCTGACATTTCAAACATATCTTTACATCAGAGAACAGAGAATAAACAAAAAAACATGATGAGTTAGTCAGGCACAGTGGCTAACTGTAATCTCAGCTAATCAGGAGGCTGAAGCGGAAGGATCTCTTGAGGTCAGTTCAAGAGCAGGCTGAGAAACATAGTGAGTCCTCATCTCTAAAAAAAAATTTTTTTTAATTAGTTGAGTGTGGTGGTGCGTACCTGTAGTCCCAGCTACTGAGGCTGGAGGATTGCTTGAGCTCAAATATTTGAGGTTGCAGTGAGCTATGATCAGGCCACTGCACTTCAACCTGGGCAACAAAGTGAGATCCTGTCTATAAAAACAAAACAAAACACACTAAAACACGTAAGTCTTAGCCCCTTGAAGGGCATCCTGGGGAGTTAATCATTGGTACATCCAGCCTCCACACATGCAATTTTATTATTTTTTGTAGGCATGATTGCATGGGGAGATTCGGACTTGAACAGAAGAAATATATTGCAGCTGAAGGTGGCTGGGAGGGTCTTTTTGCTTTTGGAGACACTGAATAAACTGTATGTTGTGTGACTATGTTTTGACTGTGACCCGCTACCTAAGGTCAGGTGTGGAAAAATTTCCATTTCGGATTTTTATTTTTGGATTAGGAATGCTTAACCTGTGTAATGCAAATCACATGCAAACCAACACTGCTTAGAAAATTGAGATTTAAAAAGTAGAATTTTTGGTATACATTTTCTGTCATTTAAATTTATTATTCCTTACTTGGAATTTAAGTCATCTCTAAAATTGTACCATCTTAGAAATAGTAGCAGCCATTTGATGGGTGCTTATAGCTATCTTTGTTCTATGACATTATAAGTAATGTAGAAACACAATTCACTTCTAGTCATGTAAATTCTATTGTAAAAGATACCTCAAGAAATAATTTTAAATGAAAATTGCTGCTGTTAAGTCTTGAGAGTAATTAACAATGGGATTATATAAAATGAGTCAATATATGATAATGATGTTCCACCTCTACTTTTTATACTGTTTTATATTTAAACTTACAGGTATAGAATTTAATTTATAAAACACCCATGTGCTCACTATCTAGGTTAAGGAGACGTTATATTTTGCATGTTGGCTTCAGCTGACTTGTTTCCTCTCTCTCCCACGTACAGTAGAGTCTCTCAATATTTACCACCACAATTTCATTTCTTTCCTCCATCTTCTCATAAATGTTTTTATTTTTAAACTGCATACATACGTATATAGAAACTATAGAGTTTTGTGTGTTTAATACTTTTATAAATCATTTTATATATGTGTCATTTTCCAGCTTATTTCCCTCAAAATTATATATGCATTTAAGACAGCTTTAGCTCTAATTTATTAATTTTAATTGTTTTATAGTAATAAATGAATACACGAAAATGCATTGTTAACCCTCAGTATTAGCTTGCTAAGGCTGCCATAACAAAGTGACATAGACTGTATGACTTAAACAATGAACATTTATTTTTTACAGTTCTAGAAGCTGGAAGTCTGATGTTAAGGTGCCAGCAGGTTTCTTCTGAGGCATCTTTTCTTGGCGTGTAGATGACATTTGTCTTAGTTCAGGCTGCTATAACAAAGTACCACAGGCTTGGTGGTTTATAAGCAACAGATATTTATTTCTCACTGTTCTGGGGGCTAGAAGTCCAATATCAGGGTGCTAACATGTTTGAGTTCTTGTGAGGGTGATTTTCCAGGCTACAGACAGACGTCTTCTCATATTCTTACGTGGTGGAAATAGGAGGGACCTCTCTAGCTTCCTTTTGTAAGGACATTAATTCCATTAACGAGGGCCTCACCTTGGTGACCTAGTCAGCTCTCAAAGGCCCTACCTCATAACACCATCATATTGGGGGTTAGGATTTCAACAAATGAATTTTGGGGAAACACAAATATTCAGTTCATTGTAGCCATCATCTCACTGTGTCTTCACATGGTCTTCCCTTGGTACACCTCTGTGTTCAAATTTCTCCCTCTTGTAAGAACACTAGTCATACTGAATTAGGCCCACTGTAATAACCTACTTTTTACTTAAATACTTCTTTAAAGACTGTCTCCAAACATAGTCACATTCTGAAATACTGGGAGTCAGGAGTTTGACATGAATTTTGGGGGTACAAAATTCAGCCCATGACATCCTGTTAATAAATATTTTTATTCTTTCCAAAGTTTTATTTTTAAAAACTATGGCTGCTATAAAATTCCTGTTAAGATATCCTTGTGGTTGAGGATTTCTCTAGGGTATATACATAGAAGTGATATTCTTGTTCATAGCTTAGGCTTATCTTCTCATCACTAATTTTTACCAAATTTCTTCGATGAGGTCATGACAATTTTTTCTTCACCAGTAACACATGAAAATTCCTGTGTGTGTTGCTACACATTTTCACCAACACTTAGTATTATCAAGCTTTTTATGTTTTGCTCAGTTTGATAGAGTGACAACTTGTTTTAATTTTTATTTGTTTACTAACGAATTTAAGAATTTTTTAGCCGTACAGTTGTTATTATCCTTTAAGTTTTCATATCTCTGAATTGTCTCTTAATATCCTGTTTTCCTTTTTTTTTTTCTTATTGATTTGGAAGACCTCATGAACTATTTTATATCATTAGTTATTTTTGTTTGCAAATGTTTTCTTCAAGTTTGTGAAAGAAAATTATGTATTTTTATTGTTAAATACTTACATTTATTGAATAAAATAAATAAATATTTGGTTGTTTTCTCCTAATCTCAATCTGCCAGTTTTTTTTTCTCTTCTCTTTTTCTCAAGATGTTATCTGAAGAGGTCCCAGGGATAATGTTTTGAAAAGTAATTTCATGTAGTAATTTCATGTACTACATGAAATTATTTCTAAGTTATCTCTGAAGTATCTCAATTAATTTTTTAATAAACAAAATGTTATTAATAAACATTAAAAGTTATTTTATTGTTAAAATATACTTTGGTTCAATAATATCTCTTTTATATAAAATTTAATTGAGATAATTTAGAGATAACTTAGAAATAATTTTATATAGTACTTTTCAAAACATTATCCCTGGGACCTCTTCAGATATCACCTTGAGAAAAAGAGAAAAGGAAAGAAAGATCCGGCAGATTGAGATTAGGAGAAAAAAACAAGCAAATATGTATTTATTTTATTTATTAAATATCACAGTAAGATGGTCTGTGTGTTTTTGTTTTTATTGTATATATTTAAGGCATACAACATGATTACTACCACCAAATAAATTTACATATCTGTTATCTCACAGTTGCTTTTTCTTCTTTTTTCTGTGGTATGAGTAACTAAAATCTACCCCCATTAACAAATTTATGGTATGTGATACAATATTATTAACTATAGTCCTGATGCTCTGCGTTAGATCTCTAGACTTATTCATCTGAGACAACTGTGTCTTTGTACCCTTTGATCTATATCTCTCCATTTCCCCAGCCCCCAACACTGGTAACCACCTTTATACTCTATTTTTATATATTCATTAAAAAAACTTAGATTTGACACATAAGTGAGATCATGCAGTGATTTTCTTCCTTTGAGTTATTTTACTTAGTATAATGCTCCCTAGGTGCAACTATGTTATAAACAGCAGAATCTCCTTCTTCATTTAAGGCTGGATAATATTCTATTGTATGTGTATGTGTGTGTTTGCGTACATACGTCAGAACTTCTTGGCTGTAATGCATAATGCTGCAATGAATATGGGAGTTCATATCTTCACGAAGTGGTGACTTCATTTCACTTGGATATATACCAGGAAGAGTGATTGCTGGGTCATATGGTAGATCTATTTTTAATTTCTTTAGGATGCTCCATACAGTTTTACACAATGGCTGTACTAATTTACATTCCTATCAAGAGTGTAACTAGGATTCCTTTTTTTCCACATCCTTGCCAACTCTTGTTATCTCTTATCTCTTTGATAATAGCTATCCTAACAGGTGTGAGGTTGTTATCTCATCGTAGTTTTGATTTGCGTTTTCCTGATGATTAGTCATGTTGAGCACATTTTCCTATATTTGTTGGCCATTTGTATATCCTCATTGAAGAAATGTCTATTCAGGCCATTTGCCCATTTTTAAAACTTGTTTTTTTTTGCTATTGAGTCAGGTGAATTTCTTATGTCCCACTCCATTGGTTGATAGATGGTTTGTAAATATTTCATCCCACTCCACTGGCTGCCGTTTCATTTTGTAGATTTTTTAGTTTGATGTAGTTACACTTGTTTTGTTTTTGTTGCCTGTGCTTTTGGGGTCATATAAAAAATATCATTGCCAAGGAAAATATCAAGGAGCTTTTCCCTAGGCTTTCCTCTAGGAATTTTACAGCTTCAGGTTTTATGTTTATGTCTTTAATTTATTAAGAGTTCATTTTTGTGTGTGGTGTAAGATAAGGGTCCACTTTTATTCTTTTACATGTGGATATCTAGTTTTTCCCATACCGTTTATCAAATAGACTATCTTTTCTCCATTGAGTTTTCTCCTTTCCTTTCCTTTCCTTTCCTTTCCTTCCCTTCCCTTTCCTTTCCTTCCCTTCCCCTTCCCTTCCCCTTTCCTTCCCTTTCCCTTCCCTTTCCCTTCCCTTTGCCTTCCCTTTGCCTTCCCTTTGCCTTCCCTTTGCCTTCCCTTTCCCTTCCCTTTGCCTTCCCTTTGCCTTCCCTTTCCCTTCCCTTTCCCTTCCCTTTCCTTTCCCTTTCTTTTCCTTTCATGACAGGTTCTCACTCTGTCACCCAGTGGCCCAGGCTGGAAGGCAATGATGCAATGATGTGATCACAACTCACTGAAGCCTTGAACTCCTGAACTCAAGAGATCCTCCCTTCAGCCTCCCGAGTAGCCAGGACTACAGGTGTGCACCACCATGCCAGGTGAAATTTTCAAAATTTTTGTAGAGATGGCGGTTACACTATGTTTTCCAAGCGGGTCTGGAACTCCTAGTCTCAGGAGATCCTCCCACCTAGGCCTCCCAAAGCACTGGGATGACTGGCATGAGCCATTGTGTTTTCTTAATGGCCTTGTTGAAGTGACCATAGATACTTGGGATTATTTCTGGGCTCTCTATTTTGTTCCATTGGTCTATGTGTCTGTAGGTCGGTAACATACAGTAAGATTTTCTTAACAAAACAATCAGTATTGATATATATTCACTCTAATTTAACTAATGAAGTTCTATATCTGTCATGATAAAGTAAGATTCTATTGAATCCTACCATCCTGCAGATAATTAGCATAAACTCAGTACTAAATCCAAGGAAACAACTATAGAATAAGTCGAACAGTGCATAGAATTAGAGGTATCTTGGAGCAGAGTGAACACTTGAAAGAATTTATGGCATAGATGAATTACTCATTTTTATGATTTTTACATTCAGATCAGAACAAAATTAGCTCCATGAGTGGCAGTTAAAATTCGACAGAGACATCTGCAGTTTCTCTGGCTCACAGAATCACAGGACAAAATTAAGGGCAATTGTAACCAATTGAAATCAAGGGGAAAACTCTGTAAAGGTGAATCAGAGATAGGAAAAGATCCTAACCGTGTGTAAAAATCTGCCCCAAATATTTGACTTAACTCTGAAACACACATGCAATTAAGACACAAACAACCTAGATAAGGGAGTAAAATAATTGAATTTAAATTTGAACTACCACCAGGAGACAGAATTTGAAGTTTGAGTTCAATCAAGTTAATTGCCTGCTTTAAGAAGAAAAGCATTACTCTTTCAAGGAATAAAACAATCCATAGGCTCCACAACATAGCATTCACAATTTCTGAACATATGAAGAATCAGAAAAAAATGTGACAAATTCTCATGAAAAAAGATAAGTATAAAAGACCAATCTTGAAATGACACATTGAAATTAGCAAACAAGGATTTATAAACGGCTATTATAAATATACATAAGGGCATAAAGTCAAATATGTCTATAATGAATGAAAATGTAGGAAACATTAAAATAAAAATTCAACATATAAAAATTTTAGAACTGCAAATACAATGTGTAAAATAAAATATTCACTGGATGAGCTTCCTAGCAAAAGAGAGATGACAGAAGAAAAATTAATAACCATGAAGATAGACTGTAGAAATTATTTATGTAAATGAGATAAAGCAATGGAAGCTAACAGTTTCAGGGACATGTGAGACAATTATACATGGTCTAACATATGTCTTATGGAAATCTAAGAAAGAGAAAAGAGGGAGAATAATACAAAGATATTTTAGAGTAAAATAGTCAACAATTTTCAAAATTGTAAATTATTAAATCTAGAGACTCAAGAAGCTCAGAAAATTCCAAGCAGGATAAATAAAATAAAGCTACACCTCAGCATGTCAAAGTAAAACTGTTAAAAGCCATTGGTAAAAATCAAATTTTAAAAGCAGCCAGAGAAAAAATGACCGTTACATACAGTGAAAAATATTAAAATGATGGCTACATTTTCATTAAAAAATTATAAATCCAGAAGACTATGGAAAATGTTTGAAGTGCTGAAGGGAACAACTGCCAACCGTGAATTCTATTACAGCAAAAATATTCTTTAAGAATGAAAGCTATACTAAGAGGAAATCTTGCTTCCAAAAAAATCGAGTAGATATGCTTTCCCCCATTCCTCCAACTAAATATGACTAAAAACTTGGGACGTTGTGTGTGCATGTGTGTGTGTGAGTGTGTAACTGTCTCTCTTTCTATCTCTCTATATCTACACACACATAAGATATATCTAAGAAGGCTTATCATATATATAAGAAGGATTCATATATATATAGAGAGAGAGAGAGAGGGAGAGAGAGAGAGGCTTTAACAGATGGAGAAAAGTCAGACTGGCTAGGTGGCTAGGGACTCCAGGACCCAAGGAATGACATATGATGATGAGGTTTCTGGGCTTCTTTCTCTTTCTTTTTGCCACATATATCCCAGACATGGAGCTGAAGAAGCTGGCAACCCAGAAACATCAAGGGAAATAAACCAAAAAGCCCCAACAAATGGCTGCTTTCTCTAGCTAAGGACCAGAAAATGGGCAACCTATCAAGGCGAAGAACTCTTAGACAATAACCTCTCTATTCCCAACAATGCCATGGATAAAACTGTGACCTCCTGACACACCAACCGACCTCAAGAGAAAAGACTGAGAGAAGTGCCTAGACTCACTTTTCTCAGGCACTAGAGTCAACAACAAATTGTTATTTTTACCTTTCCAAGACAATTAAAAAAAACTCAAAACACTTTAGTCCCTTTTACCTTCTCCAGCCTTTTGTGCTTGTATCATGCATTTGAGTTATATATACATTTTAAACCTCAAAAGATATTATTATTGTTGTGTAGCATAAATACTCATTGAGTTTTCCCCACGTATTTACATTTCCCATGAATTTTTATAATTGTCTGTTTTTCTGTGGTCTCAGTAGAGATTATTTCCTTTAATCTGAAGTCTCCTTTTAGTGTTTCCTTCAGCATGTGTCTTCTGCTGATGAACTCTTTCACTTATCTTCACGTTTGATGTTTTTCAATGTGTACAAAATTATTGGTTGGCTGTAATTTTCTTTTAATACTGGAAAAATATCATTCTCTTGTTTTCTAGCTCTGTCACTTCTTTTGAAAAGTCAACTGTCAATATTGTTAATGGTCTGTTTATGGTGATATGGAATTCATTTGGGGAATGGAGCTGATTTTAAGAAATTTCTCTTTACCTTTGGTTTTTATCAGTGTGACCATGATGTGCTTAGACATGGCAGTTAATGCTTGAGGGTCACAGAGCTTCTTGAATCTGCAGCTTGAAATTTGAGAAAATTCTTATGCAGATTATCTTCAAATATTCCTTTCCTATATTTTCTGCATTCTCTTCTTTTGCTTCTATTAATGTATTTGTATTTATGTTTTCACTCTAACTTTATTTCACATGTTTTTGGCTTACATTTATTTTTCATTCTTTCTTGTCTTCATCCGTTGGTCTTGATGTTTCCTAGTAACCTATCTTCCAGTTTACTAATCCTTTCTTTTTCTGTGTCTAGCATGCTGTTTGTCTACCTATTGATTGTATAGTTTCAGATACAAATTTTTTTCAGTTTTAAAATTTTCATTTGATTTATATATATGTATATATTCAATTTGGGGTTAAATTATACATCTTTTTTTTTACTTATTAGTTATTTAAAAATCCATATGTCTAACTCTAATGTCATTCCTGCCTACAGCCTGTCTGTTGCCTGTTTTTCTCTGGGTTTTCCTTATTTCAATCTATATATATTTCATCCTAGATGTCCATTCAAGGGCATTACAGATATTTTGTTTAAAAAATTATACAGGCTCTGATGTTAGAGATTATCTTGAATCAGTTTAAGAAGTGAGATAATTGTTCACTGTGTTGTAAGCTCTATGTAGATTGATTTATTTCCAGTCTGCTCCCACCCTATCATAGACTTTCAGGGGTCTTAACTGAAGGTCTAAGGTATTTACAAAGGAAGGCTCCTCTTCTTTGGCCAAGTCAAATGACACTTTTTTTTCCCCTCCCCAGTCCCGTAAAATGCCAAAATCTCTGCTTGGCTTTTGGGCCTCTCAGTAGTCATTTTTCATTTGGTTTATTCCCTTCTCAATTCTTTAAAGCTTTGGTTTAGGCCCATTTCATAGCCTAAAAAATTGGGTGAAGAAATTGGGAAGAAAAGGCATACCAAATACGAGACTCACTTCTCTGTGGCTCCTTTGTTCTCCAGGATTTGCCTGCTTTGATAGCTCTTAATTGGAGTTTTTGTTTCCATAACCGTGTGGGACTGCTTAAAGCTCCAGGTTGTTACTGTTCTGGAGAGAAAGAAGCGATGAAAAATGTGCCCACCCACCTCAATACATTTTTCTTCTCCTAGTGTTACTGACCTCTCAAGTTGGGCTGTCTTTTTTGATGGCTAATGTTTGCAACAACCATGGATGTTGTGTTGTCATTTTTGTTGTTTTCTATCCAGCTTTTACAGGTTTTCTTGGTCAGTGAGTTGGTTTGATACAAGCTACTCTGTCACTTTTAAAAACAGAAGTCTTAGAGACGATGCACCTAAACAAAATCAATACAATGAAAAAAATTATGGGAGGCTGATTTATAAAAATGAAATTATAAGAAAGGTAACACTGAGTTTTATTTGACCCCAAGTAATATAGCCAAAAGGTTAACAGTGTCAACGTAAGTAACTGTTGAAGTCAGAGAAAAGAAATATACCTGCTAGGTTCAGGGACTAAAAAATTAAGAGTTTTCAAACCTTGATACTAAAATGGGGAGAGACTGTTAAAAATCGTATAATAAGAGAAATACCTGAGTGCACAGAGTGTGTTTGGTCTGGATGAAAGTAGGTATGAATGGGGGTTGAGATGGAATTAAAGAAGACTTTAAGTATTTGATCATTTCAATGAGGAAAGTAGAAATGATCTGAATTGATCTGGATAGCTAGAAAATTTCGGAAAGTATTAAATTGGTGCAAAAGTAGTTGCTGTTAATGGCAAAACTGCAATTACTTTTGCGCCAACCTAATAGATATTGCCTAAATCAAAAAATAATACTTTTAACCATTAAGGCTATCCAACACTGCCCTGGGGTCTTCCAGAAAGTGTTAAGTCACTTTTAATACTTAATATTACAGTTTATCACAGACATTGATGTTATAAAAGAGATTTCTTAATTAGGAGGTGAGTTGCATGGTGATAGAAAGACAACAATTATTATTATTTTATTGAGAGTGAATTATATACCTGGTGCCATATAAGCATCTTAAATTAAATACAAATTTAATACTTATGAGTACAATACTTATTGAATACTTATAAGTTTAGGAATTAGATCTAATTTTTATTCTCACTTTACAAATGAGGAAACTGAGGTATAGAGGATAAATAATTGGCCTAGTGTCAAGCAGCTAGTAAAGGGAGGAGGTGCGACTTGAACCCAGATAACCTATCTCCTGAGACCACACTTTTAGACATCACATTATGCTGTCCAAGTTAAGATTGGTTAACTTTATAAGCTGTTAGTTATCCTTAAATAGATGGGGTATAAACAACAGCAGTCATATTAACAATGTGTAGTTTATTTGTTTACCCTTAGAATAATGTTGCAAATAAAATAGTTACAGATTCTATGTTATTTGCTATGTGCTTTAACAAATCAGTATAAAAAACAAAGGCTATGACCTAACAAGGTTTCTTTTCTAAAGAATTCAGACATAAAAGCATATAAGGTACTGTACTGATATATAAAATTTGTCAATCTGTATGTGCATGTGTGTGCATATAAAATAAATTTACCATGCAGGTAGCCATCTTATGTTTTAATATACCCTTACCTAATTATAGTAGTGAACTTGATGAAACTTGGAAATGCTATTTATTATGATTTTGATACCTACCTTGACTATCCTGGCTGACTCTTTAAAATAATTTTTAAAAGCACACTTTTAGAACTTGCTAGGCAAATGATTCTAAGGTTCTGTTTGTTATCCAAGTTATCATTCCATAACCTTTGTCAGAATGTTCTCTCTTATTTACGACTGAAATCCTGCAATAGAAACCAAAACCTATATGCCTCTATTACTATACCAAATGAGGGCAAGTTTCATCCATTATGTGTTTGGACCTATTTGATGCCAGCCAGTTAACAAACATTAACCTTTTCCTAAAGATGTCTTTATAATTTTTTTTGTTCAATTTCTCATATGTTGAAGAATCAATCTTTAATTTTGCCTCTCATGATTAATATGAGGACCCACAATAGAAAGTAACTGAAAGTAGGCATTAGATTTACTATATTTGAAAGGTTTGCAAAATAACATTAAAAAGTGCTATTCTACCTCAGTATGATTATGACAGCTGACCTCCTTAATTAACTCTGTAGCTACATTTCAGGTTTTCTCAGAGTCCTTGACACAATTGTTTCAGGGTTTGTTTTAAAGCCTATTTTTCTCTTTCATTTAAAAAAAAATACTTCAAAGGAGTCTGGTATTTCAGAAAACTGTCAAGATGTGTTGAAACGTATTTAAAAGAATGCATAGTTTCATGAATTGGCGTCGTTTGTGCACATTATTATTTTTTCAGGTTTGTCACTACATATAAAGAAGGATAAGAATTCTGTGTGGGGGAAATATTATGGTTGTCACAGGGCAAAGGGGGTCATCCAGTATCTTTGACTTTTCTCCAGAAGAAATTAAGAGAAGAATTCATCAAATGTTAATGTTAAGAACTCAGAAACTCTGGAATGTTTGTCCAGAGTCCCAGGCCTCAGAGCAAATGCTCTTATGCTGCTGGGCTCCAGGGAAAGATTTCAGCCAAAGTCAATATGCACAGAAACTCCATCTGACTGAAACTGTGGAAACAGCTGTAACTACTTAGCTGGAAAACCACCTTAGATTCCTCTCCCAGAATACGCTGATGACATGGGAGATGGGGAGCAGGAAAGCTCTGTCAGGATCTCTCTTCAGCTTGGTCAGAAAAAAAATATTTTCTTTCCCTGAAAGCTGTAAATAGATGGGTTTATCTCTGGTCATAATAAACCACCACCACCCCCCTAATTTTTTTTTTGCCCTTAAATTTGCCCATGTCTCTTCGTTTCTTTGTGTATTAATCAGTATTTGATTTAAGTCATCTTTTATGTGAAATTTTTAAAAAGATCCACTTGATCTTAGATACATCTTCTAAATGTGATTGGATGGGATTCACATTAGTATTAGAGACCAACATGGTCAATGGATGTTTAATTCTGATAAGGTTTCACTTTATGAATATATACATAATTCTTTGGTTTGAGATTTTATTTACCTCTTATTGTTCTTCATGGTACTTTTTTGCATTATTCTTAGGAGAAAATAAAAAATGCTACCAGAAACAACAAGTAAATGTTTTTTTCAAGTTTCCTGAAGTATGATTGACAATTAAAAATTGCATATATTCAAGTTGTACAAATTGATGATTTGATATATGTATACAATGTATGTATACATACATTGTTAAATATTCACTACAGTCAAGCTAATTAACACATTCATGATCTCACATAGTTACTTTTTTACCTGGTAGGAGCACTGAAGATCTACCCTCTTAGCAAATTTCACATATGCAATATGATACATTATTGTTAACTATAGCCACATTGTTGTACATTAGATCTCCAGAACTTATTTATCCTGAATAACAAAAACTTTATACCTTTTGATCAGCATCTTCCCATATCTCCCTTTCTCCAGCCCCTAGTAACCATCATTCTACTTTGTTTATATGAATTTGACATTTTTAAAGCTTCATGAGTTCACTTATATATGATATCTAAAACAATAACAAATCGATTTTCAGCCAGTTTGGGGAAATTGATTTTTGACCTTGTAATCATAGGTTAAAAAAACTATCGATAGCCTAGCTCAGGCAGGGAAGAAACCTCAGAAATCAGGACAACTAAAAGGAAATA
This sequence comes from Pan paniscus, assembly GCF_029289425.2. NCBI lineage: Eukaryota > Metazoa > Chordata > Mammalia > Primates > Hominidae > Pan > Pan paniscus. The sequence continues at coordinate 132,917,635 of NC_073254.2, forward strand.
GGAAGCCAAAAATTGCATTATTTTGCTTCTGAACATTCTGTATAAGATGTTACATAGCCAAGGTATGGAATGTTGACAGTCAGAAATTGACCTAGACCAAAACAAGTGAAATATATGTATATGTGTGTGTTTATGTATATAAAAGTTGTTTTATTTGTCTTATTGCCTATTTGATTATTTAACTTCCATAATTATTTCATAATTTTGAGATGAATTCAGTTCTGGGGTCAAGTGTTAATATATAACATGGATTATTAAAATATATCAGCTAAATTTTAAGTATAATTTTAAAAATGGCTTGCATTATTGAGCACTCTATTTCCAAAGTAATGAGTAGCATCCTAAAATGATTATACTTCAAAAAGTGTGAGGTGAATTCCATTCATTTTTTCAAGTGTTCACTGTGTTGCAATTGACTCCAAAAATGTTGACCTCAGCAACTAGAAAACTATATGGACTGCTTTTGGGGAACTGACTCGCTTTGGAAATTTCTGAGGACCCCTCAAATGTCTCAAATGGCTAAGAAATTGAAGATGAGATAAGTATATGCAGGTTGATTTGAGGGAAGACATAAACAGATCTAGGGGGAAGAAATAAGGTAGAAGTAGATAATGACTGAGTCTGCATGGGGAATTAGTTCGAGGTACTTAGCCAAGACACAAAAATTAATTCAAGATGGATTAAAGACTTAAATGTTAGACTTAAAACCATAAAAAGCCTAGAAGAAAACCTAGGCAATACCATTCAGGATATAGCCATGGGCAAGGACTTCATGTCTAAAACACCAAAAGCAATGGCAACAAAAGCCAAAATTGACAAATGGGATCTAATTAAACTAAAGAGCTTCTGCACAGCAAAAGAAACTACCATTAGAGTGAACAGGCAACCTACAGAATGGAAGAAAATTTTTGCAATCTACCCATCTGACAAAGGGCTAATATCCAGAATCTACTAAGAACTTAAACAAATTTACAAGAAAAAATCAACCCCATCAAAAAGTGGGCAAAGTATATGAACAGATACTTCTCAAAAGAAGACATTTATGCAGCCAACAGACACATGAAAAAATGCTCATCATCATCGGCCATCAGAGAAGTGCAAATCAAAACCACAATGAGATACCATCTCACGCCAGTTAGAATGGTGATCATTAAAAAGTCAGGAAACAACAGGTGCTGGAGAGGATGTGGAGAAATAGGAACACTTTTACACTGCTGTTGGGACTGTAAACTAGTTCAACCATTGTGCGAGACAGTGTGGCAATTCCTCAAGGATCTAGAACTAGAAATACCATTTGACCCAGCCATCCCATTACTGGGTATATACCTAAAGGATTATAAATCATGCTGCTGTAAAGACACATGCACATGTATGTTTATTGTGGCACTGTTCACAATAGCAAAGACTTGGAACCAACCCAAACGTCCATCAATGATAGACTGGATTAAGAAAATGTGGCACATATACACCATGGAATACTATGCAGCCATGAAAAAGGATGAGTTCATGCCCTTTGTAGGGACAAGGATGAAGCTGGAAACCATCATTCTCAGCAAACTATCTCAAGGACAGAAAACCAAACACCGCATGTTCTCACTCATAGGTGGGAATTGAACAATGAGAACACCTGGACACAGGATGGGGAACATCACACACTGGGGCCTGTTGTGGGGTGGGGGGGCTGGGGGAGGGATAGCATTAGGAGATATATCTAATGTAAATGATGAGTTAATGGGTGCAGCACACCAACATGGCACATGTATACATGTGTAACAAACCCGCATGCTGTGCACATGTACCCTAGAACTTAAAGTATAATAATAAAAAATAAATAAAAAATAATGAATCACTAGGGGAAAAAGGTGTGTCAAGAGCTTTCCCAGGAGTAGATTTCCCAAGGCTAGGCCACTTTCTGAAAGCCACAAGTATTTACCCCAAGCTATAGGAGGACAATTGATAGGATATGGAGGTTCCAGCAGAAGACATCCAATTACTAATCTCCCAATCAACAGTGGAATGTACCTACCCAGAGGAATGCAGGATAACACAGTGCTGGTGATCAAGCTCTGGCATCAAGGAGAAAAAAATCCTGGCTCTACCCTTTATTATTTGTGTGATTGTGGACCAGATATGTGACCTCTCTAAGCCTTAGTTTCTTAGTCTTTAAAATGCTGTTCTGAGAATTAAATGAGGTTATACCTCTAAACTGCATAGCACAGTGCTTGTCACAAAATAAATATTAATAAGTGCATCTGTATTATCATCAACCCTCAAAGATGCATCTGAGTAGGAATGAGATTTCAATGGTCAGAGCCAGAGAAAGCCAGGTAGAGTAGAGAGCACACAGATTTTCTTATTTTCTTTCAATTGCATGAAAAAGAACAGCTGCTTCCCACATGGAAATCAAATATTTGGAATTTTTTATGTTATTGCTTTTCATAAGTCTACTGAGTTGTCACCCAAAAAGCCTCTGAGGTAAATGCCGTGGTTTTTCACTTCCTGTATAAATTGGGAATGAATGTTTGTAAGAAATAATTCCCTTGAAACAACAGAAATGCAGTTACAATTTTCTTATCAAAGTAGTTGTTGAAGTACGAATTTTATAATTATAATTAAGTAGCAATATGAATACAGACCAGAAGGTATGATTAAAAGTGGGAACAATTGTAGTAGTATAGAATTATAATTGTTTTCATTTCAAAATGTTTTATTATGCCATATTTTTATTATACATTTAATTACCTTATTGCTTTGTTGATTTTATAGATCTATAATTTGTACATTAATGCATATATACTTCTATATACAGTTATGCATACAGCAAAACGTCTGAGTGGCGATATACCAAAATATGAAGAGTAGTTATGCCTTGGCGATTACGGATATTTTTCATTTAATCGTATTTTCAAAATTTTCATTGGTTATTTGTAATATAAATTTATCAAAATTAACAGCTGTACTTGAAAATAATCAAAATAAGATATACTCCTGGCTTCTCTGATCTTATTTATAAATGGCAAAATATTGAGATCCCAACCAAACATTCACAGGTGAAGTTTTATTTCTCAGAGTAAAGTGATTTAGGTTTTTTCCTTTGAGATGGGAAAAGAAGTCCAGTTAGGTGCTTGTTTGCAATTTATTGGTAAAGGCTACTAATTACGTATAGCCTTTGTTAAATACCCATTTATCCATTTATTCATGTTCAACAGAAATTAAAAGTGGCCTCCAAAAGTGGCATAAGTAAATTAATGAGAATGTTAAATAAGAAAATGGAATCAGTTAATTAAATGGTGGCCCATTTGGTGTGATTTAAATTCTTCCGATTGTTACTTCATTTCAAATCAGAAAATTTCTAACTTTCTTAAAAAATAATTTAATAATAACTAAACATTAAATTATTTGACAAGCCAGTGTTACTCAACGGAGCCTGTTATTCTATTGAAAAGCAGGTTTGAATGGAATTTCACATTCTATAACATTCTTGAATAATCTGAGCAAGTTTTCACTGGTTCCTATCAAACTTGGTCTCACCTCCATCTATAGATTATTAAGTAATCCCAGCCAATCTTTTGAGCACCATCAGGTAATTTCTAGGTAGAGCCAATTAATGGAAAGTATATGACTTTTGTGGTTCATGGATCCCAGGTGCATGTCTTGAAGCCGTCTGCAAAGACTTTCCTCTTTTCAGGATAAAAGTGAACCTCACAGAGCTTAAGTTTATCTCAAATTTCAGATAGTGGTGACTATCTGAAAAACTTTAGCCTATCTAGTACTTATGATAAATAAAACTACATAGCCTTTAGTAACTGCCGTCTGGTATAAATGTTTGTGAAAATACACATAATAATTTTTTTAATGTTGGATTTTACTCAGAATGATTCCCCACATTACTTCTGCCTAGCAAGAAAACATCTAATTTAATGATTCATAAATTCCGTGGAAATTTGCTATTAAATATATCTGAGAAAATATCCTACAACCCTGAAAAGCCTTAGCAAGAAGATGCTACCAATGCTCTCTACACAGGCCCTGGGCATATTACAGCACTTTGAATACGGAAGCCAACGAGCATTGCGTGAGATAACAAAACAGCAGGGACCATTATGTCCAAAGAAAGTTTATCCTCATAAATTTTAGTGAGAGTCATGGATGCTAATTAAAGCCAACTCTCAAAGCCAAGTGTAGTTGGCCTTCATCATCCACCTGATTCAGTACAGCTGTTTCCAAAGGGAAACTAGAGGCATGTAATTTGTTCTCATAGGATTTGGATTCTACTTTATTTATTTGTGATAGATCTTTGGGTTTAGAGGTTACATAACCACATGTTTATAATGGTACTCATTAATTGACCACATAATTTATCTATTACTGACCATGCAAATAATTTTTAGGGATTATTTCAATTAAAAATTTAAGAAATACCTTTTAATGCTATAAAATATAAGCACTCCAAATGCCTTAAATTGGATCATGCAGGAAACCATGGAAATCACATTATTTTGCATTTCAGCTTTGGAAAAAAGCCACACTTTGAGAACGCTCAGGAAGAATTAGCAAAACTGATCCTGCCATAAACAATACAACCCAAAGAGTTCTTTCCTGAGACTAAAATTATTTGGCTAGGAGGAGGGAAGGATGGTGAAGAATACAGTTTAGGAAGTGATCTAGCTGAGAAAGGTGAGAAAAACCCTGAAAAGAAAGCAAGTGCTTTTGCTAATTGAACCTAAGAATAGAGTGTTAGATAGTGTGGGCTTATAAAAGGCTGTGTCTTACAAACAAATATTTTCGTTTCAGGATGATGTAAAGTTTGAATAATAACAGTAAGTTTCCACTATTATTAAAAATACTCTCTTTCCACAGTTGCAGTTGGATTAGAGTCAAAAATTCCAGAGCAGCAGGCCCAAGGAAGAATAACAGTATGCAGAAATGAGGCATTTGGCTGCTTAAGAAATCAAGAGAGGGGCACACAAACAGGTTTGAATACAAGTCCACATTCCAACAAACTCCTTTTCTTCACTATCTCACGATCTTCTATGGAGATTCAAAGACATAGGAGTTTTTACTTAGTGCCTGTAAAAAAAAAAAAAAAAAAGGTAAAATAAGATAAAATTGAGAGTATTTTTTCTCAGAGCTTTAGCAAATTGATTTTTACTTTCTAGACATTATCATCTGTGGAGGTTACGCACATATTACAATGAATGCAATTTAATACCACTCAAAATGTTCTTGGTGACTCTTTTTTCAGAATCACATTCTGGATCTATTATAACCATACAGAGAAGACATTTTTTTCTTTTTCTCTTTTTCCATTTGCTATCTTTCTCTCTTTCTTTTCCCTTTCTATCTTATTTTGTCTCTCTTTCTTTGGCCATAGTGCTAAAGTATTCCTTTTTCTATCCTTTTGTTTAAATGAATTTTGGCTTTATGCAAAACTTAATCCCTTTCCTTTGACATGTGACTATTCATCTCCAAGGAGAATTAAAAAGAAACACAAAGAAATGTTTCTCAGATATAAATGGAAATTCCAGAAGTGTAGTGAAGGCATCATAATGGTAATCACTTATCCCCACCAAACTGACAAAACTGAATGAGGTAGGTGTTTCAGTAGTGGAGATGTGTTCAGTAGTTGATTCAATTAGTTTATAGTCCAATTTAGCAAATCTAGACATTAGCGATATACAGATGTTTCTTTTGACTCACCGTCTGCACATGGAAGGTTCATTCACCACACCTGTGGGTGTGAAGGAACTCAGACTCGAGTAACCTTCATTTTTTGTGCTTATGAGAGTTTGTTTTTGATATAAAATATATTTAGAAAAAAACTAGAATGGGTAAAAATGGAATTCTGTAAAAAATAACCGGAAGATTATTGTTAGATGGCCAGTCAAGCCAAGTGGACAGTTATAATCAGTGGGAGTGTGGCACTATGACCATGCTCTGGACAGCTGGCTTTAGAGGAAGTGAAGTGCAGTTGGTTAACAGCATACTCCATAGGGATTCAGTGTCAGCCCTTTTTCTTACTAGATACATTGGAACAAGTTTTCAAAATTCTCTGTGCCTTAGTTTCTCCATCTAAAAAATGACAATAATAATAAGACCTCATACATTCATTGTGAAGACCTCACAAGATAATACACATGAAACAATAGTGTTGGGCATTTATGTGCACTCCACACATATTACCTAGCATATCATTGCTATTATTTATAAATACTTGATTATGCTTTTTTTTAGTTCAAAGGCAAAGAGATATAAGAAATAGGTCAAACGGAAAAGTGTGGAAAAGCCATGTGACAGGAAGAATATTTCTCTGGTGATTCAGTAAAATATACTTATTAAGGGTGATTCTTATTTTACCTTTTTTTGTTTGTTTGTTTGTTTCTCTATCAGTGCCTTCTAGATGAGAACAAATATATTTTGAAAACAACTGAAACCACGACGTAGAAAGCACATTTTCATGCTGAATAACAGAATATTTATGTATCTTATATTTAAATATCTGAAAAAGTTTATTATTTTTAAGTCTTTTCCTTGAAAAAATATATTTCAAAAACAGGATTTTTTACTTTTGATTTAGATGGTGTAGTATTTGTGGAATCCAAATGATTTGATGATTCTGATACCTACAAGGTACATATAGCTCCAAATGATGTCTAAAAGTAGAACTGTAATTCACATATACAACAGCAACTGCCACAACAATAATGATAGCTACTGTTAATTGAACATCTATAATGTGCTATATACAGTTCTCTGCACTTTACATGAAATATGTTATTTAATCTTCTCAGTAACGCTATGTGGTGGGTAGGCAACGTTGTGTTCTATAAGATAAGATAAGGGAACTTTGACACAGAGAAACTCTGGAATTGGCCGAGATTACTTGGATGTAAGTGTCAGAGACTGGGTTTGAAACAGAGTGCATTCCCCAAAGAATGCATTTCCCAGTTCTCCCAAAATAGTTTTCTGTGCACTATGCATACATTTTCTCCTTAGTGCCATATCTGTTCAAGTTAATTGAGGAAAATCAAACTATCTACTATTTAAAAAATAGGCTGATCATCTTTACTGCTAATGGGTTCAAATCACTTTGTTTATAATAGATCTGCTTCAGAAAGCTACAGCAGAGGCATCTGTCATTATTACTGTGAAGACATTCATGCTTGGAGGTGAAGCAATTGTCTCATGAAGTAAGAATCCTGTTTGCATACTTCTTTATGGGCAACTTGTTTTATTGCACTTAGCAGATACTGAATTTTTGCAGACACAAGTTTTATGGTAACTATGACTGAGCAAGTCTATTGACACTATTTTTCCAACAGCATGTGTTTACTTCCTGTCTTTGTGTCACACTTTGATAATTTACACGATTTTCAATTTATTATTATTATTGTATCTGTTATGGTGATCAGTGATCAATGACCTTTGATAATGCTATTGGAATTGTTTCAGGGTGCCATGAACTATGCCCATATAAGACAGCAGATTTAATCAATAAATGTTGTTCATATTCTGTCTGCTTCACTGACAGGCCACTTCCCTGTCTCTCTCCCTGTTCTTGGGCCTCCCTATTCTCTAATTTTAACAATATTAAAATCAGACCAATTAAGGAGGCCGGGACCCGTGGCTCACACCTGTAATCCCAGCACTTTGGGAGGCTGAGACATGTGGATCATGAGGTCAGGAGATTGAGACCATTCTGGCCAACATGGTGAAACCCTGTCTCTACTAAAAATACAAAAAAATTAGTTGGGCGTGGTGGCATGTACCTATAGTCTCAGTTACTCAGGAGGCTGAAGCAGGAGAATAGCTTGAACCCGGGAGGTGGAGGTTGCAGTGAGCGGAGATTGCACTACTTCACTCCAGCCTGGCAACAGAGTGAGACTCCGTCTCAAAAACAAACAAACAACAACAAAAATTAGACCAATTAAAATCCCTACAGTGGCCTCTAAGTGTTCAAGTGAGAGGAAGAATCACACATCTCTCACTTTAAGTCAAAAGCTAGAAATGATTAAGCTTACTGTGAAAGACATGTTGAAACTCAAGATAGGCTGAAATCTAGGCCTCTTGCCCCAACCAGTTAGCTAAGTTGTGAATGTAAAGGAAGAGTTTTTAAGAGAAATTAAAGTGCTACTCCTGTGAACACATGAATAAGTAAGCAAAACAGCATTATTGTTGATATGGAGAAAATTTTAGTGGTCGGGATAGAAGATCAAACCAGCTACAACATTCCTTTAAACTAAAGCCTAGTCCAGAGCAAGAATCTAAATATCTTCAATTCTATGAAAGTTGAGAAAAGTGAGGAAGCTGCAAAAGAAAAGTTGGAAACTGACAGAGGTTGGTCCATAAGTCCTAAGATTTAAGGAATAAAACTGTCTGCATAACATCAACGTGTAAGGTGAAGCAGCAAGTGCTGACGTAGACACTACAGCAAATTATCCAGAAAGACCTAGCTAAGATGTTTGATGAAGGTGGCTACAATACACAACAGATTTTCAATGTAGATGAAAAAGCTTTCTATTGGAAGAAGATGCCATCTAGAACTTTCTGAGCTACAAAGGAGAAGTCACTGCCTGGCTTCAAAGTTTCAAAGGACAGACTTACTCTTTTATGAGGTGCTAAGGCAGCTCATGACTTTAAGTTGAAGCCAATGCTCATTTACCATTCTGAAAATCCTAGGGCCCTAAAGAATTACTCTAAATGTACTCTGCCTGTGTGCTATAAATGGAACAATGATGCCTGGATGACAGTACATCTGCTTACAGCGTGTTTTACTTAATATTTTAAGCCCACTGTTGAGACCTACTGCTCAGAAAAAAAGATTCGTTTCAAAATATTGCTGCTCACTGCCAAGACAGCTAGTGCCCCAAGAGCTCTGATGAAGATGTATGAGAAGATTAATGTTGTTTTCATGCCTAATAACACCTCCATTCTGCAGCCCATGGATTAAGAAGTAATTTTATAAGGCTGTAGCTGCCATAGATATTAATTCCTCTAATGGATCTGGTCAAAGTAAATTGAACTTGAAAACCTTCTGGAAAGATGCCATTAAAAACATTTGTGATTCATGGGAGGAGGTCACAATATCAACATTAACAGGAGTTTGAAATAAGTTAATTCTAGCCCTCATGAATGGTGTTGAAGGGTTCAAGACTTTAGTGGAGGAAGTAAATGTGGATGTGGTAAAAATAGCAAGAGAACTGGAAGTAGATGTGGAACCCGAAGATGTGACTGAATTGCTGCAATGTCATGATCAAACGCAAACAGATGAGGAGATTTTTTTTTTATAAATAAGGAAACAAAGTAGTTTTCTTGAGATGAAATCTACTCCTGATGAAGATGCTGTGAACATTGTTGAAATGACAATAAACGGCTTAGAATTTTACATAAGTGTGGCTGATAAAGCAGTGGCAGGGTTTGAGAGGATTGACTCTAGTTTTGAAAAAAAATTCTACTGTGGGTAAAATGTTATCAAAATGCATTGCATGCTATTGCATTCAGTAAACTTTATTGTTATCCTAAGAAAGTGCCACAGCAACCTCAACCTTCAGCAGCCACCGCCCTGATCAGTCAGCAGCTATCAACATTGAGGCAAAACCCTCCACCAGCCAAAAAACAAACAAACAAAAAGATAAGGACTCTTTGCAGGCTCAGCTGATCATTAACATTTTTTAATAAAATGTTTTTAATTAGAGTATGTACATTTTTGGCTATAATGTTATTGCACACTATACTAAAGTGTAACTTTTTTTCTTTTTTTTTGAGACAGAGTCTTGCTCTCTCACCCAGGCTGGAGTGCAGTGGTGCCATCTCCACTCACTGCAAGCTCCACCTCCTGGGTTCACGCCGTTCTCCTGCCTCAGTCTCCCCAGTAGCTGGGACTACAGGTGCCCACCACCATGCCCGGCTAATTTTTTGTATTTTTAGTAGAGACGGGGTTTCACCGTGTTAGCCAGGATGGTCTCAATCTCCTGACCTCGTGATCCGCCCGCCTCGGCCTCCCAAAGTGCTGGGATTACAGGAGTGAGCTACTGTGCCCGGCCACTATAGTGTAACTTTTATATGCACTGGAAACTGAAAAATTTGTGTAGCTTTTTTTATTGCAATATTTGATTCATTGTGGTTGTCTGGAACTGAACCCACAATATATATGAGATATTCCTGTACACATTTCACATTAGTCTCAGCATAACTAGAATAGGGAAATTCCCTTACTTTGTAGTCTTTCTTGTCACTTCCCAGGGTTCTTTCCTAAATTGAAGAAAGGCCTCCAATTGTCAGCTTTGGAATTGCCATGGCTAATTGTCTAGGAGATTTTTTTTATTCAAGACAAAAAGACTGACATCCTAAAACAGAGCATCATAACCTTTGTTGCCTCATTCCCCTGGAGATGATTAATGGAGACAGGACTGAATACCCTGACTGACTGTAAAAATAAATTAGTGGGAAAATGGCCATTGGGCAGGGATACCAGTTAACTCTCCAGGGCAACCTGCTTTATGTCTTGCTATGAAAGGGTACTGATGCCCTTGCTTAAACAGATGATTTAGAAAATAACCTCATGGTGTTGTATCATGTCATAAATGAAATTTTGTAAAGTGCCGGCAGAAGCTTCTCTATTTTGTCAGTGTCCTTTTAGTATATGATTTGGGGCTTCAATATTCCATCTATGAGGAAAAACAAATGGCAGAGCAGCTGCATACAACTATTATATCTATTGAGACATAGACCTGTATTTCAGGACATGAGTGACAAGATATAGAGGCTTATTGAAGAACGTTGTTAGATGCTAGGGGGCCACCATATGTATAGATAATCATTTGTATTGATACTACTCTGCTTTTAGCTAGAACAATTTGCAAAATATGAAATAGATACAAAATCATATAAATACATTTATACTGAATGCAGCCATTGGGTTTTAGTGTAGAAGACTGATATATTTATTTTTTAAAATATTGAGAAATTAATGAAATAAAATTAAACCTTCTCCTTATAGCTACAAAGGCATATTTCAAAAGGAAAACACATTGTTGTAAATAATTTATTTGTTTGACATTTTGTAAATTTGAGTGTAGACAATTTTATTTAAGACATGTTACCTTGGGTGATGTGAGATTTAAGCCTTAGTTTCCTCATCTATACAGTTGAGATAATAATTGTAAAGACTGAGAGAATATAAGTAAAATATTTAGCAGAGTGTAAACATCTTAAATTTTGCCCAAATAATTGAACATTAGTATGGAGAATAATTAATTTAGATTAGCTCTATACATTATTAAGAACAAGCATTCCAAAGAGAAAAATAGGTTTGGGGAAAATCTAAAAACAATTGGAATAATATGCTCATCTCTATTGAGAAGGGTAAATGCATTGCCTAAAAAGAAAGAAAAAATATAATGAAAGACAATATGCTTGGATTTCAATGTAAGTAACTTTTGTTATAGAGATATGTTGTATTAGCTGATAGATGGTCAGCCGGGCACGGTGACTCACGCCTGTAATCCCAGCACTTTGGGAGGCTGAGGCGGGTGGCTCACTTGAGGTCAGGAGTTCAAGACCAGCCTGGCCAACATGGAGAAACCTTGCTACTAAAATACAAAAATTAGCTGGGTGTGGCATAATTCCAGCTACTCGGGAGGCTGAGGCAGGAGAATCACTTGAACCTGCGATGTTCAGTGAGCCAAGATCACGCCACTGCACTCCAGCCTGGATGACAGAGCGAGACTCCCTCTCACAAACAAACAAACAAACAAACAAACAAACAAATAAAATAAAAGATGGTAGGCTCACCCAAACTATAGCAGGATAAACTCAATAGAATAGCATGCATATTAAATGACAAAATCAGGGCCAAAACAAATTTTGACAGCCACTGTGTGCCCAATCTATTAAAATATAATTTAAGTGAACAGGCTATAGATAGTAATTTTAGACAAACTTACTTGGAATGACTCAGCATTTAGGTGAAATGCTCAGCAGGAATCAACATGCTATCTGACATTTGAACTCAATCCTTGACATTATTTGTGGTAGGATGGATCAATCTGATATATCAGCTAGAATGAGTTGGACAAAAAATACCAAAATAGTTTAAAAGAAAAAAAATCTCACCTATCAATGTGTCCCAGAGTAGGATGGCTTTCAATCTGGTTAATTCTGTGGCTGAATACCATTAAGAACCAATGTTCACATTACACGTCCATAAAATGGAATACTACTCAGCAATTAAAAGGAACATCCTACTGTTTTAGGTAATAACATGGGTGAGCCTCAAACTTATTATACTAAATTTTAAAATCCCGACTCAAAGGCTGTATACTATATAACTCTATTTATATGACATCTGAAAAAGTCAAAACTATGACAGAAAAAATATCAGTGGTTACCAATGGTCAGGGTTGGGGAGAGATGATTGACTATGAAGAGGCATGGGGAACTTGTTGGGGTGATAAAACTATTCTATATCTTGATTGTGATATTGCTATATGACTATACACATTTGTCAAAACTCATAGATTTATGTATCTGTAGTTTTACTCTATTTAAATTGTATCTCAATAACCTTAAAAACAAATGAAAAAGAACTGATTTGTCATCATCTGTGTGTCTGTCTGTCATCTGCTCAATCCACCTCATGCTTACAAGAAGGCTGTCACATTTCCAGCCATCACAGGCAGATAAGATAGTGTCCCACAGAAGCTGTTTCTTTATGTGTTCTCTTTTCACTTGTAAGAAAAACTTTTCAGAAGCCTGTCTCCCTACTCCCTCACAGCAGGCTTCTCACACATCTCATGGACTAGACCTGGGTCACATGACTACTCCTTAATCAATTCTGACAAGGAAAACAAATCATCATAATTAACATGGACTCTGATTTAACCTTAAGTTCAGGATAGAGATATCTTCTCTCATGCTAGATACTTGAATACATTAGAAATTCAACTGGTAAGAATAAACCATGGTTGTAGTGAACACAACGAGTTATGGTGAACAACTAACAGTATCTGTTCAACTGGCTAGCAACCTTGTTGTATTAGACCATTCTTGCAATGCTATAAAGAAATAACTGAGACTGAGTAATTTATAGAGAAAAGAGGTTTACCTGGCTCACGGCTCTGCAGGCTTTACAGGAAGCATGGTGCCAACATCTGCTTGGCTTGTGGAAGGCCTTGAGAAGTTTACAACCATGCCAGAAGGCAAAGGGGGAGCAGGCATGTTACATGGCAAAAGCATGAGCAAAACAGAGAGAGAGAGAGTGGGGGGGCAGGAGGGAAGGTGCCACACACTTTTCAAGGACCAGATATCCCATGAACTGAGAGTGAGAGGTCACTTATCACTAAGGGGATGGCCCGAGCCATTCATGAAGGATTCGCCCCGATGATCCAAACATCTTCCAGCAGGCCCACCTCCAACATTGAGGATTACATTTCAATATGAAATTTGGGCTGGGATAAACATCCAAACTACATAACTTGTCATTTTATTCAATGGTAAACTTTGATACAGTCAACAAGAAGGACACAAGACCAAAAACAAACAAACAAAACCAAACAAAAATCCAAGCTAATACTTTGCCTTACATATTTTGCTTACGTACTCTAATACTTGCATCTCTGAATAGATGCATCTTTCTATAATTAGAAAGATAATGTCTTGAAGAAATTTATTTGATAAGGGACAGATTTGGAAACTATGTCATATGAGGAATAACTGCAAGAAATGTAACTAGCATGTACACTAGCATGTGGAAGACACATTAGACTCTATCTTAATGTTGTTAAAGACTGGAGAGACAACGATATGCAGAAAGTATCCTACTACATTGTAGAGAGAATTTTCAAATACGAATTGAGTTATCCAAAGATTTCCAGCGGTAGTGAATTATTCATCACTGTGAGTATTCATGCCTGACTCAGACAATCCCTACAGGGATGTAGCATAAAAACATCTAGTCTAACAGATGGCTAGTTGGACTGGACATTCTTTCTTTGCCATATTGAAATAATGCTAATATTATTTCCTAAATATACAAGGAAATATATTTGTGTTTACAGAATACTCATATATACATAGCATATGACTAAAAATCTTACTGGTTAAAAGGCTAGAAGGGAATACATAATAAAATGAAAATGTATTATATGAGATAGGAAGATGATGGATGAGTTTAAAAAAATCCAACAGCAATTTGGATGAGAAGTGGAAAATTTTGGCTTAGTTTAATACTGAGAAATTATTGATGTAAGTGGAATCCATTCACAATGAAAACAACCAAACTTTTTTCCTTTGAATGTGCCTTCTTTAGGAGACCCTCCAAGCTGACACCAGCTGTCTGGGCCTATTCTGATCCAAACCCCAAACTTTTGAATTCCTCTCTGTTTTGGGTTCATAAACATATGTTTTTTAAAAAATATAAATTGGAGGATACTCACTGACATTAAGACATTTCATGAATGTTTACAGCCTGTGGGAAAAAAATATGATTTCCAGCTTGCCTATAAAAGGGAGAGTAGCAAATGTTTGAGAAACAACTTCTCTATGCTTATGCATAGCATTGATTCTCTGTTGAATTATTATTATTATTATTATTATTATTATTATTACCTAATGCAATCTCTTATTTGTGTGGCAGTTACTGGAAGCAGAAAGGCCAAGATTAACTATAATGACCTGTCACTGACAGAACTAAATGAAGAGCTTTACATTTCATGAGTTACTATTATTATTACTGTGCTAATCATGGAAAATGCTGCTAACTTGAAATCATTCAAATGTACCGGATAAATTTAAGCAGCTGCCTAGCCATCAACACTTAAGTGGAAACACAGTATAACCCAAACGCTACAGTATAAAGTATCAATTAATAACACAGGTGTGCCTGGGTTATTTTTAGCAGCCTAGAAAACCCAAAGTTAAATAGCAAAGAAATCATGTGTAAAGCTCTTTTTTCATGGTCTAGGTATATCTATCATGCTTTACATCATGTTAAATGACTTTTTTCTCAAGTTATTTAAGAGCTCATATAATCTTACAAATAACTTTAGAAATGTATCCTAAACTGTATGTATCCTAAATGAGAAATGTTTCCTCAACTGAGAAGCTTGCTGGATGGATGATTTATGTTGGCTGAGAAAACAGCAAACAAAAAGGCTTTAATTAGGAAAAAGATGCAGCTACGAGAACTCAAATGCTAGAAAACAAAAAAAGCAGTAATTGGAAAAGAAAACAGAGGGACCCTGAACTGATTATATTTTGTTAATTTCATACATGTACCGAATGCTCACATTCTATAAAGCTCTCTGTTAGCCTTTATGGTGACATAATGATGTATAAAATAATTTCATTTTCTGCCCCAGTGGTTTCAACATTGTTATAAAAAAAGAAAGAACCCTTATGGTATGGGTTTTCTCTAACATTAGCACTAAGTTAAATTATGTTCCGCTGGTTGTGGAATTCTAACACTGGTTTCATAGGAAAACATTTTCAGAAGCAATTTACATTTCCTTCCAGGATCTAAACAAGAAGAGCAGAATTTCTAGTTACCAGCATTTCCTACTAGAGTAAGGGCTTCTCTGTTGGTCAGATCAAAAGACTGATTTTTTTCTGTAAGTATTTAAAACGTATTTATTCAGTCACTTAAAATTTAGGTTGAATGCTTTTGTAACACTCCTACGTCAGTTGCATAGGAACAATTCAAAGAACCTTTAAAGGATAAAAGCTGGTCAATTTCAATATCTTCCCTACACTTAGCAGATCTAATTTCTCATAGCTTACAACATGAGCAGCCTTAACATCTTTCTGCTCATGACATTGCTTTTCATTTTTGTGGTTTTTATCTATTCTGCTTCCTCAATCTGAAATTTTCTGTCCCCCCTTTTCAATATTTATTTAGATCCTGCTTAAACCTTTAAAGCCCAACAAAATCCCTTCCTCCTACACAGAGACATACTGCAGCAAGCTCTCCTGGTATTTCCCTCTCTCTCTTCTGTTTGTTATGCTTACCTGGGAAGTATTGTCCAGTGTGACTGTTTTGATCCCTTTAGGTCCACTCCCCCTTCAAATTAATGGTTATTAACCCTTTCAGGACATAAGATTCATGAGAGGTGCTTTTCAAAAAGGGGATACTCAGGTTCTGTCCCCAAAAGAACTGAATTTGGAGTTTTGAAGATAAGGCTTGAATTGAACACTGCTATTTAAAAGAAAATCTTCCAGGGTTATTTTCATGCATAGTAGATATTAAGAAACCAGTTGATTTAGGATAAGATTAATCCAAACCAGTTTGTTTACCATAAAAGATTATAATTTAAGACCTTCTTTTCCCATCTTCCTGTTTATATTTCTGTCATACACATGACACAGAGTACATGCAGCATTTTTAGATTCAACAAGAAAAGGTGTGACCATCCAAGCCTATTGGTGGTGTGGGTGGAGGAACAGGGAAGACTCCAGCATGCATGCTAATCCCTAATCTAGAACATATTCCTCATTAATAGATTAATCAGCTGAGGTCCATATGGTTTAAAGTTACCCAAGGTAGAGGAGCACAGCATGTTAGTGAAAAATGAGGTACAATTTGGATCAAGTCTTCAGCCTCCCCAAAGAGTGAGGTTTTAGATTTCACTGGACTTTGTGCTCCGGCTGATCCCTAGTTGCCTTGTATGTTTTGGTGTTCTTGGCATCTGAAAGCTCAGTTCTTTCGGTTTTCAAAATAATCCCTTATACACCTCTTGTTTCTTCCACATTGTCTACAGTGCATAGAATACACACAAACACAACTTGGTTGATTTGATTCATGAACATTTTCCCTTCTCTTGTGTTTGTAGCCTTCAGGAATGCTGCTGTCCTAGGAAAAAAAGGCCATTTTTTTAAGCCTTAGAATGAAACAAAGGGAAGTCTGTACTTGGAATAATCTTGACCTCAGAAATCTTGTTTGGTGTTCAGAAAGTGTGAAGGATGCTAAATATTCAATATTCTACAAGAATGTTAGCTGCACTGCACATTGCCATCTCCTAATCTCTCTCTCTCTCTCCCTCTCTCTTCCTACCTCTCCCTCCCTCTCCCTGTCCCTCTGCATCTCCCTCTCCTTTCTACCTGCTCTTTCTCTCTAGGGCATGGCATGCATGTAAGATTTCTATTTGCATTCTGCCAAGTAATCAGAAGTAACAGTACCTAATTATTTAACAATCTAAAATATAATTGAAAAAACCTATATGAACTATCCAATTTCAGTGAATATGAAAGCTATTTTTATCAATGTCTGTATTAGATTTCATTAGTGGGTAGCCTCTACCCAACTGACCTCCATTTTCAGTTTCTTTGATTTCAGCTGTCTTTGATGGTACTGAATGGACACATCCCCTTGCCACCAGTGGTTAAGAGTTATTGTTTACAAGATTACCAAGGAAAAACTTATGCACCTCAGCTTCTGCTCCTAAGAGATGCACTTTGGGGATGGTAGGATTTTCAACTTAGTTTTCTAGTTCTGGTATCTTCAGAAAAGATTCAAAAATTTCCCTGAAATACACCAACTACTGTTCTCACCTTCTGTAAAGTATTGACAACAGAAATGCCATATCATAAATGGGCTATTTTATAAAAAACGTATTTGTGTTTTTACAGATAAAATGACAAATTTAAAACCCCAAGAACACTCCTTCTGTCAGTTTCTGTTGTGTCAGATATTGTATGCTCTCTTCTGTATGACCTTGGAAGATAACTTCCCTTATGTGAAAACAACTCTCCCATAAATTATAAATGATGTCGAAGGATTGTTCTACAACAAAAGTGTCTGGATTGATAGTATCTGGAATTTCTCCAAGTTGTTAATGTATTTTCTAATCGTTTTTAGCCAGCCCACTTTTATAGCAAACATCTCAAATTTTGTTTAGAAAAAATAATAAAATAATGTTTTTTAACTTGTAATACTGAATAATGTTTGAATGGCTAAAAGTAAATCAAACGATGACAATTCTGCATTTTTGTCAAAGGGGGAATTTTCTGTTCCCATAACCACAATCTCTTTAATTTCACTAGCCAATTATAGGGTGTGAGGTAATAATGCTCTCAAGGGGAAATGCCATTGCATTGACCTCAGACTCAGGGGGACTAGGGAATGGGTTGGATAAGCAGCAGAAAATAATGAGCACACACCGTAAGGTCAGATGAAATGGAAATAGAATGTAATCATAACAACTTTGCTCTTCATGCTTTGAATTTACTGAGCTATTTTCCTGTGTGACTATCTATATGCAAAGAATGGCTTAACCTTCCTACTTCTAAAATAAATGCTGCTTGCATCAAGCAAACTTCACAAAGCCATGACCTATTTTGATAAAATTCAGGCAAGTTTTCAAGTGGATTTTTTCTATACCAACCAACGAGTTTGTTGTTTGAAGAATACACGCACGTACACACATACACACACTGCAGAGACACACAGACAGAGACACGCACATCCTTTATAACTAAAAGTTTCAAAAACTCTAGTAGTTTTCATTTCCAAAGAATACAAGGCACATTGTTTGTAGATAAAAAACAAATAACATTCATTGTTTAGAATGTATACCATTTTCTTCTTTTGTCTTCCTTCTTCGTTAGAATACATACACTTTTTTTAAACACTTGTGCCATTTACGTCTACCCAAGAAAATCATCACTTATTAATTGTAAGTTTTATATGTGTATGGTGTATGTGTCTGTATACATATTCATACATTCATACGTCCCTGCATACACACATACATTAATTAATTTTTTAACCAAAAATATGCTTCTCTCCTTATGGGCAGAGATGAGGCCCTATCTTCTTGGTGTTCCCCTTGTCAGAATTGGTATAGCAATTTTATTTAAGAGTACAGGTATTGGACTCAGACTGGTTCTGCAACTTACTGACTACACAACTTAACATTCCTGAGCCTTAGTTTACTTGCCCTTAATATGGAGGTAGCACAATCTACTGCATATCTAGTATTAGATGATATACACACAGTTTGGGGTTATTTATAATTACCCAACATTTAATCATTATTGATATAGTTTGGCTGTGTCCCCACCTAAATCTCATCTTGAATTCCCATGTGTGGTGGGAGAGACCTGGTGGGAGATAATTGAATCATGGGAGCAGGTCTTTCCTGTGCTGTTCTCATGGTAGTGAATAAGTCTCATGAGATCTGATGGTTTTAAAAAGAGGAGTTTTCCTGCACAAGCTCCCTTGTCTGCTGCCATGTGAGATGTGCCTTTCACCTTCCACCATGATCATGAGGCCTCCCCAGCCATGTAGACCTGTAAGTCCTTTAAACCTCTTTCTTTTGTAAATTGCCCAGTTTTGAGTATGTCTTTATCAACAGTGTGAAAACAGACTAATACAATTGTTATTTACCAACATATATGAAAGAGAAAAATGGGAACAAGATGTTTTAGAGTAACTGTTGGATCATTTAGGGTCCTAAAAGGAAATTAATGATACACCCAAATTACAACAACAGTTCATTTGCCAAAGGATTAAATACAAAGGTATCAGAAGATACAGGAGAATTGCAAGGGATAATGCAGAAACCTGGAGGGATAAAGGGAACAATAGGCCACTGGGGCCAGTGCGGGGCTGAGACCTGTGCTGTGTGTCCCCATTGCTCCTTATTTGTCTCCATTGCTCCATAAAATACAGTGCTCCTTTAAGATTAAAAATTTACCATCTTTAACCCACAAAATTCCCTGTCTGTTCTTTCCATGATCTCCAGTTTGGTCTTCTGATTGGTAGTCTTCATTTTGATTCTTGCTCTTTAGCTCTTCCCACACCCCAGGCAGGAAAAATCCTTTGTTTCTTACTTTGCTCAATAGATAATGAATAGCTTTGATTCCCTGACAAGAACTTCTCTTGCAGTACTCCGTTCCCACCCCATATCACACCTTCTTGTCATCTGAAATTGCGCTGTTTCTGAATTCACAGTTTTCTAACACTCCACTCGCCAACTACAACCTCTTGTGCCTCTAGCTCTCTTACTCAAGCTGTATGGTTTATTGATACATGGTTACTTCTCTAGTTTTCCAATATGTTTTATCTACCCTGTCCTCTGAATGTGGGTGAATGATAATTAGAGATATATTAATACACTTTGAAGTCAGAAAAAAAGCCTATCTCTTGGATATTGATGAAAAACAAATGAGCAAAGATAAACAGAAATGAGTGGTGGTCTCACTGAGTCATCTCATGAGCCTCTTCTAGAATTTCCATGAGGTTTTGCTATGTATTATCCAAGATTTGGTTATAGTTTTCCCTTTAACATTTAATGGATATGCAGTTGGCTTCTTGGCATGCAACAGACAAACAAACAAGCAAACAATCTGACAGATTCATATCAACACTATTACTCTTTTTCCACAAATTTCACATTTCAAACTTATTGACCCCATAATTTTCCTTTCATCCATTAATCCTCTCCTCTCTTTCCATCTGTTCTTTTCCAGTTTGAATTCTGTAGTTCATATTCTAATCATTGTCAGTAAATATTTTTATTGCTTTTGTGATCTCCCCAGAAAAATCCCAATGATTTATTTTCTTCCAAATTCATATCTATGAAACTGCAGCTTAGTGGAGAAATTTCACATAACTGGTCAGATTCTGCCTCCAGAATATAACTCAAACTTGCCTAATTCCCCTAATTTCTATTGTGAAATAAAACCAAACCATATGGTTTCTCACTGGCCTATTCCAGCCTTTCATAGTACTTTAGGATCAACTCATGATCCATTCTAATTCACTCTTCACAACACAGCAAATGAGAGTTTCATAAAATATAAAACAGTTTATGCCAGTGCCTTGTGGAAAATTCTTCAATGACAATCCTTTGTTGTGAGAAAGAAAATCAAACTCCTGAATATTGCCAAAAAAATCCTGCCTAATTTGGTCCCTGGCCAATACCAACATCATTCTCCCTCTTCTTTGTTACACTCTAGGTTCACTGTCTTCACTTCTGCAAAAGGCAAATAACCCCACCTCAAGGACTTTGCATATGCTGTTCTTTTTCCTAGAACACTCTTCTTCCTCCTTTGTGAATGTCGATTCCTTCTCTTTCTTATGTATTTGCTTAAATGTAGTCTCCCCTATTTGAATTTGGCAAATACCTTCCTCCTTCCCCTACTTTCTCCCCAATACTTATTTCTCCTGCTTTCTCCCCTTTCCTACTTTCTCTGTCTCCTACTTTCTCCCTAACACTCTATTCTTTTTCTTTATGATTACACAGTACTTATCATCTTTACCTATTAGCATCTCTACTGCATCCTGAGTGTGGTCAGGACCAAGTTTATTTTGTTTGTTTTTGTATTTCCATTGCCTAGCGCAGTCCTTGATATACAGTAGATGATGAATAAATATTAAATGAATGAAAGAAGCATTAGACAGGATATAGTGGGTAATAGGGAGACATATATCCCTTTTGAGCTAGGAAATTGTAGTCTGTATCATAAATTTATGCAGATTAATTTAGTGATATAAAAATCAAATTACAAGTTAAGTGAGAGAAGTTAAATTATCTCTTAATTAAATGAAACTCAGGACTTTCAGGGTTATCTTCGTACAAAGTTTGAATGATCTGGACCTTGCTCTCTTCAATTTCACTTCCCCCTAATATCCTATCTCTTTGATTATTTCTGTCACATTTCACTTGCACCCGGAGATGCTGACCCCTTTAAATGTTCTGATTCAAGTATCGATAGCTCTCTACAGCACAGCTAAGATAGGCTGAAAAATACAAAATATATTGCATAACACTAAGAAAAACCAGTACCTAAGGGCTTAAATACAAAGAATATAAGAAGTGCAAGAAGTCCAATCTATAATATATAGGAGTTTAATCCTGCTGTCTCTAGCTCCCTGCTTAAGTGCAAAAAGTCTGGCTCAGCCTACCTCTCACTCAGAGCTGCCTCCACTAGAGCTCTCCAAAGGGGTGGCACAGCTCACTCTCTCTTTGACTGTGACTCTCATTTCCTGGATCTCTATATTCCCAGGTAATAGTGGCCCTGCCTTAGGCCTCCATACTTTAAAGGAGTCTATTCTTATCCTCTTCTGGTCTTCCCCTTCTTATGGGGGTAAGACATCTTATAGATCAAGGGAACTTACTCAGAGGCTGTAACTGCCTGCTGCCATTTCTAAACCAT
This sequence comes from Pan paniscus, assembly GCF_029289425.2. Classification (NCBI taxonomy): domain Eukaryota; kingdom Metazoa; phylum Chordata; class Mammalia; order Primates; family Hominidae; genus Pan; species Pan paniscus. Next base: position 132,939,790 of record NC_073254.2, read on the forward strand.
AGTTCAGGAACCTGGAACTCTGGCCTAAGTGCCCCAAGCTCAGTTCCAGAGTCTTTGCGGTCATCCTCCCTAGATCCATTTTCCGATGGCAGATTACACTCTAGAGTATATGCAACTCTAGGCCTGAGGGATGGCTACAGGGCCGCCGTTTAAAGGGACGTGGAAAGACCTTGAACATGCAGGCTGTGGTGTCTGCGTGGATGTGCATCGGGCCTCTTGTGGTAGAGGACAAAATGGGATGGAAAGAGAAGGTAGGAAAATACTAACAGCAATTGAATTATCTTTTTTATTAGCAAGTACACAACAAATAGTTTAGATTAAAAGTAAACAATCTTTAAACGTTAGGAATTACAGGCAAATAGAAGAGTTTAAACTTGAATATGTAATATTTGAAAGAGTTTTTAAATTAAGTTACATAACCATGCTGTCTAAATTAAATGAGATTTTGCCCCACCTTGTTGAGTCTGCATACAGGCATACAGAGTTGCACATACTTTAGGAAGTGACCCAAGCTCTAGTTGGATGGTTAGTAGAGTAGAAACCCATGTACAGATGTTTGGGTGCTTTCCAATAAAAATAAGCCATTTGCTTTTCTTCTCAGTACTGAAGAAGGATGAGCAAAAATATTAAAAGGCAAAGATAAACAGGCCTTGCTGAATTGTCCAAGACTGACTCCATTTAGGTCAAGGTCATATGATATATCCGTGTGGTTTTAATTATATTGTTTTCTAGTGAGCATTATGGGTGTGTCTGATTCCAATTTTAATTATTTCATATACTTTTTCAGTTGCCTGTGCTATAATAAACCACATTCTTCAGCATTAAATCAATCAGAACTCCACCTAATTTCAGTGGCGATATTTTATGAGGCTAAGCTAAATATTTGTACCTAATATCTCAGAAGCCAACAACAATCTGTGGATTAAAAGATAGCTTTTGTGTATAGAAGAAATGTCCTTTGTTTTGTCATACAATTGCTAAAAGAACTACTTCTAGTAAAACAGTGTATAGGAATTTATCATTTACACCATCAGAAGCAGTTTTCATTATTTCGAACAACTATAAAAATAAAAATTGCAGGTTAAAATAAATAGTGCATAAATTAATAGTTAAAACTAGTGTAGTTGAGCCCCCAAAAATCTTAATTATTCTGAAGATTCAGTATCATTGTACTTTTAAGAGTATTAGTTTTATGATAAGCATCTTTAGGCCTCTTCATGAAAATGATTTTACAATAACTATAGTAAAGCAGGGTGATATCGTTTTGGATACATGTCCCTGCTCAAATCTCATGTTGAATTGCAGTCCCCCAATGTTGGAAGTGGGGCTTGGTGGGAGGTGATTAGATCATAGGGGTGGATTTCTCATGAATGGTTCAGCACCACCCTCTTGATGCTGTCCTCACAATAATGAGTTATCATGCAATCTCATTGTTTAAAAGTATGTGACACCTTCCCCTCTTTCTCCCTCTTGTTTTTGCTATGTGACTTACAAGCTTCTGCTTCACCTTCCACCATGATTGTAAGCTTCCAGAGGCTTCCCCAGAAGGAGATGCCAACTCCATGCTTCCTGTGCAGCCTGCAGCACCGTGAGTTAATTTATCCTCTTTTCGTTATAAATTACACAGCCTCTGCTGGGTGCCGTGGCTCACACCTGTAATCCCAGCACTTTGGGAGCCCGAGGTGGGTGGATCACAAAGTCAAGCATTTGAGACCAGCCTGGCCAACATGGTGAAACCCTAGCTCTACTAAAAATACAAACATTATCCGGGCGCGGTCGTGGGCCCCTGTAATCTCAGCTACTCCGGAGGCTTAGGCAGGAGAATTGGTTGAACCCGGGAGGTGGAGGTTGCAGTGCACTGATATCGTGCCACTGCACTCCAGCCTGGGTGACAGAGCAAAACTCTGTCTCGGAAAAAAAAAAAAAAAAAATTACCCAGTCTCGGGTATTTCTAGCAATGTGAGAATGGCCCAATACGTAGGGAGAGAGGCTAGGTTTGGAAAAGTTGTAGCTTCTCTTCAACCCTTGATGTAAACTACAGGTTTTTAAGTAACCGTTATTTCAAAATGTATTCCTTGAAACGATACTGCCACATGGATATATAAACGAGGTGCATTGCTTTGGAGGGCTCTACCATCATTATTATTCCAGCTATCTGAGTAGATACATGCCTTGTTAAAGCATTAAATAATGAGGTCACACTTCAATAGCTAATTACAGCCTCTGTCTTCTGTTTTCTGTAAATGCATGTATGTGCGTGTTTCTAGCCCTATGGACATAATCAAATCTCCAGATGAGTAGTCTAATCTATTATTGTAGCAAAACTAAAATTGTCAGAATTTTGTGTTCTCATTTTCATATTTGGTATGGTTATTCCTATAAATGGTTAGTTTAAAAATCAAACAAAACATCTTTTCCACCATTACAAAAATCATTTAGATTACAGGGGAGTGTATCTCCATTTTTCATTAGAATAAAAAGTAACGAATAATATTATTTGCCAAGTCGACCTTTTAAAGTCTTTATTATCTAATATAAAGCAATATGGAAAAGAAATTTGATTTTCACTGAAATTCAACACACTCATCAAACCTTCAGTTTTGGTGAACCATTGATGTTACGTAAAAACTCTAAAATTTAGGATGATGGAAAGAAAATGTACCCTTATCATAAATTTACAATCATATTGTTTAGACTGCATGCAATGTATTTATTTATTTGTAGTGACTCAAAGGGTTACGAAAGACAGTGGTTGAATTGTCAACATTTCTCTAGTATTTATATAGTAAGACTGAAATAATGAGAGTGATTTATTGTTCTTGGATAGGACCCTGATTTTGAAAAAGATTAAATGGCCCCAGTTACAGCTAACATTGTACAGTATAAGAATTTTCAGAAATAAGTGACTATAATAGTTTTTTTCTAAAAAGGAACAGCAAAGAAACCCAAATTTGTTGCATCAAATAATATGTTGTATCATTCAATTATATGAATTTTATTTAAAAATACATATTTAAGATAATAATGTTACTATTAGCAAAAATAAATTAAGGATTAAAAGTAAATTATAATGAAACCATAGAGATGCCATACTTGGTATATTGGAAAATCCCTTTGTAATTTTAAAACTTCTACCGTATTTTTGCTCACTTAATCTTTAAAATACTTAGAGAAATAGGGAGAATATTAAATTCTGGTTCTAATTTAGGAATAGCTTATTGGAATAGGATGGAATGCTCTATAATATCTTGCTATTACTGGTAAAAGAAAAATGTTTATCTGGTCCATTTTGACTGTATATTAATGACAACCAGTGTGGTGAATGTAGACCCCCAAACATTCAATCGTTTGGAGTCCTACAAGTAATCTGTCCTGCTGATTCAGATACTGAGATATCATCTGGATATTTCCTTGTAAACATGATCCTTGTAATGAAAATAATGATGTTGATTTGAGCTTCTCCTCAACATGTATGTCCCAAGAAGGGGCAGTGATTGGTCTCTGTTCTAGGATGATTTCTTTACAATTACCATTGCGCTATTGATTGTTTTCACTTCATTTAAACTTAGAATATAGATTAGATCTGTGCATATAGTTGTTAATGACATTCTGTTAACAGCAGCAAGATAAAGTTGCCAGTACCATGGCAAGAATATTTTATTAATTGTCCAGTCTGGGCACCGGGCCAAGGTAAAACCAACAGGATAAATGGTTCATTGCCATTGCTTTCAAAAGAAGATTATAGTACTGTTCTTTCCTTTTGAACATTGGCTCAATTCCCATTCTTTAATTAATCTGCAAGAGGCTGACACTATTGTCTTTCCTAATTTTCTTGTTTTGGAATTGCCTAATGGATTTCCTCTCTTATCTCTGTACTCACATCCCATTATTCCTACTATGTTATTGCATATAATTTATACAAATTCTAATTGCATGTAATTTATTCAAATTCTTAGTTTTCCTGCCTTTATTTCAATTCCTTAATACTAAACTTTATGCTTACCTCACTCCTAGGTTCTTTCTTCATAATGCTAATCTACAGATATTAAGAGTTACACACACACACACACACACACACACACACACACAGAGAGGCAGACAGAGAGAGAACAGAGAGAGGTCAGAAATGTGTATATCACATTTTAGTCAAGAACTTAAATTTTTATCAGAAATGGTTCAGAGATTACAAGGTAAAAAAACATTTAACTAAGTGGTAAATGTATCTTGAAGCATGTTATCAGCCAAAGCAATGGGGTGCGACATTATAATGATGGTACACTGAAGTAAGAAATTGTTCATGAATGCATTTTCCCTAGGCCTTCTGTGATACTACATGGATTTCATTGTTTAGAAAGAGGCTTTTAAAAACTGTTGTGTTTTTGATTAGGCAACTTAAAACTAAGAGCTCATTTGTGCCTTGGATAGGAGCTTTGTTAAATAAAAACCAGTTCTTATTAACTTTATGATAAATGAACCTCAACAATATTATATCAAGGCATGTAAGCATAACTACAAAATGGCATATAATCAAATACACATCAATTAAAAAGAAAACTTACGTAACTAAAATATTTTACCTAAATGAAAAAATCTACATACAGATATTAATAGCATTGTTCAATGTTACCTGTAAAAAAGCTGAATATGCTTATGATATAGAAGTTTGTTGTGCACCCAACCTAAATAGATGCCATGATTTAAATTTTGATGTGGTGTCCATTTATTTTGAGTCTATAATTAGAAAATGTTAGTAACACGACTATTAACTAATGGAAAAAACACAAAACTTTGTTTGGTCAAACATAAACCACAAAGAAGCCTTTTCAGTGTTCTATGAGATGAAACGATACATAGATCTATAACAAGTCTAAGTACATGATATTTTCTGTTTTTGAAAAGTAAGATAATTTAACTAATAAAAAACTAGTGACCAATGACTGTGACATGGACTATTTTTTAAAAAAGAACTAAATCTACCAACACATCTAATTATTCAGGAAATAATTTTGTCTTTGCTTAGAAAAAATTTATGGTAGTTAAGCTGTAATTTTTCCTTTAAACAAGCATTTAAGGGAATGACCAGAAAAACATCTTATATTCTTTTAACATTCCAATGAGGAGTCCATAGTCCTAAGGGAGTAGAAATGTTGTTACTAATAAAGTTAGTATAATTGCAATACTAATGTGTCAGTGTCAATATGTATGCTAGATATGTTTCAGTAAACAGTGCAAAGGCTAAGATTTATTTTTGCATACATGCGATAAAAAGGTGATTCTTGTGATAATTTGGAACTTCCTAGAATAATATATTTACTTAAAAACATTCCACTCTAAATTTATAAATCTAAAATGTTAGGGAGAATTCATAAGAACACCAGTCAACATTGATACACTTGACTAATTACATCTCTATAAGTTCATAAGATTCAGTCCATAAGCCATACTTTAAAAATAGACCTTGTTATTCTGTAGTGGAAACACACATACACAACCAACATAATTACCTAAGATAAACTTATCTTCTGAGCACACGAGAAAAGTTTAGAAATTTCCTAAACCCTATTCAAATGATAATATTTGCTAACATAGCTGAGGTGGGTCTTCAGGCTGCTGTGGAATCTTAATATAAATCATGATGGCATTGAGCAAAGTATTAAATATTCTTTGAAGGATATTTTTGAGCTGTTTCCCTAGTGTGTCTATGAGAATCTAGCCCTAATCAGAATCTGACATTCCTCAGGGGATTAGACTAGTTATTTTAGGCACAAAACTTCTCATAGTTTATATCAGAAAACCTTAGAACATAAACTAAATATCTGTGGAAAAGCTTGAGTGGATTCAGACATCATTTTCAAGGAAAAACAAGCAATTCTATGTGAAGGCATCCCTTGCAATCAATTCTATAGTAAGGTGGGATAGGAGCTTAAAGGAAAGGATGGAGACGTGACTGCTAAATCTTTATGACAGAATATCAGCAATGCTTCTCACACACCTAGGGCCCCAAAAGGAATAAAATCTCACTTTTTTATTAATGTCTTAATTTAAATTTAAAATTAAGTTTATTAATTTTCTGGAATCCATTACTGTTTTAAACTGCTTTATGGAGCAACACAGTTTTCTTTTTAGTTGATGCATCTTCACTTTGATGATTCTTATTGATGAAACAAAATTAAAAAAAAACTTCGAGGATACACTGGAGAAGTCCAGCTGTAGTTTTGCAATAAATAGAAAAAGATATTTTCACCAAATATTATTTTATTTAAACCATTTTATAGATATGCAACTTCAATGGGACAACTTATCCAGGGTTTCCCCAACTTTTGTTTTTTCCTAATAAGGATCCTCTTGAATAATATTTCAATGTCTCCCAGAATTCTATCCTAGGGGAAGAAAAACACCTCCTCAGATCAAGTTGAACAAATTCTCTATTAGAAATGAGAACAATATAATAATATCAGATGGGGCTTTTTGTTTGTTTGCAAGTGTAACACATGTCAAATTCAAGCTAACTTTAGCACCAAAATATGACTTACTGGTTTAAGTAAGCTGAAGACACTGAGGCAGCTCACAGAGTCAATAGCTTAGATGCAAGGACTGGGCTTCAAAGGGCTGAAGTAGGATAACCTCTTATCCAGTGCTCTGCCTCTCTCCCTCTCTTGCTGTTAGTTTCTTTTTCTCTCAGATTAAAAAACAAACAAACAAACAATCTTGGCCTGTCTTTTCCTGTTCACACCTCATCCTCTTAAAGCAAACTGACTTCCCCAGGTGTCTGTTGATTACGCTGTTTGCAGCCCAAATTTAACAACTCAGTGGGCAAGAAGTGCTGGCATTGCCCAGAGTCAATGTAACTGTCGCAAGGATAAATGCTGATTCCCTTAACATTTCCATTTCTTGACCTAATTGTTGTTATTAGAAGGATAGAAAACTGTGAAGAGTCAAAACTAGGCCATACGTGGTCAAAGGACAGGGTCTTCTACGAGAAGGAAAGCTGACAACAGGCAGTAGCTACTGCATTCTATTAATTACAAACTGAGATGTATCCTTTTGTCAAGAAGCTTAGAACTAAATGGATGCCTTCCCTTCAAAATAGTCTTATCGTAGGTCCCCCTGTATCTATGTTCCTATTTGTTTTAACTTTTCTTGTTAAATAATGATTATATTTCCTAAACATGTTTAATACTATAAGTCACTTCAAAATTACTTTGGAGATACATAGTATATATTACAAAAATGTAATAAATCATATGCCACTGGGTTTCTAGTAGATCAAAGCATTATCTATTTTAGAAAAGTTAAATGAAGTATAGTAGTTTTATCTTAGCAAATGTAGACAGCTATTCAAGCAAAGAATGTGGCTAAAAATATAAAGGACTTTACAATCTATTGGCGCTGCCCACTGGGTGACTTAAACAGTAGTTAAACTAGATTCAGCTGTGACTTTAATTGTTGATGCCATGTAAAAATAACTCCTGGATGTGATTTAATATTCTTGCTTCTGGAAATACTTGAACGAATTTATAAACACTAGAGGTGACTGAACATAGGCAGTGACCTAGTATTATGAGATGTTGCCAAATCGTAATGAAGTTTCCAGAGAATGCAATGAGAAACAATGTATAACATTTCTTAGCCATTATATTTTTAAAATGATATGTTTGGATGTAGGTTGTCATACACTTGGGTGAAGTTTATCAGTGGATAATAAAGATGTTAAATGTAAACAGTGAATGATAGTAACATATAAGGTTTTTTAAGAGTGCTAAGTAGATGTACTAAAGGTATCAGTTGAACTCTTTGGTTTCTACAAAAATGTTTTTCAACTTAACTCCCCACTGTCCCTGGACATAGTGTATGGAAGGATATGACCTGAGAGTTAGGATGTCTATCAAACCACTCACTTAGAAATTAAAGAGATGGCCTGATAAATATATTATTCACTGCCTACAGTGAAAAATTCATTTGATATCCCATCTCTACCAGGAACAAATTGCTTTCCACTCGTAAAAGCCACCCATGAAATCCTGGAAGCCTTCTCAAAATGTATGTGTCTCTAAAATTGTTACTGGGATGATCAAGTCTCCATTCCTTCAGAATTCTTTCTTGGTTCTCCAATTTTTGGAATTTCAATCAGGTGATACCAAAGGGGACTAGTCCCTCCTGACTTTTCCAAAGAGGAGCTTCTGTTTTCACTGAAAGATTCTAAAATTCTATACAAAATCTGTTATTGATGCTAAAGAATTAACCAAAGAACAATTTCAAGCTTGAATGTCGGTTGAGCCAGGTGGTATAGGAAACTGAATAATGGTCACCTACAGATATGAAGTCCTAATCCCTGGAACTTGTAAATGTTACCTTATTTAGAAAATGGGTCCTTGGGCCAGGTGCCTGTAATCCCAGCACTTTGGGAGGCCAAGGCAGGTGGATCACCTGAGGTCAGGAGTTCAAGACCAGCCTGGCCAACATGGTGGAACCACATCTCTACTAAAAATACAAAAATTAGCTGGGTATGGTGGTAGGTGCCTGCAATCTCAGCTACTCAGGAGGCTGAAGCGGGAGAATTTCTGGAACCTGGGAGGCAGAGGTTGCAGTGAGCCGAGATCATGCCGTTGCACTCCAGCCCAGGTGACAACAGTGAGACTCTGTCTCAGAAAAAAAAAAAAAAGAAAGAAAGAAAAAGAAAAAAAAGAAAAAAGAAAGAAAATGGGTCTTTGCAGATGCAACCAAATTAAGCAAATTAAGGATCTTAAACTGAGGAAATTTCTCTGGGTAGTCTGATGGGTCCTGAATCCAATGGCTAGTGTCCTTATAAGAGATACACAGAAGATAGACACACACAGAGGAGGAGGAGGCAATGTGACCACAGGGGCAGAAATTGGAACCCCAAGTCAAGGAACACTTGACACCACCAGAAGCTGGAAGGGACAAGGATCAGAATCTCCCATATGCCCTCTGGAGGGAATATGGCCTGCTGACACCTTAATCTTGGACCTCTGGCTTCCAGAACTGTAAAAAGAATAAATTTCTGTTGTTTTATGTTACCCAGTTTGTGGTAATTTGTTATGGTAGTCCTAGGAAACAAATATACAGATTCCTACTGTCCTAGGAAACAAATAAAACTAAACTACAGTGGCCAAAGGAAGTTTTTCTTGCAGGTCCTACTGTGCATGTATGTTTGTGGGGAATTGGAAATTTTTTAAGCCTTCAACTATGGGTCTTTACCCATGATTTGGGGAGTTGTCTGGGGTTAGTTAGACATTTCTCAATTGGGTAACATCTATTAATAATTATAGTTTATAAAACCCTTTCTAGTAAACAGAAAGGCATGGGGAAAACATCTATCCTATTGGAATCTTCACATCTTCCTAATACTTTGGAGGATGGTGGCTTAATTTTTGGTAGGACAAAGGAATTTATTTTCTGTTCTTGCTAGGGGTTTGAGATCTAGAGACCTTCTGTCTTGTGGGCTCCTGTGGCTTTCTTGTCCACCATCATTGCACTTGCCACATTACATTACAATATACACATATATATATGTGTGTATATTGTGTGTGTGTGTGTATATATATATATATATATATATAGGTTTTCCTTAATGTATTACTCACTCTGAGGGCCACAATTTATTCATTTTTGCATCCTAGTATATAGTCCTTGATAAGCAATAGGTGTCCAGTAAGTGATGATTAAATAAATTAATACATGATGACATAGATATTGAGGCTTTTATTTTTAAGATTTGGAGGCACAATTTAGTAACACTCCTGAATCCTATAGAACAGTCAAGGAAAATACATTTGGTTATCATTATCTAACGGCTCTTCCCAATATAGCTCTGGGTACTGAGAACTTGCTTGATCTAACTTACTGAAGCCTCTTCTCATTTATCCACTTTATTATTCAAACAGCTGTGAAGATTCTGACTGGACTTGGCCATTTGTGTGTGGATATGGCAGGCCTGACTATGCAATTCTTCCTCATCCCATCCTTCCTTTCAGCTTAGTCTCCAACCCTGAACTCTACCACGAGGACGTCAGATGTGGGGGACTGACTACAGCTAAGTTCCTGTCTTTTGGCCACAGTGATTGAATTCTGTTTATCTGTAGCTAAGGTTCATTAGTAATATAGCAGTCTAAATAGAGGAAAAAGGATAAAGAGAAAGAGGAGAAATTGTTTTTGAGGCAAGTTGGTTCTTTTCCCAGTTTTCTAAGTTAGTCCAAGCTGGTAGTCCAGCCCCACGCCAAACACATAGGTAACCAAGCGACTTCTGAATAAATGAGTCATGGTATCTAGAAGAAAAGAAAATTGAAAGCTTATTTTTAAAACTTGATAAAACTGAGATAGAGAGAATTCAAGTGATTTGCTCAAGATCGTACCAATAGCTAGATGCAAAGCTGAGACCAGGACCTAGATATCTGCACTCAGAATCCACTTTTTGTTATGCCTTTTGTTATTTAATATATAGCTTCATTTTTTGTAAAATTGATACTATTACAGTAGAAATAAGCTCACATGTCATACAAAGGTACCAAAAGAAGTGTGAAGCTTAGAGGATATCTCAACATTCCCAAGTAACTATTCTTGGTGAGTGTATTTTGAGGTATTTCTCTTTGCAGCCACACACATACATGCAATTTTATACAAAACTCTACTTGCTGTCCTGTAATCTCTTTTTATCTTCTCTTAACATGTCATATGATTTCTTTCTGTGCCATTAAACATACTCAGTAATTTTCAGTACTATATAGTGTTTCATTGTTCATTTAGATCCTACTTTATTCCCATTTTTGAAGATTTCCATTATTTCCTAATTTTAGCTTTGAGACACAATACAATAATTATAATCTTGTTCCATGATGTATTCTGCATCAATTCTACTGACTATACCACCTATATCTTCCATGGTAAGGAGCCTTCTGATTACTTTCCTGTCTCCTATGTGTATATGGCCTATGGTCTGAAGCCTGCTTTGTGGTCTTGGGCAAGTCATTAAAATATCCTGCACCTCAGTTTTCTCATCTGTAAATAAAGCTAATACCACTTGCTTCACAGGACTACAGTGATGATTTTTAAAAGCTAACATAAAATATATGAAGTAGTGCTTAGCACATAATACTCAATGAATGTTATCTAGTAGGAAGGGGGAGGAGTCAGGTAGTTATGGTCTGAATTCCAAGGGACCAACAGAGATCTGTGCAAAAGTATTCTTTTATGATGACATTACATGCATCAATTTGAATGTGTGCAGCTGAAAGCTGATTGAAACTGTGGAAATTTTGTCTTATTTATGACACATTCTGGATAACTTATACTCTTTCTTTCTATGAAGGCAAAAACTATGTCCTTTTGCTTATTGTTATATCCCCAGTAACTAACAGATTGCCTGGTTCATAATAATAACAACAACAACATAAAGACAATGAGTAGCTAACATTTGTTGAATAGAAACTTAAGAAGTTCCTGGAAGTTCTGAAACATGAGCAGAATCAGGTCGAAGAGGTTAAGAACATTGACCTCTGGCTTATCAAGTTACACAGTGATAGTGAGGATCCCCACCTGAAACTCAGTATTGGAGTTTGGAGGAGATCTCTCTACGTGGTAGCAATGTCCATATCCTTGATATTTCTCTGGGAGTTTCTGTCTAAGAAGATCCCCATGTAAGCCACTGGGATGAAGAACACTACTGAACATTGAGGTCTTGTTAGAATAATGACTGAAAAGGCTGGAGAAAGTCTCAATTCCTTAGAAAAGATGGAATAATCTGGTAACAGTGATGAGGCAAGGGACAATGGTGCTTCTACAAATCATGTCTTTATTATTGCTAGAAATAACAACAAAAAACAGTTTGGAGATAATTCCAGTCAATGTCACTACCAAATACAACTATAGGAATGTTAGAAAAACACAAATTTAAAAATGGGAACAGCATTTTTGGATACACATGTACTCTCCAAACTGAATTTAGGGGTGCTAAAAAACTAAAAATATTACATCATAGCTTTAATTTTCATGATATTTTGTAGCGGCACTGAACAAATGAACATTCTTTCAGTGGAAAATAACATTACCAATGTTGAGATGAAACATTTAATAAAAAAGCTTCTGTCTTTAAAGATTATTTGTCAATTTCAGCAGTAGTTTTAGCTATCATTAGAAAAGAATGTCTTCATGGTCAGTCTTCCCATTGGTATATTTTTGTGAATACAGGACGTCTGACATAACATTGTTTCCTGATTCTAATCATAGATTATATGTAATACTTAGGCATAAATATGCTCAGTGATAATTCTGAACTTTTTGGTAAAGTATATATTTTTTTCATTTTTCTCTTCTACCCACAACTTCTTGTTTGTGACCCAGTCTTCTTTTACTTGTATCCTTACTTTTGCTTAAAATATTTTAATGATTTTTTCTACATTTACTTAAAAAAAGCAAAGCTATATTATCCAGGGAGGGTGAATATGATGTATTCTTTTTATAAATGATTTTTTATCTCTTAAAACTTACATGGTTCTGTCAAAAACTCTCATCTGGCAGTTTGCCATTTTCAAAGCTTCATTCCATTGATTGCAATTTATATTTGTTGAATTAATAATCTATGTTTACTGGAGAAAGTTCAAGTAGAAATACATGTATATAGAACCATAGCACATTCAAATCATTGAGAATGATATACAACTAATGCGTACGTTAGATTCAATATTGTTGAAATTGCTAATCTTGCTATAAAATGACAACTAGATACATTTCACCCTAATATGAATATACCCTCTGAAAAATACCTTTTCTATAATGACTGTTAAATAAAATATATGATTGTGTGAAATACAATAGGCAAACTTGTAAATGAGTTATTGACTTAATGTGCCTGAAGTGAAAATTATTTTCCATAAAATTATTTTCTACATAAAACTTATTTCCATACATAATTCTTCAACTTCTCAAATGCTGAAACACAAATAATTAATGATAAACATAATGAAATTGGCCATTTGGATTGAATGAAACATTTTATTTTAATAAACCAATGTTTACTACACCATATGTTGTACTGATGACTGTTTAAAGAATTAACTTCTTGATAAAATTTGAATGATGCTACAAAAATTAATTGACTTGAATAAAACACTTTATTTTAATAAAAAAGTTTAATGTCATGGGGCTAACTGTGCTCATACTTTAAAGTAAGTTAATTTTTTTAATATCATTAAAATGTTATCAAGGAAGAGAGTTCTGTAAACTGCCATTGATACCCCTACACCTGTTCCACCCACATCAAACAAAAATGGAACAGGGTTGGGTGGAATCGGTCAAATGCCTAGAAGAGGAAGAACTGAACTGTCAAGTAGTCAGGTTAATATGAAATCATTCAATGTGAGCTCTGAATGGTTGAGAGAGAGGAAAAAGTACTGCTCTAGTAGTTGGGTAAGGGATTTGGGTTTTTAGCCTCTTTATTATCAACTAAGTGGTTTTGGACAAGACATTCTTAACCTCGCTGAGTATCAAAAGTGAAGGGATTAGGTAATAAACAATAGATTATACAGTCATCCCTTGGTATATGTACAGGATTGGCATCAGGTCCCTTGCGTATAACAAAATCCTTGCATACTCAAATGCCACAGTTAGCCTTGTGGAACTCGTGTTATACCAAAGATTGATCATCCGTGTACTCGGGTTTCTCATCTTGTAAATGCTGTATTTTCCATCGGTGCTTTGTTGAACAAAATCTACATAGAAGTGCACAACTACAGTCCAAACCCATGCTGTTCAAGGGTCAACTGTGTATAAAGTCTGTGTGGGGAAAGAGAAGATATCATGCTAGCTTAATATTTATTTATTTTTTTAACAAGACAGTTAATGTATATTAAGCTCAAGCAAAGTCTCAGGTCCTGTGTAGTGAGCCATTTCCCTTTCCTAGAGCCAGGCTTACTTTGTGTTCTTCATTACTATAAAATACAATTCTGCCATTATTTATGTATATTAAATAATTTTAATCGGTCAGAATGGACTAAGCACTTAGGTATCACTATCTAACATTTTAACTACTTTTAAGAAGTTGTTCTCCACTCAGGTGGCACTGAATGAATGCATAACCTAATTGTAAAAGAGAAGCACACCTCATTTCTACATAATTCTATGTTGAAGTGAAATGGTATCAGCTAGAAACACAAATACCTTATAAAAGCTATTCATCCCATCTTCTAATTACTGTCAGGAAATAAATAAAAACACTTGATGTTAACCTCACGAAGGCAAATTGCCTTCCTTACCACCTCCCACATGTAAGTTCTAAGTTGGTTTTTAAACTGACAAAAAAACTTTATGGTGTTTTATTCCATGGCAGGTTTTAGGCCAAATCTCAAACACACACACCCAAACACACACACACACACACACACACACACACACACACACACATCATGCTCATACACATACACACGTGGAAAGTGAAAGGGATTTAGTTGACATTCTAAATTCTGGGAAAAATCATCAAATTGTTTATTTTGAAGTTTATTTAATTGATTAAATCGTATAATAAATATACTTGTTACCTCAATCACAGAATGATTTATTATTAAAACTTCATAGATTTTAACTTTCTCTCATAATAATAACTATGGTAAATTATTTGCAGGGATCCATGATAATTCCTCTTATTTCTTTTGTTTTGTTTTGTTTTGTTTTGTTTTTGAGACGGAGTTTCACTCTGTTGCCCAGGCTGGAGTGCAGTGGCGCGATCTCTGCTCACTGCAAGCTCCACCTCCCGGGTTCACGCCATTCTCCTGCCTCAGCCTCCCCAGTAGCTGGGACCACAGGCGCCCGCCACCACGCCCGGCTAATTTTTTTTGTATTTTTAGTAGAGACGGGGTTTCACCATGTTAGCCAGGATGGTCTCGATCTCCTGACCTCGTGATCTGCCCGCCTCGGCCTCCCAAAGTGCTGGGATTATAGGCATGAGCCACCACGCCCGGCCAGTTCCTCCTATTTCTATACTCACAATCTTTGCCATGTAACTTAGCTGCTCTTCCTATTAAGAAGTAGAGTCTGCTCCTTGCTTTAAGTCCAGATTGGCATTGTGACTTGCTTTGACTAATAGAATGTGGCAGAAATTACTTTGCGATTTCTAAGCCTCAAGAGACCTTGCAACTTCCAGTCTTTGCCTCTGAAAACACTGAAACCACAATGTGAAGAAGTTTAGATTCATCTGTTGAAGTTAGCATAGCCCAGCTGACAAGTACGACCCCCTACCAGACATATGAGGTGGACATCTTGCACCATCCAGTCCCAGTTGGCTACAGAAATGAACCTGGATGAGACCAGTAGAAGAACCACTCAGTTGAGCTCAGCCCAAATTTCTCATCAGAAAATCATGAGCAAATGCAATAGTTGTTGTTTTAAGCCATGACAGCTTGAGGTCATTTATTATAAAGTAATATAAAACTCATTCATTGATATATTAATGAATTATTTCAAGAGAAAAGTCAAGTGATTTCATAGGTGAAAGAATATTATTTTGTTAATTTATCCTGAAACTGTTTGCCTCTTACAGGCAACTGCTTAATGGGGGCAAATAAATAAATAAATAAATAAAGCAAAAATATGTCTTTTTTGTTTAGTAGTCCCAAAGTATGAAAAGCTGAAGATTTATTTAAAATATGAATATATTCTACTAAAGAGATAATTTTCTCCTTTCTTTTTACCTGAAACAGTCAAGTAAAGATTCTACTTTTCTGCCCTTTGTTTTTTAGGAACCTCTTTTTGTTTTGCTTGTTGACATTAAAAAAAATCACTCTTGAAACTTACTAAGCAAAATGCTCCCTTTGGCAAATTTCCCAGAACAATATCTATAAATGCATGTTTAGGCTACAAACTACCGTTTACTTGGCACCAGATAATTTGTCATACCTTCCTCCACCATACTCATTTGTCTTCAAACATTAGTTAGATATGTGTACATAATCACCAAATACAACTTTTGAATAGACAGCATAAAAAGGAAGTGAGGAGGAAAAAAAAAGAAAACAAACTTTGAAACCTTCCTTAGCTGACTCCTACGGAGAGAAAAGCAGTGGGAGAGAGCATATAGACATAGATATAGATATGAATATATACGTGTGTGTGATTACATACATAAATGAAATTTATATTTGCAAAAGCAGCACATAGTCAACATGTGAATTGATAAATGCTTGCATGGAAATTGCTAAGATTTCTGGAGAAAAAAGTAATAACTATTCTTTTTGCATATAATGCTGAAATAAATTCCATGTGAATACGAATTGTCCAAGAAAGAAAAATGTTAGAAGAAAGATAGTAAATTTGGAAAAAAATTCTCAAATAAAAGTACAAAAATGATAAAGAAAAAAGCAAAAATATGAACAATTTATATAAGCATAATTAAATGGCAAATAGTTTGTATAGAATGTCACTCTTTCAATAATTTTTTTATATTTTAATATCTGACAAAGCTATCAGTACTCATTACTCTTTTGTGTTATTTCTGGGTTTACTCTTGTTGTTTTTTTTCCTATATTAATTTCAGAATCATATTGTTAGAAAGCACCACCAACGAAAGAACTATTAGTATTTTTGTTGGGATTGCATTCAGTGTATTACTTTGCCTAGGAAGAATTGACATATTTATAATGGTCCTTAATTATAATTTATAATTCTGCCTACCAAAAATCACGTATTCCAAGCTACCATTGTGTTACTTAGTAATAACTTAAAGTTTTATTTGTGCTTTTTTTTTAAATGTTGATCTTGGCATTTCTTATTTGGTTTATTCCTAGATATTTGGGGTTTTTTGGTAATATCTTAAATTTGATCTTTATCATTTCTTCTAAGTGGTTGTTCTTTCAGAAACTCATTTGACAAATACTCATTGAGCATTTATTAAGTTCCAGTCACTGTCTTAGGAACCAGAGATACAAAAGTGAACAAAGCAGACAGAAATCCTTGACTTTATGTCATGGTGGGGGAGATAGAAAATAATCAAGATTTATAGTACTAGTATGTTAGTATGTAAATATATTAGATAAAAGGAAGTGCTGAAAAGTGACAAATGGAGGTAAAAAGTGTCAAGACATAATTTGAAATTTTGAAATTTTAGATCTGAACAAGAAAGACCTCACTGAACTGACACATAAAAAGCTTAACAAAAGGTGGAAACAAGTCACATGTTTATCTGGGGTGGGGCATCCCAAGAAAATAATACGACTTAAGCCCTGTGGTGGAACGTGGCTTATGTATTCAGGAATAGAGAGGAGAGGAGAACTGGGGAGATCGAAGAAGAAGGGCAGAGAGCTATCAAGGTGAGAAGGATGCTGCAGTTCATTCGGTGCCTGGTAAAAATTGTGTATGTACACACATATATACATATATGTGAATATATAAATATACATATTTAAATATATGTTATACTTTAATTGAATGTATATGTATTTGTATACTTTTTGAAGTTTGAATTGATTGATTGATTATTTTTATGGCCTAATATATAGGCAATTTTTTGAATGTTTTAAAAGCAGGCTGTATTTTCCATTTTTACCAAAGAGACAGTTTTCTATTTTCTCTGTAGAATTTATGAAATATATAGATAGACAGGCAGATAGGCAAATGGGAAGATAGATCTATGATATGTGATAGACAGATGGACAGATAGAAAATTACTTCATTAAATGTTAAATGTCTTTAACATCTTTATGGTTTATTCACACTGTAATAAAATGAGAGTAGTAAACTAATGTTTTTATTATACTACTTTCTATTTCTCCTTGCATCGTCTATAATTTCTGTTTTATAGATGCTACTACTATCATATTTGGTGCATAAGTATATATAACTGTCTATTTTCAATGTGAATGGTTCTCTTTATTGTTATGAAGTACCTGTTGGACTGATATTAAGGTTGCAACTCCTATATTTTTTTGTTTGTATATTTGCATTTGTTGGCATACCTTTACTCATCCCTTTTTAATTTAATTTTTTTAACATTTCTAAATCTCTTTTTTTGTTAAGTGACTATCTAGTATAAAGAAATATGTTAGGTGTTTGTTTGTTTGTTTGTTTTTTTCTGATACCAAATCTGAGACTAATTCTTCTCCCATAGTGTTTCCAGTTACCCTTTGGTTGGCTGAAGTTCATTCTATTGAAGTTTCTTCCATAAGATTCGTGGGAATAATATTTACTTGGATATTACATATGCAAAATTCTCTGCATGCAGTATTTATACTAGCATGACAACTTGATGAGATATAAATCTCACATCTACTTCTACCATTAACAGAATGTTGGTGCCTCCTCAAACTTCATATGTTGAAACCTAATCCCTGATGTGATGGTATTAGGATGTAGGGTGTTCAGGAGGTAGTTAGGTCACAAGGGTAAAACCCTCATGAATGGGATTAGTGCCCTTCTAAAAAACGGCCCCAGAAAGCTCCCCTGTTCCTTCTGCTATATGAAAACACAGCAAGAAGGTACTGTCTATGAACCAAGAGGAGAGGCCTCACCAAAAAATGAATCTGATCACACGTTGATCTTAGACTTGGCAACCTCTAGAACTTTGGGACATAAATTCCTATTGTTTATAAACCAACGAGTATGGCACTCTCTTTTAGGATCCTAAAGGGACTAAGGCAATTTCCTTTGAGGGTCTTGTAGGTTCTCTTGCAATAAATGTTACTCTTGCAAAGTCTGTGGACAGCCTGAATTTTCTCAACACATAGATGCCTGATGTTTTTTGCCTGCCTGTCCAAAGAATTTGTTCTCTACATTTGATATCCAATATATTTACTAGTTCAAGCCTTGATATCAATTTTGGAGGTTAAATTTGCAGTACATGGTGCAAAGTGCATTCTTATATTTAGGTTCAAGTTTTTTGAATTGTTAAACTCTTAACCTCTGCATTAGCTACTATATTTTGTTGGATCATATGACTAGAAGACAAATCTTCAAGTCTGAACAAAGAAAACACCTTGATAACTTCAGGGCTGATATGATACTGTCTAACTCATTATTACCATCAATTACCCCTGAAACTACTGAGATTGATATATGCTATGTAATTGGGCCTTATTCCTGGCAGACCATGTCAAACTTAAACCTTTACCATCAGAGTGAACAGGGAACCTACAGAATGGGAGAAAATTTTTGTAATCTACTCATCTGACAAAGGGCTAATATCCAGAATCTACAAAGAACTCAAACAAATTTACAAGAAAAAAACAAACAACCCTATCACAAAGTGGGCGAAGGATATGAACAGACATTTCTCAAAAGAAGACATTTATGCAGCCAACAGACACATGAAAAAAATGCTCATCATCACTGACCATCAGAGAAATGCAAATCAAAACCACAATGAGATACCATCTCACACCAGTTAGAATGGTGATCATTAAAAAGTCAGGAAACAACAGGTGCTGGAGAGGATGTGGAGAAATAGGAACACTTTTACACTGTTGGTGGGACTGTAAAGTAGTTCAACCATTGTGGAAGACAGTGTGGTGATTCCTCAGGGATCTAGAACTAGAAATACCATTTGACCCAGCCATCCCATTACTGGGTATATACCCAGAGGATTATAAATCATGCTGCTATAAAGACACATGCACACGTATGTTTATTGCGGCACTATTCACAATAGCAAAGACTTGGAACCAACCCAAAAGTCCAACAATGATAGACTGGATTAAGAAAATGTGGCACACATACACCATGGAATACTATGCAGCCATAAAAAAGGATGACTTCATGTCCTTTGTAGGGACATGGATGAAGCTGGAAACCATCATTCTCAGCAAACTATCGCAAGGACAAAAAAAACCAAAAACTGCATGTTCTCACTCATAAGTGGGAATTGAACAATGAGAACACTTGGACACAGGATGGGGAACATCACACACCGGGGCCTGTTGTGGGGTGGGGGGAATGGGGAGGGATAGCATTAGGAGATATACCTAATGTAAATGATGAGTTAATGGGTGCAGCACACCAACATGGCACATGCATACATGTGTAACAAACCTGCACGTTGTGCACATGTACCCTAGAACTTAAAATATAATAAACACTTATTAAAAAAAAAAAAACCAGAGAAGCTCACCTGAAAAAAACAATCACATAAATTCCAGAGGAGATTTGCATGGTTGCTGCTTGAATACCTTTCCTGTATTTAACTGTTATATTTTGAAGAATGAGATTTATCCTGATGTGTCTGAATTCATGTTATAATCAGTTGCATTAACCTGGGCTCATAATTTTGATTTTATAACAGCAGTGCTATGTACTGAAGACAGTCTTGTAGGTAATGGTAATCATATGCCATTTCCTAAACCTGTAGCCTTTTAGCTTTTAAAGGTATAGTTCCTCCCACTCCCAATAGGTTAAGAAGTAGATCCTAATAAGAAAATGATGAGTCTAGAAAGGAGACCTATTTGAAACAATCAGCGAGGCCCTATTTATCTGCAAAGGAATATATAAAACATTGTACACTCACACACTATAATTTTGACTTTCTTTTTTCTCTTTTCCAGTCTTATCTGTTCTGCTTTGCCTTCTCCCTCACTTGGGAACTGTACTTGATGAGTTGGGGTCCAGGCTACATATCCTGGCTCAGTGTCATATATACCTCAACAGCCCATGAGTCACTCTCTTGTTTCTTGGAAAGAGAAGGCTGGCTTGTTTAACTGTCAACTTGGTGAACTCCCACGGTTCCCCAGAGCATTAGCTGAAAGAAAATCTCTTTGCAACAACCATTCCCTAGCCAACACTAACATAACGGAGATCATGTAAACAGTTGGCTGGACTGATTGTTACAGGGGTTGAAGCAAAGCAAGAGTGGCTTCCACTCAGACAATGGAATCTTCACTCTATATGCAAATTTCCTGGCTCCCATTTCTGGGACTGTTCACACTTCAGAGTGTGCAGTCTCAAAATGTGCTAATGCTCCTCACAAGGCCCAGAGCACAGAACTCTCAGGTCACTACCACAGGACTTCGATTTCACTGAGTTTAGGTGACCTGTGCTTCAAAGCAAGAGCTAAACTCTAGAGCTGGATTTCTTAGGAGTTCTTTGCTGTACACCCCTCCCTTTCAAGACTCTCCTAAATGGGTTTAATTCTAGCTTTACCGTGGCTTTTGGCAAAGCAAGTGGACATTAGGGATCTCAAAAATATGTAGTTAATTATATATTACTGCAAAGTACTATGCTGAGGAATGATCATAATGTCTTCCAAACTATGTACCACTGTTTGAACATAACAATAGAAAACACATAAAAACACATGGATGCGAGAGAGTGATGCCAGGTTTGGCTTTTGTGTTGTCAATCTTTTAATGTAAAAATATAACAAAAAAAAGATTGCGATTGAAACTTTTAAACTTCATGTTTTTCTTTCTCCCAGTAGTAAACTGTCAATGTTGAGAAAGTGTCCAATTTTGTTTAAAGATAAACTACAACAAACTTACCAGCACAGTCAGATTCTGACTCTGTCATTTGCTTTGACAGCAGAGGTCTAAATCCAAAATGATAAAGTGCTTCTTTTTCATCTTCCGGCTGTAACTGTAAGTGATAATAACTGAATGCTACTCATGTTACAGTAAGTGTCTACATGTATATTTTCTTTAGTTCTTTGTGCATAAAGTATCCCTTAACTCCAGGGATTTTGCAAATGTCTTTATAAATGTATTAGATTTTGTTTTATATATAGTTACAGAAATCTTGAGGTGGTGTTTATATAATTAAAAATATTTTATTGTAAGGGGAATATTTAAGTGACTCAGATGTTTCCACAGTTATTAGATATCATGGGGAAGAATCCAAATGGCCGAGAATATGTTTTAATAAAACATGTAGTGTTTGTTATGAGGAACAGGACTTTTCAAATATTAAATTTGTATCACTTAAATATGCTGAATATAAAATTATTAGCTTTATTCTGTAAGTGAATAAATATTTCATAAGGTTCTATCATGTGTCAGATACTTGGAAGAGTGCTAAAGAATCAATTATCTGAGCTACCATATGTACTGAGAATGGATTATCTTATAAGAATTCTCATAAGGCCAATATCCCTGATGAACATTGATGCGAAAATCCTCAATAAAATACTGGCAAACCAAATCCAGCAGCACACCAAAAAGCTTATCCAGCATAATCAAGTCTGTTTCATCCCTGGGATGCAAGGCTGGTGCAATATATGCAAATCAATGAACATAATCCATCACATAAACAGAACCAATAACAAAAACCACATTATTATCTCAGTAGATGCAGAAAAGGCCTTTGTTAAAATTCAACACCGCTTCATGCTAAAAACTATCAATAAACTAGGTATTAATGAAACGTTATCTCAAAATAATAAGAGCTATTTATGACAAACCCGCAGCCAATATCATACTGAATAGGCAAAAGCTGGAAGCATTCCCTTTGAAAACCGGCACAAGACAAGGATGCCCTCTCTCACCACTCCTATTCAACATAGTTTTGGAAGTTCTGGCCAGGGCAATCAGGCAAGAGAAAGAAAGAAAGAGTATTCAAATAGGAAGTGAGGAAGTAAAATTGTTTCTGTTTGCAGATGACATGATTGTGTATTTAGAAAACCCCATTATCTCAGCCCAAAATCTCCTTAAGCTGATAAGCAACTTCAGCAAAGTCTCAGGATACAAAACCAGTGTGCAAAAATCACAAGCAGTCCTATACACCAATAATAGACAGAGAGATAAATCGTGAGTGAACTCTCATTCACAATTGCTACAAAGAGAATAAAATACCTAGGAATCCAACTTACAAGGGATGTGAAGGACCTCTTCAAGAACTACAAACCACTGCTCAAAGAAATAAGAGAGGACACAAACAAATGGAAAAAAATTCCATGCTCATGGATAGGAAGAATCAATATTATGAAAGTAATTTATAGATTCAATGCTATCCCCATCAAGCTATCAGTGACTTTCTTCACAGAGTTAGAAAAAACTACTTTAAATTTCATATGGAACCAAAAAAAGACTGTATAGCCAAGACAATACTAAACAAAAAGAACAAAGCTGGAGGCATCGTGCTGCCTGACTCAAACTATACTATAAGGTGACAGTAACCAAAACAGCACGGTACTGGCACCAAAACAGATATATAGACCAATGGAACAGAACAGAGGCCTCAGAAATAATGCCACACATCTACAACCATCTGATCTTTGGCAAACCTGACAAAAACAAGCAATGGGGAAAGGATTCCCTATTTAATACATGGTGTTGGGAAAACTGGCTAGCCATATGCAGAAAACTGAAACTGGACCCCTTCTTACACCTAATACAAAAATTAACTCAAGATGGATTAAAGACTTAAATGTAAGACCTAAAACCATAAAAACCCTAGAAGAAAACCTAGGCAATACCATTCAGGACATAGGCATGGGCAAAGACTTCATGACTAAAACACCAAAAGCAATGGCAACAAAAGCTAAAATTGACAAATGGGATCCAATTAGACTAAAGAGCTTCTGCTCAGCAAAAGAAACTAGCATCAGAGTGAACAGGCAACCTACACAATGGTAGAAAATTTTTGCAGTATATCCATCTGACAAAGGGCTAATATCCAGAATCTACAAGGAACTTAAACAAATTTACAAGAATAAAAAAACAGTGCCATCAAAAAGTGGGTGAAGCGTATGAAGAGACACTTCTCAAAAGAAGACATTTATATGGCCAGCAAACATGAAAAAAAGCTCATCATCACTGGTCATTAGAGAAATGCAAATCAAAACCACAATGAGTTACCATCTCCCACCAGTTAGAATGGCAATCATTAAAAAGTCTGGAAACAACAGGTGCTGGTGAGGATGCAGAGAAATAGGAATGCTTTTACACTGTGGGCGTGTAAATTTGTTCAACCATTGTGAAAGAGTGTGGTGATTCCTCAAGAATCTAGAACCAGAAATACCATTTGACACAGCAATCCCATTACTGGATATATAACCAAAGAATTATAAATCATTCTACTATGAAGACATATGCACACATATGTTTATTGCAGCACTGTTCACAATAGCAAAGACTTGGAACAAATCCAAATACCCACCAATGATAGACTGGATAAAGAAAATGTGGCACAGCATGGAATACTATGCAGCCATAAAAAAGGATAAGTTCATGTCCTTTGCAGGGACATGGATGAAATGCTTTCCACATCATTCTCAGCAAACTAACACAGACACAGAAAACCAAACACCGCATGTTCTCACTCAAAAGTGGGAGTTGAACAATGAGAACACATGGCCACAGGGAAGGGAGCATCACACACCAGGACCTGCTTGGGGGTGGGGTGCTAGGGGGGGGATAGCATTTGGAGAAATACCTAGTGTAGATGATAGGTTGATGGGTGCAGCAACCCACCACGGCACGTGTATACCTATGTAACAAACCTGCACATTCTGCACATGTAAATTATTTTAAAAAGAAGCAAATTGACACATATGTTAAATTGTATTTAAAAATAAATAAGTTGCAGTTAAAAATAAGAAAGTGAAGTATTTTATTTGCTATGGAAAATAGAAAGATGAAGAGTTGATTTTCTCCCTCAAATACACTAACATTACTAGGAGAGATAAAGCATTCAAATGGCAAGCACAATACAAAGCAGAGCATGATCACACCAAAAGAGAGGTGCCGTGCTCAGACGTTAGAGAAGTTAAAGGAGATTTCAGGCTATAGGGACAGAACTGATTTCATTGCCAGTTAAACCAGGTCTTTAAAGGACCAGTAAAAGATTCAAATAGAAAGAGATGAGTTCAGGGAGTAAGTATTTTTGGCAGATGGAATAGCATGAAAATTACTCTTAGTTGGCCAAACCACATATAGAGGATGATAGTCAATTATGGGTACTGATCTTTATAAAAAATATTCCAAATTGAAACATGTACAGAACAAGGTGGCCAGGGTGGTGAGATTATTTAAAACTATGTTGTTTTGTGAACGGATGATCTAGAATATAGGAGAATTAATTAAGAAAGACATGATAGTTGTGTTCACATCCTTGAAAGTCAGTAATGTGAGAGAGGAATTAGCCATACTCTGAAAGTGATAGAAGCAGAGCCAATACCAACTGTAGAAACTACAAGATCAACTTCAGCATAAGAAATAAGTATCTAACAGTAAAAACTGTTAGAAAATGGAAAGGGATGGCTTCAGAAGGAAGGCAGTGTGTATAGTGGGCAGAGCCTCACTGCCAAAGAACAATTCTCACAAGCTGCATAACCATTATGAGCTACTTAAACTCTAAGCTTCTGTTAAAGCTCATTTCTAAAATGGGAAAATTCAGTAAATATCTACCTCATAGGGCTATTTTGAGTGTGTGCTTAATCTCTAAAGTGCCTGGAATATCATAAATGATATGATATCGTTTGGCTCTGTGTTCCCACTGTAATCTCAAGTCCAATTGGAATCCCCACTGGTCAGAGGGACCTGGTGGAAGGTAATTGGATCATGGGGGCAGATTTTCCCCTTGCTGTTCTCATGACAGTGAGTGAGTTCTCACGAGATCTGATGGCTTAAAAATGTGTGACACTTCCCCCTTCACTATCTCCCTCTCTTGCTGCAATGTGAAAAAAGTGCTTGCTTCCCCTTCACCTTCTGCCTTGATTGGAAGTTTCCTGAGGCCCCCCAGTCATGCTTCCTGTTAAGCCTGTGGAACTGTGAGTCCATTAAACCTCTTTTCTTCATAATTACCCAGCCTCAGGTAGCTCTTTATAGCAGTATGAGAAGGGACTAATACAAATACTTTATAAATTTAGCAAATTAATGGGTGGGCAATCTCTTAATAGCTATTATAGATGTAGATTAGAACACAAAATGCTAGTTTATACTTCAAGTTGCATTTCTCTCTAATTTTTTGTCTCTAACGCTTTGCTTCTAAAGCAAATAAGTAATTCTTCAGGTAAACAATATTTTACCTTAGAGTTTCTGCTGGAAATCTGCAAGTAATTGTCATAAAAGCTTAATTTTTCACCCCTTGGTCCTCTGTTGCTCAATATGTGGCTATTAAGCCCGAAATGTAAATAAATAGTATGGATTAAGATATCCCTCAGGTGTGAAATATATACCGAATTTCAAAGATTAGGTACAAATAAAAGGGTGCCGTGGCTAGATTGGAGTGAGGGTGGCTGAGACTAGTAAGGAATGATAAGGGAAGTTGGGCTGGAGTCAGGTTTTGTGATGATCTAGGACATAAATAGTAATTTGAATTTTATTCTGTTGGAACGGGAAGCTACTCTAGGACTAGGATGATTAGAATATAGATGCTTTTATATTTACCTGGAATCTAGACTGTAAAAGCCAATTTGTAAAAAATAAGCCCTAAATGTATAGCAAGTCACAAATCATGTCACTTCAAAGCATGAAAGAAATGACATGGTTTGAGCTAAATTTTATAAAATTTTATCTCAGTCTTCTTGAGTTAAACAAGAAAGATTAGGCTTGGATTAAAGTTAGTTTAGGCTTGGATTAAAGTGGTATTAGGGAAGTGATAAAAAGTGGATGTAGAATATATGTTGCAGAATTTACTAGATTAGTTTACATGTGAATTATACATATCCACATTATGTGTGGATTACATGCACGATGTAGAGGAAGAAAGATCAGTTAAATACACCTCTTGAGGTTTCTGCCCTGAGTGCATCATGGTGCCATTTATTGAGAGAGAAAGGCCTGAGAGAAGAGCAAGTTTTGGATGATCAATATTATCATTATTTTATAGCTGCATATTTAGATTCACCAAGCAAAGTTGTGCTGATTGTCAGGGGTGAGACTAGGGTGAGATGAGTCTGGCACTTGCCTTGGGAGTAAAATTTAAGGGGTCACCAAAAATCTCAGTAATTGAAATAAATAATATTTTAGCCTAATATTTTAAAAAGATTTTTTAAAGTAAAAAAATGCAAAAAAGTTATCAAGAAAATATTAAAAATGTATGTAAACACAGGATCAATAACAATGCTATGCAGTCATACCAGAGCTTGAGGCAAAAACAGTTTGTAATTGACATTTTAAAAAATTACACTGAAATATTTAATATTTTAATGTATGTAATATTAAATAAGTATTAGTTAATATTTAATTGCATCACCCTTATCAGCCTAATCCTGACCCTGCTGATTGCACACTGCACAGATACAAAGGGCAGTGTTCCATTGCAGTTTGTGTGAATGGTGTGCCAGGAGTTGGACTGGACACAACCTCCATGATGCTGACTGGTAGACCTGTGTGTAGACTAAAAATCTTCCTAAAACAAAAAAAAATTAATATGTTATATCCTTTGACTATATATTACAGACTTTGAAGAGACCTGTTAAAACAGCGTCTAGTTCATTATGATAAATCTTCATATATGATATATATGTTACATATATGTGCACACACTTATATATTTATACACATACACATATATAGAGAGAGAGAGAAGGAGAGAGGGAAAGGGGGAGAGAGAGAGAGAGAGAGAGAGAATCAACAAATAGGACTGTATAACCTGTTTCTTGATCTCTAACTCTATATCAGGCACTGTGCCAAATATTTTGTATGCATTTAATATATATGACAACACTGAAAGATAGATGCTTTTATCTTCATGAATGAAAATGCTAAGACTCAGTGAAAGTTAAATCTTTTGACCAAAGTCTCATAATTGGTCAGTGGCAGAAGTGAGATACTTAGTCAGATGTGTCTGAATCTACAATCCATGTTCCAATCTCCCAAAGAGCTTTGATGTGATTTTCCATGTCTTCTCTAAGAAACTAAAAATGAAGTTCAACTCTAATAGCAATCAAAGTTTTGTACATCAATTTAGCATCTGTATATGTGAATTAAACATTTAAATAATCAAGGGATTTTATTAAATATTTAAAAATCTGTCATGTAAATAATGTTTTAAGGACTATTTAATAATAGAGGCAGAAAAATCTAATTTTCCAAAAGTGTGCATGCAACTCATATGTAAACCCTGGGGCTCAGTAATCATGAACATAAGAGAAAAAACCTAGCATATTTGATGTGTAATGAATAGTGTAAAGTTTTATGAAATAAATGTTCAAAAATCAATGGTCCCCATATATATAAAACATATCAAGGGAGTTAGTGAAAGGAAATCTATATAAAGTGACTGAGAATCTACTTAGCAAGAACTATACAAAACTACCATCAATTAATGCATGAATCCTACTGAGCAACATAAAGGAACACTTGAAGAGTTCAAGGTACTATTCAAGTCTCACACAACAGTCTTTCATATCATAAGGTCAAGTTCCTGAATTTGATGTAGTAATTCAATCCTAAATTCAATATTTGGGAAATATGATAAAGAGATTTTATAATTTAATCTGAAATGAAAAGTTATGATTATAGGCAGAAAAGTTCTAGAAAAACTTGAGGGTCATGCAGCAACAAATATTATTAATATCTGTGTTACATTTCTAACATTTTATAATTTCAAAACATTACTTACACAAATGGAGTCATATATATGTAATCTTTTGGAATTTTTTTTTTCACTCAGCATATTTTCCTGGAGATTTGTCCAGGTTGTTGCATGTATCAGTAATTTCTGCTTATTTTTTGTTTACCATGAGTAAAGCTGCTATGAACATATGTGTATAGGTTTTTGTGTGACTACAAGTTTTCATTTCTCTGAGTTAAAATGAGATTTCACTTCAAGAACACAATTGCTAGGTCATATGATAACTGCATATCTTACAGAATGGCTATACCATTTTACATTTCCACTGGCAATGAATAAGTGATCCAGTTTATCTGCATCCTCACCAGCATTTTATAAATGCAGCCCAAATTAGGGATTGACAAAGGTTAGTGAAGGGAGGGGAGTGGAAGGTGAGTATATGTATAAAAGGGCAACGTAAGGGATCCTTGTGGTGAGACTATTGTGTGTTTCTACAGTGCTAAGGGATACACAAACTCATACATATGATAAAATTGCATAGAACTAAACAAACACACTGACAATGAGTGCAAGTAAAATTGAGGAAATCCGAATAAGATTTGTGGATTGTATTAAGTTTAACATCTTAGTTGTGATAATGGACTATAGTTTTGCAAGATATTATTGCTAGGGAAAACTGAGTAAAGGTTTCATGAGACCTTTATCATTTCTTACAACTGCATGTGAATCTGCAATTATATAAAAAAATTTCACTTGGAAGTGTATAACACAATTACATTTATTAAAGACACATGCTATTGCAGGAGTAGATATAGAACAGTAGAACAGAATACTGAGTCTGAATTTAGCATATAATGAAGATCATATTTCAAATAATTGAGGAAAAGATTAGTGTTCAGTAAAACAAGCTACCATTTGAGAGTAGCTAGTCTTCAATAAAGATAGTTATATCCCAACATTATACATTATAAATTCATTCCATAAAATATTATTCTTTATTATTTATTTATTTATTAAAGATATTAAATATATACTGAAGATCAAAATATGCTAAGAAAATTCAGGTGATGATTTTTTAAATTGTAGGATATGGAATGACTTCCATAGCATGGCACCAAAGCAAGAAGTGAGAAAGCAGAAAACACACTTATGTGTTTAAATACAAAGATTTACCCTTCATAATAAAAAATAAATCAATAAAGAAATAAATACCTCAAAAAATAGCAGAAGAATTGCATGAGTACTTCATAATTAGAAAATACCCATTTTCATATATGATCAGAAAAACACAAATTAAAAGAATTAATGAGATTCCATTGTTACTCTTATGTAACAGATATAGAAGATTTTTATCTCCAGTATTGATAAGGCTATGAAAGACAATCGATTTAATATATTGTTTTTGAGTTTATAGATAGGTATTACTTTTACAAAGGGTCATCTGGGAATATAGCTCTTAAGACAAGTACATGCGTCATGTACTTAAGTTTCATTAAACATGAAACTTCTGTGTAATTTGTTTAATATGAGCTCATGGAGGTCTAATACTCATAAACAATAGAGTTAACTGTATTAGTGGATACTCAAGCATCCTAAAATATCATTTTGAATTTCCAGCCAGATAAAACTAATCCATGTGATTAGGACCTATTTGGTTTAAATAAGAGGCTAAAAATGTGCTGTTTGTCTTTCAGTTCAAACAATTAGATTTGACAAATAGCTTCTGCAAAGCACTGTATCATTGATGTGGGAATGAAAAAAATTATAATAAAT
This sequence comes from Pan paniscus, assembly GCF_029289425.2. Lineage (NCBI taxonomy): Eukaryota > Metazoa > Chordata > Mammalia > Primates > Hominidae > Pan > Pan paniscus. The sequence goes on from NC_073254.2 coordinate 132,970,003, forward strand.
CTTATTTCAGAGAGCTTAATATAGAATCAAGAAAACAAGATATAGCTGATGTAAATAATTAGAAAATATCTTACATCACAATAGCAAATGTGAAATAATGTAATGGTATCCTTTACACTGGCACAAGACAAGGATGCCCTCTCTCACCATTCCTACTCAACATAGTATGGACGTTCTGGCTAGGGCAGTTAGGCAAGAAAAATAAGTAAATGTTATTCAAATAGGAAGAGAGGAAATCAAATTATCCCTGTTTGCAGATGGCATGATCCTACATCTAGAAAACCCCATCACCTTAGTCAAACAGCTTCTTCAGGTGATAAGCAACTTTAGCAAAGCCTGAGGATATAAAATCAATGTGAAAAATTGCTAGCATTCCTATTCACAAACATCAGTCAAGCCAAGAGCCAAATCATGAATGAACTCCCATTCTTAATTGTCTCAAAAAGAATAAAATACCTAGGAATACAGCTAAAAAGGTGTATTAATTTATTTTCACACTGTTATATTACCTGAGACTGGTTAATCTATAAACGAAGAGGTTTAATTGACTCACAGTTCTGCATGGCTGGGGAGGCCTCTGGCAACTTACAATCATGGCAGAAGGCAAAGGGGAAGCAAAGTACATCTTACATGTCAGCAGGAGAGAGAGAGCATGCAGGGAAAACTGCCACTTTTAAACCATCAGATCTTTAAGGAACTCCCTCTTTATCATGAGAACAGCATAGGGGAAACTGCCTCCATGATGCAATCACCCCCCATCAGGTCTTTCCCTCAACATCTAGGGATTAACAATTTGAGTTGAGATTTGGGTGGGGGCACAGAGCCAAAACTTATGCCACTCCTGACCCCTCCCAAATCTCATGTCCTTTTCACATTTCTAACCAATAACCAATGATGCCTTCCCAACAGTCCCCCAAAGTCTTAACCCATTCCACCATTAACTCAAAAGTCCAAGTCCAAAATGTCTTCTGAGAGAAGACAAATCTCTTCTGCCTATGAGACTGTAAAATCAAAAACAAGTTAGTTACTTCCAAGATACGATGCGGATACAGCATTAGGCAAATGTTTTCATTCCAAATGGGAGAAATTGGCCAAAACAAAGGGGCCACAGGTCCCATGCAAATCTGAAACCTGGCAGGGCACTCATTAGATCTTAAAGCTCCAAAATAATCACCTTTGACCCCATGTCTCATAACTAGGACACAGTGATACAAGGGGTGAGCTCCCAAGGCCTTGGGCAGCTCCACCCCTGTGGTTTTGCAGGATACAGTCCCTGCAGCTGCTTTCATGGGCTGACATGGAGTGCCTGCAGCTTTTTCGAGCACATGCTGCAAGCTGTTGGTGGATCTACCGTTCTGGGGTCTGGAGGATGGTGACCCTCTTCTCAGAGCTTCACTAGGGAGGGCCCCAGTGGCGACTCTGTATGGGGGCTCCAACCCACATTTCCCCTCTGCATTTCTCTAGTAGAAGTTCTCCATCAGGGCTCTGCTTCTGCAGCAGACTTCTGCCTGGACTTCCATGTATGTCTGAACAACCTCTGAAACCTAGGAGGAGGCTTCCAAAGCTTAACTCTTGTCTTCTGTGCACCTGCGGGCCCAACACCACATGGAAGGTGGCAAAGCTTGGGTATTTCACCCTCTGAAGCAATGGCCTGAGCTGTGTCTTGGCCCCTTTTAGCCATGGCTGGAGCTGGAGTGGTTGGGACACAGGGTGCCATGTCCTGAAGCTGCACAGAGCAACAGAATGCTGGGCCCAGCCCATGAGGTCATTTTTCCCTCCTAGACCTCTAGGCCTGTGATGGTGGGAGGGGCTGCCATGGAGGTCTCTGATGTGCCCTGGAGACATTTTCCCCATAGTCTTGGCAATTAACATTTGGCCCCTCCTTACATATGTAAATTTGTGCAGCCATCTTTAATTCCTCCCGAGTAAATGGGTTTTTCTTTTCTACCTTATGGTCAGGCTGCAAATTTTCCAAACCTTATGCTCTGCTTCCCTTTTAAACATAAGTTCCAATTTCAAATCATTTCTTTATGAACACATATAACCAAAGGCCTTCAAAATAAGCCAGGTCACATTTTGAATGCTTTGCTACTTGGACATTTATTCTGCCAGATACCCTAAATTATCTCTCTCAAGTTCAAAGTTCCGCAGATCTCTAGAGCAGGGGCTAAATTCCACCAGTCTCTTTGCTAAAGAATAGCATAAGTGACCTTTACTCCAGTTCCCAGTAAGTTCCTCATCTCCATCTGAGGCCACCTCAGCCTGGGCTCCATTGTCCATGTCACTATCAACACTTTGGTTAAAAACCATTCAACAAGTCTAGAAATTCCAAAATTTCCCACATCTTCCTGTCTTCTTCTGAGCACTCCAAACTGTTCCAACCTGTGCCTGTTACCCAGTTCCAAAGTCGCTTCCACATTTTCAGGTTATCTTTACAGACTACCTCACTCTGTTGATACCAATTCTCTGTATTAGTCCATTTTTACACTGCTATAAAGATACTGCCTGAGAGTGAGTAATTTATAAACAAAAGAGGTTTAATTGACTCACAATTCTGCATGGCTGAGGAGACCTCAGGACATTTACAATAGTGGCAGAATGTGAAGGGGAAGCAAGGCACATCTTACATGTTGGCAGGGGAGATAGAGTGTTCAGGGGAAACTGCCACTTTTACACCATCAGATTTTGTGAGAACTACCTCACTATCATGAGAACAGCATGGGGGAAACTGACCCCATGATCCAATCACGTCCCACCAGGTCCTTCCCTCAATTCCTGGGGATTACAATTTGAGATAAGATTTGGATGAAGACACAGAGCCAAACCATATCACAAAGGAAGTGAAGGACCTCTACAAGGAGAAATACAAACCACTGCTTAAAAATATCAGAGATGACACAAATGGAAAAGCATTCTGTGCTCATAGATACGAAGAATCAATATCGTGAAAATGGCCATACTGTCCAAAGCAATTTATAGATTCAATTATAGTTGCACTAAACTACCATTGACATTCTTCATAGAACTGGAAAAAAACTTTTAAAATTCATATAGAACCAAAAAAAGAAAAAAGCCCAAATCATCAAGGCAATCCTAAGCAGAAAGAACAAGGTTGGATACATCATGCTACCTGACTTCAAACTACACTATAGAGCTACAGTAACCAAAACAGCATGCTACTTGTGCAAGAATAGACAAATATATCATTGTAACAGAAAAGAGAACCTAGAAATAAGACCACACACTTTTAACTATCTGAGGTTCAACAATCCTGACAAAAACAAGCAGTGGGGAAATGATTCCCTATTCAATAAATCTTGCTGGGAGAACTGTCTAGCCATATGCAGAAAATTGAAACTGGACCCCTTGTTTACACCACACACAAAAAAATCAACTCAAGATGAATTAATGACTTAATGTAAAACCCCAAACTATAAAAACTCTAAAGGAAAACCTAGGCAATGCCATTCAGGATATAGACAAGGGCAAAAATTTCTTGAGTAAGACAAAAAAGCAATTGCAACAAAAGCAAAATTTAACAAGTGGGATCTAATTAGACTAAAGAACTTCTGCATAGCAAAAGAAACTATCAACAGAGTAAACAGCCGACCTACAGAAAGGGAAAGATTTTACACTATGCATCTGACACAGATCTAATATCAAATGTCTATAAGAAATTTCAGAAAATTTACAAGAAAAAAGAAACCACTCCATTAAAAAGTGGGGAAAGTACAGGAACAGACAGTTTTCAAAAGAAGACATACATGTGGCCAACAATCATATGAAAAAAAGCTCAACATGGCTATTCATTAGATAAATGCAAATCAAAACCACAATGAGATACCATCTCACACCAGTAAGAAGTCGAAAAGTAACAGTCGCTGACAGGTTATATAGAAAAAGAAATGCTTTTACACTGTTGGTGGGAGGGCATATTAGTTCAACCATTGTGGAAGGCAGTGTGGCAATTCCCCAAAGACCTACAGACAGAAATATTGTTTGACCCAGCAATCGCATTACTGGGATATACCCAAAGGAATATAAATCATTCTATTATATAGACATGTGCATGCATATGTTCTTTGCAGCACTATACACAATAGCAAAGACATGGAATCAGCCTAAATGCACATCAATAATAGACTGGATAAAGAAAATGTGGTATATATACACCATGGAATACTATGCATCCATAAAAAGAAGGAGGTTATGCCTTTTGTGGGAACATGGATGGAGCTGCAGGCTATTATCCTTAGCAAGCTAACACAGGAACAGTAAACCCAATACCGCATGTTCTCACTTATAAGTGGGACCTAAATTATGAGAACACATGAACACATAGAAGGGAACAATGCACACTGGGGCCTATTAGAAGGTGGGGGGTGAAAGGTGGGAGAGGATCAGGAAAAAAAAACCTACTGACAACAAACTCCCATGACACATGTTTACCTATGTGACAAACCTGCACATCCTGCGCATGTACCCCTGAACTTAAAATAAAAGTTCAAAAAGGGGCCGGGCGCGGTGGCTCATGCCTGTAATCCTAGCACTTTGGGAGGCCCAGGCGGGCGGATCACGAGGTCAGGAGATCGAGACCATCCTGGCTAACATGGTGAAACCCCGTCTCTACTAAAAATACAAAAAATTAGCCGGGCATGGTGGCGGGCACCTGTAGTCTCAGCTACTCGGAGGCTGAGGCAGGAGAATGGTGTGAACCTGGGAGGCGGAGCTTGCAGTGAGCCGAGACCGCACCACTGCACTCCAGGCTGGGTGACAGAGCGAGACTCCTTCTCAAAATAATAATAATAATAATAATAATAATAATAATAATAATAAATAAAGTTAACAAAAACCCTAATGAATCTGGGAAAAATATTCATGATGTGTTGTTACTTTGTGGAGGGAGGTGTGACATTAAAAATCAGTTTAAAAAGTTTGAAGGCACTACACTAATGGGACAATAATTATTATCTCTGAGAATTGAGATTGCTGCCAATTTTTTCTTCTTCTCACTAATCTATAGTTTCTAATTCCCATAATTAAAATGCCATCTTAGTAAATATGTAGTGCTCACTTTGGCAGCACATGTACTAAAATTGGAATGGTACAGAGAAGATTACCATGGCCCGTGTGAAAGTATGACATACAAATTCGTGAAGTGTTCCTGAAACCTGCACATATCAATATTCACCTGGAATTGAATGGGCTAAATGCCCCAATTAAAAGGCACAGAATGTCTAGTGAATAAAGAAGCAGGACCCAACATTATGCTCTCTTCAAGAGACCCGTAGGCTCAAAGTAAGGGGATGGATTAAAATCTGCCAAGTGAATGGAATACAGAAAAAAGCATAAGCTGCTATTCTAATTTCACACAAAACAGACTTTAAACCAACAAGGGTTAAAAAAAGGACATTAAATAAACATAAAAGTTTTAATTTAACAAGACGTAACTTTCCTAAAGAAATATTCATCCAATACAGGAGCACCCAGATTCATAAAGCAAGTTCTTTAGAGACCTATAAAGAGACTTAAATAACCACACAATAATATTTGGAGATTTCAACATTCCACTGACAGTATTAGATAGATCATTGAGGCAGAAAAATTGACAAGTGGAACCTAATTACACTAATTTAACTAAAGAGCTTCTGCAAAGCCAGAAACTATCAACAGTGTAAACAGACGACTTAGAGAATGGGAGGAAATATTTGTAAACTATACACCCTGGAAAGGTCTGATATCCAGGATCTATAAGGAACTTGAACAAATAAAAAACAAAAAAGCCCATTAAAAACTGGGCAAAGGACATGAGCAGGCACTTTTCAAAAGAAGATATACAAGTGGCCAACAAGCATATGAGAAAAACCTCATCAACATCACTAATCATTAAAGAAATGCAAATCAAAACCACAATGAGAAATCATCTCACACCAATCAGAATTGCTATTATTAAAAAGTCTAGGCCGGGCGCGGCAGCTCCCACCTGTAATCCCAGCACTTTGGGAGGCTGAGGCAGGCAGATCATGAGGTCAGAAAATCGAGACCATCCAGACTAACACGGTGAAACCCTGTCTCTACTAAAAAATACAAAAAATTAGCCGGGTGTGGTGGCGGGTGCTTCTAGTCCCAGCTCCTCGGGAGGGTGAGGCAGGAGAATGGCGTAAACCCGGGAGGCAGGGCTTGCAGTGAGCCAACATTGTGCCGCTGCAGTCCAGCCTGGGCGACAGAGCAAGACTCCATCTCAAAAAAAATAATTATAAAATAATATAAAAGTCAAAAACCAACAGATACTGGCAAGTTTGTGGAGAAAAAGGAACGCTTATACACTGCTGGTAGAAATGTACATTAGTTCAGCCATTGTAGAAAGTAATGTGGTGACCTCAAATAACTTAAAAAAGAAGTACCACTCAACCCAGCAATCATATTTTTGGAAATGTACCCAAAGAAATTACATCATTGTACAATAAAGACACATGCATTCATATATTCATTGCAGCACTATTCAGAATAGAAAAGTCATGGAATCATCCTAAATGTCCATCAATGGTAAACTGAATAAAGAAAATGTGGTACATATACACCATGGAATACTATGCAGCCATTAAAAAGAACAAGATCATGTCCTTTTCAGCAACATGGATGGATCTGGAGGCCATAACCCTAAGCAAACTAATGCAGGAACTGAAAACCAAATACTACATGTTCTCACTTATAAGTGGAAGCTACACACTGAGGACATATGGACACAAAGAGAATAACTGACAACAGGACCTACTTATGTAGATACTATCAGGTACTATGCTATGACCTGGGCAATGAAATAATCTATATATCAAACTCCAGTGACATAAAACTTACCTATATAACAAACCTGCGCATGTACCCCTGAATGTAAAATAAAAGTTTCAAAAAGTATATTATAAATTATATATAATATATTCTATTTCAACATTAACAAAATAATAAATATGTAAAATTTCAAAATTAAAGTCAAACTACAAAAAGAGATATTAATTTTAATTATTTCAGTGACCACAGATTCTAAGCTTTTCAAAGGAGATCACAATCTTTCTGTTATTTTCTTCCTGGCATTAGTTTTTTGTTTTTTGTTTTTTTAGTTTTTAATTTTTTTTATCAGTTACACATATTTCTAGGAAGTGTAGTAGCAAAAGGGCCCACAAAGATCTCTTCCAGAATCTGATTGAAATGGTTGAGGAGAAATTAGAAGGTAGGGCAAAAAATTCATTGGTCTAAAAATTAAGAAACCATGCCAAATAGTTTATATATGTAAAGGAATTTCTGCCAGATAGTGAGAACTTCATATGAAAAGTGACTGAAATCAGTGTACAACTCCATTTCCTGAGAGAGCACTGGTGTATTATGTGAAGTTATATAAAAGAAGTACTGATAAATTTCTCCATCATTTATTTTCTTTTTTATTTTCTTTATTTTTTCTTTTTTCCTTTATTTTTTAAATTGACAAATACTATGTATTTATGGTATACAACACGATGTTTTGAAATAGCTATACATTGTGAAATAGCTAAATGGAGCTAATTAATAAATGCATTACCTCATATTCTTATCATTTTGTTTTAGTAGGAACACTTAAAATCTACTCTTTTAGTAATTTTGAAGCATATAATACATTGTTCTTAACTGTAGTCACTATGCTGTACAATAAGTCTTTAAGATTATTCCTCTGTCTAACTAAAATGTTTTACCCTTTGACCAACATCTCCTCAATCCTTCTGGAACATCCAGTGCCTAGTAGACACCATTCTACTCTCTGCTTCTATGAGTTCAATTTTTTAGGTTCCACAAATAAGGGAAATCATCCTGTATTTGTCTTTCTGTGCCTGGCTTACCTCACTTAACATAATGTCATTCAAGTTCATCCATGTTGTTATGAATGAACGGGACTTCCTTCTTTTTAAAGCTGAATATTAATCCAATGTTCATATATACCACATTTCATTTTTTCATTCATCTGTTGATGTATACTTAAGTTGATTCTTTATTAAACTATTGTGAATAATGCTGCAATGAACATGGGAGTGCAGATATCTCTTCAACATACTGATTTCATTTCCTTTGGATATATATCCAGAAGTAGTATTGCTGGATCATATATGGTACTTCTATTTTTAATTGTTTAATGAATCTCCATATTATTTTCTATAATGGCTATACTAATTTGTATTACCACAAACATACAAGAGCCCCCTCTTCTCCACATTCTCACCAACACTTGTTATCTCTTCTCTTTTTGATAATAGCCATCCCAACAGATATGAAGTGATACCTATTGTGGTATAACTTGCATTATCCTCATGATTAGTGATAATTTTTTTATATACCTGTTGTCCATTTGTATGGTTTCCTTGTGAAATCTCCATTCAAGTCATTTTCCCAGTTCAATACGGTTATTTGTTGTTGTTGTTGTTTTTGCTATTGAATGGAGATCCTTATATATTTTGGATATTAACCCCTGATATGGTTTTGCTGTGTCCCCACCCAAATCTCATCTTGAATACCCATTGTGGGAGGGACCCGGTGGGAGGTGATTGAATCATGGGGGTGGGCCTTTCCTGTGCTGTTCTCATGAGAGTGAATAAGTATCACAAGATCTGATGGTTTTAAAAATGGGAGTTTTCCTTCACAAGCACACTCTCTTTACTTGCTGGCATCCATGAAAGACATGACTTGCTCCTCCTTGCCTTCTGCAATGATCGTGAGGCTTCCCCAGCCAGGTGGAACTGTGAGTCCATTAAACCTCTTTTTCTTCCTGGTCTTGGGTATGTCTTTATCAGCAGCATGAAAATGGATTAATACAGTAAATTGGTACCAGTAGAGTGGGGCATTGCTGAAAAGATACCTGAAAATGTGGAAGCAACTTTGGAACTGGGTAACAGGCATAGGTTGAACAGTTTGGAGGGCTCAGAAAAAGACAGAAAAATGTGGGGAAAATTTGGAACTTCCTAGAGACTTGTTGAATGGCTTTGACAAAAATTCTGATAGTGATATGAACAATAAGGTCCAGGCTGAGGTGGTCTCAGCTGGAAATGAGGAACTTGGGAGCTGGAGCAAAGGTGACTCTTGTTATGTTTTAGCAGAGACTGGAGGCATTTTGCCCCTGCCATAGAGACTTGTGAAAGTTTGAACTTGAGAGAGATGATTTAGGGTATCTGGTCGAAGAAATTTCTAAGCAGCAAAGCATTCAAGAGGTGACTTGGGTGCTGTTAAAGGCATTCAGTTTTAAAAGGGAAGCAAAGCATAAAAGTTTGGAAAATTTGCAGCATGACAATGCAATAGAAAAGAAAATCCCATTTTCTGAGGAGAAATTCAAGCTGGCTGCAGATATGTACATAAGTAACAAGGAGCTGAATGTTAATCCCAAAGACAATGGGGAAAATGTCTCCAGGGCATGTCAGAGACCTTTGCAGAAGCTGGTCCCATCACAGGCCCAGAGGTTTAGTAAGAAAAAATAGTTTCATGGGCCAGGGCTAGGGTCCCTCTACTGTGTGTAGTCTAGGGACTTGGTGCTCTCTGTCCCAGCTGCTCCAGCTGTGACTAAAAGGGGCCAAGGTACGGCTCTGGCTGTTGCTTCAGAGGGTGAAGGCCCCAAGCCTTGGCAGTTTCCACATGGCATTGAGCCTGCAGGTGCACAGAAGTCAAGAATTTAGGTTTGGAAATCTTCGTCTAGATTTCAGAAAATGAATGGAAACACCTGGATGCCCAGGCAGAATTTTGCTGCAGGGGTGGGGCCTTCATGGAGAACTTCTGCCAGGGCACTGCAGAAGGCAAATGTGTAGTGTAACCCCCACACAGAGTTCCTACTGGGGCACTGCCTAGTGCAGCTGTGAGGAAATGGCCACTGTCCTCCAGACCCCAGAATGTTAGATCCACTGACAGCTTGCATCATGTGCCTGGAAAAGCTGCAGACGTTCATTGCCAGCCCACGAAAGCAGCTGGGAGGGGGGTTATACCCTGCAAAGCTACAGGGGTAGAGCTGCCCAAGACTGTGGGAGCCCACCTTTTGCATCAGTGTGACCTGGATGTGAGACATGGTGTCAAAGGAGACCATTTTGGAGCTTTAATATTTGACTGCCCCACTGGATTTTGGATTTGCATGGGGCCTGTAGCCCCTTTGTTTTGGCCAATTTCTCCCATTTGGAATGGTTGTATTTACCCAATGCCTGTGCCCACATTGTATCTAGGAAGCAACTAACTTGCTTTTGATTTTACAGGCTTACAGGCAGAAAGTACTTGCCTTGTCTTGGATGAGCCTTTGGACTGTGGACTTTTGAGTTAATGCTGAAATCAGGCATGAGTGCTTTTGAAATGTGAGGCCATAAGATTTGAGAGGGGTCGGGGTGGAATGATATGTGTCCCCACCCAAATATCATCTTGAATTCCCATGTGTTGTGGGAGGGACCCAGTGGGAGGTGATTGAATCAAGGGGGCAGGTATTTCCTGTGCTGTTGTTGTGATAGTGAATAAGTCTCATGAGATCTGATGGTTTTTAAAAGCAGGAGCTTCCCTGCACAAGCTCTCCCTCTTTGCCTGCCACCATCCATGTAATACATGACTTGTTCCTTCTTGCCTTCTGCCATGATTGTGGAACTGCAAGTCCATTAAATGTCTTTTTCTTCCCAATCACAGGTATGTCTTTATCAGCAGCATGAAAATGGACTAATACAACTCCTTATCAGATGTAAGGTTTGTGAATATTTTCTCCTATTTTATAGGTTGACTCTCTGCTTTGTTGATTACTTCCTTTGCTATGTAGAAGCTTTGTAGTTTGATGCAATCCTATTTGTCTATTTTTGCTTTTGTTGCCTGTACTTCGGGATCATGTCCAGAAAATCATTGCCTAGACCAAGACCATGGAGCCTTTTCCCCTATGTTTTCTTCTAGTAGTCTTACATTTTCAGATCTTATGTTTAAGTATTTAATTCATTTTGAATTGATTTTTATATATGGTGTGAGATAAGTATGCAATTTCATTCTTCTGCATGTAGATATCCAATTTTCTTAACATCACTTATTGAAAAGACTAGAGACTGTCCTTTCCCCATTGTGTGTTCTTTGCACTTTTATAAAAAATCAATTGACTGTATATGGGTGGATTTGTTTCTGGACTACCAATGTATCCTAATTTAAAGTGGTGGAAGATGAAGGCATTTGAAAGCCTTTTCTGATATCAAATTTGCTATACTCATATTTCCTTTCTTGACTTTGAAAGACCTATAGCATTTAAGAGCAGGGATGCCATTCAATTCTCTCTCTTACATTGTCTGTGTTTCCCTTAATTTTCTACAAAGTTCAAAGAAGGTGTTACCCAAAATGTTCTTATCTGTTCTGGGGTATGCTATCAAAATATCCTATCTCCTCATCTAATTTTGTATGCTTTATGTATTTTCTTACTTTTTAGAAAAATTTTATAAGCCCCACATTTATTGCTTTTTTTTTCTGTTTATGTTTGAATAGATTCAATCCATGTAGGCATACTGAGTGCCAAGACTTAATACTAGAAGAATCTTCTTGGGAGACCAGTGGTCTCTAGCTGTGGTGCTACATTAAAGATAGAAATGACAGCAGATCCTTTGTCAGAAACTACTCAAACCAAGAAGTCAAAGGAGTGGCATTCTTAAAGTGCTGAAAGCAAACAAAACAAAACAACCTGTGAACTCAGGATTCTATGAGCAGTGAAAATATTTTTCAAAATGAAGGAGAAATAAAGCCTTCTCTAGACAAACAAAAATCAAGAATTATTAACTGTAAAACCCTCTACAAATTTTTAAACAAAAGTTTTTAGACAGAAGCAATGATACCACACAGAAAAATTAAGTATAGTAAGTTCTCATTTAACATCTTGGATAAGTACTTGGAAACAAAGACTTTATGTGAAATGATGGACAGTAGGTCCTAGAATAATGTCATTTAGTTCAATGCTATTTCTTTATTGTGTTGCTAAGAAAAAAGCTGGTTTTGTTTTACGTCGTTTTACTTAAAGTTGCAGTTTCCAAGAATCTGTTGATGATGTGAAGTGAGGACTTACAGTATACACAAAGAAATGAAGATCTCTGGAAATGGCTAAAATAAAGGTAATTATAATAGGCATTTTTATTTTTTTGATTACTCTAAAACAAAATTATGTTTCTATAGCAAAATTAGTAGTAATATATTTTGTATTTGTAGCATGTATACAGGTAAAATGTATAACAACAATAGCATTAAAATCAGGAGAGAGGAATGGGGATTTTACCCCAGGAGAGTAGGTAAGGTTCTTACTTTTCACCTGAAGTGCTATGATATTTGATACTGGTTTTGGAGCTAGATGACATGAATTCATTCAGAATTTTGGAAGAGTGAAGGAACTGGAATGTTTGGCATTATAAATGCCATCAAATATATTATACTGGGAGTATTTCTGTCTCACCATAAAGCTACAATCATTCACTTTGGAAAGCAAAGAAACCGACAGACAAATTAAGGTTAATCATTGTCTATTGTGGTAAACAATGCTAAATTTTAGCAATGATAGTAAATTATCCTAGAGGATATTTAAGTTTAGGCTTATCATCAGAGCTTTAAATTTTTGATCATGTTCCATGTCTTCTTAGTGATTTTACAAAGTTCTCCAGAAGAAATAAAGCTACTAAATTTTATCAGGAAAGCAACAACAAACTATTACAAAATGTAATGAAATTAGTACCTAAAAAAGTCAGATATAATTTGTATGAAACATAAAACCACAAGAGGAGAAAGACAACAAAAGGAGAACTACAAAGTTGAGAAAGACATGAGTAATTATGGTGAATTCTCCATATCATTAAAATGATTTATCAACTCTATCAGTTCAAGGCACACTAAGTTTGGAATGAAATTGACAAAATTTGCTTGATTAGCTGTACTACTACAGGCCTATCCCTTAGTATGTCATTCATTGAACAAATGAACCTTAAATGAATGACCAATTCAACATTGGCCATTGACATTGAAGCTTCAGAGAGGATGCCAGGGTCACACTGAGCCATAGCTTAAGGCAAAAGAAAAATTCATTGACACTGATGTACCTTTATTTAAAATTGTGATGTTTTAATTCATTATGGATTTTCTAAGTTAATTTTTATTTTTACAAATATTACACTATATATTTTTATCTTGATTACTGAGTTTCGCAGCACCTCCTTAAATTTTGTGTCCAAGACATGTTCCTCACTCATCTCACCCTAGTCTTGGCCATAAAGAATGATACCCAGGGTATTTCTACTGCTAAAACCTTTGCTCTGTGTGGTGTTCTAATTCTAAGACAAAACAAAAAACAAAAGTCAATATGTGAAGAATGAGAATCTAAGTCATATCTACTTTGTATTCAATTAACAGTATGAACCTTCGCATCCTGGAAATATAGTGGTTAGAAAGCATTTGAGTTATGACCTTTGTTTTATGACAAAAGAGCAGAACATTTCCTCCCATGAATAACATAAGGGAATGAGACCAATTAGCCGTTTAGGGTTATGCATTTCCATGTTCTCAGAGAACAGAGGTCATTTACTGAAAATCAGTCAGAGTCAAGTTTTTAACTCTCCTCTCCGTGCTACTAATGCCCTGGGGACAAAAAAGCTGGAAGATTGCCAATCCAGTACATTTTTTATTGTCTAAGGGACATTGGAAGAGAATCCATCAGTGACTTGAGACACAGGCCCCAGCCAAATGAGGATAGCACAAGTGGGAGAAAAATTCATGAATAGGGAGCAAAGATCTTTTCATAGCTCTTTAACTGTGTCTGTTTTATAAAATTTAAATTTGTTCATTTTGTAATAGAGTTGTGAGAACATGTATTTGTCTCCCTTGATAAAACCTCTGACTCATCTTTGTATCATCCACAGCACTATAATTAAGAAGTGGGTTTTCAATAACTATTGGATAATTAAGAATTAATTAATAAAGGAATTTCTAATTTATCCTAAACTCACAAAACATATTTTAGGAAACCATTTTTACAGAAGAGTATTACATCATACATTCTAATTGATCTCAAATTAGTGCACCATTAACTTTGTCCATTAGGATGAGAAATTAATACCTTATTAGCTCCAGATGAGCCTTAAATACAGTCATGCACTGCAAAATATTTCAGTCAGTTACAGACCACATATGTGAAAGTGGTCCTATAAGATTATACAATATTTTTACTATACCTTTTCTATGTTTACATACACGCATACTTAGCATTGTGCTTCTGTTGCCTGCAGTATTCAGTACAATAACATGCTGTACAGGTTCATAGCTTAGGAACAATAGGCTATACCATACAGCCTCGGTGTGTAGTAGGCTACATTATCTAGGTTTATGTAAATACACTCTATAATATTCACACAAGGACAAAATCGCCTAATGATGCATTTCTCGAATGTATCCCCATTGTTAAGTGATGCATGACTCTATATCTAAATCACAGCTGATATCTAGAACATATTACTGCGTGAGAGAAGTCATTCAATTACACTCTACTGTGTGACATGTTCAACTGTGCCAAGTTAGGTCAGCTTTTCTATTTTGATTCAGAAGAAAAAAGAAAGAAAAACATGAGGGGACACATATTCCAGCAGAGGTTCACCATCTCAAATATAAAAAAGCAAATGCTGGAGAAAGTGAGGAGAAATAAAGAGAGGTAAGAATTAGTCAATTTGAGAAATTGCAGGACAAACATACTTGAAATTGTAAAAAACATTATTACTTAATGACACCATTTGGTAGAGCTGCCTGAAAACTTGGAAAAAGGCTTCTGAACAGATCAAGTTTTAGGGAGGAAGCTATCATTCATTAAGTTATGAATAAACGGATATATTAAACATGGAGTTTTTCATCAGTAAAAAACTCCAATTACAATGGACAAATATATTCTGTAACAGAGTTTGCCAAAGATATAACTGTTGACCCCTACATATTGTCAAACTCATTTTTCATCAGTGGCAAAATTTTAATTGACTTTAAAAATGTTTATTTTTATTTGTTTCTTAATTATCCTTTTCCATTTAGTTTTTGCTTGTTTTTATATCTTAAAATTATTCCCTTTGCCACATGGTTTGTGCTTTAAAGTTCCTCTGCTAATTTATTTTTCTACAGTTACATACTAGTTAACCACATTGGATTCTATCCTTTGTTTATATTTTTACAACATAAATTTAATTCTAGTTTCTCTCACTGGATCAAAACTATTCCCTTTTTTACTAAAGTATTATTTCTGGGCATATTTACATTCTAATTCCTTAGGGTTCCTCTTATTTTACTCAAATAAATGTTTGCCACATTCAAAAATTAACCTACTATATTATTTTCATAAAGTTGAACAGTTTTACACATGATTTTAAAATACTTGTTTCTAATTTGGCTCTTATTATTTTAAGAATTTAGGCACTTTAACTTATTTGGTCATAAGTGATCATTTTCACATTGAAATCCACTAACATGAAAAATAAAAACATACAAATGTCTTTTGTTGTGCATATGGTAAACTTTTCTAGTTTGAGAGTCCCACTTGTTAACTGGCTAGGACTGATATACCAAAATATGGTATAATATTTTGAGAAAGATTTTACCTTATGCATTTGAGCAATTTTCTTTCTTTGCCTTGGGTGTTCATGTCTGTGTGTGTGTGATAGTGTGACAATGATTGAGATTGCTTTAGTATATGGAATTACATATTGCTATCTGTGAAAATAGAAATTGTGTCCTTTGTCTCTACTACCCAAAAATTTTCAAGAGATACTAGAAATTTTATCATCTTGACATTTTATATAAACAAACCTGGCTTATTTAAAACAAACATAATTGAGCAGCATATTTTAGTCTTGGCACACGGCAGATGGTTAAGAGTTGTGTGGAGAATCAATAACCTATACCTCAACATGGCTGGCCTTCCATGCAGTGCTGATGATGCGTGTGCTGTATTTTAACCATGCATGCTGCTTTTTCCATCCCTTCTTATGCTGGCTGTACCTTTCAGTGAACCAGCAAATGCAGTAACATGTTAAGCAGAGCTGTTTATTAGAAGGCACTATGTGAGCAAAGTGCCAAAAAGGGGGAACTGCTGACAGTGAAAGCAAAGACTTTCTATATCCCCAAGTCTCTCTTGATCAGTTGTTAGGCCTTTCTGGTCCTTAGTCTCCTTATCTGCAAACTGCAAATGCTTGCCTGGATCTCTGGTGTTAAACTGTGTCTTGTGGCACCTTCAAAGTGAGTGAAGATGCCTTAAGGGCTGCCTGACAGATGAGAGGAAGCCTCTTGAAATAAAACATTAGACATTCCTTGGGCAGATCGATTTGGTGTTATCTCTTTGCTGTTATCTACAGTGGATATTGGGACTTCATATAAGATTTTATTTGCAACAACGCTTTGATAACTAACACATTTGAAAACTATCTAATGGTGTTTTCCATTTTAAAAGCCAGTTTTCTTATGGATTAAATATAATATGTAAGATATAATGAATCATGTATCTTTAATTGCACCTTTCAGCTTTTATAAGGTTGCCACATTCATCACCTCATTGGATCATGTGTTAGGACAAGTGTGATCCCCACTTTGCACAAGAGGCTCAGAGCCATCACATTATCTGTGCTGGTAACACCAGGACTAGAATCTAGTCTCCTCCTAGATCCACTCCACTCTACCATCTCTCTTCCTTTTGTGTCAGATCCAATATGACAGCTGCCATTTTCCATTCTAATTTGGACTTACTCATCTAACAGAAAGATTTTGACTAATTCTTGTGGCACATCTAAACTCAGTGTATATAAATTGTTCATAGAGTTTTATAAGAATTATATGAATAAATGAATAAATGAAATTATATGAATAAATGAATCATATATCCTTTTATTCATAACTTAATGAATAAATGAATTATATGAATAAATTATATGAATATATGATTTTACCCCAAACACATGTCTTTAACCTAGGCACGTATGATGGATAGATTTTCAGTTTTAAAGAAAGCTCTCTATTGCCTGTACAAATCGTAGCTGAGTGATATCCACAGGGCACTAAATGTTGTAACTAACCTTCATTTCCCTACATCCGCTAGGTTTTAGCAATGGTGCCTAATAAGAGTTAGTTGTGTTTGTTCCCCAACTTGGTGTTGCCTCTTTTCTTGATGTTATAATTTATAATTATGCATTAATTATGTATCATAAAAACCTATGATATATGGCTTTGAATGATTTTTTTTTTGGTGAAGGGTTGAATGCCTTGTGAAGGTTTGATGAAAGCAAGTCACTTAGAAATGCTATCAGATTAAGTACAGGTAAGGAAACCATAAGAAAGAGCATTGCCCTTTAAAGTAATTATTATTTTGTTCAACCTATTTCACAATATGCTGAAAGAGCCTACTATATTGCTCAATATTTACTTTATGGATGTATTCACCTTTTACCCAAGTTCAATACCAGATCCTCAAAGGATTTATAGGTAGCATTTAAGGAATGAATCAGCTACTTGGATACCAGAAGGCCCTGAGAAGAACCAAGCCGGAATTAAAGAAGAATGTTTTTGTTAGCCTAATTACATATTTCAAAGGTCAAAAGATTGTATTTAATATTGTTTATTGTCATCATAAACCTTGTCATCATCAACTTAAGGCTTGTAGGTCATACTGCCCAAACAGACAGACAAGCAGAGAAGTTAGCTGAACTAAAGGAACTGTAAGACTGGATGTTAAGTACTTATCTTGCAATCATGAAAATTGGCACAAGTCCAGAAAATAATTTGCGTTGCTCCAAAGTGAGATGGAAATATATTCAACTTTTACAATATGTTTTAAGTTTCTGATGGTATTAATGTTGGCTTTTCCTTGTTCAAAGGAAGATGTTTATATTTCTGAGAATTAAAACATCAAAAGCAGCCATTAATGTGATGTTTCCTTAAATTCACAAAAGAAGAATCAAATAATGTTTATATGAGGGGGTATTGAAAAATGTGTACGAAGTATTCTTGGAGCACAAATGAGAGACTTCAGCTCTTTCTCAAACATCAGGGATGATTTTACAGAGAAGACATTTGTGTTGCATCTAAAAGAAGGAATTTACAAAGTAGAGAAGAGGTGAAAGCAAGAAGGGTGATGTGGAAGAGCCAACTGAGGAAGGGCAGAGGTCTCAGAGTGGAAGGAGTACAGGAAATGATGAAGGTAAGGTTGAGAAAGAGATGGGGAAGGATAGATGGCTTTTCTAAGAAGTGGTTTTCATTTTTTTCCCAAGCTCATCTTGGAGTGGTTTTCATGTTCTCAGTCTAGGTATGAATGTGCAATCACTTAGAAACTACTTAAAAACTACACTCAGCTGAATGTTGGGAAAACAGTGTTCTATGTTGAGAGATAAAGGAAAAAGAAGACAACTGTCATTTCTCCATTGTTTATTCAGTGCCAGCCACAGAGTTAGACATTGTTTGTGGTTTCATTTAATTATTTAAAATCTTATGAGGCATTACTATTAATTTTTCTATTTTGAAGATAAGGCAACTGAGTCTTAAAAATGTTATGTGGCTTACTTCAAAATTCCCTAACCAATTAATGGCATAACAGGGACTCGTCCACAGACTAACTTTGGAGCTGACTCTGTAAAGTAATAAGCCAGCTAGGCTGTCTCTCACTGACCTTCAGAGCATAAAGCCCAGGGCAGCAGCAGTTAAAGGAACCATTGTTATGAGCAAAACTCTTACAGAGCTGCGTGGGAGCGAGAGGTTGGGGGTAGGCAGAATAAGGAGTGGCACAGATTTCACTGGGGCCCACATCAACATGGAACCAGGCTATGGTTTGTAAGGTCCCCAGAGAAGCCAAGTATAGGAAAGCAGCAGTGCTAGGTTCTTCTGTAGCACACACTCCAGTCAGAGGTCTGACTGACATCCCAGATGGCTGAGGAGGACTGGCTTTACTGGACTCAGTGATAGGTTGATTGGATACATTGCTCATTCAGGCTATACCAAAGGCCCAGGTACGTGAATGACTCCAGTTACAGGTCCTGCCCTTGCCTCTCTGCTTTGAATATACAGAGTATTTTGGACCCAACACAGCCACATGGGACATACCCCACTCATCACCCCAGGTCAACTGACCTTTCCATACACAACAATTCCAGGTTCATGAATGCTGTAGCTGCACCCCAGGGATTTTCTTCCTCCTCTCACCCACCTTGCCTTGACTGCTGAAAAGAGGTGCAGGCAGGTACCATTCATAGCCCAGTGAACCATCTCTCTCCTATCAACCCAGGCGCCCAATTTCTTATGTATAAACACTAATGTACATTTCCCTAAGGATAAGATCAAAGAGTTTTATATATGATGACTTATTTGTGCCAGAGAATAAATGAGCAAGCATATGATCAGATCTAAGTTATGCCTTAGTTCAAAAATGCTGACACACATGTGACAGGGAGATAGTAATTATATGTATGAATTATATCTGCTACTGATGATTTGTTTACTTAATGTTTCTTAAATTATCAGAATCTCTACAAGGAGTAACATTAACCACGTGGCATTTTTAAAACATAACACAATATAAATAGATATATGAGAATTGCATATGTTCTGAATTTGTCATAGGGACAAACTTAATTAAACTTTTAACCCTGTGTTTAGTCACAAACTATATGCTTCTCTCTCAAGCTTTATAATTGCACTCATTAAATGTATATGCAATAAAATAAATGAGTCAATAACAGGCATTATAATTATATTGGTAACTTTACAGTAATAATACAATAGTATTATTTAACTTTGCCATAATAAATACTGTTAGTTATGGGAATCTATGAGCGTTGTCTGAGGGAGTGACTTTCTAGTTTATATTTTAGAAAAATAGTTAAAATCTACAAAAGCAGTTGTAATTCTTTATGTTTAACTTGGCCAAACAAATTATTGCAAATTTTAGGAAACTAGATTACATTATATAAATGTTTTAAATTCTTCTTCCAAAGAGGGAAGGAGACCTGTTTAAAACATCATAATGGTGACGTCTTGAAACATAAAATGCCTTTCTGGTCATGATGCATTTATGCAAACTAGAGTATAAATTCAGCTCCTGGCAGAATGATTAATGCATTTACATTAACTCTTGGGAAATATTATGGCAAAGGGGTTATAAGTGTCTTTAGTTTGGCATACATGGAATAATTACTTTCTTGCTTTCATGATTCAGCCTAGGCCTTAGAAAATCAAAGGATAGCCTGGCCCAGGTGTTGCAAAGAATTCCTATGTATAACTAATAGAAAAAAAATAAGACTCCCTGAAGCTACTGTTTGACATTATTGCAGTACCAGTTTGATTATTACAGGAACAATGAAAGGGATTTGTATAAAGGTCATATAATGGACCTAAGTTTCCCTAGTGGACATTAAGAGTAAGTTAATTTGAGAAACACGGATCGGAGGTGGAAATAATTAGATATTGTCATGCTATGTCCACTCTTGATTGTTGGTCTTGCACTTTAGCTTTGACTTATAGTAATAAGATGCATGCCTGTAGTTTTTGAAATCTGAAAGTCCTTTCAATATTTGTAACAGAACCCTTAACATATAGGACTTATACTGTGTCATTTTGAAAAGAAAACTTTCTTCTGGGATAACATATTAGGCCTTTCCCTTAGTAAAAAGAAACAAATGTAACTTTCCTGACTAGAAAAATTACATCTCTAAAGACAGAAAAGTTATTATTAGATTATTTTCCTTTACATGATTATCTCTGTCTTCATTCAAAATGGTATTTTTGCCTCTCATTTCTCATAGTCCTGTTTTCTTTAGGTGATGAGCAGTTTTTAAAAATTACAAATTACTTTTGTTACATACAATTCAATTTCAGTCCATCAACAAGGATTTTTTACATTTGCAGTGAATTGTACTATGCCAATAGTTCCTGTCCAAGTACAAAATGGTTTAGCAGAGTTTCATCACCAAATCTTCTTATGTCATTAAACTCATCAAGTACACCTTAGTTGTATGTCTCATGAAAATACAGATTTTTTCCAAAAAAGTATGTTAATCAGGAAATATGTCAAGTAAGTAGAAAAGAGATAGGCATACACTGAAATAGATTGCAAGAGGGAGAATACATGGAAAGAGAAAAAAACAATTACATTATTACACTGACATATATTTCTTTTCTTCTATTTTGCCTTTCAAAAGGCCTGACTGGAGCTGGAAAGCTGAAGGCAATTGTTTATCTCATCACCTCCTCATGGAAGTGTATAAAACGCACTGAGGCCTAGAAGGCTTATGTTACTTTCCCTAAAACACACAGCTAGTAGCCAACAGAGACAGGCCTAGAATTCTAGTTTCCTGACCTCACTAATGTATTATTTAATATCCTCTGACCCTGGGCTAGAATGAGATCTAGAGATCATTCACATAAAGCAATACTTTAAGTCATGAAAGAGGATGAAATTTCTCAGAATAACAATAAGAAGTGAGAAGAAAAATGTCTCAAGGCAAAATCTCAGATTGCATTAACATTCAAAACACAGGAAAAAGTA
The DNA here is from genome assembly GCF_029289425.2 of Pan paniscus. Taxonomy (NCBI): domain Eukaryota; kingdom Metazoa; phylum Chordata; class Mammalia; order Primates; family Hominidae; genus Pan; species Pan paniscus. Next base: position 132,991,538 of record NC_073254.2, read on the forward strand.
GACTCACTAATAAGGGAGATGATTAAATGACCAGGGAGTGTACAGGAGAGCCAAGGCAAAACAGAATCATGGAAGCCAAGGAAGAACGAATTTTGAAAAGAGGGCGTATGGCATCAGCAAATAATTCAGAGGTCAGGTTTCCTCCTTGAAACCCTTTCTTACTTTCTGTGATACATTCTCCTGGGATTTGTTTGTTTTTCTTTACCTCTCTAGTAGATCATTCAGCCTCCTTTGCTGGCTCATTTTTTCCCTGGTGTGCCTCTAATTTTTAGAATGGCTCAGGTCTGTCTTTTTTTTTTTCAACTTTTATTTTAGATATAGCGGGTACATGTGCAGGTTTGTTACATGGGAATATTGCATGATGCTGAAGTTTGGAATATGTATCCCATCACCCAATTGGTGAGCTTAGTACATGGTAAGTAGCTTTTTAACCCAGTTTCCCCCTACCCTCTAGTAGTCCACAGTGTCTATTCTTACACTTATGTCCATGTGTGCTTAACATTTAGCAACCAGTTATAAATGAGAACATGCAGTATTTGGTTTTCAAACAATAACGAAAAGAAAGACTGTGATATCCTTTGAAAAGTTTAGAATATGTGATCACTGAAATAATTAAAATCAATTAATATATTATTTTGTAGTTTGACTTTAATTTTGAAATTTTACATATTTATTTATTTACTATTTTCTTAATGTTTAAATAGAATATATATAATTTATAATATACTTTTTAAAACTTTTATTTTACATTCAGGGGTACATGTGGAGATTTGTTATATAGGTAAGTTTTATGTCACTGGAGTTTGATGTACAGATTATTTCATTGCCCAGGTCATAGCATAGTACCTGATAGTACCTACATAAGTAGGCCCTGGTGTCAGTTTTTCTCTTGTGTCCATATGTCCTCAATGTGTAGCTCCCAGTTATTAATGAGAACATGTGGTATTTGTTTTTCAGTTCCTGCATTAGTTTGCTTAGGATTATGGCCTCCAGCTCCATCCATGTTGCTGAAAATGACATGTTTCTTTTTTATGGCTGCATAGTATTCCATGATATAAATATACCACATTTTCTTTATCCAACCCACTGTTAATGGGCATCTAGGTTGATTCCATGTGTTTGCTATTTTGAATAATACAATGATGAACATGTGAGTGCATGTGTCTTTTGGTAGAATGATTTATTTTATTTTGGGTATATACTCAGTAAAGGGATTACTGGGTCAAGCAATAGCTCTATTTGAAGTTCTTTGAGAAATCTCTAGACTGCTTTTACAGTGGCTGGACTAATTTAGATGCTGGTAAGGTCTAGGTCCTGTATAACCCATTCTTCTCCATCTGTAGCCCCTAAATGACCTAAATTCAGGCTTGTGTCTTTAATAGCATCCACATGTTAATAACTCCCAAATCTACATCTCCAGCTCTGCTTTTTCTGAGAAAGTTCTTACTTTTGTATACAAAATCTTTCTTGATATGTACATATATATATATACTTTTCAAACTCCATAAGGGTAACTCTTGCATTTTATCCCCGACCTGCTCCTCCTCAATCTTCTCCATTTTGGTAAACCGTCATTGTTGTTATAAGTTCAATAGGAGAAATATAGAGGGTGTTATAGAAGCATGTAACGAGGAGTTGTAACTCTAACAAGGTATCAGGGAAGACATCTTAGAGAAGAGGAATTTAAGAGCCAAAGGGTCCTGAAGGTCCTGAAGGATGAGTAGGAATCTGTAATAGCATTTCTTGGACACTAAAAATTCAAGTGTTCCCCATGATTATTCTTGGTCTCTTCAGTACTACACCTAATCTAATTCTACTTAAAAACCACACCTTGAATATGTCTTCCACTTCTCCTTTTTCCCTCTCACTAGCTTAATCCTAACATCTTCAATCTAGACTCCTGCAATAATCTCCTGATTTTTCTTTCCATTCTTGATCTTCTATATTCTATTCTCCAAAGAGAAGAGGAATTTGATTTAAGACATAAATCAGATCTTGTTTCCTCCCTATCTAAAACCCTTCAGGTATTTCTATCTCAATTAAAATTAAACCCATAATTGTGCTTTGGCCCGCACAACCCAACCCTCTAGCATTTAGTCTCTACCTAATACTCTAGTGTCATCTTGCACTACTTTCTTCTTGTCAATTTTCTCCCAGTGTCACTGACTTTTTATATTGTGATTGTTCTTTAAATATTGTACAAGTTGAATCCCATTTCAGGGCTTTTGAACCAGCTATTCCTTGACCTAGAAAACTTTCCCTTGGATCCTTGCAGGGGTGGTTATTCCATATCCCTCACGTCTTTTTTTTTTTTTTTTTTTTTTGAGACAGAGTTTCGCTCTGTCACCCAGGCTGGAGTGCAGTGGCGCAATCTCTGCTAACTGCAACCTCCACTGCCTGGGCTCACACCATTCTTCTGCATCAGCCTCCCGATGAGCTGGGATTACAGGCGCCTGCCCCCACGCCTGGCTAATTATTTGTATTTTAGTGGAGACGGAGTTTCATCGTGTTAGCCAGGATGGTCTCGATTTCCTGGTCTCATGATCTGCCCGCCTTGGCCTCCCAAAGTGCTGGGATTACAGGCGTGAGCCACTGCGCCCGGCCACATCTCACTAGTTATGCCACCCTGAGAGAGGCCTTCACTGAGCAGCTAGGAATTGTCTAGTACATTATTACCCTATTTTAAATCTCTTCACAGCACACTACTATCTGATATTTTCTGTTTGTTTTCTCTGTCCATTTTCCAGAAATGTAAGTTTCATGAAGAGAGAAACTTTCCTGGTCCCAGAATTATGCCACATGTAGAAGGCATTTAATATGTGTTGATTAAAATAACAACAAAATATTATTATCAGGCGGCCATTGGCTGTTTAGATATGACACTGAGTTGAAAGAGTAGTAAAATAGAATGCAAAAAGTCAAATGTTTCCAGATCGATAAGTTCTCTATTCACTTATGTGACTGACATAGGATTTGGGCTATGGAAGTGGGCAAGGCAGTCATAGGCTTTACCCATTAGGGAAAAATATTACCTACTTGTCATTGTTGTTATAAGTTCAGTAGGAGAAATATAGAGAGTGTTATAGAAGCATGTAACCAGGGGATGTAACTCTAACTAGGTATCAGGGAAGACACCTTAAAGGAGAGGAATTTAAGAGCCAAAGGGTCCTGAAGGTCCTGAAGGATGAGGAGGAATTTGTAATAGCATTTCTTGGTGACTAGTTGCACTGGTATGTAAATTGAATGTCATGATGTCTGAGGGAGAGAAACACCACATCTGATTGATTGCTAGTTATTAGAAATATATAACCTTCATTGAAGATGAGTGAAGTGATACATTTGGATTTCTGATAAGCCTTATGAGAGCTTAGTTAGTAGAAACACATTTTCTGAAAACTCACTAATGTGGTGTTCACTAATAAAATGGAATTTGAGTACTTGAAAATTTGGATACCAGATAGTGGTCTATTGTGAATGCCCCAAATACTAATTTCCTGTTTGACACTGCCTCTCTGTGACAGTTTTCAACTTCCACAATTTTATGAAGGCATTGCATTATGCATTTTATGATATCCTAAGATCCAGTTTACATCTTATTCCTCCTACAATTTAGTTTAACTGACCACTGTTGTAGACAGTGCTTAGGCAGCTAACATAAGTGGGCATAATCCCTGCTTAAAGAAACTCAGTAGACAGCCGGGTGCGGTGGCTCACACCTGTAATCTCAGCACTGTGGGAGGCTGAGATGGGCAGATCACGAGGTCAGGAGATTGAGACCATTCTGGCTAACACGGTGAAACCCCGTCTCTACCAAAAATACAAACAATTAGCCGGGCTTGGTGGTGAGCGCCTGTAGTCCCAGCTACTCGAGAGGCTGAGGCAGGAGAACGGCGTGAACTCGGGAGGCGGAGCTTGCAGTGAGCCAAGATCTCCCCACTGCACTCCAGCCTGGGCAACACAGCGAGACTCCGTCTCAAAAAAAAAAAAAAAAAAAAAGAAACTCAGTAAACATGTTATACACACACACACACAGAGAAAATAAGTGCAATAACTGATGTTTGTGCAGAATGTTAACATAGCACAGATGAGAGGCTCTCAGCCTAGAACATAGATTCAGGAAAGATTACTGAAAAAGCTGATTCTTAAAGGGTAACTCAATAAATAAAAGCTGAGTAAGGGAATCTTTTCTTACCCTCTTTATAATTACGACAACGTCATCATTTGTAATATCTATTACTATTTTCTCTCCCATTTTATGCTTCAAAAAACAATTTTGAGTCATTGTTTCAATCTTGTAATGTCTGAGATCTAAGGCAAAACAATTCAACAATCAATGTTCATTTAACAATTGTTGACATTAGCAACAAAATACCTAAAAGGGATATTAGCCAATATCAACAATATTATAAATGCTGACCAAATGCCAGCCAAATAGTATTTAATCTAATATTTAGATGGAAAGTAAAATTTGCATGTACTTTTCCATTTCAAATTTGTGAAATATATATGCATGAATGTTGAAAATTTTATTTTAACTCCAAAACTGACAAATTTCATAGTCCCGATAGAAGGACCCCTTTTTCCCTAGGTTTCATAGAAGTTAAACTTCTAGTAATTTAGAAAAAAAATTATCCGTTAAACATTTTAAATTGTGACTTCTTTTTTTTTTTTTTTTTTTTTTTTTTTTTTTTTTTTTTTTTTTGAGACGGAGTCTCGCTCTGTCGCCCAGGCTGGAGTGCAGTGGCGCGATCTCGGCTCACTGCAAGCTCCGCCTCCCGGGTTCACGCCATTCTCCTGCCTCAGCCTCCCGAGTAGCTGGGACTACAGGCGCCCGCTACCACGCCCGGCTAATTGTTTGTATTTTTGGTAGAGACGGGGTTTCACCGTGTTAGCCAGGATGGTCTCGATCTCCTGACCTCGTGATCCGCCCGCCTCTGCCTCCCAAAGTGCTGGGATTACAGGCGTGAGCCACCGCGCCCGGCCAAATTGTGACTTCTTAAATGATGACAACTATATTAGAAAATAAGGTTAGAAAGCTTATATTGAATACTACAAATTTAAAATACAATAAGGAAAGTTGTAAGCTAGTTCTAATTTTATCGACTGATTTAAGTGGTTAAATGGCATGCAGTCCTCTCTCACAAAGCACAACTCCTAACTTAATTTTTGTTAGTCTTTGTTTGGATTGTTGATATCTACCATCAACTATGAATTTGATTAAGTCTTAAGTAGTAGTTTTTTTTTATTATTATACTTTAAGTTTTAGGGTACATGTGCACAATGTGCAGGTTAGTTACATATGTATACATGTGCCACGCTGGTGCGCTGCACCCACTAACTCGTCATCTAGCATTAGGTATATCAAAAACTTTTGAACATCTGTTGAGTTCTGTATTGTTTGATCAGTAGGTTTTCATATTGTTACTATGTTAGTAAACCTTAACTTTCCGGAAGTGCTTTAAAATCTTGTCTCAAGTTAAATGACAATGTAAACAGTAACTAGGTCTATAAAATGACAAAAGGTGTCACATTGATTCTGAACCACAAAATATTCGGTATTACTGTAGGATGACTATAATTAGAAATAATGTCTTATACAGTTTCAAATAACTAGATGGAAGATATTGAATATTCTCAGTCTAAAGAAATGATAAATGTTTCAGGTGATGGATCTGCTAATTTCCTTGATCTGATTATTATACATCATATGTACTGAAACATCACTTGTATCACATATATATTTATAATTACTGTGCCAATTATAAAATATGAAAAAGAGATAGAACTTGTATTTTTCCTACCACTCCACTTTTTGTCTGATGCAATTATCTTTCATAGCCATTGACATCAGAAAGACAAATTCTTTTCCATGTCAGCCTCAAGCAAGATTTTAAAGTCATAAATGTATGAGATTTTGACTTTATGTAAAGCCCTGACAGGACTGAATTCATAAATTTTTTGGATGGGAAGCATTCCTAAAGATCATCTAGTCAAACAGATAAAAAATAAATCAGTAAAAGGAGACAAAACTGATGTTCATGAAAGTGAAGGAATTTTCCAGTAAATCCCCAGCTAGCTGGTCAGGAATTATCTCAACATCTACGTTCTTTTCATGGCCACACCAAAGGCGATGCAAAACTATTTCATATTATTATCATTATATTGCTTTTAGTATTTTCAATAAAATAAAAGTCCAAGTTCTCTGTAAACAAAGCTTCTTTACCTCCTACTTACCTATTCTGGCCCATTTTCCACTATTACCTACTTTAAATCTTACGTTTCATGAATATTTGTATTTCCGTAAAGGAGGAGTATGTTTTCAAGCCTCTGTAGTTTTTAAAATGTTGTTCCCCCTGTCTGGACCGGCTTTCCCCACCTTTTCTATCAGACAAAGGGCTCCATTCTCATGGGTCACTTCCCACGGGCTGGGGTCAGTGTCTTCTTAGGTGTTCCCATGGAAGTACCCTTTTCTCCCCTAGCATATCACCTCTTAGAGGGAAAATATGGTACCTTGTGTTATCTTCAGATTATTAACACTTAGCACAGTGTCCAGCACATATCATGCCCTTGATGTTTTCTATTAAAGGGAATTAACAATGTGAAGCCACATTAACGTTTTACCCAAGGTTTTCATTTTACCTGAAAAATAATATAATTCATTTCTGTGCTTGATATCTAAAGGCAGAAATTTAAAAATCAAGCTCTTTTAACATATTATATTCAAATTATTTTTTAAAGTATGAATATTTAGTTTCTTCTTAAACATGATTTAAATGTATTGTACCTAATTTTTATCTCTTCTGGTTTATATGTAATATTTTCATTTCAATTGAATATACTTGGAAAAAAATTACTGCACTTAACAGCGTAATAAGAAGTCAGTTAACTCTTTTCTATTTGCAACTCCAAATCACAAATTTTTGTCATAATCATAGAAATGTAGAACTGAAGAGTATTTTAAGGATTAATTCATCCAAAGCATGTATGCTGTAGTTACTGTCAGAAAATCTGTGTATGTTGCCTTATAGCCAAGCTCTTCCAACTACTCAATGTTGCCTTTTCTGTTGAATATTCACTACAAGTTAACTATCCTAGTTAACTTGTAGTAAAAAGGCCTAGAAAGAAAATAATTTGCTTAATTGGAAGACAGATTTTCTCCCTACTCTTAGCTTAAGAAAATAATATCTTCAAAGCCATTGAGAAAACCGTGGCCCAACTTAAAAGTTGATAGGTGCATATTACTAGTTTAACAAATTTGGAAGTAGTCTTCCTGTTTGGAGTTCGTTTTGTTAATTATCTGCCCTGGGTACCAAATAGCCTTGCAATACTCATCAAATAATTGTTTCTTGCAATCCAGCACCCAAGAGAGATGTAAGTACACTTTGATTTCCTGACAAGTTTGAGGACTTTAGAGCTCATCAATTCCTACTCCTCCCCTGGAAATTGGCTCCTAATTCTTGCTGCCACTTGCTGGATATGTCTTTGAATAGAACAAAACGTGCTGCTCTGTCTGACTTTAGTTAGTTATTATTTTCCAACTAAGGTCAAACCCTACCCACTCGGTTGGTTCTCTTTGCACATTGATCCTGCTGTAAAGCTAAACTTAATTCACTGAGTCTCTGTAGATACTGCATGGTTTATGATTACTGACTGAGACCAGCCCTACAGAAAGATCGATGCCCCAAAACTCACTTCTGTCCTGCCTTATGCCACCCACCATACCCCCATAACACTATTGCACATGTCACTAGGTTCATCATGCTTCAAGGTCAATCTGGCCGTTTATAACAACAGGTATTCATAAGTTGTACTTCCTCAGGTCTGCAACACATCAATACATGTTATTTTGAAACAGCTGGGTAAGTTTTGAAAACCTGTTCCAGGTGCCTTAAAAACAATAACAACAAAAGAAAAGATCTGGAAATATTAAGCAGCAGTCAATAACATTTAGACTTTTTTTCTTAGTTTAGGGTTCTTTTTTATTATGGTAAAAACACATAACATAAAATTTATGATTTTTAAGTGTGCAGTTTAGTGGCATCGCTCATATTGTCAGGGTATCATCTTCTCCAAATGAGGCTTTTATCTTCTCCAAATGAAACTCTGTGCCTATTAAACACTAACTTCTCATTCCTTCCTCCCTCCAGTCCCTGACAGCTACCATTCTACCTTTTGTTTCTATAAATTTGAATACTCTGTGTATCTCATGTAGGTGGAATAATACAGTATTCGTTCTTTTGTGACTGGTTTATTTCACTTAGGACAATGCCCTCAAGTTTCCTGAATGTTGTAGTATGTGTCATAATGTCCTTATTAGTTTTTAAGGCTGAATAATATTCCATCTATATCTATAACACATTGTATTTATTCATTATTTTGAAGTATTCAAGTGTGAGAAATAATTAATACATGCACACACAAAGGGTTATTGTATGTTTAGTTTCAGGATTATGCCTAATGCTGTCCATCCACAAGGCAATAGCAAAAAAAAATATGAAATTTCAATAAGATAGAATGTCACTTAATATATAGATGTTTCTTAAAATGGACTGAAGTATAGTGAAGTTGCTAAGTTTACTGTTTGGATGACAAAACCAGTGCCACCTCTTACAAGCTGGGTAAACTGGGAAAGTCAGCTTAAGTTCTCTGAGCCCCATTTTTCTCATTTGAGAAATTAGATGATGATAGTATTTTTTTGAAAAGTTAGTTTTGATTAATAAATGAAATGACATATACAAAGCACTTTGTTCAACATCTGATAAAAGAGGTAAAGAAAGTTTAGTTTAATTAGTTATTCATTTTTACTCAGTGTCAGCAGGCAGCTCCCTGCTAGATATAGAAGTGATATGATAAATCACAGCTGAGAATTTGAAGCACTCATATCCAAATGGAGAAAAGGACCTAAACTCTGAAATACATGTTAGGGTTTCAAGCTATTTTCAAGTATGCAATCTATTTTCATCCTCATACCTGGAAGTAGGCTTATGAAATAATGTTAAAAGTAAAAAGCAGAGGATAGAATCTACGAGGTACACAATGGTTGCAGTTATGCAAGCTACGTTTCTGGTGCAAACACACATATACTTACATACACACCCCAAGCAAAAGGAACTAATATTTCCTAAGTTTTTAAATGTAAAATTGTCTAAGAAATTATAAGAACATAATAAATCAATACACATAATAATTCTTTTAAGAATGTTGAATTTGAGTAGGAACCAAGAATTTGGGTTCAATAGGAGAAAAATAAGCAATGCTCTGCCTCTCTTCAGAGGAGAATCATAGAATGTTATTGCTAAGAGGTCTTTAAGATACAATTTTGTCACAGATCCTCAGTTCACAGACCAGGAATCTGAAGATTGGAGATGTTTAAAGACTTGTTCAAAATATTGCAGCAAGTGAGAATAGAAGCCAACGGATTGGTTTCTTCTAGTCCTGAGGCCTCTTGTCTAAACCATAAATTCACTTTTGATTCTGTAGGACTCGTTTGTTGTAAGCTTCAATGTATTTTATTATGTACAAGGCCATTTTCTCCTCTTTTCAATCACATGAAACATTTAGAACTCAATGTAGAATTGTCTTTGCTAACATTTTCAAAATTAACCTTCTTAAGAATTTCACTAAAAGTCTTAATATTTAAATATAATTCTCCATACTATTCATATGATTTATTGTACCATTTATTATCATGCACAATGCTGAAGATTATATCGTCTATCAAACAAGTATCTAAAGGCAATAAAATATAATTTTAAAAATTTAATTGTGAGAAGACATGTAATGCATCATAGTAAATATTCTGAAAGCTGATAAAATGTGATTCATTAATAGATGCTGCACTACTTGTTACCGTGGCCTATTGTATAATTACATTGGAACCTTCTTGATACCTATTCAAGTGAGTATTTCCCTCTTGTTGCCTGAAATTTCTTTTCTGCACTAGGTAAATGAGCCAATAAAGTATTTCTTAAAACATTGCCGTTACCATGGAAATAAGGGTTTCAAATTACTATTGTCTATGTATGTTGACTTTATTTTGGGTCATGTAGTTGGGAGATAGCTCTCAGAGTTTCATGGTATCCTAAAAGCATTTTGTGATTTTATGGAGATCTTTTCTTGAACTACTTTTTTATTGAAAAACATACTGTTTCCTAAAAGACCGGTGAGAGCATTTGAATTATAATCCAAATATTTTCCTGGCTTTCATTGAAATATAGTCTTGGCTTAGGAAAAGCTTCTTATTTTGCTATACATTTAGAAAGCATGCAACATATTTTCTATACAGTCAACACAATCTTTGAGGCCATCTGCAGTTTATAACAAATTTATGATATAGTAGCTTAAATTGATGAGATAATGAGCTGCTGACAGACATGTTTTTCTAAATTGATATTTGAGGATGGTGCAGCCAAAATACTTGGCATGAAATAGCAAAGGAAATGAGAGTTGTGTATCTACAGAACTCAACTCTATACTGCCACACAAGCTAAAAAGACCTAAAATCTAAAATTTTACTAGTACTCTTCAGTTCTATCCTATACTCTTTGATTAAATATTGCCTTAACTTAGAAAGACTATAGTATTTTTTTCTCTTTTATCTGTACAGATACAGACATGCCAATTATTGGCAAATCCTGTTAAGAAAGAAACTATTATTTTAAATAGGCACCCTTCAGCGTAAGTTACGTGTATGGATTCATTGAATTCTCAGATTTGAAATAAATTTACAAAAGCAAAACAATTCATTGGAAAATAATATGGTGGCAAAACAATTGTAAGGAAATTTTTAACATCAAAATACTTTTAATTTTCAGGATTCAGGCTATGTTTTTATATTATTTTTCTAAATTTACTAAGAGATTATTTTATTGTATATACACACAGAAGTGCACACACACGCACGCATATATGTAGTACCTCAAATGAAAAAGGAGTTTGTTTTGTACCAATAAAAATGTTTTGATACTTCATTTTACTTTGTTTTTGTTCTCATCCTTTAGTTTGAGGCTAAGTGGTAATGGCGTTTGTCTAAGACTATGAATAAAACACCCTTACAAACTTTAGTATTCTTTTTTAAAGAAAATATATTTTAAAATAATTTTTGTTTGTTTGTTTTGTTTTTGAAACACAATCTCTCTCTGTCACCCAGGCTGGAGTGCAGCGGCGTGATCTCTGCTCACTGAAACCTCCGCCTTCTGGGTTCAAGCAATTCTCCTACCTCAGCCTCCCGAGTAGCTGGGATTACAGGCACAAGCTACCACGCCTGGCTAATTTCTGTATTTTTAGTAGAGACAGTGTTTCATCATGTTGGCCAGGCTGATCTTGAACTCCAAACCTCAAGTGATCCACCTGCCTTGGCCTCCCAAAGTGCTGGGATTACAGGCGTGAACCACCCCGCCCGGCCTCGAACAAATTTTTTTATGCTGTAAAACCTAAATCTGTGCTCTTGGTTTTCTTTTAGTATTGAACTGATCATTGCTACTATGTATTTAATTAGTTCAATCAACAGATTTTTACTAGGTTCTAATATGTAGGGCCCTATTCATGAATGAATGTAATTGCTGCCTTTGAGGCAGAGCTTCGCCAACCTTGCATGTACATGTCCTTTCTTCTTAGAGACCCATGATTTGTAGCCCAGGTCAAAAATAAAACTCCATAGACATTAACTCAGCCCTAAGGAGACCTGGGTAGGTGCCCTGGGTACCAACACTAAAGTTCCTTTACTCTTCCACTCCCTAGAGTTGCAATTTTCTGGTGTAAATGTCATCATTGTTATTTATGTTGGCCATCGCCACTGAGCAGGTCTAATTCCAATATGCCCTGTGAGCAAGACCATGTGGATTATATACTGGAAATATGCTTATATCAAGCATTGATCTATATGGAAAACATTTACATTGGTTTTAAATGTACCGTTTGTTAGGGGGAAACCAACTCTAAGCAGTACCCAAACTGCCGAATGGAAACTAAAATATCACAACAACCTAGGGCTAAATGAAGTAATATATAAAAATATTAGTCTTATATTTAATTTTTTAAATGATAAAACATATTTCTCCTTCACACAGCTTTGATTCACAAAGACATAGACGATGTCACCTCAGTAATCCCATAACCACTCAGCTGTAACTCTTCACACCTAAATGTCCTTCCCAGGGAAGTCAGGTGTTGCCTGCGAGTGCTGGTGACCACTTTATGTAATACTTGCAGTTACCATGCAAAGCACTCAGGCTTGAAGCCATGTGAATTTATCCAATTTCAGGTTTCATTAAAACTTAAATGTCAACTTAGGTTCTATAAAAGTCACAGCTGTTTACAAAGAGGCCATATATTGCAAACACTTGTTCTGGATTTGAGTTCTTGAAAGAGTGCAAGTGATATTTTGCAAGCCTTTGATTGATCCTATCAAATGTGATTTAGATAGAAAATTAAAAATTTTATAAAATTAAACAACTGATCTCTCAATCTGTATGAATTTGAAATTAATACAGACAGCTAGCTTGGGGTATGTTTTTTTTTTAATAATGAGGAAGAAGAAGGCATTAAAAAATATTCATTGAGCACACAGTAGATGTTAGGTTTTATTTTAGGCCCTTGGGGTCAAGGAACAAAATAAAAGGTATTCCTGCCCTCGTGGAGATTTTACTCCAGTGGCAGAGATAGCAAAAAAACCTTAAATAATGTAATGCCAGGTACTGATAAATACCATGGAAGGAGAAGCAGCACAAGAGTCTAGAGAATGAGCGGGCAGGGTGGCAGTGTTCATGCGTGGGTAGGGCGGTAAGGAAAGACTGCTCAGCTAAACTGACAGATGAACCCAGACCACAGTGGAGCGGGGTGAGCCACTGGGAAGAGTGCCCTGGGAAGAGGAAGAGTGACAGCCCTAAAGTAAGTTCCAGGATTGGGGGAATTCTGAGAACATCAGTAGACAATTTCTAGGTTCCTACAAAGAATGAAGAATGTTAGAAAATGAGGTCTGAAAAGTCACAAGGGCCAGATAATGGAAGTTCTTGAGGCCGTGTTACAGACACTACACTATCTGTTATGTATTAATATTCTATCTGGGAAGAAAGTAAGGTATATGCAACTGTTTCATCTTATTTTTTAATAATAATATCAAAATAGGTTAACTATTTAAATGGGTTTGATGCACACACAAGAACATATGTAACATGCAGGTAAGCATATTAAACAGCTCTGGTCTCCAGTCTCATAGTCACTGAGATTCATTTTCCTCCAGTTATTCCTTCCACAACCATCTTGACTTAGCTTCTCACCTTGGGACTTAGGCTTCTCTGAAGTTACTACCTGGGAGGGATGTGGGAAGCAACCTGGCATTCATTCCTGCCCAGCCTGGAAGTGGGAAGAGTGAATAACCCATGGGGCAGCCTTGACCAAGGGAGACAAGAACTAATGATGAATGCATCTCTCGTCCCCATCAGCCAAAATTCCGAAGCATATTCTATTTGATTCCACAGGAGGTCCTGGCGGATTTGAGCACCAGCTGTCTTCAATAACTATTGGCCTTCCCCTTTCCCTGTTTTTCTCTCTCCAAAACCCCAATCCTCTTTTCTGAAATCATTTCTCAAGGCAAACTACATGCATGCCAGCCCTTATCTCAGGCTCTATTTTCCTGGGGAACCTCAGCTAAAGCAGTAAGTTAAGGGTTTGAAATGTATTTATATGAAACGCAACACCCCAACTACACCACCCAACCAGGAGCTAATATATTACCAAGAACTTGAGGCTATCTGTGTGCTCCTCCCATCCCAGTCCTCTGTTTTCCACAGTCCTTACTCTCTATCCCAACCCAGCCAGGGAACCACAGTCAGAAGCTTTAGTTTTATCACTCCCTTACTTTAATGCTTTTAAGTTTTATCACGTATGTATATATTGCAAATAATATATTGTTTAGCTTCTGAATGTCTTTGAATTTTAAAAAATGGCATCACAATAAACATAGTTATATGCAACTCATTTTTTTTACTCTGTTTCTAAGTGTATCTCTGTTATGGGAAGTTGCAGTTTCATTTCTGCATAGTTTACCTATCATAATTTGTTCATTTAGTCTCTCGTCAATAGGTATTTAGGTTTTTCCATTGTTTTGCTATTTTGAAGAATATTACTGTGAATATTCTCATCTATAGATCCTAGTGCACACATGTAAGAGATTCTTTAGGCTTGTACTGTCCACTACAGTACAGTGGTGCCTTGCCACATGTGGCTATTGAGCATTTGAAATGTGGTGAGGCCAAACTGAGACACGCTGTAAAGTGCAACTGTGTGCCAGATTTTGAAGATTTAGTACAAAAAAATATTAAAATATTTTTTGAATCATTTAAAAATATTGATTACATGTTGAAATGCTATTGGTTTGGATATATTGGGTTAGATAAAATGTATTATTAAAATTAATTTCACCTGTTTCTTTTTACTTTTTAAAATATAGCTACTGGTCTAGGAAATTGATACTCAAAGTGTTTCTCTGCAAAATAAGATCTGCATCACCCAGAAATGCAGAATCTCTGGCCCCTCTTCAAACCATCTCAATGCCTTGCAGCAAAACAGAGTTTACAAAGCAAAAAAGGACAAAGGAAAGGAAGGTAAAAGAACGGAAATGACATAGAATCCAGGAAACAGGAAAGAAAATGTAGTGTATAGAATTACTGATTTGGGTCAAAGTAGGATATAGAGCCTTAGATGAAGGTCTCAGAAAAAATAAAATACTTGATTAAATGAATAGGTTGATTTAAAAAAAAAGAGGATGTATTTATTATAAATAGTATATTTAAAGGAATAATGAGAAACTTTGAGGGACAAGAATATGGCAGAAGAAGGGATGAAATCATAGTCACTCCTGGGTCTTTAATAAAAAATATTTGTCCACAATTATGAAAAGAATGGTCAAGAGGAGGTGGTGCTCATATTTCATAGTGTGGAGCATGAAAGAGACCATCTGTACTTGAAGAAACATAAAATATGAAGTTAATGTATTACCTACAGATACAAAACAACATTTTCAAAAATAAACTAAAACATAAGAAAAATATATAGCCCACATATGAGAGGAGGGGAGCTGGAGGTCTAGCAAAAAGGAAATAACTTCTCATCTGTTGTGGTAAAAGACAGTCAGTGACTAAAATGGTGGGTGGAGAACTAGACAGATATTTTCCAAAAGAAAGACCTAAAAAGATGAAAGTGCTTATTTGTGTGGAATAGGTCTAGAGTAGGAAAAGGATAAGGGACTCACTGCTTGTAATTCATTTGTATAGATTCCTTCATAAAAATAAAATATAAAAATTTATAAAATACATATACAATACTTAGGTGTTTAGAGTTTTATACTATATATAGAAATATAGTTATATTTCACAGTAGTCAATTACTATATTCACTTCTTTTTGATGACATGTATTTATAGTTTTTCTGAGATTGCCCCTTTTTATTTTTTATGAGACATACTTTTGCTTTGTTTATTTTTGTAATGTATATATGAATACACCACTTTCCATCTTAAAAGTTTGAAGGTATTTTGATGTTCTCTGTAGGTAGATTATTGATCTTTAATACAGTAAAAAAATTATCCGTATTAAATATTGTTTTCTTGCATCAGAGGACCCTAGAAAAGTCTTAAGGTATAACTTGAACAATATTATGGGATTTATGTCAAAATAGCATTGAAAGATAACATAAAGACACACAGTGAAATAAATTTTCTGGGAAAAGAATGGAGCTGTGCTTGGACGAATGTGATGAGAAAAGAGATGTTTAATTAATTAACTGTTTTCATAACGTAGCCCCAAAAAAGAGATAATTTTTTTTTTTTTTTGAAATGGAGTCTTGCTCTGTCGCCCAGGCTGGAGTGCAGTGGCGTGATCTCGGCTCACTGCAAGCTCAGCCTCCCGGGTTCATGTCATTCTCCTGCCTCAGCCTCCCGAATAGCTGGGACTACAGGCACCCACCACCACACCCAGCTAATTTTTTGTATTTTTAGTAGAGACAGGGTTTCACCGTGTTAACCAAGATGGTCTTGATCTCTCGACCTCGTGATCCACCCACCTCAGCCTCCCAAAGTCCTGGGATTACAGGCATGAGCCACTGCGCCCAGCCGAGAAATTATTTTAAAGATTAGAAACGCCTCATAGTTTCTATCATTTTTGCGATGCGAATTTGCAGTGTTTTAATTATTCTTTTATTTTTTTCTAATGTTTGATGAATGCCAGCCCTACCCAAATACACAGCCTAAGATCTTCATATATCAGTAAGACAAAACTTTGCTTGCAAAATTCTTGTTATGAGATTTATGGCCCTGGATAATTGCTTTATTTTGGGTTAACCTGCTATTTATGCAGAATGTTTTAGTTTGATTCTACTAAAAACTGAAAAATATGGTAAGTCAAAAAAGGAATGAAAATAGTTTATTTTTGAAATCTTTATACCAAAAGGTAAGCTAAACTTTCATTCAAATCTAAATAAAAGTTTCGTTGCATTTTATGAGTCTAAATCATTGGGTATAAGTTAGTAAGCATGCTACAGCCCAACTGTGAAGTTCGAGCTCACAGAGCACATATCATGCCTGTGCTGGCAGCTTTTTAAGTCCAGGATACTCTTGCTGTGAATCCTGAAAACATCTGGAACAATGGCATTCATATAAATGAAGAAAGCAATCAATTATTGCAATCTATGGAGTTATTCTTCAGTAATTAACATATGGTAATAATGTCAACAAAACACAGCAGTGGTTGTATTCATCAAATTTTGGATTTAGCTTAAGGTTTATAATAAAACTGTCATTTGTTTTTATTCACCAAGTGTAACAACTACAAGTCATAGATGTCTTTGGATTTTGGATCACTTCTTTTCAGACAACTTTTGATTTTACTGCTGATTTTAACCAAAAAAGGGGAAGAACATACCTTCTACTTTAATCTCAATTTTAGTGCTGAGTCTATTCATGAAGTGTCCCAATTTGAGAGCAATATATCTCTGGCCAATTTCTGATCAACATGAATAATTCCCGTGACTGTTTTTTTCTGGAATGAGATCCTTTAGTCATACAATAGAATTTTAAAGATAAATGAATGCTGTCATGTAATTTATACAAATTCTCTCTCGTTATTTTTTAGAAGACTAATCTAAAACAGAAAAGAAAGTTGCTAATCATCATAGAACCAATGGTCTGAAAGTTTCCAACATGCTTGTCTGACTGATAAAGTATCTGTACTTATCTTTCTGCTTAAGAGCTTTAGGCAAATTCTGATTCTGAAAGCAGACACATATATCAACTGAGAAAAAAATGCCCAGGTTTTCAATCCAAGGAATTGAGGGACTACTGAATCATCCATAAACGGACTTGCTGGTTAAGAGATGAGGCATTCATTGACTATCTGGTTCTTTTCAGCCAGGTACATAGCTCCTGATAGATCTAGTTTATAAAACAATAGACACCTTAGTCTGGGGAAAACAGCTGCAATGGACAGTATTCTACTTTGTTTAAAATGTTCAAATTATACATGAATGAAAAGACAATATTTGCTTTTTCAAAATAAGCTATACAACAATTACTATTCCAGAGCATTCTATATTAATATGAGTCTGTCGATTTTTTTCAGGAATTTTCATTTGTTAATTAGAAGCAGGACATAGGCTGTGGTGATTAATATTTCTGCATTTCTTTTAAAATTGACTTGTACAGTCTTTGCCTATAATCTTTTGGCTCAGTTCACCAATCAATTAAATACACACTGTTTTTCTATTTCCGAATGTCTTAAAATCATGTATAAAGCCTAAATTATTTCAAATTTTAGAACAAGAATAAACTTTAAATCTAAATGTCCCATTAGCTATCAGAAATTCAACAAATAAAAAATTTACTTAGAATTAATTTATTCTTTTTAAACATGTTTCCTTTGAATTTAAAAAGATATTTAATGCTGGCTGGTGCGGTGGCCATGCCTGTAATCCCAGCACTTTGGGAGGCTAAGGCAGGCAGATCACAAGGTCAGGAGATCGAGACCATCCTGACTAACACGGTGAAACCCCATCTCTACTAAAAATACAAAAAATTAGCAAGGCGTGGTGGCGGGCACCTGTAGTCCCAGCTACTTGGGAGGCTGAGACAGAAGAATGATGTGAATCTGAGAGGCAGAGGTTGCAGTGAGCCGAGATCACACCACTGCACTCCAGCCTGGGCGACAGAGCGAGACTCCGTCTCAAAAAAAAAAAAAAAAAAAAAAAATTTAATGCTTCAAACTAATAAAACATAATGATGCATATGCTATTATAGGTATATGAAATTTGCCTTTTTATTCTTTCCAAAGATAAATTAATATCTCATCCTGATGTTACAAAACAAAATTATTTTTATTTATAGCTATTCTCTGATTTTTTAGTATAAAAATGACAAATATAAAGAAAAAATTATTGAACCAACCACATTGGATAAATGTGGTGGGCATAATCAAAGGAAAGTGAAGCTTTAGAAATTGATCAAATTCTATTTAAATTGTGACATTTCTTCAAACGGAAAAACATAAAATTCTCCCAACAAGATCATTTAGTTACAGAAAGTGCTTCTGATTTCTCTCCCTGTTTTTCTCAATGCCTCTCTCTCTCAATCTCTCTTTCTCAATCTCTTCCCCACCATTCTTTGGTTTCCTTGTTCACCAAATTGCTCATAGATTCAACTAGAACTTTCTTTTTTTCTCCTAGCAGAGATAAACACTTATCTCAGGCTGATTTTTCCACAAGGAAAACCTTGGTGTCTTTAGGCATGTAATTGACTCCAGGCCTACTCTAAAACCTATTGCAAGATAGGATTTTTGTTTGTTTGTTTGTTTTAACCATGCACTATATCCTTCTTTCTTCATCCTCTGTGACTAATTGAAGGCATCAAATCCTGTTTCATGAAGCTCCTGCTATGCCCTGCACTTGGTTTATTCCCTCCAAAGCTTGGGTTTGTTTTTCTCTTTCTAGATTGTGGAGTGTAATAAAACACTTGAGGTATTATAACAGCAGTATAAAGTAATAAGCCAGGAAACGAACTTGGAGGTCTATATTCTTTATAAAAATATGACTTTCTGGAATAAACATATTATATTGAGTTGTGTCAATAGTAATAAACATGACAAGCTAAGAAGAAGTTGATATTTACAAGCTCATTGAAAGTACCGAGAAGCCATACAAAATTATAGACACACTTCCTAATTATAGCCACACTTCCTATTAAATGACTAAAAAAACTATTATATTTTAAATTAATATATATGCTATTGTTCAATATTTACTTAATTCTTTAAATTGAAACTTGTAAAATCAATGCTGTTTAAGTTAGAGAACCTCAGTATTTGAAAATAGCAGGAGGGAAAAAAGGTAATTTTAAACACTGAGGAAAGCCTCTTTTTAGACAGAGAGAAAAGGATAATTACAGAGATGGAGACTCTGGCCCTCAAGCAGATTACAGACTAGCCTGAAAGACATATAAGCCTATAAACAGTAGCAGATAGACAAAGGCAGTGTAGGACGGAAGAAAGAAGTAAGGGAAAATGACAGTCCCAAACCAAGCATTCAGCATTGAAGAGAGCACAGAGTTTGACAGAACCTCAAGCCACACTGGCACTTAAAAAGAAATCTTGAGAGACCCATGGAAGAAGGAGACTAAATCCTTGGGTGGGGCAAAAACAGAAGCCTAGCGTGAGAGAGAGCCAGGGAGAGACCATATAGGGTATGAGCCCAATACAAAGTTTTCCTTCTGCCTTATTATAACCCCCTTTCTCTGTGTTGCCTTGGTGGAAGTTAACCCAAAAGTTTCTAGTTGGGTGTCTGAGCAGGGCAGCACCCTCTCCACTACATTTGCAAAAGTTGCCTGGAGCTTGTCAGGTAGGTCCAGAACTGAGGCTCTTCATAGCCCACAAATAGCTCTCCATGTGTAGGAAGCTCCCAAAACTTCCCAGGAAGAGCAGAGCCCAGGCCCAGGCTTTTGTTCCTCATGTTAGGTAAGCATTGTGAACCAGGGAAGCTGACATTTGTAATACAGTGGTTCTCAACTCTGGCTACACATAACAATTCCCAGGGGTGGGGGGACTTTTTAAAAAATACCAATTCCGAGAACACCAATTAAATTAGAATGCCTTAAAGTGGCACACCAGCATTGACATTTTTAAAATATTCTCTCAATAATAACAACATACAGTGAGATTAGAGAATCATTGGTCCTAAGGCATTTATAGAAAGACAGGAAAGCTATCTAAGAAAGATAAAAAAGGAAATAAGACCCCAGATAGAAAGGAAATAGCAAACTGTTTCCAAATTAGTAGTGCACTAAGTTGAAGAGCATTCTGCTCGTGTAGAATGCTTTCTAGAATTGTGTAGAATTGCTCTGACGAGGACCAATTCAAGAGCTACCATCAGGGTGGCCTCAGAAAGATGTCACAAACTTCATAAACTTCAGCTGGGATTTGCTATCTGGCCATGGGACTCAGAATGCTCAGAGTTACACAGACACACAGAAACACACACACACACACACACACACACACACACGCACAAAAGAAAATACAAAATAAGATGGCCAACATAAAAATACAGTTAACAAATGGGTAAGAATAAATTTAATATAAATAAAAGAATCAAAAGATAGAAGTTTTCAGATTTGTTTAAAAAGCCACAGTACACCATTTGCAAGAAAAATATTTAAAACATCAGGAAACAGAAAGTATAAAAGTCAAAGAATAAAAACATATATCAGAAACAGCAATTTTAAAAGTTAATGTGACAATCTTAATGTTAAATAAAGTAGACTTTAAAGTAAAAAACATCATAAGGGACCATAAGAATAATACAAATAATTAAAAGGTATAATATATCAAAGACATATAATAACCACTTACTAATGTAGACTCAATTCTGATTGAATTGATCAGGAAGATGATCGAAGCATCCTTATCTTTTAAAAGCTGCCTGAATAACTTATTTTCAAGTAGACTGAGAATCACTACTTTACACAATCTTTAATCAATAAATAAAACATAGTAGAAAATTCAATACCATTTACATAAAACAAAAATCTATAAATTATCTAGAAATTAGTCTCACTGAGAATGCACATAGCCTTTAGGGCCAAAATTTAAAATTCTGTTAGAAGTTAATTAAAGAAGACCTGAAGAAAATCAAGTGATAACTTAATGGATGAGACAACTTAGCATTATAATGTAACACTACAAATTTCCCTACAAATTAATCTGTGCATTAAATGTAATAACAAAGAAATATCTAGCCAAACCTTTGGAGGAACTTGTGAAACTAATTCTTAAGTGTGTGTGGAAGAATAACATTCTTAAATTGATACAATCATTTCTATAAAGAGAGCAAAGGAGAACGTGTCTCTACCAGACATGAAGACATATTGCTAAGTCATAGTGATACTGCTGAAGGAATGGGAAAAAAATAATAGAACAATAGAAAAAAATACCATACAAAATAATTTTAGCTAATAAATACAAAAGAAATTATGGAATTAAAAAATTATTTTCAAATCCCCCCCAAAAAATGTTTCAATAATGTTTCAGACAATTGTCATTATTATGAAGATCATTAGGTGAAATGTTGATGTGAACTTTACAATGAATGGAAAAAGCTGATACCATCTTAAAAAAAAAAAGAATAAATGAAATCTTGATAATACTTATTTTGACAGTTTCTAACTACATTTTTTCTACTGACTATATTCATTCATATATTCCACAAGTGTTTTTAAGAGCACTTACTATTGTGTCAAGCATGGTGCCAAGCCCTTACCTAGCAACAAACAACAGTAAAATTATTTGGTTTCAAAGCTTAAGAGTAAGGTTTTTATTTTTATTTTTGTTTTCCAGAAAAGACTTCCAATTCACAATTCAGGCTTTTGACAAAATACCTGAAAGAAATACTCAGAGTTCTCTTTAATCTGCCACGTCACGCATTGATGCATATACCTTTTTCTATGGTATTGGTATTTCTTTCCTAATCCCTCCAGATACTCCCCAAAAGGAAGACTGTTTATTTCCTTTTTTTCCCCAAATTACCATTCTTTCTTCCAGGCCTAGTGCCTTCTACTTTAGCAACACTTTCTGTGTTTTAAACTTTTCCAGTATATAAAAATGTATACCCTAGGGCTTCTGAGGCTGCACAGTGAGAAACAAGATACATTCCACAGTGCATGACAAGGGAGCCCAGGAAGTCTGGCAGCATTTGCTGGAGAAACATCAGGAAATATTTTCCTGTCTTGGAGTCTCATATTGGTAAGTGTGTCTCAAATTAAATTCATCATTTTTAGTAAGGTAAGAATATTATTTGTATTAAAAAAAGGTGAAAATAACTGACCAAATTTAAATTTGGATTTCTTTGGGAGTTATTATACAAGGCATAATTTTATGGTAGGGAAATATTTAAAGGTTGCTGTAGTTGGCAAAAAAGTAAGAAATGGACATGGAATCAAATTCATGGGACATGACACTTAATGAAACCTCTAATTGGTTATAAAATTTGAAGCCCAAGTCACAAGGGATAAAATGACATATTCTCAGCAAATTGTGAAATGGATCTCAGCTCCCTGATCTGAAAAAGGGGTCAATGCTGAGTAGTTATTGCTGTTGTTGTTGTTTTAAACCAAAGGACATAGCTGAGTTTTACACAAAATGGGCTTGGTTTTTAAGATGAGATTTCAGCTTAGGGCATCATGTGTCTTTTTCCTAAATTCCTTAGGCAGGCCCAGTGGCATCGTAAATTTAATGTACTGAAACTGGAGCTTTCTCATGCAGAAAAGCAGGCCAGGATATGTCAGCTCACCAAAAAAGCATATTATTCTTGGAGAAAATGTTTGTTCTATAGCTACAATCATATTAAAATTTCTTTCAGTTTGAAGTGTTCCTAGTTGGATATGTAATGAAGCTCTGCAGTCTTAGCAGACACTAAGTAACTTCTAGATTCCCTTGGACCTGGATGTTAGTACGACTTGGTCCTGTTTTTCTTCACCTTTGATAGGTGTCTGGGGATGAGGTTATGACTCTACTAATTGATATGATTGTATGTATAAATTCTTCAGTAATCTGAAGGTAACATTTGGCAAAAGCTTATCTACAGTGATAGGAAATTGTATTATTATGCCATTAAAATACAATTCGAAAATATGTTCCAGATAAATGCCATATTACTAGTGATCCTGAAAGAAAGATCAGGATGATGACATTTACATGAGAAAGAAAAGAAAGACATGTAACAATAAAATGAAGGCTCAATCTCAGAGATCAGAGGCTTAAAGAAAAAGATACATTAAAATCTGCAAAGGAAAGAGAAGCCTCTTTTCTGCCTAATCTTCCAATATAACACCCAGCTAAGACCACCTTATTGATTGAAACCAACTTCATCAACTCTTTCATTAAAGCTATACTGGACTTAATGCAGTGAATGAGACTGTCTATATGACAAGTCCATTTCCTCACATAACTGTGTAATGGATAAACCTGAGAAACAGACATAGGTATGGAGTGTCTCTAAGGAATGCTAAGGATCTGAGATTTGAAGAATTTCCATGCACACATGAACCTATGCAGCACATGAACTGATTAGTGCTAAGAGTAACTCAGGACAAATGTTACAAATGTCAACAGTGTGGACACTATTGAGCTTGATCTTAAATAAAGATGCCCAGAATTCCTATCACAAACATTTTTCAGAACATGTACAACATGAAGGGGATGCTACATGATTACAGAGGTTTTTGGTTTTGATTCTAAGTAACCTCATGTCCCTTCAGTTTTCTCTGATGGCAGCTCACATAGCAGCATACAATTGCAAAATTTATTATTTCAGAAGTATGACTAGTTTCTTCAAAATTGGCATGAAGTCCCCAGAAGCACAGAATCACAGATACAGTGCAGACCTCGAAGAGCATTTACTACAACTTCTATTTTGGAGAGGACACTGAACTCCAGAGAGGTTAAGTGAATACTAGCTGATGACTAGGCTTCTTTGTCCTAACCTGGCATTAGCCTGCTAGAGTAGTGAAAAAGATTACCATCACTAGTCAGAAAAATAAAAAAAGAGTTTAATGTTCTTCAGCTCCAAAGCTCAATATATAAGGAGGAAATTTCCAGCAGCCCTAATACTTCCCATACTGCCCCCAAATTGCCCCAACTGTCATTCACAAGTGAATAGTCTTATTGTCTCAATCCATCTGTTTGGAGTGTGCTCTGGTTATAGAAGTAAAATACGTTCAAATTCTGCAAGCTAGTTTTAAAAAATGTCCATAATTGTGGTAAATCTGAAGTAATAAATGAAGGAATTTTGACATAATCCAGCTGCCAGCACCATTGTTGCATAAGCATGCTTGATATCTTATTACATTTTTCTAGCTCCAGGAAGAAAAATGCCATCGTATTTCTAGAGTTTGTAGCTATAAAATATGAGAAGATGTTTAATCTGAAGAACAAAATGAGCTTCACGGATAATTATTTCACCCGACGAATTGCTTTCACAAGAACCATAGAGTTTGGCTGAAAGCACATAATTATTAGTTGGAATTCACATAATGATTTGAGTTATAACTGAACTTTCATAACCCTAGATTTGTGTAAATAAAACAAATGGTAATGAAGCCTTTGAAAAAGATAAAAAGGTTTCTAATAAAGAGCTCAGGTCTAGAAAGTGGGTCACCCACTTTTGCGGTGGTCACTATGAATTGAGTTACAGCCATCATCATGTCTATAGTACTGCTTGAACTGACCCCCTCCAGCAATCACTTGCATTCTCAGGGATCCATGGAGTCTTTGGATACGTTTTAGCTACCCCACTTCACTTGCTAATGCTATCATCTTAGATAGGTTGTGATAAAGATGTAAGATGGGGTGAGTCGACAGAAAGATTAGTTGCAGTTGCCTGGGGTAAAAATAATTAAAACAACAATATAATAATAACTCGGGTCATCACACATCATGGTTTTCCTGGGACAATTTTATTTTAAGCCCTATATCCTGTATAGTTTAGCATCTGTCCTAAGCAAACTTCTGGACAGAATTTGATCATAATTACATGGTTGCCCTATTATAATATTTTAGTGTTCATTTGACAATATTTTAGTGTTTATTATGTGTCTGTAAGCATAAAGATGTGTCATCTAATTTAATCCTCTTGACAGCACAATGAAGTATAAATTATTATGCCCATTTTACAGATAAAGAAACCAAGAAGCATAGACTTTATGTAACTTTACAAACATCACCCAGCTTTTAAGCAATGGACACAGAATTACTGGCTCCAGTTCTTTTATGTCAACTTCTTGACTACTTCACAACAAATTCACATTTCCTAGGTCTGGTAGAGTTATTCATTTAAAGTACATGGAGATAAGTTCCAGAAGCCAAATCCTAAGTTTAATAAATCACCTATTTTTAAGTTAGGTATCAAATAGAATTTTACTGGTGCTTGTAAGAGTTTGGAAAGAGCAGATGGTTCTTTTAGCAAGTTTTGGAATATAAAAACAAGGGCCTATCCCTTACATGCTTAAGAGACAAATTATTTAGAAATGATTGAAATGCAGTTTACAAAGTTAGGAGCTACTTATGGGTCTTCTTGAAGTCAGGCATTGATGCAAGAATTGATAGGCATAATAGATTATGCATGAATAGGTAGGTGATGGGTTGGGTGGTACATATGTAATTTTTAAAGGTTTATATTAGGGAGGACAATTTAAAACTCCTCAGAGCACACTAGAACCCCAAGCAGTCTCAGTGTAAGCCTAAAACAGTTGGGCAATTTTTGCCTTTTTTAATAGCTGTTGGACAAAATCTCCTAAACCACATAAATCTTCTCAAATAGCAGTTGCTGAAAATTAAATAACATTTTTCATAAACAGTACGTACTGAAATCTGGCAATCTTTTCATTCCAGCCAGATATCCTCATTAACTAGTATTGTATTTCCTTAGGTGTACAATTACCATTCTTCATGAAGAATCACTTAAAATACCTTTGACTTCATTAAGAATTATACTGAAAGCAATGTTATTGGTTCCCATTTCTGTGAAATTTGCTAATCTTTGAAGGTACATGTATAGTAACTGTGTCACTAAGAGTATTGAAATAATTTGAAAATTCCATTCCCCAATCTATTTATTAAAGAACATTCACTGTTTATGTGGGCAAAATGTCTAGTAACATAAAAGATTTTTTGTTTGTTTTGTTTTGGTTTGTTAAAATGGCATATACACGCATAGGTGAATAACTGTTGGAAACCTTAACCTTGAAATAAATGTTGGCAACTTATTGTTCTGCGAAGACTCAATATTAAGGAAAAATGTATGTTTATTTGCACAGTGGATTGCAATACGCACTCTATTATTGAATTTGGTTTGTTTATATCTATAAGAAACAGGCAGGCGGATTATGAGGTCAGGAGATCGAGACCATCCTGGCTGACACAGTGAAACCCCGTCTCTACTAAAAATACAAAAAAAAAAAAAAAAAATTGGCCTGGCGTGGTGGCAGGTGCCTGTAGTCCCAGCTATTTGGGAGGCTGAGGCAGGAGAATGGCGTGAACTCGGGAGGCAGAGCTTGCAGCGAGCCGAGATCGCGCCACTGCACTCCAGCCTGGGCAACAGAGCAAGACTCCGTCTTAAAAATAAATAAATAAATAAAATTAAAAAAAACAAAAAAACAAAAACAAAACAAAACAAAAAACAAGGACAAAAAGGACAAAAAATTACAGCAGGTGAAATGTACTAAGGAGCCTATTTCTAAGAAGCTAATGATTGTGTTTAAGGCTTCCAATGAGTAGCTGAATTACATTGTCTGTAGAAACCAGTTAGTATTCTTTTTGGTGGGAGACACCACAGAGTATTCTTTGCTGTACTGCCATGCTGTGTGTACTTGCCAGGGAGGTTGAACTACACTAGACTGTATGAGCTCAGTACTTGGCTGCATAATCACTTTAAAAGTCTCTTGAAAAGCAAACTTTCAAATTCTTTATCTTTTGACTAAAAAGATAATCTCTGGGTAGCTCCAATTAAGTTTGTGTAATATAATCTTTATGCTAAAAAATAATGGTTTTATGACAGTTCTTTTTTTAGTAATTCATAATTTGTAAAATTCCTGTGGGCTTAGCTATTTTAAGAATGACTGCTAAAACTATATATCTAAATTTCAGTTTAAAAGATTTCTTATTTTTATTTCCCAAGAGTAATAATACCAAATGCACACATATATCACCACCACACACATACACATTTACATATATATGTGTATGTATATGTGTGTGGATATATGTATATGTATACACACAGGCAGTTCTCACTTTGCATAGTAGTGTGGGACTGTGAAAATAATCATACAAACTGAAGCTGCAAAAGGATCTTTGTAATCAATGGGAAAAAATACAATTATTCTGTGATCTATAAGAAATTTTTGTCAAAACATTAAAAACCCTCTTAGTGTCAGTTTTAAATATATAAAACATGAAAAACCCTGTAAAACTGGTATTTACCTGATACATTGTGATTTAAACCATTAGAAACATCAAGATAAAATGTTTCATTTCTTTCTGAAAAACTTATCAAAGGTTGTTTGAACATTGCTTGCTTTATTTTTGTAAAACAGGATAGAGACCTACTATCTTTCCTAGAGAATTATGCTTCTAACTTTGGATATATGCTTGACATTTTTTGTAAGTGCTTTCAATATTGTGAAATCTCAGAATTCCTTTAATGTGAAGAATTTTGTTGGCCTCACTTCCTCTAGTACGTCATTCCTTTCTTCTTTTTTCTTTTTTTTAGATGAGTCTCACCATAGCTCAGGCTGGAGTGCAGTGGCGCGATCTCGGCTCACTACAACCACGGCCTCCTGGGTTCAAGCGATTCTCCTGCCTTAGCCTCCCGAGTAGCAGGGACTACAGGCATCCACCACCATGCCCAGCTAATTTTTTATATTTTTAGTAGAGACAAGGTTTCACCGTGTTAGCCAGGATGGTCTCCATCTCCTGACCTCGTGATCTGCCCGCCTCGGCCTCCCAAAGTGCTGGGATTAAAGGCATGAGCCACCGCACCCGGCCAGATGTCATTCTGTTTGTCACAACCAAGCTCTTCATATATATCAGTGAATTCACCTTCACTAAGTTCTCCTGGCTGCAGATCTAGAGTCTATCCAACAGTAGCCATGTAAACATTTCCACATTCAGCTATTTTTTTATAACTCTATTTATAGATTTCACTTCCAGCCTCATCACTTTTCATTTATTTGCTGCACTTTGATCTTTGTTAGTCAATTCTTTCTTCTGATTATCCATTTTTGTAAAATGTCACATGGGTTTGTCACTGGGAGGCTATCTGTGGGTGAGCTGAGTGATATATGTGCGGTGACCAATCACTGGCAGACGTTGAAAGGAGTGACATGATTGGTCCCTGATCATGATGTGCTTCTGCTATTTACATAGCGATTTGTGGACTGGGAGCAAGCAGTGAGGTTTGTACCTTACGAAATTATACACAGGTAATAAACGGTGGTGACTGAAATTTAAACAGTGTTGTTGGTAGACTGAAGTTACTTAACTAAATCCTAGTACCTGAAATTTGTGCCATGTCACAAATGTGAAAAGAAGGGAAATTCTTGATTTTTCCATCGTTATACCTCAAGTCATCCCCGACGTCAAATATCTAAATATAATAAAAATTTGAAGCAAATGAACTGTGGCTGGAAAGCATGTGAATTAACCTGGATTAGGACAAAAATAAAGCACTCAGTGTTCAACAAATGTGGTGGCTAGAAAGGCCAATTAGAAATATATCCTCACCTTGTGTTGCTTGGAGACTACTCAGGCAATTAAAAACCATGCATACATAACTGAGGCACAGCATAAAAAGCTGGCAGAGTGGCATGGTAAAAATACCAAGACTATACAAAATTCATCCTCAGGCCATTTATTTGGTTGCCATTTTTTATTAGAGACCAAAAATATCTTCATTGGAATTGTTCTACATAAGAATTAGTATGAGTGTGATGTGTAAAATAGATTGCAGGTGTTGTGGGAAGATTTGTTAGGAGGCTACATTATTTGCTATTTTAGTATGGCATAGAATTACTCTGGGGAAAGAGTTATTGAGGCAATGACAGTAGTAATGGAGAGAGTGAAAATTACAGAGGTGCAGGAGCTAAGACTTGTCACCTGGAGATGAACAGAGAGAAGAGAATCATTTGGAGACAGCGATTGTTTCAAGCTGTAGTGATTTGCAGAAACCTGAAGATCTGCTGATCTTCACAAGATACCAGTGATGTTTAATGCAGCTCATTTGAACAAAATTAAAACTATTGCTAGGTTTTCTCACTTAGTTCTGCATGCCATCTCTCATTGTTATTCATCTGTATCACTAGTTCCCTTTATAGACTATCATTTAATAAAAAGAACTGGTGACAAACTCTACCTACTCTTCTAAACTTTTTTTCATCTAGTATCTATAACACTTTTTGAGCAACATAAGCTTTTTCCTGTCTTAAAAAGGTAAAGATAATTTTATTTATTGAAAAATATATAGTTCAAGAATAGTAAAAAAAAAATAGACAGGTTTTAATTGTTTTATAGTTGTTTTGTCCATAAGTATTTTAAGTATTTATATGTGTACTTAAATTCCTTTGTTATTTTCATCTTTGTGAGAAGATTCTTTGTAATAGTGGCAACAAATGAAGACTTTTCAATTTTCCCTCATTACAGCTTTCAAAAATCAGGCATGTTGTGCACATTTTTAGTGTTTCTTAGTCTGTTTGTCATCAGTGATCATATGTTCCTAATATTCTGAACCTCACAAATACCATAGTACTTCTTGCATTTGTCTCATAACATGTGCTTCAAACTTTTGTCTGCGAGGGAAAGCTTTTATAAATGCCTAGCAGGTCTGGCATAACTGTTCCAAATCCAGAGAATTTATAACGATATAAGCTGAACCATGGAATAAAAGGATTTAAGAAGGAGAATGAATTCTTGGTAATATTAGAACAATATTGTCAATAGGGGATTATTAATGCTTTTGTTACCACAATCCAGTTTGCCTGACAGCCATAGTATATTCTTTCATGAATCAAGCGTTAAAACATTATTCACGGTTACCTTTCTTACCCAGAATTACTGGAGCTATAACAAACTATAGTAGATTCGGATACATTCATCTGTGGCCTGTAGATGTTTGCAATGTAATACGCCAGAGCAGACAAGGCTTTTCTGCCAATACAAGTAATGAAATAATATTAAAACATGATGTGGGCCATATAGTTCAGCTTATTGCAGGAGTAGAGACATAGGGTTCATTTCTGACTCTGCCTTTCACTCAACTATGTGATCTAGAAAAAATAAGAGAACCACACTAATACTCAGATTTCTAATTTGTAATTGAGATAATTCATTTCAAGTCAGAGTTTTTTGTCATGAAAATCAAGGAAGGAATATTTCTTATTGCATAAATGTATGAAGCATCATGAAATATAAGGCTGTATTATTATTATCTATAAAACACTACTTTTATATTGGAAAATATATAATGTATAACAGTCTTCATATCTATCAAACTATTGCATATACTGTCATGCACTGCATAACGTTTCAGTCAAAACAGACCACATAAAGGATGGTGGTTACATAGGATTATAAAACTGTATTTCTACTATATCTTTTCCATAATTAGCTGTTTTTAGATATACAAATATTTATCATTATTTTACAGTTGCCTACATTATTTAGTACAATAGTATACCGTACCAGTTTATAGCCTAGGAGCAATAGGCTACCCTATACAGCTTAAGTGTGTAGTAGGCTATACCATCTAAGTTTGTGTGAGTATACTCCATGGTATTTGCACAATGATAAAATCACCTAACAACATGTTTCTCAGAATATAACTCCATCATGAAACGATGCATGATTGTACTTTTTGCTAGCCAAGGTAAAATTAGTAGCAGCATCAACAGAGAGAGGAAATAGGGCATCAAAAGAATTTAGGGACTTTCTGTTTCTGGCCTGGCATATAAGGAGCTTGGAGGCTTCTGTCCTAACAAGAAGTAAAAGCTGAACAAACTAAAATTCAACAACTCATCTTAGATCCCTAAGAGAAGCAAGGTCACAGGGCAAACCACTGCCCACAAAATTGGAGTCAGACAGGCAAATACAGAGAACTACAATTTATCTGATTACAAATGTCCACAGGAACCAGAGCCAGGGTGGAAAAATCTGAACCACAATTAACAAATTGCCGGAGTCTCTGTGTGGACAAGTCTGAGACATAAAAACTTCAGAGACCAGTTACGGGAGGTGGGGCATGCACTTTTGTGAGTCTTACTTCCTGGAACTCAACCAGTTTCTCACAGTGAATAGCAAAGACAAATTCCCTCCTGCTCCTGGCAGGGAGAGGGGAAAATGAATAATCTTGAAATTTGTCAGAGCATTCTGTTCTTCTTAATGAGGTCTGCCCTCAAAAGAAATGATTTAACCAGATCCTAACCTGCTGTGGTTTTATCAGAGCCTAAATAACATGGAGGAAAGGAAGTACTCAATGCTAGCCAGTTTTAATCTTCCACTTGGAGGAAGGGAAATACTCAATTCCAGCCCCCTCTAGCCTTCCGCAGGAGAGAAGGGAAATACCCAATTCCAGTTACTCTGGCCATTCTGTCCTACTTGAGGTGGGAAGGTGGACTGAGAAGCACTTGCAAAGTTCACAGTCCAGAAGTTCAGGCTCACTATGACTGAGACCTAGTTGTAGGACTTTAGTAATTCAGTGGCAAGGTATGGGAAACAGGGACGGTGTTTCCCCTTGTTTCCCTTGCCACTGTGTTACTAAAGGCTTATTTATATCAGTTCCTTTCTCCCACTATATCGTGTCCACCTATAAAGAAAAGATTACCAGGCATACAAAAAGGCAAAAAAACCACAGTTTGAAGAGGCAGAGCAAGCATCAAAAGCAGACTCAGATATGGCAGGGATGTTGAAATAATCAGACTAGAAATTTAAAACAATTATGATTAATATGTTAAGGCCTTTAATAGATAAAGTGGATGGCATGCAAGAACAGATGGGTAATGTAAGCAAAGAAATGGACATTTTAAGGAAGATAAAAATAAATTCTAGAATCAAAAACACTGTAACAGAAATGAAGAATGCTTTGATGGGCTTATTAGACTAATACAACTGAGGAATCTCTAAGCTTTAAGATATCTCAATAGAAAACTCCAAAACTAAAAAGCAAAGAATAAAAAGAGTGAAAAAAATAGAACAGAATGTCTAGGAACTGCAGAACAACTATGAAAGGTATGGCATATGTTAATGGGAATACTAGAAGGAGAAAGAAGAGAGAAAGGAACAGAAAATATATTTCATCACTGAAAATTTTCCCAAAATAAGTGTTCCAAACTATAGTTCCAAGAAGCTCAAAAAACACTAACAGTAGGATAAATGTCAAAAATTCTCAAAACAAAGCAAAATAAAAACCCCAACATCTGAGAACATTGTATTCAAACTGTAGAAAATTAAAACCAAAAAGTCCTGGTAGAAACCAGAGGGAAAAAAAAAATCTTACCTATAGAGGAGCAAAGAAAAGAATTACATTTGGCTCTCCAAACATCATGCAGCACAAAGAGAGTAGAGTGAAATATTTAAAGTGTTGAGAGAAGAAAACATCAGCTCAGAATTCTGTAACTGATGAAATTCTCTTTAAAAACTAAAGGAAAAAATTAAGACTTCTTTCTCAGACAAACAAAAATTGAGAAAATATGTTGCCAGTAGAGCTTCCTTATAAGAAATGTTTAAAAAAGTTTTTTAAAGAGAAGAAAAATTATACCAGTCAGAAACTCATATCTACATAAAGAAAGAAGGAACATTATAGACAGAATTGGTATAGATAAAATAAAAATTTAATTTTTTTCTTATTCACAATTCATTTAATAAGTATGTTTATTCAAAATAATATAGCAGCAATTAACTCAATTATGTATGCTTATGCATATGTATATGCTTAGTATAAGTGAAATGAATGACCACAATAATATAAGGAATGAGAGGGAAGAAATAGCATTATTTTGTTATTATAAGTTTCTCCTACTACCCATGAAGCAGTACAGTGTTATTCAAAAGTGGACTTCAATTAGTTCTAGATCTGTATTGCAAAATATAGGGCAACCTTGGTTTTTTTAACTTAAAAATTTTTTAAACATATAATTTATATACTAAGAATTGAGAGAAAATTGAATTATATGAAATGCTTGTTTAAAACCATGAAGGGCAGAAAAAAGGTGGAAGGTGAAAACATGAACAAAGAACAAGGTTAACAAGTAGAAAACAGTAACAAGTATGGTAGATATTAATCCAGCTGTATCAGTAATCATTTTCAATGACAATGATCTGGACATACCAATTAAAAGACAGAGATTTTCAGACAGGATCAAATAATAAGGCCAAATGTTAAAGTGGGTTGTCTATAAGATATCAACTTTAAATATTAAAACACACATAGAAATGGATGCAGAAAGGTATATTATGTTAAAACTAATCAAAAGAAAGGGAGTATAGCTACATTAATTTTAGATAGAGCAGACTTCAGAGTAAAGAAAGTTTTAAATGAAAAAGAGGGGCATTAAATCATGCTAAAGAAGCCAATTATCCAAGAAGATGTGATAATCTTTAATGTGTATGTGACTAAAAATAGAATATCAAAAATGTCTGAGGGAAAAACTGAACTAGCCACTATTACAGAGACTTTAATGCCAATCTATCAGAAATGGACAGATCCAACAGGCAGAATATCATCAAGGACATTAAACTCAACAACACAATCAGCTGAATATAATTGAATTTATAGACTATCCGAGAACAGCAGAATACACATTCTTCTCAAATTCACATGGAACATTCACTAAGATAGACCACATACTGGGCCATGAAACACACCCTAACAAGTTTTAAAAAAATTGTACAATTCTCTCAGACCACAATATAATTAAACTAGAAATCGGTGACAGAAAAATAGCTAGAAAATCTGAAAATACTAGGAGACTAAACAACACACTTTTAAATAATACATGAGTCAAACAGAAAATCTCAAGAGAAATTTAAAAATATTTTGAAACAAAAATGATAACAACTCATTAACAATGTTGGGATGCGGTGAAAGCACTGCTTGGAGGAAAATTTACAGCATTGAATGCATATATTAGAAAAATTAAAATGATCTAAAATCAACCACCTAAGCTTCCACTTTAGGAAACTAGAACAAGAAGAGCAAATTAAATCTAAAGTAAGCAGGAAAAAAAATTAGAGCAGAAATCAATAAAATTAAAAATATGAAATAGACAAAAATCAATGAAACCAAAACCTAGTTCTTTGAAGAGATCAACAAAATTGATAAGGCACTAATTAGGCAAAGAAACAGAACACAAAATACATATATCAGATATGAAAGAGAGGCTATCGTTAAGGATCCCATGCATATTAAAAGAGTAATAAATGAAAATTATGAACAACTCTATGCCCACAAATGTAAAAGCCTACATGAAATGAAATAATTCCTTGAGAGACACATTTTTTAAAAACTCAAATGAGAAGAAAGAGACAATGTTTATGTAAACACATCTATTAAATAAACTTAGTCAAAATAATTAATAACCTTCCAAAATAGAAAATACCAGGCCCAGAAGGGGTTCACTGGTGAATTCTACCAAATATATAAGGAAAAAAATTGTACCATTTTATAAAATCTCTTTCAGAAGACAGAAGCAGAGGCAATACTTGTAACTCATTCTATAAGGCCAATATTACCTTAATACCAAAAATTTACAAGAGACTTTTCAAGAAAACTACAATATATCTTATGAACATAGAGGCAAAAATTCTCCACAAGATATTAGCAAATCAAATCACAATAATATATAATAAGAATTATACACCATGACCAAGTGGGATTTATTCAGGTATGCAAAGCTCATTCATTATTTAAAATTAATTAATGTAATCTATCATGTCAATATACTAAACAATTTAAATGATCATATCAAAATATGCAGTAAAAACATTTGATAAAATCCAACAGTCATTCATTAAAAAAAAACCAACTCCCTGTAAAATAAGAATAGAGGGAAATTTATTCAACTTGATAAAGAATATTTACAAAAAGTATACAGCTGACATCATGATTCATAGTCAGAAACTAGAATTATTTTCACTAAGAACAAGAGTAAGTTAAGGATGTTCCATCTCTTACCACCCTTTTCAACATATTACTGGAAGTCCTAGATAGTGCATGAAAACAAGAATGGGAAATAAAAGATATTCTGACTGGGAAGAAGAAAATTAAACTTTTTTCACAGATGGCATGATCATCAATGTAGAAAATCCAAAAGAACTGTCAACAAAACTTAAGTTGGAACTAATAAGTGACTATAGCAAAGTTGCAGAATGCAAGGTTAATATTAAAAAGTTGATTGTTTTCCTATACACCACGATAAGTGGAATTTGACATTAAAAACTCAATGCCATTTATACTAGCATGCCTCAAAAAATACTTAGGTATGAATCTAACAAGATATATATAAGATCTACATGGGAAAAACTAAAAAACTCTGATGAAATAAATCAAAGAATAATTAAATAAATGGAGAGACATTCCATGTTCATGAGTAGGAAAACTCAATATTGTCAATATGTCATTTTTTTCCTAGCTTGATCTATAGATTCAAGAAATCCCTATCATCAAAATCCTATCAAGTTATTTTGTGGTTATTCAAAAACTTACTCTGAAGTTTATATGAAAAGACATACAAAGAATAGCCAGAATACCCATGAGGATATGTAAGGAATAAACAATTAGTTTGGAGGAATAAAGCTACCTGACTTCAAGACTTACTATGAAGCTGCAGTAATGAAGACACTGTAGTATTGGTGAAAGCATAGACAAACAGGTCAGTGAAACAGAGGAGAGAGTCCAGGAATTGACATATAGTCAAGTAATTTTTGAAAAAGGAGCAAAGGCAATGCAAAGAAGGAAAACTAGCCTTTGTAACAAAGGTGATAAGATATCCACATGTAAAAATAAAACAAATCTATACTCAGATTTTATAACCTATTAATTCAAAATGAATCTGGATGTAAATTTAAAATAGAAAACTATAAAACTCCTAGAAGATAAAACAGGAGAAAATCTAGATGACCTTGGGTTTTGTGATAACTTTTTAGATATAATACCAAAATCTAGAATTGACAAGTTAGATTTTATTAAAATTAAAAATATCTTTTTTGTGAAAGACACTATCAAGAGAGTGAAAAGACAAACCACAGACTGTGAGGAAATATTTGTAAAAGACACATCTGATTAAGAACTGTTATCCAAAATATACAAAGAACCCTTGAAACTCAATAAGAAAAAAAAAAAACAACTTGATTTTAAAAATGGGCCAAGCAGCTTAACAAGCACCAGACCCAAAAATATATACAGATGGCAAATAAATATAGAAAATGATGCCTCACATCATATGTCATCAGGGAAATGAAAATTAAAGCAATGAGATTCCACTACACACTTACTTGAATGGTCAAAATCCAGAACACTAGCAACACCAAAAATGCTGGTGAGAATGTGGAGTGACAGGATCTCTCCTTCATTGCTAATGGGAATGTAAAATGCTATACACACTTTGAAAGACTTTTGGTCAGTTTCTCACAAAACTAAACATACTCACAAGCCAGGAATTGCACTCCTTGATATTTACCCAGAGGAGTTGAAAACTTATGTCTACACAAAAACCTGTGCATAAATATTTATAGCAACTTTATTTATAATTACCAAAACTTTAAAGCAACCAAGATGCCCTTCAGTAGGTTAATGGTGGTAAACCCAGACAATGGATAATTATAGAGCACTAAAAAAAATAATAATAATAAGCTATCAAGCCAGGAAAAGACATGAAGGAAACATAAATGCATATTACTAAATGAAAGAAGCCAATTGAAAAGGCTGTATAGTGTATGAGTCCAGCTACATGACATTCTGGAAAAGGCAAAACTATGGATACAGTAAAAAAGATAGGCAGTTGCCAGGGATTAGAAAGAGAGAGATATGAATAGCCAGAGCACAGAGGATTTTTAGGGCAGTAAAATTATTCTGTAGGATATGATCATGATTGATACATGTGTCCAATCTGTAGACCGTTCAAAGGTGAACTCTAATGCAAGCTATAGAGTTTGTATGATAATGAGTTGTCAATGTAGGTTCATGAATTATAATAAGTGTACCACTCTGTGGGGGATGTTGATAATAGGGATGGCTATGCATGTGTGGGGCAGAGTCTATATGGGAAATCTTAGTATTTTCTACTCAATTTTGATGTGAAACTAGAACTGTTCTGAAAAATATAAAGTCTAATTTTTAAAAAAGATTTTGGGCAGTGAGTTAATAAACTCTATCTCACATGATGTTTTCAGTAGTGATGGATAACATAGAGGCTATTGAGGTGTACGTCGCTGGCTGAACTTCAAGACACATATCTTAATTTCTGAATGAAATGTTAGAATACTGGCACCAATTCCCATTTCTCTAACATATCCTAAGACCACTTGTTAGTGGGTGTTCGTGGTTCTAGCAGAGTCTGATTCTGCATTGGCATTCAATAAGTCAGTTAATGTAATTATTTTATATGCTTGCATTTTGGTGTGGTTCAAGCATAGGAAATTTTATATTAAAAAATGTGTCCAATAAACTTTTTTTTATCATAGAAGTTTCTGAGAAAGACGAGCAAAGAGGAGGACTCATCTTACCACTTTTTAAGTCATACTTGCTATAGTAACAAAAAGTATGGTGGTATTGGTACAGAAACTGACACACAGAACCAAGCAAAAATAAGAATACCCAGAAACAAATTTATAGTTGATTAGGTTAGAGTTATGTGATTATGGTGACAATACAGATCAATGGAGGAATGGATTAATGTTTTAATTGATTGAATTGGTATACTGGCTCTCTAAGTGTAACAGCCCCAGACAAATCTGGCTCAACTTTTATGTAACAAAGTTGTGAGTTGTTTTTCAGTTACCATGGTCCCTTAGTTTGAGGATCACCTACCCTGAGCATGCCCAGATAAACCAAACCTGCAATCAAAGGTGCAACTTAAGTGTACAGACTGAGGAATGAGGACGGAATTAAGAAATGGACACTGCATGGCAGGATCCAGGATTCAATTAGATTGAGGCCTAGTCTTACCTCTTGGCAGGATCCAGTAAGGTCATGCCTCCCAGCATTACCTCATTGCAAGATCCAGTCAGATCACACCTCATTACCCTATCATATAAAACCTGACCCAATCCCCAGCTCAGGGAGATAGGTTTGAGCATTTCCTCCTGTCTCCTTGCCAGTCAATTTGTAGTAAAGCCTTTTCTTTTCCCAAAAACTGGTTCCATGATATTGGCTTCCATGTGCATTGGGCAGCAAGATATGGATTGCTCATTAACATATATAAAAAAAGAAGTTGAACCCTATTTCAAACAACATAGAAGAGTAAATTCCAAATCAATTAAAAAAATCTAAATGGGAAAGTAAAACTATAATATAAATAGAAAAAATGTAGAAGATCTTTGTGATCTTGGGGTAGAAATTTCTTCAATAAAATGCAAAAGTACACACCAAAAGACCAAAAAAAAAAATCACTAATTTGACTATATCAAAATTAGTCATTTCTATTCAGTGAAAAATACCATAGATAAAGTCAGAGAAATACAGATAGGGTTCTACTTTTCTCCATAAAATGAACACAGATTTTTTAACGTTCAGTAATACCAAGTTTTGAAGTCTCCCACTATTATCGTGTTGCTGTCTATCTAATTTCTTAGGTCTATTAGTAATTGTTTTATAAATTTGGGAACTCTAGTGTTAGGTGCACATATGTTTAGGATTGTGATATTTTCCTGTTAGACAAGGCCTTTTACCATTATATACTGTCCCTCTTAGTCTCTTTTAACTGCTGTTGCTTTAAAGTTTGTTTTGTCTGATAGAATAGTTACTCCTGCTGGCTTTTGGTGTCCATTTGCATGAAATGCTTTTTTCTACCCCTTTGCTTTAAGTTTGTGTGAGTCTTTATGTGTTAGGTGAGTCTCCTGAAGGCAGCAGATAATTGGTTGGTGAGTTCTTATCCATTTAGCAGTTCTGTATCTTTTAAGTGGAGTATTTAGGCCATTTACATTCAATGTTAATATTAAATTTGAGGTACTGTTGCTTTCATCATGCTCTTTGTTGCCTGTGTAGTTTGACTTTTTTGTTTGTTTTTGCTTTTTAACTTGTATTTTTGTTTTATAGGTCGTGTGTGATTTATCTTTTAAAGAGGTTCTGTTTTGATGTGTTTCCAGGATTTGTTTCAAGACTTAGAGCTCCTGTTAGCAGTTCTTGTAGTGGTGGTTTGGTAATAGAGAATTCTCCCAGTATTTGTTTGTCTGAAAATGACTCTGTCTTTCCTTCATACATGATGCTTGGTTTCGCTGGATACAAAATTCTTGGCTGATAATTGTTTTGTTTGAGGAGACTGAAGATAGGTCCCCAATGCCTTCTAGCTTGTAGGGTTTCTGCTGAGAAATCCTCAATTATTCCCCTGAACCTGTTTTCCAGGCTTTTAGAAATCTCTTCTTCCTCAGGTACATCATTTATTCTTAGGTTTGGTTGTTTAACATAATCCCAGACTTCTTGGAGGCTTTGTTCATATTTTCTTTTGCTTTCTTCTTTGTCTTTGTTGAATTGGGTTAATTCAAAGACCTTGTCTTTGAGCTCTGAATTTCTTTCTTCTACTTATTCAATTATATGGCTGAGACTTTCCAGAGCATTTCACATTTCTAAAAGTGTGTCCAAAGTTTCCTGAATTTTTCATTGTTTGTCTTTAAGCTATCTATTTCCATGAATATTTCTTCCTTCACTTCTTGTATCATTTTTTGGATTTCCTTGCATTGGGCTTTGACTTTCTCTGGTCCTTCCCTGATTAGCTTAATAACTAACTTCCTGAATTCTTTTTCAGGTAAATCAGGGATTTCTTCTTCGTTTGCATCCATTGCTGGTGAAGAAGTGTGATTTTTGGGGGGTGTTGACGAGCCTTGTTTTGTCATATTACCAGGGTTGATTTTCTGGTTCCTTCTTATTTGGGTAGGCTCTGTTAGAGGGAAAGTCTAGTGCTGAAGGCTGTTGTTCAGATTCTTTTGTCCCATGGGGTGTTCTCTTGATGTAATACTCTCCCCTTTTTCTTATGGATGTGGCCTCCTGTGAGTTGAACTGCAGTGATTGTTGTCTTTCTTGTGGGTCTAGCCATCCAGTGAGACTACCCAGCTCTGGGCTGGTACTGGGGGTTGCCTGCACAGAGTCCTGTGATGTGAACCATCTATGGGTCTCTCAGCCAGGGATACCAGAGCATGTTGGATGGAAGTGGTGGAGGGTGCAATAGACTCCTTGAGAGTTTTTAGCTTTAGTGATTTAGTGCTCTATTTTTATGCTGGTTGGCTTCCTGCCAAGAGATGGCACTTTCCAGAAAGCATCAGCTATAGTAGTGTGGAGAGGGAGCGGTGGTGGGTGGTGCCCTAGAACTCCCAAGATTACATGCCCTTTGTCTTCCACTACCAAGGTGGAGAGGGAAGGACCATGAAGTGGGGGTGGAGCTAGCCATGTCTTCTTAGGTGGGTCTTGCTGCAGCTGCTGTGGGGGATGGGGGTGAGACTCCTGGGTCACTGGAGTTATGTACCTAGGAGGATTATGTCTGCCTCTGCCGAGTCAAGCAGGTTGCCGGGAAAGTGGTGGAAAGTGGGCAGTCACAGGCCTCACCCAGCTCCCATGCAAACTGAAGGGCTATCTGACACCCACCATGTCCCCACCAAGAGCCCAGAGTCTGTTTCCAGGTGGAGAGTGAGAGGGGCTTGCTGGAGGCTATTTGCCTCCCAGCTGTGAAAGAAAAGGGCTTACTCGAGATGGATTAGAAACTTAAACTTAAGACTTGAAACTATAAACGTTCTAGAAGATGACAGTGGGAAAAAATCCTTCTAGATATTGGCTTAGACAAGGATTCCATAACCAAGAACCCAAAAGCAAATGCAATAAAAACAGATAAATAGCTGCTTCTAGTTAAACTAAAGAGATTTTGCAAGGCAAAAGGAAGAGTCAACAGAGTAAACAGACAACCCACAGAGTGGGAGAAATATCTTCACAATCTATACATCTGACAAAGGACTACTATCCAGAATCTACAAGGAACTCAAAGAAATCAGTGAGCAAAAAACAATCCCATCAAAAAGTGGGCTAAGGTCATGAATAGATAATTCTCAAAAGAAGATATACAAATGGCCAAAAAAAAAGAAAAAATGCTCAACATCACTAATGATCAGGGAAATGCAAATCAAAACCACAATGTGATACCATCTTACTCCTGCAAGAATGCCCATAATAAAAAAAATGAAAAACAATAGATGTTGTCATGGATGCGGTGAACAGGGAACACTTCTACACTGCTGGTGGGAATGTAAACTAGTACAGCCACTATGGAAAACACTGGAGATTTCTTAAAGAACTGAAAGTAGGACTGGCATTTGATGCAGCAATCCCACTACTGGGTATCTACCCAGAGGAAAAGAAGTCATCATTTGAAAAAGATACTTGCACAAACATGTTTATAGCAACACAATTCACCATTGCAAAATCGTGGAACCAACCCAAATACCCATCAATCAAAGAGTGGACAAAGAAACTGTGATATATATACATATACATATATATGTATATATGTATACATACACATGTGTATATATGTATATATATGTATACATACATATACATGTGTATATGTATATATATGTATACATACATATACATGTGTATATGTATACATGTATACATATATATACATGTGTATATGTATACATGTATACATACATATACATGTGTATATGTATACATGTATACATACATATACATGTGTATATGTATACATGTATACATGTATATATGTATGTGTATATGTATATATGTACATATGTACATATATATGTATATGTATATAGTATATGTATGTATACATATGTATATGTACATATATATGTGTATATATGTATATGTACATATATATGTATATATGTACATATACATATATACACATATACATATATGTGTGTATGTATACACATATACGTATATATGTGTGTATATATACATATATACATATATGTGTGTATATATACACATATACGTGTATATGTGTGTATACGTATATATACACGTATATACGTATATACGGGTATATATACATATATGTCTATATATACACGTATATACGTATATACGTATATATGTATATACGTGTATATATACGTATATATGTATATACGTGTATATATACGTATATATGTATATACGTGTATATATACGTATATACGTATATATGCGTATATATATACATATATGTATATGTATATATGTATATATGTGTATATATACATATATATAAACTGTGATATATATATTTCATCATATATATACACATATATATTCCATCATATATATATATATATATGTATATATATATGTGATGGAATACTACAGAGCCATTAAAAGGAATGAATTAGCAGCATTTGCAGTGACCTGGATGAGATTGGAGACTATTATTCTAAGTGATGTAACTCAGGAATGGAAAACCAAACATTGTATGTTCTCACTGATATATGGGAGCTAAACTATGAGGATGCAAAGGCATAAGAATGATACAATGGACTTTGGGGACTTGTGGGGAAGAGTGGGAGGGGGATGAGGAATAAAAGACTACAAATATGGTGCTGTGTATACTGCTCAGGTGATGGATGTGCCAAAGTCTCACAAATCACCACTAAAGAACTTATGTAACCAAATACCACCTGTATCCCAATAACTTATGGAAAAATAAATAAAAAACAAAAATAATAATACTGAGTTTTTTAATGTGAGAAAATAAAAACCTTCAGAAATTAATAATAAACATGTCAATAAGTGCAGCCTTTCTAAAGAATGGCATAGCAGTATATTCCCTTTGACCCTGTGCTCCCTCTTCTTACTATGTCCCAGAGACTCTCTCCCACCAGTCCATGAGATGTGGATATGGATGTTCAGTGGAGCAGCTTCTGGGGGTGTTTGGAAGAATCTCATGTGGTGAA
Source organism: Pan paniscus (assembly GCF_029289425.2). Lineage (NCBI taxonomy): Eukaryota > Metazoa > Chordata > Mammalia > Primates > Hominidae > Pan > Pan paniscus. The sequence goes on from NC_073254.2 coordinate 133,034,722, forward strand.
AATATATCACAGTACACTATATAGCAACCAAAAGCACTAGAGTTGATGTGCATGTGTGCGTGTGTGTGTGTGTGTGTGTGTGTTATATTTCGTTATGACCAGGTCCCAAATACATGGTGTTGAGTAGGAAAAAAGTGAAAAAGAAAAGGAGACTACAGAATATTTGCAAAACAAAGTAACATACTACAAATAATATATTCATACTGAAGCTATATATTAAGCACATTAAGCTTGTTCCTATTGGTGATGGGGAGCCACAAGGAGAGGAAGAAGTGGAAACACTTATAGCCTCAGATAAAACACACCAATGGTAATAGTGTGCCTTGAACTGAGGATTAGAATTATTGCAGTCTTTGCCATTAAAAGTATGGCAAAAACTTCAATTACTTTTTCACCAACCTAATAGCTAAATTATATAAAATGAACTTCTTAAAACAAACAAACAAAAAAACTAAAACTAAATGTACTTCAGTAAGTTGAATAGATAAGGATATTACATTTATTCTTTGTTAATGATTTTTTAAAAAATCTCCTTAACATGAATATATTAAAAAGGAAAGATCACTAATAGAATATGTGAAAAGTGGCAGAAATAGCAAATAAGAAATGACAATACAATAGTGTTTGATCTGATAATACAATGACATAGATAAACATTCGAAGATGGTACATGATAACAGCCATGTCTGAAACAGCAGGAAGAAATGCAATGCAGAGTGGTGGGAAAACATTAGCAGAAAATGTTCAAACACAAGCAGATATGACCCAGAATTCTAAGTCTGAGTTAGCCTTGCATACGTTCCCTGAGGAAGACTGATGGAAAATTCTTATCACATCGATATTTTTAAATTGCTTGAACCCCAAAATTTCATTTGTGCATGACATCTTACATAGGCAGGTAAACTTTCTGACCTTCCAAAATTTATTCTAATTTCATATAACTCTTATTGTTCCTAATCCAGTGATTATTAGTTGCCCTCTTATGTGGCCTGGAACTCTTTGGAGTCTGTGAAGTCTTTGCACCCCTTCTCAGAATAATTTTCATCAAAATCGATTGTTCATTTGTTAATATTATTAATAGGCTGTGCTATCATTTGTGATTCTCAGCATGAAGACAGTGATAGGCACTGGATATTTGTAGACAAATACAGGTTTCTGTAAGTGCTTCTGCTCAGCAGCATCTCCTCATGCTCATGAGTCTCACTGACTACCCTTGTTGCCTAGCAACAGCACTTTATCACAGACGACCTAATAGTCAAATGAATTGGAAGAGTCAGAAATTGAAAATGTAAAGTACAGTAGTTATTTGTCTAAATTGAGATTTGCCTGGTTTTCTATAACTTGTGAAAAATATTGGTCCTGGGAGTATTTTTTATTGTTTATAACCCCATTAACATAGGAGAAGCAGTATATCAGTGAACTCTGCTGTACCAATTCTATCCATTTATAGGTGGGAATGATCTCAGGCAGCGTGAGGCAATTGCTTGGTGTGCTTTATCCTATGCAGGTTCACAGAAAGAGTCAAAAATAATCATCTGAAAAGTGTTTCAAGGAGTCCAGCTTCAAATGTTCTCTTCTACCATAAAATTTAATTATATTTTGAAGCAATCTGGTCACTTATAGCTAAGACACCAGAAAACATTTCCTTCTTCTTTTTCCTCCCCTTTTCCCCCACTGTTTCTTCATTCTACCAGTTAGTTGGTTAGTCTTTAAGCCTTGCATAATATTAGATGCAAAAAATGAGAGGAATGAGAAATGAGTAACAACTATGTTCTCCATCCTCTTTTTTTATGCTTTTATGCCTCTTCTCTTTTCATAATTAGCAATCTGAGAGACAGACATCAATGAAATTTAAGAAATGCATGCATAGTGCTCTTTCGGGATAGCACACGGTCTGATAAAATTTCTAATTTCAATAACATAGTTTCAGGAGAGAGCTGCTTGATTCTACAAACTTATCATATTTTCATTGTGATATTTTAATGAAATTAAATCTTATTCATGGAATTTAAATTACCAATATCCCACTGTTTTCCACTCCAAATCTATCCTTTCAGCACTCTTAGAAGTCTGTCTCTCATGTACTTTTATACACCATTTCATTTCTGCCTTTGCTATTATTCTCTTTCATCATAATCATGTTATTGACAACAAAGAGGGCTTTTTAAAATTTTCTCTCTTCAAATTCCTTTTTCTTCTTCACTCTATTTTAAATGAATGTATAAATTCATAAAACCACTATGCAATGTGTTTGCTTAGTGTACTTCATAAAGTGACTCTGGATCTTTAAGTATCCCCAAAGTGTACCTACATTTTATATAACATGAAATATAAAACTTAGACTTTTAAAAGAGAGGTGAGATTTGATCCATGGGTTGATTAATCTGCCATAATGAGCTGTGCAATGCCAACTTTTCACAGCACTACTAATCCACAACTATGCAATGTTATACTTGAAAGAAAGTATGTGACCCTATAGAGTATAGGTTTTCATTTAATACTCCATGGTCATCTTACCATTGAGCTTGAAAGATCAACTTGCAGTTGTTTCAAATCTAGCCACAAAGCCGTATTTGTTGATTCTGTGCTCTCTTGCTCTCTTTCTCTCTCTCACACACATAAACACAAGTTCCTTTAATCTATTCTTATTTTCCACTTACTGCCTTTGCCTTAAAGTTTTGAAGAGTTCTACATATTATTTTCTAATGAGTTACCAAAATGCTTAGGAAGAAAAGTATAGCATTCTTTGTTTTTGTTTTGTTCTTCTGCCTTTACATTTCTACTTGCCATACAATTTCAATTACTTTAAGATTTTTATTTTGTCTTCATAAAGTTACATTTTTCCAGACTATAGGCACACTGTATAATTTTCATCAATTTTTTACCTCAAAATGATGACAAACTCTTTTCATTAACATTTTTGCCCTAAGATGTCTTTATTATATTTTTTAATGCAAGCCATTTTTTTTTCTTTAGCTTGTTGAAAAGAGCTCTACTTTAAGCCTATTTGCTTTTCTACGAGCATTTTCAGCAAAATCCACTCAGTTGGAGGGACAAATAATTTATCAATTACAGCATGTTCTAAATGTTGTTAGAAATTTTGTTATTTAAGAATATAGTTATATGTTGCTCATGCTTTAAAAAATGGACTAAAAAGTCACAGTATTGTGAAATTATAGGATTGTTTGAGGATTTCTAATTGCTCTTTTCTTTAGATAGGTATGAAATTACATATAGTCATGTTAATTTTCAAATTTCGTTCTGTTAGTATCTTTTTTCTTTATTTCCTAATATATTTTGGAATATGGGTTACGTAACAACTTATAATATTCTATTATTTTAAATGCATACATTTTCTTTGCAAGGGTTTTGGTCTTGCATCAAATGCATCTTCACCTATTCTCTGCTGTATATTTGCATCTGGCTTTTCTTCACTCATTGGCTTAACTGAGTGATTCTAATAAAACTAATGTCTTTTTAGGCCCTTTGTATTACTAGTATCATTTCCATTTCATTATTTAAATTTTGCTCTTTGAAGATTCATAGGTCCCTTGGTCTTCAGGCTCTGCCAAAAACCAGAAATAGTCTGCTTATTATACATATAGTTGAGGTCCATTGATTCCTATCAAAAGATATATTGTTCATTAAAATATGTGAAGGACAAGGTAACAAGGTTTGGATTCTAGGGCACGCTAGATGGATACGAATCTCCATCTTACCTCTTTCTGTATGTGAAGTTCAGTGATTTATATTTGTTTTGCTTGCCCTCCCATCCCCCCACCCCCACTCCCTTTTTGTCTTTTAAGGAAACAGGAAAATGGAACGGGACTAAATTCCATTTTAACTTCAGCTTTACCATAAACAATACCAAAAATTCCAGTAAAGTCCGGTGGATTTGCTCATCAGGCTCTCCTCCACCTCAGTGATACCCTATCTCCTTCTCCACGTGAATATAAACCATCTGCTCCAGCCAGACTCCTCCCCCTACTGACTCCTGAGAACCATCATGGGCATTCCCATTAGAGCAGCAACTTGTCGTTTTTGTAATCTACTTTTAAAAATTAGAAATCGTTGGCTAAGCTCTTGTAGGAACTACCAAACAAGTTATCAATAATTGCTACATAATCAGTCTGGCCTCACAGGATCTTCAGAAAGATCCAATGATTTCTCCTTCAACTCAGTTGTCTTGTGCACTGCCACCATTTCAATGGAAACATTTACCTCCCTGACCATTCTCTCTTCTATTTTCAGAAAGCAAAGTTCTCACAAGTCTGAGAAACAAAAAAAAGCAATGTTTCCGTAGCATTATTTCAATACTGAGCCGTAACTCCACTGTCCTTCGTGCACTGCTCAGCTTCTTGTACATTACGCCCTACTCAGTTCAACATTCCACCTAACAGTCATTACCAAAACCTATATTTTGTAGCAACAATAAGTGTATCAATTGGTCACAATTTAATTGAGCATCTATAAAAAGTTTGTGCATACGAGTGAAGGTCAAACTGTTATCTTCCTCTAAAATATAGTCTTGTACCCCATCCCCATCATAATTCTTCCCACCGTCAGTGTTAATCAAGGCTCAGCCTCTCTCCTTTACCTCCTTTATTAATCTCAGCCTGCATTGATTTCCCTTCGCTCCAAAGTGTGTCAGTGAACTTATAGTCAAGGACATTTTATTAATTATTTTATATCTTTATATCTCACCACCTGAAGTATACAGCACTTACAAGTCAGAAAAATTGACTTCACCACCTGAGGTGTAGAGCACTTACAAGTCAGAGAAGTTTTGCAACACCTCAGTGAGCAGATTTTCAATAGATACTTTTGAATGACTATGAGACTGATTGGGAATGCAATAGGAATTGGCAAAACTAAGTTCAGTTCAAAATTTTCTAATAATTACTTAGATCATCTACAACAAAATAGGTTTATTTCTCTGGCTGTTGGTTTTCTCATACACTAAAGGAGAGATTTGAGTCTCTTTCAGCTCTATGATTTGCTGAAGTGATGAATCTCTCTCAAGTAAAGAGAGAATGAGCAAAGTTAAAGATTGGCAGTAGGCAAAGATAATGGAGATATCTAAGGGACACACGGTGTTGTCGTGTTCTGCTGGCAATTTCCAACTTTAAACATTAAAAAGAAAGATTCTAGCCCCTACTTATGAGAGAGATCTGTGTTACGGTGAATTCAGAAGATGAGTGCTTAAGTTTAGCTCTTCTACTTTTAGTTGTGTGATCTTAGGTCACTGATTTACCTTTTTGGGCACAAATTTTTAATATGCAAATGAGGAATAATAACATCTACCTCCTAGGTTTCTCATCATTATTAAAAGAAGTATTTATGAAATAAGTTTTTAAACATAATATAGTATCACAAGCAGTAATACCAATACTTTTTAAATAAGTGACATATAAATGCTGTGTATAATTACTCATTTTTTGATCAACATTTATTTAACCAGCTTTATTTCTTTTTTCCTTAGCCTGTATAGACTAGTTATATTTCGGATGACATTTAAAGGCTTGGAATCATTTATTTCCTGGGCCACACTTATCAGCAAAAAGATAAATTCACCTTGTCTGTGTTTGAAAGTACATTTTTTCTTGCATTTATTTATTTCTTTGTACTTCATTGGGTACAAAATGTTTGTGATTATCATCTAAATGTGTCAATAAATCTGTTTAATCTTCCACATGGAAAGTAAGGATTGAACCATTACTACTTCTGGGTTATAGTTAAAAAATTGTCTGAGTGGAATTAAGTGCTATTTTAACCTATGGTGTATGTTGTACATTTATATAGCATTTTGGTTTTAATTGAATTGACTTTTAGTCATTCTCTGTGGAGTGTCTCTGGAAATATCTGGTGCATCTAGGCACTATTAAATAACATTTGTTTTCATATTGCCAGTTTTTCTATAACAATTTCTGGTGAATTGAGATGAATATTTTTACTTATCTGTCCTTTAGCATCGAGGGAATATTTATAGATATCCTCACAGGGTAAGATCTGTTTAGCTAACAATGTGCTGTAAAATACTTTTAGCATTGATATGATTTCTCACATCTAAGTGTAAATAACTATGTTCTTTCTGTGCATGAATACATGTAACTCACACTTGAAAGAGGATGACATTGATGCTGAGTATCACAAAGAGGAATGCCTTATCATCTCCAATGGGTATGTTTGGTCAAATGAGGAAGATGTTTTATGGGAACTAACCATCTGTATTAGAAACTTGAAAGTTAACAGACAAGCATTTCCAAATCACAGCCAGCAAGTGTGATTTCCTTGCTGATACTGAAATAAAACGCAGAGAGTTGGCTAGAAGAGTTAGTAAATAGTAAAAGACAAGACACAGGTCTGTTGGTACACAACCCCGATCTCTGAGGGGTGGAGGGGAAAAGCAGCTTCCTGCACAGGAAAAGAAGCTCTAAATAGAACAAGATGCTTCCTCGCACAGAACTTTGACATTTATCGAATGTAAGGAAATAGATTGAAAGTATCAGTTGTTTTGAACATTAAAGGACAGAAAGCTCAAAAAGCTTAAACTTCTTGCTTTTATCCCATTCTTTTTCCCCATCTGATGTTGAGAACATTCTTTACTAAAGACATAAATAAAATCAAATTACTGTTCAATTCCTTCATGCTCACCAAAAAGTCTGGAGGACATTTATACCAACTAAAGGAAAATCTACAATCAGTTGAAATGCAGCAAACACTGATGTATGATTTTTAACTGATCTTCATTCTTCATTCAACATTTATTAGGAGACCAGTGTACACATTCTCAACACTGTGTTTGGTCCTAAGACCAAGTTTAATTAAATATGTCCCTGCCCTCCAGGAACTCATGAACTGACACAGGAGATGAACACATACAATTACAAAACAACAAATACTGTACAATGAGTTACACAGTAAAGGTTTACACAAAGCTATCTCTATATGTGCATACCTATATGTATTTTGATGACTGATTATATCCATACGTAATGTGATGAATGGGGCAAGTAAAGAGAGAATGAGTAAAGTTAAAGATTGGCAGTAGGAAAAGATAATCAAAATATCTAAGGGACATATGGTGTTGTCATGTTCTGCTGGCAGTTTCCAATTTAAAACATTAGAATAAAGATTCTCGCCCCTACTTACGAGAGAGAGCTGTGATATATATGTATATATCAGTCATCAAAATAAATATAGGTACACACATATACACAGAACTTCGTGTAAACCTTTACTGTGTAATTTTATATATATACACACATATATGTATATATATGCATATATATACATACATGTGTATATATATATATATATATAAAATCTTCCCATTTAAAAAGAGCAGTTTGGCTACATTTGGCAATTAGCAATGTTGGCATGAAGCAAGGGCACAGGAAGGCTAATAAAATATTTTCTTGATAGCCTGACACAATTTAGAATTAGACCTAGAATGAGATAATTCCATGGTCTGAGTGAGGATGAGGGGAAAAGTAAGATCTTCATCAAAACATAAAACCAAAGATATGATTAAGGTAAAATTCAGTCATTTTATTAATCAGAGATTGTTATGCATGTAATTGTTCTTCCCATTATCCCCCAAATTCATATGCTATAACCCATAGTATCTCAGAATGTGACTCATTGCAGACAGGGACTTTAAGGAGACAATTAAGGTTAAATGAGGTCATTAGGGTGGGCCCTGATCCAGTATGACTGGTGTCCTTAAAGAGGAGATTAGGACACAGACACACATGGAGGAAGAATGAGGGAGAAGTCAGCCATCTACAAGCCAAGAAAGGAGGCCTCAGGAGCAATCAACCCTGCTGACACCTTGATCTCAGACTTCTACCCTCCAGAACTGTGAGCAGTAAATTTCAGTTGTTTAAGCCACCCAGTCTGTATATTATTTTATGGCAGACCTACCATACTAACATAGGAATAATTCATTCAGCTTCTGAATTAAGGGATTTTCTTCTTAGTCCCAGTTTCCTTTCAGATTGTATTTACTTAGCTAGCAACAGGATTAAAAGAAATACCTAGTCTTAGGGAAAAATGAATTTGACTTCTATATTATCACTGCTTTTGCTGCAGTCTAAAACAGGCCATTCTAACTATTTCCTTCAAGAGTTATTTATGGAACAATGCCTACTTGAAACCATCATACTTTCCACGTGGACACTGTCTTCAATAGTGAGGAAACCTTATTTGTCATTGTTAGAGGCTCTGGGAAGGGTCTCAAGGAATATAATGAGTGGAGTCAAGGTTAAAAGGAAGTTGATGGCTTAGGGGTTACTTTACTCAACTCTGCAATTAATTTATATATTAGCTCTGAATAGACATTATTCTGTACTCTGGAAAAGTTCTCCTCATGTGTAGCTGGGGCCCCTTCAAAAACAGAAGTGAAGCCCAGGTTCTGCACATAATCCTTCTTCAAGAGCAAGGAAGTGGCGTAAAGATAATCAATCTCAGACAAGAATATAATCTCAGAAGACCAGCTGCATGTCTTGTGAGCTCCTCCCCATGGCTGAGTTGCTTTCCTAACAGTCACTTTCAAACCTTTCATATTATTTCCACCATGAATACAAGTCAGGTTATTGAAGCCTTGTGTTTGTAGAGTTACTGCTGTAAGACAGGTGTCTTGGGGAACATAGACAACAAATAAGTCTGGGAAGGGCTACCTGGTACTTAAGATGCTCTCATTGTTGTCTGTCTCTGGTACCTTGGACCAATTTTCCATCTCAGCTGCTGCCATAGTGCTCTGTCCCATGGTGAGCCAGTGATCACCTTCGTGCCACTGCTCAAACTTTTGTCTCCTACCTGCAGGCTTACCTGCTAGTGCTAATATGTGAGAAACAGCAGGATCATGCAGGCCCTCTGCAAATTAGCCACATGAAAATGGAGAATAATGCTCTTGAGAAGAACTAATATGAAATGAGTCTGTCAGATAAATTCTTTATCTTCCCCTTAGTGCCCTAAGAATCAGTTGTTTATATGCTGTGTTAGTCCATTTTCACACTGCTATAAAGAATCACCTGAGACTGGGTAATTTATGAAGTAAAGAGGTTTAATTGACTCAATGTTCCACAGGTTTAACAGGAAGCATGATGGGAGGCTTCAGACAATCGTGGTAGAAGGCAAAGGGGAAGCAAGGACCTTCTTCACATGGTGGCAGGAGAGAGAGAGAGAGAGCACATGAAGAGGGAAGTGCCACCCACTTTCAAACAACCAAATCTCATGATAACTCACTCACTATCATGAGAACAGCAAGGGTGAAATAAACCCCCATGATCCAATCACCTCCCACCAAGCCCTTCCCCTGACATGTGGGGATTACAACTTCAGATGAGATTTGGGTGGGGACACAGAACCAAACCATATCATATGCTTCTCAGAAGATGGTCCCAAGAGATTAATCAACTGATTGGACTTGATTCCATTGAGTGCTTGGCTTCATAATGAAGACTTTGACTGCATTTGTCCTCCTTGCTTCTCTCTTCTTTGTCCTTATTCCTGTTTTGCCCTTATTCCTGCTACCAGGGCTGTGATTGCAGACTCGTAAAACTGTATTCCAGGCTTTGCTTTATTCCAGGCCAAGACAGATGAGAAGAGAAAAGAAGCTCATTTTTGAATTTGATGACATTATTTGATCCAAAAATTAGGAAGCAAAGAGTTCATTTAATTACTACTTTCAAATACATATGGAATTTTCTGCTTAATTTTATCAAAGTACTAGGAGGATATGATGGCCTTCTGACATGTCCGTATAGTTAGGCCAAACTACCTTTCTCAGACAGAAGTCTTATGTGTTTCTTATGTGTTTCCAGATAGGGTGAGCTACACGGGATAGTGTCTTATGGAAGATGGCAGAGAGACAGCCACCATTTTGCATCAGAAGCACATATTCTCCCGGTTATTCTAACGCTAATCTAAATGCTGATGTGAAATGATTTTATGAATATAATTAAAATTCCATGGGCTAACTTTAATCAAAAGAGAGATTATTTTAAATGGGCAGGGCTTAATCTGTTGGAAGGACTTTTAAAAGAAGGCTTAGACTTTCCCTGACCCGAGAGTCTCTAATAGTGACTGGTGTAAAATTGCTCCCCTTTTTTTTTTCCCCAGTCTCCTTTACTGACTGGCTGCTGCCTGTGGTCAAAAAGCTTCAGCTCATGCCATGGAACTCTAGCCTTTTCACTATCTTTCCTTCCTGGCTGTCTCCCCAGTGGACTTCAGATTTTCTTAGCCCACCCCACAGCTGTGTAACCAATTCTTTGTTTAAAAAAGAAAAATTTATATAAATATAAAATTTGAGGGAAATCTATTTTTTAATTAAATGTAGGCAGTCACCTAATTTACTTATTCCTTGTGCTAGACTTACTATTTATTTACCTTTGGAAATAAAAAAAGTGACTATAAAACAAACTACAATATATTCATTTATTTTATTTTTACTAAATTACACCTATTATGTGACAAACGTTATGTAGCACTGTGGAATCAAAAATTGATACCACCTTGTTCCTGTCCTCTAGGGAACTCACAAACCAGTAGGAAAGGCAGACACATATGCTAGCTTATTTTATATGGTAATATCAGGCACAATCCAAGTAAGTCCATTATATGCAGGCGGCTTTCCATTCTTTGATTTCAAAGGGTTAGAATACCTAATCAAGCTGTCAAACAAAAGATGATATGAAGCTATATGACAAAAAGTCAAGTGAAATTACTAGATTGAAACCAGATTCCTTATCATTCACACTATAAAAATGAAAAGTAGATTTTACGTTTAAGTCTTTAATCTATCTTGAGTTAATTTTTTGTATAAGGTGTAAGGAAGGGGTCCAGTTTCTGTTTTCTGCATGTGGCTAGCCAGTTTTCCTAGCATCTTTTATTATTATTAAATAGGGAATCCTTTCCCCATTGCTTGTTTTTGTCAGGTTTGTCAAATATCAGATTGCTGTAGATGTGTGGTGTTATTTCTGAGGCCTCTGTCCTGTTCCATTGATCTATATATCTATTTTGGTACTAGTACCATGCTGTTTTGCTTACTGTAGACTTGTAATATAGTTTGAAGTCAGGTAGCATGATGCTTCCAGCTTTGTTCTTTTTGCTTAGGATTGTCTTGGCCTTATAGGCTCTTTTTTGGTTCCATATAAAATTTAAAGTAGTTTTCTCTAATTCTGTGAAGAAAGTCAATGGTAGCTTGATGGGAATAGCATTGAATCTATAAATTACTGGGCAGTATGGCCATTTTCAAAATAGTGATTCTTCCTATCCATGAGCATGGAATGTTTTTCCATTTGTTTGTGTCCTCTCTTATTTCCTTAAGCAGTGGTTTGTAGTTCTCCTTGAAGATCATCTTCGTATCCCTTGTAAGTTGTATTCCTAGATATTTTATTCTCTTTGCAGCAATTGTGAATGGGAGTTCACTCATGAATTGGCTCTTTGCTTGTGTATTATTGGTGTATAGGAATGCTTGTGATTTTTGCACGTTGATTTTGTATCCTGAGACTTTGCTGAAGTTGCTTATCAGTTTAAGGAGTTTTTGGGCTCCTAAAACCATAAAAACCCTAGAAGAAAACCTAGGCAATACCATTCAGGACATAGCCATGGGCAAAGACTTCATGACTAAAACACCAAAGCAATTGCAACAAAAGCCAAAATTGACAAATGGGATCTAATTAAACTAAAGAGCTTCTGCACCGCGAAAGAAACTACCAGCAGAGTGAACAGGCAACCTACAGAATGGGAGAAAACTTTTGCAATCTATCCATCTGACAAAGGGCTAATATCCAGAATCTACAAGGAATATAACAAATTCACAAGAAAAAAAATAAAAAAGTGGGCAAAGGGTATGAACAGACACTTCCCAAAGAAGATAATTTTGCGGCAAAGAAACATATAAAAAAAATCTCATCATCACTGGTCATTAGAGAAATGGAAATCAAAACCACAGTGAGATACCATCTCATGCCAGTTAGAATGGCAATCATTAAAAAGTCAGGAAACAACAGATGCTGGAGAGGCTGTGGAGAAATAGAAATGCTTTTACACTGTTTGTGTGAGTATAAATTAGTTCAACCATTGTGGAAGACAGTGTGGCAATTCCTCAAGGATCTAGAACCTGAAATACCATTTGACTCAGCAATCCTATTACTGGGTATATACCCAAAGGATTATAAATCATGCTACTATAAAGACACATGCACATGTATGTTTATTGCAGCACTATTCACAATAGCAAAGACTTGGAACCAAGCCAAATGTCCATCAATGATACACTGGATAAAGAAAATGTGGCACATATACACCATGGAATACTATGCAGCCATAAAAAAGAATGAATTTATGTTCTTTGCAGGGACATGGATGAAGCTGGTAACCATCATTTTCAGCAAACTAACACAGGAACAGAAAACTAAATACTGCATGTTCTCACTCATAAGTGGGAGTTGAACAATGAGAACACATGGACACAGGGAGGGGAACATCACACACCAAAGCATGTTGGGGTGTGGGGGGTAAATAGAGGGAGACCATTAGGACAAATACCTAATGCATGTGGGGCTTAAAACCTAGATGATGGGTTGGTAGGTGCAGCAAACCACCATAGCACATGTATACCTATGTAACAAACCTGCACGTTCTGCACATGCATCCCAGAACTTAAAGGAAAATTTTAAAAAAGAAAAGTAGTACTAGAATTGATGTAGAAAGAATCCTTTCTCAGTCATGCATTAAGTACTATTAATCTAAATATTTATTTGAACTATTTGAAGAATAAGCAGCTGTCCATGTTACTAGGACATACATTCCTAATAAAATTTTAGATTTTATATTTAATAATCTATCAAAAATTTAATTTATTTTGATCAATTTTGTAGAAGTAATTACTGTAATATGTCAATCCTGAAGAAATTTATAACACTTAGACCATAATGATTGAAAACAAATTTAATTTAAAATATTAATATACATATGTTTTTAACTACAGAGAAGTATGATAAGGTGATCTGTAAAACATTTTAGGCCAGGCACAGTGGCTCATGCCTATAATCCCAGCACTTTGTGGGGCTGAGGTGTGAGGATTTCCTGAGGTCAGGAGTTTGAGACCAACAGGGTGAAACTCTATCTCTACTAAAAATACCAAAATTAGTTGGGTGTGGTGGCGCATGCCTGTAATCCCAATTACTCGGGAGGCTGAGGCAGGAGAATCGCTTGAACCCAGGAGGTGGAGGTTGCAGTGAGCCGAGATCATGCCACTGCACTCCAGCTGAGAGACAGAGCAACATTTCATTTCAAAAAAAAAAAAAAGATTTTAAATATAAAATACATTAAATTAATATTAGGTAGTGTGATTGCTAATTATATGTATCACCTTGACTAGGCCATGTGTTTCCCCTATAGATATTTAGTCAAAAATTTTCCTGAGTGTTTATATGAGGATGTTTTTGGATGAGATTAACATTTAAATTGATAGACTAAATAAAGCAGATTGCTCCCCCTTAACATGAGCTGGCCTCATCTAATCAGTTGAAGGCCTGCACAGAACCAAAGGCTGACCCTACTCTTCACCCCCAGTAAGAGAGAAATGTCTCACCTGAGGGCCTGAAGACCTTCAAACTGCAGCATAGGTCTTCTTGGCTCTACAGCAGCTGACTGACCTTTGGGTTCAAGCTTGTATATGACATCCGGTCTGTGGATTTTGAATTTACTATCCTCCATAATCACATGAGCCAATTCTTTATAATAAATCTCATTGTATATGCATATTTTCTATTAGTTTTCTTTCTCTGGAGACCCTTGACCAATACAGGTGGTGAAATGAAATGGAAGTTTAACTCATGGAGAAAAATAGCTATGTATAATTTCTGGCCATGAAAGAGCTTGTTTATTGATTTTTAAAATAAATAATGGTATCTTTGACTCATTTTGGTGTATGGATTGTATTGAATGGATGCATTTTAAATAGTGGAGTAAAAGTTTTACTCTAAAAAAGAGTTTCACAAATGTTTTCTGTAAAGGACTTGATAGCAAATATTTTAGATTTTGTGGGCAACACAGTCTCTGTAGTAACTACTAAAGTCTGCTGCTATAGCACAAAAGGGGCCAGAGACAATATGCAAATTATTGAATATTGCTGTCTTTCAATAAAACTTTATTTCCAAAAATGTGGTAGGCCTGATTTGGCTGACCAAATCAGGAAGTCAGCTAGTTTGGTAGTTGCTGCTCTGTAATATCAATATTTACACAACAGTAAAAGTTACATGTTTTATAAATTCTTAATCATATGATTAAAAATTTTAAGATACCAAAGTGAAAATGTTTGAAGAAATACATGGTTTATCAGAAGTCTTTAAGGAGGCACATGAGCAAAGAACCTTGCAGACTAGTGCCACTCATGTGAAGACTGGGAAGGAGGATAGGAGAACCTAGGCAAGTGAGAAAGCGAGAAGGTACATCCAGGGAAAGGGGCAGCATGAACAAAAACACAGAGGAAACAGCATGGTGTGCTCCTGCTCTTCCAATAGCTCGATGTTGTAAGAATACAACACACAACATAGGAAAGAGGAGAAGCTGGGCTGGCAGCCAAAGACCAAATAAAATAGGTTTGTATATTTTCTACTCAGGCATTTGAAATTTATACTGTAGGTAGCCAGAAGTCACTGAAGAATTTTAAGAAACAGAGTAACATTACCTGAGGTTGTGGATATGCAAAATAGGCTTAGGAAGGCAGGATTAGAAAGAGGAAGATTATTTAGGAGACTATGGCTGAAGTAAATTGAGAACTGGAAGTGATCTGAACTATGGAGGAGGACTAGGAATGGTTTCAGATAGATCTAAGAAATATACGCTAAGTGATATTGACAGGCCATCGTCATTGGTGGGTCATTGGGCAGATAATAGAGGAGGTGGAGGCTTCCACTGGTGATATGGAAGAAGGTATTGACAAGGATTTTTCCTTTGGTGTCAGGCTGAAATATGTTGTCACCATCCAAAATACAGCCTTTAAGAAAAAGCATGAATTGACTGGTAGTGTTGAGGAAGTACACTTTCAGATTGGCATGGTAAAACAGGAATTGGATATAAGGTCTTAAAGTCATTTAAGTGATCTTGAATAGGAAAATAGATTTTAGAGTGATTTTCCTGCAGCTGGTCTTAGAGAATATGAAATTGGGCCAATTTCTCCCAGAGAGAGTGCAAAATGAAAAGATCAGCTGTTGAGGATGAACCCTCCAGGAATAACAACATTTAAAAGGCAGGTGAAGGCCGGGCGCGGTGGCTCCCGCCTGTAATCCCAGCACTTTGGGAGGCCGAGGCGGGCGGATCACGAGGTCAGGAGATCGAGACCATCCTGGCTAACACGGTGAAACCCCGTCTCTACTAAAAATACAAAAAATTAGCCGGGCGTGGTAGCGGGCGCCTGTAGTCCCAGCTACTCGGGAGGCTGAGGCAGGAGAATGGCGTGAACCCGGGAGGCGGAGCTTGCAGTGAGCCGAGATCGCGCCACTGCACTCCAGCCTGGGCGACAGAGCGAGACTCCGTCTCAAAAAAAAAAAAAAAAAAAGGCAGGTGAAGAAAAACCTATTAAGAAGGAGGAGGTGAGGAGCAAAGATAGTAACTGGCTCAAAATGGTATATCTTTTATTAATGTAAGCTAAATAAAGTTTTCAAAACTAGATATGAATTATCAGAGTCAAATGCAGTAGTTAAGTGAATAAAGATAGAGTGGAAATATCCCTTGTATTTGAATTTCATCAAGTGAAATTTCAAAAAACTAACGAGAGCAAAAGCTAGTTTACATTTGTATCATGGGTGTAAGAATCCAGAACTGCAAGAAGTTCAGATGAGAAGAGGAAGTAGATAGGAAATTAAAGAAATATTTAGGGTATAAAATCCATGCCTATGAGCTGAAAAGGTAGTCTAAAGATAGAGAATCAATAAAGAAATTAGGGAGCATTGTCTTGATGAGAAAAAGTGAAGGTAGATAAGGCATGAGGTGGAATAGAAGTGATAAGAGATGAATGGGATTGTAAAGTGGAGGGAGATTAAATCTAAACCTTCAAGGTTCTCATGGAAGAACAAAGGGTCAATTTACAGAGGATGGCAAGGGACAGAAGCTGACTTAAGGCTTTAAGGAAAGTGGTGAAAATTGGAAATACACATTGAGGAAAATAGAGTTGGGCCAACCATGTGCGGCAGACACTGTTAGTGTTCAGCAAACATCATCTACCTTGTCCTCTACATCACCTGAGCATTCATGTATCTAGGTTTATCTAAACTGAAGTGATGTGTCATATTTAATATATGACAGTTTAAAAGGGGTACACTTACTCCATGCTCTCTTGTTCCTGGCTATAAAACTCTTAAAGGCCATGTGTTCCGGAGTGGAATAGCTATAAGTTGGAAGAGGTTTATCAAGTGTTACCAGAATACAACATGAGCAGAAAGTAAGCCTTATTGTTTTAGGTTACTGAGATTTGGGGATTTATTTGTTATGGCGGCATAGGTGAATCCACCATGAATAACAGAAAGGTTACCGCCAGGATTATAGATAAGAATTTGCAGGACTGGTCTATATGGTTGAGTCATTTTTAGCTCTCTGTCTAAGTAAGCTGAAGAAGTGTTGAGATTTACTGGTGGGTAGGACAGACAGACACACACACACACACACACACACACACACACACAGAATTAAGCATTAATAGGCTGGGATAAAAGAAAGTAACAGGGAATAAGGATCTCTTTTAGATTGAAAAGCAGATATGTGAGGGAAGCTGGAGTAAGACTGAAGCATGGAAGATTATACTCAGAGTATAAAGTTACATTTGTGGTTTTCAAGGTAGAGTGTTTCCTGGTGATGGCTAAGTTCATGGATTTTCCCTTGGGACTGTAGCTGATGTGGAAGGGACATGACAGTTAGGGTGGTCCAGAATTTTCAGGGAAATTATTGCATGACTCATCTACATACATATTGAAACAACTGAAAAAACTGAAGTTCTGATTATTTGCTCAAAATTCATCAGTCACTAAAATAAAATACAAGTCATTGTTAAAGCATTTGCTTGTTTATACTTCTTGTCATATAATGCTTTTATTGGAGGAAACAAAAATGTCTCAGAATTTTTTATGAAGTAACACTACCATAAGGCATGTAGAAGTGACTGCTGTTTGTCAAGTTGTACAATTTTAACATGACAGTTAAATTAATATATATATTTGAATTCCTACATTTAGCTTCTACTAAATTTGAATAAGAAGGAGATATATGGTGGACTTAACATGTGAATTTAAATTTGCATTTTATTTTCAAGGAAGATTAGACTGAATTGTAATGTTATCACTGTATAAAATAATTAAGTGCAAAAGGAACTTTAGTGACAATCCGTTTGATTTTATATACTGTCAAGTTTTTGCATCTGTCCACTAAATAGTTCAATTTATGAGCTGATGTAGACATTATTTTTAACTGAATGTTTCAATGTAGTTTGTGATCTTCAAAAGTATTTCTTCTATAATTTGATGCACAACTGTAATATGATGATGATAAGTTTGAATAGATAAACCTTGACATTGAGAGAGGTATCTTAATGCCTACTTTTAAAGGTATACAAATTAGTATGGGAAAAGAAGCATTTTAATGCAGAAGTAAGTTATAAAACCTGTAAAATTTGTTTAATAAATTCGATTTGAGTGAGTCAGTGCCTGTAGAACATAAGGAAAGAGTTAGGCTAATTAAGGACTGCAGCTAGAACATCCTGAGAGAGGGCTCTGAGAGCAGGCCATGATGAATTAGACTTGCCTTGTCACCTTTCCTGCAATCTACCCCAACAAAATAACTTTGCCAACTCTAACAGTTTTGTATTGTTTCCACAGCAAATTACTGCAAACTTAGTGTCTTAAAACAACACAAATTTATATCGTAGCTTTGTAGGGCAGAAATCTGCCACAGGTCTTAGTGGGCTAAAATCAAGGTGTCAGCAGGACTGCAATCCTTCCGTAAGCTGTTTCCTCATGTTTTTGGTTTTCTGGAAGCCACTCACATTTGCTCATGGCCCCCTTCCTCCATTTCAGAGTCAGAAATAATAGATCGTGTCCTCACCCTGCATCTCTCTGGCCACCTCTGCCTCCGGCTTCTACCTTTAAGGACCCTTGTGATGACATTGGGACCAGCTTCATTTCTCCAAGTGTCCTCCTCTCATACCTCTCTTTGCACATCAAGCTGCTCACCCTTTGTGCTTTTGCACATGCTGTTTGATTATGAAACTCCATGACCCTCCTCCTCATGATTCACTTGACTGACCATTCAACGCTCAGTTCAGGTGGCTCTTCCTTCAGAAAGCCTTTTTCCATCTACTGTCCTACTGCTCCTCCCAAGGTAAGTACCCAAACAATTTTCTCCAATAGCACTTGATTATTCTGTATCATAATAAATAGAATTCGGTTTTCCAGTTGTGTGGCATTAGTCATTTCCCTCTGTTTGACTCTGAGTTTCTTAAGAATTAGAATCATCTGTAATTCATATTTATAAGCCCAGCGTCTAATACACTGTCTGCCTTTTAGCCGGGTGTTTTTCAACCTAGATCACACAACCCATTAGTGAGTGGGTCATGGAAAAAGTTTGTGTTTGACCATTATTTATTTTTAATAACATAGAAGATAATGCAAAATATGAGTATGAGAGATAAGGTTATTGTTTTGTAAAAATTTGTTTCAGTCATAACTGTGATTATGTTGCCATGTAAAATATATACCTTATCACTTTTCTGTGGTCATGATGAAAGGAAACCTTAAAAGCTACTACCTTGGTAATATGCAATAAATAACTGTGGAATGAATTATGCACAAATAATTACGTAGCTGATGCCAATACAGTGTACCTTGTGTCTCTACAGATTTCTGGAAACTCCTCTCAATAATGAGCCTGAACCAGATTGTTCTGATCTTCCCTTTACCTGGCTGCAGGCCTCAAACCAGTAGGGAATGTTCCCTGGAAGTTAGATGCTCCCATCTCTACTTAGTGGCTACCAAGAGGCTTATCCCAAGAAAAGCTGGGAAAGTCCCTCTTAGGAGCCTTGCCACTGATTTTTTTTTTCCCCAAGAATCTTTAGTAAAGAGTATCCCACCTCATACCACAGCCTGCAGAATGGTTACAGTGTCCATCCCTCAGCCCTGGGGAGTACTCTGATGGCCAGAGGCTGCAAAAACACTGCTGGCCAGGCATGGAAGCCCATTCCCCTCGCTCAACAATCCTGGCACAATTCACCCAAGCTGCGAAGTGATCCTTGTCTCAGATAATTGAGCTAAAAACATTAATTTAAAAAAGAGAAAGAGGTCATTTCATTATTGTTGGAAGAAAGCTCAAATTGAAGGAGTAAAGAGTCCTAGAATCAAATTTCTATTTCTTTAATCAGAACATCCTGCCACCACTATGGCTAACTTTATTTCCATGTGTTTGTTTATTTGTCACTTTTCCATGTGTTTGTTTATTTGTCACGTTTCCATGTGTTTGTCTATTTGTCATTTTTCCAAAAGTACTTGAGGTAACTTAACCTCTCTGAGATCCAGTGATGTGAAGGCAGAGGAAAAGAAGGAGGAAAAAAATTAAACAGAAAAAAAATGAACTTTCCTTTGATATGTCAAGAGAAAGTGGATCTACCTACCCTCTGCCTAATCATTTTCATGAAGTTTTTGGAATTTAATGGTGGAGGTTGCAATAGAAAGGATGAAATGTATTTCATTATCAAAAAAACTCTGGGAAAATAATTTTTCAGCAATGTGAGTACTCTCTGTGTAACTACCACAGTGGGCAGAAGTTGGTCATTCTATACCTGGTTAGAACTATTTCCTGTTAGTCTCCCTTTGTTTAAGGGATATAAAAGCTGCTTCTGTGTCAGATACAGAGTATCTGTGAATATAAAAACAATAGAATACTTTTCCTCTTACATCTCTGCTTACAAATAATGAGGTTTTTTCTGAATTGTATTTTTCTTCTTTGTAGTTAAGAGCAGATGCTGCAAACGGACTGCATTTGTTGGGGTTTCTCAGCAGGAAAGTGGGGGGCAGTGAGTGACTCACTAAAACTGAGGGATACAGAAAGGACAATAGAATAACAACAGAGAAAAACATGAAGACAGAAAGGTAAGAAACAAGATGGTTCTTAAAGTAAAAACTAGTTTGGACGTTTGGCAGAAGAATTAATTTACAGTGAAGAGCACAGAAGGGAAATAAAATTGGAATAGAAAAAAGAATGTGAAGAACTAAGCAAACACCACTAATGTTTGATGACCTGTCAATTCTCAAATGAAAAGCAGGTGTCCTGTCTCCTAACACAATCCTGCAAAGACTCAGGGCTTCCAAAGGGAAAGGAAAGGCAGGCTTCGATTACAGCTAAAATATGCCTATATCACATTGGATGTATGCATTTTCTACTTTTGTTTTGAAGTCGCCCTGACTACATCTGTGCAGGATTTGAGCCAACTTTGCGTCTCATATATACATATTTTTTATTATACTTTAAGTTCTAGGGTACATAAGTCTATGTTTCTTTCTATCAACTGGTTACTATCTTAAATTACATAGTGTCTCCTACTTTGTCTCATCTCTAATTACTAATTAACTCACATTTTATAACTTTTATAGTAGAGTAGAGATTCTGGTTCTCCTTCTGAGATGCAGCACTAGTATGAGAAACAGTCACTTTATACCAGAATTTTAAACTGTATCATTTGAAAATCAACAGAGAGCAGAAATCTAATTAGCCAGGCCCCCTGTGGCCGGAGCTGCTGTAAACCCTGGAGCCTCTTCCTGGCGAGGTGCTGAATGAAAGGAGTCAGAGATCAAGGCACAGCTGGGAAAGGTTAGCTCTGTCCGCAGAGTGTCTTTCCAGAGTGAGCAGACCCCTGACAAAGAGAGGGTTGATGGAAGCATGTGGTGGAGCTTTCTCGGGACATCAGGGTCACATATATGGTACAGATCCCATAGCACCTGTGACAGCATCGGTCTACCCTTTCCATGTTAAAATAAACAACTCTAGTTTCTCCTCACTCTTTCAGTTTGAGAAGAGAAATAATGGAACAATTGTGCTTTTTTCCTGGGTATCAGATGATTTTATTTTTAAAATACATATATATGTGTGTGTGTGTGTGTGTGTATTTAATATATATATATATATAATGCACATAGTGAACACACTGATTCATTCTATAGAATTCAAGGAAACCAGCAGTCAGAAAGTTTTTCTCCAGAATATTATGGCTTGGAACAGTCGAGAAAAAGAATCATAGCATATTGATTATGGTACATCAGAATCATAACATTAAAAACCAGAAAAACAGGCTTTTTATTTTTTTCCAAGAAATTTTGTCTTCTGAAATGTGTATATAAAGTATACATCTATATTTCTATGTGTTAAAAAGGTAAACTGAAGCACAATGAAATTTTTAAAGAGTTTATTTTAACCAAACAACGATGTGTGAATTGGGTAGCTCCAAACCAGAAGGGGTTCTGAAGCTTGACTGGTGAATGCAAGGGGTAGGTTTTTCCAGAGGAAACATAGAAATAAAGCAAAGAAAATATTTGATTGGTTATAGTTATACAGTTGCCTTATTTGGTCTATCCCATTGAAAAGCCTCTAGTTACATATACTTACATAAGTTTGCTGGTGGATTCTGACTGGTTGAACTTAAGTTCTGTCTTTCCTTAATATAGGTGTTTACTAGAAATAGATCAAGTTAAGTTTTGCTTACGTTTGCAAATCAAGCAAGGTTTAGGCCACTTAGGAGACCTAATTGGCTTGGCCTACTAAGGGCTTCTTCAGGCTTAGTCTCCATTTTAATTTCCTTTAACATGTACATATATATACACACACACTTAATTTATATATAAATATGTGTGTGTGTATATATATATATATATATTTTTTTTTTTTAATGGAGAAATGGTCATTTGTAAGTTTGGGTATCTTCTTTTAGTGGATAGGATTTCAACCTTCTTTCCTGTTTGGGAGGAGCTTCCTACTGCGTGTTGTCTTGTTGAAAGGCAATGATCTGCCTCCCACTACCAACACCAGAAGAGTGAGAATTTCTCTTGCTCTGTCCCGGTAGGCAGTGTATATGCACGTGACTTAGCATCAGCTCATCGGATGCCCCAAATCAGATCTTTGTCTCTGAAGTGAATGTTACAAAGAATGAAAAACAGCAAGAATTCTTTCAAGGCTGCAGAGGAGTCTATGTCCTAGAGCCTCAGAAGACCTGGTCTGTTTCTGCTAAAAAAATACACGTTGTGCTTCTGGCTTTTTGGCTGTAAGAATCTATCTCGATGCCAGGTCTGGTTCTCAGCTGCCCATTGACTCTGTGACCCTACATTAAGCAAATCAGAGTAAGTTTCCATTTTTTTTGTAACCAATTGCATTGTAAAAGATGCAAATGTTGAGAATAGATTCAGTTTCAGTCCTGCCATTTAAGATCTTCTCTCCCCAAAATAAATTCTAACAATTATCAAATTGGCAGTTTTATGGAATAGGAGTTACAGCATTAGATAATAATAATTCCTCTGCCTCAAAACAAGTTGTTCCAAAGTAATAAAAAGTAATAAGATAAGTTCTGTGATTTTGAAGTTAGGAGGAAGTAAAAACTTTTTCCTTCTTACATCTGGAAACTTGAACTCTACTATAATATTTATTTGTTTTAAAAAGTCACTATCATAAATGTTCTCAATAAAAATATTAAATGATATTGTAGTATGAACAATTTTTATGGCAGGAGACAGCAGCAGCCTTGAGGGATGAACTTTTTTTTATAAATTATGTTAAAAAGCTAACTTACTATTGAGCTGATATTTTTTGCCTATTAGAGCATTTCAACTACCTTCAAAATCATATGGCATATCCAAGCTAAATCACAGGGTGTTCATCAGAGGTAATCACTAAATCCTCTAAAAATTATAATATCACCCAATACAATGGATGGACCTATTCTAACATTAGGAATTATTTCTATGTTTTAAGTTATCATGGTATATAAAAAGGTATGTGGTAGACTATTTTAAAATAACATTTTAATTTTTATAATATTTTAGGAAAAATTTAGCATACAATGAAATTTTTTAAATTACTTAAATCAATATGATTGAGGAAGAGCATAAGAGAATAAATTAAAGTCATCCTAGCCAAAGTTCTTGGTCAGGAATTTTACATGATGAGATTAAAATAATATTTTTAAACAATCCAGTCAACAAAATCATGAAACTTTTTGCAGTTAACAGCTATAAACACCTGCATGCATGCAGAGATAACCTTCCAACAAGTTCATTTATGAAAAGATACTGAAATCCAAGATGATGATAATAACTGAAAAAAATGAGCTGACTTCCTATGAAACTCAGAACTACTATGTAATACCTTTATCAATAGTTATTTTGTTAAAAAATTATTAAGAGTATCCTGTTTTCAGCCGGGTGTGGTGGCTCACACCTGTAATCCCAGCACTTTGGGAGGCCGAGGCGGGTGGATCACGAGGTCAAGAGATCGAGACCATCCTGGCCAACATGGTGAATTCCAAACTCTACTAAAAATACAAAAATTAGCTGGGCATGGTGGTGTGCGCCTGTAGCCTGTAATCCCAGCTACTCGGGAGACCAAGGCAGGAGAATCGCTTGAACTCGGGAGGCGGAGGTTGCAGTGAGCCCAGATCATGCCACTGCACTCCAGCCTAGCGACAGAGCGAGACTCCATTCCACCGCTCACCAAAAAAAAAAAAAAAAAGACTATCCTGTTTTCCTAAAAGACATTCCTTGGGTAAGTCTTCTTAGCAGTTAGTCTATGACAAGCCAAAGGCATCTCCATAAGGAAGTCTCAAGGAAACCTTCCAAATCTCAGGAATGTAGAATAAATTGAACAAACGTGTGGAGAGCTAGAATCAGAAATTCATGATAATAACACTTACTCCTTTTATGTGTCTAAAAGCTCTGAAAGAGAAGATAATGGATGTACTATAGAACATGTAAACTTTAAACTATACAAAGTTCTATAGGGAATATCAAACAATGGCCTTTGGTGATAAAAAAGAGCAAGCAAAACGAGATATATGAATGGATAACCAATAATATATTACTACAATTTTATTTGCTAGGATGGGCTAAAGTAGGTTTTGAGAGACACAATAAGTTTGCAAAGTCTCTAAAAAGATATATAAAAATTTAAAAATATGCAAAAGAGATACTGAAGTTCTTAAAAAAGAAACAAGAAGAAACATATAGTACCCCAAGTATAGTGATCATCATTTGTTGAAGCATGCATCATTTCTCCTTGTTGATACCATCTAAAAACTTCTAGGTATAAGTTGTTTAGGGCTTCAAAAGACTCTAATGTGTTCTAATTGCTTTTCGTAAAGCACACTGATTAAATCTAACAACCAGTACTAGCATTTAGGCAGATGAATTTGATGGGGGAGAATTACACAACCAGGACCACTCATTTTCTCTTAAAATTAGGATCAAGAAATTTCAAGTGGATATTTACTGTTGTCAATAGTTCTATGTACTTTCCAAGCAAAGTCATTTTGCCACTTTCCTCTATACTTATTTCACATCTTTTTTTGGTAACTCCTGCATATGGCATAGAGGTTAAAATTGCAGGTTCTATAAGTTAGCTAAGAGATAGAGCAATTGGATCTCTTATACTTTGCAAGTGGAAGTATAATGAGCTCAGAATTGCTTGGCTGAATCTACTAAAGCAATTCGGCTTCTAGGCACATTCCCAAAAATACATACATACGTGTGTGTGTGTGTGTGTGTGTATAACAAAATACATGTGCAAGAACAATCATAGATGTTTTACTTATAATGGTCATAAACTGGAAAGTAATCCAAATGTCCATCAATAGCAAAGCAAAAAATATGTGGTATATTTACACAATAGCATTCCACAGAGCAATAAAAAAAAAAAAAACAAAAAAAACAACAACAACGGCCGATGCATGCACCAACATGGATCAAAGCCAGATGCAAAGGGAGCATAACATACGATTTCATTTGTGTACAGTTCCAAAATCAGGAATAACTTACCAATGGTAATAGAAGCCAGTATGGTGATAGACTTCTGAGTGAATGATTATTGACTGGGAAGGAGCACATTGAAACCCTGTGGGGTGCTGGAATTATTCTGTTTTTTTAATCTAGATGGTAGCAGCGTGGAACTGTGAATGTGTGGAAATTCATTGAACTATACATTAATTGGTGCATTTTTGTATTTTCTATATGTATTTTAATTTTTTTTTAATTTTGAAAGATGTATAGATTCACAGGAGATTGCAAAAATGTACTGGGAATTCCTATGCATTCCTCCCACAGCTTCCCCTTAAATATAACATCTTATACACACATGTTAAAATAGCAAAACCAATATACTGAGATTTATACAATACATACAGCTTATTCAGATTTTTAGGTTACACATACAGTATTTCATGTACATAGTTTTATGCAATTTTATCACATATGTAGCCTTGTGTAACTACCATTGCAATCAAGATACTCAACTGTTATATCACCATAAGATTCTCTTCATAGTCATGCATCCATCTTCCTCATCCCTAGCTCCTGGCAAACACTAATCTGCTCTCCATATCTCTGATTATGTTCTTTCACAAATGTAACATAATGGAAGCAAGCAGTTTGTATTCTTTTGAGACTGGCTTTTTTCACTCAGCATAATTCCTTGATGTTCATCCAAATTGTTGTGTATATCAACAGTCTGCTCCTTTTTACTGATGAATAATATTCCATGATGTGGATATACCATAGTTTCTTTAACCATTTACCGATTAAAAAAACATTTGGGTGGTTTCCAGCTTATGGCTATTATGAATAATGGTGCTATGAACACTCATGTGCACATTCTTGCACAGAAATAAGTCTTCATTTATCTGGAATAAATGGCTAAAAGTACTATTTTGGGGTTGTATGGTATGTTTATTTTTTAATTCTTAAAGGAGCTGCCAAATTATTTTCTAGAGTGGCTGTACTATATTACATTCCCATCAGCAATGCCTGAATAGTCCAGGTTCTCTGCAACCTCACCAGCATTTAGTGTTATCATTCTTTTCATCCATTTTGCCCATTCTGATAGGTGTGTAGTGATAGCTCATTGTAATTTTAGTGTATATTTCTCTAATGGCTAATGATATTGAACATCTTTTTATGTGCTTATTTTCTATTTGTATATCTTTTTTGGTTATACATTATATATTATTTCTATCAATACAAATGTAAAAAAAAATTGCCTTTAAGAAAACCATTGTAGGCTGTGATGACTCCGTTAGTGTGAACCCCACCTCTGTGGCTTACCAGCTATGTAATCTTAAGGAAGTCACTTAAAATTTCTCTTCCTCAGTTTTCTTCTTTATAGAATGGTCTAACTAAGATGTTGGGGGTATTTAATACATTTGTGTATTTAAAGTCCTTAAAATTGTGCCTGGGAGATAATCAGAATAAATGATATGTTAACAAAAACAAACCTTTCCAAAATCTTCTTCTGTTTGTCTCCTCATTCTCAGTTGCTAGCTCATCTTAAACAGAGAATTATAAGACATTAATCTAAGTATATTAGATCTATTAATTCAGTAAGTCCTTACAACAACCTTAGAAGGTAGCCCTACACTTAACACATGAGGAAATTAAGCCACAGAAGGATCAAGTAGCTTGCCCTAGATTAGAAAGCTCTCAGAGGCCAGGCTAAGGAACTGAACCTAGGCAGTCTGCCCTGGAGCAGTGCTCTGAACCAGGAAGTAGTCAAATGGGATTGGACTCATTTCACCACTATAAATGCACTCATGGATGCTTCTGAACTCATTTACTTGACATTTCTTCCTTTCACAGGAAAATAAGAGTGTATATTCACTCATCTAAGGCCAGTCACTGCAACTGTGCTTGCATCCTATCTCTGTAACTCGTTCACAAACTTTACTTCTGTTATCTCACTTCTCTTCTGCATCCTCAATTTTCCCTCAACCTGTATTGCTTTTATTGATATAGCAACATGTCTTAACATTGGATCTCTTCCACCCTTGTGGTGACTTTGTATTCCTCTACAGTTGTCAGAGTTCTCTCTTCAGTTCATAGCAAAATTCACTTAATGAGTTATCTATGTATCTGTGGGATCCACTTATTTATCTGCCTTTATTTTTAAGGAATTCCAACGAGGCTTTGTCCCCACAACTTACTAGATCTCTTACTACATTATTAAGTCACAAAAAACTTCACTTTTTTCTTGCCTTTTAAATTATTAAGTCCACCCTCTCTCTCAAAAAAACTTTTCTTTAACTTTATATTACCATGTGGTTGCTTAATTCCCTTTAGCCTCTTGGCTACTGCTGTTTATTTTTCTTTCTGAGTCTTTCTTCCTGGCCCAATATCTTAATGAAAGCATGACTTCTATCTCAGTTCTCATCTGTCTTTTCTTTCCTGGCCTTGTCCTTTCCCTAGATGGACTTATCCAGACCTATGGCTTTAAGTACATCTATATGCTAATGATTTTTTAATTCGTATCTCCAGCTATGACCACTCTACTGAGATCTTGAGTTTTATGTCCATCTGCCTACTTGACAGCTGCACTTAAATATCCTATTGGCTTCTGACTTTGACATTGTTGTTCAAAACTAATCACTTCATTCCTGTCTGCCTAATACTCCAAACCTAACTCTCCCTTACTCTTCCTAAACTTAGGGATGCTAAGCCCAAAGTTTAGAAGTTTGTTTTAAATTATTCTTTCTTCTACTCTATTTATGCAAGCCATATAAACATGAAGATAACAAATCAAGTCACAGATGACCATCTTCATTGCTGTCATGTCAATCCTTGAGATTCTGCAGCATCCTCTATTCTTGTTTTACTCTTGCTTCTTCCATACAGCAGACAAAGTGATCATTTTAAAGTATAAATTAGATTTTACTATATTCTTGCTTAAAATTCTCTAGTGGCTTCTTGTTACATTTAAACTAAAACTACAAACCTTATCAAAAGACTTGTCATCATCTAAAAAGGATGAGCTAGCAATTAAAGACACTTGTGAAGCCCTCTAGATGCAGACTTATTTAAGATGTTTATGTTATTTTCTTCTATATTTATAATTGTCTGGCTAAGTTAAATTTAACATTTATATCTGTACCAATTCATCTTAATATTTTTAATATGTCTAAAGCTTTCAACTTAGTTTTCATAGAAATAACATTTTTAGTTTGTCACTCACACTTAATTGGCTTAGTGTAACACTAGTTAAGTTATAATTAAAATAATAAGTACATTTTCTATAAACAGATTTGGTCACAATTTAAATGCTTCTTGTTAATCCACTGAGGAAACAGAAATAAGGTTATGCCTTAGCCTAACCTTTCTGTGCTCTCCTGAACGTTTAACCAGTTAAAATTCCTAAACCTTTAACTCCTGAACCTGAACTAGTTAAATAACTGGGGAATGGCCCAGTGCTTTTGTCAATGAACTTAATACAATTTTATTAAATTTGGATATTTACATGTTCTCATATTCTAGATACAAGCAAAAGAATAAAGATGTTTATTTGGCCATCATCAAAAGACCCTTAGGCATATTTATATAACTTTAGGAGAAATAAGTTTTTCTAAAATAATAGATTTGTCTGTTTTGAAACAATTGCAAGCATCATATATTTAATTAGATTCTTCTATTTTCTCAGGACACCAAAAGATTTATGAGGCTTTAAATTCAGTTGTAAAGTCAAGACTGATGGAAGAAATATTAATGAACATACCTGGAAGACTCATAGATTTTGTGAAAGACCTTCATAGATATCGTCTACAACCTGCATATATTATATAATAAAATATTGATAGAACTACATATTGGAAATAATTATTTTTTAATAAATTGCTGTATATATAATTTAATTTTCTGATAAACCAGTGAAAACTAAAAATATTGTCCTTTTGTACCATACATAAAAATTCTGTCCATCTGCCTAGTGTAACACAACAAATTCCTTGATCAAATAATGGATAAGAGCTCAATACCAGAATTATTGAATACACTGAGAAAAATTTAATGCAGTTATTTCAGATTCACATATTATGCATTGCTTCATTTAAAACCCTAATTAATATCCCAAAAGAATTATCTTATGAACAAATTTCTTCCAGAAATTATTTCTCTCACCAATACTGGTAAAATAAACAATAAATATTAAGCCAATGGTAGGAAAGGTCCATTTTGATGCATTTTTTACATCAAAATTAATGAGGTTTAAGCATGCAATGCCATTAAAAATTTTTTTTAAAGTCTATTCTTTGTGTAAAGCCCAGGATTACTTTTTGGGGTGGTAGTAATGTTTGGAGTGTATAAGAGTTTCCAACCATTTGGAAGGTATTAGCTTTAATCTGTAGCAGACTATTATGGTATTTGCAAGTCTATCTTTGAAATTGTCTCATTTAAGTTAATGTAATACATACCTCATTAAAGAAATATAAAATGCAAGCTTTTCTATTTTAACTAAGCTAAAAAAATAGCCAATTCTGAATATCTAAAATATTCTTGAACTTTTTGTATTTTTTGAGGAAACTATAACAACTCTTGCCAAAGAAGCATTTTCTAAATTTCTCAAAAAGTTATTTGAGTTAGAAAGTTAAATAATTGATTTTGCTTAATTTCTTGCCAGCTGGGGACTTACAAAGAGAGCATTTATTTAAAAACCAATTAAATATGGTGTGTCAGTGGAACATAGTTTGGAGAAGGAAGATGCATGCTGTGACCAAAATTTAACACATATCCTCGAAGTATCTAAATTTCCTGAACTGCTTGCAAATGAGCTGGTTCATGCTTAAATATTTAGTACATCAATCTTTAACTTGAAAGAGTATATTTATATATTTTAACTTTTATTTGAATAAAAGTTACTCATCACGCTTTTATTTGATAAACCAAATATAATGCTTTATATAGTCTTCAGAGAATGAATGTCAGCAAATAAAAGCTGAGGTCTCAAGCTAGGCACACTAAAGTTTTATCATAATGAGACTGTGTCAACAAAGTAGAATTATAATGGTTCCTCTTGGGATAACAGTGGGAATTAATTTTAAAATGGAAATGTGAAATACTTAAAGTTAGAAAGATGAATATTAGCAAGCTAGTAATTTATTAGCTTATTAATTTAGAGGGAAAAATCTGAAGTAAAGAGAACTTTTATGAAATTTTCACAAGGAGGTCAAAACATTAGCTAAGGATAGCTAAGGTAAATTTACATGCACTTTAACTTTACCACATGAATGATTTGTCAATGAATTAGAAAACCAAGCAAAAATCTTCAAACCTGTCACAATCTTTTCATGTAGTCCATAACCTGTAAAATTCACAGCCTATGTTACCTAAGTCTGCATGAACGTTTCCAATAATGAATCAGCATGTGCAAAAGAAAACCAGCACAGATTAAATGCTGAGTGTGCCTGGGTATCCCCAAACATATCTACCCAAGCTTCCTATACGTCATATTTTTCTTTTTACAGTGTCAAGCAACAAAACATACAGAAACAGAAGTGAGTGATGGAAAAACAGTATTTTAAAGTCACATTGTCATATACACTCATTCTTTTGATGTTGTTTTATGAACACTTTCAAGAATCTATATCTAATCAGTCTAAACCTTTGGTAATACAGGATTGAGACATTTTAAATTTGTTCCTAAGAAATTAAACAATACAGATTCAGCTAAAACTTATGTATGTATATCTCTTTTCAATGCAGTTCTCCAGTCTTCCTTCTGTAAATGTGACTTAGTAAGTTCAGGGTGCTGTAACAAATACCATAGACTGGATGACTTAAACAACAAACATTTCCTTCTCACAGTTCTAGAGTCTGGAAGTGTAAGATCAGGGTTCCAGTATAGTGGGGTTCTTGGTGAAGGCCCTGTTTTTGGTTTGCAAACAGACATCTTCTCATTGTATCTTCACATGGCAAATTGTAGAGAGAGATGAAACAAACTCTTTCTTGTCTCTTCTTATAAGGATACTAATTCCATCATAGGACTCCATTCTCATGACCTAATTAACTTCCAGAGGCCCCATCTCTAAATCCCATCACATTGGAGATTAAAGTTTTGGTATATTGATGTTGGAGGGACAAAAATATTCAGTCCATATCAAGATGTAACCACCATAGTGAATTTAGTGTTTATCATTTTCAATAATATGTTTGTCTTATATTTTTACCACAAACCTACTATGCATAAATATACAGAGTAATGGTATCATAATGTTTATATAGTATTATAAATTGCTTTTTAATGGACCTATATTTTGAGCTCTATGCTTAAAATATAGATAAATTTTCTAGATAAATTTTCTAGTTTGTTTTTGTGACAATAGATATGCTGCAATTTCATTTGTTTGTTCTGAGATGGGTATTTAAGATGCTTCAGATATTTGCTATTACAAATAATGCTGAAAAAAGTGTGTTTTATCAGGCATACATTTAAAAGTTTCTATAGCATATATCCCTAGAAATAGAATTTCTGGATTTTAAGATATACAAATCTTAATTTTACTAGATATTGTTAAGTTGCTTCCCATAGAGGTTGTATCAATTTACTCTGCTACCATAAACATGACAATTCTTTGCCAGCATGCAGTTTTGTGATATTTCAAAAAAATTTCATCAGTCTCAGGCACCTAATTTTTGTTTTAAATTGAATTTCTATGATTGCTTACAAAATTAAGCAACTTTTCACATTTATTGGCCATGTAGATTTCTTCTTTTGTAAATTGCTCCCATGTTTATTTTATTTTCATTCACTTCTTTGCCGTTTGCTTATTCATTTGTAGATGTTAATTATATTTTCTGAGTAATAATCCCTTGTTATATCTTTACTGGGGCAGGAGACATTGGCTGTGTGTTTGTGTGTGCACACGTGTGTTGTGTGTGTATGTATGTGCATATATGTATTTGGGTCAGTTGTCCCTTGATATCCATGGAGGATTGGTTCCAAAACCTCCTACAGATGACAAAATATGCAGACTCTGAAGTCCCTGATATAAAATAAAATGGCGTATTCGCATATAGCCTATGCACATCCTTCTATATACTTTAAATCATCTCTAGATTACTTACAATGCCTAACGCAATGTAAATACTATGTAAATAGTTGTTCTACAATATCATTTAGATATAACAAGAAGAAAATAAAGACTGTACACATTCATTACAGACACAGTATTTTTCAAATATTTCTACCCACATTTGGTTGAATTTATGGATGCAGAGCCCACGAATAAGAAGGGCCAGCTATATATAGTCTATACATAAATCTGATATACATCTGTTCCACCTGGATGGGTGTGTTTTAGGACATTGTTACATTGCTTTATTTGTCTTGCTCTATAATATCTAGTAAGTGGTTTAATTAAGAGAACTTAAAAATAAATATTGATTTTTGCAGGAAAAACACCTCTCAATACATATTTTATTCTCCTTTGTCTATTTTTTATATTTTCTTTTTGCCATGAAGTTTAAATTACCTTTCCAAGTTTTATGTGACAACTATTTATCCAGCTTTAGTAGCAATTCTTAAATTAGCAATATGTTTTATGAATGTAACTTATATTTTGTTTGTTTTTTATAATTTTTCTTTTTAGTTTGTTGGGGGTACATATTAGGTGTATACATTTATGAGGTATGTGAGATATTTTGGTACAGGCATGCAATGCATAATAATCACAACATGGAAAATGGGGTATCCATCCTCTCCAGCATTTATCCTTTGTGTTCCAAATAATCCAATTATATTCTGTTAATTATTTGAAAATGTACAATTAAATTATTATTGACGACAGTCACTCTGTTGTGCTATTAAATACTAGGACTTATTCATTTATTCTAATATTTTTTTGTACTCATTAAACATCCCCATCTCCCTGCCAACACAACCCAATACCCTTCTCACCCTCTGGTAACCATCCTTCTGCCCTGTTTCTCCATGAGTTCAACTGTCTTCATTTTTAGATCCCATGAATAAGTGAGAACATGTGATGTTTGTCTTTCTGTACCTGGCTTATTTTACTTAACATAATGACCTCCAGTTCCATCTGTGTTGTTGCAAATGGCTGAATCTCATTCTTTTTTTATATCTCGATAGTACTCCATTATGTATTTGTGCCACATATTATTTATCCATTCATCTGTTGGTGGATACTTAGGTTGCTTCCAAATCTTGGCTATTGTGAACAAAGCTGCAACAAACATGGGAGTGTAGCTATCCCTTTGATATAATGATTTCCTTTCTTTTGTATATATACCCAGCAGTGGGATTGATGCATCGTATGGTAGCCCTATTTTTAATCTTTTGTGAATGTAACCTACTTTAAATGATTGATGCAAATTAGGTTCCTAAGGCTTACATTTCCCCAAACATTTATTTATTTGTCTGTTTATTTACTTAATTTGATTATGGTATAATACATTTAACTTGTTTAGAGTATACAATTGTATCTAGTTTTGACATCTCTAAACACCTGTGAACGCTTTAAGACAATTAAGATGATCATTTTTATTATTCCTAAAGTTTCATTGTACTCCTTTCCATCCCATCCCTCCTTTTATCCCTGCCCCAGGCAATTACCAGTGTGATTTCTATTTCTAGATTTAGTTTACACTTTTTAGAATTTTATACACATGACATCATATCATATGCATTACTTTTGTATAGTTTCTTTCATTTAGCAAATAGATTTTTATAATCATCCATGTTGTGGTCTGTATCAATAGTTTATTCCTTTATTTTCTGTGTGATAGTGAATAAATGATCCATTGAATGGATGTATTTCAATTTATGTATGCATTAACCTGTTGATGGATATTTGCATTTTTTTCCAGTTTGAGGCTCTTACGTATAAAATTGCTATGAATGTTTATGTATAAGCCTTCACGTGAATGTGCCTTTATGTTTTATTGCTCTTGGATATATACCTAGGAGTGGAATGCCTAGATGATATGACAGGCATTTAAATTTTCACTAAACTGCAAATTAGTTTTTAAAGTGGTTGTACTATTCTACATTCCCACTAGCAGTGTAAGAGAATTCCAGTCCTTTCATTATTATCACCAATACTTAGTGTGTTTAGAACTACATTTTTGTGTTAACTTCTCAGCCTACTTATGTAAATTCAAGCACAAAACTCATGTGAGAAGTGGGAAAAATTTGACAAATCCCAGATAATATTTTTCCTTGCCTAACCAGAGCAGAGTCCTGGTCAGATAATATCCCTTATTTTCTTTCTCTACAGGTGTGTGGACTTGTTTTTGCCCACTCTTTCATTGATGGTACAGCACTTTAAAGGCCCTCGCTTTAGGTGATGGCTCCTTTCATAACTTCCTAACTTTCAGGACCTGAAGGACTCATCTCCTATGCCTGTGTGTGTCACTAGGCTTTTGAGACAGGTAAGGCAACACCTATCACTTGCTGCCCCAACTTCCCAATTTCTACCCCCAGTCCCAATTTTTATAGCCTCCTCTTCTGGACTACGTTTCCCTCTTTGATTTTGTTCTTAAAGAAATTGAGACTAGTTAATTAAAATTAATGTATGCACATTTACTATTTTGGTTACTTCTACAGCAAAACAAAACTATTAGCTAATTAACCAAATGTATTCTCCCACAATTGTTTTTGTGTAAGCCAAACAATTAAATTAAATTTAAAAAGTAGAATAAAATAAGAACTTTGAAGCAGTCCCATTCACAATAGCTGAGAGGTGAAAGCAGCCCAAATATCCATTGATGGATGGATGAATAAACAAAATGTGTTATATTCATACAATGAAATATTTTTCAGCTTTAGAAAGGAAGGAAATACTGTCGTAAACTACAACATGAATGAACCTTGAAGACATTATGCTAAGTGAAATAAGCCTGTCACAGAAAAAAAATTACGGTATGATTCCACTTGTATGAAATATTTAAAGTAAGAAAATTCGTAGAAATACAAAATAAATGGTGGTCACTAGAGGCTGGAGAAAGGGGGAAAAGGAAGGTTGTTGTTTAATAGGTACAGAGTTTCATTTTGCAAGATGAAAAATCCTGGAGATTTGTTTCACAACAATGCGAATATACTTAACACTGTCAAACTCATCCTTAAAAATGGTTAAGATTGTAAATTTTGTTATGTGTTTTTTACCTAGAAAAATAAATAAATAAAAGCTTTGAGTAGTTTTCCTTCTATCAGTTCTAAGAAAACTGTCTTCCTGTTTCTCCTGCGCTAAGAAGATTACTAACTTTTCCCACAAATATTGGCATGCATATTTACTGAAGCTTTTGAGCAAGACCAACAACAATAGTTCCACTGTGATGGATTTCTGAATACTGAATGAGGCTGAGAGAATTTTAAAAGATTTGGACTCACTGTGACCTCTACTCACTGAAGCACTGAAGTTCAGATTCCACTGCTCAAAGGGCAGACGAGTTTCCCTACTTACCAGATGTCAGCTGAAGCATGGTTCTTTTTTTTTTTTAGCTGAAAGGCAACTCTCTCTACATTTTCTTTATCAGCAATGAAGCTCAAAGGAAATGGCTTTCTGTGAACTATGACAGTTTCTTTTTATGGGACAATTGTGTATATTCAAATCTCATTATCCTGAAGCTTATCTCTAAAAGTTAGTTACTGAAGTTAACAATACTCCTGAAAAACATAAAAACAAACATAAACAGTCTAACTTATTTATTTTAAAACAGGAACAATACTAATAGCTTTATCTGAAATATACACAGAATATCAAAATTTATATCATTTTAGAAATTTTATGTGCAGTGCCAAGATAGGTTTCCCTTAATATGCAATTGACTTTTTCAATGGACTTTTTCACATTGTGAAAACAGTAATTTAATTTTCCCTGTTAACTTCTAATTAGGAATTGTAGACATTTTTGGAAGAAGAAAGAGAGGGGCCCATTAAAAACCTTTCAGTATATTCAGTAACTTTACTCCTTTGACACAATCACTTCACAGAGCACCTCTTTTGAATAGTTTCTTTTATAAATCTGAATTTGTATTTCTCAGTTCCTTTTAAAGTCCACTCAGCAGGACAGAGTTTTAAGTTAAAATTTTGAGGGGAGAGAAAAAATCCTTTCCATAAACAACTTTTAGGATTCTGGTATATAATAGTAGATTTTCAGACTATGTAGCTTTTCTTCTTACAAATTTTGAGTAGATTTAACTGTTGTCAGAAACAGTGAGGCCAAAGTGATGAAATATAGTTTCCCGACCACCTCTTTTGGACTTTCAGTTTACTTTCAAGATTGCTATTAATACTTATACTTTACAATAATTCTCTGTCATTATTCTAAAAGGTAGTGTTCTTTGAGAGTTTGAAAGCCAAGTGGTTAGAAATTTAGGAAGTGGAAGATTTTCACTTGTAGCATAAAAATGGTAAAAAAAAAAAAAGTACAGTATTTCCTAATAATATGAAATTGAAACATGATAGCAAATTTTAAAGAAAAGGAAAACTTAAAAAAAGATATACCCTTTATAATAACCCAAATGTTTTTTAAAACAGATTTCAGATGATTTCTGCCTGTGTTCTGGTTTACCTACCCTCTATAGATGGTAGAGTGGCTTCAGCTGTAACTTGGAAGTAAATTTAATGAACTATCTTCTACCTTCTTAGAATTTAAGTTGACTTTACCTTACACTAAGTGAATTAAATGACCACAGGTCATGTTAGCAGAAAATTACCCTCAGAGTGACTCTTAAACTATTCTTATTTGGTGTATGTGGGGGCAGCAGCATGAGGTAAGAAAAAGGAATTGTGGATCTAAAGCCAGAGGCTTGGGTTCGTTTGCAAGCTTCACTACCAATATCTATATATCTACCTTGAGCAAGCCATGTATACTCTTTCTCTCCAATAGAATAGATGCAAAAATAATTGCCCTGCCATGTTATTGGACTATTATCAGAATCAAATAAAAATGTGAATAAAAGAAAGAAAAATATTAAAATTCTAGGAAATACAAACCATAATAGTCTATGGCTTTATCACATTTATAACATAATAACTTAGAATCACGAATTTTTTAAATTAGAATGGAATAGAGAGCATTTGCTAGTTTCTTGTTTCCTAACCGTTTTTAGGTCACAGACCTTATTGGGAACTTAATATAAATTCTGAACATTGTATCAGAAAAGTACACACACATATTCACAGGCATGAAATATTGCATATATCTTTTTGTGTGTTTGGTGTATTGTGTGTGTGAATGTCTGATCAGTTTCAATGCTTTCTTCTACAGAGTGGATAATGAAACTTAGAGAAATGAAGAGACTGAATTGAAGTCACACAGAAAGTTTGTGGCAGAGGTGTTTCTAGAGTACCTCTGCTAACTCACGCTCAGGTGCTCTGTTTCCCTAGACCAGGGACACTGATGAGTGTCCTAAAGAGGAGCCTCGTTCATTTCAAAGAGAGATCTCAGGAGCAAATACCAGCCAGAGCCCTGGTAACCCTCACCACTTCTTTTATCTGTTTTTTACATTGGTCTTCCAAGACCCCATCCTATTTAAAAAAATAAAGCTTGGAAACTGCTGCTGTAGGAGAAAACAAAATTATAAATATGAAGTGAGGAAAGAAAAGTAATAGCAAAGTCAGAAATTTCTTCTTATCATGTCCTTTCTGGAAGAAAAGTATAGCTCCCAGAAATTATGACATTCTTTAAAAACCACAGTGTCTGGTGGCCCAGAAATGAGTAACTCTAAAAATATTTTCAAAATTTAATTCAGAATTTTAAAGTCCCAAAAGAGTTACCTCTAGAACTGTTTCACTAAAGAATTCTACCAAATGTTTAAGTAAGAATTAACATGAATTTTTACAATCTCTTATAAGAAATAGAAAAGATGACACTTCAAAATTTATTTTATGCAGCTAGTATTACCCTAATACCAAAATGAGACAAAGACAGTACAAAAAAAGAAAAGCAAACTGGGAAATCACAGACTAATATTCCTTGAGTATAGCTGTAAAAATTTTTGAACAAATAATAGCAAATAAAATTTGGCAATATATAAAAAGAATTATACACCCTGACCGAGTAGTGTATAATTGGGTGAAAACAGGGCTGGTTGAATATTTGAAATACAAGGCTGGTTGAATATTTGAAAAACAACCAATATAATTTATCATATTAACAGGCTGAAAAAGAAAAATCACATAATCGTAACAATTGATACAAAAAACATTTGATAAAATTCAACGTCTATTCATGAGAGAATAATTCAGAAAATTACAGTTCAGAGAAAAACTCTTCAAATACAAAAAACCTGCATCTAATATCATATGTAATGGAAAAACACTGAGTGCTTTTCTCCTAAGATCTGGGACAAGGCAAACACATCTGCCCTTACTCAAAATAGAACCAAAAGTTCCAGCCCATGTAAGAAAGCATAAAAAGGAAATAAAAGGCATTAGGGTCATAACAGAAGAAATCAACTATCCCTATTTGCAGAAGTAATGATTGTCTATGTAGAATATCCCAAAGAATCTACGAAGCTGCTGTTAGAACGAATATCTAATTTCACTAAGGTCACAGGATACTAGATCAGCATACAAAAATCAATTTTATTTCTGTAAACAACCATGAATATATGAAAAGCAAAAACAAAATGTAAAACATAATACTATTTTCAATTATTAACAATGAGATGTTTATTTATTTCTAAAGAAACAATAAGTAAGCTAAATGAGTACTAAACACTTAAGTATAAATCAACAAAACAAAGGAATTATATACTGAAAACTATAAAACATTGATTTAAAAAAATCAAAGAATATCTAAATAAATGTAGCGACACGTCACGTTCATGAATTGAAATATTCAACATTGTGAAAATGTCAAATCTTTTTAAATTGATATAGGTTTAAGAAAATCTCTATCAAAAATCCCTATCAATGAAGAATAGTCTTTACTTTGTATATCACAGGTCAAAAAAAAAACCTTAATTTAAACTTCACACATCAGACGATTTTAAGTCAAAATGAGTGATAAATTCAAATGTAAAACTGTAAAACTCTTATATGAAAACAGAGGGTAAATCTTTAAGAATTAAAGCTTGGTAAAGAGTTTTTAGACATGACCAAAGACATAATCCATAAAGTGAAAAGAAAAAAAAAACCTAAACATGTGTATTCGTCCATTCTCACGCAGCTAATAAAATTCCCGAGACTGGGTAATTTATAAAGGAAAGCGGTTTAACTGACTCACTGTTCAGCATGGCTGGGGAGGCCTCAGAAAACTTACAATCATGGCAGAAGGGGAAGCAAACACGTCCTTCTTCACATGGTGGCAGCAAGAAATGCCAAGCAAAAGGTGGAAAATCCCGTTATAAAACCATCAGATCTTGTGAGAACTCTCACTATCACAAGAACAGCCGCATGGAGGTGACCGCCCCCATGATTTAATTGTCTTGCACCGGGCACCTCCCCCAACACATGGGGATTATGGGAATTACAATTCAAGATGAGATTTGGGTGGGGACACAGCCAAACCATATCAACCTGTAAAATTAAAGTTAATTAAAATTCAAAACTTTTGTTCTGCAAAAGACCCTGTTAAGAAGATGAAAAGATTGAGAAAAAATATTTGCAAGAGATACATATGACAAAGGAATCATATTTAGTATTTATAAAGAACCCTCAAAACTCAACCAAATAAACAAACAATCCAATTAGAAAATAGACAAAGAACACAAAGAGACATTTATTTGTGGATGAGAAAAAGACATGAAAATATACTCAATATCATTAGCCACTAGGAAAATGCAAACTAAGACAGTGATGAGATATCACAAAATATACACTAAACAACTAAAATAGCAAAATACTGATTATATAAAATTCTGGAAAAGATTCAGTGGAAAAGTGGACTTCTCATGTCATACACTGCTGATGGGACTATAAAATGGGAGAGCCACTTTGAAAAATAATTTAGCAGTTTCTTTGAATAACTAAACACACACCTATCACGAGACTCGGTAATCATACTGTTGAGCAAGTCTCCCAGATTAACAAAAATTTACATTCAAACAAAAATCTGTATGGGAATGTTCCTAGCAACTGCATTTTGAAAAGAAAAACAAAAACTGGGAACAATCAAAATGCCTCTCATTGGGTAAGTGCTTAAATAAAATGTCACATCCACACCATGAAATACTGTTCAACAGTAAAATGTAATGAGCTATTGACATATACCACAATTTTATTTTAAAGGCATTATGCTGAGAAGAAAAAAAAAACTTAAAAGGTCAAAAGGTCATATACTATATTGTTTCATTTATATTATCTTCTTCAAATTACAAAATTATAAGTATAGAAACCAGATTGGTGGTTGCCAGGAGTCGTGGATGGTTAGAGGACAGTGGATGGCTATGAAAATAAAGTGGGAGCAAGAGGTAGGAATTGATGGTGATGACATAGTTGACTGCACACATAATTGATGACATATTTGATTGCAGGTGGTTACAAGAATCTTCACATGTGATAAAATCACAGAGAACTGGTTGGGCGCGGTGACTCACACTTGTAATCCTAGCACTTTGGGAGGCCAAGGTGGGTGGATCATGAGGTCAGGAGTTTGAGATCAGCCTGGCCAACACAGTGAAATCCCATCTCTACTAAAAATACAAAAATTAGCTAGGTGTGGTGGCATGTACCTGTAATCCCAGCTACTTGGGAGGCTGAGGTAGGAGAATTTCTTGAACCCGGGAGGCGGAGGTTGCAGTGAGCTGAGATCATACTATGGCACTCCAGCCTGGGTGACAGAGCTAGACTCCATCTCAAAAAAAAAAAAAATCACACAGAACTATACACGCACACACGCATGTACACACACACACACATATCAATGACAACATTGTTGTTTTGATATTGTACCATAATTGTGTAAAATGTAACCGTTGGGGAAAACTGGATAAAGGGTATATGACACTTCCTGGTACTATTTTTGCAATTTTCTGTGAATCTGAAGTTATTTGAATATACCATTTAAAAAATCAAGAGGGTTCTATCTTCCATTAATGACGGAATATTTAAGAACAAGCTAACATGCCTGCTGTTGATAATCATAACTATAAGTTTTTCTTAAAAGTACAAAATTTTGCTCTCCGAAGACACTGGAGACTTCAAGGAAGGCGTTTTGCTTTGTTTTTGACTTTAAGAGGAAAACATCTGTTTTTCACTATTAAGGATGAAGTTAGCTGTAGGTTTTTGTAGATGTTTTTATCAAATTAAAGATGTTTCCCTCTATTCCTAGTTTATTGAGAGATTTTTTAAAAAAATCATAAATGGACATTAAATTTTGTCAAGTGCTTTTTCTGTATCTATTTATATGATCATATGATTTTTCTACTTTACTTGTTCATGCAAAAAGTTTGCCTGTTGATGTGAAACTTTATGATAAAAACCTTTATTTCCAGAAAAAAAAAATTCCAGGCATCAGCAGTTTTACTGGTGAATTCTGTGAAAGGTTTTTAAAAAGAAATAATTTCAGGCCAGGCACGGTGGCTCATGCCTGTAATGCCAGCACTTTAGGCCAAGGCAGGTGGATCACCTGAGGTCAAGAGTTCAAACCCAGCCTGGTCAACATGGTGAAACCCCATCTCTGTTGAAAATACAAAAATTAGCCGGGCGTGGTGATAGGCACCTGTAATTTCAGCTACTCTGGAGACTGAGGCAGTGGAATCACTTGAACCTGGGAGGCAGAGGCAGCAGTGAGCTGAGATCATGCCATTGCACTTCAGCCTGCTGGGTGACAGAGCGAGACTTTATCTCAAAAAAAAAAAAAGGAAATAGTTTCAATATGACACTAACGAAAAACAGAGGAGGAAAAATTTCCCAACATGTTATATGAGGCAAAATGACACTGATTTCAAATAAAAAGATAACGTGAAAATAAAATTATGATACAATAGCACTATTGAACAGAGATGCAAAAATTCTCAACCAAATATTATCAAATTAAAATCCAGCAATATGAAAAAGAATAATACATAATAAATGATCAAGCATGTTTTCCAGATAGTTATCAAGAGTGAAACAAATTCAAGTTTGAAAATCAATCAATGTGATTTGCTGTTAAAAGAATAAAGTAGACCATTCAATAAATGTAAAAAAATTATTTGCCATAAGTCAACAGCAATATGTAATAACATTTCCCACCAAAAAAAATGAGAGTTTTTTTCATAAAAGTAACTAAAGATAAACAAAACAGAACACCAATAAAAAAGACTTTAGTTAATATATTTAATGGTTAAAGATCAGGAAAAGGTAAATATGTCCACTATTACTACTTTTACTCAATATTGTACAGAAAGTCCTACCTAGTATATGAAGTCAAGAAAAAAATAAAAAGTATGTGTATTTGAAAAAAAGAAGTAAAAATCTTTTTATTGTATAACATTATTGTTTATATTAAAAACTTAAAAAATTCTACAAAAGTACAATTTAACAAAAGTATAGAAGATATCTAAACTGAAAATCTCCAACATTATAGAGAGACGTTAAAGAAGACCTAAATAAATGAAGACATATGCCATGTTCATGGATTGGAAGACTCAACATTAAGATGTTGGTACAAATTTATACAAAATACAAAGGACTTAAAATAGTCAAAACCATCTTGAAAAAGTATTACAAAGTTAGAGGACTATAGTACCTGATTTCAAAACTCACTATAAAGTCACAGTAATCAAGACAATGTAGTATTTTCACACAAATAGACAAATAGATTAATGAAATAGAATTGTGTGTCCAGAAATGGATCCACACATGTATGTCAAGTTACTTTTTGACATATATGCCAATAGAATTCAATGGGGTAAGAAGAGACTTTTCAACAAATGATCCTGTAACCACTGGATATCCTTACATTTAAAAATAAAAACAATCCAACAAACCAAAAACCTTTACCTTTAACTCACATCATATATAAAAGTTAATTGAAGATGTGTTATAGACATATACATAAAAGCCAAAAGTCTTGAACATAAGCATTTGTAAAGATGCTCAACATCATTAGTCATCAGAGAAATGCTAATTAAAAGCATAATGAAATATTATTTCACATCCACTACAATGGTTAAAATTAAGAAGATTGGCAATATCAACATAAGTTGGAAGTGGAGCAACCAAAATTTGCATACATTGTTTGTGTGAGTGTATAATTATACCACCAGTCTGAAAAAAGTTTTGGCAATTTCTTATAAAGTTAAAAACATGCCAACCCATTGACTCATCACTTACACTTCTAAGAGAAATGAAACATGTACTTCTACAAAAAAACTAACTCAAGAATGCTCATAGAAACTTTATTCATAATAAACAATAAAAACAAAACAATCAAATGTCCATCAATGGGAAAATTTCAAAAAACAAACTGTATAATACATTAACAATATAATGTTGCTCAGCAATTAAAAGTAATAAATTACTAATACATGCAGCAACTTGGAAAAAATCTCAGAAATGTTAGGTTGAGTGAAAAAGGCCAAAAACACGAGTTCATACTGCATGACTGGAATTCCATAAAATGGAATTGAATGAATTCCATAAAATGGAATTGAATGAATTCCATAAAATGGAATTGAATGAATTCCATAAAATGGAATTGAATGAATTCCATTTTGCTTGTTCCATAAAAAACAAGCAAAAAGGACACATGATACTAGATGTGAGAATAGCAGTTGACTTTGGGATGAAGGAAAGAGACAAATGGAAAGGGACAGGAGGGAACTTTCTGGGGTAAAGCAAATATCCTGTATTTGTTCTGCATGATGGCTACATGGTTGTATTTGTTTGCTGAAGCTCATTGAACTTACGCTTTAAATTGGAACATTTTATTGTATGTAAATTAGACTTCGATACATTTTTAAGTGAAAAATAAACATCATTTTTCCCAGATAGTTATTCAGTCATAAAATGTGTTTACTGAATACTTATTAAATAAATCTGTAATCGCTATTCAATGAGTAATGTTGGTTTGGGAAGGCACTGAGTTTCAGTTTTGCAATTACCTTGTCTTAAATATGAAAAAAGTAAAAGATTCTTTTGAATTTAAATGGTAATGTATACATTACTGAATGCAGCTCACCACATTTAGTAAATGCTTTCTTCTCTTTGCCTAACAAGTTCCACAGAACAAACTAGTTCAAACTGAGCAACTGTAATACAGGCAAAGAAAGAACACTGAACTTGGAGTCAGGTGACCTGAATTTTCTTTTAATTTCTGCATTTTATGATTTTATTTGGCAGAAGTTCCCAGTTGGCTGCCACTGCTAAATTTCCTTAACACTGGAAATATGTATTGAATGCAGAGAATCATCAGTACATAAAGCAATATCCTAATACCCTATGGCCATCTTGGTTGTTGATTTCAGGAAAGTGAAGAGATATTATCATCTATAATACAATATGATTATTTTTGTTCTTTATTCTTTTCTTTCAGTATGTTTAATCTTCAGTATCTTTGTTTT
Source organism: Pan paniscus (assembly GCF_029289425.2). Classification (NCBI taxonomy): domain Eukaryota; kingdom Metazoa; phylum Chordata; class Mammalia; order Primates; family Hominidae; genus Pan; species Pan paniscus. Next base: position 133,079,241 of record NC_073254.2, read on the forward strand.
AATGTGCAAGAATCATTTTCATTTTTAAGGCTCCTGTGAAATCAGCCACTTGCTTCAGTATTACCTTTTAAGCTGTTGACATAAAGTCAAAGTAACAGGGCAGAGGAATAAATGCCACTTATCTTTCCTTTTGTCCCTCATTACATAGAAACATCTCCATGGCTTTTCATTAAGAATTTCCTTGAAATTTCTGACATCTTGCAAAATTAATGATTGTATAGCTTTAAAAATGTGTCTTTTACCACCTCTACATTTTAAATGTGTTTGCCTCAATGTGTTATTGCATAAAGAAAAGATAATTTTATCTCTATATATGTATACACACATACATATACATATAATGCTGATACAGATGTACTCACAAATATATAGAAAAATGATCATCCATTCATTCAGATGGTCTTTCATCCATTTAATACATAAATATTTTCAGTGCCTGCTATATACGGGTGTTGTGCTAAACACCATGAATGTGATTATAAGCAAAATAGGCTACATCTCCATAATGATAATAAAGATTTATATTTGTGATTGATACAGTTCTAAATATCTGCCTACTCCAGACTTGCTTAGTGGTCATAGCACTAGAAAAAGGTATTACTTGGCTAAAATTCAGATCCAGAGTAGAATAACCTGCCCAACATCATACAGCTAGAAAACAGTAGAGCCAAAATTTCAACCCAGACACTCTAACTCCCAAGTGTGGGATGTGTGACTGCTTCACTCTGCTTCCTGCTCCTGCGCATTCTCTCACAGAGCTTAAGATAAAGTTGGGGAAGATACTGACTAGTTATGAGGATGATGAAACAAGCAGGTACAACTCAAAATGTATTTCCCTCATATATCTCACTTACCTTTTCTTCTCTTATTACTTCAACAACTCAAAATTCCTTTTTTTTTTTTTACCAGACCCTCTTTTAACAATGGAAATTACTGTCAAAAAGTTTTAGTAGAGGTCCATTCTTTGTTCCTAATGTGTACCTGAGATCAGATAAAAGGAGTAAACTTTTCTCCCTTGAGAATCAAACTTTGTGAAAGAATAGATATAGTTGCTATCTCCACTTTCTCATTTCTTTCCCACCTATTTACTTCAGTAGCTTTTTCCAAAATCACCAAAGACAACCCAGTTTTCATTTCTAATTTACTTGGCCTCTCAGCTGATTTTAACCCTGTTGATTTTATCCTGTTTCTCAACACATTATTTCTGCCTCTTTTTGGCTATGGCTCCCAATTTTCATCTTACTTGTTTTGGCTACTCTCCTCTTTTCTACTGTGGATTTTCTTCTTCAACCTAACCATAAAATATTGGACTTTCCTCCAAAGTTCTATTTTGAAAGTTTTCTCACTCTGCATACAGTCCCTCAGTGAGCTCACATGCTGTTGGCTTCCGCTGCAGCACACCTGACAATGATTTATAAATCTAGGAATCCATTCTGGATCTCCTTTCTCACCATGACATGAGACAATGGAAGCACTCCCTCCCAAGGGACCAGATAATTGCAAGGAATCTCCAAGCTTATAACTAATCTTACAGCAAGCCCAACAGAAAAGAAATGACTTATTTTCCAGTATCCCAACAAAAGTTCTTTATTTCAGTATTATTAGCTTCAAGGGGCTTCACTGGTTTATGTGTTGTTGTCCCAGATGCAGAGGTGTGGCCGACAACACCCAAACGACATGGGCAAAGGATTAGAGGCAATAGGAAAGTAGCAGCTTTTAACAAGGAGAGCACATGATGTGGGGCTGCATGGGCAACAGGCTCCCCCTGCACACCGTGATGTCACCAGAGGTATCCACACTTTCCAAATCCTGACAGAGCAATCATTTGAAAGACATTAAAGAGAGTGGTGACAATCTGAGTGATTATTGAGGGAATATGTGGTTTTTGGAGAAAAAAAAGGACTGGGGGTAGAAAGTGTTAAGTCAACAAGGCCCTGTGTAAATGATGGATGTAGAGGGGAAAGGGCAACATAATAGAAAAAATCCATGTAGGCAGGGGATCAGGTATCTACAGAGGGATGAAGGGGCAGGTGAAACCAAAATCCAAGGGAAGTGGACAGTCCAACAGGACTGGAGATGAGCAGGAAGCCAAACAACAAACTGAGGGAGGGAATAGGACAACCAGTGTTCTCTGATATTGTGTAAGCAGCAGAAAAAGGCATGATCAGCAGTTTCAAGAATCTGAAAACAAAGGAGCTGACAAAGTACAACAAAACAAAATATGTTTACATGCATGCGGTAGAATAGAATTAGATCAAAGAATTGGATCAAACCAGTGTGTTTTGACCAGTGACTTAACTGCTTCAGCACCAGCACTTGATTCTGTTGCCAGCAGGCCTCTCCAGTGAGTTGATGGCACAATTAAGTGTGTTCACACCACAAAAATGCCAGGGCCTGAATACGTTCAGCAACATTGTAAGGTTATATTTAGAGCCAAAATGCAGAGAGTATAAATGAACTAAAGAAGAAAAGTCTGAGGTGAAGGAAAGAACAAGCGTTAAAATGAGGAGTATTTAGGGCAGTGAAGCATAACCCTTAGGGACAAAAGGGTCTAAATGATCTTAGACTTAGCATTTTGCATGAGTAACCAAGAATTAATATGTTGCCAGTAAGCATTTAGATTAGGATACACAGGAGGCCATCCTGAATGGATGGAGTTAGTATTCAAAAAAAAAAAAAAAAAAAAAAAAAGACACCAGCAGAGTGAGCAAGTGAGATTTAAATTTGAAGATGTGGCCAGCTGAACAGACTGACAGGAGGCAGGCTTCACTCTTGTAAAATTTATTTAAGAACAGCTAGAAAAATTGCCTTATAGCCAGGTAATCGAGATATGCAACAATTCGTATGCTTTAAAATACCAGCTATTGGCCATAAGTGACACCTACATTAACATTATTTTGTAATGCCTTCATGGTGGATAATGTTATATCATGGAGTGGGGCTAGAAATGTAGTGGTCTGGAAGTAGGAAGCAAAGGGAGGAGAGAATAAGCTAACAGTGGTTGGGGCTGGAAAATACATTTTATAGGTTTTTTAATGAGACTTAAGGTTGTGGATTATTCCATCCAGAATAAGTCCAACTGTTGGGTTGAAGTCATCATCAGAGATGAATCCAGCTGTGGAAGTGATGTCATCATGAGACCTAAACACACCTTCAGGGATGAAGTCAACAAGGAGTGGGAGGGGATGAATCCAGCTGTGGGGCTGAGGTCATCAATGGAATATCATACCTGTGTGCCTAGAGAAAGTTGGGTGTGGTTAAGATCTTACCTACAAATATTGTGTGTCGTGGCAGGGCTCTTGAAGCACCCCATCGGTAGGTAATCAGGTAAAATGTACTGTGCCTGTTCAGAAGGACAATTTAAGAAGGGACTCCTGGAGAGAACAGGTCAGGTTTAAGCAGGTTTGGGCTGGGTTAAATGAGACAGAGAGTGTAGGTTGTGTCTTTATAGTGGCTAGTAATTGGGGAAAAGATTCAGAACCTGAGGGATTTCAAGATTTGAAATTTTCACTAATGTCAAAAGAGGGAGGGAGTGTATTTAAGTTTTCTTATCAGCTTGCCCAGATGGTACAAAAGAAGAAAATGGGGCTTGAAAGCTGTCCGGAGTCAAACATAAAAAATGAAGTTAGACTCCTTATTGCAAGTGTTCTTCCTATTGCTATTACAATGTTTAAAAGATTTAGAAAATATTTATGAACCTATCCATATTAATTTCTAGTTCCAAGTATTTGCATTTAAAAATTATTTGAAATGACAATGGCTTTGTAATGTAATACAATAAAACAGGATTTTTTTCTTAATTAACTATGGTTTATAGACTAATAGAAAAATTAATAGTACCTGGAAGCTGAAATTGCTAGAAACTAAGAGAGGGCATGTGAATGCACATGTAATGAGAAATTAAAATTACCTCCTTGAAGTTACTTTCAACTTAGGGATAAGGCACTAAAAGAATTCAGATAGGATAAGAAATAACCAATATTTCAACTTTTGCAGGAACTAGGCTTGAAACACATTTTTTAACTTTAAAAATAACCAACATTTTTTCTCCATTGTTTTAAACTTAGATTCTCTCCACCTCTGTTTTTCACTGAAGTAGTTGTAAAAGTGACATTGGGTACCATTTCCACCCAACAGATGCAGGAAATACTGGAAATCTTTTAACAAAATCTGTACTGCAGAGATTTCCTTCTGAATTTCGCAAACTTCAGCAATTCACATAAATGAAAATTCAAAACAAAACAAAGCGAAAACTTTTTGGCATTTAACCCGTGAGTTACAGAGTGAGATTTTAAAAGGTAAAATGAAATTCCATTATGATAATTTCGGGATGACAGAACAAACTTTTCTTGAGTTTACATGAGAAACTTTGTCATTATTCTGTTTTAAGTTGAATGTCATTAGGTTTGAAAGTCCTTTTGGTGATTAAAATTAATTCTTTCCATAAATATCCAACCACCTGCCACAAACAAAATTAAAAAAAATTTGTAGATATATGAAACACATTTCATATATCTACATATGTCTTTTCATGTAAGTCAGGGGATGGAGGATAATCTATATCTTTTAAACAATATAGTACCTTAGTTTGAAAATAATTGATATTGAAAACTCTTTTAGAATGTGAGATAGCTGTAACAATTATGTTCAAATTATTAAGAATAACCTCAGAAATGCACTTTTAATGCTTGTGTCACTTTAAGGACACAATATGAAGGTTAAGTTTGAGAGTGTACACAAATAAATTTCTTGTTCATTAACCAAATGCACTCTTTTAATATTTTGCTGAAGATATTCCTATCAATATGCCTTGGCATTATTAAGTGTGGACACACTTCATTGTGCTAACAACTCACTAGATGCTTTGCTAGCAGCAGAATCCTTTCCTGGTACCAATACTGTTAGATCGGTTGTTAAGAAATTATGGATTAATCCAATTTTTTAATATTATCCTTTCCTACCACATGCATATAAACATAGTTTGGAGTTTATTTTCAAATATAAAGTACGCTGAATACAAAATAAACTCTGTGTTGCTTCAAAACTTCGTAGGATGCCGACTCAATACAGAAAAGATATTTGATTGTTTCTTAAACCAGAATTTGAACAGACAAAAATTACTGAGTGTTCTTATTTTAATATAAAGAATGAATCTCAGTTTAAATTTATACTTAAAAATCCCATTAACATGAATGTTCTTAGATAGTTGATTTAGTATCTTTTTTGTTTATATATATATGTATATGTTATGTTTATTCAGAAAGAGAGAGAGAAGGAAGGAAGGAAGGAAGGGAGGGAAGAGAGAGAAGAAGGAAGGAAGGAAGGAAGAGAAATTGGAATGACTGACAATGTATTCTTCAGCACGGCCAGGTAACATGCGCTAAAAGTAGCCTCTAATTATTTTATTGGTCAATGTATTAATAAAAGGTACAATGTAATCACTTATGTAAGTCACCAATTACGTAAAACAAAAATATTGTGAATTTGTTAAAATGTCTGTGATGGATCCTCCAGAACACCCTCTGTGAAAGCACAATGTGGGTTTGGTTGAGTATTTTTGATCAGATCTCTCAGGGTATGCCAATTACATCACTTTACAGTGAAAAAGACCTATTCCTATTAATAATATACACCAAGCAAGGTTTTATCAGCAGGTGAGGTAGAATCATTTTATTTCCTGTTGTTATGCTCCAATATACTTTTACTAGCAAAACCTTTCTCAGATTTTTATAGAATAATTATAACTTGATGGTCTAAAAAGTTTTAAATATTAAAAATAAGATAGATTTTATTTTTTTAATATTTCTTAGGTTAAAATGTTAATTTTTCTTTATAAACAAACACATTGTATATATCTATAGATATCTTCTCATGTAAGTCAGGGGCTGGAGGATAATCTATATCTTTTAAACAGTATAGTAACTTAGTTTGAAAATAGGTGATATTGAAACTCTTATAGAATGTGAGATAGCTATAATAATTATATTCAAATTCTTAAGAATAGCCTCAGAAATGCACTTTTAATGCTGTGTCACTTTAGAGGCAGGATAAGCAGGTTAATGTGTTATAAATTAAAATTAATAACATCTGATGTTACAGCACTGGGTCCTCAAGAAAAACAAAGAGTAAGTATAAAAGTGTGGGCAAAGTACCTACCAAGCATGTGGCACTGCTGTCGTTCAGTAATATTTAAATAACCACCTTTCTTGAATGGTTAACAGAGAATTTGTGAAGCCTGATCAGTCATGGACAACTTAAATAAAGATAATATGCGATATCAAGAAATAAAAATAAGTTTAGCTTGCAAATTTTTGAAAAAGATTTTTTACTGTAACTTGTAAATTTTTAGAATACAAAAAGACCACCAGTTTTAAAGACTATTATTTAAGGCTGAATAAATTGCCACCATCCAGATAAGTAGCATATAGGCATGTTTTAATTTTCCTGCAAAGATGTATTTACCCACCTTATCACGATGTGCTAAATACAATTTAATATCAACTCACAATTAAGCTGGTCATGGCTTTTACCTGAAACCACTGTGTTAGCAGAGTTACTGTATGCTTATTTCTGGCATCCGCATTGAAGACCCTCATTTATTCACTCAATTAATATTTATTAAAACCAGTAGCAGATGATTAGAAAATGATCAACCTTGGGAGGAAAGTCTGAAATAGAATGACTAACTCCAGAGAAGGTGTGAGGGCAAGTACAGGGGACTGGAAACATGTTTTGAAACCTATGATAACTTTTCACTGGTGTGAGCAGTAAGTTGTGGAGAAAGTTGGAAAAATAGAAGTTTGAGATAGAAAGTTGACCAAGTTTGAAGTTGTAGAAATTCTAGCAAACAATGCTGCAATATACACCTAAAAGACAAGAGCTGAGGTAGAACTGAAGTGAAGGGCATAAGGGTTAAGTGACTCCTGACTTGGACTGCTGGATGCTGAAATCACTTCCTAGGGTGGGAGGATTTGGGGTCTAGAAGACCATTGTAAGCAGGGGGAAAGTTCCCAGTGAATGTAGTGTGTGACCTAAAGGTGGGTACTTATTAGAAGTATAGAATGATGGGCCAGGAGTGGTGGCTCATGCCTGTAATCCCAGCACTTTGAGAGGCTGAGGTGGGAGGATTGCTTGAGTCCAGGAGTTCCAGACCTGCCTAGGCAACAGGGTGAGACCCCATCTCTAAAAAAAATAAAGAAAGAAAAATTAGCCTGGGGTGATGGCACTTGCGTATAGTCCCAGCTACTCCAGAGGCTGGGGTCAGAGGATCACTTGAGCCCTAGAGATGGAGGCTGCAGTAAGCTGTGATTGCACCACTGTACTCCAGCCTGGTTGACAGAGTGAAAAAAAAAAGAAGTATAGAATGATAAAGAAAAATCACAGGTTCATGAAGGTATAAGAATATTGGTCACATAGCAGCATCACAGGGCTAGGGAAATGTCAAAACATTTGCACACAGATAAACTTTGAATAAGGTTTCAGTTAAAGCAAGAAGTTGGGGAAAATACTTTGAAGAGTTCTCTTTTCTATTATTCTTTTACTAGATGTACCTTATAACACTTGATACTTGGTATGTACATACTTCATTTTTACATTTACTACAATATGTTGCAACTATTGAATGTATTTTTATATTTCTCTAATTGTACCTTAAGTTCACTAAGGGATTAGGAATATTCATCTCTATAATCCACTTTATATGATGTAGTAAACTTAGACACTTCATAAATATATCTTAGTGAAGCAATGAAGGTGATGTTAGTGAACGAATCTTTCAATGTGAGATTTCAGGTTGCTAAATGGGTCAGAGGAATTTCTCATGTTTTTCTCCTTTCTATAAGTTTTTTGACTTATAAAATAAATTTTGACTTATAAAAATAAATTTTGAAATAAAAATCCAGTACAGTAAAGTGTACAAATCTTAGATGTGCAACTTGAATGTTGGCAAATGTATACACCCTTGCAACCAGTAATGAACTAAGGCTGACTCCTAACGGCTCATAAGTGCTGATTGTGCACATTCCTTCCTGGCTTTGTTTCAGTGATGTCAAGTTGGTAATTTGAGATCAACCACACTAACAGAATTTAAAACACAGAAATTTGCAAATGCTGGAAAGCAGGACATTTTTTTTGTCCCCCAGAGAGCAGTTGTTAAAACGTTTACCAGGACACGGCTGGTTATTACCATCAACCAGATCAAGATAGACATTTTCATTGCCAGAGTGATTAATTCATGCCTCTTTCAAGTTAATCCCTTGACTATTACTCTTTGGATTTCTATCACCATTGACCAATTTTTGCCTGTGCCTAAACTTTGTATAAATGGAATCATACAGTAATGTACTCTTTTGTTGCAAGCTCCATCATGCAGCATAATATTTTTTAAAAATTGTATGTGTTATTTTGTGCATCAGTACTGTGTTCTTTCTTTACCAGTGTGTGATATTCCATTGAATGACTATGCCACAATTTGTTTAACCATTTTCCTGTTGATAGAAATTTGAGTTATATCCTGCTTGGGGCTATTTTTGAATAAAGCTTCTATAAACATTTTTGTACACATTGTGTGTGTGTGTGTGTGTGTGTGTGTACTGTGTTCTTTTCACTTCTGTATATACTTAAGAGTGAAATAATTGGGTGATAGGATAGAAATTGCCAGACAGATTTCCAAAGTAGTGATAATACTTTATATTTGCACAAACAATTCATTTTTTTTTGGTGATTCTTAACCTCAAAAGATAGCACAGCTGATTTTCCTCAAATATTTATCATCCCAAATTTACTTTGAAACTACAAGAGGTAAGACAATTATTTTTCTTAAATTTTATATCACCATCTCAATTTCAAAGAAGCAGAATATTATATATTAAGAATAAAGAGTTTTTATAAAATTGCTATGTAATATTGCTCTGGAGATTACACAAGCATATTATATGCCATAATCATTTCTTCTCAGGTGAAATGATAAGGAATCATGCTTATGTTAACTCTACTAAATGCCTTATGGTAGCCCTTATGTATCTTTTATCTAAAGACCAAGAAAAATAAAAATGAGCAATGATTTTTAAAGTTCTAGATATTGTTCCAAAAACTCTGTATTTTTATTTAAAGGGTTACATGTTTCTAAATCTGAGAGCAATATCTGTGTCTATTTTTCAGGTTCCATGCCACCACTGGACTCTGTACATGGACTCATGATCTGTTTTAATAATCTGGGATTTACCTTCATTGTTGAGTACTCTGCTATGCCTTCAGACTTTTCTCCAGAGTGAAAAATGAATTACGATGATCCAGACAAGAGCTACTGATATGCTGACTCGGCTCCATAAAAATCACTCAGTTTAGTAAAACAATTATTTTCTAGCCCGATATAGACAAAATAATTTCCTTGTTAGTTGTCTAGAGTTGTATTTTTTTAACCAGTTGTGAGCAACATCCTTTTAGACATATTACCTTATGTGATTGACATGTGGAATTTCAACAACACTTTTATGAGTATGCTGCCAATTTGCACCTATTTCAATAGATTTTTCCAGCAACATGTAGGCATGAATGTGCTCATGGCCTTTCTTAAATGATTAATTGAAAGGTTCTAAAGTCTTTTTTCAAGACTAGCCAACCTTATATCATAACTTCCATGAAAAAATATACTTTACTATACTCTGTCTTATTTTTGAGCTGTTTTAGGTATTAATTTTCTATTAGTAAAATAATATAAGTCATTAAAGCCAAGCATGATAGCCAATAACTTTCGTCCCTCACTTATACTCCAGCAATATGTTAACAATATAGAAACTTTTAAAATAATACCTGATTGACTAGAAATTTGATTGAAGAAGCCTTCTTCTGCCTTTCTTGCATAGTGTATTATAGAATATATTTATAATCAGTAACATTTCTCTGAAAAGTCATAGAAAGACATTTATGCTTAGAACAGTAGCTAGAAGGATGAAGAAAGTACTTTTAAAAGCGAACAGTAGAGAGTAAGTAAAACAGATGCAAGGTTGATTTTTTTCACAGTAAATCTATTTTGAGTCTTTATTAAAATTTTAATAATAAACTTTTTTTTTTTTAATGGGAAGTTGAGGCCAGGTGCGGTGGCTCACGACCATAATCCCTGCACTTTGGGAGGCTGAGGCAGGTGGATCACATGAAGTTGGGAGTTCGAGACCAGCCTGACCAACACAGAGAAACCCCATCTCTACTAAAAATACAAAATTAGCCAGGCGTGGTGGCGGATGCCTGTAATCCCAGCTACTCGGGAGGCTGAGGCAGGAGAATCGCTTGAACCTGGGAGGCGGAGGTTGCAGTGAGCTGAGATCACGCTGTTGCATTCCAGCCTGGGCAAAAATAGTGAAACTCCGTATCAGAAAGAAACAAAAAACACACAGGAAGTTGTATTTTACCATGAAGTTATGCAATGTATGAACATAGTATTTTCTATGATATTTTTGGAAGCAAAACAACAAATCAGGAAAAAAAATAATTTTTGCTTCAGTCATACCTATTTATATGTTATGCAACAAGTAATAGATTTTTATTAAAATTCAATTATCATGAATGGGTATAAAGGAGACTTTCATTATGAAAAAGCTAGTTTAATATCTGACTATTTTAGGAAGTTTAAGTTCAACCAGCTAATGACAAAAATGGCCAACCCCACGCCCCCAAAACCTATTCTTAGGAATTCTATGTTACAAATAGAGATAGTCCTGTCTATGACACGTAACATTAGACTGCATTAATAGATAAAATATTTTCCACCATGAAAAGAGACATCACTGGAGAGCCTACTGAGTAAAAAATACAATGGAATATTATAAACAATTTTACAACAATCAACATGAAAATTTAGGTGAAATGAATAAATTCCTTGAAAAATAAAATTTAAAATAGCTGAGACAATAAAAATAGAAAATATGAATGGTTCTATACATCTAAAATAATCAAGTCCATTATAAGATCTGTTCTAAAAAGAAAACTTTAGGTCTAAATGACTTCATTTATAAATGTTTTCGTATGTTCCTTATGGAAAATGAAGAAACACTTCCCAACTCATTTTAGAAGTCAATGTAACCTTGATATCCACATATAAAAAAGCATTACCTGTAAAGAATATTAGTCCATGAATGCAAGGGTGACTTAGAAATCAGTGAAATTTGCCCTGATCATAATATGCAGCCAACAAACATATGAAAAAAAGCTCATCATCACTGGTCATTAGAGAAATGCAAATCAAAACCACAATGAGATAGCATCTCATGCCAGAATGATGATCATTAAAAAGTCAGGAAACAACAGATGCTGGAGGGGATGTGGAGAAATAGGAATGCTTTTACACTGTTAGTGGGCATGTAAATTAGTTCAACCATTGTGGAAGACAGTGTGGCGATTCCTCAAAGACCTAGAACCAGAAATACCATTTGACCCAGCAATCTCACTACCAGGTATATATCCAAAGGATTATAAATCACTCTACTATAGAGACACATGCTCACGTATGTTTACTGTGGCACTATTCACAATATCAAAGACTTGGAACCAACCCAAATGCCCATCATTGATAGACTGGATAAAGAAAATGTGGCATATATACACCATGGAATACTATACAGCCATAAAAAAGGATGAGTCCATGTCCTTTGCTGGGACATGGATGAAGCTGGAAACCATCATTCTCAGCAAACTAACACAGGAACAGAAAACCAAATACTACATGTTCTCACTCATAAGTGGGAGCTGAATAATGAGAACACATGGACACAGGGAGGGGAACATCACACACCAGGGCCTGTGGGGGGTTGAGGGGGCTAGGGTAGGAGTAGCATTAGCAGAAATACCTAATGTAGATGACAGTTTGATAGGTGCAGCAAACCACTATGGCACGTGTATACCTATGTAACCAAGCTGCACATGTATCCCAGAACTTAAAGTATAATAAAAGGAAATAAATAAACAAGTATAAGAAAACAAAAGTAAGCTAGAGAAAATACATCTAAAATCAAATGAGCAAGCAGTCAAGATTTTGTTTTATTTTATTATAGCTAGAAAGACACTGCTGTAGTCAAAATCAGCAATGACACTAAAGAAATCCTCTGTGCTTTTCAATAAGCAAATATATTTCTTCCAAGACAAAAAAAATGATAAAAGTGATATTTTTTCAGAAATGCAGAAGTTGTATTTAATAAGAAGCAATATTTATTCATGATAAAAACTAATAACCAAGAATAAAAAGACCCTCCTTCATCTCATAAAGTATATATATATATAAAGAAAATATACTACAGCCTATATTATACTTAATAGTAACTTATTGAATGCATCCTGTGAAATAAAAAAAGAGACAATGATGCCTTATATCAATATTATACTGAAGGGTTTTGCCAGTGCAATATGCAAAGACAACATAAATAAAAGTCATAAATATTGAAGAAGAAGACGTAAAACAGTTATTGCTTATAGTGGCATTTTTAGCACTTAGAAAGTTCAAAAAAATCTAAAAGCAATATACAAATTAATAAGTGAAGTCAGTAAGGTGTTGAGTACAAGGTCAACAAGTAAAATTTAATTCTGTTTCTACAAGCCAGCAAAAAATTAATCAAAAAATTTTATTTTTAAAATGATATTTACAATACTATAAAAATCATGTTTCTATGGATAAATCTAATGGAAGATGCATAATACACACACATACACACACACACACACACGTGACTGCATACCCATGTTAACAAAGACCAAATGGGGAGACTAGAATTCTACCCTTGTCCTGACTTTAACAAAGCATATCTTTCTCAGATGAAAGTGATGTCAGAGTGTGATATCAGAGAAAGTCAGTGAGGAGCTGGTATTTCAGTTCCCAGGTCTGTACAGATGGTGTCAGTGGAAAGCTCAAGGTTTCCACTTCTACACTCAACCAGAAGTAACAAGGCATCATTTCCTCTCCCTACTAGATTACTATCAGATGAAGCCAGGTGGGACACAGAACTCTTAGTACCTTCCAGAAGTAATGAGGTCTACCTCTAACCAAGGTATTAATGAAGGTCATGTGGAGAGTGGTAACTAGGCACTCCCCCTTGCAAGCATGTTGGTATCACTGAAAACCTAGTGGGGAGCCTCAACTCCCCTCAAAGTCCTAATGAAAATTTTATAACTAAAAAAAATCAAACATTTAAAAACAAGAAATTAATGGACTAAACAGTGGAATGGAGGAGAGAGAAGAAACATTCAGTGAACTTGATTACAGAACAATAGAAATCACCCAGTTTGAACAATAAACAGGAAAGTAAACTGAAAAACGTAAACAGGACTACTCCCATAGGACTACAAGAAAAGACCTAACATCCATGTCATTGGAGCCCCACATAGGAAGAAAAAGGGGGATGGGAATGAAAAACTATTTAAAGAAAATGACTGAAAATTTCCCAAATTTATAAAAGACATATACCTGAAAATCCAAGAAACTTAGCAAACTCTAAACAGGATAAACCCAAGGAAGCCATGCCAAGAAACATCATAATCAAACTTCTAAAAACTAAAGATAAGGACAAGAATCTTAAAAACTGCCTGGAAGGCAAAAAAAATTAGAATAGCAACATATTTCTGATCAGAAACCACAAAGTCCAGAAGGAAGTGGCACATTTGCAAGTGCTGAGAGAACTGTGAAAAAGGAATTCTATATCCTGCAAAAATTTCCTTCAGAAATGAAGGGGAAATCAATAAATTCTCAAAGAAAAGAAAACTAAGAGAATTTGTCACCAGTACACCTACCCTAAAAGAATGGCTAACAGAAGTTCTTAAAACAGAAAGGAAACAATAAAAGGAAGGAATCTTAACCTATCTGGAAGAGTGAAAATATGGGTAAATATTACAGAATTTCTCCTTTTGAGTTTTCTAAAGTGTTTGATGGTTGAAGCAAAATGTATAATATTGTCTAAAAAATAACTATAAAATTTAACAAAACTACCCATATATCTTTAGTGTAAACACCTCAGCCTTTCAGTATGCTTGATTGTAAATTGAACTGGAAAACATAAGACCTCTGTTGGTGATCTGTAGCAGTGGTCTCCACCACTTTGGCACCAGGGACTGGTATCATGGAGGACAATTTTTCCATGGGCCAGGGTTGGGAGATGGATGAAACTGTTCCACCTCGGATCATCAGGCATTAGATTCTCATAAGGAGTGCACAACCTAGATCCCTCGGATGCGCAGCTCACAATAGGGTTCCCACTCCTATGAGAATCTAATGCCACTGCTGATCTGACAGGAGGCAGAGCTCAGGCCATAATGTGAGTGATGGAGAGCGGCTGCAAATACAGGTGAAACGCTGATCTCTATCCGGAAGCTCGCCTCCTGCTGGGCAGCCCAGTTCCTAACAGGCGGTGGACTGGTACCTGTCTGTGGCCCTGGGGGGTTGGGGACCCCGATCTATATATAGAATCTATTACTTATCAGTTTAATAAACTAGGACAAAACTACATTCTTTTCCTTTTTCTCAAAATGGGAACATAAAATCTTTATGATGTGTTTCATAAGGTTGTTTTGCGATATTTTGTAAACTATAAAAGACTACAAAATGTAATAGTATGAAAATTATTACTATTATTTAACTTAAAAGATGGTCTTGTTCAAAGGTAATGTATAGTAAAATCTATTGTGCTGAAGTATTTAAGTACTGAGGTTTGTGATTTATGTTGAAATAAACAAACTGAGAAGAGTGATGGAAAGGATGGAGAGATGCATAGCCATGTGGTAAGAAAAGTAAATTGTTCATGGTAGCATCTAGGTGATGGGTTTACAGGTGTTCACTGTAAATTTATTTTAACTCTTCTCTACTTGTGATAAGTTTCATAAGAAAGTGTTGGAAAAAACTTTAACATAAAATGTTTAATTCTCGTAGATTTCAAGAAAATAAAAAAGGTGACCTACCTTGTCACTAAGCATAACAACTTCATGGTACATGATATCAACATAGCTTTGGCTATAGCAACAACATTGTATTTACAAGTAAAATGACATACAAGTTCACCATTGTGTGTGTGTGTGTATATGTGTACATGCTCTCTCTCACACATGCGCACTGTATAAATGTATATACACACACACACACACATATACATAAAACTCAACATGATATGAATAAAAGTGTAAGTTTTATTCCAAATTTTTGCTGATGTTTGCTGCATGCTTTTTTAAGGTCCATGGATAGTTTCATTGTTTTTGGTAATATTCTCAGCATATGCTTACAAATAATTTTATATCAAATATTTCAGAGAATCTGCTCACATATCTTTCAATTAATATAAAAAAGATTTGTTGCAATGAATCTTTTTTCATAAGCAAATTTTTTGACACCAAATTATCACAATCACAGTCATTTTCTAGATATGGTAACTGTGATCAAAATTCCTCATTCCTTTTTACAGTATTAATGGTGGAATCTGGGCTATGTTAACGGTATACCCAACTCGAGCCCAAAACACAGAAATCACTTCATTTTTCTAGGTCAGATTATCTTCAGGCAAAGATAAATATACTCAATATGTTTGAAAATGTTCCTGAAGACATAAACGTGTTTTTATAAAGCAATATTTAGAGATATAAATGTAAATGAGCCATATGGATTGCATTTCACTTGAAATAACCACACATTGGAAACGTAATGGAAAATGGGCTTGGGAAAAAGTTTGGAATGTGTTAGGTTACCTTTCATGATTCCGTTTTATAGGTTCAACTGACAAGCCACGATTGAAGAGTAGAGTTACCATATATAGCTGCGGTGGCACTGCAGTGGTTCATATATGTTGGAAGGGACTCACTTTGAGAGTCTTAATATCTGTCAGTCTTGGAGAGTATATCACATTCCAGAACAGGCTTGTTGTATGGTCTTGGGGTATGCTCAGTAGACCCAGAAGCCTGGTTAAACTTAGCATGTCTGTAACTTAATAGAGCCATTCACTATACCATTCATTTATCAATTTATTCATTCATTGTATAGCATTTAATTAGTGGGCTATATTATCATTAGCTTAAAATGATATAATAAAAGAAGACTAGATCTAGATCAAAACAAGTGACTCATGCAATACTTAAGTATAATAGGTGCTCTTGGTCCCACACTCATATCCCCATTGGCACCTCCGTTTTTGTGCATACTATACTAACTTCCAACAGCCAGCACCTAAATCTCTTTATCTGAGGGCTTTTTCTGGCCACCAAATCCTACTCTGCCTATGTGGAGTATGCTGAAGGCCTGGAAATTAATACCTTCCTGAAGCAGCCCTAAATCAATCTCTCGAAGGTGGGATAACACTAAAGTCCATGTTCTAAAAATTCCCTGAGTTCCCCATCAGATTTAAGCTCCGGCTGCCCACAGTGCTGGTTTTTCTTTTCTCATCTTGTTTCTCCACTACCTTAATCACGTTTCCTGATATCAAGTCACAAACAAGCTACTTGTTCTAGAATCCTTATCTTATAGTCTGCTTCTGAGAAACTCAGAGTTAGACAATAGGCAAAGCAGGCATGGAAACAAATATTCACAATAAAATGTGGTATAAGCCATAGTAAATATATATAACAAATGTCAAGGGACTCAAAGGAGGAGCTATTCCTTTGTTCATTTAACAAGCATTTATTGGGCACCATTTTCTAGGTCCCCAATTGGTGCAAATGTAAATGAGGCACAAAGACACAGTCCTGGGTATTTCTGGGAATGTAGGCCATTAACTGGAGGCAAAGAAATTACTCTGCCTATGAAAAGATGGGGATGGGGGTGTGGGATGAAAACCAAAGGGGATGAAGACAAAAAAAAATGACTGGAAAGAGGAAAAATGAAGGCTGAAAATGTTTTTGAAGGTACATGATGTTTGAATTGTATTTTGAACTAGGACTAACTTTTCCATTCAAAAATATGGAGGCTCAAAATCTAGGCAGAGAACTAGAAAATTGAAAGGCCCAGAGCCACACCAAAAGGTACTTACTTAGGAACAACAGTTCAGTGTGGCGAGAACACAGCATGTATATGGGAGACTTGAGAAAAGTGAAATACAACAGGATGTTGGAGCAGGATTATGTAGACCCTTGCATGATATCTGAATATGTGGACTTAATCTTATGAGTAACAGTGGCCAGGCGTGGTGGCTCACACCAGTAATCCTAGCACTTTGGGAGGCTGGGGCGGGCTGATCACCTGAGGTCAGAAGTTTGAGACCAGCCTGGCCAACATGGTAAAACCCCGTCTCTATTAAAACTACAAAAATTAGCCAGGTGTCGTGGCAGGTGCCTGTAATCCCAGCTACTTGGGAGGCTGAGGAAGGAGAATCGCTTGAACCCAGGAGGCTGAGGTTGCAGTAAGCCGAGATCGTGCCATTGCATTCCAGCCTGGGTGACAAAGCAAGACTCAAATAAAATTAAAAAACCTTATGAGTAATAGGAATCCACCAAGTTCTTTTGCCTTAGGATTCCAACTGGCTTATCCATTTGTTTTGTAATGGTCTGAAGACCGCTCTTATAAAAATTGCACTTTGGGATCTGTCTGGGGTAAACAATCGCTAGAGAACTAGTACAAAACTGCTGAATGCATTTGATAACATAAACTGTTTATTCTATATTACATTTGGTAGAAAATTACAATGTGTTTTAAGCTACAAAGGATCATAGCATTATATCATAAATCCAAGTCTCTCTAGTATTCTAAACTGTTTCTTAACTAGAATATTTCAATTAAAATAATTATTTAAATTATGCTGTGTATGTTGGTGTTCCTATCATACAGAGAATGACAAGCTCTGTTATCTAAGTACTCAACACTCACAGACAGAACAAAGTTGGCCACGTGTTGATTCTTACTGATAATAGGCGTGTGTGTACTAGAGTTCTCTGTGCTATTCTTTCTACTTTGGTATGTACTTGAAATTATTCACAAAGATTAAAAATTAAACAGCTCAAAAGAAATTTAAAATTATTTATCAGTAGCAGATTCTGTTGAGGTGCCTTTAGCGATATGAAGCACCTGTCCCAGCTGCTGTTCTCAGCTGCACCCCTCTTCGAGTGTTGTCCTTACCTGACTCTGGGAGCCACCTCATCTGTCTCTGCCTGGGAGGCACACCCCACTCCACTCTCAGGGGTGTTCAGAACTAATGACTAAGTGAAGGGGAGAGAGTCCTTACAACAGCTCTCTCACTTCTGGGTGGGAAAATCTCTGGAGCAATTCATACTCTGGAGCCTCCTGTGTGATCAGGCTGAGGCCAAACTTCTCTTGAGCCCTCTTCTTTGGCTGATTTCATCCTCTACTCTGTCTTGCATTCTTCACAATCCTAGATGTTTCTACTGAGATCACTCCCTCAGTAAATCATTTGCAAAATAATTTCTGTCTTCTGCTCTATTTTCAGGAACTCAGCCTTAAGCGATTTTATTTTGGAATTAATGAGAGTTAATCTGTTGATTAGGAGACTAGACAAGGTATAGGAATCAGAAGGCCTGGTTTCCAGACTGACACTGTGTTTTCTTATCTGATCAATCAATTCTGAGAACATCAAGTTCCTTTGAAAAATGAGAAAAATAACATTTCCCTATATTTTATGATACTGTAAGGAACAAATGAGATTATGCATATGAAAGCAGTTTTGAAAAAGAAAAAAGTTTTGTATAATTTGATTACATTAATATGCTATTTCATTATCTACAAGCAGTTGTAAATCGCCTGATGGTTAATTATAATGTGATATTCAATTCTGCAAAGTGAGAAATTATTTTAAGGCAAGGAAAACAGAGGCTTGCTTCAATGTGCCACATAACAGGCTGGCTTTTTTTTGTTTGTTTCATTCAAGTCTTTCATCTCCACCTGCCTTTTCCTGGCGAGACACTGGAACTAGATGTGAATTTGAACTTGTAATGGGCAATGGACTCTGTTATCTTTACGTGCAAGGAGAGCACATTTCTATTTTCCTTCCCAGGAGTGAAGAAATGTTTTGTTAAGTGGATGTTAACATTTTATAATTTGTATCAAGAAAAATGATCAACAACAATTCAATTAGTTATATACTGTAATAATAATCACCACCATTGGTCATGCACTTATTTTCCAAAATGTCCACTGACAAGAACAGATATCAATTTCTCTATCTGAGTTGCAGTCCAGCAATATAAATACTCACATAACAGAGAATCTAAGTGCCTGACTAAAGTGATAGCTACAAAGTTGAAACAGTGCATTAAATAAAACCTGAGTAAAAACTGCATAAAAAAGAGGGTGATGTTTATACTCATGCTGAGTTCCTGATGCACAGTTCATCACTCTTGGGCAGGCGCCTGTAGTCCCAGCTACTCGGGAGGCTGAGGCAGAAGAATTGCTTGAACCAGGGAGGTGGAGGTTGCAGTCAGCCGAGATTGCACCACTGCACTCCAGCCTGGGAGACAGAGTAAAAAAAAAAAAAAAAAAGAGAGAGAGAGAGTCATTGAATTCTCACACCCAATGACCAATTAATCTGGCATAATGTTTCTTCTTAGAAAGGTAGTTTGGGGAGAAGGAAAGAGTTGTTTTTGATTAGTCTTTTTCCTCCCCTCTCTCTTCCTTTATAGTTTTTCAAAAGTTGTCAATCCTTACTTACTCACATATTCCCATTTTAATAGCATATATTTCATGTATAGCTTTTTTGAAATATGTACAGAACTAAAATATCTAAAGCAAAATCCAAATTTCCTGTCTTCTCTCTGTTGTGATACTTTTGCAAATAAACTTCACACAAAAGTAATATCTGGTAATGTCACATGACTAGAAACTAAGGCATTCTAGTTAGAAGTCAAAGGAGTTTAAATAATAACTTGTATAACCTATACCAATATTGTGTTTTCTTCTGTTTCCTACTGTAGTTCTTCACAGAGCAACACAGAAGTTAAAGAAATCAAAATGATGTCCCAAAGTTTACGTCCATAGGAGCTGATTTCTCAATGGGGAATATTTAAATATGAATGATTCCCACAAGCATACTGAGCACATAGAAAAAAACTGTAAGAGCTCACTGTTTTGAAAAATCTGCTGTGCATACTAAAGTGGCTGCAACTTAAACAAACATTTGAAGCATTGTGCAAGAAGGAAAATTAACATAGACAGTGGTTAGCTATTTTCAGGAAAGTGCCCTTAAAAAAATATTTAGATGGTTAGGTTGCTTATCGGATGATATTGCATATATGTGATATGGCAGACTGAAGGATGTTTATTTGTGTGTGTGTGTGTGTGTGTATGTATATCTTCAAACTATTTTATATATATATATAAAATCACTATATGTATAAAATATATAATTGCTCTCTCTCTCTCTCTATATATATATGTATATACCCAAACTATTTTATCTTCTGACCCATCTAAAACTTACTAAGATTTACCTTGAACTACTATTTATTTTCCTAAAGGAGTTATTGAAATATCTTCTTTGCCCTGGTTAAGAATGAGCTAGTTTATTACTAAATGTAGTTTCTTTATGGTAAGTGAGTGGAAATAGGCGTACAAATGGGCAGATAATTAGATATCATTGTTCCACTGCTGATGAAGTGGAACTATCTCAGTAGGGCTGAGTGTGGCCTTGGAAGTAGCCCTTCCCAGAGGCCGAAAGTTGGGCGCTGGCCTCCGAGCAGAAAGAAAAGCCTCCTTCCAAGGACAAACATTCACAGGTAGCATTCATACCTGAGGAAAATTTGCTTTTCATGGGCTCCTTCTAGCCCAATATCCGCATACTCACCCAGGCGCAAGGCCATTTACGATGGTCCATGTGCTAGACAGGAGGAAGGCCTCGACAGGCACAATGCTAACTCCTCATTTCTCAAATAAGCTTCTATTTTTTTAACCAACTTGCTCTCTCATCAAGTTAGAGGCTTCATGTAAGCAATGCTGAGTGAATTTTCACTTTTACATGAGTCCAATTAGGACGTAGGGAAAAAAAGGAAAAAGAAAGATAATGTAAAACATGTTAGCAAATAGAACATGAAAACTCCAGATATAAAGCTCTGGAATTTTTATCTTTACAGTTATACTCCTCCCAAATGAAATCATATTGGACCAAGTTAGGAATGTTAGTGTAATTTTAAGAAAGTGGAGAAATGGAAAAAACATGATACCCCTAGAGATTCTTCAATCAGCCAACTTTGCAGCCTTTGGACAATTTCTATGGCAGACCTGATGTTAATTTTTCATTGGGTCATTTCCAAATCAAAGTAAAGAAGACATTACTGAATAAGATCCATGGTTATTTCATCAGTGATTAGGTAATTCTGTGGCAGATTTGTCATCTTAAGTAACATTGAATTAATACACTAATAAAATATGCATTTAGCTCTTTGCTAAAAGTTTAAAAATTTTATATTAAAATGTTATACTTTATAGATTCTAAAAAGTCTTAGGTACTTTCAGGCTTCTGTTTCTAAGAAGATGGAGTAGATATATTTTTCCTGTTTCTTTTCTAGGTACAACTAAAAACCCTGTACATTATACATAAAACAAACATAAGAAAACTATGAAAGGTGAAGGGAAGAAGCCAGGCCATCTGAGACTGAGGATCAAAGGAACAACAGAATAGTGAGTTCCCTGGGTTTTCTTTTTGCCTCATAAATACCGGACTTGGTGCTTAAGAAGTCAACAGCTTAAAAACACCACAGGAGAAGATAGAAAGAAAGAGAAAGAGAGAGATAGAGAAGAGAAAAGAGAAAAACAACAAAAACTACTCTCTAATCAAAGGACAAGGAAAAGGCAACCTAACAAGATAGAGAACTTTTAGAAAATAAACACTACTTCAGCTTAACATCATAGAGAAAAAAAAAAAAAGGAAAACAAACAGAAAAACAAAAATGTTTCCCCATACCCACTCATGATAGCAACAGCTGCATAGTAAACATAGATATCCATCCTTGCCTAGCTATAATGGGGCATTCCAATTTACCACTCCCTCCACCATCACCACCAAATTGGTATGAGAAAGGCCAAGTAGGAAACCAGAATTTTAATCATATTTGATAGTAACCAATGTAGCTGTCCCCCAGTAGTGTCAGTGGGGACCATGGGAAGGGGAGCCTGGACTTTCAGTCCCAGTCAGCAGTAATGAGCCATCCTTACCCCTCTTTATTGAGGTGCTGTAGGAGAAAACATATGAAGGAGTCAGGATTCTCATCACCCCCCAGCAGTAGTGATATGGCTGGTAGTCACATGGGGATAATAATGAGGCATTTCTACCCCTCTTAGCCAGGGAGAGATCAATGAAGGTCCTACATGGAGTCAGAAATCTTACCCCTACCTCACAGCAAGAATAAGCTCTTTCCCCTTGTTATCAGCAGAGGCCGAGTGGGGACCTAAACCCTACTCCCACTAGTGGAACTCCAACTTCTAACCCCACCTGATAGCTACAAGAAATAAACTTCCCTTCTTCACCTGCCAGATGTTAGACAAAACCAGCAAAAATAAGAGCTTGCCCTTTCCTTGTTGACTAGAGAGAGAGTTTTTTGCTCTTGCTATTTTCTTTTCTTTTCTTCACTCCCCACCTTTCTTTTTAAAATCTCCTGTAGTATTTTCAGTTGTTGGCTTCTTTAGTTCCAAGTCTGGTATATATGAGGCAAAAATAAAACCCTGGGAACTCACTACTGTGTTGTTCCTTGGATCTCCAGCTCTAACATATCAATAATTACATTAAATGTAAGTGGTCCAAATACACAAATTATAAAACAGAGTAGAAGCTCAGTGGATTAAAAAACATGACTTAACTATATGCTGTCTAAAGGAAACTCACTTAAAATATAACAATATAGCCAGGAAACAGAGAGATCCATCCTGTAAACATTAATGAAAAGAAAGTAGAGTATTAATATTGGGTAAAGTAGACTTTAAACCACTGTATTAGTCTTCTCTCATGCTGTTAATAAAGACATGCACAAGACTGAGTAACTTATAAAGGAAAGAGGCTTAATTGACTCACAGTTCTACATGGCTGGGGAGGCCTCACAACCATGGTGGAAGGTGAGGAGGAGCAAGTCACATCTTACATGGCAGTAGGCAAGAGAGAGATTCTGCAGGGGAACTTCCATTTGTAAAACCATCAGGTCTTATGAGACTTATTTACTACCACAAGAACAGTATGGGGGAAACTGCCCCCATGACTCAATTATCTCTACCTGGCCCTGCCCTTGACATATGGGGATTATTACATTTCAAGCTCAGATTTGAGTGAGGACACAGCCAAACCATACAAACTGCAGAAAATTACCAAAGGTAGGGAGGACTTTATATAATTTAAGAAAGAGGTCATTCCACCAACAAATACATAGCAATTCTAAGCTGTATGCACACACACACACAAAAAAAAACAGAGCTGAAAAACATATGAAACCCACACTTACAGAAATGAAAAGATGAATGGACAAATACAAAATTATATTTGGAGACTTCAATATCTCTCTCTAAGCAGTTGTTAGAACTAGGCCAAAAAATCAACAAGGATATACAAAAATACAGCATCATTAACTAGCAGTGTATAATCAACATTTCCAGAACACCAAAACAAATAGCAGCAGAGTATATATTCTTTCTAAGTGACCATGAAATGTATACCAAGATAACTCATATCCTGGGCCATAAAACAAAAAATTTAAAATAATGAAAATTCATATACAATGTGTTCTTGAGAACAATGGAAACAAATGAAAAATCAATAACAGGAAGATTAAAAAAAAATCTCCAAACACTTGGAAACAACCACACTTCTAAATAGTCCATGGATTAAAGAGGTAGCTAAAGGAATGCTGAAAGGTAAACTTATTAAAATTAAAATTAAAACTTCAGAATATTATCACACATACGTACCAATGAGCCACAAAAAATTCATGAAAATAATTTATCATGTGTTAAGTATTTGATTTATGATAAAGTAAGGATTCTAAACAATGTACAACAAAATGTTATTTACTAAATTTTAATTTAATTATAATTGGTTAGTTAAATTTTGAGGAAGATAGATTCACAAATTACACCAAAATAAAATTAATATTAGCAATTTAAAACAATTTATTATATAAAATTAATTTTAAAAACCTACTCTAAATAATCTGATTGAATATTTAGTTAATCTCTAACAATAAAAATCTCTCTGGGCCTAAAATGATAAAGAA
The DNA here is from genome assembly GCF_029289425.2 of Pan paniscus. Lineage (NCBI taxonomy): Eukaryota > Metazoa > Chordata > Mammalia > Primates > Hominidae > Pan > Pan paniscus. The sequence goes on from NC_073254.2 coordinate 133,103,391, forward strand.
AATTACAAACTAAAAGGTTATCCAATTATAATAAATAAAAATGTCAAACTTCTAAGGGACTACATTAGAAATGGGAAAATGTCTCAATAATCTAAGGCCCTACTTCAAGAACTTAGAAAAAGATGAGCAAAATAAACCCAAACGAACAGAAGCAAGGAAATATAAGAGCAAGAGTCAAAAAAGTTGAAAATAGAAACACAATAGACTCAATAAAAGAAATCTCTATTAAAAGAACACGGAAAGAGCTGGTTCTTTGGAAAGATCAATAAAATTGACAAACTTTTAATAAGACTAACAAATAAAAAAGGAGAAGATACAATTACCACTATCAGAAGTAACACAGGAGATTACCATCACACACTCTTTAGACATCAAATTAATAATAAAGGAATACCATGAATAATTTGAATTCACACATACACTTGACAATGTAGATGAAATGGAATAGCATTCAAATATATGCACTACCACAAGTCACCCAAAATTTAACTTGTAATAAAAAAAAATCACCAAAAAGAAATCTCTAGTCCCAGATAATTTTACCAGAGAATGCTACAAAACTTTCAAAGAAGAGTTAATGCCTATTCTACCCAATCTCTTTTAGAAAATAAAAGAAGAGGGAATACTTTCCAGTTCATTTTATGAAACTAGTATTTCCCTACTACCAAAATCAGACAAACACAGTAAAACAAAGAACACTACAGACCAATATCCCTCCTGAATATAGACACAAAAATTCTTAACAAAATATTACCAAATAGAATTCAGCAGTATGTAAAATATTATACACCTTGACCAATTGATTTGTATCCCAGGAATGCAAAGCTGGTTTAAATTAAAAAATCATTGTACTCTGCCATATTAACAAACTAAAGAAGAAAACTCACATGATCATTTCAATTTATGTAAAAAAACTTAAAAAATTCAAAACATACTCATGAGAAAAATGCTCAGCAAGTTAAGAATAGAGGGAAACTTCCTTAATGTGATGAAGTCATGTATATAATACTTATAGCTAATATTATGCTTCTTGGTGAAAGACTGCTTTACTTTAAGGTTGAAGACAAAGCAAGGATTTGTATTCTTACCACTTTTACTTAATATAGTGCTGCAGGTTCTAGCTACAGTAATAAGGAAAGAAAAGGAAATAAAAGACATACAGGTCAGAAAGGAAGGAATAAATCCATATATTTGCAAATGACATATTGTCTACATAGAACACACCAAGGAATCAACATAAAATCTTTTAGAACTAATAAGTGAGTTTAGTAGGTCAGAGGCTATAAGATTGAAATGCAAAAATCAATCATAATTTAATATTCTAGCAATGTTCATGTGAAAACCAAAATAAAAAATACAATACCTTTTACAAAGGCTCAAAGAATGTGATACTTAGGCTTAAATTTAAGAAAATATGTACAGAATGTCTTCCACAAATTTAACAAAATTCCTATCCGAATCAAAAAAGAATTTTCTTAGATGTAGACAAAGTTACTATAAAATTTATATAGAAAAGCTAAGAAACAAGAATTGCTAAAACAATTTGGAAACATAGCTACAGTAATTGAAACTGTCATGTTCAGTGAGGGACAGACACACTGATGTAACAAAGTAGAGACTCAAAAATAGATCCACACAAATATTTCTAACTACATTTTGAAAAAGGTGAAAATGCAATTCAATGAAGGAAAGTCTTTTCAGCAAAAAAATATTGCAGCAATTGAACATTGATTGGCAAAAAATAAACTTAAGTCTCACACCCAGTACACAAATTAACTCAACATGGATCACAGACTTAAGCACAAAATGTAAAACCAAATTTTTTGGAAAAATGTAGGAGAAAATATTCAGGATCTAAGATTAGACAGAGTTCTCAGACTTGATGCTAACATCACAAACCATAAAAGAAAATTTTGATAAATTGGATTTCATCAAAATTAAAAGCTTGCTCTGTGAAAACCTTCTTAGGATGAAAAGATTTTGCACATGTTACAACTGATTATAAAGCAAAATAATTAAAACTTCAGAATATTATCACACATAGGTACCAATGAGTCACAAAAAATTTTAGGAAATAATTATGAAAATAATTTTATTATGTGTTATTTGATTTATGATAAAGTAAGCATTCTAAACAATGGGCAACAAAAAGTTATTTACTAACTTTTAATTTAATTATAATTGGGTAAATTTTGAGGAAGATTGATTCACAGATTACACCAAAACAAAATTAATATTAGCAATTTTTAACAATTTATTATATAAAATTATCATTAGTATTATTATTTTTTGAGACGGAGTCTTGCTCTGTCGCCCAGGCTGGAGTGCAGTGGCAAGATCTTGGCTCACTGCAAGCTCTGCCTCCCAGGTTCATGCCCTTCTCTTGCCTCAGCCTCCCGAGTAGCTGGGACTACAGGCGCCCACCACCACGCCTGGCTTATTTTTTGTATTTTTAGTAGAGACGAGATTTCACTGTGTTAGCCAGGATGGTCTCGATCTCCTGACCTGGTGATCTGCCTGCCTCGGCCTCCCAAAGTGTATAAAATTAATTTTAAAAACCTACTCAAAATAATCTGATTGAATATTTAGCTAATCTGTAGCAATAAAAATCTTTCTGGGCCTAAAATGATAAAGAAAATTACAAACTAAAAGGTTATTCAATTATAATAAATAAAAATGTCAAACTTCTATCAGGGAAAAATATAATTTAAAAAGGCATGAGAAAAATGTGTTCATAAACTACCATGAACACAAATGTCAATAGTTACATTTTATAAAGAATTTATTAGAAAATAATTAAGGTCTTAGTTGTTAACACACAGATTTTTAAAAAAATTGTTTACAAAGTTGATAATTTCCATAGGGAAAAAAACTTATATTAAAAAGATGCATCATTTTCCCGGCAAGGTAAAAGCCGAATGTATTTTTTTTGTTGTTTTTGCTTTTGTTTTGTTTTCGCTTTTTTTGGTTTTGTTTTGTTTTGTTTTGTTTCAGAAGGAGTCTAGCTCTGTGGCCCAGGCTGGAGGGCAGTGGTATTGGATTTTTTTTTTTTTTAAACATAAGGATAACCAGTGGTTACACGATCATTTGTTGAAAAGTTTTTTCCTACCCCATTTAATTCTATTGGCATATATGTCAAAAAGTAACTGGACATACATGTGTACAGTGGCGCAATCTCGGCTCACTGCAACCTCTTTCTCCTGGGTTCAAGCAATTCTCCAGCCTCAGCCTCCTGAGTAGCTGGGATTACAGGTGCGGGCCAATAAAAATATTTTTAGTAGAGATGGGGTTTCTCCATGTTGGCCAGGCTGGTCTTGAACTCCCAACCTCAGGTGATCCACCCATCTTAACCTCCCAAAGTGCTGGGATTACAGGCACGAGCCACTGCACCTGGCCAAAACTAACTGTATTTGATTATAGTCAATATTAGGGAGTTGATGGTAAACCTGGTACACTGCTGGTGGTAAGGTAAGTAGAAAAAACCTGCATGGAAAGAAAATCTAATTATGCATTAAGAACCATTTAAAAGTTTATACATTTTAATCCAGTAATTTCACTTACTTTTTTACTCTTGACATGACATAGCTGCATTCAAAATATCACTGCAGTTTTCATAAGAAAAAAACAACACTAAGAAAATGGTGAAAGAAATGTGTTACAGCCCACACCATTGAAATGATATGGCTGTTAAAAATAATAAGAGGAACATTATTTACAAGGGGAAATGGTAATTACAATAGGAGAAATAGAATAAAAATTTGGAAAACTTCTGTGAATAATGACCTGGAAGCGCATTGAACAAAGTCTATGTGGTAGCCCTTACCAAATGTTTTCTTAACATAGCTGTTTCCTGTCTGTTTGTGCTGCAGTTACACTTCTGTCTTCCTGTTAGTCAGCTTTTGGACAATCTCTCAGATTCCCAAGAGGCCAACTGCCACCATCATGAAAAACATCCTGACCATGGGAACTACAATTTTCCTAAGATCCATTTATCCCTGTGATTGGATGTAGACGCGATTTTCAATTAATTATTTGTACTTTTCTAGGAGTTTCCTAAGCCCTATATTTTCCAAAATGCTGTTATATGCCTAAGCAAGTTATTCACTGAATAAATTCTTGATTCTAAATATTTATCATTAGCAGATAATAAAAACAAACATGACTCCCTCTTTGTTATTTTCTATAAATATTCTATTTTGCCTGCGGATTTACATTAGATTTGAAAACTAAAACAGTTCACAAGTAATCAGAGCACTTCCTGAAGTGAAAGATGAAATTATCTTTGTATTTTACTTTATTTTATCCTTCAAATAATATTCCAACACTGTTAACAACAGTTTCCTTTTTCATAGAAGTTGAGCACATTAGGTATTTCCAAAATGAAGCATTAAAATTTACTTCATAAATAGGCCTCTATAAGAAACTTTCCAGAATAACTTTTAAAAAGGCATCAAATGTTGTACATAAGATATACTTGAGAGTTCAGCCAATATCAGTATTTTTACTTTGCAGATTTGCTGTTTCTTTAAATATTTATGTGTTTCTCACATGTATTGCCAGTTTTGACTAAAACAAATTTGTTTCTCTTTTAAGGGGAAATAACTGGTTAGGACCGATAGTGGCTCAGAATTTGTGGTTTTCTTTAAAAAGAAAATAGATATTATTCTAATAGCAACCTTCTTTCAGTAGCTGGAAATCTTGAGTTGAAACTAGAAAGAATTTAAATCTTTTAAACATGGAAAAATGTGTAAATGCACAAACACAGGTCTTAACTATCAGTCAAGAAACCAGTAACTGGTTCACTTTGGAGTAAAAAGAGAGACAGGGAAGGGATATGACTAAGACATGTTTTCACTGTCTACAGCTTGAACTTATGATTTGTTTTGTTGTGTGTGGGTATATATTATTTAAACGACTGTACATATATATAGATTATTTGAAAAATATACTGAAATAAATAAAACTATTGTTTGAGATTAGACTTTCTTCTTTATAACTGTTTCTTTTTCTTTTTTAAAAAAGTTTACATTTAAGGAAAATTCCATTTGGGAATGTTTTAAGAAAAAAATGTTCTTAACTCTCAATGATTTATTACCATGCCTGCCACTGGGTTTGGTATGTTTAGGAATCTGCAAGTAGTTATACAGCTGCCAATTTGCTTTACTGGTTGTTACTGATCTGTAGAGCATGTACCACGAGTAAGTCATAAAACATCACCAGGACTTACATGCTTTTGTAAAAAAGGGAACCCATGATTCGTATTGATTTCTTGTGCATGGAGGGTATTATAAATAATTTATCAAATACCGTTTGGAATTCTTATTGTTTTACCTGGAAAGAAGGCAAAAATGTAATCATTGTTATCATAGTAAGCCATAAAGTTAAAAAGTGCCAATCTAAAGAGTAAGTTATGACCATAAAGTTTAAATTGGTTATGGGTCGAGAATAAACATGATATTTATACTGTTGATTTAGAATATTGTAAGACCAAAGGAAATATAAGAGCAAGAGCTGTAGCTACTTCTAAAGATAAATATCATGAGTGAAACTAGTTTAATCATAGGAATGCAGTAGCAAGTATTCAAAACCTTAAACCAAGCCATGCTGCTAATGTTTCACCAGCATAACATTATTCCAAGACCTCAGTGTCATGAGTTCCACTTTAGCTTCTTGTTAACATTTCTGTTTATAATTATTTAAGCGGACATGAAAACCCTGTGTGTGTGTCAAATGCAGAATTGCAGTCTAACTGCCATTAGATGTCCACAGGCAGCTGTAATGAGCCCACGGAAGCCTCGATGCCATCTCTCTGACCATTATGTTCCACAAAGTGCAATATTTTAAGTGTAAATTATGTTATCTATTTGTGTAACCAAAATGCAAACATCTTCTAAAAATGCCACTGACCACTTAGAATTGGTGGTAACCAAAGTAAATTTTGTTTAAAAATATTGGCATGGACTCACCTCAGTTCTTGGCTTGGGAATTAGAACTTAAAGAGATGCTTTATGAATGGGGCAGAAAATTCCACGAGTCATTAAACTCTTGAGCTTACATTTCACAATAACGTTAATGTATGGAGTAAAATATTCTGTATTAGGACAACTACCTCAAAAATTACTCTATTTAGCATTGAAGACTTAGACAAAAAGACACCATCACTTCCCTCAAGAAGTTGGTAGTGTATTCGGCCAGAAGGGAAATTAGATAATGATATAACAAAAGGTATGGCAAAGAAAGTTACATAGAAATAGTATCCAACCACGACTAGAGACAATGGGGAAGGAGAGGAAGGCTTCCTAGAAGTGAAGATTGAGAAACACATGGAGCCAGCTAAAGAAGAAGAAAAGATGGAGGAAATGTATCTAGATAGAAAATGTAGCATAGAATGGTATGGATGAAACCTGGAACATGATTTGCTCAGGAAACTGCATGATGGGTAGGTGGCAATGGAAGAAGAATTAGATATCATTGATTACTTGCAAAAGTAGGCTAGGATGGGCCACAAATGGCAAGGCATGTTTGAAAGTCTACTGCCAAGCTGGTATAGTTCTGATAAGGCCATCAGAAATGGCATAGAGAAGCACTTGTGTATTCAAGGGAATAGGTATACTCTTGAATGCTAAAGAACACCTATTCTAACCTAATGATATACAAAGCAACAGGCCTGCAGTAAAAAGAAGCAAGCCTTCTTTTCTGCTTCATAGCCTTCTCACTCATGTGGGCTATTGCTAAACACCAAACCAATACCCTTTTCATGAGTATATCCTTCGAGCTGCTCATTTGCTCACTTTGTATGTGGGGAGTTAGGAAAACGATCGAGCTCCTGTTGTTGCTCTTGTTCAGTTTTATTTTGGTCTAGAAATAGTATTCCTTGAAAGATGAATACAGAAGACCTATTTAGGTGGTAGGGTAATGATTAGATAATTGGTTTAGCTTTTCTGGAGGTATCTTTGGGAAATAAAATTGTGTACACTTAATAAACACAGACATACATAAATCTGTGTTCAGTAGCAGATAATAGAATAGGTAGATGATAACATACATAAATAATGTTTACTACCATGGAAGTATATAAGATTAACCCAGGAGGATCAGAGTGAAATGGAGATTGAAGACAGAGCTCTGAAAAACAGGAATGGTCTTTATATAGCTGAATAAAGAAGTGCCTTTACAGCCGAGGAAAAGTAGACAAAAGGATAAGGAGAAATGGAAAAAGGAGTTGAAAAACCAGAAGAGAGTCATGTTCTAGAAATCAATAGAAAGGAAACTTTCTTAAAATATTTCATTAAATGGGCAATGACTAGATGCACTTTTTGATAACATGAATAAACTCTGGCAAATCTATGTCAAGTGGATTAAATTTTCCACTACACATAGAGGTCAAATAAATCAAGAAATAAGTACTTTTTGTGATAGTTACAGGAGCTATTTCATTGAACTGGTGAAGATAAATGTAGCAAGGTAGAATGGTATGCAAAGGTGCACAGAGGATTAAAAGGTATATGGTGTTGCTATATGTTATTTTTCAATGTACAAATTAAAGAAACCAGAACAGAGAAGAAATAGCTGTGAGAGAGAGAGAGAGAGAGAGTGGGTGTGTGTGTGTGTGTGAGAGAGAGAGAGAGAGAGTGGGAGAGAGAGAGAGATACTCAGTAGAAAACTAGAATTATGAAAGAGGAGAGAATTAATGGGTGGGAATTGAACAATGAGAACACTTGGACACAGCGTGCAGAACATCACACACTGGGGCCTGTCGTGGGGTCGAGGGATGGAGGAGGGATAGCATTAGGAGAAATACCTAATATAAATGATGAGTTAATGGGTGCAGCAAACTAACATGGCACATGTATACATATGTAACAAACCTGCACGTTGTGCACTCATATCCTATAAATTAAAATATTTTTTAAAAATAGTAATACAAATTATTGTGAAAGACAAAAATAACATTCTTTATTTTGTTTTAGTTTAATCTATAGATGCAGGACATTTCTAACAAGTTTCAAATAGCCTCTTCCAATTTTAATTTTTAAAATAAATATGTAAGTAGTATGGTTTCTTATCTGAAATCTTCAGATTATTCATTTTTATTCTAATAAGAATGGTCTTCATTACATGTATGTCTATACATATCTGTATATGTATACAGATACACATATATATTTACAATATATAATATGTGGACAAATATACTTTCCCAAAATACATTTGAACCTTTACTACAGAATTGCTATTTATGGAAAATTTTCAAGAGTAAAATTTAATAGGTAACTGAAGGGTCATTAATCTAAAACAAAACATTTTGAAGATTGTCTTCCATTTTCAGGGACTACTTTAAGGACTTAATTAATTAAATGATCTACATATAAAATTTTATTTATAAGTAACACCCCCCACAAGTAGGCATTATATGATAAAATCCAAGTGCAGCAATATGGAGAAGCTATTGATTTTCCTGTATGCAGAAAAAGGGCAATGTTTAAAAAGAAGGATGATGAGTTTTTTTGGGGATATGTTTATCTCTAAAGTCAGTTGAGCTGAAGCTTTTAGGGCAGGGCAGGTCAAGAGATACAGGTTTGGTTGTCATTGGCATATAACTCAGTGTTTCTCAAATCATGGTCTATGGACCACTAGTATCAGAATCATCTGGAGATGATTGCGAAAAGTCAAGGTAACCTAGGTGCCATTAATTTGAAATAATCAAGTCTTCTTAATTTGAATATGTGCAAGAGTGGCCCTAAGAATCTTCATTTTAATTGAAACACCTAATATAATACTTAAGCCCACTAAAGTTTTTCTTTTTGTGTGTGTGGTGGTGGTGTATTTATTTTATTTTATTTTATTTTTCTTTTCAACTTTTAAGTTCAGGGGTACATGTGCAGGATGTGCAGGTTTGTTACATAAGTAAACATTTGCCTTGGTGGTTTGCCGCACAGGTCGTCCCATCACCCAGGTGTTAAGCCCAGCATCCACTAGCTATTCTTTTTGATCCTCTCCCTCCTCTTGCCTTTTGCCCTCCAACAGACCCCAGCATGTGTTGTTACCCCACATGTGTCCATGTATTCTCATATTTAGCTCCCAGTTATAAGTGAGAACATATAGTATTTGGTTTTCTGTTCCTGCATTAGTTTGATAAGGATAATAGCCTCCAACTCCATTCATGTCCCTATAAAGAACATGATCTTGTTCCTTTTTATGGCTGTATAGCATTCCATGGTGTATATGTACCACATATTCTTTACCCAGTCTATTATTGATGGGCATTTTGGTTGATTACATGTCTTTGTTATTGTGAATAGGGCTGCAATAAACATACGGATGCATGTGTCTTTATGATAGAACAATTTATATTTCTTTGGGTATATACCCAGTAATGGGATTGCTGGGTCGAATGGTTATTTCTGCCTCTAGGTCTTTGAGGAATTGCCGCACTGTCTTCCACAATGGTTGAACTAATTTACACTCCCATCAACAGTGTATAAGCATTTATTTTTCTCCACAATCTCACCAGCATCTGTTGTTTTTTGACCTTGTTGTAATAGCCATTCTGACTGGTGTGAGATAATATCTCATTGTGGTTTTCATTTGCTTTTCCCTAATGATCAGTGATGTTGAGCTTTTTTTCATGTGTATGTTGGCCACATCTGTGTCTTCTTTTGAGAATTGTCCGTCTGTTCATGTTCTTTGCTCACTTTTTAATGCGGATTTTTTTTCTTGTAAATTTGTTTAAGTTCCTTATAGATGCTAGATATTAGACATTTGTCAGATGAATAGACTGCAAGAATTTTCACCCATTCTGTAGGTGGTCTCTTTATTCTGTTGATAGTTTCTTTTGCTGTGCAGAAGCTCATTAGCTTAATTAGATTCCAGTTGTCCATTTTTGCTTTTGTTGCAATTGCTTTTGGTGTCTTTGTCATGAAATCTTTGTCCGTGCCCATGTCTTCAATGGTTTTGCCTAAATTCTCTTTTAGAGTTTTATAGTTTTAGGTTTTACATTTAAGTCTTTAACCCATCTTAAGCAGATTTTTGTATATGGTGTGAGGATGGGGTCCAGTTTCAATTTTCTGCATATGGCTATCCAGTTCTCCCAGCACCATTTATTAAGTAGGAAATCCTTTACCCATTGATTGTTTTTGTCAAGTTTGTCAAAGGTCAGATGGTTGCAGGTATGCAGTCTTATTTCTGGGTTATTTATTCTGTTCCATTTGTTTATGTTTCTGATCTTGTACCAGTACCATGCTGTTTTGGCTACTGTAGCCCTGTAGTATAGTTTAAAGTTGTTAAGCCCACTAATGGTTGATAAATGGTTTGCTCACCCATAGCAGAAGTCAAAGCACCCAAGCAGAAAATATAGAATGAGTTCCCCTAGGAAAAGAACTCTGTTTTTCATTTCTGTATGTCTAGTAGCAATATGTTTCCTGAAATTTACTATATAATCAATAAATAACTATTAAAATATTTTTGAATTTTCTGGAAATAATGTACAGTATGCAGCAAGAATCATAAAAATGTTCATATTTTTATCTAGTAATATAATTTCTGGAAATTTATTTTGAGTAATAATCCAACAGGAAAGAAAATGTTATCTATAGAGATGTTTAGCACAACACATTCATAATAGCAAATAATGAGCATTAGCAAATGACAAGAAATAGGGGTATAAGTAAGTAAAGAAGAAGATATTTGTCTACTATATGACATAATTTGTTACAACTAGAAATAGTAGTTATAAAAGCAGAATAGTAACAAAGATAAATAAATATTAATGTTACAAAAGATATTTTATATATGCTATGGTTACAACTATAAAGAATGATATGCTGTTTTACATGTACTAAGAGAAATATAAACAATGAAAACCATTTCATTTTGTAAGCTGAAAGATTATAAGTGATTTCATAATCATTTCAGTTAATTACATTGGAATGTTATGTATATCATAAGTAATTCTTTTCAGAAATTAATGACATCCCATTTAACAATTTCAAATCACTACAAATGTGACATATGGTTAAATAAGACTTAATTCTGCTCAAATGAAAAAATATAAATATGATCTAGAGGAAGTTTAATAAAAAGAAATAAAAAGGTATCATAATTAATTCCTAGATTCCCAATAATTTTCACGAACAAACATCAGCAGATGTTCTTGCAACTTATTCACAAATAGCTCTAAATGCTAGTGCACTTTCAAATGGATAGAATTCAATAAAATGAGATATTTCTGTCTCCCCTCCCTCCCTTTCCTCTTGCAGTTAGCACAGAAGAATGTGGAAATGTGTTTGATATTTTTGTCACTGAATTTTCCACCTGTTTCATGACATGCCAACATAAACACATAAAGGCTCACATACCATTTACCCACCCCATACATACATGCATATAAAATCACTCAAATCACAGTGTCCAATGAAACTAAAGAAGCAGATAGATTTCAGTATAAAAATTAAAGATCAAATCAGTCTTACAGAGAACAGTATAGTGCCTGTTTTGCTAGTGAACATTTGTTGAATAAATGTCTGTAGGCTGTATTTGTGCAGAATTTGTCCTATGCCTGCCCTGCGTTTTTACAACGAGTAGCAGGGCTGAGGAATTAGCAAATTCCTACTGTAGAAGGACCACCATTACCTATCAAAAAATGAAACCTAGGATTATGAATTGCCTAATTAGCTTTGGTCATTTTGCAACATCTGAGAAATAATGATAATGTAACAGACAGCCAGAGAAAAGGAAGCCCACATTGATGACAGAGATATAAGAGGAAAACATGAATTTTCATGAAAGGTAACAGTGCATTCTCTAAGGTAGTAAATGGAGGTGGAAGTGGGGACAGGGAAAGAAAAAAGAAGTGAAGACAGCAAGTACAGAGAAAGGGCTCAAGATCTTCTGATGACAAAAGAGTTAAAGAGATTGGTAGAATATAAAGAGAGTATGGATAGGAGGGTATGTTGACCTGAATTTTTCATTCAGTAAGAAAAAGATCAAGTAGAGAAGGAGCGGATCATAATTCAAGGCAAAGCAGTCAACAGATAAAGCAAAGTCCCTTGAGAAGATAAGGAGGTTTTCAGCAGCACAGTTGAATGAATTAGTCCTCAATGGAATAATTAATCCTTCCAGACTAGATTGAAGAGAATAAGGATGCGGTGGCCCCACTGATTTGTCTGTGGATATAAAAAGCAGGAAGTTAAGTGAGAGTGTGGAGGAAAAGGAAAAGAGTTTCAATCATGAAGAGAATGGCAAGACTTTGGAGTTTTTGTTGACGGCAACAAGATAGGAGCATTTAGAAGACAACAAAGAGACTGAAATAGATAGAGAACCCATCAGAACTGAGAGGCAGTGAATTTGTAAAGAGGCCAAGTTGCATGGTTTTGCAAATTCTCCAGCACTGTTTACAATGGAGAAGGCAGATTGTTGCAAAGATCGAGGACTAGGACACTGCAGGACAGTTATAAAATGGAAAGACGAGCAAAGGAAATGAAGATTTAAAGGGTCCGCTTGAAAGAATAAATCAGGTGATTAACTGTCAAATCTTTAAATTGAATTAAAAAAATCTTTGATTCAATAAATGTATAAGTAATTTCTTACCATAAGGTGTCCAAGTACAGTAGCATAGCTCCATCATCATCATCATCATCATCATCATCATCATCAAATAAAAAGGATAATTATTTATACTGGGAGAGAAATAGTGAATTGAGCATTAACTTGGTAGAAATTATGTTAGTGTTTTTATTCAGCACAAATAAAATGTGACCTTTCCATTATTTTAAGAGTAAATATGTCTTCTCTATTTAGAGAGTAGATAAACATGTAAAGTGCGACAGAGATGCCAGTTGCCCATAGCAGCCTCTCTATTAAAGGAAAAGCATTTTTGAGAGATTTGGGGTACAGCTATTTATTTCATTTCTCAGTTAGTCCAAACCCGAACCATATAAGGTAAGTCATTTGTCTCAACTGGCCCTATGGAACATGAGGACACTTTAGATTCTTTGGAATTAAGCAGCCATATGGAACTTGTAGTGAGCTTACAACTGAGACATATGGCAGCAGAATGGAGCCAGCCTTGAGGCTGTATAAGCACCCCAGTGACCATCAGCAGTCAATTAAGAGTTGAGACAAGAGAGAAATGTCATTTTAACTCTTGTAAAATTTATGTGGTAGACGCATCCTTGCTGCCTTTCATAAGCTTGTTTCTTGGTTTATGGGTCAAACTGGAGCCAGAGGAAATGTTTTCCTGGCTTCCTCTTATAGAAAGCATCTGAATTCTTGTCCAGTTCTTAGGATGTCGGGGATTCAAATTTCTGCTTCTACTTGGGGAAAGCTTAGCAGACTAGATTAGCTCCAGTACTGTTCTCAGCAATCTCCAGATGAAATATTCCTTTAACTCTCAGAATATATTTATATCCCCAAGACTTTTTCATTCTTTAAGCAAGTTCTGCATGTCTACTTTCCAATCACTTCGTAGCTCCGATGGCACAAAATGAAAGTCATAGTTCTTGTTTTCAAATAAATCATGAAGGAGACTGACAAGTAAACCATAATTATAACATGACAGAGTGAGTATTCTCATAGAAATGTAGTACTCTGTGAACACAGGCTAGCTCTCCACCCTAACTGGGAGAGTCTTCTGAAGGAAGAATTGTCTGTGCAGAGTCTTGAAGGATGTGTGTAGATAGCAAGAAATAAGATGACGGAGGAAGGCAAGCATTTGACATGATACGTGTATCGACTGCAAAAACAAATAAAGCAAGAAGCAGCATCATTTAAAGAAGAACTCAGCAGAATGTGTTGTGGCTAGGACATAAGGCATATGAAAGTGTGTTGGAAATGGAGGGTGGATAGGTTTGCAAGAGCCAGGCCTGAAGGCTTTGAGTGGCAGTCTTGGCTATTTGACCTTCACAGCCTGATGTTGTGAAGAGCCATTGCTATGGTTACATAAAAATGAAGTGGTCAGATCTGGATCTATCTATCTAGCTATCTATCTGTATCTGCAGAGTAGAGGACAGATGTAGAAATGTGCAAGGAGGATGGAGATTATGGAAGAAAAGATGGTGCAACACCACAGGAAGAACAATTAGGGGGCTACCTCTGTTACCTGAGCTAGAAGTGTGATGAAAACATGACCTTCTGTGTTTGAGAAGACATAAGAGATTTTGGAGAAGGCAAAGATAAGATACCTTAAGAAAAATCAGAGAATAGCATTAATAAGTATTGGTAACATATTGTGTTCAGAGTTAAGGAAGAGCAGGAGTCTAGGATAACATTAGGCTTTGGCTTATGGGCTGGCCATTCACAAAAATAGGTGGGGTATGCAGAATAACAGCCCTCTCCAAATATGTTTGTTTTCTAATTTCAGAATCCTATGTATATGTTATGTAACATAGCAAGGGGAAATAAAGAATGTACATGGAAAATTGGGAAGCTGAGGTGGGCAGATCACGAGTTCAGGAGATCGAGACCATCCTGGCTAACACGGTGAAACCCCGTCTCTACTAAAAATACAAAAAAAAAAAAAAATTAGCTGGGCGTGGTGGCGGGCACCTTTAGTCCCAGCTACTCAGGAGGCTGAGGCAGGAGAATGGCGTGAACCCGAGAGGCGGAGCTTGCAGTGAGCTCAGACCAAGACTCCAGCTCAAAAAAAAGCAAGTACATGGAATTAAGGTTGCTAATCAGCTCACAGTAAAACCACTTCCTTTCAAGTGGAAGAGGAAGGAAGGCAGTTTTCAAACTGCAGCCTCTATCCAAGGGAGCCCTGTGAACCAGGACATCCAACAAAAGAAATTTGTACACAAAGATGGTAATCAGAGGGGGCTTCTTCAAAACTGAGGAGTGTACTAAAATTTAAGCCAGTTGAATGAACCCACTTTATACCACAAACACTCAAGGGCATAAAAGAACATAAAAGCAAGCAAGCAAGCAAACAAACAACAACAATAATTTAAAAAAAAAAAACCAAAGGACAGGAACTCCGAAGACTGAAAGAATATCAGCCCACACAGATGAGAAAAAAGCCAGCATAAGAACTCTGACAGCTCAAAAAGCCAGAGCATCTTCTTACTTCTAAACAAATACACTAGTTCCCCAGCAATGGTTCTTAACCAGGCTGAAGTGGCTGAAATGTCAGAAACAGAATTCAGAATATGGATAGGAATGAACATCACGAACATTCAAGGAAAAGTCAGAACTCAATTCAAGGAATCTAAGGAACATAATAAAAGCAAATAGGAAATAAAAGATAAAATGGCCATCTTAAATAGAATTAAACTAAACTGACACAGTTACAAAACACACCTCAAGAATTTCTTAATTATAAGTATTGCTAGTAGAACCAACCAGGCTAAGGGAAGAATCTCGGAGCTTGATGACCAGCTCTCTGAAATAACTCAGTCTGGCAAAAATAAAGAAAAAAAACCAATAAAGAATAAATAAAAACTCAGAAAAATATAGGATTAGGTAAAGAGATCAAATGTATGGCTCACTGGTGCCCCTGCAAGAGAGAGAAAGCAAGCAACTTGGAAAACATATTTGAGGATATCATCCATAAAAATTTCCTCAAACTCTCTCAGATGCCAAAATTCAAATCCAGGATATGCAGAGAACCCCTGCCATATGCTACACAAAACAACCATCCCCAGGACACATAGGCATCAGATTCTCCAAGGTTAAAATGAAAGCAAAAAATATAAAAGGCAGCTAGAGAGAATGGGCAGGTCACCTACAAAGGGAACCCCATCAGACTCACACTGGACCTTTCAGCAGAAACCCTACAAGCCAGAAGAGATTGGAGGCCTTATATTCAAAGAAATTCCACCCAAGAGTTTCGTATCAAGCTAAATTAAGCCTCATAAGCAAAGGAGAAATCAGATCCTTTTCAGACAAGCAAATACTAAGGGAATTCATTACTATCAGATCTGCCTTACAAGAGGTCTTTAAGGGAGTGTTAAATATGGAAATAAGGAAAGACTCTCCTAGGCACCATATAAACACACTTAAGTACATAGACCATTGATGCTATAAAACAACTATTCAATCCAGTCTGCATTATAACCAGCTAACAACATGATGACAGGATCAGACCTACAAATATCAATATTAACCTTGAATTTAAATGGGCTAAATGCCCTCAGTTAAAACACACAGAGAGGCAAGTTGTATAAAGAAGTAAGACCAAAGTGTGTGCTTTTTATAAGAGACTCATCTCACATGCAATGACACCCACAGACTCAAAGTAAAGGGACTGAGAAAAATCTACTAAGCAAACAGAAAAAAGCAGAAGTTGCTATTCTAATTTCAGACAAAACAGGCTTTAAACCACCAATGATGAAAAAAATGGAGATTGTTACATCATGGTAAAGAGTTCAATTTAACAAGAAGATCTAACTATCCTAAATATGTATGCACTCAACACAAGAGCACTCAGATTCATAAAGCAAGTGCTTAGAGACCTACAAAGGACTTAGATAACTTCACAAGAATAGTGGGAGATTTCAACACCTCACTGACAGTATTAGACACACCACTGAGGCAGAAAACTAACAAAGATATTGGGGAATGAACTCAAAATTGGACCAAATGGGCCTAACAGATATCTACAGAACTCACCACCCAAAAACAACAGAATATACATTCTTCTCTTTACCACATGGCACATACTGTAAAATAAACCACACAACTGGCCATAAAACATTCCTTAGCAAATTAAACAAAAAACTGAAATCATACCAAACACACTCTTAAAACACAGCACAATAAAAATAGAAATTACTACTAAGAAAATTGCTCATAATCATACAATTACATGGAAATTAAACAACCTGCTCCTGAATCACTTTTGGGTAAACAATGAAATTAAGGCAGAAATCAAGAAATTATTTGAAACTAATGAGTACAAAGATATACTATAACTGAATCTCTGGGACATAGCTAAAACAATGGAGAGAAGTTTATATAGCACCAAATGCCCACATCAAAATGTTACAACGATGTCAAATTGACAAACTAACATCATATCTTGAGGCACTAGAGAAAAAAGAGCAAACAAACCACAAAGCCAGCAGAAGACAAAAAATAACCAAAATCATGATTGAACTAAAGGAAATTGAGATGCAAAAAAACATACAAAAGATCAATGGATCAAAGAGTTGGTTATTTGAAAAAATAAATAAAATTGAAAGACTGTTAACTAGACTAAAAACAAAAAAGAAGAGAGGATCCAAATAAACACACTCAGAATTACAAAGGAGACATTACCACTGACCACAGAAAAATACCAAAAAAAAAAAAAAATCTCTGAGACTATGAACACCTCCAATGCACACCCGTGCACACAATCTAGAGAATCTAGAAGAAATGGGTAGATTCCTGGAAACATAAAATTTCCCAAGGTTGAACCAGGAAGAAATTGAATCCCTGAACAGAACAATAATGATTCCTCAAATTGAATCACTAATAAAAGCCTACCAACCAGAAAACGCCCAGGATCAGATGGATTCACAGCCAAATTCTACCAGATGTGTAAAGAGCTGGTACCATTCCTACTGAAATTATTCCAAAAAAAAAAAAAAATGAGGGGGAAAAAGTTCTTCCTAACTCATTCTGTGAGGCCAGTATTGTCCTGATACCAAAGCTTGACAGAGGCACAACAACAACAAAAAAGAAAACTCTAGGCCAATATTATTGATGAACATAGATGCAAAAATCCTCAACAAAATATGAGCAAATCATATCCAGCAGCACATCAAAAAGCTAATCCACCATGATCAAGGAGGCTTTATTACTGGGATGCAAGGTTGGTTCAACATACACAAGTCAATAAATGTGATTCACTATGTAAACAGAACTAAAAACAAAAACCACATTATATCTCAATAAATGCAGAAAAGACTTTTAATAAAATTCAACATTCCTTCATGTTAAAAACCCTCAACAAACTAGGCATTAAAGGAGCATACCGCAAAATAATAAAAGCTATTATGACAAACCCACAGCTAACATCAAAATGAGTGGGCAAAAGTTGGAAACATTCCCTTTGAGAACCAGAACAAGATGAGAATGCCCAGTTTCACCACTCCTACACCACAATGACACCACTTCCAACATAATATTGGAAGTTATAGACAGAGCAATCAGGCAAGAGAAAGAAAGAAAAGGCATCCAGATGGGAAGAGAGGAAGTCAAATTTTATTTCTTCACAGATGATACAATTCTATACCTAGAAAATCCCATAGCCTCTGCCCAAAAGCTCCTTAAGCAGATAAATATCCTCAGCAGTTTGAGGATACAAAATCAATGCATAAAAATCAGTGGCATTTCTATATACCAAGAACATTCAAACTGAGAGCCAAATCAAGAAAGCAATTCCATTCACAATAGCCACAAAAAGAATAAAATACTTAGGAATGCAGCTAACCAGAGAGATGAAAGATCTCTACAAAGAGAGTTACAAAACACTTTTAAAAGAAATCAAGAGATGACACACACAATGGAAAAACATTCCATGCTCATGGATAGGAAGAGTCAATATCATTTTAATGGCCATACTGCCCAAAGCAATTTACAGATTCAATGCTATTCCTACCAAACTACCAATGACATTCTTCGCAGAATTAGGAAAACCTATTTTAAAATTCATATGGAACCAAAAAAGAGCTCAAATAGGCAAGGCAATTCTAAGCAAAATAACAAAGCTGGAGGGCATCATGTTATATGACGTCAGACTATACTACAAGGCTGCAACAAACAAAACAGTATGGTAGTGGTACAAAATAGACAGATATATCAATAGAAAAGAATAGAGAGCCCATAAATTAAGCCATACACTTACAACCATCTGATATTTGACAAAGTAAACAAAAACAAGCAATGGGAGAAGGACTCCCTATTCAATAAATAGTCCCGGGGTACTATATATATTGGCCACATACAGAAGATTAGAGCTGGACCCCTTCATTATACCATATACAAATGTCATATCTAGATGGATGAAAGACTTAAATGGAAAACCTAAAACTATAAAAACACAGGAAGATAATTTAGGAAATATCATTCTCAACATTGGCCCTGACAAAGATTTCATGACGATGATGCCAAAAGTAATTGCAACAAAAACAAAAACTGACAAATGAGACCTACTTAAATTCAAGAGCTTCTGCACAGCAAAAGAAACTATCAGCAGAGTAAACAGACAAGCCACAGAATGGGAGAAAATATTTTCAAACTATCCTGCCAACAAAAAAATAATATCCAGAGTCTGTAAAGGACTTAAACAAATTTATAAGGAACCCCAATAAAAAGTGGGCAAAGAACATGACAGATACTTTTGAAAAGAAGACACACACATGGCCAACAAGCAAATAAAGAAAAGCTCAACATCATTGATCAGTAGAGAAATGCAAATCAAAACTGCAATGAGATACTATCTCACACCAGTCAGAATGGCTATTATCAAAAATTCAAAAAATAAGAGATTCTGGCAAGGTTATGGAGAAAAGACAATGCTTACACACTGCTGATGTGAATGTAAATTTGTTCAGCTAGTGTAAAACCAGTGTGATGATTTCCCAAAGAACTTAAAACAAGTACCGTTTGACCTAGCAATACTTTTATTGGGTATAGACTCAAAGGAATATAAATTGTACTACCACAAAAACACATGTATGCATATGCTCATCACAGCACTATTCACAATAGCAAAGTCATGGAATTAACCTACATGCTCATCACAGTGAACTGGAAAAAGAAAATGTGGTACATATCCACCATGAAATACTACACAACCATAAAAAAGAATGAAATCATGTATTTTGCGGCAGCATGAATGAAGCTGGAGGCCATTATCTTAAGTGAACTAACACAGAAACAGAAAACCAAATTCCAGATGTTCTCACTTGTAGGTGGGAGCTGAACATTGAGTATACATGGACACAAAGAAAGGAACAACAGGCACTGGGCCCTACTTGAGGGTGGAGGATGAGAGGATGGAGAGGATTGAAAAATTACCTATCAGGTACTAGGCTTATTACCTGGGGAATGAAACCTTCTGTATGCCAAACAACTGTGCAAACAATTTACCTATATAACCAACCTGCATCTGTACCTTTGAACTTACAATAAAAGTTAAACAAACAAACAAAAAAGTAAATAAACACACATTGTACACCTTTCAAAAAAATTTACTCTAACTAAATCATAGACCTAAATGTACAATTCAAAACTTTAAAATTCTAGGAGAAAATCTAGGTTACTTTTTGTTTGGTAATGAGTTTTTAGATACAGCACCAAAAGCACTAAAGCAAAAATAGATAAGTAGTACTTCAACAAAATTAAACACAATGACATTTGGCAAAATTTCCTGCCGTATAAGAAATAGCTACTTAAACTTTTTGTTTAACTCACTCCCATGGCTTTAAGGTTGCTTTGTGTTTATTTAATAAAAAATTAATAACAACATATATCCATATAATATTTTTATGGACATACTACTTTAACAAACTTCTTGTCGCTGATATGTCCGGGATTCTGTTCGTTGGCCGGGACAGGGCAAGACTTATTACCTTCAGGTAGAGAGGAGACACAGAGGCTCAAAATGGTTAAAAGACTGGTTAAGGATATAGAGTTTGTTGATGGCAGAGGTGAATCTGTTACTGAGGGCTTCTAATTCCTACCCCAGTGGTCCAAAGAAAACACTGACCCAGAGTATCAACACTGCACTTGACTTACTAAAAGTGACAAACTGTACTAATGGAAGAAGCCACATCACCAAAAATCCAATCGTACTATTATTTCATAGGCATACACCTATTGTGTAGGTAGCCCCCTACACATTTTGGAGGAGAAGCCAAAAGACACAGTAAGTTCCACAATAGAAAACATGACCTTCCATCTATTGCTTAAATTATAACATCAAAGATAAATTCTGGTCCTTCTACCTTCTAACTATGAGATCTTGGGCAAGTTATTTAACTTTTCTAGGCTAGTATTTATCGATATAATAGGCATAATGCAAATAGCAACCACAAAGTAGTATTGTGAGAATTAAATGCATTAATGCAAGTAAAAGACTCAAAATAGTGCCCTGCACATATTAAGCATTTAATTATTGTTAACTATGACTTAATTGCCCATAAAAATAATTCAGGAAATTCTTTTTAAGTAGTGTAATGAGAGATCACTCAAGTCCAATAAACATTATTTATGTGTAATATTCACTACAGCTACACATTCTCAACTCTTTGAAGATCAGCTATTTTTCCTGTTGAGCAATTCATTAGTCATGGTTCTGGTCTTGAGAAAGCGCATGTGGAGCTGAAACCTTACCTTTCCTTCCCTAAGAGAACCAATGTCACCCACTCTGCAGTCACGATTGGATAATTGAAAATCTTGTAAAGAGAAAAAAATGTTGCTTGAAGGCCTCAAATCCTAGACATGTTTCTGATTCAATTTGGTCAATTATTTTTTTTCTCTTTGTGATACAAGTATATAAATACTGATTCTGTAGCCTAATAAATGAACTGAGTGTGAACTCCTTGATGAAGACTCTTTCATGATAGTGATTAATGGGCTGCAAATATTTTGAAATAAAAACCTGAAACCACAAACTAGTCATATAGTTGTCTAAATATTTTGTTTGGGTGCTCACATCCAACCTACAGATAACCTTGTGTTAACCCTGTATTCCAAACCAAGAAGGAAAGGCTGGGGTTTTCAAGAGGGCGATTTGTGGTTTGGGTTTGGTCTGTCTGAAAAGAGCTGTGGCTCACAGTCTTAACGAGGTTCATCTTCCAAGTCTCTGACCAACTGAGCAGAGGTTCTCACAGAAGCAAGTTGTGACAGCTGGAATTTGGCATCCACAGCTTCTTAGAAAAGGCTGCTGATCCCAGACTGATAGTTTTAAAACCTTCAAACAAGACTGTTACCATTCTTGAAATTTGTTTCAGCAGGCGCCAGGGAGGAATGTTACTGCCCCTCATTGCTAGACGGGAGTCTCGTCCCAGCATAACTGAAGATGTTCTGGGCTCTGGGCTCCTGCCTCATTCAGAGATTATGTTTCCCTGTCTGTGGCAGGATGCTGGCAAAACCACATGCTTTGTTTAAACTTATGGAATGAGTGGTAAGATCAGCAAAGGCCCTTAAGGCCAATGTCAAAAGGCCATCACCATATGAGAGAACTGAGCAAAATGCACTGAGGACAAGCAATTTGTCTGAATCTTGCAGAAGTAGCTTTTAAATCCTTTATAAAAAATTGAGATTTATTTTTGAATTTTGATACATCTTGTCCAGCTTGTAATTTGTTCACTCTCATGCAAAAGAAAGCATACATATGCTATTAACTCTTGACTATGTAGAATATAAAACTCACTTTGTAGGTGATTCATGGTCTTTCATTTCCCTCTTTAATTTTTCATTTTTTCTAATGCTTTAGGACTAAATTATTTCTTCTATCAAAAAAATAAGTCAGCAAGGAATAAGAAACTAAATATTTCCTTCTTTGTAGCATCTTTGAGAAAAACAACTCTCAACCCTGGAGCACGACTTTGTGATTGGTGACAGTTAAAGACCATAAAATATTTATGTGAGGATATGTAATTTTTTCTAATATTTCAGGTTCTTGTTCTGTCACTTACTAGTGTGTGATCATGGGCAAGACTCCAATCCTCTAGAAGCCTAAATTCCCTATAGTAAACAATAATAATAAAGTTACGTGTTGGTTGTGTGGATTTAATGACTAAATATGAAAATATTATTTGAAAACAATAAAATAAGTGTTACATTATATTGTTATAATCTTTGCTCATGGTAATTCAATTAAATCTTTATATTTTCTGATATTTATAAAATAGAATTTAAAATTATAATATTGATAGATTTATTAAGTTAAAAAAAAGTTTTATTTTTAAGTCACGCAAAATCGAGAAGGAAAAAGAAAATAGCAAACCGTGAAGAGTTAGACCAGGCCAGTTGGAGTCAGAACTTTAATAATTACCTCCTAGAAGCTGGAGGGGTCAGCCAAGAGGTACTTCTGGTACTGTGGGACTCCAGCATGCCCCAATGGCTCAGGAAGGAATCCTGGGCTTGAAATTTCAATTGCTTTAGTCATCATCCCTTTCAGTGTCAGTGAAAGCCAACTGTAAGGACAAATTCACAGAAAGAGTTAACAGGATGAGGGCAAATAAAGACCCAGGATTGAACTCTGGGGGTAGGGAAGGAACAGTATTTAAGGAATGCTTGGAAAAATATGACTATCCAAACCTGAGAAGCAATACCTAGCAAATTAGGAGGAAAACCTAGACTGAATGGTTTTTCTGAGACCTAATGGGCAAAATTCCAGCAAGGAAAATGTAGTCATTTGTTGTGCTGTCAATGCCACTGAGAAGTCAAATAAGATGAAAACTGGAAAAGGTACCGTAAAGAGGCCAGTAATGAGATTGTATGAGCAGCTTAAATGAAATGAGGGAAGGGTCTAGATTTCAGTGAGTTGAGGTCAGACTAACAATGAAGTAAAGAAAGACAGCAAATGTGGAACACTCCTCATCTTTTTGTTTTAAGCCAGGAGACACTTGATATTGAAAAAATATCTTTAGATAAATGAGAAAGAAAGTGCAATCCCAGGAGAAAAAGAAGGATCACTGATGGAGTAAGTTCTCTTAGGAGCTGAGAGGGTGAAATACCGTGCATTGGCAGGAAGATTAGATATGAGGTGGAGAGAGAAAGAATGGAGGGAGATCAGGATAGCACAGACAGGGAAGTTTACAGGTTTAGAAGCAGGAAAGAAATTGAGCATCTCTATTTTATACATGAAATGATCAACCTTAGCATGCTGCTATATATATTATATTTAGTATATTTCAACAGAGCTCAATGCAATGAAAATAAAATGGGAAAATTTAATTTGAGCTATTCATCTTTATAGTTAAATAGTGACCAAAAGAGGTGCAGAAACAAAACACTATAAATAACTGTTTGCTCATACATTTCAATTAATATATTGAGAGCTTAAGAAGTGTCAGAAAGTTTGTTTTTACTGAGGGTACAAAAGAAAAAGTGAGATTTAGTTCCAACATGAAGGATAATAACTAACCGTACAAGGCTATGGCTTGACTGTAAGAATTCTTAACATCAGAATGGACTCCTTGCAAGAAAATCAAGTATTTTACAGCTAGCTGGAAAACACCATGGTTACTGTTTTGTCTGGGACTATTTAATAACTAAGCATGGACCTGTTGCCTGGGTGGGGATTGACAATGTGTCTTGTTCAGGCAATGAATCTCTAGAACACTTCTGAGGCATTTAAGACTATGAAATTGAATCTTGTGTGGCATAAAATCGGTCCCACAAATTTAAAAGCAGGACAGAATGTAGACATTCCCCAATATTTTTACAATGTGCAGAATCTTACAAAACAATACATGTAATATTGTTTCTATACTACTCATAGATGATTAGTATTATAACAAAGAAAGCTGTTAATACTTAAGTTTAGTATATTTGGGTTGAGATACCTTTATTGAGAAATGAATTTGCCTTTTGGGAAGTTATTCTAAATATCCAGGAGCATGTGTGTGTGTGTGTGTGTGTGTGTGTATTCCATTATAAAAACTTTAAATAAGTTCAGTAAACATTGAAATTTACCATGCAAGTATATAATATTAATTTTCAGTAGCTTACACTTTGATATATATTTACTAGATAGAATTAACTAAATCGTTCTCCTAATAGCAAAACTTTAACTTGTGAATTAGTGTAAGATCATTTTAGTTCCACTCTGATTTTTACATTGATTAACAAGACATGGAAATTGTAAATTAAATTCTTAGAAAAATTTAGGAATTGTCCCATAAAATTATCTGTGTGTGTGTGTGTGTGTGTGTGTTTGTGTATTCTTAGAATTGTAAAAAGCCTGTAAGAAACGAGATGTTTTGAATTAGTCTGAAATTAGTATTCAATAACAGGTATGTGCTTTTGTAAGAATGTGTTAGGTCCCAATGTCTTAATTTTGATATTCAATTGAATGTTTGCTGTTTTAGACTTGTGTCTTTTGTTTCCTATTTTCCTTCCTGTTAAGAGTTACAGATTTTCTGGGAGGTTTCAGCCCAGTATAAAAGAGAAGCTCTGTCTACATGTAATAAATGCACACAAATACACACATGTATAGATACTTGAGCAACTACCATGCTATTCAATTTTTGGGTAGAACTTCTCTTGAGACCGAACTTCTGTGAGATGGATTTGACATTGCAGAACAGATTAGGTAGCCACAGAAGTGAGCTATCCTTTTCATTATTCTTTTCAATGGAGGACCTGCTGTAGGAATATAGTAAGTGACGCAATTTACAGAAACTAATAACTTATGTTATCACTTGTTATGAAGTCAGAGTTCCAAGCCTGAAAAGCATTTAATCTGCAATTGTTTTGAATTGTTCATCCTTTTTAAAAACTGTTTTCTCAGGCAAGAAAACAAATAACTACATCCGAAGT
Organism: Pan paniscus; assembly: GCF_029289425.2. Classification (NCBI taxonomy): domain Eukaryota; kingdom Metazoa; phylum Chordata; class Mammalia; order Primates; family Hominidae; genus Pan; species Pan paniscus. The sequence goes on from NC_073254.2 coordinate 133,128,867, forward strand.
TTTCTAAGTTCTAGTGAACAACAACTCAAGGAGAACCATTTAATTGCATAAGTTTAAGATAGATTTAAAAATTTCAAGAAGCCAAAAATTTTTTTACCCCAAGTGCAATATATTTTATTACCAATGGAAAATGTGCAAAGGAACAAAAAGAACCACATATCTGGATTTTTAATTTTTTGCACTGTGCAAGAATGGTCAATTTGCCTAAGAGCTAACTTTCCTCAGTAAAACTTGCATATTTTCTCACCCCAAATGACCTTGTGGAAAGTTGTTGATATCGCTTTGCATATTTTCTGTAAATACCACTGTAAATGCCACTAACATGCAACATGTGAATGGACTTATTAGTAACCATTTAAGTTATTAGGAATCTGTGTTTGCTATTTAAGAATCTATTAAGCATAAGATTAATAACTCATTTGCAAAGATATAGCAGATACAATTCTCTGAAATTTTATGAATGATTAGATACTTTTATAGACAAAATAATTGTCTGAAATTATTGAGACAACTCTCTCTTCATGCCTAGGATGGTGGCATAGCTGAATGGCAATTAATATTGTTAAATAAATACAGAGATATGATATTTATTTAATATGTGTATATATACAGTCAAAAAGTACATTTCACTCTTAATTTAAAGCACATAAAAAATAAAACTATTATATTAAGATTGAAATACTTTATTAGAAAGATACATTGATTAGTGCAAAGATCTCACATACAAATGACATAGTCCTATACATAATTCAGTGATACTTTGTGAGAAAAAAAAATGAGAATTCCTATTAAATGTAGCACAGATACTCTGAACTTAAAAATATAGAAAAATGTATCTAATAATTCAAAGAAGACAAATACTAAGGGCTAATAAATGACCTAAAGAAATTTTTATGGTAGCAAAAACAAAGCATTTCTAGTTGTTCTATCTTGCAAATGTTGAGGACTATCAGCACATAGAATGATTTAGAAAAATTGGTTTTATTGAGGTTGACAGATTAATTACAGATATCAGGGGAAAAACTCAGGAGTGCTAATTTGAAACTTTTAAGTCAGTGATAAAAAACCTTGGAATTATTTAAAGTTTGACTAGGGTAGTTGTCAGGATCTCTTGAAAAAATATGCTTCTGGGAACATGGTGGTATGAATAAGTATTTCCTTTTCCAACATCTATGATAATAAATAATGATTAAAAATATGCTAGCAGATGAGAATGGACATTTTGGTCTTTAGGGAAAATGAGGTGGATTCTCTATGCATATAAATTACATGCTAGGAGTTGCCTTTGAAAGTTGCTTTAACTCTTTCAACTCACTGGAAACCACTTCCACGGTCTTTCCATGTCATCGAACTCCCCAAGCTGCCTGTGAGAATATAACTTGGACACGACATAGGCTCTGAGCAATCCTATTTTATCTAAGAGAACAGAAAAAAACAAAAGTAAGCATATATATATGAAACTAAGCATATATGAAAATAAGCATATATATATGAAACTAATATATAAAACTTATAAAATTTCCTCTAGTTAAGTTTTATTTATTTGTTCAGTGATAACTTTATACTACTTTAAAATATTGAACTTTACCCACATCTGATACAATATGAATGCAACTAAAGAGTTCATTACAGGAAAAAAGGAGATGAATGATCTCGCAATTTTAAGATCTGTATAAAAATGTTACCCAGGCACCTTTCCCTCAAGAGAAGTCAGTGACAGAATGTGTTACCATAAATAATCCAAGTAAAATCAACAGAGTCTCTTTGGATCTATAATTGATGTGAAACAAGGCAGAACAAGGTTGTTGTGGGCGGCAGCGGGGGGCTTCCAGGAGAAAAATGTTGTCACCCATTTTGCCCAATATTTGCAAGTATTTCATTTAAAAAAGTCTAAACTCCTCAAAATGACACATTAAAATGAATGTATTTTTATATATTAATATTTTAATCATTTAAAATATTTATTTAAAAAATTGACTCAACAAAGCTAATAAAATTTGTTTCCCTTTCACCACACAAGACTTTTAAAAAACATTGTGGACTAGTTTTGTTTTTTTTCCCTTAAAAGGTTTTCCAAATTGGAATGCTGGCAGCTCTTGCTATTCCTGAGAAAAATAGCAAAGCAAGAATTTTTGTAATTAGAGCTGCTTAAAAATCAGAGTTTACCCACATTGCAGAATATTCTCATGTTTTAACTAAAATAGCTGTGATGTCTGAGCCACACTTGGGGCTAATGAAAAACGAAGGCTACAAGAAAGGTAAGGTATGTGCATTCCCGTTTTAACTCTGTAAACGGAAGGAGAAAATGACAAACACTTGAAAGGGCATCTTATGAGGAAACTCATTGATAGGTTTTACATGTTTTCATAATTATTTAACTTGCAGGTTTAGTGAAGTGAAGCGATACCCAGCTTCTCTATAATTCTCAGTCTTTTACTAATAGTCATTAAATGTTCTCATGAACATTGGAAAGCAGAATCCCATTATGTAATAATCTATAATTATCTCTGTTAACAACAGAATTAAAAAGTCATTAGAATAGTTTCTTTGACTCTGAATTTTAAAAACGTGAAAATAACCCAATAGAAAGAATAACTGAAATGGATTAAAATACTAAAACATTGTTTCCAGGCTCCCAAAGGTAAATAACATATATAGTATTTCTAATGTATGTATGTTTAAACTAGAAGATGATTAAAGGGTTTTAAAAACAAAGCCTCTGAAATCATTCCTGGGAAAGTATAATTTTTATGTAGCTACGATTATGCAGTTAAGATTTTTGCTTTTTAAAATGTATTCTACATACATTGATGGTTAAATTTATTATTATTATCAGTGAAGATATTATTTTAACTCTGGCATAGGAAGAGATCACTCCTACATCTTTGGTAATGTTGACATCTCTCTGGATTTATGAACTGTTTGGTGAAACAAATTAGGCCTTTAGCATTCTACATAACTCTGAATAAGTAGTGTTAACAATATTAAAGCATTCTCTTATGAGCCTATTTGCTTTACTTTAATTATAAATTCCAAGTAATATGTACACTTATGTGTTTAATCCTTTAATATTAATTTTGAGCCCAAATAATTGCATGCCTTCTGTTGCAGTACACTTAGACAAAAATGCTTATTTGTAATTTTGTTTCTGCCTGTGCAATTTTTTAAAGTAAGAATTAATTTAGTCAACATAGAGAAATGTTTTTACAAGTGTGATAAAGAAGCATTCAGTAAATTTTATTTTTTGACTTTTTAACCAATTGTTAACTTGCATTGCCAAGTTTCAAGATGGCTAATAACTGGTTGTGTTTAATAAGTCATCCATTTTAGTTAAACGGATTAACAGGTTGTTTTTCCTTAAACTGACCACTTTTTTTTTTTTGAGATGGACTCTCGCTCTGTAGCCCAGCTGACCACTTATTTTAGTGGCTTAATTAGAATAAATGTTTGCGTGACCAAACTTGCACATCATGTATTCACAATTCAAAAATCATTTAGTGAGTACTTACTATGTGTCTGATGCTGGGCTAACTGCCAATGATCCATTAATGGACAAGTCAATTATAGTCTCTAGCCTTAAGCTGATTAGGATCCGGTTCCAGTCCCAGCCTGTTCTGCCTGTCATTAGGTAAAATGAAATTACTAGTTTTCTTTGGTCATCATTGTGATTCTTCATCATTGCATTATTGTGATTATTCCATTTCTGACCTTTGGTAATGAGGTGGAAATGTAATCATCGTAAAGACTGGCCATAACTTCTCCTTAGGGTGGAAATTATCTTTTTTATGGGAATATACCTTGGTCAGCCCCTTGGGAGTAGAGAGTGACTCTGAGGGAACTTGGATGTTTGAAAAGAACCGGGGCCGTACTGCTTAGAAGAAACAAGAGGGCAAATTTCTTTATTTCTATGAGGCAGGAAGAGTGAAGAAAAACAAGAGTGGAGAAGAAAGAGGAAAGAGGCAGAAACCTTAAAGTTAGTGAGAGATGAGACGGCTCTCAGGAGAAAAGTTAGATGAAATTCTCTTGTGGTAGGTGGCCACAGGATATTACAGAGCAGGAACACAAATGCCAAATGTTCAGTTTGAAGTTTTGCTGGTTGATGCTACGTTTTACATTTCTGTAGTATAAGTATTTCTTCTACCTTACTCAAATCATTGGTAAATACTACAACTTTGCGAATGCTTTGAGTGAATGGGTTGTTTGTGGAACCGTGGGCAGGACTGAATTTTACATCTGTTTTTGACTGATCCTAAATTGTGGTACTTGAGGAAACAGGAACCCAGCAGCAGATGTGACTGTAAGAACATAAATCTTCTCCACCTCCCAGAATGAATGAATGTGTTAAAGAGAGATTTGGACTTCCAGAGAATGGTGGAAATTATAATTTAACTAACTTTCCTGAGATTTCTAGAAGTCAAGAGACTTGTGTTAATCTAGGTTACTCATGTGCCCTAGAATCTGACAAGTGGTTTTCTTGCTTGCTTCTGAGACCTGCATGCCAGGCCTTAGTTCCAGGGTTTATTTTTTAAATTGTCTATACTCTTTGGGACACAAATCTTGTCCTCCCTTTATAATCTTTTTATATCATTCCATCATTCCTGCATTTATTCATCAATTTCTTTACTCGAAGTTATCAAACATTTCCTGAATACATAACCTATGACTGATGATAGAGTAGCTGATAAAAATACAAAGATGAATAAGGCCTAGTCTCTGAAGATGCTCATAGCCTGGTGTGGGAATAAGACATAAATTTAAAACAGTTGCAATAGAAGGCAGTAAGGGCTAGGGTAGAGATTCAGGGAAGATGAAGAACATACAAGAGGAAGACTTGTTTCTGTCTAGTTTTTGATTCTCAACAAGGGTGAACAGCCATTGTAATTTACTCAGGACTATCTCAGATTTATAGCTGAAAATCCCGTGTCCCGAGAAACCCCTCAGGCATATGCAAAGTCAACTATGACAGTTTCCCTACCTATGGAAGTGAACACTTGATCTTCATATTCAGAATTTTATTTACATTTGGCACAGACAAATAAGAAAGAGTACTTTAAGCAGAAGGGACAACAAGTACAAAGGCACAAAGTTATGGAACAACATGCTGTGTTTCAAGAAGACAGAACAGCTCAGTGTGGCTGGTGTATCGTGTTCCTTTTGAAGATTGATAGGAGACTGCTGTAAACAGGTAAGGGAGGAGCCAGATCATGAAGGACTTGGTATATCATGCAAGGAAGTCCACATTAGATCCAAAAAGGCTTTAGGGGGCATCGAATCGTTTTAAGCAGAGAACTGATCCAAGTTTTGTTTTAGAAAGATTACTCTGGGAAAGTGTAGTGAATCAATTGGAAGTTGACCAGGACTTTGGCAAGAAAACTGGTAAGCAGGGTATTGTAATGTTTCAAGTGAGAGATGATAAAATTCTGCACTAAGAAACCGTTGGTGATGATGGAGAGTAGGAGGCACATTCTACAGATACTTAAGAGGAACACCACCATAAGTCTGTGCCCCATTGAAGGTGGGGCTGAGAACAGCGAGAGTCAGTCAGGAGGGTTAGGCAGGTCCCTGAGAGAGGTCCAAGAGTTGATGAAGGAGGAACACATTCAGAAAAGAAAAATTAATAGTCAGGAGTGAAACCATGAATAAGAGATAAGGAGCAGATTAGAAGTGAAGTCAGCTCAGAAACAACTCAAGATAGATGAGGACACTCAAAAGAACTTGAATCAGAAGTTCCATGTTTGTAGTTTATCTTTGTAGAAAGGCATTGCATGTGGGTGTGTCAGTTTGGATTAAACATCCACGTTAGGGATGGACAAATATGTGGAATTGTCATTTTAGGTAAAACGGTACTTTTCCTGTTTTTTTTTTTTTTTTCTAAATCCATTTTAAAATTCTGTTTTTAGTGTAAGTACTGATCCTCATTTTTAATAAAAACAAGCTATTGTTACTGATATTAATACTCCCTATGGAAGCTACTTAGTTGTGACAGGAAAAGTGTTCACATCTTCTTCTATTGCTATCTATTTATTTGGTACTGACAGCAAAATGGCAGTTTACTCTACAAGGAGCACAGGGAATATTTGTTCTTAAGAGAGAGGTTTAAGACTCACCACAGTAGAAAGTAGTCAATTGGAAGAAAATTTAAGCCACATACATGTTCAATGTAAAACCTAAATCCTCCAGTTTTACTTTTTCTCATGCCACACAGATTACTTAAAATAAATTACTTTTAAAAATGTATACCTATAATTTACCTGTTGAATCATTTTCTGAGATCTAATCAAGATGGTCTGTTTTCAAAACAAATGAGCTAAAACCCGAATTGTTATCTTGTGTGTATTCTATGGATTTTTATGCTTATACACATTAAAGACTGGCTTTTATTAACACATTTTCATTTTTCAGCCCAATTTTCACATTGCACAAATTATTCCCTGGGAGTAAATTGAGCTCTTTATTTATTTTTTTCTTTTTTAAAAACACATTGACTTCTTCAGATTACTAGGGTTCAGTTTTCAATATATCAAAGTCATTATTTTTCAAATGATTCAACAGAACACTTAATTCACACGATTTTAGCATGTATGATTTAAATCTTATGTTTATGTAATCACTTCACTTTAATATGAAAGATCCTGATAAATCGAATCATCTGTTTCTGCTTGTTATAGCCAGTTATTTCCTTAAGCTAATAGCAGGGGTTTTCCAATTTGGATTGCTAACGAATAATTTGCTTTTGTTTTTGTTTTGCGTATTTGTTTTGCTCTGCATAATAAGAGTTAATTTGCTAAGAAGACTGTCATGACAATTATATACAACAATACTTACAGTACCACAATGATCAGGTGAAAAGCCACATTTCAATTTAACATTTTACTTTGAAGAAAGATGGAACTGTACTCAAAATTTTGTAAATTCTTTAAAAGTTAATATTTGTTGGCATGTTTAATGTTGAGTAGATTCCTTCTTACTGGTGAGTTGTCTTACTTGAAACAAAAGCAGGAATTATTTTAAACCAATAGATATGGAAAATGTTTTATAAATTAATTTTACATTAAAGCAACTTGTAAATAATTTTTTTTAATGTTTAGAAGATTAGTATCTTTTTTTGTCTTGCTGCAAATACACAACGGATTAGTAAACAAAGCCCTGGCCCCAGTGACCTCATTGGAAGTACATTTATATTAATGCACATTTTATTTTCAGGTATCTTTTTTTCTGGGCACTGGGTTTTTCTTTATATAAAACTGATGATGGCATAAATCTTTGTAAGAAGACAGATTAAAATTGGTCCTCTTCAAAATGCTTTGGGTGTTGCATGACAGTCAGTCTGGAAAGAGATTTTATATTCACTATCTCCTACCACAGTGTAATGAAAACTGTCACACAGTTCTGTTGAAAATAATAAATGATTAATTATTTTGATAAAATATTTTTCCAGAAATCAAATACTGTCTACAAATCCATAAATTCTGTATCAATGTTAACATTTATCTTGACATATAAGATATAATTTTGTACCATAATCAAATCATTAACTGTGTTCTCTCATTTTTCATTCACTAGAATGTCAAGGAAATAGGACACAGTGTTCAATATGGTCATGAATTTAATAAAATAAGAAATGAGACAAAGACAAATGTTTGGTGATCATTTTTATTCCAAATGAAAACATTTGTGATGACTTTTTCTTTTTTCATTTCTTTTCAATCATATACACCTAATTTTTTGCTCTGTTTTTTCACAATTAAAAAATGTTGATTATTATTTTAAAAGATGTGGAGTTGGAATTCTAGACCATCTTGTCTTAGTTTTTCTCTGACTCTTTCAACTTTTCAATCCTAAAACTATTTTTGGGGAAAGATATATTTCTAAAATATTTTCTTTTATCAACATAAAATCACTTTTACTAGGCTAACTCGTTTGAAATTATCAAGTTCTATTTTTAAAAACATAAAAATAAAACAAAGCAATAAAATTAAAAAGAAATAACCCACCAAAGTCAAAAGCAAAGGCTAAAACTGGCATAGTTAAGCAACAATAAGCTATAAAAATAATGTTAAATCTGTCTTTTGTGTATTTGTACCTTAAGGCCTGGCACATAATAGGTGCTCAATAACAATTGTTCAGTGATTAAATAAATTACTTTCTCAGCCAAGGATCTTAAGCAATATTGTATAAAGAATGCATGTGTCATTTATAGTTAGTGAACACCCAACTTTTACTATTACTGTTTTTTTGTAATTGAAGCAATCCCCATTCTAAAACTCAATAGCTAAGGACATTGAATAAGTTACTTCACCTCTCTGGTTCATAGTTTCTTTGCGTGTAAAGTGGGGGTGATAATTTTGTGTGATTGTAAAGAAAAAAATACCGTAAAGGGAGTCCCTAGTACAGGGCAAATAAATGCCTTTATTACCATTAAACTGCTGCAAATACTAATATTAGTAGTAGTACTATTGCTGCTGCTGCTACTATTATTATGAGTATTATTAAATTATTAGAAGAATGCTGCCCCCTCAATATGTTTGATAACAGTTAAGTAGTTGAATTATGTTATTATTAATGTCAAATAAAATAATGTTAATCATTAAAAATGTTGTGAGCAAAAATTTTCAATTACTTTAAAAGTACAAATGTTTTTTCTTTTTAATAGAAGGTTGTCATGGACTGATTTATGTCCCTCACCTCTGTACCCCCAATTCATATGTTGAAGCCCTAGCCCTCAATAGCTCAGAGTGTCATTGTATTTGGAGACAGGTTCATTAAGGAGATGATTCATTAAAATGAGATGCTTAAGGTGGACCCTAATCTAATTAGACTGAAGTCCTTATGAGAAGCAGAAATTTGGACACACAAAAAACCATCAGTGATGCACACTCACAGACGGAAGAACATATGAGGACACAGCAGTAAGGTGGCCATCAGTAAGCCAAGGAGAAAGGCATAGGGAGAAACCAACTCTGCTGATACCTTGGTCTTGGACTTCTAGCCTTTAGAATGGTGAGAAAATAAATTTATGTTGTTTGAGCCACCCAGTCTATGGTATATTTTATGGCATAAAGCAAACTAATACAATGGTTATTAGATCTAGATAGTATATTTTCAGCAAAATTTGTCTATGTTTACTACTTTGTTATTATTTTTTCTTTGCCTCATTGTTTCTATGGATTTCTTCAAAATGTTAAGCTCTTTAGGGGAAACTTTACCATGAATAGTTTTAGAAAGCAAGCTTGCATAAATGTCTGAAAAGGAAACATATTATTCACAGGTACATTTTAAAGTTACTTTAATGACCTATACCTTTGTTGCCTACATTATTTGATAAATGGTCTTAAAATCCTTATGAGTCTTAAATACTAAACCCTGATTTAAAACTTTATTATTATATAAAATATAAAATTGAGAAAAATGTATCTGTTAAAACAATGACTTCAAGCCTTCGAAAATTGTTATATCCATATTGTCAATGTGTATCTTTTAAAATTTTTACAATACTTGCTATGAAGTCTAAAGCACATAAGTGAAATATGCCACCCACATTCATATATTAAATATATGAATTTGAAAATATAAAAAATTTTAAAAATATTATACCAAAAATTTACCTTACTAAAATGGTTTGTCTTTTATTTTCACATTTATTTAGAACTATATCACATTTTTATATATCTCATTATAGAATTTGGACAATGTTTGCTATATGGCAAGAGATTCTGACCCATGTGAAATAATTCACATGCCTAAAATTAGAAAAATGAGATAATAGGAGTTCCCCCAAAATGTAGCTACCTTTCATAATCAATCCTAAAATAGTGTTTGTTATTCTCTAGTATCAACTGATGAGCAGTAAGTTAATAAGTATAAAATATTCACAAAATTTTCTTTTATCATGGTCAATTTACTGAATAAATTTATTTAGTTTTTTGTTAGACAATACAGACTTGCTGAATGGATGAATGAAATAAATGAAGCATGGCAACCAAATAAATTCAGTCTAGTTTATTTGATACTATGTTAGTAATTAGGCTTCCAAGACACGATGACTCTTTTTTTTTTTTTTTTTTTTGAGAGGGAGTCTTGCTCTGTTTGCCCAGGCTGGAGTGCAGTGGCATGATCTGGGGTCACTGCAACCTCCGCCTCCTGGGTTCAAGCAATTCTTCCTACCTCAGCCTCCTGAGTAGCTATAATTACAGGTGACCACCACCACACCCAGCTAATTTTTGTATTTTTAGTAGAGATGGGGTCTTGCCATTTTGGCTAGGCTGGTCTCCAACTACTGACCCCAAGTCAAAAAGTCTGCCTCAGCCTCACTTGAAATGGATGAACTCATGAGTCTGTTATGACAGGACATCAGATCTAACCAAATTCTTGCCACTTTATATTGACTATAGATAGATCTATTTGTATCTGCCTCTTATGCAACATTCAAAATCTCATCTAATTTCATATGAGATGAAATCCTGAGCTTGCTCATTAAAATGTCTAAAATGTTTTTTCTGCTTTAAGATAAAGAATAACCTTTTTTCTTTTCTTTCTTTCTTTTTCTGGGGGTGAAGGAATGTCATTAACGTATCTTGAGACACTAGTATCAGTTCTTTTATATAGCCAAAAACCTATCTCTCCAAAAAATAATGAAACTAGTGTCCCTAAATTGAAGATGTATGCTTATGCAATTGACTTGAATCTGTTGGAAAAATGAGTATATCATTTTATAAAAAAGTTAAATCATTGATGTCAGATGTCAGAGCTTACAATAATCAGAATGCATAGCATTGTATACAGCTTCATGATTCTAAAATCATTTGCACAAGCATCTTGAGAGTGAGAGAAAGAAAGAAAATGAATTTATCACTGAATACAGAAAACACATCACCCCTTTTTACCACCTGTGACCCACGCCCTGCAGCTATATGTTATGATTCTGTACCAAGCAATTTCAAGGAGATGCTCTAGGAGGATATTTATGGGAGGACTTTCCTGCTCTTCTGGATCACTATTTCACCTTTTGCCGTGCCAAGTCAGAATCAGAATGACTGATATTCTAAGAGGTATATAAAAATCAAATTCATCAAGAAACCAAGCATTCACTAAAGGATGGTATTAATTTGGAAGTCTGCATTTTTACACGTGAGTTATATAACCAAATCTTCATTGAAACATTGCGGTTCACTTTGCCAATCCTAGTTTTAGAATATGAAAGCTAAAATTAAGTAGAGAACAAAGTGTTTAACATTTCACAAGCTTGAAGAGGAACGATGGTTATTTACTAACATCAAACTTCAAAAAATTATTTCTAGGACTGGAATATTGGCCTCCATTTTTTTTTTACACTAAAGTTACCATTTTAATGTGAAAGACTGAACAGACTAAATGTTTTCTACAGTAATTTATTTTTACAATATTTTCACATAGACAGTTCAACTTGAAACTGCACTGAGATTGTAATACATTGGAAACAAAATTTAATTTTCAGATCAACCTTTAGTGTATCTTTTAAAAGTTGTGTATAATGTAAACTTCTAAGATGCTCTTGCCAAAAATGAATTTTTATATCCTGTCATTCAAATTATGCATGAGCTTTACTAAAAGCTCCATCTGAATTGTGAGAAACTGTTTCCTAAATGTGTATGTGTACAAACAGACACACATTCGTGTGCACATATATCAGAAAAACATGTCTTATATTATTTCTATAACAAGTTCTCCATTCTGCTACCATTATCTGTAAGTTTCTGTGATTGCAGTAGTTTATAAAAGGACTTATCTTTCCTGTTAAAGCAAGAAGCATCCAAAACTCAGAGTGTGGATGCTCAAAGTCTAGTTGAAAATAAATATCATTATTCATGTTTTGATTTTATGCACAGCTGTGGTCTTCCTTTCTCTGTTGTTAGCAGGGCTGTCTTCTCTTTTTAGTGAAAGCAAAACAAAGAGCAGATTGGAGATTCATTTATGGTGAGGGTTAATGTTAGTTAACATTCAATCTTTAGCTATAATAAGCATATACATGTGTGGGTGTTTTATGTACATGTATGTTCAATTTCTTCTACCAATATGGTTAACCATGGATTTAAATAGTTTCCAAGTCTTTCCTTCATTAAAGTTTATTTAATGAAAGGAAATAGATTAAGAACAGCAACATTAGCAAAGGTGACATTTGCTCGATGTTAATATGGTATGAATAACAAAAGTCATCATGTCACCAAGTTGGATGCGGTGGCTCACGTCTGTAATCCCAGCACTTTGGGAGGCTGGGCATGGTGGCAGGTGCCTGTAATCCCAGCTACTCAGGAGGCTAAGGCAGGAGAATCATTTGAACCCCGGAGGCAGAGGTTGCAGTGAGCCAAGATCGCGCCACTGCCCTCCAGCCTGGGCGACAGAGCGAGACTCTGTCTCAAAAAAAAAAAAAAAAAAAAAAAAATTTCCTCAGTAGAACCTGTGTGTGAAATACCAGGATTGCCCGTGAGGAGGCATATGAACAAACTTTCTCCTGTTTTTGTTTTGTTTTGTTTTGTTTCTCCTAGAACATCAAGAAAATTCCAGATTAAGACTATTCCTCTAAAATTTAAATGTACTCAATATTCAAGCAAGCCTGAAAGATGTCTTTTAACTTTTACCCTCAGCATTTGTCATGCCATACTGCAAGAACAATCTCCACATGTTCATCCATGAGGCACAGGGGCAGCAGACCGTACATTTTAATGGGACCATTTTCTTAAAATGTCAGTAGTATACATTGGCTTGCATATAAAAATATATTCTGAGAATTTAAATATTTTCAACAAAAACCCCTAGCTTTTTAACACACTTAGGTTCACAACTCCCACAAATACTTTTTCCTTCTCTCAAATTTCAGGCAACAAGAGTGCCAGAAGATGTGGAATTTGTATAACCCCAAACTGTGTTTTCCTAACTAATCTTGGCAAGCTTAAAACCCTGAAAAGTCACAATTCACTTCCCAGGCGATCATCCTGGACAGCTCAACAGCAGAAAAGCAGAACAGGATATCCAGCTATTGAACCGGGCCGCCGGCCCAGGTGGCCAGCCTTGCAGCTGTGGAGAGCACCTACCAGGAGGGCCGCATGGGCTGCAGGAAGACACGTTCCTTTCCTCTGTCTGTTGTGAGCTGGAAAGGAAAGCACAGTCTGCACTCCCGAAACACTGCCTGCCAACACAGCACTTTTCAGCAAAGGTGAAAAGACAGTATGTCTCTAACAATAAATGTCACAAGAGGAACAAATCATTTATAAGATTCAAGAGGCCCCAACTCAAGCAGATAGTTGGCAGTGGAAAAACAGCTTCAATTTTATTACTGTATTGAATGAGACATAGATTCACAGATGTGAGACCATTTAAGACCAATTGTTTTTGTACCTAAAGTTACTTAAGTATATAGGATGAAAGAAATAATGAGTTAGGGGGCTAGGGTTAGATTCTCTGGTCTTGTGCTAAGAGTTCCGTGACAGGAATTTTTATCGTTATTAATGACAAGGTCTTCCTCCTGATGCCATTCTTCTATTTTTGTATTTTCCTTTGTTTGTTTTTTTTAAGAATGAATTATTTTCATTCAAGTTATGAAATCCTCATAACATCCTCCCTCAGAAGTGTGTTTATATTTATGAAATAATCCTAATTTATATTTATGAAATAATTCTCAAATAAATAAATAATAAAGAGAAGCAGGAAGAATGATAGAAAATGTGTATTTACAAAATTGATAAAGCAATCTATTTGCTTGTCATTGTAAATCAATACAAAACAAATAAATTAAAAAAAAATTACTACTAATTACAGATTCTTTTGAGAAAAAAATTGCATTCTTTAAATCTAGGAAACTTTTATTCTAGTTCATAAAACAAGGTGTGAAGAAATAATGTTTTATATGTAATTGTATATCCAATTGGCAAGGTAGTATATGTGTTCATTTTTCTTCTACAACTGAGTCTCAATAAATGCATATATATGATAAAAAGATGATAATAGACAAGTAGATAATAGGTAGATAGCAGATATAACAGATAAGTAGATGCTAAGTCTACACAGCTGAGGAATCAGACCTAAAATTATACCATCAGTTTAGTTATAATTTTGTGCCTATATAATTATTTAGAAGCCTAAATATTAAAATTTAATACTCCTGTTATCCTACAAGAATATTGGTTAACATTTGAATTACTGTAAAAAATATTCTAAAATAGTCAAACCAATTTACAATTGCAATATACAATCAAGATCACCCGCATGAAGACAAAATTAATAAAAGTGCATCAAAGAGACTTTCATTAACTTAAATAACCAATAATATTATTGTTTTCCTAAAGTTTCATTTTAAGAATAAATGTCAAATTATTTTCAATTTGCTGTATAAGAATTACTAGTTGGCGAAATGAGTCAATCCACTGTTGGGGAGCAATGTTGTTGGTGAACAGTGGTCAACCAGTCTATACTTTGGGGAACAGGAGCAGGATTGGTCATCAAAATGAGAGAATCTGACCTACTCTACTATTGTCTATGGGATGTCTTTCATTTTGATGTAGGTTTCTCCTTTATTAGTAAACAGATGACTTTTTAGTGAGGAAAAAACCCTGCTTTTCATCTCAATAGTCTTCTTATAAATTGATGAAGAAGCTCATCAATAAAGAAAACTTGGTACCCACCAGCTTTCATGTAAATTGTATCAATTCTTAACTAGATTTTGCCTAGGAGCTAATTTTTCAGACATGAAATTGCTTGGAAATCCAGAAGGATTTTCTTTTTCATCTGGGGGCAATCTGGTAGCAATTTCATATCCCTTACTAAATTTGAGAGTATGTCTGTGTGGCATAAGTGCATGTGTATTTATGTAGGTGTGTATACTAGACTTTTCCTTTTTTTAGTTTATTTTTTAATTAAAGATTCTCAACTCAAAATATTAGAAATTTAATGAAGCATAAGAAAACCACTACTCAAAAAATCATTGCCAATATGTTAGTAAGTATATATTCAGAATTTTCTATGAACAAGCTCACTTTAACAAAAACTTAAAAAAGAGGCATAGGTGTACACACTATTTGAGTATCTTTATTGTCTTGTTCATTACATCGTGACTATGTTTTCTATCAACCCATATACATTTGAAGTATGGTAATAAAATCTGCATGGCATTCCGTTATATAAACGCACTCTAACCGATTTAACTAATCCCTACTCTGAGACATTTACTGTGCTTCTGACTTTCTCCCATTCTAAAAGATGCCTCAATTAATATTTTATCAAATCTGTGTTAAAACTATGATAAATTTTTACTAGTGGAATTGCTAAGCCAAAGTCATTGTCTACTTTTAAAGCTTCTTATTAATATATCCATATTCTGCTCTTTAAAAGTTTGGTCAGTTTACTCTCCTATGAGTAGTATATATTAACACTTGTTTTCTCACATATCCACTGTCACTGGGAACACTACTTGTATTTTTTCATATTCAGGGTCACTGGATACTATTAAAAAATAAAAAATTGGGGTCAATTATTTTGTTCAAATATGTTATCTCATTATTTGTTTTTATTTGTATTTCTTTTAATTTTATCAATTTCTTTATTAGCCATTTTAATTATTTTTTGCTTACTTTCCTGTTATATACATTCTGTACATTTTCTTATCTTCTGTACTTTATTAGTGATATTTGGTTTTGATATATGAAAACAACCATTTGTTACAAATGAAACAAATTTTTTTTCAGATGGCTGTCTACAAAATAGTCTTTCAGTAAGAGGATGACTCTGGAGTTAGGCAAACTGGGGTTTCAAATCTGAATTATCTCATTTACAAGCTATGTGACTTTAGACAAGCTACTAGAGCTCACTAAAGCTCAGCTTTAACATAATATAAAATAGGGATGGTAAACGTGTTTTGGACATAAATACTAAATAGGCCTAGGAAATAGCAAGTACAAAATTAATGATAGTTGTTATTATTTTAATTGTTTGTAATGTTTCAGACATTTGAACACTGTTTGAATGTTGCAAAACCAAATCTCTATCTTTATAGCTTCTTAGAGTTAAAGTAGGAAAGTTGTTGAAAACTCAGACTCAGGAAACAGTCTGAGTTGGAAACCTGGCTCCGGTTTTTAGTAGTTGTTTGATTTTAGGCAAGTTACTTAACCTTTCTTAGCCTCAGTTTTCTCATCTGAAAAATAGGTGGATATTAATACCTGTGTTATAAAGGCATTGAGACAATAAAATAAGGTACTGCTTATCAAGCATCTAACACAATGCTTGGCATTTGAAACATTCTCAGTAAACACCAGCTTTTATAACTATGAGGGTGATCATTATCTTTCTGCCTTTAATTGCTCTTGCATTGACTAAGGTTTTCTTAATCACTCAAGTGGCGTGAGAGGATTTATCTAGAGCTCACAATATAATCGAGCAAATTATCTTAGGCTTTCTTGGTTGCATTCCTATGCTGGGGACTCCTATGGCGTCCCCCAGTCTGGCTAAGAAAAGATTTTTCTGGGAAATATCACTGATTGGGTAGGAAATCTTGAGAAATATACTAACGTATCTTAATGATGCTGTGTTTGATAGCTGATATCTCAACAGGTACTTTCACATTTAGGCTAACTGAAATGTGAGGTTTCTTTTCACTCACCATTTTGTAATCTCCAAAATAAAAAGGCATATTGTAACAAAAGTGATCTCGAAAATTTGAATCCTAAAAAACAAACAAACAAAAAAACACCATGTTTACCTCTGGTGTTTATTTACTTTGATATTTTATTTACTTCTGTCTATATGTATTTGACTCCACATAGACAGGATTCATCCCAGCTCCTGGTGAGGGATAAAACCCTATAATGATGGAAGTGTGTTCCTGAGTAGGCATAAGGAAAAGCAGTCACTTTCTAGTTAGCTAATGTGGTCCAATCATAGGTGACATTATCTTTGCATTCAGAAAATAAGATTTTCAAACAACCCACTCTGGTTTGCTAACTGGAAGTGATTGCTTGGATATTGGAATAGTGAATGTGCGTGTATGGGCTCCTATCCATTGGCAGATACAACTTTTCTGTATCTCAATAAGACCACAAAGCAGGATTTTTTTTGTTTGTCTTCTTTCTCCCTCTGGAGGACCCAGCAAAATGGCTTCCTAAATCACGTGCATTCTCTTTCTGCAGTTTAACTGGTCTTTGGAACAAAAAGTTTGGAAGTCAGGATACTTCCTTAATATGCAAATCCTGTCGAGATATTTTTCCTGTGAAGCCGACCTTCATTTTCATGGAATACTGTTCCTGCATAGCTCACTTTTCTTCATCTTCCTTTGGCTAGGTTCTCATGGATTGCTTTTGCTGTATATTTTGAATTAGTTCCCAGTTGTACTAGGTACTCAAGCTCTAGAGATGATACTTTTATCCTCTGACTATAGAACTTTCCATCAGTCAGCCATGAATTTATGCAGAGGAGCATGGAAGCCTCCCACGCAAGTCTGGCAGTTTTAGAAGTAATCCCATTCTCACTGATCTGTCATACTTGAGCTAGCCCATGGTCTTCTTCCTGCTGATGTCTCCTAAGCTTATTACTCTCAGCAGTGTCGTATGAGACTTCACTGTCTCATGTTTTTATCCACTGTATTTTAACCAGAAGGTGTGATCCTTTCATCAAACCATAATTCTTGCTGATACTGAAATGTATGTAGATTTCAATATCAGCCTTCTTGATTTAGAATTCACAGCCACTTCTCATTGCATGGGGGTGAGGAGGAAGAGATTAAAACATCCATGTCTAGACACAATTATCATTGCCCAGATTCCTTATGTTTTACATTTCTTCTCAGCAAGATACCCATTTTCTATTTGCAGAAATAAATATCAAGCATAAAGAATTTGTAGAAATTACAGATCATATTCTATAGTTTTTATTAATAAAAATGTCTTATCATATATTACTGTTGGAGAGGATTCTAAGTGCTATGCAGTGTTTACCACCTAACACCATTAAACTCAAGTCAGATTCCTTTGTGCTGCTCCTCACTATTTGGGAAAATAATGCAAAAATCTTTGAAGTAAGTGCCATTTATGTGAAAGAAATAATTTGGAAAGGAAATATTCCTTTACGATATTTAATTTTATCAAATAATGTAGGGGGAAAATAGAGCTTGACTTTCCCTTTATGAAGAAAAATACTCCTTTGAGGAAAAAAAATCCTCTTATTTTGTAAAGTAGTTCCAAGAGACAGCTGGCATATTCAAGATATAACAACCACTCTAGAGAGCAATGAATACAAACACACACAAGAAAATCTGTCACTCAATGGCTAATATTCGTAAACTATGAACAGAGAAATGAAGTTCATAATTCAGACAGAAAACCCGTTTGCTCAGTGTGTTGCTGATAAAACATGCAACATAAGCAAATTATTAAAAACCTAACTGTAGCAGGTCGATAGAGAGCTCTGCTTCTGTCCCCATAATCCCATTATTCAATTAAGCAATACTACAGGTAGAACAGGGGACACAATAATTATCACCAACAACGTTGCCATTCATGCCTCTACCGTAGGCCAAACTTCCTTCAGATTTTTGTGGAAGGTATTTGTATGTCATAAATACATAAAAAGTCAAGACACAGATAAATTACATCTATTATCTTTTCCAAGGATGATCCAAAGAAAATGTCAAATCTAAGCTGAAACTCTTAGCTGAGTCTGGTAAAGATATACTTTTATGTCTTTCCTTATTATAAATATCTGGCTCATCATTTTCCTCATGGCACTGACAAATTAAATTTATATCATTGTCATCAGTTCACATCCACTTTGCATGCACTGGAGGCTTGGAATTGTGATTAGCCGAATCATTATCAAAAGAGTTACTTAACTCAATATCAAATGGAACTGACTCAATAGCTAGAGAGTAAACCTACCTCATCACAAGCTATTAAAATACAAAAGGGAGTTCAAGACCAGCCTGACCAACATGGAGAAACCCCGTCTCTACTTACAAAAAAATACAAAATTAGCCGGGCGTCATGGTGCCTGCCTGTAATCCCAGCTACTCCGGAGGCTGAAGCAGGAGAATGGCTTGAATCCGGGAGGTGGAGGTTGTTGTGAGCCGAGATCACACCATTGCACTCCAGCCTGGGCAACAAGAGTGAAACTACATCTCAAAAAAAAAAAAGAAAAAGAAAAAAAATTCATTGCACATTTGATTTGCTTTATTCCAATATACACATCACCAAAATTTGTTAAAGAAATACTAATGGTTGAACATTAAAACTTTTATTCTGTGTTATTAATATTACAAGATCCTTTCCAAGAGATGCCAAAAGCACAGATTTCAAATATCCAATGATGTTTCTTATTGTGTTTAAGTCAAGTGTACCACCTGCATTTTAGGTGAATTGAAGATAAAGATAAAAATCATCCCTTTAACTGATTGTAATGTAGCGTTCAAATGAATGGATAACTAAATTCTGTCTTCTTTCACTAGTCTGGTAACTCATGTAAAGGTGCTCCCATTAAAATGCACAATTTTATAATATGGCATTTGCAAAGATTAGAGGAAGTCTATGGTCCCTTTAATCTTGGGGATTCTGATTCATAGCAGTACTTTCTAACATGGTATATGTGTAGTATTTTTGATGAGAGGAGTGGCTGCCTTGCTTATCTGTGTGTGATCTTTTGCCTTAGGCCCCCAAGAAGTTCTGTTATAAGAAGGAAAAATTCCAGAAGTCGGGCTTCAGAACACTCAGCTATGGCTGTTGCTTGACTCATTCCATCTTAATGCCCAGTTCAGCCTCTACTCATGCCTTGTACAAGGGAATGACATTTTGTTCTCAGGTGCTGGTATTCATCAAGGAAGGAGCACATACACTTGGGAAAGGCCCAGAGAAACTAAGGCTGATATGAACACGCAGACTTTTATATGAATTATAAATAATGCAAAGTTAGTTTGAGACTCTTCTAGTAAAAATACAAAGGTGGTCGTCAATATAAAAGGCCAAAATAAATTTCAAACATGAAAGCCAGATGATGATTTGAAGAGGTCCTACACTCTAAAACGATCATGTCCCCACCTCCCCACCCATCCATAGTATAAATTTAGAATAAAAGCCATACTGAAACATAAAATAAGTATCAGGAGATCCAACAAAGTTTTGATTTTCTTAACATATTTTTAATGTCGACATGAAAGTCTTTGCCATGCTCTGCCGAAATATTTCTGAAGTCATACCTTGCTGGTGTCTGCAAGCAAGCCTAATCTATTGACTAGACAATCTAGGCAGGATAGTGGTTATTAGTTTACTTTCTTTATGGACATCTTGAGCAACTGCGTAGTCTTAATCATAACACTTCATCTGCTAAGTCCTCAGTTTCTTTACCTATGAAAGAACAGGACTGCAAATAGGTTGCCTTGTTAACCTATATTATAAGGAATTGCCAGGAAAATAAGAAAGTACAGTGTTCAGTGTTGTTTCCTTGTCATAGATGAAGAAGTTTATTCAGAATTCTAATGCATCATTTGTGATACTCTTCAAAAGAAGCATAAAATGTTGAAATGGCAAGTGAAAGAAATTTCTGGCTAAATTTTCCTGGTATTTGTGCCACTTCTACCACATACAAGCACTACAATCCAGCTCCTTTGTAGTTCTCAATAGAGAATTTTATGTGACAAACACATTTTTTAAATATCAAGGATATATGGAAAAGTTGGCTATTTATTTTTTCATAATGGCATCTTGTCATTCTCAAGTATGAATGAACTACTAAACAATGACATCACAATATTTACTATACAGATTGTCCCTTTTCTGCTTGGTAGATAACATAAACACATGGGTAACATTATTACTAATCCCATACCAGTATTTCTTTACCTCAAAAAAATCCCATACTAGTGATAGAAACTAGATCTGGCAAATACTGAGTTAATTTTACTATCACAAAAAGTTCATCTGGATAATTGATGATTTTTCATAATGCTTATTATTTAAATCGCCACTGTAATATTTCCCACCACTATTGGAGGTAAGGAATATTTATTGGCTTATTCTTTTTTAATAGAAATTACGAAGGATAATGAATCCAACTCTACTTTGATAGTACAGCCTGTTAGGAAGATTGCTAAATTACCAGGTCAAGGATCTCATAATCAAAGCTGGGAGTTGAAAGGGGCATTAATAATTACCTAGACATGGAATTGAAAACTCAAATACCTATCAGAGCCAGATGGATAATGTAAAGTAGCACATTTCAGCTTGTATGTCCACCTAATGCGTACAGTAGCTATATAGTTTTAGACAATGGCCGCCTTTGCAATAATGCAAACTGGGGTTGTCATTTTTCAAGAGAAGCCAAAATGTTTATTTTTATGTGAAATCTTTCTATCATATATTATTTCACTCTTGTTTGGTGCAAGTCATTTTGTTTCTTCAACTGTAAAATTATCACCTCCTTGAAAATACGAACCAAGACTATCATTCTACATCTTCAAAAAGCATTAGCTGAGAGCAATAAAGAAAACACTTAATGAATGTTATTGATTGACTGACAGACACACTAATTGCATGTATGTTTTTCAGGGCAGAGTAGGCTGCTCTGTATAGAGTTAATATTCAAAACTGTAAAAATACAAGCTCTTAGGATTGAAAGAATATCCAAGAATCTAAGGATAGAAGAGTGTGGCCATGGGGGAAAGCAGCTGTGTTGGCAGCAATAAGATGAAATATTTTTGAGCAAAACCTTAACCTGAGGACAGCAAGTAGCCATTAATCATCTTGGAAATATATACACATATAATGGAGAAATATTAAGCTCATATCAAAAGACAGATTATTAAATTTAACTTTTTCACTATTAATAACTACTTGGCATTTCACAGGGAAAAAAGTGACATTGAACATCTAATCACAAATTTAAAGTTATATTTAAAAAAAATTTAACCCTCTCTTGCAGCTGGTTACATCACGTAAAAAATAAAATAAAATATCTAGAGGAGCATTTTCCTAATAGAAATAGAAAATGAGTCACTTTTGTAATTTAAAATTTTAGCAGCCACATTTTTTAAAAAGTAGGATGAAACAGGTAAAATTAATTTTAATAATAAATTTTATTGAACACAGTGTACCCAAAATATCCTTCACCATGTAATCATTATAAAAATTATATACAAGATATTATACATTTTTGTACTGTCTTTGAAATATTTACTGCATATCTCACTTTGAACAAGACACATTTCAAATACTCAAAATTGCGTATGCAGCACAGACATAGAGGAAAACTATGCTTTCTCCATACATGCTAGATGAAATCCAATACTGACAATATTATCTCCATAAATGATAACTGTCTTAAGAAAAAATGGCTCACTTTTTTGGGAAAATGGTGACAAGAATGACTTCGGTAGCTCAAAACTGGGCTTTTCCTTCTTTGAAATACTGTAAAAGTCAGTAATAGAATTTCTCCTTCCAGTATTTGTGCTCTTTTAGTGAATTATAAGTCAAACATGAACTCACAAAATAGTTTAAGTCACAAATGTTTTCTTAGAAAGCCACTGTATCTTCTTTCAATCATATGATGGTGGTTATGAGTTACTGTCTATTCCTTCCCAGGGGGAGTTCATCCTATTTCAGAAGGCTTTGCTTACCTTATAAATTGTCTTTTAGGAAAATATAGTAAGTAAATTCCAAATGTATACTCACAGAAACAGTTAAACTTTGTATTCTTATCTACATCTTAAAAGATCCATCTTCTTCCTGAGAATTAGCACATTTGCAGTAATTTGTGTTTACATGTTACAAACCTGGATTGCTACTCTCCTAATACAAAGTGAACAAGACTGCCACACTTAAAAAATATTTGTTGCAATAAGCAAATAAATAATTGAACTTAGTGTTTTTATATTATTGAAATTACTTTTTCTCATATCTGCAGACTCAAATGTATTCTCATTCTGATAACATGGGGGAAAGGAGCAAATGCACATATTTCTTTTCTACTTCTTTGCCTTATTTTGGACAATCCATTTGCAAATGAAATGTTAGTCTTGAAAATATTGGTATTTTACATTTTAGTACAACAATTGTGAGGTGTGAGCTGTCTGTGTGTGTTCGTGCACGTGCCTTTGGGTATGTGTTATTTTTGTGTCTTCACACTCCTTAGGTTTGTTGAAGCCAGAATTAAAGGAAAGAGGCATGTGAAAAAGAAAGGGAGGTATTGAGGAAATGGGATGTGAAGTCCTGTGTTAACAATGAGGACTATAGGCTTTTTTTGTGACTTGAGATAGAAAGAGTAATTTCATCAAGAGCGCAACATAGACCTTCAGGAGTGCTTATCAAGGCTCTTCAGAGAGGAAGTGGCCATTTTTTGTTTTTGCAAAACAAACAAACAGTGCTTGTTTTTGCAGCCCTGACCTAAGATCTCTCCCACTGTATCTCTCTGTTTTTCAAACCTCCTCCCTAGATCCAGTAGCAGGTGTGAGGGAACTGAAAACAAAATGTCTAAACTAAGGAGTCCCTGTCCCATTTAAGAAGCTCTGCTACCTTTTGAGTTCTTGGAGAGGCACTGGCTGAGGTCAGCAACGTCATCCTATGAAGCGACAATGGCCAACTGGCAGACAAGCCCCAAAGTCATGGAGAGTATAAAGAGTGAAACATATTTTTAGTCATTTTTGTTGAAGCTTAATATTTTGCATTTGTTTATATAGATTAAATCCTGTCAAATAAAAGTTTCCATCTGGATAAAAGGAAATCAAAAAATAGAAGTGCAAGCTCTATAACTGGAATATTTGAAACTGGGAGAAAAGATAATCCCCCACCTGTTTGGGGGCAGGGATTTTGCAATCAGGAGTCTATCCATTTTTCAAACCCTGAGGCCTGTGAGAAACAACTTCTTCCTTAGGCTGTACAGTTTCATCTCTTCTCTTTGAATCACTCAACCCCAGCAAAGAAAAGCTGCAAACCAAATTTAGGCATTACACAATCTAAATGCACAGGCTGGGCCCGCAAGTACATAATTAGGTGCATTCTGTATGTCCATATAAGGTGCCTGAGTCTGCTTTATTTTAATGTGGTGATTCTTGTTCAGTTTATAAGACCTTTTGAGAATTGAGTCATTTGAGTTGTAGCCTTGTATAGAGTTGCAGGCAGCATGTGTTTGCCGCTATGGGAATGGCAAGTATGAAGGAAAGGGAAAAGGCTTGTGCAATACAAATCTATGATTACAAATAAACTCATTTTTTAAGTGACAATTCATTTGAGAGGGCCTACTAAATACTGACATATCTCCTTAAATACAAAATAAATCATATTACCTTCATTACAGGAATGATCACACCAACACAGTCTCCTAAAGAATGATGAAAGAATCTTCCTCTGTCCTCCCTCAGTCTCTGACCCTGATGCACAATGCATGCACATACACAACACACACATTCATATTATCACAAATGTACACACACAGCACAGGCAATCACATACACAAACACATACACACGTTATATAAACACACAGAAACATACGCTGTCTTATATGAGCATTTGGCCCTGTTTTTTCTAATAGTTGTTTCTTTTTCAGGAAAACAGCTTCATCATTTTCTACACTTATTAGGCAATTTACTCATCTTTCTAAGACTAAATTCCCATGTAAAATAAGAATAACAATCATAATCCTATATAGCACTATTATGAGAATTCAATAAAGTAAAGCAAACAAATAACTTGGAAAAGTCCTCGGTATATGATAAGGAATCAGTAATGCTGGAAATTGTTAATATATATTTTTTACCCTGAAATGATGGTTGTCCTTCTGAAACACTTCTATTTCATGTCTGAGAAGCAACGGAGGAATAATATCCTGAACACAAGGTACAACTTAGCCTGGTAATTATTGCATGGATTTTATTTTTGTATTATACATTTATAGAAAATTCTTCAGAAATCTTTCCTATCTCTATAGTTAATGTGATAATCTGGTCTTAATTCTGTTTCCAGTTAAAAAAGCCATGGGTGGACTGGTAGTGAGTTGTCCTCTGATAAATATACATGCCTACCTCAGAGATATTGTGAGTTTGGCTCAGAACCACTGCAATAAAATGAATATTGCCATAAAGCTAGTCACACATGTTTTTTGGTTTCCTAATGCATATAAAAGTTATGTTTAAAGTATACTGTGCAATAGCATTATGTCTTTAAAAAGTACATACCTTAATTTAAAAATATCTTATTGATAAAAAATGTTAACGACCATCTGAGACTTCAGCAAGTCCTAATCTTTTCGTTGCTGGAAGGTCTTATCTCTGCGTTGATGGTTGCTCACTGACAAGGAGGTGATTGTGGCAATTTTTAAAAGTAAGACTACAATGAAGTTTGCTGCATTAATTGACTCTTCCTTGCACAAAAGAGTTCTCTGTGGAATATGATGCTGTTTGTCAGTATTTTACCCACTTCTATAGTTTGGATGTTTGTCTCCTCTTAATTGCGTGTTGAAATGTCATCCCCAGTGTTGGAGATGGGGTCTGGTGGGAGGTGTTTGGGTCATGGGGGCAGATCCCTCATGAATGGCTTGATGCCATCCTCACAGTAATGAGTGAGTTCTTGCTCTGTTAGTTCATATGAGAGCTGATTATCTAAAATAACCTGGCATCTCTCTCTTGTTCCCCCTTTCACCATGTGGCATGTGTGCTCCCTGTTTGCCTTCCACCATGAGTAAAATCTTCCTGAGGCTTCACCAGAAGTAGTGTAGATGCTTATACAGCCTGCCTGAGCCATGAGCCATGCTTATACAGCCTGCCTGAGCCATGAGCCATGCTTATACAGCCTACTGAACCATGAGCCAAATAAATCTCTTTTCTTTATGAATTACCCAGCCTCAGGTATTCCTTTATAGCAACATAAAACTGACTAATACACTGACGCTAGAACTTCTTTCAAAATTGAAATAAATCCTCTCAAACTCAGTCACTGCTTTATCAAGGAAGTTATGTAATACCCTAAATCTTTTGTTTTCCTTTTAACAATGCTCATACCATCCTTGCCAGGAGTATATTCCATTTCAAGAAACCACTCTCTTTGCTTAATAAGAATTGAGCAACTCCTCATCTGTTCAAGTTTGACCATGGGATTGCTGCAATTCAGTTATATCTTCAAGCTCCATTTTTAATCTCACTTTTCTTACTATTTACAGCTCTCTGCAGTTACTTCTTCCATTGAAGCTTGAACCACTCAAAGCTATTTATTAGTGCTGGAATCAACTTCTTTTAAATTCCTATTATTGTAGACATTTCTACTTCCTTTCATGAATCATGAATATTCTTAATGGATTTAGAATGGTGAATCCTTTCCAGAAAATTTTCAGTTTACTTTGCCCAAACCCATCAGAGAAATCACTCTCTATGGCAGCTACAGCTTTAAAAAAAATGTATTTCTTAAAAAATAAGACTTAAAAGTCAAAATTAGTCTTTGATCCATGGACTGTGAAATGAATGTTGTGTTAGCAAATATGAAAACAATGTTGATCTCCTTGTGAATATTTATCACAGCTCTTGGGTGACCAGGTACATTGTCCATGAGCAATACTATTTTAAAAGGAATCTTTTTTCCTGAGTAGTAGGTCTCAACGGTGGGCTTAAAGTATTCAGTAAACCATATTTCAAACAGATGTGCTATCATCCAGGCTTTGTTGTTCTGTTTATAGAGTACAGACAGAGCAAATATAGCATAATTCTTAAGGGACTTAGGATTTTCAAAATGGTAAATGAGCATTGACTTCAACTCAAAGTTACCAACTGCATGACCCACTAACAAGAGAGTCAGCCTGTCCTTTGAAGCTTTGAAGCAGACATTGACATCTCCTTTATAGCTATGAAAGTCTTAGATGGCATCTTCTTCCAATAGAAGACTGTTTTGTCTACATTGAAAATTTGGTGTTTCATGTAGCTATCTTCATTGATGTTCTTAGCTATATCTTCTGGATAACTTGCTGCAGTTTCTACATCAGCACTTGTTCTTCTTGCATTTTTATGTTATGGAGATGGTGTGTTTCCTTAAACCTCATGATCTGACTGCTGTCAGTTTTCAACATTGTTTCTTCAACTTCCTTATCTCATAAAATTAGAGAAAGTTAGGTCCTTGTTTTGAATTATGCTTTGGCTTATGGGAATGTTGTAGCTGGTTTGATCTTCTATCCCGACCACTAAAACTTTCTCCTTATCAGCAACAAGAATATTTTGCTTTCATAATCATTTATGTGTTCACTGGAATTGAAGTTTTAATTTTCTTTAAGAACTTTTCTTTGCACTCACAACTTTGCTGACTATTTGCAGCAAGAGACCTAGCTTCCAGCCTATCTTTTCTTTTGACATGGCTTCCTCACTAAGCTTAAACATTTATTTATAGCTTTTAATTTGAAGTGAGAGATGTATAACTCTTCCTTTCACTTGAATACTTAGAGGCCATTGTAGTGTTATTAATTGGCCTAATTTTAATAATACTGTGTTTCAAGAACAGGGATGCCTGGGCAGAAGGAGAGAGAAGGTGGAACACCCGGTCATTGAAGCAGACAGAACACAAGCAAAATTACTAAATTCACTGTCTTATATGGGCATGACTTGTGGTGCCCCAAAACAATTACAATAGTAATATAAAAGATCATTGATCACAGATCACCATAACAGATATAATAAAATGGAGAAATTTTGAAATATTGCAAGATTACCAAAATGTGACACAGAGACCCAGGGTGAGCACATGCTATTAGAAAAAATGGTGTCAATAGACTTGCTCAATGCAGGGTTGTTGCATACCTACAATTCATTAAAAACACAAAAACCCTGGAAGACAGCCTAGGCAATGCCATTCAGGGCATAGGCATGGGCAAGGATTTCATGATGAAGATGCCAAAAGCAATTTTGACAAAAGCAAAATTTAACAAATGAGATATAATTAAACTAAAGAGCAAAAGAAATTATCAACAGAGTAAATAGACAACCTGCAGAATGACAGAAAATTTTTGCAAACTGTGCCTTCGACAATGGTCTAATATTCAGCATCTATAAGGAACTTAAACAAATTTACAAGAAAAAAAAAACCCTATAAAAAGTGGGCAAAGAACATAAACAGACACTTTTCAAAAGAAGACATACATGTGGCCAATGATCAGTCATATGAATAAAAGCTCAACATCACTGATCATTAGAGAAATGCAAATCAAAACCACAATGAGATACCATCTCACACCAGTCAGAATTGTTACTATTAAAAAGACAAAAAATAACAGAGGCTGATGAGGTTGTGGAGAAAAAGGAATGCTTATACACTGTTGGTGGGAGTTTAAATTAGTTCAACCATTGTGGAAGACAGTGTGGTGATTCCTCAAAAATCTAGAAGCAGATTAAATATAGCATAATTCTTAAGGGATCTAGGATATACCCATTACTGGGTGTATACCCAAAGGAATATAAATCATTCTATTATAAAGACACATGCATGTGCATGTTTGTTGCAGCACTAGCCACAATAGCAAAGACATGGAATCAACCTAAATGTCTATCAATGATAGACTGAATCAAGAAAATGTGGTACATATACACCATTGAATACTATGCAGCCACAAAAAAGAATGAGATCTTGTCCTTTGCAGGGACATGGATGGAGTTAGAAGTCATTATCTTTAGCAAACTAACACCAGGACATAAAACCAAATACCACTTGTTCTCACTTATAAGTGGGAGCTAAATGATGAGAATTCATGGACACATAATGGGAAACAACAGACATTAGGGCCTACTGGAGGTTGAGGGGGTGGGAAGAAGAAGAAGATCAGGAAAAATAACTAATGGGTACCAGGCTTAATACCTGGGTGATGAAATAATCTATACAACAAACCCCCATGACACAAGTTTACCTATGTAACAAACCTGCACTTGTAACCTTGATCTTAAAATAAAAATAATATATCTGTGAAGTGCAATAAGACAACGTGAATAAAACAAGGTATACTTATATAATAAAGATAAATATATAAATATATTTTATATACATAATAATCATATAACAAGAACGTTTATCAGTATGGTTATATAAGGCTCTGTGCAGATATTCAGGGACACTGCAGATGAAAATGTCAATATGCTATCATATGTGGTAAGTTTATGCCAAAAAAAAGAATGAAACACAAAGAAGTACTTAAGCAGCTATGTTAAAGTAATAATTTGCCAAGCACACAAAAATGTACTTTTAGAGTTGCTTTTATTTACATTCATGCTCCTTTGTAATATTGTCAAACATCAAGTAGGTACTGAATAGACTGATTGGCTCAAAAGACTCTCTGCTTTGTAATTTTTCACTTCTAAGACTCTGGCTTTCCACCATGTGATTTTCTTCAGGCTGGTTCAACTAGCCTGCATGTCAGATTCAGTAAAAATAATTATCCATACTGCAGGCTACTTAATAAACAGCCAACAAAAGACAGTGGTTAGCCCTTAGAAGGTTAGTCCATTAGTAAGAGCGCTTGTGATTACCAAAATGCCCTTTATCATATGGAGTCTACTCCTAACAAATTAAGAAAAATCCCTATGTAGTATTTTCCATGGAGTATAATGGCTATAATTTAAAGAAAAGAAATAGTGAGCCTTTCTCAGACTCAGGCAACATTTTCTTCATTCTTTGATTTTAATTAATGTGGAGAAGACACATTTGAATGAACTTCCCAATGGTTTGGTTTGATGCTTTGGGTCTCTGCAGGGCATACTCTTTGGTACTGCTATGATTTGAATATGTCTCCTAAAGTGCATGTGTTAAAAACTTAATCTTCAATGCAATATTGTTGGGAGATGAGGCCTAAGGGAAGATATTTATGTCATGAAGGCTCCACCCTCATGAATAGATTAATGACAATTATAGAAACACTTGAGGCTATGAGTTCAATCTCTTGCTCTGTTTCATACTCTCTTTGCCCTCCTGCCATGAGATGACACAGCAAGAAGGCCC
Source organism: Pan paniscus (assembly GCF_029289425.2). Lineage (NCBI taxonomy): Eukaryota > Metazoa > Chordata > Mammalia > Primates > Hominidae > Pan > Pan paniscus. Next base: position 133,158,823 of record NC_073254.2, read on the forward strand.
TCACCAGATGCAGCTCCTCAATCTTGGACTTCCCACCTCCAGAACTGTGAGCTAAATGAACATCTATCCTTTTTTTTGGGGGGGGGATAGAATCTTGCTCTGTCATCCAGGCTGGAGTGCAGTGGCACAATCTCAACTCACTGCAGCCTCCACCTTTCGAGTTCAAGCAATTCTCCTGCCTCAGCCTCCTGAGTAGCTGGGATTACAGGCATGTGCCACCACACCAAGCTAATGTTTTTGTATTTTTAGTAGAGGAGGGATTTTGTCACGTTGGCCAGGCTAGTCTCGAACTCCTGACCTCAGGTGATCTGCCCCCTTCGGCCTCCCACAGTGCTTTATAAATTACCAGTTTGTAGTATTTTTTTATAGCCACATGAAAGGGACCAAGACAGAAAATTGGTACCAAAAAATAGGACTGTTGCTGAAATAAACACCTGAAAATGTGGAAGCAGCTTTGGAACTGGGCAATGGGCAAAGGTTGAAATAATTTAGAGGAGCATGATAGAAAAGGCCTATCTTGCTATGAATAAAGAATGAAGGACAGTTCTGATGAGGACTCAGAGGAAGAAGAGAGCAGTAGAGAGAACCTAAATCTTCTTGTAGGTTACTTAAGTGGTAGTCATCAGAATATTGCTAGAAATATGGACATTCTCATGAGGTCTCAGATAGAAATGAGAAACAGATATTAGAAACTAGAGTAAAGGCCATCCTTTTTTTTTTTTTTTTTTTTTTTTTTTTTTTTCTTGAGACAGAATCTCACTCTGTCACCCAGGCTGGAGTGCAGTGGCGTGATCTCGGCTCACTGCAACCTCCATCTCCCGGGTTGAAGTAATTCTCGGCCTCAGTTTTCTGAGTATCTGGGATCACAGGCACCCACTACCACACCCAGCTAATTTTTTTGTATTTTTGGTAGAGATAGGGTTTCACCATCTTGGCCAGGCTTGTCTTGAACTCCTGATTTCGTGATCCACCCTTCTCGGCCTCCCAAAGTGCTGGGATTACAGGCGTGAGCCACCGCACCCGGCCAAGGCCGTCCTTTTTATACAGTTGCAAAGAACTTTGCACTAGGACTTCATAAAAGGCAAAACTTAAGATGATGAACTAGGATATCTGGCAGAAGAAATATCTAAGTGGCAAAGAATTCAAGATGATGCATGACTTATTTTAGCCACTTGCAGTAAAATGAGAGAAAATAAAATTGGTTTAAAGGCAAAATTTATAATTAAAAGGGAATCAGACAGAAAAATTTGGAAAACTCTCTGTCTGGTCATATAATGAATAAAAAAGCATGTTTGGGAGAGAATATTAAGGGTGTAGCCCAGCATTTGTTTGCAAGACAGATCAATAAGAATATGAGAAAATCAGGTTCTACTCATCAGAACAAAGGGAGAATGACTCCAAAGACATTTTGGAAATCTTTGAAGCTGCTCCTGCCATCAGAGGCCCAGAGCTCTACGGGGGCAGAATGGTTTCGGTAGATGGAACCAGAGCACAGTCTAGAAGCTCACTACTCAGGGCCCCCTCAAGCCTCTGTTCCCCACATTCCTGTGCAGTGTTCCTTGGTCACCTCAGTTGTGGCTCAAGTGGGCCCAGGTGTGGTTGGGCCATCATTTCAGAAGGAGCAAGCTGTAAGCCTTGGCAATGTCCACGTGGTGCTGACTCCACAGATGCACAGAATTTGAGAGCTGTAGGGCCATGGTGGCCTCCACCTAAATTTCAAAGAATGTCCCAGATAGACTGGGGGACCAAGTGGAGATTTGTCACAAAGGAAGAGCCATTGCAGAGAGACATCAACAGGGCAATGCCTGGTGGAGCCAGGAGAGCAAGGCAAATCCTAAGAACTCAGAACTGTAGAGCTACCAGCATGCAACTCCAGCCTGGGAGGGCCATAACCACTAGACTCTAATCTGTAAGAGTTGCTGGGTAGACAGCGCAGTAAAGCCATAGGGGCAGGGCTGCCCAAGGCCTTGGGAGCCCAACGCCTTGGGAGCCCAAACCTGCCCCAGTGTATCCAGGATGTGGAATATAGAGTCAAAAAACATTATCTTCCAGCTTTAAGACCTAATGTTGTTTTCCCTGTTGAGTTTTGGACTTATGTGGCAACTGCTACCCCTTTCTTCTTGCTAATTTCTTCCTTGTGGAATGAAATTTCTATTCTATGTCTGTTCCACCATTGTATTTTGGAAGTAGATAATTTGTTTAATTTCACAGCCTCACAGCTGGAGGATAATATGCCTCAGGAAGAATCCTGCCTTGACTCTCACCCATATCTGATTTAGATGATGTATTTGTCTGTTCTCATACTGCTATAAAGAACTACCTGAGACTGGATAATTTATAAAGGAAAGAGGTTTAAGTGACTCACAGTTCTGAATGGCTGGGAAGGCCTCAGGAAACTTATAATCATGATGGAAAAGGAAGCAAACACATCCATCTTCACATGGCAGCAGGACAGAGAAGTGCCGAGCAAAGTGGGGAAAGCTCCTTACAAAATCATCAGATCTTGCGAGAACTTACTCACTGTCATGACGACAGGATGGGGGCAACCAACCCCATGATTCAATTACCTCCCACCAGGTCCCTCCCAGGACATGTAGAGATTATGGAAACTACAATTCAAGATGAAATTTGGGTGGAGACATAGCCAAACCATACTGATGAGAATCTGGACATTGAACTTTTAGTTGGTGCTGGAATGAGTTAATACTTTGGGGGCTATCAGATTGAATGAATTTATTTTGCATGTGAGAAGGACATGAGTTTTGAGGGCCAGAGATGAAATGCTATGGTTTGACTGTGTCCCCTCAAAAGCATATATTGGAAATTTAATTCCCAATGCAACAGTATTGGAAGGTGGCACTTAATGGGAGGTGTTTCAATCATGAGGACTTCACCTTCATGAATGTATTAATGCAGATTATAAAAGGATTTGAGGCTGCAAATTTGATCTTTTGCTGTCTCTCACCCTTTTTTTGCCTTTCTACCATAGGATGGGTGAGAAGGCCCTCGCCGGATGGGTGAGAAGGCCCTCGCCAGATGTGGCCTCTTGGTTGTGAACTTCCCAGCCTCCAGAAATGTGAGACAGATAAATTTCTGTTCTTCAAAAATTTCTCAACTTGTGGTATTCTGTTGTAGCAACACAAAACAAACTAAGACAGGTACCATCTGCAAACTCCCCTACAAATACTTTTAAATTGCCCATGCATTACTAAACTCTGGTAAGCATTGCCAAGGAGAACTCCTGTTTATAATACCTCCTTTTCCTACTCTTTTTTTCCTCAAAACAGCATTCACATTGCTGCTGGGATGATCTTTTTGTAAACAAAAATATGGCCATATCACTCTGTTAATTAAGATTCCTGATTTATTTCCCGTTATCTACTTGATGGACTCCAACTCCTGAGCATGGTTCTCTGGAAACCACTGCTGTCTACTCCCATATTCTCACTTCCAAGTATTTTGCCATTGCATGTTTCTATGAGCCTAGAATTCACAACAATTAGCAGTTCCTGAAGCAACTCATATTTTTATTCTCCCTACTACCAAGACTTGGCCCATCTGTATTAGTTTGGTAGGGCTGCTGTAATAAAATATCACAAAATGGGTGGCTTAGGCAAAAGGAATATATTGTCTCACAGCTCTGGAAGCAAGAATTCTGAAATCAAGGTGTCAACAGGGTTGGTTCCTTCTAAAGGCTGCGAGGAAGAATTTGTTTCAGGTTCCCTCCTAGCTCTGGTGGTTTGCCAGCTATCTTTGGTATTCGTTGGTTTGTAGATGCATCACTCTGATCTCTGTGTTGATGTTCACATGACATTCTCCCTGTATGCCACTCTGTCTCCAAATGTGCCTTTTTTTATAAGGACACAAGTCATATTGGATTATGGCTTACCCTAATGATTTCACTTTAACATGGTAAAGCACCTATCCCCAAATAAGTTTATAAAGTACTGGGGGTCAGGTTTTAACCCAAGAATTTGGTAAGGAACTATTGAACCTATAACACCAGCCCTCTTCTTGGATTTTTCAGATCCCACTCCCACCCCGTTACCTCCTCCTTATTTGGTGAGTTATTATTTACTGTCAAAACCTGTTGAGTAAGGTCCTCCTTTGGAAGCCTGCCCCAACTCTGTCACCCTTCACCTATCTCTTGTGATATGTACTTGCATTTATTCTATGGATTGATATTTCCAATTTTATACCTATGCATATGATTATTATGCATACAAATTATTATTATATTACACAAATATTATTATAAAATCCATCTTTTGCATTAGAAAGGTCTGTGGGTCCAGAGTTTTCTTATTATTCATATTCTTAGCACCTCACATTGTGCCTAGCACATCGTAAGAGTTCAATATATGTTTGGAATGTTTTAAAGTTTGTTAAATAAAATGGAAAGAAGGCAAGAATCAAACACTGCTTTGAATTTTTTGAATAAATATTATAAAGAGAAATATTTTGCCTATGCTAGGTTGAAAGTGCTCTGAAAGGAGTTAATGTAATGAAGATCTTATCAGAAAACAATACCTTTTGACTTATTCTTAGATACTTTAAAAGTGAACTTTAAATATTTTGAACATAATATAGTTTCTTTAAAAAGAACAGTATATGTTCTAACCTATGTATGTGTTGCTCCTACCAAGAATTATACATGATCAGCTTATTTTCTTATAAAATAATCTATAGTCCCTAAAGGACATTCTCATGTTTTGAAAAAATAATTGATTGCAGGTTTCTAAACAATTTGGTAACATTTTGCGACAATCGAACATGCATTTAACTACGTGAAGGGAAAGCAAAATCCAGCAGTTAGAGGGAGCTTCCTCATTTAGGTAAGCAGGCTCTCTGACACATGGCTTACCTCCACCCCATTCCACCATCAGAATCAGGTGTACAATCAGGAAGGGAAAAACAGCATCCTTGCCCTTCCTCTGAAGCACACACAAGGCAGGGGAGACCTTCAGAATATTTCTGTCTAAAGGAAACAATAACTACTTGAGACCTTGAGGAAACTTGAGGAAGCAGGACTTGAGCAAGGAACTTCCCACCACCATTCTAAATAACAAATAAAACCACAAACAATTCCTAATCTGCAAAACCATCCTTCTCTATGGAGAGGAATCATATCTTTGACTATCTTTTAAAAATAAATAAATAATGATAGCAAAACCAACAAACCAACAAGCAACAACAACAAAAAAACCTTTGGAAGGCAAAAGTCTGGTTATTTTAAAGTTTAGTATACATGATGGATACTTGGTGATTGTGGGTATTCTGAAATATGTACAATTCATTGATTATCACATTGTACTTAGTCTACTAATTTGTAGACATGTTTAAAATACTTTCCATATCATTTAAAGAAAATGATTGATTTGAAGCCCATGACACTTTTGTTAGTATTATCTATGCACCACTTCTAGCATTTTTACAATTTAACATTCTCAAAAGAAAAAATGCTTTGAAAAGAAGTTGTTGCTATGATAATAGATATGAGGATAAAGATGCACAATATCACTTAAATATGTATTTACTATATATTTATTTAAATTGGAAAAAATACTATGGTATTTCAGACAATATGACATATTCTCAGGTAAGAGTAAAAAGAGTGCTAAGTAGAATGAGTTATTTAAGTAGATGTCTCCTGAGGGAGGAAAAAATAATCAAGAATGAACTTTTTAAAATTTTATTATTATTATACTTTAAGATTTCTATAATTCATACATCTGTAATATTCTTTATCTTGCTGTCAATAAATTATTCATTTACATAACAAAAAAATGAACATTTTTATATTTTCAAAGCAGTGATTCCTATAGTTCACATAAATGACATTTTTCATTCTTTGTTCAAAACTACCTTATGAGTTATTTCAATTGTTTGTTTGCAGAATAAAACACATAATTCAAATATTTTCATCAAAGGTGACATTGGGCCATCTCTTTTATGTAAATATTGTATTTTGTTTATTTGCAGCACAATTTCCTTGGTATATACTTTCCCTGCCTTGCAGCTTGTTCAAATTTATTGTTGACCGAACATGAACTCATTATGACCTTCATGGCTTAAAATAACTTTCACTTGTCAGGTATGATCCTGCATTTATACCTTAAAAATCCTGGTCAAATTCTATGCTTTTCCCGATTTAACCACTTGCTTTGATCTTGCACCAACAGGTGTACCTTTAGAGACACAGAGAATCACAAAGTATATTTACATGTATCCGGGACATAAATGTGCCTTCACATAGTGAAGACAGCATAATGTTCAGGGTACTGGACTGGGAGTCAGAAAGCCTAGGTTGATTCTTGGGACTTGCCACATGTTTAAGAGTCCTTGAGCAAGTCACCGAACACAGGTCTCTGGCCTCCTCTGCTTTCCTAATTTTGAAATAAACACTTTGAGCTAGATGAGCTCTAGGATCTCTTACATTATAAAATACAGAGACCTAGAGTGACCTGTTTCTACTTGGACAAAATGTAATTTGTTTAGAGAACATGCTACGGCACTCTAAGGACTAATTTTAAGATGTTAGTAAATATTAGAAACAAAGCCTGTTGACTCTGACTGTAGCTCTTGATAAAATAAAGCAAAGAACAGATACAATTACAGCATCACAATCATTTAAATTACTGTAACTCTTCTGTTAGAGATAGCCCTAGACTGACGAAGAAACAACTCGTTTATTATAACAACAACAAAAAACACTCACGAGTAATATCATTTTTAAGCTGTTTGCTTTGTTTTGGCTTTATTTCATGAGGAGATTGAGAAGAAAATAAAATTGGAGATGGATTGGGAATACAATGAAGTAAAGATATTTAAGAATAACACCCATGGCAATGTGAATTCCAGAGCAAAGATGAACTGAATAAATTTGGAAGAAATTATATAAAGTCCTCATGTGAGCTACATTCCACAATGAGTTATCATGTGAGACTACAATAGCAATAAAATGCTTGAGATGATTATATCTTGTCTCTCCAGTTTAGTTAGAAGAGATATAAGCTTTATAATAAACTCACTTATTCACAAATATTCTAATACACTGACATAGTAAAAAGATCATGCATGAATGTCATCAGTTTTTGCTATAAGCAACAATAAAAAAAGCCAAGAACATTAATTTTCATCTCTCACTGCCACAAAAACACAGCGATTGCAAAAAACAATCCTGTGGGGTGCTTGTTAATAGACAATTTGTTTCATGCTTCAGAAGGGAATTCCTTTCCTTTATCAGAAACTCAGTTAAAATTATGCAATCATGCCACTTAAAAACAAAATCCTGTACTAATTTCAAAATCCTTTTTGACCATACTCTGCTAGTAGTTAAACTTGCCACCACAATTTTAGCAATTTACTGTTAATTGTAAAATGGATTCCTGAAAGCAGTAAGGAAACATTTTTCTGGGTTGGAATATGATTTTTTCCCATCAGCCTTACCTAACTGGGGACCAGTTATTCCCCTGAACACACACAAAAAAACAGCTTACATCTGTTTAGAAAGGAGTTGGGATAGCAGCCTTGGCTACATAAGTGAAACTCTTTTGTCTAAAAATCCCAGGAAATAGTAGGCATTTGAACATGAAATTAACACAAGAAAAGAAGGTTACGTTTCTAAGGTTTGTGTAGTATTTAAAAAATAAAGCTATGTTTGCATTAAGAGCACCCTTGCACTTAAAAACAACCAGTTTTAATTATTTGTATCACCTGCACATTTGTCCTGTAACTATGTTTAAAATTTGCCTCAGCAGTTAAATCTGGATGTTGAGGTAAAGGTATAGTTCCAAGAGTAGAAATCATTATTGTTCATTCCTGTGGGATCGTTGCTTCTTTGGGTGTCAACAAAATTAACCAGAAAATGTTTAAAGTTAGCACACTTTCTATATGGGAAGGAATTTGGAGACCAAGAAAAGCTTGTTGCCATTTGTTCCCAGTGTTGTCTCCTAGAATCAATAGACTTTGGAATCTCCTATTCCAAATTCAAGACCATCTCAAACATCAGAAAACTCTAAGTGGCAATCAAAGAGCTATAATTATCTTTCACATGAAAGATATCATAGTTCATCAGGTCATTTGTCTAAGTAATAGAGATTGATAATATTTATTAATTATTGTGTATTTTTAAAATAGTACATTAAAAGTGAGCATTTTAATCAGATTTATTGGATTCAAATCTCAGTACTACTCAGTTGATCTTGGGTCAATGCTTAACCTCTGTAGTTCTTCGCTTTCTTATCCACTAAAGGAGTCCAAATAATTATTTATAGGTTATTTGTTAACATTAAATGAAACTCTGCATGTAAGCAGCTTGGTACACTATGTAGCACATATCAAATACCTGATCACTACTAAATTATAAACACTGTCCTAGATTACAAGTCTGGATGACCAGTTATTTTCTTAAGGATGCTTTACCAATACTATACAAAGCTATATCCTCATTGTTGCTCACAAACTATGACTGCCCAACCATTACTACTACTTTAGAGAGAATATTCACTTACTACAAATATTAATAACAATGCTTTTTTAAAACATACTTCCTATGCTCTAAAAGAGTGGTATTTTAAATTAGGCATAGACTATTGCACATGTTCAAAAAATGAGGTTAAAAGAAAGATTATCAAAGCAGAAGTGTAGGGGAAAAAATTGTTTTATAAATATATTAAAAATTTTAAATCCTTTGAAATTTTAATTTTGTAATCCAATCTATGCTCTATTTGACAATGGTAAATTTTGAATTCAGAGTAAGTCATTTACATTTACAAAAGTTATTTCATATTTTTATGAGGTTGATTCTTAATATATAAATTCCTTAAATTACATATGGAAGATTATAGTAGTCTCTTCTTTTTTGCATTTTCTGAAAGTAAAACTAATAATATGTGAGATCTTTTCCACTTTATTTTGAAATTTGAAATACATCAATAATTGTAACTTATTTGAAATTTACGTTTCACATTTTGATTTAATTTTGGTTATAATTAATATATTTCCATTTTGTACATCATCTTATTAAGAATTTAAAAATCTCTATTTCGCTTAACATAATGGTCACTTGAATGATAATGTAAGTTGACGGCCATTATGTTAAGTGAAATAAGCCAAGCACAGAAACACAAATATCACATGTTCTCACTCATATATGAGAGGTAAAAAGTGGATCTTCTGAAGATAAAGAGTAGAATGGTGGGAAGGCTGGGAAAGGTAGAGAGGATGGGGAGATGAAAGGGAAAAAAAAATATAACTGTATTTATTGCTACTGATCTGTACACTTAAAAATGGTAAAGATGGTAATTTTATATGCATATTTTACCCAATAAAAATGAATTCATAGAACTGTAAAAAAAAATACATATATATGCAATTGAAAGAAAAAAATGCCTATATTTTGTTCTTCCCTATATTAATAATTTAACAAATTTTGCAACATTTAGTAGCTTTTTTCTATGACATCTATTAATTTAATTTTCATCTTTTAATTCTTTATGGATCTTTTGAACCACATAATCTTATCAGATTTTAAAATTCTCACAAAACTGCTTGCAATTTTCTCCCAGAAAGTATTAATTTAATACAATTTTAAAATTAGGACTTCTCAATAAATTATGAAATTATTCATGCCATATGCCCCGTTGATTGACTTAGGGAAGGTACATGTTTTTAAAATTGTCCAGTGTCAATGACTTTCATTCATCCAAGGGCAGAGGGAGGCAACCTAGACCTTGAGTCTTGTTTGCTCCTAGGAGGAGAAATAAAGAGTTCCTTAAACATAAAAGAATAAAACTAAGATTATTTCAAGGGAAGAATGCTACAGATTTCCATCCTAGTGCTAAAGCTAGAAATAGAGAACAATAATAGTCCGTGTCCTGCTTTGTATTTTATAAGATATTTTCATTTTTATTGGTAAATCTCTTGAACTGTGACTTAGTTCCTCTAAATTAACATTATGATTTTACCTATATATTTTAAAAATTAGTAAAAGAATTATAGGTCTAAATGGCATATAGATGCTTTCAGTAACTTTTATTTATTACAATAAATCTTATACCTGGTGCTTGACATCACTCTAACACAGCCTGAAAAATAAAACACGGTCATTGCAATATATGTTTTTAAGGTAGTAATAAAAACATAATAAAATGTTGAATCTGCAAAAGTTTTATTTAAATAATAATGTCAGTTCATGAAACATTTTCTTAAAATTATTTTTCCTTGATCCCTGGCATCACACTTTTATTAATTTAGTCTCAGAGGAATTCGGGCTGCAGTTCTTAGCCTTAGTATGTATCTAGCTTGAGGTTTGTTTCTAAGGGGACACCTTCTGACTTCAGAGCATTTCACTAGCTAGCTGAAAATGGAGAGCAGGAAAATTAGGCTAAAAATAAAAAACAAAAAGGATGAATAAAAATGCCCACAAATGCTTGGAAATGAAAATATATACACCTAAATAACTGAGGGATTGAAGAAATTACAATGGAAGTTAGAATTTATTTTGACCTAAATGCTTATGAAATTATGACATCAAATTTATAGAAGGCAGCTTAAGCCCTGCTTAAAGAAAATCTTATAGAATTAAGTATAAACATACATTAAAATATTAAAATATATGTTTATACTTAATATATGCTTATACTTAAACATATTAAGTATAAGAATATATTAAAAGAGAATTAATACTAAAGATCAAAGTCTCTACCTCAAGAAATTATATAAGTAGGCCGGGAGCTGTGGCTCATGCCTGTAATTACAGCACTTTGGGAAGCCAAAGCAGTGGATCACTTGAGTTCAGGAGTTCGAGACCAGCCTGGGCAACATGGCAAAACCCCGTCTCTATGAAAGATACAAAAATTAGCAGGGTGTTGTGGTATGCTCCTGTAGTCCCAACTACTTGGAAGGCTCAGCCTGGGAGGCAGAGGTTGCAGTGAGCCAAGGTCACGCCACTGCACTCCAGCCTCGGTGACATAGTGAGACTAAATTCAAAGAAACTATATGGAAGGAAATAATAATGCCAGCAGAAATTAATAAAACAAAATAAAACACAGAATATATTTGAAATAACTAAATGAAATTGATAAACACTAGATTAGGATGGGAATAGTAAAGACAAAAAAGAAAAAGAGAGGAAAATACAAATCATCAATACCAGGAATACAAAGGGGGATATCACTGCAGATTATAGCATTGTTTAATAGTAAATAAGAGTACATTATAAACAACTTTAGCCCAATACATTAAAAAAAAAGATGAAATGGACAAATTTCTAGAAAAACACAAATAACCAACATTAGTATAAGAAATAATAAAAAGCATAAATAATGCTATGTCAGTTCTTAAAATCTGTAATTAATAAGCTTCCCCCCAAAAATTCACAGATCCAGATGGTATTACAATTCATTTCTACCAAACATTTAAGAAAAATATAAAATAAATCTCACACAAATTTTTCTAGAGATCAGAAAAAGGAAATACTTACTGACATATTTTTTAAAACCAGAAAAACTTGATACCAAAAACTGACAAGGACAATATAAGAAAGGAAAATGTCAGAGCAATCACCCTCATGAACATATATGTGAACATCATAAAGAAAATATTAGAAAAGTATAGCAATATATAGGAATGATAATCTATCATAACCTAATGGATTTACTTCAAGAATGCAGCTTCAAGTTGATTTGAAATTTGAAAATCAATCCTTTTAATTTGCTACATGAAAGGATAAGGTATAAAAGTCACATGATATTTTGAGATGCAGAAAAGCCATTGATAAAATGAGATATCCAATAATTATTAAAAAGTACACAGTAGGCTGGGTGCGGTGGCTCACGCCTGTAATTCCAGCACTTTGGGAGGCTGAGGCAGGTGGATCACCTGAGGTCAGGAGTTCTAGACCAGCCTGACCAACATGGTGAAACCCCATCTCTACTAAAAATACAAAAATCAGCCACATGTGGTGGCATGCGCCTGTAATCCCACCTACCCGGGAGGCTGAGAGAGGAGAATCATTTGAACCTAGGAGGCAGAGGTTGCGGTAAGCTGAGATCACACCACTGCACTCCAGCCTGGGCGACAGAGCGAGACTTCATCTCAAAAAAATAGTAATAATAATAATAAAATAAAAATTATATATTAGAAAGAAGAGAAGGCATTTCCACCATGAAACATGATGCCATAAATAAAGGAATATGTATGAAAAAGAGGGTAGAAAGGAGGGTAGGTGCTCTTGGATATTAAAAGTGCGGTTAAAAAAAAAAAAAAATATATATATATATATATACCCAAATGAAGGTTTAGGTGATAATGATGAAAAAATCTTTCAGAATGTAGACCAAAAGGCAACAAGATGAAAAATTAGATGATTAGTCTACTAAGGGTACACCCAAATAAAAGAAGTTCCAGAAAGAGAGAATAAAAGAAACAGAGGGGGGAAAATTACCAAGCTACCTCTTTGGTAATTAAAAAAAAAAAATCCCAGAATTGGATGACATATTTCAAGACAGTAACAGGCCAGCAGAGTGCCCAGCACCAATTAACTACAGAACTCAAGTGACAAATACTCAGATGTCCCCTATATTTATTTGTGTATTCAAATCAATAAATCCTAATCACTTCACTATCTTTTGATCCAAAACTACCAACAAGGAAATTTATATGAATGTTAAAATTTTTTGTCCACTTCCATGAATAAAAAGCATGCTTCAGTGTGTAGAAAGTCTAGCCCTGTTTTGAACTAGCACTAAATCAATTGGATATTTAATTAGAACAGTGTTTGGCAAGGTAACCCACAATAGAAAAGCATTGTACGACATAACCAGTAAGCAAATAAATATATATTTATCTAAATGAAACCAAATTTCACAATACAATATTTACCCTTACTCCATGCAAAGCACTCTAGTCTACCCTATCCAATTTAAATGAAATAAACACTGCTCTTGAGGCTCTTAAATGGATTTCACAATGTTCTTAGATCATTAGTTTAAGAAATACTGCCTTTTTAGACTAAATATATAATGAAACTTACTTGTAAGTTCCTTTATACTGAGTTTTTTTTGTTGTAGTGAAATTATGGCAATATTATAATTTATTACAGCTCAAGGAGTTTTGAGAATGTTGAAAAAGTTTGAGAAGAAGTATTCTTAGAAATAAGATAATTTTTTTCCATTTTTAACTATGTGCTATAAGTAGCTGAGGTTGTGTGCAAGATTTCCAATTTACTACCTTCTTGACCTTAGAGGTGATCTTCAGGAACATTATCAGTTTTTACAGTAATGTTGTGATTCTGATTTACTGTTAAAGTGGTCATTAGGCCTACCACCTGCTTTTGCAGATGTAGCTGAATCAATAGTGTTCACAGTCTGAAGATTACTAAAGAGCAAATTCTATTTACTTTTTTATGGAACTTAATGACCTTTATTAAACACATTGTATTTCCCAGTTACCAACATCTTAAACTTTACAGCTTCATAGATCGCTTACCAAAAGGATGAGATCAAGTAAGATTAGAAGATTCTCTAATATACATCAAAATTTTCCATAAAACTTAAAACAGTATTTTTTTCTCTTTCTCAACTAATAAGAATACTATTGTTCTGATACTTTCTTTGTTCATGTTTCTGATACATCTGTACTTGTTGTTGGCTTTCTTTCATGCACCCCTAGGAATAATATTTTTTTAGGACATTATTGCAGCAACACAGTGAATAATTTTATCTTAGTGAAATTCTAGTAGTAGTTTAAGAAGCACTGGTCCTCTTTAAATCTGATTAAATAAAAACTATAATAACTACAAGCAGTAAATAGCCAGAATAGAAAAGAGCAATATTAGAAATGCTAATAATCTGAAGACACAATCTAAATGAAACACAGGATAAGATAAACGTTTATCCAATTAACTCCTCAGAACCCCAAGAGTTTTGTTTCCTGTCTACCTTTTCCTTTCCTTCAGTTCTTAGTTTTATGTGGTCATTGTGTATATCTGCTTTTGTGTTTCCATTTTCCCTATTGTTTATCTTTCACCATAAATTTGTCCTTGTTCCTTTAGTTTAAAAATAAAAGAAATTTTATCTTTTATGTTTCTTAAAGGAAAAAGAGCAATTTTAGTTACCTTTAGATTATGGCCCTCAATTCACCATTTCATGAGTCACTTGTCCCAAATAGGCAAAATCTTCTTGACTCACACTCTATACCTGCACTGTCAAATACAGTGGCCACTAGCCACGTGTGGTTATTTAAATTTAAGCTTAAATTAATTAAGCTAAAAAATTAAGTTCCTCAGTTGCACTAGCCACATTAAATGTGCTCAAACACCACTTTTGTCTACTGGCTATTGTACTGGACAGAACAGAATGTTGCTTAGCATGGAATGTTGCTAAGACTGCTGAAGAATCCTGCTAGTCAGCCTGGTTCCACATTTGCAGCTTATCAAAAGGGACAGGGAATTAATGTGGGTATTCTATTACTCTGTTTTCATGCTGCTGATGAGACATACCCAAGACTGGGCAATTTACGAATGAAAGAAGTTTATTGGACTCACAGTTCCACATGGCTAGGGAGGCCTCAAAATCATAGCAGAAGGCAAGGAGGAGCAAGTCACGTCTTACATGGATGGCAGCAGGCAAAGAGAGCTTGTGCAGTAAAACTTGCCCTTATAACAACCATTAGATCTCATGAGACTTATTATCATGAGAACAGCATGGGAAAGACCTGCCCCCATGATTCAATTACCTTTCATTAGGTCTCTCCCACAATATGTGGGAATTCAAGATGAGATTTTGTTGGGGACACAGCCAAACCATATTAGCTATCTCCTCTAGCTGACAGCTTTAAGCACAAGTTAAAGGTAAGGGATCCCTCTGAAAAAATAATTTCATAATTTCTGCAGACAGGAGCAAATTCCTGAAAAGTGAAAAACAGAGAGCAAAAGCAAAATAAGCCTTCTTAAATGGACTGCAAACAGTTTAAATAATTTTTAAATTAAATATATTGAATCAACTCATGGCATTGCCCATGGAAACACAGGTTTGGAACAAAGCTCTGCATGACATTTGTATCACCAGTGACAGGGAGTTATGAGGGAGATAAGAGAAAAGGGCAATAATGACCTATTGCAACAGGAACATCACAGATGTATGGTTATCTTTTGACGTTCCCCCTATAATACATGTTAAAAGAATTGGTTTTTGCCTTCTAAAGAATTTGAGCCTCATATGCCACCTTGTCCCATATTTAAAACAGTAATCTCACTACATAAAAAAGATCTGGGGGCCGGGGATGGTAGCTCACGCTTGTAATCCCAGCACTTTGGGAGGCCGAGGCAGGCAGATTGCCTGAGATCAGGAGTTCGAGACTAGTCTGGCCAACACGGTGAAACTCCTTCTCTACTAAAATACAAAAACTTAGCCAGGCGTGGCAGTGTGTGCCTGTATTCCCAGCTACTCGGGAGGCTGAGGCAGGAGAATTGCTTGAACGGGAGGCAGAGGTTGCAGTGAGCCGAGATCATGCCACTGCACTCCAGCCTGGATGACAGAGCAAGACTCTGTCTCGAAAATAAATAAATAAATTAAATAAATAAAAAAGATTTGGGGATATTCATTAGTTATATTCTATTCAATGCAAACATATTAAATACCTCCTATGAGTAATACTGTCTGCAAAGAATACAAAGGTGCATACAAAATCCCTTTGCTGAGGAAGCTTATGGTCCAAGAGGAGTGGCCTGAGCTTAAATAAGTATAAAGGCAAGCGTACCAGTAGAAACACATGTAAACATGCAAAATTAGTATGCAGAGTCAGAAAACAGAAAATCATTTCCAAATTTGGGAGCAGAAGGGAGTGGCTGGAATTGCTTTATGAGGGTCTGAAGTAAGCCTTGAAGATGGTATAGCATCTTCAAGTGTGACATCATGCAGCACTTTACAGTTTATAAAGGGCTTTCATATGCATGGTCTCATTAAATAAATCTTTACAAAAACCATGTGCAGTAGACTTTACTATCTCTATTTTATAAGTGGTATAACTATGACTCAGAGTTATGTCACTTGCCCCAAATCACAGGATAATTAGCAAAAGTTACATTAAAAAGCCAAAGGTTTCCAGTTGCCAAATGCTCTCATCTTCCCTCTATAGCGGTGGTTCTCCTATCCTTTACACTGTTAAAAACTACTGAGGATCCAAAACAACTTGTGTTTATGTGGGCTATCTCTCTCAAGGTTTATTATAAAACAAAAATTTTAAATGATATTATTTATTAATTCATTTAAAATAATAAACACATGCTAACAGATACTTTTTTTTACAATTACATTTGTCTGAAAAACTAATTACTGGAAAGAGTGACATTGGTTTACATATTTGCCAACTTTAATGTCTGGCTTAACAGAAGACAGCTGGATTCTCAGATCAGCTTCTCCTAAATCTGTTGAAATACATTATTTAGGGTAAAGTATATAAAGAAAATCCAGCCTCACATAAACATGTAGATGGATAGGAGAGAAGAAATTCAATAGCCTTCTCAGGTAACTGTAGATATTAATATTTGATATCTACAAAAGCTCAACCAAGGGTAGTTAGCTCCAATGGAATGTAAATAACTGTATCAGTGAATTTTTTTGTACTGTGTTGGTTTCAAATCTATTGGTCTATATTGCACATTGAAGGACTCCTTTACTCATGAATGATTTTGTACCATCAACTATTGTTTACGTAGAAAATATTGTTTCACTGAGTGATACAGTTCGGATATTCCTCCCTCCAAATCTCATCTTGAAATGTAGGTGGGGCCTGGTGGGAGATATTGGATCATGGGGGATGTTTCCCCATGAATCACTTAGCGCCACACCCTTGATGGTGAGTGAGTTCTCCCTCAGTTAGTTCGGGTGAGATCTGATTGTTTAAAAGAACTTGGGACCTCCCCCTTCTCTCTCTTGCTCCTGCTCTTACCATGTGACCATCTGCTCTTCCTTTGCCTTCTGCCATGATTGTAAGCTTCCTGAGGCCTCACCAAAAGCTGAGCAGATGCCCATGCCATGCTTCTTGTACAGCCACAGAACTGTGAACCAATTAAACTTCATTCCTTTATAAATTACCCAGCCTCAGGTATTTCTTTATAGCAATGCAAGAATAGACAAATAAACTGAGTTATGCCACTTCTAAATGTGGATACATTACATTACATAAGATTTTAAAATTCACATCTATTAAGATCACTGAAGTCTTTTATGTATCTTCAAGCTACAATGATAGATACAAGTTTTCCAAAATTCAAGTTTTCACTTGAAAGCTCAAATTTTATCATTGGAAAAAATTGTCAGTTGTTTTTCTTGAAGTGGCATGCTCACTTTATTCACTTTCAAGAAAATGTCTGCCACATACTCAAGTATGAACACTATACTTTGTCTGTTAGTTGTTCTTTAAAGTAAAAATAGTTTTCCAACAAAAAAAGTGGTCAGTTAAGCTTGCAACTCAAACAATCACACAAATTGTTTTCCTCCAGATTACCATTGACCATCCTACTTCAGTATGCAACAAGTGTTTTATGCGTATTTCTCATTTTAGGACACACAATATTAAAGAGATGGGTGATCAACAGTAAAAATCTAGCAAAAGTAATATATTTTACTTTTTCATCAAGAGTAATTTTCGATGAAATTGGCATACACACAGACATGTATATGTATGTGTGTATATGTATGTGTGTGTAGATATGTTTGTCTATATGCATATATCTATATATTTATATAAACTGCAAATACATGACAGTAAGTAATACAATGACTACTAGTGTAATTTGGTGTCACTGCCTCAATTCATGTTGAGGTGCCAACAATTTTATCACTATTTTTTTTTGTACCATCAGTGCAAATGTCAGCATAGTCAAAAAGGCAAATAACAACTCTAGGGTTATTCTAAAAACAGAATTGACCTTGCAGAATAGCTCTCAGGGACCTACAAGTGTTCAGGTACCTCACTTTGAAGACTGTTTCACTGTAAACACTTCTTGCTTCTCCTGCTCAATTCCTCATGTTGGTTGCTAAATGAGAAAAAAATAGTCACTAAATGATATATTACTGAAAACACCATTTAGTGTATTAGAAATCACCAATCAGAAGGTAAATAAGTTCATCAAGTAATTTATTTATAATAAAAATCAAGTTTGCCCAAGTCACTCTTATAGGCTGAATGTTGTGTGTCCCCCAAAATTCACATATGGAAATTCCAACTCCTCCCTGCCCTCAGTGTAGCTGCATTTTTAGATGGGGCCTTTAAGGATGTTTAAGGTTAAACGAGGTCACAAGGGTAGGGGATTGATCCAATAGTACTAATGTCTTCATAAGAAGAGATTCCAGAGTGCTCACTCTTGCTGTCTCTGCCATCTGAGCACACAGCAAGAAGGCAGCCGTCTACAAGCCAGGAAGAGAGCCCTTAACAGGAACTGACCCTGCCAGACCTTTACCTGCAACTTTCAGCCAAAAGAACTGTGAGAAAATAGATTTCTGCTCTTTAAGTCACCCTGTCTATGGTATTTTGTTATGGCAGCCTGAACAGATTAATACAACCACTTACATTATAACTCATGAAAATGCAGTCCAAGCTCTAGAGTTTTACATTAAAATAATAGAACTGAGGACTTGCATGTGAAATGGTTGTTTTTAAAAAAGCTAAATTTCAAATGTCTAATGTAGGGAGATGTTATACTAAATTTACATGTTGGTTCAGCTCTAATGTGAGGAAGTTAGATTAGATTATTTCTTTCCTTAATGCCCCACACATTGCGAGAGCAAGAGCATATTAGCTTGAAGAGTCTGGATATATTTTCCAAAATCAATACTTGTTCTTTAGCAGTGACAGAGTAGCAGACAATTGCATAATGAAGCTGTCTGTCTTTATTTACACAATGTATTTTTGTATTCACTAGGCCAGAAAGAATAGTTCTGTGTAGCAGCTGTCATTGTATTTTTTGCTTATCTCAGTCCTGTCTGCCAGTGTTATAATTCACCAGCTGACACCCGCCTTGGCAGAAACCAAGGGCCGTGATTTCATGCCAAAGCAACAACGGGGCTCTGAACTCTGACACAATTCATCTTAGTTCTAGTTAGTAAAGGGGGATTCTTTGAGTTTTCTCTGCCTTCTGTTGAAGCATTTCTGTGTTGGGAGGGGAGAGGGAGAGGAGGAGATAGAGGGGGTGGTGGTGCAATGGAAAAGAACACTGGGAAACAGTTATGGCTCTGTCTGGTGCTGTGGAAGAGGGTCACAGGAAGACAGGGTCAGTTGTGAGGGATAAAGACTGGACACCCAGATAATGAAATTCCTGCTTGTTTGATTTTTCAGAGTTGGAAGGATATGAGAGCACATTTGGTATCCAAAAATACACTTCTGTTCAACTCACACTATTTGGAGGTTCAAAGTGTAATTTCTGGCGCTTTCTGATTTAGGAAGCTTAGACTCAAGCATGAAGGCAGTTGATTGTAGTCATCAAAAAGCCCTGTTTTGGTTGTGAATGCTAAATAAAATAGAAAACATACTTGCTCAAGTTAATTTCTACCTATTAATGTTCATGGTTCATACAGGTCTTATTCTGCAGATAGAGTAATGGCAGGCTTTACAATGTAGGCAATGTTAAACCTGAAAGAAGTTTTGGCCAGATAATCATAATTTTCTTTTCCTTTTTTTTAATGAACTTAAAAGATCAGATTTATTTGGAGAAAACAGGAATCCCACAACCCAAAGGATGGGATTTTACATCAAGACATCTCCCAGGTAATAAGTCTACAGATTACAAATCATTTTCATAGAAGATATTTTTGTACAAGTTTTACATGTATTCAGGAGCGGGACATTAATCAATCCCTGTTTCTATTTTAATAGGGGGGACAAGGTAGGGGAGAGGGAAAAACAGTTTTGGATATAACTATTTGGAAGGAGAGTAGACACGAAGAGGGCAAACCCCTAACTTTTCATTTTCTACAATCAATGGTTTTTTTTTCTTTAAAAAAAACAAAAACAAAACCAAAAACAAAAACCTTTCAGTCTTCAATACTCTTTGAAAGCCCACTTCTTAGCTACTGGCCAATCCACACCAATTATTTAAATTCACTTGGTACACACCTTTGTCCACTGAGTAAATTACATTCATTATGCCCACTGCTGCAGCGCGCATAAACCAACACCCCTGCATGGCTGAACAGGGCCTAATCTAGGACTGATGGGAGAAGGGCTTGCAAACCAAGATCAAGGTGTTGTTTCTCTGCTCATACTGTCTACCAAGTTAATCAAAAATGTACAAAATGCACATAAAAGCAGGCAAGTTTAGCTACTGTGTTGCAAGAGAAATCAGGACCTTGTTAAGTAGTTCTCTCCATTACCATTTATTCTCTCAAGGGAAGCTTTAAGAAATAATAATAAAGAAAAACAACACATTGGTCTGGCCACCTCATGAATCCAACTAGCATTGGTGTGGCATTTCAGTGGAGAAGGAAACTTGGGGAGAAAAACCCATCAAGGTTGTCAGAAAGGCTCCCAATTTAACTGTCCCTGTCCCTATTTATCCACCATCCAAGACCATCCATTATTCTAGAGCACTCTGTTCTATAAAAAAAGGGGTCAAAACACCAGGAGCAGGCAAGGATTGAGAACCAAAAGACCCAAGAAACCGATCTGCTTGAGAAAAGCAGCGATTCTTCCTTTCACAGCTCTCCATGGCTGCGAGAGAAAATGCCGAAGACATCAAGTAGTGACTTAGAGGCTGCTTTTTGGGAAGTTAAGAGTAGCATGAAGAACTTAAGATGACGATAAGAGTCTAAATTTTTAGTTTCAAGGTTTCAATAGACTGTGTATATATTCAAACTTTCAAAAAAGACAGTGTTTAGAAAGGGTAAAACTAGTTTTCTAACAGTCTTTCCTTTTTATTGTAAAAAAAAAAAAAGATGCTCATGTACCGACTGTAAGAATCCCCTAGGTTTCCCACCATATACCTAGAATAAGAACCGTACTTTCCATTCCATTTCCTGATACTAGGCATGTCATGATGCACAAAGTAAAATGTCAAAAAAAAAAAAGATAAAACAAACTAGATAACTGAGGTCTTTCAATATCACTTTGGCTGAAATTATCTTAATATATCAACAACAAAAAATTGTAAAGCTAGATCTATTAAGGTCACCGCCTTTGTTTTTCTCTTTGCTTTCTGTATATACACATAATCTGATTAAGAAAGCTTTCAATAAGGGATTGCCTTAAAAGTAAATTGACTTTCTATTGTATAATAGGCTGACATTTCTTGGCAACCTACGGAAGCTGTTCTGATGAGCCTCTGTGTTAGTAAAGAATACATGTAAGTTGTTTCTGATTGTGATCTTGGTATTGTGTTAACGGCACAGCCCTAAATATGGAGACAAGCCTCATGTATTAATGTTGCAAACTTACTAGGAAGAACAAAAACAAAAGGAATAATAATTTATCAAAATCTCAACTAAAACTACATTATACAACATTCAACACAATAGTCACTGAATACCAAAAAGAACATTGGTTTCATGTGTTTTGTTGAACGAATAATACCAGATTTTCCCGTTGAAGGACAATTTGCAAAGAATATTTGGACTATGTATTCTATTGAA
Organism: Pan paniscus; assembly: GCF_029289425.2. Taxonomy (NCBI): domain Eukaryota; kingdom Metazoa; phylum Chordata; class Mammalia; order Primates; family Hominidae; genus Pan; species Pan paniscus. Next base: position 133,180,452 of record NC_073254.2, read on the forward strand.
AAGATCATCCTTATTTGCAGGAAGAAGCTTGAAGGACATTAGTTTTTTACCTTTAAGCTAATAAAGTAATTCTGATGTATCAGTGATGAACCACACATACTCCAAAGGAGAACAACCTCACTCCCATCAGCCTTTAAAAAAAAATGAAGGCAGAAGAAAAGACTCTATAGATCTTTGTGATCATCTTTAAGTTTGTATTTAAAAGCTGACACACACATTTGAGTAGAAATGGCTAAATGTGAAGAAAAGGGATGGGGGCACACAAGATAACCAAATGGTTTAGGGCAAGGTGGTGAGCAGGCAAAGCACAAATGCTGAACCAACAGCAGCATCCTGGCCCCCAGTCAGAAACTGAGCTCTGGCCATAGAAGGAGGCTCTGGTCATCTGAACAATGTGAGGTCAGAGAGGATGGGCAAATCTACTTTCTCCCCAACCATCCTGCAGGCTTTCAAGATGGTGTTGAAAAACTAGTCGCCCACATTATCTGGCCCTCAAAACACAAGCAGCCTATGAACATGTGAGGTTGGCTCACAAAAAGTTAGGAGACAAAAATCAGGTATGTCATCAACTTTTTAAAATTAGCAGGCTATGCATAGAAATACAGGTTTTCAAATTCTCCCTTTAAGAAAATAGCCAGTCTGACAAAACTGAGTGTGTGTCTTCACAAGCTCAAATAACATGTTTAGGTGAGCCCTCCAATTTGCCATAGCTCCTACACTGCCTTTTTAATCCCCACCCAACCTGCTTCAGTCATTTATGTTAGATATTATTTCTTCAACTTAGTATGTCAATCCTGATGAGAAATCAATTGTTCATTTAATTATAGTTTCTTTGTAAATTTACCTGGTTTCTGTTCCAGTAATGTTACATAACAAACAACCCCAAATCTCCGTGACTTAGAACAGCAATTGCTTATTTCATATTCACAGCTCTATAAATAGACTGCTGTACAGCTGACCTTGGACAGGCTTATTTGGGCCTAACTGGGTTCTAAGCTTTCTGCTGGGTTCAGGTATGTTCTTCATGTCTTTATCTTGGGAACTATGTTGAAGGAATCAGCCTAGCTGGGACATACTCTTCATGAAAGAGTGCAAACTCAAAAGGGTTTCAGATTTGGAGCTTGCACATTGTCATTTTGCCCTTGACCAAAACTAATCACACAGCCAACCCCCAAATCAAGGATCCAGGGAAGTATATACCACTCACCCTGGCAATGGTAAGCAAGAAGATTTGTAAGTAAATAATACAACCTGCCACCATAGGCAAACTGTATCTCCTCTCTTGTACCTTTGAACATTTCCTTTTTATTCTTGATCTATCAAATCACTATTTTTTATTCAAACCACTTGACAGCTGGTGTGAACCTTTTCATTTGAATATCTTCCTTCAATTCTAGAAAACTTTCCTGTTTTCTTTACATGTTGTTGTTGTTTATAAGCCACTTCCTTTATTATCTTCTGGAATTTCTTTTAGACAGCTGTGGACCTGTTCATCACTCTACCATATGTGTATTGTAGTTTCTCTTTTCTTACATTTTTTCTTTCTGTTTGTTTGTTTGTTTTTTGTTTTTGTTTAACATGGAGTCTCACTCTGTTGCCCAGGCTGGAGTGCAGTGGCGCGATCTCGGCTTACTGTAACCTCTGCCTCCTGGGTTCAAGAAATTCTCCTGCCTCAGCCTCCCGAGTAGCTGGGACTACAGGAACGTGCCACCACGCCCGGCTAATTTTTTGTATTTTTAGTAGAGACGGAGTTTCACCATGTTAGCCAGGATGGTCTCGATCTCCTGTCCTTGTGATCCTCCCTCCTCAGCCTCCCAAAGTGCTGGGATTACAGGCGTGAGCCACCGCGCCCAGCCTCTCTTCTCTTTTTTAAAACTTTGTCTCTTCGTGTCTCTGTTTTACTGCCTTCTGGACAAACTGCTGGATTTACCTTTCTTATCTCACTTTGTATCCAATTTGGAGTAGCCTATCTACTGTTTTTAATTAGCAAATTTATCTTTTTGATACTTATAATTAATTTATTTTTGCTACCATTTGTTTTATTTATTTATTTATTCAATTTCAATAGCTTTAGGGGTACAAGTGGTTTTTGGTTACATGGATGAATTGTGCAGGGATAAAATTTGGACTTTGAGTGTATCTGTCACCCAAATAGTGTACTTTGTACCCAAGGGGTAATTTCTCATCCCTCATCACTTTCTCATTCTTTCCTCTTCTGAGTCTCCAATGTCCATTATACTATTCTGTAGGCCTTTGTATATCCATAGCTTAGCTCCCACTTGTAAGTTAGAACATGAGGTATTTAGTTTTCTCTTCCTGAGTTACTTCATTTAGGATAATGGCCTCCAGCTCCATCCAAGTTGTTGCAAAAGACATTACTTCATTATTTTTTTATGGCTGAGTGGTATTCCATGGTGTGTGTATGCATGTGTATGTGTGTGTGTACACTACATTTCCCTTATCCACGCATCGATCAACAGGCATTTAGGTTGGTTCCATACCTTTGCAATTCTGAATTGTGCTGCAATAAATATACAAGTGCAGGTGTCTTTTTGATATATTGACTGCTTTTCCTTTGGGTAGATACCCAGTGGTGAGATTGCTGGATCGAGTGGTGGATTTACTTTTAGTTCTTTGAGAAATTTCCTTATTGTTTGTCATAGATGTTGTACCAATTTACATTCCCATCAATAGTGTACAAGCATTCCCTTTTCACCACATCCATGCTGTCTATCATTTTTTGACTTTTTAATAATGTCCATTATCCTGACTGGGGTAAGGTGGTATCTTGTAATTTTAATTTGCATTTCCCTGATGATTGGTGATGTTGGGCATTTTTTCATATGTTTGTTGGCCATTTGTACATCCTTTTCTTGTTTTATTTCTGCCTATTTTTAGTTCATTTTTATCTCCCTTCACCCATAAGCTTATTTGCATCCTTTCCCATGCTTATCTTCTCCTCTCCAAGTCAGTAAAAGAGAAATTTCTACTGTCTAATTTTTGTAACTTTCAAGATCCCATTCTCCTCTGTGTCCTCATGGCTCTCCGTTGATTATTTTATTTTCACTTGTCTCTTTAAACTCTCCATATACTATGTCTTAGCCTGTAGCCTTTAAATATATTCAAGTTTAGCTGACCTTTTAAAAATTAAACCTTATACCTCTCTGATATTACCCTCCTTCTCTTCACAGTTCATATTATGGAAAACAGTACCTGCCATCAGGTTTCTGTTAACTCATCAACAGCTTTGTAAAACCTAAGAAAAATTGCCCATTTCTCTGGATGTGACTCTGTGCCAGGGCATGACTCACTGAATGGAGCAAGTAGCTGTGTTTAGCCCACACTCACCTATTTGGCTGAGGGTTCTCACTCAAGAAACCACCTGCATAACCAGATTAAGCCATTGGGCCCCTTACAATCCAATTAATTCTCAAAATCCTAAAGTCTGTCTACTAACCCTACTACATATTGAAAGAACTGCCACAAGGTCACCAATATCAACCAGGATGCTAAATCTCAATCATTCTTTTTAATTCTTCTGTTTTTCAATCCCTGCACTAAATTTGACACTAGCGATTACACTCCTTCTCTCCTACCTGAAATTATCTTGCCTCTTGGTTTCTAGGGACCTCCTCTTCTGAATTTTATATCCAGTTTTTACCTACAGCCTCCATCTACTCTTGAAGGCTGAGTATAAAGATCATCTCTTTTTGGGAGCCTTATATAATCCCTTCTTATGATCTGTCAAAGCAACCTACTTACATCTATTTCAGTACATATAACAACATATCATAACCATATTTGCACATTCTGTTCCCCTACCTCTACTGTCAGCTCTCTTATATCAAAAAACCTAGCATATAATATCTGCCATAGTAAACAGATGCTCACTAATTTGAGTAAATGAGTAGGTAATTATGATAATGCCATGCAACATAGCATGTGAAAATTCTTGATATCTGTGAAATATACAAATAATGTCATTTGAAGCAAGTGATATTTTAAGATGAGAAATATGGAAGGTAAAGGGATCATGATGGTTTCAGATATTAACAAGGGGTCTAAAAGAGGTAAGAATAACCAAAGATATGAGCATTGAAAACAAAGTTCTTTGTTTCCCCGTAGTCCTGCCAAAATGTTCCTGAAGGCATCAGCAGACACTTTCTTTAAGTCTCCTTTATTCATTTTTTAAAGTTCTTTGTACTTCAGGCAACAACACCTGAGAGGATTTTTCTGGCAGGCGAAAAAATGTTTGCAATGACTTTGATGATACGGTGACTGAGGTGAGAATTTTATTGAATTTCTTTTCTGTTTTTTTTTTTTACACTGACAAGAATTTACAAACAGTAGAGGTAAATAGACCCACATTTCTCTATATTCTTTGTCATTTAAGGAGATATATTTCTAGTCATTTTCCAGACAAGTAATTGGTCTAAATGTGTCCTCTTATGGAAAAAAAAAATGTAGCGTCTTTTATGTATGATGGTCAGTCCTGGTACAGTATTCAAATCACCCTGACTTTATTAATCATTGGCTGAAGAGCCCTTGATACTTTATGATACTCTTAATAGTAGATGATGCTTAAAGTTAGAAAATAATCTGCATCCCATGTATTCTCAGGTGTATTTATCCTTAGGTGCATAAGCAATGGCACACAACCAAAGACTGGCTGCTACCTTCACATTCCTTCTAAAGGGGCTAAAAGGAAGAAGTATGGAAAAATGTATCCACTCAAGTAGAAATTTTATATTGAGTGTGCAGTTTTGATTTTGAATGTCTGATTTTGTTTGTAGGCCAAAAAAGACTGTGATTCTAAATTTGTAAATTAATACAAATAAACATTAAAATTGCATTAAACTTCTTTGTGCAGTAGGATAACAGTTTTTGAGATGTTAACAACTTTTTTATTTTGATGTTTAGATTTTTTTTCTCTTCTCCATTCAAGCTCATTCAATGTGTTTGTTGCCTCAGAGATGAATGTGACAGAGTGTAAATTTGAGAAGAGGGGACTCTTACGTAGATGATTTCCAAAATCCTTTGGACTTAGGAACATGGAGAGGATGACTTAGGGCAGGGACAAATTCAGAGAAGGAACATCCAAAGTGAGAGAATGAAGGCTCTTTCCACCAGAAAGGAATATAGTGAGAGCAGAGATGTTGAGAAGTGGTGTGAAGACGTCTGAAGGGAGATAACATAGATATGAGGAATATTTCTGCAAAGGGTCTTACTCTCAACCTTTCATTATGGGAGCTGAGTCTGCAGCAATAGACTGCTCCCGGTGAAGATCACTCAGCCTCATGCTCATTGATGCTCTGGCACTGCCTAAAATCTGAGGGACATGTGTAAACTTTCCAGCTCTCATTTTTTCCTTGTACATTAAGGCCAAAGAGTCAGAGAACCATTCTTTCCAAGGTCCTGCTCTTGTTGGGCAGATAGGTCCCTTCTTTGTCATCACTTTCCTCAGTATGTGCCCAGCATGATTGATGCTGTCTATTATCTAAAAATGTCCTTCAATAACTTCCTTGACTCTTACAGCACCCCAGGACATCCATAAACCAAAATGTGTATTTCTCTGAACAGCAAGCAAGGAGGTGGGCATTGAGGAAGTGTTAAGTCCCTATACTTGTATTAATGGGAGCTGGTATGGGGAAGTGGGTGGTATTGAATGGAATCAGTTTTCTGAACCAGAGACTCATCAATGGCATGGGTAGATGGAAAGAAAATTTCTTCCCTTACCCAAGATATTTCTAACAAACATGTTATCTAAGTATGCATATTACATTTATGTTTCTTTTCTAAACATTTTACATAGCTATTAAGTAAAGTTGGTAAGTAAACTATGGTATGGCATTTTCTTTTTTAGCTATATCTTCTGTTTTACAGAACTGGCACACTGGGCACCCATAAACTTATTTTGTTTAGCTCACACAGTGTTTAATTAAAATTAATTACTAGCATTTAAATATTTTGAAATTTCAAATGAAAATCCAAGTTTCTGACTACTCTTGTAAACCTGGATGGTTGAACAACACTGGGACTGTTCTTGCATGGCTGCAGTTGACTGCAGCTGAATAGATACTGGTGCCCTAAGCCAAGGCAAGTGCTCTCTAGCCACTTGCCCACAACCACTTTATTCATTCCCTTTTCTTTCTGGGCCTTGAAGCATTAGCGTGCAAAAATGCTTGCATAAGGAAGCTTAATATCCCTTCCAAGAATGATCTAGTCTTTCAATTTCATGATGAAATATGGCACACTGATAAATATTTGCTGCACACACACACACATACACACACACTTAAAAACACAAAGTATATACATCCTCATGAATCAAATCATCCTCAAGTCTAAATTACTAAAAGGGAGACATATCTCCTGTATTGAAAGAAAGCCCTGTAGGATTTAAAATACAAGGAATGCATGGAGAAGGTGGGCAGCATGTACACAGCTGAAATATAATGGATGAATCTAACAAGAAATCTTGCACAGAGATTCTAAAAGAATAGTCGGCTTTTTCCCCTTAGAAAAACCAGCATTGACAATGGAGAGAATAGGGAAGGTTCTGGGACACAGAATAAGAAGGACAAAAGTTTATCTTTGGAAAACTAAACCTGTAACCACTTGTTAACACTTTATTTGACAAATCTGCTCTTGATTTACGAAATTTTCAAAGATAGTTAAAATCGTCCTTTCCTAAGAAGAACCACTCCTTTTTACATTTAAAAGAATTCTAGACATTTGAGCAATAATAGTTTATAGATACCATTGCCTTAAATAAATGTAAAAAAGAACTCAGGACATCTCTTTTGCCAAGATTACTCAAAATTTAGGAAATTACATAAATACACTCAGAAGTTCAAGGGTCAGCTTTTCTTTATCTTCAGTCTTCATCACGCATTTGCAATACATTACAAAGACTGATAGCTTCCATAAGCAGATAAAAAATTTGTTGGGATAGAAAAGTTTAATTGATATAACTTAAAAGTACCACAGATACTGATGAATGTCAAAATGTCATATTCCCCTTTTTGCTGTGTTACTAGAGCCATTTGATTTTAAAGAAAACGTAAAATGTCAAAGCATCAGAAAATTTCTGTATGGTCTTTCTGTTCAAGGTTCCCCATCTTTCTTGGCTATTAACCAATATACTCAAGAAAAAGCTTTCGTCACTCCAAAAAAAAAAAAAAAAAAAAAATTTCAAGGGGGTTAGCACTTGAGGCATTGTCTTCCTTAAAACACTTCCTATTTGATTCCCTCTGACAGCTGTTTATGTTGAAGATTACTAACATTCCCAAAGTACTTCATAGTAAAGATTAAACCTGAAGATTACAAAGGTTTATGCATTTTCACATACTGTGATGTGACCTTAATCTACTTAAATCTAAAGAAAAAAAGTCATTTTACAAAGACCTATTTAGCTATTTCGACATGATTCTTTATTTTTTTGGATGCTTATTTGGCATATGAACCAGAAATTTAAAATGTAACAAAAAATATGTCTTGAAAAAAATTAAAAACAGGCATTTGCAGCACGATGGAAAAGTTCTATAGAGCTTTGAGGGAAGTCCATTCAATTTCACTGGCATTCATAAATGATGACTAATGCATTCAAATAGAATGAGTAATTTACCAAATTACAGACATTTGGATGGGCTCAGAATGAAGATGTTGTTTGTTTGGATATGTCCTGAGGTGAATCTCAATGAGGTTTACTTTGTTATGCCTGACTCTACAAATAGACTTCAGTCACAATTTGAACAAAAGCCTTGACATGTAAATAAATGTGCAAATGATGCCCAGCTACATTATTCTTTTTGTCCTCGGACCACTCAGGAACAGTCAACTCCATTAAAAAATATCAGTCACAAATAGATGGCACCATTGTACTTATCACAAAAGCACCATAAAATAGGCTTCTCTTGGCAAGTTATCAGTGTTATACCCATTCTCTTCACGCCACAAAAACCAAGTCCACACATGCTACAAAGTACCTCTCCTAGCAGCCATGGGCTACCCTACAAAAAGTGGACCCTCCACACTTGCATGCTAGTGCCTCATAAGATTGGCATCTCCTATCGGACAGCACAAGAAAAGAGCTTTAAACTTCAGAGTGCTTCTTTTAAAGGGCTTCCACCCACTGTTATGAACCAGAGATGAAGGGCAACAGCAAACCCAATTTCCAGTCACAACAACATATGCATTGCTAAATGTCTTGTGATGGGGCTCAAACTCCAACACACTTTGGCAGTTTCTGTAAAGATCAGAAATTCCAGGTGACAATATAAAATCAATCCTTCATATAATTGTTTCATCTGTATCCCAAAATGAATTAGACCTACTATACATCTGGTCCAAAAATTCTGAACATTTGCTAAAGTTGACTGAAAAAAATAAAAATATAACCTTTGCCTCATAAACTGAATTGAATTACTAACAAATTATTCTAGAGGTAATCACTTCATTACTTCAGCTACAAAATCTACCTAATTGGATTTTGATAATCAGGGGAAATCTTACTAATACCGTGTCCAAAGCAGTTCTGTCCATTTTCCTGCCAGAATGGTCATGATCCTGGCAACTGTTAGCCTGTTCATTCTGAGGCTTCATTCAAATACATATATACCACACCAAATATACCACAGATACAGCAGAAATGGTTCCTGAGACCTGGAGGATACAATCTTGCATAGAAGAGATATGTTGACCAAGTGACTGGAGGGTCATAAGGGCTGTAAATTACCAGTACAAAATTCTGTGGAAGATTACCACAGAATTACCACAGATTCCCTTGTTCCCTAGTCTAAGGGAACAAGGATGGCTTCTCTAAGGAGCGATGTTTAAGCTGAGACTTGAAGGGTGGTGCTACTGACGAGGTGAGTAAGTAGCATGAGCAGGTAGGAGGATTCCAAGCCAAAGAAACAGGACATCCAGAGGCTCCAGACGAAGGAGGATGATGTATGTGGAACTGCACCGAGGCTAGTGTGGCTGGAGTAGAGAGAGGCAGGAAGTGTCTAAGGCTGAGGCACCAGAGGCAAGAGTCAGTCAGATCATCCTAGGCCTTAGAAACTTCTTAGAGCCTGTGGGTTTTATTCCAGAGATGACTAAAAGTCATTAGAAGGTGGAAGAGTTTTGCTAGGGCTGCCTTGATGAAGTACCACAGACTGAGTGGCTGAACCAATTCATTTTCTCACAATTCTGGAATTTAGAAGCCCAAGATCATGATGTCAGCAAGATTGTTTTCTCACAATTCTGGAATTTATTTTATCACAATTCTGGAAGTTAGAAGCCCAAGATTGTGATGCCAGCAAGGTTGGTTTCTTCTGAGGGCTCTCTCCTCGGCCTGTAGATGGCTGTCTTTTTCCCTGTGTCTTCACATGGTCTTCCTTCTGTATGCAGCTGTGTCATAATCTCTTCTTATAAGGATATTAGTAATATTGGATTAGGAGCCACCCATCCCAGTGACCTTATTTTAACTAAGTTAGCTCTTTAAAGAGCCTATCTCTAAACACAATCATATTCTAAGGTACTGGGGGCTACGGATTCAATATATACATTTTTCGGGGATGCACAATTCAGCCCATACCAGAAGGTTTAGCAGAGGGCAATTATATAACCCCATTTAGGCTTGACACGTGCACTCTGCTTGTAAGTTGGAAAGTGTAGCAGAGGGCCAAGACAGAAGGTGGGCCAAGAGCCAAGGTGCCATTGACAGGGCCTCTGCTGTAATCCAGGGAAGAGACCACAGTGGGGCAGGGCCCCAGCTTTGCTTCCTGGAGACTGGTGAGTATATCCAGACAAGAAGTAACTTGGGAAAAAGGACACCCATCACTTTGTACCAGGAGAGAAGACGACAAGGGAAGCAGCAAGCAAATAGATTTGTAGCTATGATGTCAGGAAGTTGAGGTGGTTTGTTTTCATGGTTTCTGTTTTAATTTTCTTTGAGGTAGGACATCTGCTGAGAATGAGAAGAGAGAAAATTGCAGATGTGAATTGAGTAGAAAATATTTTAAATTGGCATTTCAGGGAGTGGGGAAGCAAGCTAACAAAAAATCTCATTAGAATTTCTATGCAGTGTTAAAAGCCCCTTAAGGATGAGTGACCACAGATTCAAAGTGGCACCCATGTCCCCTTTTTGTGGATTTTATTTTGCTGTCATGCTTGACTATGTGGGGACAGATGTGGGGATGGTGAAGAGCTGGATTATTCCAGAGTTCAGATTCTCAGGACAGAGTATTCTTCCTGGAGAACTGCAAGAGGCGTTCTGGCCCACAGCTGTTCCAGCTCAACCCCTGGGAATTTCCCAGGTGCTTGGAATTTGAAATTATAATTTCACAAAAAAAGCCTGGGATGGTAGATGTTTTCTGGCAGTGCTGCTGAAATGAAAACCTCCTGGAAGCTTTTCACCTTGCTGTGTGGCTCCTGGGGACTCTTGAGGCTCCTCCTGTGTGCCACAGCTCCACATCTATGCTAGATTCATTGTGTCATTTTTATATTTTTTTCTTTTTTTTTTTTTATCTTTATTTTGAGATGCAGTTTTGCTCTTGTTGCCCAGGCTAGAGTGCAGTGGTGAATGGTGAGATCTCGGCTCACTGCAACCTTCACTTCCTGAGTTCAAGTGATTCTCCTGCCTCAGGCTAGAGTGCAATGGTGAATGGTGCGATCTCGGCTCACTGCAACCTTCACCTCCTGAGTTCAAGTGATTCTCCTGCCTCAGCCTCCTGAGTAGCTGGGATTATAGGCATGTTCCACTACACCCGGCTAATTTTGTATTTTTAGTAGAGATGGGATTTCTCCATGTTGCTAAGGCTGGTCTCGAACTCCCAACCTCAGGTGATCCACCCGCCTCAGTCTCCCAAAGTGCTGGGATTACAGGAATGAGCCACTGAGCCCAGCCTGTATTTCTTTACTTCAGCTATTTCAAATGTCTTCTTGCCTGCATATTTCCCTATATAGGAAACATGCTTATAATTTAGTACAAAAAAAAAAGATTATATTCATGCCACATAGCACACAATAAAGCACAAGACATGATGAAGGGCTGCTGCCTCTATGTCATTCTCCTGGTTCACATGCTAAAGTACCACCGGGATTTTGGAAATTGAAAAAAAATCATTTCTCTTCTGAAAAAAATATGGAAATCTTGCAGAGTCTGAACGCAAAGAAGGAAGGTACTTTGGGATGTCTAGGAATTTAATGCTTCCATCAGGCCATGTGTGCATAAGAATTCATTCCAAACTGTCCATTGTCTCCCCACAGCAAACGCACGCACACACACACACACACACACACAATCTGTCACAGTATTGAGCTCTTCAGAAACACAGGAGTTCAGAGTTCACATATCTCGAAAGGATGGAATTTAAAGATACAATTTTCATAACACAAATTATTTTTAAATAAGCGCTACTTACTGTGTTTTATAGCAGTATGTGGGCTCTTGCTGTGTAATAACAATAAATTACAAGGGATTTGTCAATAAAAAGAAGTTGAATACTGTAAAATATTGTCCAAGCAAAGTATAGGTCTAAGATAATGCCTGAATGTTTTCAAAATATGCTTATCTGAAACTTATAGTTGAGGCAGGCATCAAATTTTCTGAATAACTTCATGATTTCCATGTTAAACATCATGGTATAAACTACAGTAGTAGAAATGGAACTTGGTGTATTCAGTCTACAATATAAAAAATAATACAGTTGTTCTTAAAAATATGTTATCTTTCCATTGTTTAGGTTGAGATTGCAAACAGGTAAAATTAGATGTACAAGCTGCTGAAAGCGAAGAAACACACTTGAATTTAGTTGCTGTTTGTAACTAGACACCTGAATTGGTAGGGAAGGAAGGGGCAGAAATAACAGAACACAGCTAGGTGGTATTTTTATTAGATAGTATCCTCAGAGAATAATTTATGTGACATTCCAAAGATAACGAATAGGATCCCCCAAGTGAAAGACCCAAATAAGATATAATTATGACAGCCAGCTCCCCTGCAGTGATGGACTTTTCACTAATTTAGATACTTGTTTCTAAAATGTAGTGCATTTCTAGTTTCAGATCACTGAAATAGATATGTCCACAGAAAGTTATAAATTCTACAATTCTTATCACTTTGTTCAGAATTCTTGAAATTGGAGAGAAATATAATCTCTATAACAACTGGGAATAACTGTCACAGGCTTACATAGTCTTCAAATTAAAAGAAAATCCTTTCTCATATGTCTATCAGGTATCTCACCATCTTCTTAAGACTACAGAAGGAAGCAATGCCTTATGTTTTATATAAAGAGAATAAATTTATCTAAAGAAATAAAAGAGTCGCAATCACCTTAAATTAGGGGAGAAGTTTTGCCTCGGGAAGTTTGGCTTTATTTCTTTTCATTGTAAAAACAATTCAGATGTTTTAAATATGTTCTATGACATACCAGGATCTTATTTTATCTGTGAAAATTAATGGTCTCAAAGAGGCAAGCTAAGAGACAGAAAGGAGACACCTCCATAGTTCCACAAAGCTGTTTCACCAAAATTAAATGACTATTAAAAAAACATGTGGCAAACAGATCTGAGAGTTTGTTTTAAATTGGAAGCATTCCGCCTTCCAACTCTCAACTGAGTACCAGAATTACTTCCTTCTGCCAGAGATCTGAGAAAATCATGCTGAAGAGTGCACAGGCTATTTGCTGTAATATTATTTCAATTCCATGGATCTGTAGCAATCTTCAGCTATGGCACTGTAAAACTAGTTTTAGATTTTTCCAATATAATATATTTTCCTTTTTTTCTATTCTCTTCCTCCTACATAGGAGCTTGTGACTGTGCATGTCTAAAAACAATCACCATCTTTGACATCCTATGGCATCGCATCTTTGCCTATTAGGTCAATTTCAGAGAATACTGTTTCTTCTATTTATCAAAAGATCAAGAACTGAGTTTTCTTAGGATATGTCTCACTTCTTACGCTATTGTTCATTTCCTACTAGCCCAGTGTGTTTTTTTCATGGAATTTTCTCCATCCCCACAGCCATTTGTACTCTAGAGCTGGGATTAAGCCCAAGGTGGGCGTGGAGGTGATGTGAACTATCAACACACACTACCTCAAAATGTGGCTCCTTGGATTTGAGAAAACAGCAGAAGCAGGAAGGTCTCTGTGATCTTCTTCTACCCTTTTCCCCTGAAGCAGGCCATAGTAGAATTTTCTGACTTTCCACTGAAGCAGGTCATAAGATTCTCATTTGAGAGTGCACTCCCTCTACCTTTATCTCAGAAGACACAGGGCACAGATAAGAATTTAAACAAACAAGCCTTGCTAAGTTCTCCCCAGTTTATTACCATTAGATAATACTCCTTATTTCCAATCACACTTCACCACAACCATCCACTTCTTCACCAAATTTAGCATAAAAATACACAACTTCCTCGTTTCTTCTGGACTTCATTTTCTTATGAAGCCTCCTATGTCACATAAAACTTATATTAAATATATTTATATGCTTTCCTCTTGCTATTCTGTCTTTTGTTATAGGGATCTCAGCCATTATCCTAGAGTTGGATGAGAAAATAAATCTTTTCTCTCATACAGAGAGAATAACAATTTACCCAGGACCTAGGCTTCTCTGTATTGCTGTAGTGTACTCTGGTTGAAACCATCAGTATAGTGGCCTATACAGCAACTCTCAGAATGGACAATCTCTTTCTACAATTTGTTATGTCTCTTTCATGCTATCCTCCCCTCAGCGCTCACATTTCCACGTCTTTCTCAATCTTCGTCTCTCAAAACTTACTTTCAGGAAAGGTTGCAAAAAACCTTTGCACGGATCTGCAAACACCTTAGCATACTTGACTAATTTCAATCTCAGGTGCAATTGAACTTTAAGAGCAAACACAGTTTCTTAAAGCAAAGAACTGTATCTGCTTTTGCAGAATTTCAGGCTGAGCAAGTTTTCAGAAACACTAATTGTGGAGCTACCAAAGAGATTACTCCATGGAGTCAACCAACCATTCTACTTTGGTTTATTCAAGATATCAGAAAGCATTTGTAATCTAGTAGATGAAAAGAGACCTCAAAACAAAGAAGCTTATTTAAATGTTATAGGGTACACACACAAAAAAGAATTTTACTTTAGGGTGTCAGTAAAAGCTTCAGGGAAAAGATGATGCTCCAGCTAATGTCTAAAAGAGATGCAGATTATTTTTAGGTAAACCAAGGAGTGAAATGTTTTCTGTCACCTAGGAATTGCTGTGAACTAGGTGTCTAAAATAGAGTGGATTTGAGGTAAACATGAATTATTATTATTATGCAAGCAAGCTAAACAATGGGGTGTAAAACATGGCTCAGAAAGAGATGAAGCTGAAGAGAAACCGGGGCCAGATCATGAAGGCTTTGTGTACTTTGACAATGAAGACCTTACCTGTATGTCCATAGTTCCCAAAGTGTGTCATGTGTGTTTTTAATGGAACATAAGCTGATTCTGGGTGTTTTTGAATACTTTGGTTATTTTTATTCAAAAATTCGGGGGAAAAACCTTTTAAAATGAGTTTCTTCTATGAAGGCCATACAATATAGGTTTTTACATTTGTAGAAGTAACATAAAATGCCCCTCACTACTGCTACTACTACTAATAAATGTATTCAATGTTTTATGACATAAATAAAAGGATACATTAAGTAATTATATGAGTGGTACATAGATGTGGCAAATGTCATAAAAGTGGTATATAAACGACTTCAGTTTGAAAAACATAAGAGAGATAATAAGGGACGGTTGCAATAGTGTCCCCGAGTGGAAAACCATCAGCAGGAGTTACCATGCAGGTCATTACGTGCTTGCCCCAGATATTCAATCAGTGCCATTATGGGTTTTAACAAAGGGTACCCATTCTGAGTTTCACCCATCTTCCTCAGCCTTCTTCCTGCCTCAGGGAAACACCAGGTGTTAGCTCATTAGGCTTGTGATGTGAAGAAACAGAATTGAGTGGTGTTTGGTGAAAGATACCCTTCTCCATTCTAATGCAATAGGTAGTCAAGCATTTGATTTGAACATGAAGCAATGGATCTTACTGCCCCCTTGTGCATGCAGGTGTGTCACGCTTGCACACACACACACACACAAACACACACAGGCACAGGCACAGAACAAGGCAGGGAGGCATTCCTTTCTGGAATTCAGTCAAAAATTATTATTTTCCACTCCAGTGGAGATCACATTCCAGGCCTCATCCAAGGAGACAAAATCAAAGGAATTGATATGTCTTTGCATTAAAAGTAATTTGCAGGGTCAGTGACCTGAGCTATTTCTGTGTTTATTAATTACATGGGTATTTTAGTTTCCACTCGTTTTCTGTCCCTTCCAATAAAAGCAACTAATGAGATGCTCTTGACTAGTCTATTAAACAGACTCTATTTCTAAACTCCCCTTAAGTAAAAGAGACATTGTGAACAGTTTCACATGAAATTTTGATGGTATTTACAGTCATCACTTACCTACTCAGGGCTTAATTACATATTGACTTATATTGCTCACTAGTTATTTTGTTGGTGATAGTCTTGTTCACCCAACAAGACTGTAGTTTCTAACGAAGGTGTCATTATTTCATGTATGCGTCTCTCAGACGCATTAGGATTAGGTATATGGTAAGTGCTAGATAAATACATGGTATTTATCTTGCACAGGATTAGGTATATGTTAAGTGCTAGATAAATATATGTCCTTTTGTGATGCAATACGTAGTTTATAAATTCTTACTAGGGCATGGAGGAAGTACAAAAGATGAATAAGTAAAACTTCTCGGATGATTAGGGGACTTAGCAAATCTGATTCTATCATGATTTCTCATGGAGTGTATTTCCTTTTGAAGCTGTTTGGCACAAAGTGGTTAATTTCACCTCTTTGACCATTTTAACCAAAGGTTTCCTTTAGAAGGAGAAATTTTTCTGCCATTAAGCATTGGAACACAGTTTAAATTCTCTGGTCTTACTGAAATCACAGTGGTATGTCCTTCTGAACATATTTGTCCAACTTTCAACTTGTCAGCAAAACAGATTGTAGTAGGTAGCATGAGAAAGTATCATTACTGGTTACTCTAGGACAGCCCAGAATGGAGACTGTAAACCCTTGGGTACTCACAGAAATCCAAAAGTATCTCTATACAAAATGTTTGTTTCTGCATTGCAATTTTAATGTTTTGAAAAGTGTCTATTCTAACCTTAAAATATTTTAAATTAAATGAAAAATGAAAATACAACTTATCAGAAATTTGTGTGTACAGTAAAGCAGTGTTTAGTGAGAAATTTACAACACTAAATCTGTACACTAAAAAGGGAAAGATATAAAATCAATAACCTAGATTCTATTATAGGCAACTAAAGAAAAAATAAAAAAAAACAAACAAGCAGAAGAAAGTAAACAATAAAAATTAGAGAAGAAATTAATGAAATTGAAAACAGGAAAACTAGATAAAACAACAAAAACAGAAGCAGATTCTTTGAAATATTCAAGAAAAGTGATGAACTCTAACAAGACTAACAAAGAAAAAATTAGATGACACATATTACTTATATCAGGAATAAAATAGGAGAGTATTCACTCAGACCCTGAAGACATAAATAATAATGATGATAATAATAATAAGGAAATACTGCAAACAGCTCCACAAATGTAAATTTGACAACTCAGAGGCAAGGAAACAATTCCTTAAAAAATTAAGCCTACCACAATTTATACAAAGGGAAATATATAGCTGAAATAGCCATATAACTATTAAGAAAATTGAATTTTTAATTTAACAACTGTCAAAATAGAAATTAGCTGGGCTAACCAAGTCAAAAAGACAGAAGACACAAATTATCAATATTAGAATTAAAAGAGGTTTCATCACTACAGATCTCATGGACATTACAAGCATAAGAGACAAATACTGTGAACAAGCCTATGCCCATAAATTCACTAACTTAGAGGAAATGGACCAATTCATTGAAAGATACAAAGTACCAAAAACTCACACAAGGAGAAATGGATAATACAGCCTATATATATGAAAAAATTATATCAATAATTACTAATATTCCCCCAAAAAAGCACCAAGTCTAGATGGTCTCTGCACCATAAATCTTTCAAACTTCACACTTTTCTAAAGCCTCAACATCCCCACAAACAGGCTATAAACATTCCACTCAGGTGACTAGGTATATCAGTGCCACAAAGTTGGTCACTACCACAGGTTAAAACTTCCTGCCCACCTCTGACTATGACCTAATGACATTCAACACACCAATAAAATTCCCTCATGTCCTTTGCTTGTGAAATCCCCCTGTAAGTAAGGACACTTACCCACAGATTGATCTTCATTCATTCTCCCTCCCACCCCACTCTACCCCCATTTCTCCCTACCTGCTTGGTTAAGTCCACTTTGGGAGCTCCTCTCATATGGCTCCCTGTATGGTATGCCATGCCTCTGGTCTCTAAAACCTAGGAATACTCTGGTCTCTAAGACCTATGAGTATAATAAATATTTCACTTTCATATACATCTGAGTGTAATATTCATGACCATGTTGGAATGATTCTTAAAGACCCTATAAGAGTAACTTAATCTCCCATTTACAACACAATGTTCTTGTTGAATTCTACCAAACATTTAAAAAAGAAGAAATGCCATTTCTCCACAATCTCCTCCAAACATTAGAGAGAGACTGCTAGAGTATCCTAACTTACAACTCATTAGAGAAAGTAATTCTGGTCTGAGTAAGTAACTCTGTAAGTTAGAGCATCCTAACTTACAATTCATTCTATCAGACCAGCATTACTCCAATAGCAAATCCAGATGAAGACATTACAATAAAGAAAAGCTATAGACCAATATATCTTATGAACAAAGATGTAAATATTTCCCACAAGATACTACAAATTAAATCCAATAACATATAAAAAGAATTATACACCATGACCAAGTGGAATTTATTCTAAGTATGCAAGGTTGGTTCAATATTCAAAAATCAATGTAACTTACATATCAACTAGCTAAAAAAGAAAAATCATATGCTCATATCAATTGATGCATAAAATGCAGTTGACAAAAGCTAATACCAATTCATGACCAAAAAAAAAAAAAATGCCAGCAAACTAAAAACAGAGGGAACCTTGCTCAATTGATCTAAAAAATTTGCAAAAAAAATCACACAATTAACAACATACTTAGTGGTGAGGAAGTGGACACTTTACCCCTGGGATCAGCAACAAGGAACCACTCCTATTCAAAATCATACTGGAAGTCCTAGTTCATGCAATATTAACAGGAAATGAAATAAAAACCATGCAAATTGGAAAGAAATAAAACTGTCTTTACTGGAGAATAGTATTAAAAACCATGATCTGAGGATGTTCGAGGACTAGTTGAGAAGATCAGAGGAGCCTGACTAAAGTTTGGTCAGGGAGGGAGTCCATCAATATGCAAAAAGATGAACCTAGACACAAACCTTTCACAGAAGTTAACTCAATATGAGTCGCAGACCTAAATGTAAAATACTAAACTCTAAACTTTCTAGAAGAAAACATAGGGTAAAATCTACATGATTTTGAATTTGTTTATGAGTTTTAGATACAAGGTCAAAAACATAATTCATGAAAGATAAATTGATAAGTTAGACTTTATTAAAATTACTCTCCAAAAGACAATATTAAGAGAATAGATGTTACAGACCATAAGAAACTATTTAAAAATAAATAGTTCATAAAGGTTTTGTATTAAAACAAATACAAATAACTCTTAAAACTCAGCAACAAGAAACCAAGCAACCCAATTTAATAATGTCCCAAAGATGCAGTCCTCTCACCAAGAAAGGTGTAACAGTGATGAATAAGTGTACAAAAACATGTTCAGTCTCATTTGTCTTTATCTGTATTCATTTCCTATTGCTGTTGTAATCAATTATCACAAACTTAGTGGCATAACTCAACACAAATTTATTATTTTACAATTCTGTAGATCAGAAGTTTGAAATGACTTATGGGCAAAAATGAAGGAGTCAGCAGAACTGCCTTCTTTCTGGATAATCTAGGGGAAAATTCATTTCGTGCCTTTTCTATCCTCTAGATATTGAGATGCTTCTAAATATGTATATGTATGAATTCATATACATATATATGTGTCCTTGCTCTGTGAACTGAGGGGGACTAGATGCCATGACACCCAAGTAGCAGTAAGCACATCTAAATTCCAAATAATTTATGTTCAAGGAGGTGGCACATAACTCCTCACTTTTTAAGTGTGAACTGCACACAGTGACTTCCTTCCAAAAAGTAACGTATAAAAATGGGAGGAAAAGTAACTTCACAACGGAGAAATACACCAAACATTTCTGCAACAATATAGCCAATGTTAACATTAACAGTGATAAGTCATTCTGATAGTATGCACCCTTGCTATGAGGTGATGAGAATGGCACTTTACCTTATCTTCCTCTGCAAAATTTATAATCCCAGTTTAATCATGAGAAAAACATCAGATAAATTCCAACAGTGGGGCATGCGACATGACTCCTCAAAAATGTCCAGGTCATCAAAGACAAAGAAAGTGTTTGAAAACTGCCACAGCCAAAAGAAACCTAGGGAGACAAGACAATGAAATGCAATGTGGTATCTTGGATGGGATCCTAGAACAGAAAAACAACATTAGATAAAACTAAGACAATCTAAATAAGTTTGGACTTTAGTTAATAATGATATCAGTATTGGTTCATTAATTGTGACAGATGTACCACACTTATGTAAATGTTCATAAGGGGAAACTGGATGTGGGTTGTATGAGAACCCTCTGAATTGTCTTCACAATTTTTCTGTAAGTCTAATACTTTTCTGAAAGTAAAAGGGTTTTTTTAAATGTTTATTCTAATTTATCTAGATCATCATCTTAGAACAAAGTTTTACCACAAGACTTGGTATACACACTTCTGTATTTCTTACAGTCATGTTTATGCCAAGTGATTATAAGCATATTTAATTTGGGGTCAATATATCTGGGAACCAGTAGCAAGTCTGAGCTAAATTATTGTTTTTATATTGAATTATTTTACTAGAAATAAATATGAAATGTATCTACTACATGAATAATTCACATGTGACAGTTCCATGATATAAAAATTTAATTTCTGAATTTTTTAAATAAAGTAAAGCTTAAATTCTACATGGTGAAATAACAATGTGTGCAAATGCAATACATTGCCTTCATCCTTTTAAACTACAGAGAATAGAACAGTAGCGTAATCCAAAACTGAAATATTCAAGTCAAGTAAAGGCTTAATGGTAAATAATAGCTTCATGAGGATTTGAAATTTTAAATGCAAAATAAGAGGATTCATTTCTAATAAATTGCAATTTCCTTCAACAGTCCAGTGATGTACTTTGTTGAAAATATAATTTTTTTCCTACTTCGCAAGAGTTGAAGTCAACTTCAGATACAATTTTCCAGTTTCTGATTCCAGAAATAATTGGATTACATACCAATTTAATATAAATTTCAATGTCATATATGCTAATTTTATCTTGAAATGAAGATATTTAAACAACATTAGGATTTTGTTTGTGGAGAAATGACAGATTATGCTGAATTTGAATTTATTGCTATTTGGATACTATTGTAATGCCAACAGTCATATTCTGAATTTGCTTGATTAAAGTCAATGGATAGTAATAAAGACAAAAATGGATCCAAAGCATTACCTCATTATAATTAGAAGTTGTTTATGTTTACTTATTATTTTGTATTTAATTTATAGATTAGTTTTTGATTGCATTGTTGTATAGAAACTATAATCATAGCAAATTTATACCAAATTTTATTTGTTATTATTTATTTATTTATTTATTATTATGATCACTTTTTTTTTTTTTTTTTTAGATAGAGTCTCACTCTATTGCCCCAGCTGGAGTGCTGTGGTGAGATATCAGCTGACTGTAACCTCTGCCTCCCGATTCAAGTGATTCTCATGACTCGGCTTCCCCAGTAGCTGGGATTACTAGTGTGTGCCTCCACACCCAGCTAATTTTTGTACTTTTAGTAAAGCTGGGGTTTCACCATGTTGGCCAAGTTGGTCTCGAACTCCTGACCTCAAGTGATCCTCCTGCCTAGGCTTCCCAAAGTGCTGGGATTACAGGCATGAGCCGCCGCACCTGGCCCCAAATTTTATATGTCATATATGCATGTCACATTCTAATAAAACAACACTATACGTCTAGAAGATTGTTTCTTTGAGATAAGCCAACGCATTACTCAAGTTTCAGAAATACTGCATACAGGGCTCATAAAATTCTCCCAATAGCAAGCCACCATTGAAGAACATCGTTGTTATTTTGAAGCAAATCGATATTAGATTCCACCTGTTGGCCTTTTGTTTCCACAATTAATGCTAATATGAAATGATCTTCTAAAACATGCATTATTCAGGTAGAAAAGTCACCAGGTATAAATAAATCTATTATCAATAGTGACATCTAGTAGACTGCCAAATTTAAAGAATATGGTGGCACAATGAAGAGATAAAATGAACAGTTTACAAGAAAGAAAGAATGAGAGCATTGAAGCCAAATTATCAAAGAAAACAGCAAAAAGAAAGATTTTTTTTAACTAAAAGGGAATGGAAATAGAAGTAGCGCTCAATATAGCTTCATTAATGCGTACTTTACCAGCTCTTTATCCTGGGATATCTCTTCTTATAAAATCAGACAAAAATGCTCTCTTTTCACAGGGATTGAAAAGTAAAGGAAACTGAGTCTGCATATCAGGGAGATAGGTTAAAAGTTAATACAATGGTTGATCTATTTTTATTATACAAAGCAACATATGTGACTACTTTGTTTAATATACAATTAATATTTTTTCCACTAAACCAAACTATGCTTTTTAAGTCTTAGATGCAGATTTGGCACTAAGAAAATCCTGGGAGGTGTGGTGTTAGTGCTTATGTTGTGCCAGAAGCCAGTTTATTCAGAAAAATAAACTCTCGTTTTCTATTTCTTTGGCTTCTCTTCCAGGTTTTGGCAGAAATGTGAATATAAGCAAGCATACTTTGAGATACATGATCCAGTCACTGTAACCTTCTTTGGAACTAGTATTGATCCAGCAGCAGCTTTCAGTACTGATCCTAAAAACAAATAATATGATCGGATCAGATCATCACAAAGGGAGCAGGAATTTGAAGGATGTATCTGGGTTATTCAAACCGAAAACACCTAACTCCAGTTCATTAAAAATCATTTCATATTTGTATAAAAATAATTTTTAAAAGAGTCTAGATGTAGTTATAATTTTAAAAGTAGTCATATTTCTAGAACCTTCTTTAAATTCTTGTTATTTGAATATGAAATTATTGTAAATCCATTGAATAAACAACTATATTCATATAAAATTTCAAACTAATACATACATTAGAAGTAAGTATATTTATTTCTCATTGAGATGAAATATTTTTGTCCCACAATATTAGATTTGTATATGTGTTTGTGTGTTTGTGTATTTTAAGTAATTAAACTTTGAGTTTCATTTTAAAACTGTGAGAGTATTTTATTACATAAAAAATTTTCAGACAGAATGGAATCTAGATATGGAAAGCCTATTTCTCTCATATCTAAAAATTCTGATCTATTTTAGCAGTCTTATGTGGTTACATATAGAATGAACCCACAGCATCTAGATATTTTTCCAAATCTGACAAAAATTTTAGTTACATCTAGACAAACATTTAGACCTCTTGAGTCTATAATATTGTGTGAAAGAAACCCAGTACAGAATTTTATTTTCTTTATTTTGGGTAATATTGTATTTAAGATGACACACACGACTAGATGAAAATGTTCATCTCTATAAAAAAGAGAAATTATGCATTTTGTTCATCAATTTGTGCTCTCTGCAGTCCAATTAAAAGTGTCATTTTGACTCTAGCTTGAATAGATCAATCCCCAGTTTCTTCCCAAGTTCAGGCCTTTCCTGCAGCCACTCATCTTTTGCACTGCATTCATATTTTTTCTTCCTAAAACAACAAAATAATTTCAAAAGGTAAACAAAGACTTCCTTGTCAATAAACACGAGACATATTTATCTGCCTTTCCTTTCTTGACATCACAGAAGATTTAAAATACCTCTTTCCTTCCTGAACTGCAGGTTTCTTCTGCCTCTCCAAGCCTGATGCTCTCCTGTCTTTCTCCTGAGATTCTGGCTTCGTTTTCTTTGCTCCTCTTGCAGAGTTCTTTCTTTACAGAGAAGCCATTGCTTGAAATTCCTCAAGGCAATCTACTCAGCCTAGACTCTCTTCTTAGGAGTTCTCACTTATACTTTAATTACCACACTGATACAGACAATTTATAAATGTATGTCTCCATCCTAACTTCATCTCTGATCTTCAGACCAGGGTATCCAACTACCCCTCTTAGATGACTCAGAGGTACCTTCAAGTGAGAATGTCCCAGATTATACTGAGATGGCTTTACAACATGGTTGTAAATTCTTTGAAATTCTTTCCATTGAGAGGTGGGGTTTCTGTACCCTCTCTTCGAATCTGTGTGAGCTTGTGATTGTTTCAACCAATAGTACAGTGGAAGTGAAGGTTTGTGATTTCTGAGACTAGATATAGAATAATGTCAACCTTATTTGTTGGAATGCTTACGGAAAGCTGCCATGAGAGAACTTCAACAATGCTAAGGCTGCCATGAGGAAGCCCAACCTACATGTAGAGGCTGTGTATAGTCATCCCAGTAGACAACCCCAGCTAGGCCTAAGCTTTTTAGTCATTCCATGCCAGCCTTTAAACATGAGAATGAAGAAGCCTTCAGATACTCACATCTGAAGCCATCCAAGCCATTTCCAGCCATTTGATTTTCTTCAGGTGATATTCCAGATACCATGAAACAGTGACAAGCCATCCCCATGAAGTCCTGTCTAAATTCTTGACCCATTGATAAATTGATAATGCAACAACCAATTGCAATCTGGTCTTCTTTCAATATCTCCCTCTGTTTCAACTCCATCATCAACTCCTCCTGCAGATTTCATTCCTTAAGTATTTATTGAATCCGTGAACTTCTATCTCCATCAACACCTTTATCCAAATTATCATAATCTGTGGCCTAAATTGTAGCATTGGCATTCCTATTTATCAACATTCTCCACACTGCTGGTGAGTAATCTTTTCACATTTTAAATCTCTTCATGTTACCCCATGCTTAATACTCTTCTGTGGTGCCCATTGATCTTGGAATAAAGACAAAATCCTTTATGAGGTTTATATGACCTGAATGATCTGGCAGTAGTCTCATTCCCCCACTCTGCACTGCTTAGTGGGGTAACTGCCAGTCTTACCTGTGACTGTTGATCAATTGAAATGTGATTGGTGTGACTGAGGAACTGAATTTTTTATTTTATTCAATTTTAATTAATTATAACTTAAATTTTAAAAATGAATACTCAATTCAGTTTATTGAAAAACTTTTAAGTGTGTTTGGAACAACTTGGCTGTATGAATTCACTTTTTTAATCATGAATGTTATGAAATTTAAATACAGATCAAGTATTCCCAATGAAAATGTAATATCTGAATGGACATGTGTTGAAAGCTTAACATGCACACTGGATTTCAAACAGTATAAGAAAAAGAAGGTAAAGTATGAAATTAATAATATTTATATTGAGTATATGTTGCAATGACAATATTTTGGATATATGGGGTTAAATAAAATACTTAATAAAAATTAATTCACCTGTTTCTGTTTACTTTTTAAAATGTGGCTACTAGAAAAAAAAATTGATGTGTGGTTCTCATAGTATTTTTATTGAGCAGCATTGCTTTAGATCTGCTTTCTCCAGATACTCTAGTTCCCTTTGCCCCTTGGACTCACCATGCTTTCTCTCCTCACAGGGTTTTTGCCTGTGCCATTCCTCTCCCTTTCTATTCTTTGATCAGTTAGGCCATACTTATCTTTCAGTTCTCTGTTCAAGCCTCATTTGCTCAAGGAAAACATTTTTGACCTATTTGTCTTGGTTGAATTTCCCTCTAATCTGAGCTCACACCATGTTGGATCTCACTTTTGTAGCATTTGTCACAGTGGCGATTTTACCATTGTGTACTTATTAGATACATTATCCTCCACTCTCCCTACATACACATTAAACCGTCCATTTTCTGAGGACAGGAACCATGCCTGCTTTTGCTCACAATTTTCCTCCAGTGGTTAGCTCAATGTGTGGCATATAGTATCTTGGACTTCATAGATTAAGAAAATACAAGTCAGGCCCAAGAATGTCAGACAATAGTAGGAAGCAGAGCTTTACATTCAAAGATAAAATAAAATAATCACAAGCATGTTTTACTGAGTACAATATCTAACTGCTAAATTAATGAAGTAATGAATGAATGGTAGTATAATTTCCCAAAGAAAAATATTTTATGCTTTTCTACTGTTGAGGAGAAAAAAAAATCCAGATTCTTTGCCTTAGTATTCCAGAGCTTCACCATTTGAACACCAATTTCCATTCTAGGCTTATTTACTACCAATGATCTCCTCCAGAGTCAGGCAAAACCAGGTGTGGCCCTACTCTTCTCTGTGACCTCCCTAAGATGTCCTCATCTCTAAGTGGGGATAATAATAGTAATCATGTCAAATAGCTATTGTAAAAATTAAATGGCATGATGTATATATCTGTGATGTAGGAAGCTTAATAACTTCTAGCTATCAATATTATCTCCAGGACAAGCACAAGATAGTAGTTAAATACTCCTTATTAAATGCTTACTATATACCAGTCATTGTAACAAGTTTATCATTTCAATGAATCCTCACTGTAGTTACTATCACAAAAAGAAACCAAGGCTCAGAGAGGTTATTTGCACAAAATCACACAGCTAGTAAATGGAAGAGATGAGAGTCACATGTGGACAATTCAGTGACAAAGCCCACCTTTTCCACCACCATGTTTCCCTATATTGCAGTAGGCACTCAGGCAATCTTAATTTCCTTTCTCTTTTCATGTTCCCTATGCTCCTAACATTTAAATAACCATTGCTCCAACACAGCATGCGCTGTCACAACTCCTTTTGTCTGTTCACTCTGCTCTCTTTGTTCTAATTTACCTTCTCCTGGTTTCTCTAAAGGGCAAAATACTATTTAAGCTTCAATACTCTCTCACATATCATCATGATCTTCCTCTATTGACTGTCTATCCTTTCTCTGAATGTGTAAGCCCATCCTATCTGCTAAGTTCTTCATACAATAAATTAGTAAAACATGCATTTTATTACTTTACTGCATTGCTCTTTGTATCCAAAGTTATCGCTCCTGTTCTGCTCTGATATTTTTAAGGTCTAAAACAGGATCATACTCATTTTTGGATCATGTGTGTCTCACTAAATGCTAGGGACATACATACATGCTCAGTGAATTTATGCTGAGTTGAAAATTAACCTAATATGAGGTCTGCACAAACTGCCCCTGTTTATATACATATACATAGTCACAAACATGCACACACACAAAGGCCCACATGAATGCCTATGCACACAAACATACACAAGTATGCATGTAAAAATATGCAGGGACACACAGATACATAAAATTCATGCTCATACACATGCGTGTGTGCACATATGCAAATGTATACACTCAGAGCTTACTTCAGTTTTTGTTTGCTTATGTCAAGACAAATGAAATATTAAGGAAAGTATTAGCTAAATTACTGTGGAAATAAATGTAGCATCTCTTCTCTTAAAACAATGAAAGTAATTTATATATTTAATTTTAATAAGAAACAATAGCTGAAGGGGTATTTTGTTACTTAATTTTTCCACTTTATATTACAAAAATGTATTTTGAAATAAAGAAGATCTTAGTACCTGGTACTGGGAAATCTCTCTCTCTTTGATACACACACATGTACACACACACACACCCTTAATTAATGTTCACTCATACATTTTTGGTAAAATAACAGAAATATTGAGAAAATTCAGGCCAAATGTAGTGGCTCATACCTGTAATCTCAGCACTTTGGTAGGCCGAAGCAGGCAGCTCACATGAGCCCAGGAGTTCAAGATCAGCTTGGACAACATGGTGAAACCCTATCTATACAAAAATTACAAAAATACAAAAATATAGCCAGGGCAGTGGTGCCTCAGCTATTCAAGAAGCTAAGGTGGGAGGATCACTTGAGCCTGGGGGGTGGTGGAGGCTGCTGCAGTGAGCTGTTATCACATCATTATACTCCAGCCTGGGCAACTGAGTGAGACCCAGTTTCTGGGAAAAAAAAAAAAAGAGAAAGAAAATTCAGACCAAGATCATCTCAAATAGATTACACCAGAGGCTATATACCTCAATATTTTTATACAGGTTATTTGGCTTTCAGATTTTGTGTTCTATTAAGAAACCATAAACTTCCAGAATAGTTTATTTTACAATCTGAACTTTTAAGGCAGTAAAGCTACCAGTAAAAGTTGTCTTAAAGAATTAAACAGACACTTTCACCTTTTAAAAACAAATGAAAAGTACCATCAAAGCGGGGGAATGATCTTCCATTATCATTAAAATTTTAACAAAGTAGATTATAAACAACCAAATGTACAACTGCCCATGTAAAGATAATTCAGCCCCAGATCACTGATGGCGTTACTAAATCACCATGGCATCACTTGCAGGTTAGGATGCGCTGGGAGCTCATGGGAGAATTATAGCCCTATTACACATAGCCAAGCCCACATTAGTGTTGAGAGGAGGTGTGGAGGTTATAAACATCTCATACGGTCTGCACTCCATTAGATAAGGATATTAATCACTCAGATCAATAGGACACCATGAAGCTATTATGATCACTGGCAGTTAAAATAGCCCAAGACACTTGCTTGTGTCCACCAAGAGAGGAAGAGTATTTTATATCTTTGGGTATCAAATGTAGCTCATTCTAAATCTTTCTGTTTGAGGCTTCACCCTCTCTGTCACTAAAAAGCACCATTTACATTTGCATACTCTGCCTGGTGCCTGCAACATGAGTGCTTGAAATGGTGATGTCAAACGGGCTTGATTCATGTCACTTTAAGAGAATCTAGGAATTTTAGATCTTGTAATGGGGTTTTCATTATTCTAGCTATATAATGCATGCAAACATTATCCTGATGCCTTTTAAAAAGTTGTCAAAATGCATGGGGAGAACCAAATGTATTATATGTTTGCTTCCTATAGGCTGCAGCAGGGAGAGAGTGGCTCAGAGAGATTTCAACTGTGTATAATTATAAGTAGCTGTACAGCTGAATAGCTATTGTAATGCCTGCAGTGTATGGTATCTGGAAAAGAATACAAATAAATGTGCACCACAGTATTGTTGCCTAATACATTAAACATATATTCACACATACTACAAGATATGATCACTATGCCCCCATCATCCCACATGTGGCAATAGCGGCGTACCCAAGTTCCCACCTACCTGTGACTCCCTCCATGGCTACTTGTCCTCTAAAATAAGGGAAAAGGAAAGGTGGAAGCCCATATTTCTTTTTGCCAGTCTGGTCCACAGCTTTCCATCTGGTCTAAATGGTGGCATTGATTTAGTGGAATTATAAATCTGTCAGAAAACAATTAGCCCTCACTGTGTTTTCACAGTGGACCGTACTGAGAGGGGCGGCTCTGGGGAAATCAGCTCCACTCCTATAAGAGACCACTTAGCAATTATTTGAGCAACATTCGGGTCAGGACACTGCCATAGAAACTTGCACACATGGGCATTTCCCCATGTCCCGGAAGCCTGTTGAAGATGTGAGGGAGGAAGTCCAGCCTCGCAGTGCCTATACTCCCTTCGCCTCATTCCCAGAGTACTGAGTATTTTGTAAAATCCCAGCCTCCAAGAAATACACATCCATTTGGGGGATACAGAATTCTCACACCTCAAATAATTAGACATAAAACAAGTTAAACAAACTGCTAAATTAAACACCATCAGGGACTAAGGATACAGATTAAACAGTGTGAGATAGGATGGGAAGTTATCAAATTGCCAGTTTTACCAGAAAATTTTATAGAGAAAATGGATTTTGAGATAAGCTACTAAGAATAGGGAAAAATGGGATAAGTCAGCTGAGCACGGTGGCTCACACCTGTAATCCCAGCACTTTGGGAGTCCCGGGGGGAGGTTCACCTGAGGTCAGGAGTTCAAGACCAGCCTGGTCTACATGGTGAGACCCTATCTCTACTAATAATACAAAAAATTAGCTGGGTGTGGTGGTGGGCGCCTGTAATCCCAGCTACTCGGGAGGCTGAGGCAGGAGAATTGCTTGAACCCAGGAGGCAGAGATTGCAGTGAGCTGAGATTGCATCACTGCACTCCAGCCTGGGCAATAAGACCAAAACTCCATCTCAGAAAGAAAGAAAGGAAATAAAGAAGGAAGGAAAAAAGGAAGGAAGGAAGAAAGGAGAGAGAAGAAGAAGAGAAAGAAAAAGAAAGAAAGGGAAAGAAAAAGAAAAGAAAGGAAGGAAGGAAGGAAGGAAGGAGAAGGGAATGGAAGGGAAGGGGAGGGGAGGGGAGGTAGGTAAGGGGAGGGGGAGGGGGAGGGGAAGGGAGGGGGAAGGGGAGGGGAAGGGGAGGGGGAGGGGAGGGAAAGGGAGGGGAGGGGTAAGTCAGCCAGAAAGGCTGGATGAAGCAGCAAGGATGGAGGCCTCAGGCCAGATCTCATGGCATTGCCTCTCTGTGTAGTAGGGAAGAGGATTAAGACAATGGTTGATAAAGGTAGAAATACAGATTGTTGAGTATATTCCCACCTAGATGAGGAAAGAACTGGTGGAGCCATTCTCAGTTCTTGAGAGCAGTTGCCATCTATCAAAATCACCTGCATCCAGGGTCAGCTCATGGGTGTGAAGTTACACAGGGCCTCATGCTCAGAAAGACTGTACTTGGTTTAAAGCTCTGCTATCACTGCTTCAAAATTCTTAATAATTTTTAGACAAGCATCCCTGCAAATTATGTAGCCAGCCTACCTGAAGTCAATATTCTTCATACACTTTCTTATTAGATATACAGTCTCTGTTCTTAAACACCTTGAAACTGACATGCATGTTGATACCTGGTTGTGTGCGTGTGTGTGTGTGTGTGTGTGTGTGTGGTGAAGGGTGCAGGGGGGCTTGTTTGTGAGGCCTGCTGGAGCAGGAGTCACTTGTTTTACCCTTGCATCCTGATTACCTGTTAGAGCCTTACAAGTCTCTCACCTATAACTTCTCCCAGGCCTTGTGACTACTGGGGAATCCCTCGATTTCATTCAGCTTCTTCTAATAGCTTTCCACAATAGTCTTTCAATAATCATGTCACCCTCTAAAATTATTGGAAAAGGTCAGTTTTGGACATTGCAGTCAGACAAACTACCACTTCATGATTCTCTTCTTCTCCCTCTTTCCTTTGATTTTACTGTCTGTGACCCTGGGAAATTTTTAAAATTTTTCCAAGTCTTTGTTCCCTTGTCTGTAAAACTGGGATAATCACATCTAGCTTAGGAATCTTATGAAGATTCCAAGAGGATGATGTATTTAAACATACTTAGCAGCCAGTACAATGGATCTGCTCTTCCATGCCTGTTCTCCATTTTCCTTCCTCCCTCCTCTCCTCTCCTTTCTTCCTTCTTCCCTTCCTTCCTTCCATCCTTTCTCTATCCCTTCTTTTTGTTTCTTCTCGATGGAAATATGTTAACATTAGGGTATTCTGATGATTAATTTTCCTCCAAAACCTTAGTCCTGGAGGAGTAAATATAGTTAATAATGAGGAAAGTAAGAGACCTCACAATCAAAACTGGAAATAAGAATTTCATTTGAATTACTTCCATGCAGGAAGCAGGAAAGTGAGAGCTCTTCTGCAACTACTACACCCAAGTTCTTTAAGACACAAAAATTACAGAATTTTAAAATGATGTCCAATCTAAGGCCTTTGACACACACTGCCTTATTGTTAGCAGGAAATCAGAGTTCTCAAGACAGTCAGGAAGGGGAGAGGAGACTGGGTCCCTGGTGAGGGCAGAGAAGTTCACCAGCAGATCTCAGAAGGGCTTTTTCTAAGTGGACAGTGATGATGCACATTTGAAAGGCATTATGGTGTTGGTCCCGGAAAACATTACTAATTTGTCATTTTCTTGATTATCTTCTTATTGTATGTTGTATCATTGAGACAGGGATTTCTTCATCAATACAAAGGATGATGCGGAGACAACTAGATCCATCATTGGCTTTAGTTCTTTCCCTACCTCCCCTCCTGGATTAGAAATTCCTCCTGGCCTTCTCAGACTAGTTATCTTTACCCAAGTCATATTTTCTCTTCCCAGGCAATCTTGTCTCTGCCCTGATCTCCTTAAGCCTTCACCTGCACCCAGAAGGGCTCCCAAGTTTCTTCTTTAATCTTCAGTCCTGAAATTATTTGTTCACTTCTGATCCTAAAGCGAAGGTGGAGGGAAGATGGTGCTGAATCTGCAATTTTCCCTCGGGCACTGGAGGTGCCAAAGACTGAAACAAAAGAGTTCTGAAGGGTCCCTTCTTTATCTGTTTTAGGTGAAAGCAAGGTGGGAGATTAACAGGAGAAGCTGAGGAGACTGAAGATGCTGCATTCCTATAGAAGAGCTGGGAACAATTCTTACCTTTCAAATGGACCTTTACTTTTCCCAGTAATCAATGGAAGGTCAAAAAAGGAACCCAAGTAGGAATAAGCAGCTCCACGTATACCTTGGATAGGGGACAGTGGGGTGAAGAGGGCACAGGAGACACTGATAAAGAAGTCTGAGAATTACTACCTTGATGGACTGAAGGAGTTTCTGAATAAACTGAATTTATTTTCTGCAGCTTATGGAAACTGAAGCAGTACTTACACATCTAGCATCTATTCTCATTCCTCGTTTCCTCATTCGTAATAATACACAGTTCCTTTCAGCCTAAATCTTTCATCACTCACTATAACATAGCAAAACAGATTGACTTTGCTGCAGCTCATCTTCTTGATGAATATATATCACTTCACAATATCCCATATTCCTTGTTCAATATTAATTGCTAAGAAACACAACAGCAAACTGTGAAAACAACATGATCTGCGTGGTATTGCCTATTATCCCCCATCCTGGACATTTTGCCTGCACTATGAGTTCATAAAGTATCCATCTAAAGTGCCATTCTTCTTGCAGAGGAAATTCAAGGCTATTCATGAATAGACAACAATGGAATATGTGATGGAAAATCAAACCAAAGCCTTCCATTGCGTTAGAGATATAAAAAGCTCTGCTGTTGGAAGGTTTCTTTTTCCCAAAAACCATCACCAATAAATTTCATTGCAATATTTTTCCAAAGCTTTCAGAAATAATATTGCTTCACTCACAGGGTAAAAAAGAGAGATACTGCAAACAAACTGTGCCTCCTCTCAAGCTCTTAATGTTTGTTTACCAGGATTGTAGAAAGGAGAATTAAAAGCCTACTTACTATTTAGGGAGTAATAGGAGAAAAGACAATGTTCCCATGATTTTAAAATAAATTATAATACCAGATGGATTATTTCCCTGCTTGAATCAAGTTGACTTTGACAGCAAGGGCCATTTTTTGTTTTTTGAGACAGAGTCTCGCTCTGTTGCCCTGGCTGGAGTGCAGTGGTGCGATCTCGGCTCACTGCAAGCTCTGCCTCCTGGGTTAACGCCATTCTCCTGCCTCCCGAGTAGCTGGGACTACAGGCGCCCACCACCACGCCCGGCTAATTTTTTGTAATTTCAGTAGAGACGGGGTTTCACTGTATTAGCCAGGATGGTCTCGATCTCCTGACCTCGTGATCCGCCCGCCTCGGCCTCCCAAAGTGCTGGGATTACAGGCGTGAGCTACCGTACCCGGCCAGCAAGGGAGCAAGGGCCATTTTTTGACTTCAAGAAACTTCTGAATTCTTACCTGCTTCTTTCTCTGCTTTCCCTAGGGACTAGATTCTGATTGACTTAGATATTTAGTCCACCAATTAGTGCTGATGGTGTTGAGTGACAGCCTCGGTCTTGCTTTGAAAAGGCACCTTCCCTTCTAAACTCTCCTTGCCTAGGAGTTTGAACTTCATTAATTTTTGTCAGTGTGTCCATTATCCAAGGTATTACACCACAGCCTGTAAGTAAAAATCTCCATTGCTCAGTTTTATATGCACTGCTTAATGGAAAGCAAATGATCTGAATTAAATGCCATTGCCACCAAATAAAATACCTGTCCTATCTGATATAGGAGTTTTACTGGCAAAGGTTAGATTACATCCTGATCAAATATGGGGAGATTCTGTCATATGTTTTTCTTCTTTTCAAAAATGCTGCATTAACTTCCACAAACTCATGATGACCAATAACAGGGAATAATACAACCCCAGACAGGAAAGACAGAGAGTTTCTTGGTGACAGAGGGTATTATGAATGATGAAAGTCAAGGCCTCACTTTCTCACAAGCAAGGGAGTATGACTTAGGGGGCCTAAATGAAATGACTGCCTATATTAGTGATATTAACCAGCTTGAGTGAAAAACGTATTTAATTATCCGCACTAGATATCAAACTGAAAGTAAATAATGAATCTCATGAATCTCATTTGGTCACCAAATTGGTTACCAATTCAATCAAACTGATTGTATGTGTACATCTTTCTTCCCTTTGGGTGTGTATGTGCGCATTCCTTAGTGTTCATGTGAGTGTTAATTTTTATTTCATATGTGAAATTCTTGGAATTCTTGGGCAGAAACTGCAAAGGAAAAGATTACATTTGCCAAACACCACAATTTTCATAAAGAAGGCTACAAATCACTTTTAAATAGGACCTTGAGATTGTCTAACTAAATCAATTATATTAATATTATACCGTACGGCCTAGGGGGGCACCTATTTGGGCCTATTATTTCCCCTGCTGCCCCCCCTTCATTAACATTAGATATTAAATATTTAAAATTAATTTGCTAAAATTGTAATGTTCAATGTTTTAAATCAAATGAGTAGTCAATATTTAAATATTTTGTCTTGAAATGAGAAATCAAATATGTGTTTATACACAGTTACTTACTTTATTGATGCAATGACCACATTGTCAGCTGGAACAATACATTAAGGTGTCACGGAGACAGTTGACCATCTTTCCCGTTCAGTTAAGACCAACACCAAGCTAAACAGGCTCATGTTACTCCTTGATTTGTCCCAGAGCAGACCTATGTTTATGTACTCCCCTGCCCTTCCGTTTTAGGAAATACCTGCTGGTACCTCCCGTGAAGGAATTCCAGGTTCCTGCTTCCCAAAGCATCTGGATTGTCTCCTCTGTGGCTCTGGTGCCTGAGGAGGCCAGCACACCTTGACCTCTGATGGGCTGCAGCCTTTGAAGGGTGACCCAGCATCTGGGCTGTCTCAGGGGCCCAGCTGGGCTAAGAACTGAAGTCACTTTTCACTAATAAACATAAATCCAGCTTTAAAATCATTTCAGTTTTATTTGTTTTAATACACATATTTTCGGAATAATGCAACTTGAAGAATAATCTTGTAATTGTGCATTCTATAAGTGTTAGGTATTTTGAAAATAAAACATGGTTTTATTAGTTCATCAATATTCTTGCTTGACCTACTTTCATAGAGAATGTCAGTGTAAACAGGAATGTATATGCATGTATATAATGTGGAAAAGTGTATAAGGTACAGAAACACATATACCACCCTAAATTTTGTATGCGAAGAGATATTCAGCTATCTACCCATCTTTTGACAATCTAAACATACAGCTATGCAGGAAGGTATTTATTCTTCTGCAGCCATAAACAATGTTGTTTATATCCCCAGAATCAGGAAGCTAGAATACTGTCTTCTGGAACAGAGTAAGTGCCTGATAAATATTTTCAAATCAAATTCTTATTTTATGTAATTTTAAAAAGAGAGAGAGAAACTGAGGACTGATGCCAGCCCTCTTGGGTGGTTTGTCCCAAAAGTTGTTGGTCTAAGGACCTGAGGTAGACCATTTGCATGTAGCATGGGAGTCCAGGAAGCAGAGAAAGACAGTCACAGTAAGAAGAAAGAGAAACAGACCTGATGGGCAACAGATAGTCTGATTCCTTTTCAATCTCTGTTCCTGAAATCTACATTACAGTCCTGACTCCTATAATCTTAAAAGGATATTCAGTATATTTTGCTTAAGATATATTTTTATTAATTTTAAGGAAAGGAGTTATAAATTAGTTAATTCACATGTGCACACACACACACAAGAAATTTAAAAAAAGAATTAGAAGTGTTTGTATCACAAATAAAATGAAACAAAATTATTTCAAAAATTAAAAATAGAAGTGCCAAATAATATGAAGGCCTGAGAATAAGCGAAATTATTACAGAAAAAAAAAAACTAAGAAAATCCCCAGCAATCACCCCTGAGCTTCCTAAAAGTCAAAGAGGAAAATAGTCTACAGAATACCCATTGTTAATTGAAACCAAGCACTGAAATTCAACCTAAAAAGACAAAAATGTAAACTTTGAAGGGAACTATGAGGTCATTATTATAAATAACACCAGCTAATTTAATATATTATACATTCATAGTATATAGCATAGAGTATGTATTTATGTATATATGTGTGTGTGTGTATATATATATATATACATAATATGTACACATATTTTGACCCTTGAATAAATACTTAACTAAATGGCATACAGTTAAAATGTATTTCTAAAAGAAAAAAAAAAATAAAGAAATGTTAGCATCAAGTAACTCAAAAGTGTAGTTTATTATTTATACATGGGATCAGCCTAAAGGATTTTTAAGCATGATGATTTAACCTGTTTAAAAGCTAGAACCAGATTTATAATTTTCTTCTAGTAAACAATAATCTTTCTTGTCTTTATGTTATCTTTCCAGATTTCATTTTTCCTTATTACCTACTTTTCCCATCTACTTACTTCAAAATATATTTTACCTTGTTATGCTTTCTATGTTTGTAAACCTGAGGTAAATTCTTTCTGGAGTTAAATGGACTATGCATACCTATGTCCTTACATATGTGCATACAGAGACTGGCAGAGAAAGGGAAACCCTCTGAATTGATCCCCACTTGGCTTCCTTGCTAGACTAACCAATGTTCTCCATTTCTCCTGTAAAACTTTTGGCTTTTGCCCAGGGCACATTAAACTTCCATTGGAAAGTAACTTTGCATTATGCTAGTATATATTTGTCTCCAGTAATAATACAAACTTAAATCAGTTGTGTTTGTTCTACAGCTGGTTTCATCCTGTACTGCTTGTTAGTTTAGTAACCTATTTAATTGAATTGTATTTATCCTTGTGAAATTATATTTACCCCAGTTAAGTTGCATTTATCCTTATGAATGTATCCTTGTAAAAACAGATTATATCATTAAAAAAATTAATTTGTGTCTTCATAGAGATCGATACAAGAATCTTGCTTTTAAAAAAATGTAGAATTTTCAAAATATATCCAAAATCCAGCTCTTTCTCAGCAGCTTCACTGATACCATCCTGGTCTAAGCCATTATTTTTCATTTTTCCTCTGGATTATTGAAATAGCCTACTTATTGGCAGTCCTGTTCATCTTTTCTTTTCTTTTTTTTTTTTTTTTTTTTTTTTTTTTGCCTTTTGAGCCTATTCTCAAGATAACTGCCAGGGTCTTTGTACTGGCTGATGCTCTTGCTGTAAGACTCTTCCCTCAGATGTTTATGTAGCTAATTCACTCAGTTTTTGTTGTCATTGCTGTTTGTTTTTTGTTTTTTGTTTTTGAGACAGGGTCTCACTCTGTCGCCCAGGCTAGAGTGCAGTGGCGCTATCTCAGCTCACTGCAACCTCCATCTCATGGGTTCAAGCAATTCCCCTGCCTCAGCCTCCTGAGTAGCTGGGACTACAGACACCTGCCACCACTCCCGGCTAATTTTTTATTTTTTTATTTTTAGTAGAGATGGGGTTTCACCATGTTGGTCAGGCTGGTATCGAACTCCTGACCTCAAATGATTCATCTGCCTCGGCCTCCCAAAGTGCTAGGACTAAAGGCATGAGCCACCGTGCCCGGCCTCATTTAAG